>NC_139161.1:50920982-52120982 GCF_964270905.1 Leucopleurus acutus | reverse complement strand
CTGCACAACTTTTTGGTTTTCCCTAGGGGTTAACAGTTGCTCTGGTTTTTTGTTTGCTTAGTTTTTAATATACTGATCTTTAACTCAACTCCAAACTCTGCCAGTTGACTAAGTCTCTCAAAACTTTTATTCTCACCAGGTATCGATTTCCTCTTCTTAAAGGAGTCTGGGGGCTTCCCTGGTGGTCCAGTGGTGCAGAGTCCACCTTACAATGCAGGGCACGTGGGTTCGATCCCTGGTCTGGGAACTAAAATTCCACATGCCACGGGGCAACTAAGCCCACATGCCAGAACTACTGGGCTCGCGTGCCTCAACTAGAGAGCCTGCATGCCGCAAACTACAGAGCCCACGCGCTCTGGAGCCCTGGAGCCCACGCGCCACAGCTAGAAAAGAGAAAGACCCGTGCGCCACAACAAAAGACCCCGCACGCCTCAACAAAGATCTCATGTGCTGCAACTAAGACCCAATGCAGCCAAAAATAAATAAATCATAATTTTTAAAAAACCTTAAAAAAAAAAAAACAAAGAAGTCTGCCTGAACCTTCAGATTTGCTTCAGTTTGGATTGGCTTCTCTCTTTGTCTGGTGCACAACTGTCATCCCGTGTCCTCTATCTTCCTCTTTCTTGGAATGCTCCTGCATTGTGGTAGAGCACATCCTCTGGTAGCTTTCTGAGAAAAGGATGCAGTGGAGGTAATTTTTTGTTTTTTTTAGAGAGTCTGCTTGTCTGAAATATCTCTGATCTAGCTTCCTATGTGACAGGTTGTCTGGGTATAGCATTTGAGGTTGGAAATAATTTTCCTTCAGAATGTTGAAGCCTGCTTCATTGTTTACAGAGCCAATATTGCTATTGAGAAGTCCAACATTCTAATTCTTGATCTTTTGCATGTCATCTCTTTTTTTTCTCCCTTTTTGGAAGCTTGTTAAATCTTCTCCTTTTCCTAGTGTTTTAAAATTTCACAATGCTGGGCCTTGGTAAGGATTTGTTTTATCTATTATGTCATGCATTTATAGATCCTTTAATTATGGAAACTTAGATGCTACAGTTCTGGGGATTCTTCGTGAATTGTTTCATTACTGATCCTGGCCTCCTCCATTTTCTCTGTTCCTACTTTTTTTGGAACTGCTGGTATTTCAGTGTTGTCTTTCCTAGACTGGCACTTGAATCTTAATCTCTTTCCCGCTTTGTCTGCTCTGCTCTATTCTCTGGAATATTCCTTTTCCAATAGCATTTCATCAGTACTTCATGGATACAATACCTTAATCTTCTCTCTGAGTATACTAATGATAGATTTATTTTAAAAACTTTTCTTCTCTCTGCATTATCTATTTTCTCCAGTTCGCTTTTTCCTATTTGTTTTGGCTGCTTTCATGTTAGAGGCCTTCCTCAGATGGGTGGTGAGCCTTGGTTTTCGGCTCATATATAAGGGTGGAGGACTAAAGAGCTGAATGGAAGCTCTGAGTGTGTGAGTGGGGCCTGTAGACTGTGAGTGTCACTGTAGATGATTTATCTGGGACTTTCGTGGGGACATTTCCATTGTCGATGTCTTGTTCGTTCCTCTTGGGACAGAGAGATTCCCCAGAGAGAACTCTTCCAATTTCCTGGCTGGCTGGCTGCCGGCATGCTGGGGGCTTCAGAGAAGGCTAAGGGTCTCAGCATTCAATGTGTAAACATTCACTTAATCCCCATTTTTAATAGAGTTTTCTCCCGCCCTCAACTATACCATGTGTCCCCCAGACCAGAGACCTACTATTGTTACCCTCTAGTCTTCCACCAAAGTGGGAGAGGCACGGCTATCCAGGGTCGCAGAGAAGGGGAGACCTGCTTCCAAGACTGTTTGCTGCCAATCCTTCTCATTTCAGCTACACCTCCTTTACTCACTCCCCCCACCTACTCCCAACTCACAATTCTCCCCACTTCCAGCCTCTCAGGTTTGCTGAGTAAGTCACAACTTGATTCATTTATTTCCCATGTCACAATTTTGCTGTCATTGCCTCTCCCATTCTCCCCATCCTTTTGGGTATAGATGCCTTATTTGTAAAAATCTCTTTAGAGTAGTTGTAGCAGGTTTTCAAAAGGAAACAAAATTGCTTTTAATCCACCTTTTTATCTGGAAGTCCTCCCTGTGAGTTGCTGGATTTTTAACATTTCAATTATAATATTTTTTCATTTGTAGGAACGCTGTTGGTTCTTTTCAATCCTACTTTGTTTAGAAGTCTCTTGTTCCTGGATCACAGTTTCAAGCTCCTCTCTTGTTTCTTTATTTTTATTTATTTCTTTATTTATTTTGCTGTGCTGTGCGGCTTGCCCTTGCGGGATCTTAGCTCCCCGACCAGGGATCAAACCCTTGCCCTTGGCAGTGAAAGTGCAGAGTCCTAACCACTGGACCACCAGGGAATTCCCCTCTCTTATTTCTTTAAACATATTAAATTTAGTTATTTCTAGAATTCTGTGCTGATTATTTTCCATCTTTGAAGTCTTTGTGGATCTGATTCCGTTTTGTTGTTCTTTGGCATCCCATTCATGGTATCTTGTTTCCTTGTGTGTTTTGTGATTTTTGACCAGAAGCTGCTCATTTTCTTGGACGTTTATGAGAATTCTTTGAGGCTTAAGTTGAAGCTTCATTATTCTAGAAATAATTTGCATTTGCTTCTGCCAGTCACTTGGGGGAGACACTAACAAACTGGAAATACTTTAAATGAAGTTCTAAATTTGAGATTGGGGGCATTACACATTAAAATAAATTATGACCAGGAACCATGTGAGGGCTGACTTGTGGTTAGGAAATCTCAAAGGAGATTTTGCCCGTTCCTCTCATCATCAAAGGTCACGACAAGCATGTTTCTTTACTGCATGGACCCTCGTCAGTGGCGGGTTTCTCATTTTCCCACTTACTGAAGGTGTTTTCCTTTGTGGACGGAAGTTTATGCATGACTGGGTTTTCTGTTATACCTCAAAATGTGGGCTGCTTCATCCCCTACCCCCAGTGCCTTATGTTCAACAAAAACTTTCGGGGAGAAATCCAGCTTTCTCATTCACTTGCCTCCCTGCTTTCACTCCCCCTCCTCATCCCAAGATTCTTTCTTTCTTGCCAGTTTAGCAATACATTTTAAAAGATGTATTTTTATCCAGCATTTTAGTGGTTTCAACGGAAAGAATCATTCAGGGTATCTAAACTACCATACTGCCAGAGAAGAAAATTCCTACACTTTCTAAAATGCTCCTTCCTTGGCCTCTTCCATCCCACTCCTCTCACATATCAAAGAGCTCCTAGCAGTCTCTCCTCAAAACTCCCTGAGTGAGAAGACAGGTGGAGACAGGAGAGGGCTACCAGGTAGAAAGTAGAAAGGCCAGGGGATCAGCAGTCTCAGTGAAGTCAAGGAACTGATGAGTAGAAGTACTTGAGCTGCTGAGTCAGGGAGTAGGGAGTTGAGGTGAGAGAGTAGAATGTTTGAATGGGCCTGTATGGTTTTATAGATAAGGAAGCCCAAGGAGAGGCCAACGGTGTTGCTCAAAGTCACAGCCAGTGAATGGACAGCTAGTGAAGGGCAGAACGAGGCCTGGAGGCCAGGTGTCCTGTTTCCAGACCCACATTCACACATGAGGTCAGGGAGAGTCTTGAGGAGCAGATACCTTGCCGTAGTCAATGACCGGCAGCTCGATGCTGGGGAACAGATCTTGCACGATGGCATTGAAGAGCGGCACGTCCACTGAAGTTAGCTTGGCGATGTTCATGTCTCTCATCGAGAGCAGCAGAACCTGAATGGGAAAAGACAGAGACTCAGGCTCGCGAAGCCAGGGCCGAGGTAGTCATTAGGCCCTTCCTCTCCAACTGGGTGAGAGGCAGGAGCTAAGAACCATGGATACATCCGAGCTAGTCTTTAGCGATAGGACAGGTGGAACTCAGGCAATACCTGAGGGGAGGGGCAGGAGGGCGGGAAACCTAAGCTAGCGAAAGTAAGGATCTCAAAAACTTCAGTGAAGGCGCATAGGACCAGTGACAGTGGCGGTTAAGGTCCGACGGTCGCGTCCTCAATCTACCTCTTCATCAGACAGATCCGGCTGCAGGCGGCGCTTCTTGCCAGCGCAGTGCAGGAGGGAGGTGAGGGCACGTAGGCCAAAGTCATAATGGTCCTGTCTGGAGAGCTGCTGCACGGCCAGCGAGTAAAGTGTGTACACCTTCTTGGCCAGAACCTGGAGAACAAAATAGAGGAGGAAACAATCCATCTCCCCACCAATCCCTCTGCTTCATCTAGGGACAGTTACAGATCCAAGAAGCTAGGTCCCGGGACTTGGAGCAGCTGGGAAGGGCCCTGTGCACAATCCTAATGAGAAGATCCTGGGAATCGCGCCATCAAGGACCAGTGACACCACAGAGGGGAGACCTCCCTCCATATCCTACTGACAGCCATGTAAGTTCCTTGTAGGATAAACTGATTATGAGGCCTCCAGGGGTTTCTTCGGTCCAGAGAATAATCACGGAAGGGAAATAAAGTGTTGGAGACAAGAGGTTATCAGAATACCTTGCAGTTGCCAAATCCTTCCCCAAAGAGAATGATTTCTGCAATGAGGGTAGCATCGGGCACCACCATGGCAACTGGACGGAACATGGATTTAAGATTATCAGGAAGCTCTGTGCGACCAGCATAGCCTGGAAAAGAGCACCATTTATTCAGAATCCATACTGCTTCCCAAAGACCTACTTCCCAATCAGTCCCATTTTCCCCATCCCCAGCTCCATCCCTAACTCCCTCCCCAGCTCCAACTCTGAGACCTCTTCCTTTCTCATCTCAGCCCTGGCTCTTCCCACACCACTTTGCTCTTCTTTCCTACCCCTGGTCCTTTCCTTAACCTTCTGCATGGCCCTGATTCAAACTCAAATCACAGAGCTGTCAAGTTCCCATCTCTCCAAGTTCCAGGTACAACTCATGTTAGTGCTAATAGAAATCGCACCTGTTTATCTGATTCTTTCAGTACCGGAACCCTTTCCTGTTTTCTCCTAGTTCCTTCCCCCAGAGCTGTTCTCAGGCACCAGTAATGAGAGACCCTAGGCCCTGCACTTTGGGGGAGATTCTCCCATTCGGCAAAAGGGATGGCAGACACACCAGAACTCTGGGAGCTAGTCCAACCAAAGAAGATGGCTAAGCACTTTAAAAGACTAGGGCTACATGTATGCCTGCAAGCTGTTATTCATCCCTTTAGGGAGAACAGTAAGATTGCCACCCCTCGTCCCAGAAATGTGTATGTTTATCCTTCTCTCACACTTTATGGTCTTTAGCCACATTTCACTTGGCTAAAAACACTGGCAGGGGGTGGGGGGATGCACAGTTATTTGCCCTGAACACTCAGTTCTCCCCGCAGGAGCCCCATCCACTCCCAGGCCCTTACCAGGGTTCATGGTGATGAAGATCCCACAGGACCACACCAGATTTATTTCAAAGCCCTCAAAATAGAAGCGGGTGAGGCCGGCAGCCAGGGCTGAGAGGATGGACAGGATCTGCTGGGCCACCACGGATAGCACTTCCACGTTGATGCGGTTAAACTCATCAAAGCAGCCCCAGGCGCCCATCTGTGGGTGGGGGGGAGTCGCTGGGAGCAAGAAAAGTATCCCCAGACTGGGAGAAACTAAAAATTGTGACTAACATATTCTCCCTGAAATGTTTGGATAGGAGCAGCAGCCTCTAAAATGAATGTGTGTGTGTGTGTGTGTGTGCGCGCGCGTGCGTGTGTGTGCGTGGTGGAGAGGGCCCCGTAGCACTGTTGTGGTTTCTGGCCAGAACTTTCCATCAGACAGGAAGGATCTAGGGGAATGCCTGAGAGGTGTGGGTGGGAAAGTGACCAGGGTAGGGAACTTGTGGGTGTTGAGCGACTCCAGCGTGCGTAAGTTATTGGATCCTTACATAATCTTGTGATTTTGCAAATAAGCAAAGTGAAGCTCAGGGAGGCGCAGGGACTTCCCCAGTGGTAAGAACTAACTGAGGCGATGCAGTGTCGTCAGCTACAAAGCACTGAAACAGATCTGGGTTTCAGCTGATTTTCTAGAACTAAAAGATATCAAAGGGGCCTCCTGGCCAGGCTGGCAGGATGCTAACCTGGGCCAGGCCTGAGTACATCCGGCCCATAGACTTATAGTCCAGACCCTCAGAGCAGTTGACCACGATGACATATATGCCGAGGGCCTTGCCCAGGTCCTTGACGGTCTCGGTCTTCCCTGTGCCTGCGGGACCTTTGGGGGATCCACCTCGATGCAGGTGCAGGGCCGTGGTCAGTGTCATGTAACACCTGGGGATGGAGGACAGGACTCAAGCCGGACTCCTGGAAGCCTTGGCTCGGCATTCGCTGCCCCTACCCCAAGCCCCCTGTTTGCCTCCCCACGGCCGACCTGTCTGTCAGCGGGGTGATGACAAGCCGGCCGGAGTTACCCAAGTACTCATAACCATACTGGAACTGTGTGTTGGTCTGGCGGATCATACAGTCGTCGAGATCCTAGGGACACAGGGCAGAGCAAGAGAGGGGCGGGCTTGGAGGAAGACACAGAGCTGCAGCGATGGCCAACAGGAGGACTGGAAGCGGCAGGGGAGTTGCAGGGAGAAGACTGGGGGCTCCGTTTAGAGTTAGAAGGAGGGACGGGCTTACGGCCAAGATGGAAACTGGGGGTCACGCTGCACGTGTCCAGCCCAAACTATTGCAGCAGCTGCTTGGAGTCTTTCTGAGTCCCGATCAAGCGACACCCAGAGTGGGCACTCCCTGGAAAAGTGCCACTTGCCACTCCTTACTTGGCAGGTTCGAGAGAGAGTTACCAGCTGGATTAGGTGCTGTGATAGGACTAAGGGTTGGGTTGGGATATTACTGTATTTAGAGAACATGAATTTAGTTAAGGCATTAGGATCGGGTTTAGGGTACGGGAGTGGGAAGCTGGCCCTTTGGCACCTTGTCCCAGTAGAAGCGCAGTTGGCTGAGCCAGTCGAAGGAGTTGACGTCCATGAGGCCACTCTTATAAAGCTTCTCCAACACGTCCCGGGCGTGGACTTCTATCGTCACCAGAGCCACAATTTTAAGGCGCATAATCTTGGTCAGGTTCCCCCTGATGGCTTCCGAGTACTTATTCAGTATTGACACCTGCGGAATGAGGTGCCAGAGAAGAAGGCGGCCCGAGCAATGCCACCAAACCCTAATCATGCCGCGTCCCAGCATCATTCCGCGTCCAACCGCAATGCTGACCCTCCCCCACGGCAGCTCCTGGCCCCCAACACCACCACAGGGAGACATACTTCTGACCCACCCTACCTCTTCTTGTTGGACACCTCCCATAATGCACCCTCGTTCGGACCTTTCCCACCAGCTCATCGCTCATTCTGACCCAATGTATTGCCCCCTTCCTCCAGCTCTAACCCCAGGCCTCTCCCGTCCTGGCAGGGCTCCCCACCTGCTTCTTCTTCATGACCTTGAGGATTTTCTTGTCTCCCCGCTCCTTAGCTGTCAGCAGGCACGTGGTGACATCAGCCGTCCACTGGATCTGACTGGCAGTGATCACCACCTGGGGCACGTGTAGAGGCTCTATTCCAAAGCCCTGTCCCTGGCCACACACACAGCCCGGCTCCCAAAACCCAGCTTCTTCCAGGACCAGCTGCTACTCCTCTCACTACGCCTAAACTGCTCTGAAGGATGGGCACGTGCCCAAGTCAGGAGCTGAGGGTCCACGGTGCAGGCTTCTGGGGCCACAGCCCAGAACAGGGGGCAGGAAACCTGCCTTTTGTGCGACTCAAGATTCTGTCCTTAGGGACTTCCCTGGTGGTCCAGTGGCTGAGACTCCGCGCTGCCAGTGCAGGGGGCCTGGGTTCTATCCCTGGTCAGGGAACTAGATCCCACATGCTGCAACTAAGACCCGATGCAGCCAAATAAATAAATAAATATTTAAAAGAAAAAAAGAAGAAGAAGATCCTGTCTTTACACTGGCTGCTTCCTTTCGGCTCGGTCCTCCTTGTTCCCTCATTTCCATTGACCCCAGCTCACCTGGCCAGCCCATTCCTTCACCCACTTGTCCCTCTTGTTAAGAAACTTCTTGAGGGCCAGGCGGCAGTTCCGGAGAAGGTCCCGGAGGGTCACCCTCATGGTCCGCTCCACATCACAAAGCCAGGACTGGGGGGAGGTGAGAACAGGGTGGCTCGCCCTCAGGGCCAGAGTCGGGAGTCCCCAGAGTGAAGGTGCTTGGGAGACAGGACTCCGGGGCTTTGGGGCCCAAGAGAAGAGCAGGAGCTGGGAAGCGGCCGGCCTGCGTCCCCGAGGGAAATGGAGACTAGGGGGCAGACTGTCCGACGTTCGGGTGCAGGGTAGAGGTTAAGGGTTTTAGGAATGGCAGGTGGGAGGGCAAAAAGTGACTAATATCCCTTCACAGAGATGCCCTCTCCTCACAGAGCCAAGCAAACTCAGAAGAGTCAGCTTGCTTCTCAGGCCCTCGTTGCAGCTCACCTCCACAGGCCCTTCTAGAAGTACCGAGTGGAGGAAATCGACATACTCGCCGTCGCCCGAGAACATTCCCACCGCCTCCCATTTGCTGCTGGGTCCCCCGATCTGCAGAAACAGGAAGCTCTTGAGCCCTTGGAGGGTAATTTCTGCTCCTCCCCCCTCCCCTCTGTATTACCAATTCTAGAAAGTTCTGTCCCAGATACCCAGAATCGTCATATCCCCCTCCTGCTGGGAGGGCACGGTCCCCTCCGAGGCCTTGAACACCTTGACGTCACCATCCCTCCCCTGCCCTCCTTTGCGTCATGGCCACCTCTACTGACCTTCTGCATTCTCAGCAATTTGATGTTGTCAAAGCATTTTTTGAGGTGTGGCTGCACAGCCTCTGGGTTGCGGGACTGGCCCAGAATCTCCAGGAGGTCATCGTTGGACAAGAAGTAGAAGCGGGGGAAAATATGGCGCTTGGTCTCTAAATACATATCCAGAGACTTCTGGATGTCTTCCAGGATTGTGTTCATTTCTATCAATGTGTCCAGGAGGCCTGGAGAAGAGAACAGTGAATGATATTTGGTGGCCCTTGTACCATTGCCCTGAGTAGATCTGGAGCCTCCAACTATATCCACTTTGCCAGCTCTTGAGTGTTGGGGCACAGACTGCCATATGGTTTTTGGAAGCAGATGCAGTGTCCCCAGTCACTCTTTTCCCATCCTCTTCATTAATTCATTATTAAGTATCCATTATACACTATTGTACGCATTATACATTACGTATTAATTATACAATTCCATTAATATTAATATAACTACATCTCCCATCAGTCCTTTCCCACCAAAGAAGTGGGGCTCTGCCGATCATCCCAAGAGCTTCTGAAAATTAGAGCTTGTTGGGCTTCCCTGGTGGCGCAGTGGTTGAGAGTCCGCCTGCCGATGCAGGGGACACGGGTTCGTGCCCCGGTCTGGGAAGATCCCACATGCTGCGGAGCGGCTGGGCCCGTGAGCCATGGCCGCTGAGCCTGCGCGTCCGGAGCCTGTGCTCCGCAACGGGAGAGGCCACAACAGTGAGAGGCCCGCGTACCGCAAAAAAAAAAAAAAAATTAGAGCTTGTTCTGCACATAAACAATTCAACAAGTTAAAACATTAGATTTGGGACTTCCCTGCTGGTGCAGTGGTTAGGAATCCACCTGCCAATGCAGGGCACAAGGGTTTGAGCCCTGGTCCGGGAAGATCCCACATGCCGTGGAGCAGCTAAGCCCGTGCGCCACAACTGCCGAGCCTGCGCTCTAGAGCCCGTGAGCCACAACTACTGAGCCCACGTGCCACAGCTACTGAAGCCCGCGCCCCCTAGAGCTGGTGCTCCACAGTAAGAGAAACCACCGCAATGAGAAGCCCACACGCTGCAACAAAGAGTAGCCCCCGTTCACCACAACTAGAGAAAGCTCGTGTGCAGCAACGGAGACCCAATGCAGCCAAAAATAAATACATTGAAAAAAAACCATTAGATTTAAATACATATCACACGCACACAATGCAAGGGGTCTGCAGTCACTGGGGTTGCCAGTGTCCCTCGTGACAGAGCAAAAAAGGCACTAGAGAGAATTCCCTGGCGGTCCAGCGGTTGGGACTACGAGCTTCCACTGCAGGGGGTGCGGTTCCGACCCCTGATTGGGGAACTAAGATCCCACAAGCTGTGCGGCGTGGCCAAACAAACAAACAAAAAGAGCACTAGATTGGGAGGCAGACGATGGCCATCCAAACTGCGGCTCTTTCACTTAATTAGCTTGTCGGTTAACCTCAGGGAGCTTTCACCTCTTTGTAAAATGGTAATGAGATCCACCTCAAAGAAAAATTCGAGACATAAGATAAAATGTGTTCCCATTTGTAGGTTCTTGATAATGTTAGTTTTCTCCCAGCACTAGATTTTGATTAGCTGATCTCCTGGTCTTCCAAGTTTCTAGCTTTCTGAAGAAAGCATGGATGCCACGGAGTCTGAACTCTGAGGTGACCCTCAGGCCTTCAAGTACAAAGCCTACAGGCTGTTAGAACCTTTGAGCGACCACCTGAGTAGCCCCTGGAGACCACAGGGAGACCCGGTAGCAGTGGACCACACAGCTTTGTTCTGTGGGTTCAACGAAGAGATGGCTCTGCTTATAAATTGTTCTAAAATGTAATTATGTCAATTATCTCCAATATTATTTCTAAAAAAGTCATGTTGTCACTCAATTTTGCACATCTTAATACTTATATTTTACCCGAGTAATTGAATAATAATTTTTTTTTGATGTGTATACTTAAGGTTCTTGGGAAAATGAAGAATTGTTAGATTGGCCCTTGGCAAAACAAAGGTCCTCCGTACCCCATGCCAAAACTCTTCTCAGGACATGCACTGTAGGTACCCGTCGCCAAACGTGACTTCCTGATTCTTTACCCCAATCGAGCACAATCAACCAGACCTCACTATGTGTACATCTCTCCCCCATCCCCTTACCCAATCCCCATGCCTACCAAAATGTCTACATTAAAGACTAGCTAATCTGATAAACCAATTAAAGTCACAATAGCTCATAGTAACCAAAGGTTTTCTCTGTGCCGTTTAATGTGACAAGTGCTTTATTTGCATTATCTCATTTACCTGCATCATCTCATCGAATGAACCAGCTAGAGAAGAAGAGTGACTCCTCGATCAGTGTTTCTTGAGGCACAGTACTAATGATTGAGCACTAACTTTACGCCAGACACTGTACTGAGTGCTACATACTCCTCTATTATCCTTACAAAGACCCTGAGAAATAGCTATCGTTAACCCCACACACACTACAGGTGAGGAAACTGCAGTACGGAGGAAGCAAGCTGCCTGAGAGCACACAATCGGTAAGGCATGAGTCAGAGTTTGAACTCAGGTCTGTCTGATTCCGTATCCCATCCTCTTAACCACTACATTGTACTCTGCTCAAATATGTGTTGAGTTTAATTTACGGAACTACTATTTAATGCTTAGAAGAGGTGGTGGTGATGGTAGGACAGCCAGGTGCAATGGTCAATCTCAGTAAATGAAGAATGTGGCCATGACTTCACATACGTATAGCGCCAGCTGAGGTTACGTCAGGGCTCAGACCTGGATAGTGGGTGCTCCGGAGAGCATTGGGGTCCTTGTTCATCCGGTCCATGATGTCTTTCCAGTTGCCGTTGACCTGGTCAAATAAGACTGATTCATTGGGCAGCTGCTTGCGGATGTCCTCTCCTAGGAAGATATTCTGAAGGGCCAAACAACTGGCATGAGAGGCTGTTTCTCACACACTCTCCACACTCTGCTCCCTGCTCTCAGACCAGGAATGACAGTTGAGGAGAAGATAAAGAGCATCAGAACCAAAGGGCAAGATGCTCAAGTTCTAGAAGGAAACTTGGGATTGGGAGGCTAGGTATGTGTGTCCGAGAAGAAAAATGGAAAAAGAACAAAGGCTTTTCAAGGAGGGGGCTGAAGATGAGAGGTAATAACCAAGAGTCAGATGCCTGGGTCCCAGATGAAGAATGGCTTTGGAGGTGGGAAAACGGGGCCGATAACAGGGCAACTATCTAGGTCCTGTACAAATAAAGGAGTCAAAACAGCAGGTAGGGGGAGCTTGGGCAGTGAATCCTGACCTCTAGGTACATCCACTGACGCTGCACCGTGAGCACCACCTCAATAACTTCCAAAATGAGGGAGAGGCAGCGTTCCCAGTGGTCTACATCCTTCTCAAAGGCCTTGACGAAACGAGATGCCTTCATGGTAGACAGAGCCACCTGGTTATCTTCCAGCGCCTGAAATACTTCTTCTGTGCCTCTGCGGTGGAAGGTATCAAAACCATAGTCCAGCCCCACCTGCCAAGCCTCAGTCCCCACTCTGCAGCCCGGGTCACACAGCCCTGTCTACCTGAGCCGGTGATGGCCCTTATCCTTGTAGGGGACTATGTCTAGCTGAATCACATCCCAGGTCTTGGCGATGTTTTGTAATGCCTGCAGAAAGAAATTGGGGAACAGATCAATCAGGTATTTAGTCCCCAAGGGTAATAGGAGCGGGGAGGAGCCATCAGATGATGAAAAGCTGGGAGCCTTTGTTCCAGGAAGCTTAGGAAATGAGGGACCATGGGAAAGGACTCTGTCGTACCAGCTCTAGAGCCAGCGCTCTGGTTGCTGAGGCAGAGATCTCCCCAATTTTCTCCACATGCTGATCCATCCCAAGCTCCACGATCTGCTCCAAGGTGAAGCTTTCAGATTCCTGATCAAACTCCCGTTGGATCTCATCCCTGATCTGATCCCAGTGCCTGCAGCCAGGGACAAAAGGTCAGATCAGGACGCTGGAACACCAGAGCCTACTGGAAAGTATCAGCATCACCCCCCAGTGGCTTTCTCCCACTGGGATATTATGATTCCGTGTATTTATTAATTCACGATTCAACAGATATTTACTCAATAGCCTCTAACATACAATCTGAGGCACTGTGGGGAATACGGAGACTGAGGCGCTGACTCTCTGGAGAGGGAGTTAGGACGGACGGTTGCAGGTTCACTATAGATGATGCCTTGGGCCAACTGCTTTACATGAACCATTTCATTTTCACGGCCACTCTATAAATGAGGACCACTCTATACATGTTATTCCATTTACACATGCAGAAACTGAGGCTTAGAGAGGGTAAATAACTTAAGCAAATAAAGCGGTTAGGTGACACTTAATTGCATAATACTTATTAGAGAAGCATTGCCAAAAACATTATGCTGGAGGCAACACCAAAGAAGTAAAATTACCTACTCCTAAGTGAATAGAGAATTATTAAAACACCATTTATAAAATAGTTTATTCTAGCCTCAATGGTTTCAAAGCCCTCTTCTATCATGTGATAAATTCCAGATGCACTAAAAGAGGTAAACTTGAAAAGCAAAATTATAAAGTATGAGAAGAAAGTGTGTCTATACTTTCTGTGTCTACGGAGAGAGTGTGTCTACAACTCTGGGGTAGACGGGGTCCTCTTAAACAAGGCACAAAAGCAAAACCCCTAAGGGACAAAAGTTATTAGGCTTGGGGCTACAACGTGCAAGTGTCTGTAGGACAGAAGACGTAAAGCTTAGCTCTGACAGACAACATAAATTGAGGGGCGACGGAAGGGAAAGAGCCAAGAAGGCCGGAGAACCCAGGACGATGTGACAGACGGAGGACGGCGGTGGGCTCTTGGGAAGCCTTCTTCAAGGCGTGTGTTGGTGAACAGAGGGGCAGAGAGAGCTAGGAACGCCATGGAGGGGACAACCGGGAGAACCAGGTGACGGCCAGGCCAGGGGGCGACCCCCAGGAGCCGAGGGGCAGCCTCACCGCTCTCGAAGGGCAGGGTTTCGCAGGTCCGAGATGAGAGGCATGGTCCTCTTGAACTGCTCTATTTTTGAGCGAGTGGTTTCAATAATCTCCCAGTTTCGGTCCTGAGCAAAAGCGAGAGGTGTCAGAAGACCTGACCATCTTTCCCACATGGCCTCTTCCTCAGTCAGCCTGCCAGCAGCCCCCCACCCTCTCCCCACGCACCTTGTACTCTTTGGCCAGTCTGGTGAGGCGGCGAAACAGCCCGTGGGCCGTGGTCTCCATGGCCTCTGTCTGCAGGGTCAGGAACCGGCCGGTTTTCCACTGGTTCCAGTTTTCCTCCCAGTCTCGGGTGATCTCCCAGACTTGCTGCAGCGCGTCCAACTCCTTCGTGGCCAAGAGCAGACAGGTGCATTGAGTGATGTGACTCTCGCCCTCCTCCTCCCTGACAAACACGCAGGGCCTCTCCTCCTCTCGTTCTGAGAAGCTTTTCCCTCCTGGCAACATACAGCTGCCTCCTCAGTTCACATTTCTTTTTCCTCCACTCTCTTGCCTTAAGAGAGCCTCAGGGCAGTGGTTGAGAGTCCGCCTGCCGATGCAGGGGACACGGGTTCGTGTCCCGGTCTGGGAAGATCCCCCATGCCGCGGAGCAGCTGGGCCCATGAGCCATGGCTGCTGAGCCTGTGAGTCCGGAGCCTGTGCTCCGCAAAGGTAGAGGCCACAACAGTGAGAGGCCTGCGTACCGCAGAACAAAACAAAACAAAACAAAACAAAAAAAAGAGCGCCTCAGGGAACAAGCACATGAAAAGATCCTCCGACTTCCCTTGTGGCGCGGTGGTTAGGAATCCGCCTGCCAATGCAGGGGACACAGGTTCGAGCCCTGGTCCGGGAAGATTCCACATGCCATGGAGCAACTGAGCCCGTGCGCCACAACTACTGAGCCCACGTGCTGCAACTACTGAAGTCCGTGCACCTAGACAGAGCCTGTGCTCCGCAACAAGAGAAGCCACTGCAATGAGAAGCCCGCACACCGCAACGAAGAGTAGCCCCCGCCCACCGCAACTAGAGAAAGCCCACGTGCAGCAATGAAGACCCAATGCGGCCAAAATAAATGAGTAAATAAATAATATATAACAAAAAGAAAAAGATCCTCAACGTCATTAGTCAGTAGGGACATGCAAATCAAAACCACAGTGAGATACTTCATACCCAGTAGGATGGCTAGAACCAAAAGTAAAGGCGGGGGGGGGCATGCTGGCAAGGATGTGGAGAAGTAGGGACCCTCGTACGCTGCTAGTGGGAGAGTAAACTGCTGCAGCTGCTGTGGAAAACAGCTTGGAGGCTCCTCAAAACGTTAAACATAGAGTTATCCTATGATCCAGCAATTCCACTCCTACGTACATACCCACAAGAACTGGGATCGGTAACTTAATACAAGTATGCGCACAGTCAGAGCAGCACCACTTAATGGTAGCTAAAAAGTGGAAACAACCCAAATGTCCATTGACAGGTTAATGGATAAACAAAATCCATACAACGGAATATTATTCACCCATAGAAAGAAATGGGGCACTGACACATGCTACGACATGGATGATCCTTGAAAATACTACGCTAAATGAAAGAAGCCAGACACAAAAGGTCACATAGCGCATGCTTTCCTTTACACACAATGTCCACAATAGGCAAAACCCATGTTCAGCTGACCATTAAAAACCAGAGGGTTTAGGGACACCAACCCTCTATGCGATCGAGAGCCTGTGCATAACTTATAGTCTGCCCTCCACATCCGCAGTTCACCGATATCCACGGTTCCCCATCCGTGGATTCAACCACAGATTGTGTAGTGTTGTAGTATTTACAACTGAAAAACATCTGCGTATAAGCGGACCTGCTCAATTCAAACCCATTGTTGTTCAAGGGTCAACTGTACGTAGAAAAGAGATTAGTGGTCGACAGGGGCTGGGGGGAGAGGGAATGGGGGGTTACTGCTAATGGGTATAGGGCTTCTCTTGGGGGTAATGAAAATGTTCGAGAATTAGAGGTGTTGGTTACACAACATTGTGAAAGTGCTAAATGCCACTGAACCGTTCACTTTAAAATGGTTCTTTTGTTACCTGAGTTTTCACCCCATTTTTTTTAAAAAAAGCTCCTCGTGTACCCATCTTCCTGGCCCCGGTTGTTTTCCCGGGCCGGTTGGGACCCACTCTCCTGCCTCCTGCCCCCTACGCTTGGTCACCACGAGGGCCTTGATCGGCACACCACCTTCTCCAGGTTCTGCAGGTCCTTGGAGGCTGGCTGCTCGATCTTGAAGATGCCCAGGTTGGCATGGAGATTGCTTTCTTCCTCCCGCATGGCGTTCAGCACGGCCCGTACGTGGGCTATCTGCTCCAGGGCCGCCTGGTGCCCCACGTTGCTGGCGAAGGGGCCTGTGGGGAGTCCAAGGTGAGCTTCTCTCCTCCCACAAGAGAAGGAAAACGAGAGGGAACGCGTTGAAAGAATGCACTGAAACTACTAACTGCGGCTCGAGAGTCAGAAACGGGTGGGACGTGAAAAGTCAGTGTAAGACAACTGGAGAGGCTATGAGCTGGGCTGCTGCCTTCCAGCCAAGACTCGGCGACAACAGGAGTGTCACCGACAGACATGCCAGGCTCTTTCCCATGCTCAGCCTTGTCTGCACCTCCCCTGGGACCTAGGCTTTGAAAGACTGGGTCAAGACAAAGGGGAAGCCAGGGGAGAGGTTACAAGACGGGTACCTTTCAATTCAAATTCTTCCAGAAGGTTGTGTGTTTTCTTCTTGAAATCGTCAGCTGAGTGAATGAGGCCTGTCTTGAACTTCTCCTTGTGCCTCTTCAGCATTTGTTCACCGTCCAGCACAGCTTGCTGGAAGGCGACCCACTGCCCGCTGAGACTGTCCAGCATCTCCAGCACCTGGGGACATCACAGAGTGGAGGTGGCCCGCGAGCAGGAGCTCTGCCCACCCCACCAAAAGACTTCGAAGAAGTCTTTTCCGACCCTCTGGACCAGCATCTGTGTCCAAGTTCCACATGCAATGAGGCCCAAAGAAATCGAGCAGTTGCTGGGCCTGAAAGAGATCCTCAGGGTGACCCGAAAGGTCATTCGAGTTAGCTTTTGGCTCTCAGAGGCTTTGGGGCCTTGGGCCTTCTCCCCCGCTCCCTTCTCTGCTCTCCCTCCTGACAGCCGAGGGTCTCCGACGTGGGGCGTCAGTGTCCCTGGCAACCTGGGGCTGGAATGGGCCGGGCTCGGGTGGGTGGGCCGCACGCCTTAGGAACTTACGCTGTCCTGAACTGGCACCTCGTACTTCTCGAGGATGGTGAATTGCTCATGTAGGGGAGGGATCTGGGTCTCCAGGTTGGGCATATCGAGCTGCAGGGTCTCCATGAGGTGCAAACTGACCCCCAGTTCCTCCAGCGTCTGGGGAGGGTGGCTGATTCTGCAGCGTGGGCGAAGAGAGCATGGGCGGGCGGTCGCGAAGGTTGGGCCTACCCACCCCCTGCGCGGCCTGAGCCCACGTCCACCCGCCGTACTTCTCCGCGTTCTCCTGCAGGTAGGTGTGCAGCTCCAGGAGGTGCCTGGCCGCCATCTCCTTGAGCAGCGTCGTGAACTTGTTCTGCCACTCACTGCAGTGCTGCACCAGTGAGAACTTGAGGTGCGAGCAGTCCAGCAACACAAACTGGATGTTGAGGACCGTCTCCTCCTTCTGCACGTTATTAGCCACCTCCGTGTAGCTGAAAAGGCCCACATCCCCGCTAGGACGTCTTTTTCTTGGCAGACGTGCCAGATGCCCTGCCTGGGTGACCTTTTCCTCCCAGCCAGCAGCGCTAAAGCATTCTTCTGCTCCCAGGCGTCTCCCACTTCAACCCGTCCCCCAGCAGACGGCTGTGAACATGTCATTTTCCCAACCACTGCTTTCAGACTCCTCGGTTTGCATTCAAGGCTTGAGAGGCTCAGAGATCTGGGCGGAGTTCACACTGTGCTGCTCACTAGTTCTGTGCCGCCGGGCAGGTTATTTAACTGCTCTGAACCTCAGTCTTCTCATCTGTAACCTGGTGACGGTAACAGAACCCACCCTGCGAGGCTGCTGAGAGGATTAAGTTGGCTGCTGTACATACATCCCTCTGCTGACTTCCTTTCTGGATACTCAATATTTGGCGAACATGCTCACGTGGTCCCATCTTCGTGCTGTTGTCTCTGCCTGGAATGCCCTCCCGCTGCCCATCTCTGCCTCCCGATGTCCTACCCATCCTGAAAAGCCCTGCCCCAAAGTCACTCCCTTCATCCACGTCCTCCTTCCCCTGATGCCCCCAGCTGAAAATTCTCTCTCCTCTCATCGAACTGCCCCGCATTTGCATACCTGACTCACAGTGCTGATCACATGGAAGCTTGTATAAGAACACTGAGCACATCAGCACATTAGCGCTTCAGAGTTCACACAGTGCTTCCACATATACTTAACAGTCCCACAACCTTATGAGGTCGGTAGTGTAACACCTATTTCACAGGAAACTGAGGCCCAGAGAATGTGAATAACCGACCTAAGATGACACGACTAGTAAGTGGTGGAGCTGGGACTTCAACTGTCCTCAAGGTGCCACAGCCACTGCTGTTTCAGCAATATTCTTATCTTCCCTACTGCACTAGAGCCCTTGGGAGGAAAAAACTTGTTCATTTCTTTGTTTTTAATTCCTCACAACCCATCATAACAATGGTGTTTTTTTAACAAATGAATGAATGAATGAATGAATGACTAGAGGACAAAGAGACGGGAGTTCATATCAGAATTTAAGAACCCCTTCCATTTAACTCCCATCTGCGCTCTTAAAATGAAAGTGTTCACATCTCTCACTTTTCAGACCCCTGGCATCTCTCCTTTCCCAGCAGGACCCTGTGGTACTCCACACCAAAGCAGCTTTTTCCCTAAATCTTGCCCAGCTCTTTTTTTTTTTTTTTTTGCGGTACGCGGGCCTCTCGCTGTCGTGGCCTCTCCCGTTGCGGAGCACAGGCTCCGGACGCGCAGGCTCAGCGGCCATGGCTCACGGGCCCAGCCGCTCCGCGGCACGTGGGATCTTCCCGGACCGGGGCACGAACCCGCGTTCCCTGCATCGGCAGGCGGACCCTCAACCACTGCGCCACCAGGGAAGCCCTTGCCCAGCTCTTATCGGATCGCTATCCCCTTGAGAAACAAAGGCCCAGTGCCCTAGGTCCGGTGCTGGTCCTCTAGTTTTCTGCCCCTCCCCCAGGCTGCAGGTCAGACCTCCCCCTGCAGCGCTCCGCCTCTTCAAGACAGACCCTCACAGCCACCTTTGCTCCTTACCGAGCAATGTCGGCGTCAAAAGAAGAGACCGGCGGGTTGAGGCGCTGGTATCGACGAATGAAAGAGTCCTTGTTGATTTCCCAGATCTCCCGGTACATGTCCCAGGTCTTGAGGTAGTTCTGTAGCAGGGCTGCATTGTTGGTCATGCCGCTGCTGATCTGGGCCTGGATCTTCTTGATGTCTTCATCCCGCTCTTCAAGACCCAGCAAAATGCTTCTCATTGACTCCCACCCCAGCCCAAGCTGCAGCCCAGCCCCTGGCCACTGCCCCAGAACCTCCCCTCCAACAGCACCTTCCCAAAGAAATACAGCTCAAACACGAGCATTAGAAAATGAAGGAGGAGGCCGAAAGTAAAAGAATGACTCTACTCTGTAGGATTCAGATGTCTCACCTGTTGGTGTCTAGGGCTCTTATAGCCCAGCCCCAGTCCCAAACAAGCCCTTCCTGGTCTCCCAACCCCAAACCCCAGACCCCTTGAGCCTCAGTCACCTAGTTTTGACCCCCCTCTGTGGCCCTTCTCCCTTCCCCAATCCAGCCCTTTGACCTGGGTTTTCCACCAGTCATGGAGATGACTGGCCCAGTACGTCTGGAAACAGCCCTGGTCTCTCCTCCTGGCTCTGCCAGGTCCTAAGCTTTGGCTACCCCTGCACCTGGTGCCCTCCCACTGCCCACTCACCCACGATTGTGTAGATGGGCTCACGAAGAAACTTGCACTTGATGAGAATTTCAGGGAGGTGGCAGAAGACAGAGATGGTGGAGAAGAGGTGGTTGCCAATGTCATTGACCACACTTGCCAAGGTCTGCAGAGTGGGTGAGAACTCCACCTGTGGGAGCACAGTGGCGAGGGCTTAGCACAGGCCCGGAGGACACAAGCTCAGGCCTGGGAAGGCCGGACACCGCAGAACCAGGCCTGGAGGCTGTAGGAGAAAGTCAGGGCCTAGAGCCAAGTTTAAGGATTGACGGAAACTGGCAAATAAAGTGTGATGATTTCGGGCTGTTGGGGGCAAAGTGGTTCCCACCTGTGCCACACCTCCCTGCATGTCATTCTTCAAAATGACAAGGACTTGGAAGAGTGGGTTGGGGGTGGTCTTTCCATCCCCATTGATGGCCTTGGACAGTTCCAACAGTGACATCTTCACGTTCAGGCGCAGGGCATCCTCCATCATGCGGTCCAGCCGAATCGTGTACTGCAGCCACTGCTGCTGAATCTGGTGGGAAGAGCAGGGGGAAGAGAGCCCCTCAGGGAAGACGAGGCAGGTCCTGGGAAATGAGAACCAGCCAACAGGGAGGGGAACGAGCTGGTTCAATAGAAAGACGGGACACCGAGTCCTGAAGGAAGGAGGTTTGAAAGGCCGAAGGTTGGGTGAATCCAAGACTAGAGCAGGATGTTTGAGAAGCACGTGGGGGTTGGGGGGGAGGGGGAAGACCAAGAGAAGGGTCTGATGGGACTGGGGGAGCGGAGGACCTGCCCACCCACAAAGCCCTGGCCACAGGACCCCCTACCTCGGGGCCATCGTTCTTGAAGACTTCATAGGAGTTGGTCATGATGGCCACCACATCGTGGTGCAGGCTCACCAATTTCTGCTGCACCACCGCCCGATGCTCTCTTTGGTCCTCCTCAAATTCCAGGTCCCTGTACACCCGTTTGCCACTAATGCGTACCAGCAATGTCTCTGACATCACTTGGGCTCGCCAGCCAATGGTCAGAGTGGACGCCTTGAACTCATTCACAATCGTCTGCACCTGGAGTCAGACCCCAGCCATGGGGGAGTTTCAGCTTGGGAACAGACCGTCTGGGCCTAATTCTATCCTCCCACTGTCCTCTAGCTAGAATTGCTGACATTAAGAAAAAAAAACTTCCCTAAGCACACTTCATTTCTTTCACAAGACTCCCTGGTCTCTCCACCACTACCCATGACTCAGGTGTTAATTACCCACATGCCAGCCTTTCAGTCTGCCTTGCAGACCTTTAGGGTCTAATGACCATGGCCCACCTTGCTGGCGTATACACGGCACTCTGTGATGAAGATGGCACTGGCCCCCTGCAAGGCCCAGTGCAGTTTCTTGAGCCCAGGGTGGATCTTCTTATCCAGGAACCGGATACGTTCTTTGAACAGGGCCTGCTCATCTGGGGACAGCATGGCAATAATCCTGCGCATAAGAGGAGACCGGTAGCTGATAGGGAGCTATCAGCTCTGACGACCTCTCCTCCACACCAGGACACTTGGTGGAGAACTGAAAGTTCCTGATTCTAGGCTAGAGCTTTCCAATAAAACTTTCTGCGATGACAGAAATGGTCTACCATTCGTGCTGCCTGGTACGGTAGCCACAAGCCACGTGTGGCTGCAGGGCCCTTGAAACGTGGCCTGTGCAAATGAGTAACTGAATTTTAAGTTTTATTTAATTTTGATTAATTAACTTGAATAAAAATAGCCACATGCACCTAGTGGCTGCCACGTTGGACCGTGCAGTTCTAGACACCCAAACAAGTCTGCCGCTCCCATCCCCTCGGACTTGAACTGGGCTGAGAAAGGTACCCAACCCTGAGCTAAGCCTCACTCCAGAGATGAGTACAAAGGGTGTTAAGCATGGCCTTGCTTGGTTCAACGAATCTTATGTTGTTCTGGGCCCATAAACCTAACGCCATCAACTTCCTTCCTAGAGAAGTCACCCAGGCCGACAGTATATATGGTCCAAGTGCCCAGTGGGGTGAGAGGGGACGTGGTGTTTTTTGCTCTCTACTCTAAAGCTAGAAGACAACACTGAAAGGGACAGGAATAATCGTAGGGCCTTACGAGAGAGCACGGGAACCTTTTTTTTTTTTTTTTTTGAGATGGACAAAATGTGAAGGACGCATACTGTAGGAAATGGACAACATCATGGGGCGGATAAGACAAAGAGGGAGCATGAAGTGGCATTCAAGAGGGCTGCAGCGAGGGCCCCACCTGTTGTAGTCCCGAGCGAGGAGCAGCAGGTTTTCTCGAAGAATGCGCAGGTCCTCGGCGCGCTCAGCCACGTTCGCCACGTAATGCGGCGTCTCGAAAAGCAGCCGCTCCCAGTAGTCGATCTCCACAAAGAGGATCAACAGGGACCTTGGGGAGGAAGAGAGGCAGAGCAGCTGCGGGGCCGCCCAAGGGCGTAAACCGGAACCAACACCCGACCAAGAGGTACGGGGCTGGGGCGCATGGAGACCCTTAAAGGTAAGCAATGAAGCAGAACCTCCGAGTAAAGAAGGCGGACTGGACACGTTGACTTTTGCTCCCCTCCCCAAATAACCAAAATAACAGTAAAGGGGGGTTTCGCTTGTCCAAGGCATAAGCCCACAAATACAAGAAGACAACAACCGAAAACATCTGAAAGTGCAAAAGCAGATGGATAAGGAGAAGAGGAGTCCTCAGCGGGCACTGGAGACAGCTGGGAAGCCTCCTTAGAGGCCTGGGGATGGGTGGCTCCAAGTATCTCAGGAAAGGGGTGAAGGTGGGACTATATAACAGGAAGAGCAATTGAAAGTTTAGGAAGCAGCTCTACCCATGTCCCCTCTCCTACTCTACGTAGTTAAGCAAGTTGCCCTCCCTCACCCCAGCCTAAGACTGAAGGCTTCTTGTCTCAGGAGGCAGTGCAGAGACAAACAGAGGGTCTTTGGACTGGGAAACCCCAGGCCCAGTTGAAGGACAGAGTAATACACTGGGAGCAGGGGTGGTGAGTCACCATGAACCCACTGAATGTTAAGATCCCCGCCTCCCTCTCCTGCCCAGAAACCAGCACTCTGGCAGCTGGATCTACACCCTCCGGAGCAAAGTTTGAAAGATGGTTCTCTGTGACCTCCGACCAGCCTAAATAGAAAAGCCCCACGGATTATGACCTCTGGAGTCGCCAGGAAACAGCGCACCTGGACAAGCCTGCAGTGAGGCTCCCAGTTGAGAAGCCCCCCTTTTCCTGCTCAGCAGAGCTGCCGGTCAGCTTTCCAGCCCCTGTCCCTTAAATATGGACAGACAACCAAGGGTTACAGAACACTGGTCTCTGTCTTTCCTAGCACAAAAGGTGGGAGTCAAAACAATCAGAAAAAAGCAACCAGAAGGGAAGGAGAGGGGACAGAGGTTGTGCAGAAAGAAGACGGCCTACCTGCAAAAGAAAAACAAACAAAACCACCTCGAACATCCTCAGAGAGAGATAAGAGACAAAAGAGCATCCGTGAAACAGAAACAAGATGCTAGAAAAGGGACACCAGGAGAGCTCTTAGAAGTTAAAAATGAGAGCAGAAAATTTTAAAATCAGAAGAGATATATAGGGCTTCCCTGGTGGCACAGTGGTTGAGAGTCTGCCTGCTGATGCAGGGGACACAGGTTTGTGCCCCGGTCTGGGAGGATCCCACGTGCTGCGGAGCGGCTGGGCCCGTGAGCCATGGCCGCTGAGCCTGCGCGTCCGGAGCCTGTGCTCCGCAACAGGAGAGGCCACAACAGTGAGAGGCCCGCGTACCGCAAAAAAAAA
The DNA here is from genome assembly GCF_964270905.1 of Leucopleurus acutus. NCBI lineage: Eukaryota > Metazoa > Chordata > Mammalia > Artiodactyla > Delphinidae > Leucopleurus > Leucopleurus acutus. Next base: position 52,097,378 of record NC_139161.1, on the reverse strand, counting down.
CAAAAAAATCAGCCTGGGGAATAATTTTTGTAAAATATTTTCTGATTTGTCCTCAGACAAGTGGTCAGGCAGTAGAGGTAGGACAGGGAAGCTGGCTGGGTTTGGTGCTGACACCCCAGAATGAACTGACAGGATGGAGAAAGTGCTGTCAGAGCAGGAGAAAAGGAGGAAGGGGAAGTCCCACACGCAAAACACGGACAGACGCCAATGTCCCCTGTCCTGCTCTGGAGAAGTCCCACTACACAGAGGAGTCTGCTGCATACACAGCAATAACACAGCTCTTTCAGACAGGGTACAGACGACATCTGGAATATGTTTGTGTTAAGTACTATCTGTAAGGCTGGTCTGGCTGTAAAACGTGGTAAAAGCCAATTTGGACTTCAGAGTTCAAATATTTGGGCTATAAGCTGGGATAACAAAACCCCTTGTGAGATAAAATAGGTGCTATTAGGGACTGGAAGGCTCCCAGAACTAAGGGAGAGTCAGGTAGTTCCAAGGACAATCAGGACATTTGAAGAGCTTGCTTATTTCAAGATCTTATCTAGACCATGAACACAAAAAAGTAAACCTGATAAAGTTATCTGCCCCTCCTTGGAGCCTTCAAACGTTTTGGAAAAGCTGAAACTGTCTTGGATGTCTTTACTGGTTTAACGAGCCCAAACTTTTCAAAGTCCTTCCCCATGATCATGGCTTTTTTTTTCCCCCCCACACATTATTTACTGGATTGAGGTAGTTTATCATAAAGCCACAAAAAATGTAAAGCAGCTTAAAACAGATCTCTCCAGACAACAGCTGTCTAAAGGATGGGGGTAACTCTTCTCTCTGGAAGAAGTGTTTCAGCCATTATTTGGGTTTTGGCTAAACCCAGGCCATAAATATTTGGCCCAAAGTTGTCTTGTTAAGCTCTACTGTAAAGATTATGCAATGGTGTCTGAGATAAATATCCGACGTGTCCCTCGACAAGAGATGATCACGGCAGACAGAAAAGTTGTCTCCTAAGTTTATCCTTGCTACGCGGGCACTAAGCTCAAACATCAGGTGGACACACACTGTGGGGGGAAGGGAACGAGATGCAGGAAGCCTAGCTGAAAGCCCCCAGCACAGAATATTCAAGAACCTTATGGAAACAGTACAACTTCTAAGTCCATCAGTAGTGGGTTGATGGATTAAATTACAGTACAGCAAAATCGTGGGATGCTATAAGCCGTGGAAAATAATTATGTAGTTCTGTACATACAGAATGGAAAATCTCCCACACATATTGTTAACCTTAAAAAAAAAAAAAGCAAGTTGCAAAAATACTGTTTATAATGGGATCCTGTTTTACGTGTACAGTGTGTATTTTTGATTACATGGTAATCATGGTTACCTCTAGGGAGTGGGGCTGTGTGCTGGATTTTCAGTTTTTCCTTTATGTACTTCTACATCAATCTCTTTTTTTTCTTTCACAGTGAGCATGCACTACTTTTGTAGTTTAAAATTTTTAATTAAAAAAAGATCTTAAAAATTAAAAAAAAGCAGCCGTATGAAATGGGCGGGGTGGAGTGATAAAAAATCTCTAACAGTGGTTATCTTTGGGGGAATTTTTTTCTTCCTTCTACTTTTCTGCACCCTGCAAATCTTCTAAAAGGATGAAGAATTTTATAATGGAAAAATTAAATAAATCATTTTGAGAACACTTTGAAAGTACAGAACAGTGAGGACAGTATGCTACCATTCATGTTAAAAAGTATACTTAGACAGACATACACTCTTAGCCCTGGGATGTTACACAAGAAACTGGTAACCTTGACTCTTTCTTTTTTTTTTAAATATATTTTTAAAAATTTATTTCATATTTTTTTAAATTTTTGGCTGCCTTGGGTATTCATTGCTGCGCGCGGGCTTTTCTCTAGCTGCAGCTAGTGGGGGCAACTCTTCGTTGTGGTGCATGGGCTTCTCACTGCAGTGGCTTCTCTTGTTGCAGAGCACGGGCTCTAGGCGCGCGGGCTTCAGGCTTCTCCCTGGAGCCTGCATGCCACAACTAGAGGAGAGAAACACCCACACACCACAACTAGAGAGAAGCCCACGTGCCACGACAAAAGATCCTGCATGCCTCAACGAAGATCCTGCGTGCCGCAACTAAGACCTGATGCAGCCCAAAATAAATAAAGTAAATAAATAAAAAGAAGGTTTGTCATCTCTGTAGTCAGCTGCCTTACATAGCTCCTTCTTTATTTCTCTCTTCAGCATCTTATATGGGAAGGAGGCATGGCTCCAGGGTAGAACTGTTCACTTACAGAGCCTCAGAGGGCAGGGACTTCGCCACTGGACACATTCCCCGTGCCCATCTCGGCTCTTAGCATGTGGAAGGCACTCGCTATATATTTTTGAATAATTAATAAATGGATTAATTAAATTTAAAACAGTGGTGATATGAAAATGTCATGATTCTAAAGCTGTAGACGAGGACATGATCTGACAGCCCATCAGTTCTCAGGAAAGGCCCCTTGGTGGCTCACAGTTTGGAAGGTTTCGCTGAGCCATCGCGGCCACCTAGTGGCAGAGCACCTACATCACTGGTTGAGTAGGTTACTGGGGTTTTTCTGTTTTCAATCAGTTTTTTTGAAGATAGAATGTGAAATTAAAATTAAGAAGTGGTAGTAAACATATTACGGGATAAGAGAGATTTAGAAGAATGGGGAGAGAAACCAAGAGATAGGAGTTAAACTCTGGGGAGGGTTGGGGAAGGGAAGGGCGCTAAAGACAGGACAAGCAGAATGGGAGGGAGTCACGGAGGGTGTCGTACTTGTCAAAGTTCACATCCAGCATGCCCGCCTTCTCCTGGTTGATTCGTAGCAATGGCGTATCCAGCCGCCGAATGCAGTCCTTGTCCAGCGTTGATGTCCAGTCTTGGAAGGTTTTTCGAACCAGTTCGTCAATGGCCTGAACCATCTGCTGATAGGTGTGTACGCTCTCCTCTCCCGTCCCGATGTGGGGCAGGAAATGAGCATTGGAAAGACACTGCGGGGGAAGAACCAGGGATGGCTGGAGTCACCTGCCACATTCCTCCGTGTCACCATCTCCCTGAGACCCCCATCCCCGCCCCCCAACACACACACAGACACTCCGACAATATGTGGAAGACTCGGAGGGAAGGTGGAGCCCAAAGGAAAGGTGAGAGGAAGAGGCCACGGCACAACGAGAGAGGGAGTCCAAATGAAGAAAGAGAAGCACAGAGATTCAGCTCGAGGAAAAAAGTTGGGAAGAGGAAGTCCATCACAGGAAGTGAGGGATTTAAGAGGCACAAGGTCGAAAACTAGCATGAGACCTTCCTCAGGACAGATCACTACGTCTGCCACCCCCTGGACAGACCCAGTCTCGGTCAGGAAACCTCTCCAGGGAGACTCTCTGGAGGCAACCCCCCGCCCCTGCCCCCCACCCCACTCCCGCCCCAGCACTGGGCTCAGCCTGCAAACTCTACCATTGCCGCACTGAGAACAAGTCCTGGAAAAGGCCAGACTTACGTTCATGACCCTGTCGATGCGACGCCGTAGGATCCGCACCCAGTGCGCCTGCCCCGAATGCTGGGCCATGTAGGGCTCCAGGTACGGCCGCTTCTTGCTCAGCTCACGGTTCACGAGGGCCAGTTCCTTATTGAACAGCATGTAGAGATCCACCGCCTTCTTGTCATATGTTCGCTTGATAGTCTGATGAAGGAGAGGAAGTTGACAACACACCCAGGGATGCGGGTTCCCTGCAGCTCCACCCTGGAGGAAAGCTACACCCCTGCCGTGGGAGTCCCGCTCCCAAGGCACCCGGGCACTGGGGGAATAGCGGAAGAAAAGAGGCACTGGCCATTCAGGACATTGGACAGAGCATGAACGGAGGTTGGATGGTGTCTGGAAGGACCAGGAGGAACTGAAGGAAGGCAGAAGAGAACCAGGGGTGGAGGAAGCAAGCGGGCAGCCACACCTCTCGGGCTGCAAGCCTGCGGAAGGTGTCCAGCAGTAGCACCCCGTGCTCCACGTCGCGGACTAACTCGAAGGCGGAGCTGATCAAGTTCTGAGTCATCACCTCCAGGTCCTTGACTCCAGCCCGGAACCTGCACCGTTAGAGGCATGTTGAAGGGTGGGTGCCCTCGCCTGCCCCCAAGGACATCCCCTGAGTAAGACTTCTATGCGTTATGTACTGAGGGCTTCCTAGGTGCCAGGCACTGAGTGTTGTACATGCATTAGTCCATTTATCCCTCAGAACAGTGCAGTGAGGTAGGCTTTATCACTAACCGTATTTTATAGATGAGGAAACAGAGGCCCCAGCTGGTAGAACAATGTACGTAACTAGTTTGTGGCAGACCCGGGATCCAAGCCCAGGAAGGCTGACTCTGGAACCCTGAGTCTGAGCCACCACCTCCTTCCTAGCACTTCCCCTGCCCTCCCCAACCCTGACCTGTGGCCTCCACGCTTCCCCAGTACACTCTGCTCTCACCTCCCTGACCTCCCTTCCCTGCTCGACCCCGGGGGCCTGCCTGTGATGCTCTCACCTATTGTAGTCTTCGTGCCAAGAGGTGTTCTTGACGTCCAGGATGCCCCCGCGAACAGCTCGCAGCACGTGCAGGTTTTTGTGGAAGATGTCCTCAATCTCCAGCAAGTTCCGTGTTATCTGGGGCCCCTGGGCGCCAGAGAAGCAGGGAAGGGGACCTTGCTTGCCATCTTCCCAGCGGGCAAAATGGAACTGACAGTCACATACCTGCAAAGAAGTCAGCGTGAGGCTTCCCGCCCTCCTTTCTGAACCTCTCTGTCCTGAGCTCTTTGGTTTAGCTTTAAATGGCTAAAAACTAAGGAGCACCAACCAGATGCAAGGGGCTACCGGGGTGCATTTTAGCTGCAGAATGAAATATGAGATACTAAGGCAGTGATAACAGGCCAAAGTCTCAAAGCACGGGATGGTGGTCAGGCACACAGTCATGTGAAAAGAACCAAAGCAGCAAGTTCTAGGTGTAGCCTCAGCCCCAGCTCCCCCAGCTCCTGGAGCGTCTGCTGTTGGCTTTGAGTCTCCTTCCCTGACCGTCTTCCCACCTCGATAAGGTCCTTGCAGCGTTGCACAAAGGCATCGACCTGGGCAAATATGCTGGTCTGGTCTAGGACCCAGCCCCAGCGGGAGAACCTGTCGGAAGAAAGACTGACCAGTCAGAAGCAGGAACACGAGGCATTAACCAACCTGCCCAGGCCAGGCTAGAAACATGAGTCCTAGTTCAGGGGGAGCCTTAGAAAACGAGACCCCAAGAAACAGTTTTCCTGAACCCCAAGAGAAGAGACTCAAGGTGAGGAGAGCCAGAGAGGAAACAAAAACATCTCAGTTCTAAGAGAAGGTTTACACACAATGGAATTTTAGACTTCAGGGCCAAGAAAGGAGGAAAACACCAGGAGGGATTCCTGGGATCAGGGAGAAGGTTATTAGAGTTAGGAGGACCTACGGCTGGGAGCTAGAATACCCGAATCCACAGAGAAAACTCGGACCCATGTAAAAACTCTAGAAATATAGAATCCATAGGCTTAAAGTGCAAGCAAAAGGACTCAGAATCTACCCGCTATAGGAACGACAAGGTGGGTGACACACAGGATGTTAGGGGAGGCCCGTCGTACTGGGTATGCATCTGCACAGCCTGTAGGTAGTGGTCTCTCCAGGCGTGGCAACAGGAGATGCAGCCTTGTAGGTCCTCCTTGCTAGAAATGACGTATCCCTCAAAGATCCGGTCCAGGGAGATGGCATGGCAGCACAGGCGGATGATCTCATTGCTCATCTGCAGAGGGGGTCCCAACAGCCTCAGTTCACAGCCTTAGTTGCACCCCACCCTCTCTCGGAGTCCCCGAGACCACGCCTCAGGTCTCAGCCTCCTACTTCTGGATTTGCCTCCCGATACCCCTCTCGCCCCTGGTCCTCCACTGCTGGCGTGGCAGCACCTCTGGGTTCCACCTCCATTGCCTGCCTCAGACCAGCTCTGCAGCTGCATTTCTAGCCAGCGATCGGCTCAGCGCCCCTGCCCCACTCTTTGGCTCCACTGCCCTCCAGGAAGTGTGCCGGCTCCTGCTCCTCAAAAGTCGGTGTTCTTGGGCTTCCCTGGTGGCGCAGTGGTTGAGAGTCCGCCTGCCGATGCAGGGGACGCGGGTTCGTGCTCCGGTCCAGGAAGATCCCACATGCCGCGGAGCGGCTGGGCCCGTGAGCCATGGCCGCTGAGCCTGCGCGTCCGGAGCCTGTGCTCCGCAACGGGAGAGGCTGCAACAGTGAGAGGCCCGCGCACCGCAAAAAAAAAAAAAAAAAAAAAAAAGTCGGTGCTCCTTCCTGAATCTGCCTCTCGCCCACTGCGAGTTCCATCTTTGGAAACGAGAAAGAGTGGGGCTTCCCCTTCCATACAGCTCTGCCTGGGAGTCTGTCCTTCGTGCCCCCCTCCCGCCCTGCACTCCATCTACGCCTCTTTGCAAAGCCTCTCTTCCCGCCTGGGCTACGTCCGTCTGGAAGCAAAATGTCCAGTCCAGGCCCCAACTCCAAGCATCACTAAAGTTGATGATGCAGGCAAAAACCTGTGGTCTCCGTCCGACCTGAAGGGCATTCCTCACTACCTTTTCACCGCATAGGTCTGCTGGTGAATTCCGCCTTCTCCAGAAATCTGCGTCCTATTAACACGGCCACCCCCTCATGACCCTCTGTCCCACCCTCTGCAGGCACACACCTTCCGGAAGAGGGAGGTCAGTCTCTCCCGAGTGTTGTAGTGGGGAGAGTTGAGCCAGATGATGCGGATGAGACTGATGAGCCTGGGGAGTTTACTAGAGATGTCCTTAGGCCTCATGAAAGCCAGCTCCTGGTAAGGTTCCTTCAGGATCGACAAAAAAGTCAGGTTTGACTGTGCTTGACGAGATCCATCCTGGCAGTAAAGAGAAACCAGGAGAAGACTTACCCCCTGGAAAGAACCGGTTCAAAGCGAGCGCTTTTGATCCTCCTCAAACCCTACCCCGACTTGCTTCTCCCGGGAAGCATTCCCAATTAACCCTACCTGGTGCCAATCACCTCAGGTCTCTGCCACCCTTCAGGACCAGAGCTTGTACATACCTACTTTTATTCACTTAACTAGTTTCTACAAAAATATTTTTATGTCTTTTCTCATGTGTGAGTCCCATCTCTCCCACTAGACTGGGAATTCCCCAAGCTCGGGTTTTGCATCTATTTCTCTAGTTTTTCCCCTTGAACTCTTAACTCTGCACAAAAGGAGACGCTCAATAGGTGTTGATCAACTGACTGGATATCACACTCATTCAGCCCAGTGGCTGTCACCCAGGCCCCTCCACTGCCCTGTTCTCAACGAGGGTTTTAGACTTCTCTACCTAATGGTGGCTCAGTTCCCTCAATACCAGCTTCAGATTCCACCTAGGAAGACAGGGCCTCTCTCTCTGTATTCTGCAGACCACTCTGATCTCTGTGCGTCAGCTTGTCATATAATACCAAATTTAATTTTTTTTTTTTTTTTTTTTACCAAATTTAATTTTTTAAACGTGTTTCTCTTGCAGCTCTCTCGGCTGAACCGCGTGGGTGTGTCTTTGACCCCAGGCCATCTAGCCATCTCTTTTGTGTAAGTCTTATTTCTCAGCTGGACCGTATGGGTTGGGCTCAGAGAGGGCACTCAATGTCGCACACTTGTTGAGTAACCAGAAGTCTCCCTAACTAAACTATAAGCTCCTTGGGACCTTGTGTTCTACCACTTTTATTCTCTCCCACAAGTCCAAGTCCAAGCACTGGGTGCATCTATCTTTGCCTTTGATGACTATGTTGACTCTCTCTTCTTAGCACCTTACAGTGTACCAACTGCTGTCTACTTTCTGGCAAGCCTCCATCCTTCGATCCACTCACAGACCTGTATCTGCTGGGCCAGCTTCATAAAGGGCGCCAGGTAGGATGACTTGGCAAGACTCAGGATGGACTCGACGTGTTTCACTCCCGGCTTCACCAGCTGTTTGCTGATGCCAGACAGGTCCATGCATCGGTTGCGCCAGAACTCAATCTCCTCCAAAGGACCTAAATTTTCTCCTGTGTCCACAGTTTCCTGGGCACTGAGCACTTCCTTTATCTGCCGTGTCCAGTGGATCATGGTGGCTGCCGGCGAGAGGACAAAACCTGGCGTTTCTTTGCAGTACTCCCCAGTTGTGTCCTTCCCTGTTCCCCCTACAGAGCCCTCCTAACCCAACTCCTGTCCCAGCCTCTGGGCTGCCCCCCACCTCACCCCTAGGAGCCCTGACACATGGGCAGTGCCAGCCACTCACTCTCCAGTTGCTGTACCAGATCTTTGTCTTTAACCACCGCCTCAGGCTTCATGTTCATGGCCTCTGTAGGGATGTAGAGAACAGTGTGCCCCTCCAGTTTGTACCGAGTATCTAAGGAAAGGAAAGGACCATGAGAGTTCACAGAGGGCGATGGGTGTATGCCACCCCACTTCCAACTGTGGTTGATGATCTGGGGTCCAGGAAGTGTACGCATTTCAGGAGAGCAGGCAGGAGAAACTATGACTCATGCTTTTTTGATACCAAGCGGGAAAATGACAGAAGGCAGAGATACCTCACTGAGATATAATAAGAGATTGTCATAAAATATGGTCAAAGATCTATACCATGCCCTCAACACTCTCTTCTATGACACATGTACTCCCCCTACTGCCCGCCCCCATCTCCCCTTACCCTACATGTACTCTTGGAAATTTCCAACTCTGAGCAGGTCTGGCCAACTGTTCTACAGCAGGAAACTCTACCTGGATTAGAAGGCAAACTCTGTACCCTGTTCCACTCATTCAACAAACACATTCCAAGCACCTACTCTGTGCCAAGCAACGCGGGTACTCAGGATCAATCTTCCCCCCCGCCTCACTCTCTCTACTGTTGGTGGGGACTGGGGAGAAAGCAGGCATTCCAGTCTTTCCACTCACCTGTCAGGCAGGCCAAGAACCTGTGCAGGTGAGAAGCAAAATGATTTCGAATGCTCTCGGGCCAGGTTGTGTTTGTAAAGATCTGAGGGGCAAATACGCCGTCGAGCAGCCGAAGCAGGGCTGGGATGTAGGAACCCCGCACTGTCCCAAAATGCACAGTCGCCTCAAAGTTCTCTGGAGTGATGGGAACTGGCGCTTGGCGAATGAAGTAGACAATCTGGTTCTGGGTCTGCATGAAAGACAGTAGATCAGAGTTCAGGTCCAGGCCCAGCCATGATCCCCAAGGGAATCTGAGGCTCCAATCATGAAAGCCTGGCTGAGTTCTTCGTCGCCTTCCCTTAGTATATCCAATCCTTCTCCAAATATAAGCAACATGAGGTGCTTCCTGTTCTTGTCAGGGACATAACAGAGTCTGTATACAGAGATGCGGGGAGGAAATGGAGAGAGCATGCCTTGAGGGTAGGGACTGTGTATTTTGTCCAACTTGGCTCCAGACCTAGCACAGTGACGGGGGCATATTAGATGCTCCATAAATGATGGATGGATGGATAAATGGAAAGAAAAGGATATAGGAAAACCAGAAAGGAGAAGGACCTAAAGTAAGAGACAACTGTCTAGGGTTTTCCATTTCACTTGCATATACTTTTCCTCCAATTTTTCACTTATCCTTCAGTTGTGTTTATGCTGAGTTTTTGTTGTTGTTTACATTCAGAAATGTATAACTTTCCTGTTGTTAAAACTTCTTAAACTTTCTGACTTCTACATGCTTAGAAAAGTCATTCCCACTCTAAGATCAGATTCACCTGTCTTTTTTTCTTTAGTACTTTTGTAGCTACTCTTTATACTTTAACTTTAAAAACTGAAAATAAAATGCAAAGAAGAAATTCATAACCATTCATCTTCCCACTACCCAGAATTAAATTTTGGCATTTTTGTTTTTGTTTTTTTTTGTCCATGCCATGCGGCATGTAGGATCTCAGTTCCCTGATCAGGGATCGAACCTGCGCCCCTGCATTGGACGCACAGAGTCTTAACCACTGGACTACCAGGGAAGTCCTTGTATTTCTTTTTGTAAAAAAAAGCTTAACAATTATTATTTTTGTTAAAAATGATATGTTAATTATAAATAACTGAAACAATGCAGAAAAGTACAAAGATAAAAGTTTAAATGTCATCTAAAATTCTACCACCCAGACATTAACTATGATCATTAGAGAAAATACTATTCCAGACATCTCTCTCTCTCTCTCTCTCTCTCTCTCTCTCTCTATCTATATATATATATATATATACAGGAAAATAAATTAAAATAGTTATTTCAAAATAGGATCATGCTATTTTTTTTTACATATAATTTATTTATTTTTGGCTGCGTTGGATCTTCGTTGCTGTGCATGGGCTTTCTCTAGTTGCGGCAAGCGGGGGCTTCTCTTGTTTCGGGGCACGGGCTCTAGGCATGCGGGCTTCAGTAGTTGTAGCACACAGGCTCAGTAGTTGTGGCTTGCAGGCCCTAGAGCGCAGGCTCAGTAGTTGTGAGCACGGGCTTAGTTGCTCTGTGGCATGTGGGATCTTCCTGGACCAGGGCTCAAACACGTGTCCCCCGCATTGGCAGGCGGATTCTTAACCACTGCACCACCAAGGAAGCCCCAGGATCATGCTATTTGTAATTAAAAGTATTAAATTTAATTTTACTTGGATTTAATAGAATAAAAACACATTGATGTGAATATAGTAAGTGGTTGAGTTTCAAATAAATGTTTCTTTATCTCTAAGAGAGATTTCTTCCTAAAAGACCCCTTTCTAAGGTCATAAGAAAGCTTATGAAAAATATTAAGAGGTTAGGACTTCCCTGGTGGTGCAGTGGTTAAGAATCCACCTGTCAATTCAGGGGACATGGGTTCAAGCCCTGGTCCGTGAAGATCCCACATGCCGCGGAGCAACTAAGCCTGTGTGCCACAACTACTGAGCCTGCGCTCTACAGCCCGGGAGCCACAACTACTGAACCCGTGTGCCACAACTACTGAAGCCCATGTGCCTACAGCCCGTGCTCCACAACGAGAAGCCACCTCAATGAGAAGCCCACACACCACAACAAAGAGTAGCCCCTGCTCGCCGCAACTAGAGAAAGCCCACGTGCAGCAATGAAGACCCAATGCAGCCAAAAAATAAATAAATAAATGAATAAAAAGAGGTTAGTTTTCTCACTGCCTTCCAATTTTAAGTTCAGTTGACTCGCTGCTTTGAACGACAGGAACATTGGCATCCTCTTACTCTCTTGCATTCTCTCACCACTTCCCAATTTTTGTTATACTATTATTTTTTATATTGTCCAGGTTGATAACATTCACATTCAATAACATAACCATAATTCCCATGGTTATTTAGTATTAGTTCTTTATTTAAATGAATTGAATATTCACAGAGTCTCTATTCCTGAGTTTTCTATTTGGTTCATTCCTCTTTTTTTTTTTTTTTGGTTCATTCTTTGATGAACTGGATTTCCATTGATGACATCATTTTTGCTTTTCAAAGTAGGGTTCTTTCAAGACTAAAAATGACTGCCTATTTGTTGCCTCTATACTTGACCATCTAGGCTGGGAATTATACCCTTGGGTTACGCTATAGTTCCTGGAGAACTCGTAGGTGTAACTTCTGGGTGTTCAGAGAAGTCTGAGATCAGCCTAATGGTTCCCCTTGGTAGATAATTTGGGGTTTTGACTAGAGACCTAAATAATTATTTCCCAAATTTTTATTTTGAAAAAAATTCCAACCCATAGAAAAGTTGCAAGAAAGGCACAATGAACAATAACATGCCCTTCATCTAAATCCACTAATTGTTAACATTTTGCTATACTTGTGCATGACTGCACTCTCTCTCATTTTCTCTCCTTCTCTCTCTGCTGAGCCATTTCAGAGTTAGCAGCAGACGTTATAAAACTACACCCTTACATACTTCAGCATATGGCTCCTAACAGGGAGGATATTCTCCAACAGTCTCAACACTGTAATTATCACACTCAGAAAATTTAACTTCATTTAATACTTTTATATAATACACAGTTTATATTCGATTTTCCACAGTGGTCCAAATAATGTCATTTACAGCTGGTTTCTTCCCATCCAGGATCCAATACAGATCACACATGGTTGTGTCCCCTTTAATTCCACATAGTTTCCCAGTCTTTTTCTTTCTACCATGACAGTGGTATTTCTAATAGTCCAGGCCAGTTGTTTTCCAAAATGTCCCTTAATTTTGATTTATTGGATTGTTTCCTCATTATTAGATGCAGGTTAAATATTCTTGGCAGGAATACCACATAGGTGATATTAAGTAACCTAACTAAGACGTGTATTGACATTAAACACTGTGCAACAAATTTTTGTGGAATAAAGTATGTCCTTTCAATTCCCACATTCTGCAGTTCAGGGAAATTCTCTGTATTTTTATTATTTTTTTTGTTCCACCGGGTCTTAGTTGTGGTAGGCAGGCTCCTTAGATATGGCATGTGAACTCTTAGTTGCAGCATGCATGTGGGACCTAGCTCCCTGACCAGGGATTGAACCTGGGCCCTCTGCAATGGGAGGTCAGTATTATCCACTGCACCACCAGGGAAGTCCCTCTGTATTTTATTTTTAAATTTATATTCTGTTTCATTAGTTGGTACCCTATGTTAGATCACCTGTGTCTGTCTTTCACATCTATTAACTTCTCTCTACTTGTATTGTCATTGGTTTTTTCTTCTGCATACGCTGTAATTATCTCAAGCCTCTCTTCTACATCCGTTCAGATTTTCAGTGGTAGCTATTCAGTTCCTTGCTGTTTCTAACCTACTAATTTTAACACGTAAACATGCTGCTTTCTTTATTTCAAAAATCTGCAGTCTCCCTCTCATTTCATTCTCACGTTTTATCATTTCGTCTCTCAGCTTATTAAAAAATTAAATTCGTGCTCTTATTAAGTCGTACTGTAACGTGATGCTGTTGTGAGGAATTGCCTTCTGTTCAGTTATGTTTTCCTCTTTTGCATGTTTTGTTCTGTTCTTTTTCTCCCTTGATGTAGTATGCTTGCAGTTGCCATGCAATTTCACTTGCCTCATGCTTGCACAGCTCTCTGAATTCCTTCTTTTTGCTTTAAAGTACTGTGGGTGACTTCCTGATATCCCACTGTGAGAGCCCAGTTTCATTTCCCCCTCGAAGTTAAAGGGTTGGGTATTTTATGTTTCATTCACTTTTCTCTAGCCTAAGATAACTGCATGAGGGGATGGGCAGATGGTTAAGGCTAATTTAAAACTGTAAAATCTTTGTTAAAATACATGGGCTCTTTCTTTTCAGATTTTGTAAAAAACCGAGGTTCACTCCATCTCACTAGGGGGCGCCCACCATTCCCGCAGGGAGGACGGTTTCCATAAGTTAGTCCATAGACCTTTCATTGGTCCCCACTTTTAAAGTTTATTAGATTAGATTTTGCTTCTTTCCTTGTTTGTTTACTATTGGGTGTTTGTGGTTTTCTCGTTTTACTTTTTACTATTTTATCAAGTATTCAAGAGTAATAATTTCTTAAGGAAGTTTTTCAATTTCAATCTTGCCCCAGGAGAATATGATTAAATCCATGATCTATTTAGAATATTTTTTGGCACGCTAAATAGATGTTTTTCAGCTTTGTCGAGGCATAATTGACAAATAAACATTGTGTATATTTAAGGTGTACACTCTGCTGTTTTGACATACATATACACTGTGAAATGATCACTGCAATCAAGCTAATTAACATATCCATTATCCCATATGGTTACCATTTTCTTTTTCTTTTTCCTTTTTGTAGTGAGAACACTTAAGAACTACCCTTTAGCAAATTATACATTATAGTATTATTAACCATAGTTACCATGCTGTATATTAGATCTCCAGAACTCATTAATCTTGCATAACTTAAACTTTGTACAATTTTCCCCCAGTTTTATTGAGATATAATTGATCTATAACATTGTATTGGTTTAAGGTATACAGTGTAATGATTTGATATGTATATTTATTGCCAAATGATTACAATAAGTTAACACCTATCACCTTACATAACTACAATTTTTTTTGTCAGAACTTTTAAGATCTGTTCCCTTAGCAACTTTCAAATATACAATATGTTTTGTTAACTAGAGTCACCATGCTGTATGTACATTAATCCCCAGAACTTATTTATCTCATAATTGGAAGTTTGTACCTTTGACCAACTTCATCCATTTTCCCTACTCCCCCATCCCCAACTCTGGCAGCCACCAATCTGTCCTCTGTTTCCCTCCATCTGAATCTCTGTTTCTCAATCTGTCCTGTTCTCTGTTTCTAGGAGTTAGTTTTTTTTTTTCTAGATTCCACATATAAGTGAGATCATACAGTAATTGTCTTTCTCCATCTGACTTATTTCACTGAGCATAATACCCTCCAAGGCCACCCATGTTTTTGCAAATGGCAAGGTTTTTTTTCTTTCTCATTGCTGAATAATATTCCTCTATGTGTGTGTGTGTGTGTGTGTGTGTGTGTGTGTGTGTATTCCACATTTTCTTTATCCACTCATCCAATGACGGACACTTAGGCTGTTTCCATACCTTGGCTATTATAAATAAACTATAATGAATGTGGGGGTGTGGATATTTCTTCAAGATCGTGATTTCATTTCCTTTGGATATACACCCAGAAGTGGGATTGCTAGATCATATGGTAGTTCTATTTTTATTTTTTTGAGGAACCTCCATACTGTTTTCCATAGTGACTGCACCAATTTACATTCCCAGTACACAAGGGTTCCCTTTTCTCCACATCCTCATCAATATTTGTCATCTCTTGTCTTTCTCATGATGGCCATTCTAACAGGTATGAGGTGATACCTCACTGTGGTTTTGATTTGCATTTCTCTGATTAGTGATGTTGAGCACCTCTTCACGTACATGTTGGCCATGTGTATGTCTTCGTTGGAAAAATGTCTTTTCAATTCTGCACGGTTTTTAATCACATTGTTTTGTTTTCTTGCTATTAAATTGTATGATTTCTTTATATATATTTTAGATATGTATTCATCTCTTATCAGATATATGATTTGCAAATATTTCCTCCCATTCATAGGTTGACTTTTCATTTTGTCGATGATTTCCTTTGCTGTGCAGAAGCTTTTTAGTTAGATGTAGTCCCACTTGTTTATTTTTGCTTTTATTGCTTTTGTTGTAGGGACAAAAAATTTGTACCCTTTCACCAACATTTCCCTATTTCCCCCTTGCCCCACTAGATTTTTTTAATAGAAAACCTTTGTTTTCCATGTTTCCCTATTCATCGAATAATCCATCTTTCCCCACAGATTTTAAAAGCAATTTTTGTAGAAAATGCTTACATATATGTTTCTGGACTCCCTCTGTTTCTTTACTGTTGCTTATATAATACATATTCGTGCCCCAATCTAACTATTTTAATTACTGTAATTTAATAAAAGATTTTCATAGTCACAGATCTCCTACATTACTTTTCTTCTTCATCTTTTTTTGTTTTTGCTATTTTCATTTCATTTTTCTAGATATACTTTAAAAAATCCTTTACACTAGGGATCTAGGGTCTGTGGCACTTTGATTGGAGCTGCATTAAAACAGTACAGTTTTTTGGATGGAATGATCTTTATAATATTAAGATTCCCACTCAGAAACAGGATAGGGCTCATCTTTTTTTTTTTTTTAACATCTTTAGTGAAGTATAATTGCTTTACAATGGTGTGTTAGTTTCTGCTTTATAACAAAGTAGGGCTCATCATTTATTTAAATCTTCTTTCTTGGCCTTCAACAAAGTTGTTTTCTTTCGTATAAATCCTAAATTACTTTTTGCAAATTTTTGTTCCTTTTGTGAATGAAATATATTTTTCATGATGCTTTATAGCCGATTATTGCCAATACACAGGAAAAAGCCATGGCCTGTTTTGGGTTTTGTTTGTTTAATGTGGAAGCTTCACAAATTGTGCTGCTGAGCAGGGCCATGCTAATCTTCATTATCATTTCAATCTTTGTATATGTGCTGCCAATAAAAGCAAAGCAATAGCCCTTCTTCTTTTCCAGAATTTTATTTCTAAAAATTTCCAACATACAGGAACACTAAAAGAATTTTACAATAATGACCTGTACACCCACCACCCATATGCTACCACCAACATTTTACTATACTTCTGTCTTTTAACTGTTTCCCTACCCATGGTTTACCTTTCACTAATGCATCCTCCCCATTGTTGGAACAGTTATCTATCTAACCGACGAAAGCCTTCAATAGTTCCCTCTGGGATAAAGCCAAATTCTTTAGCATAACATACAAGGCCCGTCACAAGCTGACCCCAACCCACCTTTCCCGTATCATTTCCCACAACTCCTCTTTCTTTGCACATAAAGTGTTCTTTACCTGGATGCTCTTACTCAGCCTCGATGAAATCCTACTTACCCTTCATCCCCAACTCAAATATCACCTCCATCACCAAGCCTTGCCAGCATTCCACTGGCTACATTAGTTGCTTCCAAAAAAGCTCTTATAAAGCTTTGCCCAGGCATCATAATATACTGTAAATATTTTTTATATGTCTGTCTTCCCCACTAGACCATGAGATCATCAAAAGCAAAACCTTGGGGCTTCCCTGGTGGCGCAGCGGTTGAGAGTCCGCCTGCCGATGCAGGGGACACGGGTTCGTGCCCCGGTCCGGGAAGATCCCACGTGCCGCGGAGCGGCTGGGCCCATGAGCCATGGCCGCTGAGCCTGTGCGTCCGGAGCCTGTGCTCCGCAACGGGAGAGGCCACAACAGTGAGAGGCCCGCGTACCGCAAAAAAAAAAGCAAAACTTTGCCTCATTCCTCTCTGTATCCTGCTGCCAAGCAGGGTGTGTGATGCTCAACAGACCTTGTACACAGGAGATGAGACTCACAGATGACAGAGATCCTCAGAACCTTCAGCCCCCTGGGAGAACACCCTGATGTCTGGACCGCGGAGTACGCACCTGCACAGGCATCCCCAGACCTAGCTTCAGCCCCAAACAGGGGTCGATGAAGATGGTGAGGATGGGCTCCGAAGGGTCCTGGGCAAAGTGTTCCAGAATGGTATCGTGCTCCTCTGTCCAAGTGGCAGCTGCCAGTCCTGTCAGCATAGCTCGGGACAGGAAAAGGGGCTTCTGCAGAAGGAGAGCAGAGGGCCAGAGCAGGGACAGCTGTCAGGATGGGTCACTTCTCCCAACCACTGTCACGTATGAGGACGTGGGGGATGAGGGAAGTCAGACAGCTTCAGAACGGGGAAGGGAAAGCTGAGAACGGACTGAAAGACAGGTTTCAAGCTTTCGAAGAAACAAGACAATAAGATTCTCTTCCCTCTACCAGTAAAAATAGAATGGATCATGAAGGAAGACTGAAGGATATCATCTTCCCAAGATACTTCATTTATGCCTGTGTTTGTAAAAATGTCTTATCAAGCAACCCTCAACCTCACAGTAAAACTAAATCAAGGGAACATGTAGGATATTAGCCTAAGTCAAACAATTAGGATTCCATATGTATGTGTTAGCATATGGTATTTGTTTTTCTCTTTCTGACTTACTTCACTCTGTAATGACAGACTCTAGGTCCATCCAACTCACTACAAATAACTCAATTTCATTTCTTTTTATGGTTGAGTTATATTCCATTAAAGCTGGGACAAAGTGAGAGAGTGGCATGGACATACGTACACTACCAAATGTAAAACCGATAGCTAGTGGGAAGCAGCAGCAAAGCACAATGAGACCAGCTCGGTGCTTTGTGACCACTTAGAGAGGTGGGATAGGGAGGGTGGGAGGGAGGGAGACGCAAGAGGGAAGAGAGATGGGGATATACGTATATGTATAGCTCATTCACTTTGTTATAAAGCAGAAACTAACACACCATTGTAAAGCAATTATACTCCAATAAAGATCTTAAAAACAAACAAACAGGGCTTCCCTGGTGGCACAGTGGTTGAGAATCTGCCTGCAAATGCAGGTGACACAGGTTCGAACCCTGGTCTGGGAAGATCCCACATGCCGCGGAGCAACTAGGCCCGTGAGGCACAACTACTGAGCCTGTGCGTCTGGAGCCTGTGCTCCACAACAAAAGAGGCCGCAATAGTGAGAGGCCCGCGCACCGCGATGAAGAGTGGCCCCTGCTCGCTGCAACTAGAGAAAGCCCTCGCACAGAAACGAAGACCCAACACAGCCAAAAATAATAAATAAATAAATTAAAAACGAACAAACACCAAAAAAAACAAAAAAATAACCGAACAAACAAACAAAAACAATTAGGAGCAAGGGGATGACAAGCTGGAAAAAGGATAAGGGTAAAAGAGCAATTTCTCCATGATGTGGCCTCCACAGGATACTGGAATAAGTATGTGATATTGGGCAAAAGTCAACTGGCATAACAGTGAGGAAAAAAGAAAAAGGGAGGTGAAAAGACAAGACTGGAAAACACCAAAGAACAAACCAATTCGATGGAAAATAAATCATAACTGGTGGCTAGAAAAAAGACAGCATTATTTTGAACACTACTAAATAAATTAAGAAAACTAGAGGGTATAAAAATCTAGCTCGGTGAACTTGAGAAGTCACCCCGTCCTTCTTCCAGTACTTCTGGAAGATGATAAAGAATCCCTCTTACTTAAAGTTTCCAGGTCAAGAAAATTTAGCTAGTGATCTAAAATCTTCCGTATATAAATACATACATGAAGAACCAACGAGAAAAACACTAAGACCCAGATAAATGGACGAAAGGATATGAACAAACATATCATGTCATAAAAAAAGAAAAAATGAAAATGTGAAAATATGAAATAAATGTTCAATTTCATTTGAAATCAAAGAAATACAAATAAACATAGCAAAGGTGTATCATTTTTTTAAAAATCCTTGCTAGGTTAGTACAGCCACTATGGAGAACAGTATGGAGGTTCCTTAAAAAACTACAAATAGAACTACCATATGACCCAGCAATCCCACTACTGGGCATATACCCTGAGAAAACCATAATTCAAAAAGAGTCATGTACCAAAATGTTCATTGCAGTTCTATTTACAATAGCCAGGAGATGGAAACAACCTAAGTGTCCATCATCGGTTGAATGGATAAAGAAGATGTGGCACATATATACAATGGAATATTACTCAGCTATAAAAAGAAACGAAATTGAGTTATTTGTAGTGAGGTGGATGGACCTAGAGTCTGTCATACAGAGTGAAGTAAGTCAGAAAGAGAAAGACAAATACTGTATGCTAACACATATATATGGAATATAAGAAAAAAAAATGTCATGAAGTACCTAGGGGTAAGACGGGAATAAAGACACAGACCTACTAGAGAATGGACTTGAGGATATGGGGAGGGGGAAGGGTAAGCTGGGACAAAGTGAGAGAGTGGCATGGACATATATACACTACCAAATGTAAAATAGATAGCTAGTGGGAAGCAGCCGCATAGCACAGGGAGATCAGCTCGGTGCTTTGTGACCACCTAGAGGGGTGGGATAGGGAGGGTGGGAGGGAGGGAGATGCAAGAGGGAGGAGATATGGGAACATATGTATATGTATAACTGATTCACTTTGTTAGAAAGCAGAAACTAACACACCACTGTAAAGCAATTATACTCCAATAAAGATGTAAAAAAAAAAATCCTTGCTAGGGAATTCCCTGGTGGTCCAGTGGTTAGGACTCCACGTTTTCACTGCCGAGGGTGCAGGTTCAATCCCTGCTCGGGGAACTAAGATCCCAGAAGCCGCGGAGTGGAACCAGAAAAAAAAACCTGCTAAACTGCTAACACCCAGGCCTGGAAAGTGTTTGTTGCTAGTGCAAGGGCAAAAAAATGCAATTTGTTTGAAAAACAATTTGGCATTATGTATTAAAGGTGTTAGAAATGTTCTTTACTCTTTGATTCAGGAACTCCATATACAGGAATCTAACTTAAGGAAATATTAAGTATTTCAAAATGTGTTAATTTTATTTACAATATTCATCACTGTATTATTAGGAGAGCAAAAAAAAACATAAATGGCAAATGTCCAAGAGTAAGGATTTAACTGTGATACATATATCTTACGGAGCACCATATGACCATTAAAAATGGTGCTTAAAGGGGCTTCCCTGGCGGTCCAGTGGTTAACACTCCACGTTTCTATTGCAGGGGGCACAGATTCAATCCCTGGTCAGGGAACTAAGATCCCGCGTGCAGCACGGCGGCCAAAAAAAAAAAAAAAAAAATGGCACTTACAGAGAATTCCCTGGCGGTCCAGTGGTTAGGATTTGGTGTTTTTCACTGCTGGGGCCCAGGTTCAATCCCTGGTCAGGAACTAAGATCCCATAAGCTACGCAGCCAAAAAAAAAAATGCGCTTACAAAAAGTATGTAATAACAGTAATGAAAATACTACATATCAAAAAAAAAGAGGTATCTTGTGACTTACATATTTGTGATTAAAAAAATAAAGGCAGCCTGATGTATTTTTTTAAGTATATAATAACACGAAGAATAAAAAAATGTTTTGTGAGAAAGCCTAATAAAAAATTACAATGTGTGGTACAGTTGGGATTGTTAAAAAACAAAAAAACTTGCAAATCTACACAGAAAGAAAGGACATATACCAAATTAGTAACGTTGGATGTACATATACCAAATTAGTAACGTTGGATGTGTTTAGGCAGTAATACTATGACTTTTATTTTCCCTTTCTTTGTTTTACTTTTCTGTCCCTTCCAATTTTTTTCTTTAATGAGTAGTTGTCACTTTTCTCTCCCTTTTTAAAAAAGTTCAAGGTCACCATTCTATTCTTCTAACCCAGGTAACTGAGGGTGTGCCTAGGCTCTGATGCAGCTTGGAAATAAAAGTGTAGAGGTTACTAAGTGCCAAATTCTGAAGGTATTTCAAGTGGCTTCTGTAAACTCTTCAGCCAAAGGAGGGAACTGAAGGACAGGAAGAAAGAGGATGTCTTGGAAATTAGTATCCAATTAGGACAGTGTCCGCCCAGCTTGTTCAGATGTTCACCCATTCAACGGGTATAGCTTGTTGCAATCTGACCCAAGGTGGAGAGATGAGGAAGGGCCTTCTGAGAGCCCTGTTCCCCACTGAAAGCCCTATTCTTTGGGAGGGGTAGGGGGCACGGATAACTTTGTCCTTTACTCGGTGTACTGGATTTGCAGTGAGCAGGCTACCAGTAGAAAGTAAAGAGAAGGTAGTGAGAGATTGAAGAGAATTCCTCGTACTCCATTCTGCAACTGATCCTTTGATTCACCAGTTGTTGGGGAGGAATATTTGTCTCAGAGAAAAGCCAAACTTACCACGTCTATCTCACACTCCTGTAATTCTTCTTTCTGTATTTCAGGTTCCTCCAATATTGGCTCTGGGAAGAATGAAAATTCAAAAATGAAGGCATTCCATTAAAAGTTAAACACAGAGACTTCCCTGGCGGTCCAGTGGTTAAGTCTCTGAGCTTCCACTGCAGGGTGCACGGGTTCGATCCCTGGATGGGGAACTAAGATCCCACATGCCAGACAGCACAGCCAAAAAAACAACAACAAATAAAAGAAGTTAAACACGGAGTCACCATATGACCGAGCAACTCCACTTCAAGGTACTTGAAGTACCTTGAGAAACTGGCACCCCATGGCCCCTATATCTTCACTTCTAAGTTGCACCAGAGCCTAGCCTCTCAGCAGGCACTCCCTATTCCCCTTTCCTCCCAGATCCTGGTGACCACTAATCTACCTTCTGAGTCTATGAACTTGCCTATTCTGGACATTTTATACTGGTGGAATCATACAATATGCGGTCTTTTGTGACTGGCTTCTTTCACTTGGCATATTTTCAAGGTTCATCCACGTTGTTGTATCGTAGCAGACCTTCATTCTTTTTATGGCTGCATAATATTCCGCTGCAATTTGTTTATCCATTCATCATGGATGGACGCTTGGGTGTGTCCGCCTTTCGGCTGCTGTGAATAGCACTGCTGTGAACACGGGCATACAAATGTCTGTCCGAGTCCCTGCCTCCAGTTCTCTGCAACTAGACATGCCACAGCGAAGGTCCCACGTGCCACAACTAAGACCCAGTGCAGCCAAATATAAATAAATAAATGTACATTTTTAAATTTTTCTTTTAAAAAGCTGACTGGGGCTGGAGGGGGCACAGAAGGAGGCAGGGGAATGAAGGCAGTCAGTATTAAGGTCATTCTAGGCATTCAGCTTCTGGCCTGCCATTCTTCCCCCATCCTGTTCCCACAGGGAGAAGTTGGGGCCCACAGAAATCAGCCCCTCTCCAAGCAAACCGTCATCCCCACTCTGGACTCCATAAAATCCAGGGGGGTGTCCCTCTCCTTCCTGATCTGTTGCTCACACAGGAGACTGGGGTAAAACTGGTGGGCCTCCCATCTCCTGTGGGCTGAAAGGAGGAAGGAACAAATGAGGTGCGACCAAAAGACCTTGGGAACAGGACACTCCAACTTCCAGAAAGAAACCCTAAGAGGGGAGTGAGGCACACAGGCCGAGGAAGGAAATCATGAGAAAGGTGGGACAGCTGATTCTAGGAGCTCAGTGGTGAGTGGGATGGGTAACCAAGAAACCCAACGCCCTTCGAGAAAGCCAAGGGCATCCAAGGTTTCAGACAGGGACGAGGCGGGGGAGGGAGACTGAGACAATCTCAAGAGTAAACTGGTTTTGTCCTCTATTGTAATACAATTTATATAAAGTCTAAACCATGCAATACGATACTAGTATGTGATGGTCATGGATACACACAGTAAAATTTTAAGAAACAGGCTTGAGAATGACAAACACCAACTCGGGATAGCGGTGACCTCTGGAGAAGGAGAGAAGGGCTTGGGGAGGTGGCGTGTAGCAGGGGGACAAAGGGATTCACTTGTTGCCATCATGATTTATTCTTACACTGGGTGACGGGTACATGGGTGTTCATTATCTCATTCTCTGTATTTTTTCTGATTTGCCTGAAATACAGGTCTACAATCCCTTAACCAAAACCCTTGGGATCAAGTATATTTCAGAATGTAGACTTGTAATAGCGTATGGCATATGAGACCCCCACCACATCTTGGGGCCTCTAGAACAGCACTCCACAAACTTTTAATGTCAGTATTTCTGTAGTAAAACATATGAAAATTTATACTAAGTGGTTTAAATAGACTATAAATACCTTCATGTCAGTTTAGGTTATGTCTCACCACCAAATAAGTTTGGATGCCAAATTTTGGGGGAAAAAAAACCTTTCAGTTCTTAGGGCTTTTTAAAATTAGAGATATGGGATTATGAACCTGTACTTCTTTTCTTAGTGGGAACGGAGGAGCACTTAAGGAAGCAAAGGATATCAATAAAGACCTCAAAAGGGTGTTTTGCCCTTTAACCCACCATCCTTCACCAAGAAGTGTTTTAGGCCTGGTCTTGGCCCATTTGGACTACTATAACAAAACACCATAGACTGGGTGGCTTCTGAACAGCAGACATTTATTCCTCACAGTTCTGGAGGCTGGAAGTCCTAGATCAGGGTGCCAGCAGGGTTGGGTGAGGGCCCTCTTCTGGGGTGCAGACCTCTCTTTGTGTCCGGCGGAAGGGGGCAAGGAATCTCTCTGGAGTTGCTTCTTTTAAGGCACTAATCCCACTCATGACACCTCCACCCTCACAATTTAAGCAACCTCCCAAAGGCCCCTCCTACTAACACCATCATATTGGGCATGAGAATTTCAACATATGAATTTAGGGGGACACAAACATTCAGACCATGGTAGGCCCCCTCTGTCTCCTGTGGGACAGGCCTCAATCCCTCCCCAACTCCAAAGAGTACAGGGATTTTTTTTTTTAATATTTACTTATTTGGCTGCGCAGGATCTTTCGTTGCGGCACACGGGATCTTTCATTGCGGCATGCAAATTCTTAGTTGCGGCATGCATGTGGGATCTAGTTCCCTGACCAGGGGTGGAACCCAGGCTCCCTGCATTAGGAGCACGGAGTCTTAGCCGCTGGACCACCAGGGAAGTCCTGAATACAGGGATTAAGGCTCATTTCAGGGCTGCCTTGGAGGCCCAAGTCTTCTCTGAACCTCTATCAAGTGTCAGCTAGAAAGCTCTACATCAAACAATAAAAAGGCTTAGAGCTAAAAGGACTCAGAGATCCTTGGTGTTTGGGGATCAATGCTCTCATTTAGAAGTTCCCTTTTTTTTATAATTTTTATCGGAGTATAGTTGATTCACAATGTTGTGTCAGCTTCAGGTGCACAGCAAAGTGAATCACATATATATATGTATACACACATCCACTCTTCTCTGGATTCTTTCCCCATATAGGCCACCACAGAGTATTGAGTAGAGTTCCCTGTGCTGTACAATAGGTCCTTATTACTTGTCCACTGTACACACAGTAGTGTGCATATGTCAATCACAATCTTCCAATTTATCCCTCCCCCACTTACCCCCTGGCAACCACAAGTCTGCCCCCTACATCTGTAACTCTATTTCTGCTCTGCAGATGAGTTCATCTGTACCCTTTTTTTAGATTCCACATATAAGCAACATCACATGACACCCTGACATTCCCTTCCCACCCCAGAGGAGTCTCCAAGTTGAACTTCACTGCCTTCCATCCTCCCTCCCCTTGCTCCTGGTACCCAGCTTCTAGGAGCCAGTCCCACTTGAAACTGCTCTTAAGAGAGCTCAGAAGAAAAAATTTGCATGGTTCCAATGTCCAGATCCCAGGGCAAGGCCCTGTGTACCCTGGACCTTTCTCCCATGCCCACGCTTAATCTCTCAACTTTTAGTATTAAAAGGAGATTCTATTTCTCTCCATCTTGACAGGCTGCTAGCAGTGGAAAGAAGCCCCAGGTAAACGGGGAGGACTATTCTTAGCTAACAGTCATAGCTACACTGGCCACTGCTCTAAGGGGCAGCCTAGTGACAGCAGCAGCTACCAAAAACCTTCCAACCCTATTGGCCCCAGCTCACCCAACAGGAAGGAATCCCTCAGATCAAAGCCACAAGAGGCAGCCTCTTTAAACTCTTTTCTTCCTCAATCTAGACATCAGGCTTCTTTTCTTGTGGCCCTGAACCTGAACCTCCTTAGTCTACCAAGGCCCTGACGAAACGAGGGCAGAGATACAAGAGCCTTAAACAGATGGGAGAAAGATTCAGTCAGGCTTAGGATTCAAAGGATGGCAAAGCAGGCTGAGTCTCCATGGTGATGGGCTTAATGGGAGGAAAACATTATTTGTTTTGCCACCCAGGGTGAAAATGGGAAAAAGGAAGAGATCAAACCCTCTTCACTGGGGTAGGAGCAACCAGGAACACTTGAAATAAGGAAGAAGAGGCTAGGGTAGAGGATTGGCTGGTGAGCTCTTGGTGCACTGGGGGGAAATTTTAAGACAGAAAGAACAAGTATAAGGCTGGACAGGAAGAAAACACAAAACAAGGGACCTAGCAGCAGGCCTGAGATTCCGCTGAACCCCTTGCTTCTTACCCAGAAGCAACAGAACCTGCTCCCCGGCCCTAAGACCCTCCTTCAATACAAACATTCTGCCTCCAAGCCTCTCCCCAGCAGGTACCCACCAGGCTCCTCCTTGAGAGACTCGGGCTCTGCCTGGGACTCACTGCTGGCCGGCAGGGTGGTCTCCACAGCCTGTGCGGCCAGAGCAGACTGAGCGACTCGCCAGCGGGCGCTTCCCCGGCTACTCGCTTCCCGCTTCTTGTCGGCTTTGCTGGGCATTGTGTTGGCAAAACCTGTAGACACACGGAAGCTGGGGGACCACCACCAGATGCACCCCCAATCCTCAGTCCTTTCCCTGGGATAGCCCACTTCCTTCAGGGCGCCGGGTTAAAAATCAAAATCAGTCCCTCGAGGCATGAGGAATAAATGGAAGCTAAACATGAGAGCACAGGGAATTAATTCCCTGGCAGCCGAGGGGTTAGGACTCGCGCTTCCACTGCAGGGGGTACATGAGTTCCGTTCCTGGTCGGGGAACTAAGATCCCACAAGCCCCAAGGCGCGGCCGGGGGAAAAAAAAAAAAAAAAAAAAAAGATGAGGGCTCAGCAGACACCCACTCATGAGGATTTAGGAACCCCTATCTCTGCCCAGAGGTATGAGAACATAAGATAATCAGGGAAACATCTACCACGCTGAGGTGTGGTTGCACACACCCTCAAGCACTCTAGCTCTCAGGGGCCATGGGTGAGTGAGAGAGGGCCCAGGGAAGGGAAGACTGTCCCCAGGTTCCACACCCTCTGTCACGTCACTGAGCAACCAAGATGATTTTCCCATGTGCCTCCTCTTCTCCCAAGTTACCCCCTGGAAGCGGGGGAGAAAGAAAAATGCCCCTCCTACCCACACTAAAATCTGTGACCTCCTTAAACAAGGAAGAAACACTATTTGCAACCCGTCTCTTCAGCTTCTCAGTCCTGAGGGGCAGAAACCCTGTTCTGTGTGTACTGAAAAGGTGTCTTCGCACAGTTGGCTGAGTCTGTGCTAACCGATTACTGAAGACCAAGAGCGTTCGATTCCAGATGTCCTGAGAACAGACTGGAAGAGGAAGGACAAAGGTCATCCAACAATGAACTTGGAATTGTGTCTGGGAGAGGGAGAAATGGGGCGATGAGGAAGGCCCAGTAGCGTCTCTCTCAGAAAAGCAGGAGGGCGGGAAGCGGGGCATCTCTGGCGGGCGCCCAGGGCAATGTCTGATTCGCTGGGCAGTTCCTCTTCACTCAGCTCTAGCCTGACAACCACCTGTGGCTTTTCTTCCTCATCCCCACAGACTGCCACAGGCATTGATCATACGCTATGAGTTTCACACTTGAAGGATTTGTACTTTGCTCCAAGGAACACCGTTCTATTAGGCCAACACATCAATAAAGCCAGGTACCACAGCGCGGCTTCTGCCATCGGTCTCCAGAGAAGCGTCAGGCTGTGCTTCCCTGCCTCCGGCTGGAGCCTCAGGAACATTCCGGTGGCAAGGCTGGGAGCCACCTCCCCATGGGGTTCGCCCCATGGTCCCACACCGAGGCCCCGGGAGGAGCCTTCTACTAGCCTGGGGCTCATTCTAGTTCTCAAGAAATACCGTAGGGGGCCGGCTCTCTCCTCCAACCACCAGTGGCTACCAGTGGGCAAATTTCCCCTCACAGGAGCTTCCTCACACAACTGTCACAACCGTCGCCGCTCCTTCCTCTCAGCTGCCCCTTCCTCTGCCCTCCCCCGCAACTCTCCCTCGTACCCCTCACCACTGCCCCTTCTCCCCGTAGCTTCCCACTCTCCCCGGCATTCCTCCCTTCCTCCCTGGTGCCCTCCCCCGCCAACACACACCTCACGACGCCGACCCTCTCCTCCCTACGCCGACTGACCGGCCACTCCAGCTGAGAAGTTGCCCCGCGTGGCCCTCTCGGGCCGGCGCCTGCACGCGTCGCCTTGGCAACCCCGGGCACGGGCAGCGGGGGGGTGGGGGGGGCGAGTGGCGGGGGCCCGAGCGCGCCGAGCCAGCGTCCTCGGCGCAGACGCAGAGACGCCCTGATCAGCCGCTCCCGGCTAGGCTGCGCTCGCGTCACCCCGGCGGGGAGCCGGGGCAAGAGGGCTGGGGGGCACGGGGAAGCCGCTAAACCTGGCGGGCTGGAGGGGGGGCTGGAGGGGGACGGGAGGCCTGGTCTGAGGACGGGCGGTAAGGACTGGGGCTGGAAACAATGAGTGGCCTCCCGCAGGACACTGAAAAGGCTGGGGCAACCCAAGCGCCAGACCCCGCGCGCGGGTCTGTGAGCTCCATTCCGGGCGAGTCCAGCAGATGGCGCCCGAGGTCCCGTCTGCGAGGCTCACGCGCGCTCTACAAGGCGTTCCAGGATTTCGAGACAGCCGTGGCTGCAGCTGAGTCCGGGGAAAAAACCGGGGCTGGAGCACCCCTGCCCTCCCGCTCGTTCCCCCTTCTTAATTCGGACTGGGGTCTAGGATCGCCGGGCAGCGCTGGGTGGGGGAAGGAGGGAAGAACGGAACTGGAATTTTTGGAATCTGAGGATTGGCTTTGGAAAGCGTCGCTCGTTTTGGGGGGGACAGGAGGCGGGGACTCTCTGGGGAAGGTGACCGGGCCGGGGAGGGGCTCGGCTCTCCATAAGAACAAAGACAGAGTCGTGGGGAAGCGACAGGAGAGGGGTGTGAGAGGAGGGGCAGACGGCAGCCGGTGCTAGGGGGCGCTGCGGGCCGGGGTGCCAGAAGAGGCGCCTGGAAGACTGAGCCGTACCTGGGGCTGGTGGAAGCTTTAGGGAGGCCTGGGAGATGCAGGGAGGAAGCGAGTCAGGGGGATGGGAAGGCACCCTCCCTGCTTCCATCAATAGTGCCTAATTAAGACAAAGCCCGCAGCGAGCCCACTGATTACATTTCCATGAGGAGCTAAATTGATGACATTTTCTTTGCTGGAGGAGAGAAGCTGGCACCTCAGTTCCCCCTTTTCCTGGTTGATGTTCACACCTGACGAGTCTCATTATGCCAGTCTGGCAGGGCAAGGACTGGCAGTCCCTGGTACTCCTGAAGGGCCTGTGGATTAATCCACACCTGAGCCCAGCTCTGACCTCACCATCCTACCTACCCCATTTTTATTTCCAGAATTGACAACCCCTGCCCTTGGCACCCCCCCATTATCCTTCAAGGAGGTTTCTGAGCTCCTGCCCAGCCCACATTCCTGTTGCTGAGGGCAAGGATTGAAGGAGAGAGGGGTCCTGCCACACCCCAAAATCAGCTGCACAGCAAGCAGGGCTAAGTGGGTGATCCTCTAACCAGTTAGGCAGTGGGTGGCAGAGAGGTGACATGATTGGTCAGATCCCCCAGGGAGAAAGTCCCAGAGGAGTGAAGATTTGAGGGGAGGCACAGGATGGGGAGACTTATAGGCGGGGCTCATGGCTCCCTCAGGGAAAGGAATGTTGTGTAGCCCCCACTTCTTTTCTGAACGCCGCCACCCCCACTGGCCTTGGCTGTGCCTAGGAATCCCAGCCCCCTACATTATGCTAAATAGGTAATCAAACATCTTGTTTGCTAATTACTGCTCAATCCGATTAAACGCCACTGAAGCTCATCAACAGAGGTGGAGGTAGGGAGAAGGGATGAAAAGGGGGGCAGCCACAGCTGTGACGGGGGTCTTGTCCCCAGGAGCTCTAGGGGACAGCTAGAGAAGCTGTCTAGGAGCTCTGAGAAACAGCCAGGGTAGCAAGACTCAGTACCCCGCAAAGGAAATGGGCAGAAGGGTTGTATGACAGAACCCTTCATCTCACTGCATCCTCCCGGCCTCAGGCACTCCCCCCTCCCAGAACCTTCATTACTCTCAGAACCCAGGCATCCGGCCATTCCCACAGCTCCCCACACACACCCCTGTCCCAGCTTTAATAAGTTCTGTTCTCTCACTGTCAATATTTGATTTCTCAGAGCCATCTCCACGGAGAGAGGGAGCTCTTCCCTTGCTTCCCCCCTACCTTGGCCCTTTTTTGCCCACCCCAGTCTCTTTGTGCCCCCAACCTTCTCTGAACTAGCTGACTTAATGAAATGATATTAAAGTCTTAAGCAAATCCAAAAGAATGGTTGTTATGGTGAAGGGAGTGGGCAGGACGCCTGGGTCCCTGAGGGGAGCAAGGGCTGAGGAGGGGGGAGAGTGAGCCAGAGGCTAAGGCCTGGAGGCCCCAGTCCCCAAGGGGGAGCAGCAGATTTAGGGTGAGCTGGGGGCTGGCCCTTTGGATTGTGGTGGGAAGTGGGGAATTAGGGCTGGGGGCTAGGAAAAGGTGAGAAGAGGGAGGACGTTTCTGTGGTCCAGGTCTCAGCCTGCTGTCCAGAGCCTCCGTCAGGGATGGAGAGGCCAGCGGGGGGCGCAGAGCCCCTGTGCCAGCAGCCTCCCTGCTGAATGTGCCCGGGGCCGGTCCCGTGAGAACCAGAGTAGATTCCTCTTCAGCCCTGACTCATCCCTCTTCCCCCCGCACCCCCCCCCACGAGTAGACCCCCACAGGTGATTTGTAGTTGATGCCCTCACGATGGTAGCACCGGGAGGAAGTCCATTCCATGACACGAACAGCCGCGAGAGCGTCCAGGAGAGGAGAGAACAGAGGCCAAGAGATGGGGAGCCAAGCACCAACCCCCCTGCCCCCACCCATCCCATCTCACTCCCCTGGGGACCCTGGCCCAGCCCCAGTCCCCTTGGGGTGGTGGGAATGCAAGGACATTTGGCTGGCTGATTGATGAGGGAGGAAGCAGCCACTGGGCACCGAGGCTGCTGTTTGCTGAGCACACAGATTCCTCCCCACTCACCAGCTGCCGCCCCCTGAGGCTGCCGAGTCTCCCCACCACCACCACTAGCCACTTGGATCGGAGGGAGCTGATGCCTGAGTTTCTGATGGCAACTGAGCGAAGTGGGAGAGCCAGGCCGTGGAATGCTTCGATTCCTTCTGGGAATCAGGGGACCCTAGGACCTGGTCCCCTCAGAACTCCCTACAGGACTCCACCTTTGCTGTTGCCTTTCATACATCTCTCCTGTGCTGAGTTTTCACTCCCATTTATTCTGTATCCTTTTCCCTACCCCCACCCAACTCTCTGAGCCCATCCCAGCTAGCCCCCTGCCTCCAGACCAGCCTGCCACATTTCTCCCAGCCTGCCTACAGATCTCTAGGGAAGGGGATGCCCCATGTTTGTGACTCCACTTAGGAAGCTCTGTTTTTCATTCTAACTACATTTCCAGTTGTGATGTCAACCATTTCCCATAAGAAATTCCCACTGCAACCCTTTGCTCTGTTCTCCTTTTCTTAAAATCCTCAACATAGACCACAGACACAAACATACATACCTCAACCTAATTTACATCCTGCTTCTGTTTGGAAGGATGGAAAAGTGTGAGCTTCTGTCTGCAGCACAGCCCCCAGGACAGCCTCCATCCTATGCTGGGTTTACGTTCTGTGGTCCCCAGCTCTCTCAGATCCTTTACTCCCACTCTGCTCTAGACTCTGTACCAGCAGCTGTACCACAGCCCCAAAATCTCAGAGCATTATCCCTGCCCTCCCAGAGCATAAAATTTAGTTGAGGAAAACACAGCTCACATCCACACAAGAAACAAAGGGGACCCCCTCCCGCCCCAGACCTTAAAGTAAATGTTTATATCTTTTTCTATAAAACTGGTGTGTTTGTCTGGAAATGTATTTTGTGTGCTGATTTCTTTGTGTTTATTATAATGAAGTAAAAAAGCATGTTTTTAGGTCAAAAAAAAAAGAAAGAAAGAAAGAAACAAAGGGGAAAAAATGGAAGACGGAGTTAGATCAACTTCCTAAATGTGGATTCTTCCTTGGTCACTTGCTACCCTACACGCTGAGGCTGGGGAAAGACAGGACGCATCTAGAACATGTGTGTGGTTGAGATGTCTTTCTCACTATTCCCAAGCCTGTTGAGATTTCACCTGTATGCTTTGCACTTGCTGTTCCGTCTTTCTGCTCTGCCCTTCCCCATAGTGCCTGCCTTCCATACTCCTCATTATTCAAGGTCCTGAACAAATGTCACCTCTTCAGAGGGACCCTCCTGACCTCCTAACTTAAAGCATCTTCCTGATACTCTCCATCCTCTTCACTCTGTTTTTTTATATCACTTATCACTACCAGAAATATTATTATGTTGTTCCCCACCAAAATGTGGATTTCATGAAAGCGGGGGCTTTGCCTTATTCACCTCATACTACCAGTGCCTGAAATAGTACCTGGAACAAAGCAGACATTTAATATGATGCTGAGTGAATGAATGAATGAATGAATGAATGTCTTCCTGCACCTCTTCTTGCTTTGTTGTACTTGTTGCCCTAGGAGTGTGTTTGTGTGTTTGTACCTAGAAAGCGAATAGGATGGCATGTGTTTTTCTGTGTGGAAGTCACCTGAGCTTTCAAATAGCTCAAAAGATCACTACACATGTGGAAGGCTCTAGATCTTGCATTGTTAATGTCTGGGGAGAGAAGAGTCTATAGATGCCAATTCTCTGAAGGGGTGTGTCCCAGGGTAATGTGCAGAACGTGCTGTTCCTCTCCCCAGCTGTGCATCTGTCCCCAGGTGTCTTCCTGTCTCTCAGCATGTTATGATGTCTCGGTTGCTTTGGTGAGATGTTTGTCTGTCACGGAGACTATTTATCCCCACTTCTCTTCCCTCTCTTCTCTCCACCTGTGCCTCTGGATATACGTGTAGGGGAGCCTTCCTTGGCTCCCTTGCCCCCTTGCACACACAGCCCTGCCCCAGTTGTGGACCCCTCCCTCTCTCAACTGGGCCCTGTTGCTGGGCTCTGGGTTGCCATAGTGACGGTTGCCAAGTCCCTGAGGCTGATAGCCAGCGATGGGGCTGTCGGCTCCATCCACGCGGGAGGCTGAGGGGGGCTTCCCATTGTGTGAAGAAGGGGATGTTGCCATGACAACCAACCCCCACTAAGGGGCAGGAACCAGCCCTTCCACACCCCCTCCAGCCTCCCCACCTCGGGCAGCTCCAGTGTGGGCTTAGAAGGCAGGAGTAAATGCCAGACAGCCCAGCACCTGGCCTCCCAGTTTTCAACTCCCCTCCTACAGTGCCTGCACCTCTCGGGACCCAGGCATCTTGCTCAGACAGGGGGAGGGGCAGGGATCCCACTGGACAGAGGAGGGGCAGGAGGACCCCTTGACCTCCAGGCAGATGGGAGACAGCGGGAGGGGACCTAAAGTCAGGGGAGGGGCAGGCAGGTCAGAGGTTGTGACCCCCACCGACTGGCTGCAGCGATGCTCCTCACTGCTGCTTTTGTGGTTGGAGAATGGGGCTGAGTCTAGGGGACTGGGCATCTGGGTTTTAGGGGGAGAAGAGCCTGGGTTATGGGTACACAGGGAGCCACGGGATAGGCAGCTTGATGCCTGGATCCCTGAGTCTTCTGGGCACAGGAGTGCCTTGGGCAGGAGTGGGAGGGAATAGATTGAACACGTGAGCATGTTTTTTCCACTTTGTTTCCGACCGAGACTTGCCTTGAATCTGATACTTGGTTTAGCAATAGACACTTGGGCTTTCCCCCGTGAGTGAACGCATATTCACAGACATCCCCATTTGGATGTATTGGCAACCCACTGCCACCTGGGTTCCCCTCTCCCTCCCCTGGCAGGGGCCGCTTTCCTCAGCCTCCTCGCCCAGCCCATGACCACACCCCCCTCCGCCAGCAAGGCCCTGTCCACCTCACCCATCCAACACAACCCCCTCCCTACCCCTTGGTTTCATGCAATTCAACACTCAGCTGGAAAGCTGTTCTAATCACCAGTTCTCTGCCCCAATTCACGTCCAGTCATTGTCATCAACTTTTGAAGTTTTTTATTTTTTTTTTGGTTTTTGTTGTTCAAATTTCCCTTTTACAGTAAAACTATTGAGGTGACGGCCATACCCCGCCACCTCCCCCATGGCAATATCAACTTCCTGTTCTCTGGAAGGAGCGATTAGAAAAATCAGGAAGGAGCTGGGAACTACAGCACCAGAGAGATAGCTTGACCTCTGGTGGACAAAGCAACCATCTTGGCTGGTGATTGAGGTGGCCGACGTGGTGCCCAAAGGTAGCTCTGACCTAAAGGAAATGAGCTGGGAGGAAACTGAGGCAACACCCAATTGTGCACTAGTGGGCAGGAAGAGGTATCAGCTGGTCACTATGGAAAGACTGGCTGTTGCTAAGGACCACTGTCAGCTAGACCAGTCAGTAGGCCACCATTTTGGTCACTAAGAAGGGAGCTGCGTTGAGTTTGCAGGGAGTAGGAAATGGAGAATGTGATGAACAAGACAGCCATCCAGGTTACTGGGGACAACACGTGGGTTCTTGGGGTCATCCTGTTGAGTAACAGAGATTATACTGGGATATGGAAAGGGAAGAACAAGACAAATTGAGCCTGCCATGGCAGATGGCAGCCACCTTAGCTGTCCTAAAAGCAGCACAGAGAACAAGGGAAGGGAGATCCTGGCACGTGACACTGAATACTAGGAAGAACCTCAGTCCACCCGATCTTCTTAGAGTAAGTTCCAGCTTCCTCCTGAAATGGGAAGTTCTTCCTGCCCGCCCTTCTCCACAGAGTAAGAACCATCCACCTCCCCCCACCCCCCAGACTAAGCCACTTCCGGTTCCAGCCAGACCACTTCCTATTTCAGAAGTGCTACTTCCTGTCCTGGATGAAGGCACTTCCAGTTCCTGCTGCACTGCTTCCACTTCCCAGGCCACTTCTGTCCAGGCCTGGTCACTTCTTGTCTGGAGCAAGTCACTTCCTGTCCCAAGTGACCCATTCAGCATCAGACCAAGTCCACATGTGTCCTGACTGGTTCATAGCTTGCTATTGGCCCACTGGACAAAACGGGACACTTCTCATGGTAGCTGTCATGACCCAACCATCCCAAATGGCTGGAGTAAGTATGTAGAGGCCCGGGGCAGGGCAGAGGAGGAGGCCCTGCTACCCATGCCCTGAGCTGGGGTGGAGTGCCAGAGCCTTCCCCATAAGGCCCCCATTTTTGGCAGACTGAGGGGAGTGGTTGGTAAGAGAAGTCAGAAGAGGGAGCTGAGGGGAGAAATGCTTTGATGCCCCCACCCTGGAGATGGGAGAGGTACAGGATAAGAAGCCAAGAGGGTAAATAAAAGGAGGTACAGGGAGGAGGATGCTAGGGAAGAGGAACAGACCTAGAGACAGAAGAGAGAGACAGAAAATAAGAGAGAGAGGAGAAAAGAAGAGAAAAACAGTGAGAGGCAGAAAGAGGTGCCGACCAAAAGACAGACTGTTCCCACCCCTAGCTCTCAGTGGGTGAGGCGGACAAGGATCCCTGGGTCATGGTTAGACGAAGAGGCTGAATCTTTGCCCCCTCCCCAGGGGAATAGGACCCAGGAACACAGAGACAGAGAGGGGCACACACAGCCAACCAGAGGGCAGGCGGTCGTTGGGTGGATGTCTTAGGGAATCCTAAAAGTGGAGAAGAGGCGAGAGCCAGGAGGAGCAAAGGAGCTGGGGGGGCAAAGGGGGCCAAGGAGATGCTAGAGGTGTCCCTCAAACCATGAATTAAACTGGAGGAGCACCCCACAAAGGGCTGGATCCAGGAGAGCCAGGTCGGAGGAGCCCTCATACCTTGTAGTAGATGTTTGGAGGGCTCTGGGGGGGCCCATCCTGCACGATGTACACAGGATGCCCATAGTCACCACTCACCTTTTCATAGTGGGGACAGAAGGGGGGGTCTGCAGCCCCACTGCCCCGCAGAGCTATCCCTAGCTCCCCAGGCTCAGCCTCCCTAGGTCCCATCCCGCCTCCACCCCCCAGGCCCAGAGACCCTCCCCTCCCGAAGGAGCCAGGACCAGGGTGGCGACTCTCCGAAGGCTTGGCCCGCCGTCTCCGCCAACACATGGCACCCCCAGCCCCTGCCACGCCCAGCAAGAGCAGCGCCAGCCCCCCTGCTGCCCCGGCCACTGCGGGCATGCTGGGAGGGGGCAGGGGGCCTTCAGCACCCCGGGAGGTTGCATTGCTGGTGGGGTCACCTGGCAGGGAAGGGGTGAAGGAGGAAAGAGGGGGTGGGGCTGAAGGAGCCACCCGGGCATCTGGACACCCATCTTTGCGGGTCCCCATGGGTTTCCCCAGCAGTGCCCAGGCCCTTTGGGGACCCCACTTCCCCTCCCGTCCAAGCCCCACTCGGAATCCAGGTGTGTCCAGCCCTTCAGCTCCATGCCAAGGAGTCCTCCCCCCTTCTCTGACAGCACTGATTGAAGCACTGACTTGGCTAATTAGTTCTGATTGAGTCTTTTCCTCATTTGGCTTCCATTCCCCTCCCACCCTCCCATCCTCTCTTCTCCTCTTTCCTGTATCACTGCCCCCAAAACTGAAGAGGGAGGGAGGGAGAGGGTGAAGCTAGGGCAGCTGGGGTCCGAGAGCAGAGGAGGCTAGGGAAGACAGGAGGCTGGACCCCTGGTTCCTACCTGCTGTGTTCTCCTTCCCAGGCTCCAGGCTGTGGGCCACCCCTCGGTCTTTTTCCATGGGCATTTCAGACACAGGCTTTCGGGGGGCAGCCCCTCCTCGGGGACCTGGAGACGGGGAAGGGCCGAGAGAGGGGCTGAGACAGCAGCCCCCTGACCACGATGGTACTGCCCCTCGGCCCCTAGGAGGTGTGCCCCAGCCCCACTCACTTTGTCCCACTCGAAGAAGCACCTTCATGCCTCTAGTGAGGCACACACCTCCCTGCAAGCTCTCCAGGCCTTCCCGGGTTCCATCCGATGTGGCTGGGAGAGAAGAACCAGAGGGAGAAGTTGGCCCTCCAGAGTCTACACCTATTCTGTCTCCATGCCTGGCCCCAACACCACCCGAGGTGGCTCCAGTGGTCCCCTCCCTCATCTGCCCTCGATCCCAGGAGCACCTCCCCACTCGACCCTGCCCGCTGCCCAGCAGTACCAATTATGTAGTAATCGTGGTGTGAGCGGAACTCGTGGCCCCAGAGGTTAGGGCTATACTCCTGGAACTTGATGGTGAAGCGGAGATCCAGATCTGGCCGGTCACAAGTGAGAAGGAGGTTTGGGGCAGGGGGTGCCTCGCAGCGCCGGCCCTGGGCACCCCCTACCAGATACAGCTTGTAGAACTCGTAATTAGGAGAGGAGTGGGGGCCAGGAGGCCGGGCCCGGGGGCAGAGCAGGTCTAGCCGGTCCCCGATCTGAGGGTAGAGCACGTAACCACCCTCTGCCTGGAACCTATGGGGAGGAGGGCAAGGTAGATAAGGACGAGAGGTGTCAGAGGTCTGGTCCCCAGAGCTTTGCCTCCCTCACCCCACATCCCTGCAGGACAGCCTTTGTCTGAGTGGAGAGTCTGTTCTGACAGAGCAGGCACTAAGGTCTCTGGAAGCTCATGGAAGCAGCAGGAAGCCAGGCTCAGAGGTCTCCTGCCCCTTGGTGTGCCCAAATGCACTCTTCAGCCCGCCCTCACCACATGCACACTGCCATCTCTCGCTCCATCACCGGTCCTGTTGCCATGGCAACAGGATGCCAGTTACCAAGGAGCTGGCCTCTCTGGAACCACACAGCCCACCCCTCCCCGGTGATTTCACTATTCCATGGCAGTCAACCATGGGGGCAGAGCCTCCCCTCCCACAGGCCACCACTGAACTTCAGTGATTTCAGGGCAAAGGGGGCGGGATGGGGGAGGGGGTGTGGAGGGTGATCCAGACCAGTGTCCCAAGTACCCAGGCAATGTAACAGGACACAAATGCCTGGTCTGGCAATGGCCCTAAATGGGGCTAATCGAAACAGCTGCCCCAGACATTTCGCTGCTCAGTACCCCACTTCCCCCAGGTCCCACACTTCTTAGGGAAAGTGCCCTATTGCTTTGGAATTGAAAGAGTTGACTTTTCGACCCACAGTTGACACAAGTCCTCATCTCCCTCAGCCCCGGCAGCCAC
Source organism: Leucopleurus acutus (assembly GCF_964270905.1). Classification (NCBI taxonomy): domain Eukaryota; kingdom Metazoa; phylum Chordata; class Mammalia; order Artiodactyla; family Delphinidae; genus Leucopleurus; species Leucopleurus acutus. Next base: position 52,060,008 of record NC_139161.1, on the reverse strand, counting down.
TGGCCCAGCACAGCCACTACTTGCCGACAGCTGCAGACAGGGTCTCAGAACTTGGTCACAGGGGACTGCTGCTTGGTATCTTCCCAGACTCCCAAATAACCCCCTCCCACCCTGCCCCAACATCCCAAAGAGCTCCCAGAACACCCTAACTCCATTTTCTCAGCTCTATCAGGATAAGCCTAACTTACATCCTCACACTGCTCCTGATACTCCAACTGCATCTGGGAGTTGGTGGGTAGGAGACTGAGAGGGGAAAAGACATTTGAGATTAGACCCCAAGAGATATGGGAGGGAGGCCAGGACAGGAAATGTGAGGGAAGCTGTGAAGTAAAGAGAGGAAGAATAATTACCCTAGTTCTCCTTTAATGAGCATATAATATGTTCAAATACCTTACCTCTAATCTTCATAAAACCTGTAAGGATTGAGGATACAAACTCAGGAAGGTTAAGTGACTTGCCCAAGGCCACACAACAGAAAGCAGCAGAGCTAGGATTAAGACCTAGGATTTGATGAGCTCCAAAGCACACCCTCTTTGCATGGCCTCACACAGCCTCCCCAGGCAATTAGGAAGTTTTCAAAACACAAAACTGTTTTGCTAACGGGGAGTAGGATCTGCATGGAGGCAAGGGACCCAAATGACCTCCCAAGGGTTCTGTCCTACTCTGTGTGGCTTGAAGTTTCATCTGACCCCTGGCCTTTTTTCAGAGCAAAGCAAGCATGCCTCAGAACAGAGGGTCTGATGGAAGAGTTTGCAGCAAAGATGGGGGAGGGGGCAACGGAGTCCTCAGGACTCCAGATGCGAGAGGGAAAGTGGGGGCTTTAGGGGGCTCCAGGCTTCTTCCAGAAAGAAATCTCCAAGCCAGGAAGGCAGGAGAATCTTCTGGTTGGGAAATTGTTCCAAGGACTCACAGACCCTCTGGCTGTGCGCAAGAGTTAGGAGACGGATGTGTGAAGAAGGGTCAAAAAGCCTTGGGGGAGTTGTCCCCAGAGCCCCCAAACTGAGAGCCCTTCCCTCCCATTTCCACCACTGAGTCCCTTCTGGGGAGGGAGGCACCCTGCCCTTCCTCTCAGCGCCTCAGCAGCACCTACTCAGCTGCTCTCCTGAGAGCTGACATTAACCAGGCTCCGTCTAAGCCCAGCCCCCGACACCACACAGGTCTCCCACAAACCCAAATAACCACTCCACTGTCCTCCCGGCTACCCAGGATCTTTCGAATCCTTGCCCCTTGGGGGTCTTTCAAACTCCTGACACATGGTTGTCACCACCCGCATCCAGCTCTGTGCGTGACCCGCGAGTCTGGCTCCCAAGACCACCTCTGTCTGGTTGCCCATCAGCTCACATCCGATCACCAGCACCCTCCCTCCGCCTCCTCCCAGCTCCGAGAACCCAGCCCCCAAAGTCCCTAAGGCTTCCAGACTCCCTGCCCACAGGGTGTGGGGTATCCCCACCCCCCGGGCCGCTCACCTCTTATTCGCCGAATTCCAGTAGACGGGCTCCAGGCTGAGCCCAGACACCAGCCCCAAAAAACCGAGCAGCAGCAGGGCCCCGACTCGCACGCCCCCCGGCCCAGAATGGGGGGCCCCCATGACCCCGCCAAGGCCTGGGGGGCGGGGCACCAACTCCCCCAAAGTCGCTCACCCCTTGGGGTGACTGCCTTGGCCGCCCGGGCTATTCTGCCCCGGCCACCCGGGTGGCTGATGCCCCCCGCTCCCACGCGGACCCGCTTCCTGCTCCACCCGCGTCCCCTCTTCGGAGCGCTCCGCCCGCAGAAGCCCTTCCAGGGGCCGTCTGCAGGCGCCCTGCGCCCCCGGCCCACGCGCCGGCACCCCGGTATTTATGAGCGGGCCTAAGTGGGGGACTGGGGGAGCCGGGGACCGGGCGGGGGCGGCATGGGGCGCCGGGCTAGGGAGCGGGGAAGGGGGCGCCGAGCCGGAGCCCCAGCCTCGCCGGGATTGAGGGCAGCGGGCTAAGGGAGGAAACCAACCAGTCCTGAGCCCAGGAGGGGGGAGTTAAAGGAGAGGCGGGGAGGGGGAGAGGATGGCGGAGGGAAAAACCGGAGCTGGAGCCCGAGTCGGAGCGGGCGATCATGCAGCCCACGCCCCCCACACCTCCCTCACCTCGCGCACCTCCCAGCCCTCACCCCGCCGCTCCGCCTCACTCCCCCGCGCGGTCTCTCACGCCCCCTTTGTCTCTGCAACTCTCCGGCTCTGGCTTAGTTTCTGCCCACCTCCCCTCCTGCCCTCGGATCGCCCGAGCGGTTGGAATCTTCCGCTCCCTCAAATCCAGAAAGGCTCTCGCCCTCTCCACCCCGAGGAAACCAGCCCCTTTCGCTCCCGCAGCCCCCTCCTCCCCCATCCCAAAACAACACCGCTGCTCCGGGGAGGTCTGGAGAGAATAATAATAACCTTGAAGGCTCCGCACTTTACAAAGTGGGCTGAGTTGACCTTCTCGACTACCTGTGTGAAGTGGGAAGGGCAGGGCTTAAGGATCCCCGTGGCAGTGATGAAGAAACTGAGGCTCAGAGAGGCCCCGTGACTTGCCCAAGGTCACACGAGGAATCTGGGATAAAGCCGAAACCAGACCCAGGCTGCTGAACTCCCACTCCTGGGGTCTCTTTTGTCACAGCCTCCTAGACCCTCTACTGCTATCTGGAGGTTGACGAAAGGCAAGAGATTCGGGGGTAAACTTGGGCCCTTCTTAGATGGTTGTGGGGAGAAATGGGGCCGGGAGATAGGGAGAACCTACAACCCAAAACCCGCATGCAGCCGGAAGGGCTGTTTCCAATTATCCTGGGGGAAGGGAGGAGGATTTGCCTTTTTGGGTGTAAGAACCCTGGCTTTCAGCACCTCTGGGCAGAGGTGACATTCCTCTCCCCTCTCCAGTTGTCACAGGCCTCCAGGACCTTCCCTTAGGCTGTGAGGTCCAGAATCAAATCCTCTGCTGACAGTATCTCTTCAGAGACCCCCTTCTCAGTGTGTGGCAAGGTGGGGGGAGGGGGGGAGCCACTGCTTGAAATAACATACCCCCCAAAAAGACAGAGCTGATAAATGAAGAAACCAGACCAGCGACAGCTACTGAATGACTCTCGCCCTTGTCCTGCATCTAACGGGAATACAGAATGTGACATCTGTGTTTTTCGGCACCTTTACTCTTTCATGTGTGCCCTTGACTCTGGCTACTCAGTCACCTGCCTCCTGGGGGAGTCCGGGGGTGTGGGGGGAGGCGGTCCTCCTGCTCCCCTTCCCCCAGAGCTGACTAATGGTCCCTCTGCTGCTGGATGATGGTAAATAGTGTTGAGCGGGAGTGAGCGGGTGTCTTGTCTGTCACCATCTGCACAGTCTCACACAGTCACACGCAACAGTCTGACACACAGCTCCTGCCACTCCTGCTCAGCCACACTCACCTGACCCCTGCTGCCCCCACCTTGGGAGTGAGATTTCAAACAGGTTCCCCCCTTCAGTTTACCAAGTTGCCTAGCAACCAGCCAGTCAATGGCATGAAGCCCCACCCCCCACTTACTTGACTTCACTCCAAGCTCAGCAGCCCCATTGGTTCCCGCCTAGTCCCACCTCTCAAGCCTGGTTTCAGGAACAATATGCCAGTCCCCAGTGCTGCTGGACCAGGGAGCCCGCTGGTACCCCTCCCGGCCCCAGCTCCATCATCTGCCTCCCCAAAGAGACACAAAGACTCTAATACCATACAAAACCTTTTTATATAAACTCACGCCCACCTCCCTCTGTCCCTCCCTGTCCCTTCTCGTCCTGGTGAGCATCAGGGACACTGGTATCCGGGCCGCCCCCACACCACCAGAGCTGAAGCTGACATTCAAGGTGGACGTGGCGCATGGAGAGCAGGGGAAGGTCCACCTCCTCCTCCCCCTCGTCCCCACTCTCCGTGGGCTCCGGAAACACACGCTGACCGGAGCCAGTGGCCAGCAGAGGCAGACTAGGGTGCAGGCTGTAGGGAGAGATGGGCGGCGCCAGTCAGCACCATGAGCCAGGATGCTTGCTCCCTCAGGGATTTACCTTTCTCCCCAACCCAAGCCCCCAAATCTGCAGAATTAACTTATGACCTCACTCCATTGGTGCAGTCCTTCTGGGGCAGGAAGCTCAGCACTGGCTCCGGCCTCCCCTCATGCCCAGCCGCACCGGTGTCCCACACGGAGACGGCCCCGCTCGTGCTGCCGCTCACTAGGAACTGCCCGCTCCTGGGGAAGAGAGGAGAGGCTTGCTGGCATGCAGGCATCACTGGGGGCAGGAACCCTGCACGGTCAGGGGCTGGGACCCTACAGGTGGGCTCTGGCATCCCTGGGGGCATCAAGACCCTGGGCAGGAAGGGCCCACAGTCACTCACGGGTCCAGATCAAAGTAGATGCGCTGATTGGTGGTCACTTCACGACTCAGGGACCACAGTGGACACCCAGGCTGCCGGAGATCCCAGCACAGAAGCTCAGCATCCTAAGGACAAAGAACAGGAGCCTAGAATCGTTTCCACCCTCCACTCCCCCACTCCCAACACATGCCTGCTTCCCTCCAGTTTTATAAGCACTCCTTTAGCTGGGTTGATTTTTTTTTTTCCCATGCCCATCTCCCAACACAGCACAGACTACATCCCCACTCCTGCCTTTTACCCCCCTGCTTTGGGATCTCAGAACATGATCCCTACCTTACGGGCTCCTGAAAAGAAGCGATTCCCATCGGGGTGGAAACAGAGGTGGGTGATGCCCCCTTGGTGCCCTCCCAGCAAGGCAAGAGGGGAGCCATCGTCCCAGGTGTACAGACCCAGGGAGCGCCCGTAGGAGCCACAGGCATAGAGGGGCTGGGTTGGACTGAAGGCTATGCAGGAGATGATGCCGCTCTGGCCCTGCTTTTTTGCTAGAAAGGGAAGGAACAAAGTCGGGGAGAGGGCAAGAGCACCTGGCATTAACCACGCTAATCAGAGGTGCACCTCTGTCTCCCGTCCCAGAGCCCATGTGCTGGACTCAGTGCCTCCCCCACCCCGTTCGTTTTAAGCAGGATGAAGACCTCTGATGCTCCCTAGATCCTTCTATCCCCTGCAAAGCCCCACTTCTTCCCTCTCAAACCTGTTTTTCCTTGAAGGGCTAGAAAGCAGAAGGCTTATAGGAAAAGGGAATCAGCTTTACCTCCAGTTTCCTGGAGATACCAAGATTTTGGAGATCAAAAGGTACAGGGCACGGGGCTCAAAAGCGAACCAGCTGTTTACCCAGAGGTAAAGTTTCGTCCCCTCCCTGAGTCTGTTTTCTTCCCTGCGCACTGGGCCCAACCTGCCCCACAGGTCTGTACTGAGGATGATGTGACCCCCGCCTCAACCCTGCATGTGACCCCCTGGCTCACACAAGGCCCCTCTGCATGTGGCTGGGCCCTTTTCTCTCCTCCTCCCTCAGAGGCGTGGACTGCTTACCAAACGTGGCTCGGACCTCACAGTCTCGGCCGGGCCGGGACGTGGAGAAGATACGCACGGTCCGGTTGAAGCCACAGAAGAGCTGGGAGCCATCCGGGGAGAAGCAGAGCGAGTGGGCTGCCGTCAGCTCGTCCTGGGGGTGGGAAAGGGCTGGAAATAGGCCTAGCAAAGAGCCTCAGCCATTCTCAAGGAAGGAGAGCTGGGCCAGGACGAGCCCTGGGACTGGGCGGGGAGGTCCCTACCAGGTGGTTGTAGGAGCGAAAGGAAGCCCGGAGCTCTCCAGTGAAGGCATCCCAGATGTGAATCGGGTTCTCCCGGCTGCTGCTGGCCACGCTGAGAGAGACACGGACACTGAGGCCCCAGTGCTGTCAAAGGAAGGGGAGGAAGCCAACTGACCGGCCCTCTCAGCTCACATCTGAAGGGCACAGCAAGCTTTCCTCCTCCCGAGACCCCTGACTCTCTCAGTGGAGGGTCCCCTTGAAATGGGGGCGGCGGGGAGGGGAGGCGAAAGACATCACTTACTAGGAGGTGTCTGGTTGGGCTGAAGACATCAGAGAATACCAGCAGTAATCATAGATGGTGTCGCCTTCCACCATTCGAAGGACGGGAGCCTGGACAGAGATGGGGGGATGCCTGGGTCACTGGTGGGAAAAGGAGGCCCACTCGGAAATCTAGCAGTTTTATGGCAGAGGGAGATGCTCTGTGGGCACTTAACCAGGTAGGAGAAGGCAGACCAGATAGGAGAAGGCAGAAGGCAGATCCTGAAGAACAGGATCTTGATCTCAAAGTTCAAGGTTTAGCTCAGACTTTAACATCAGACTTGGGCCACCAAAAGCCATGCAGATTTACCCTTTTGCTTTTTCAATACTTAGAGAGGAAGAAACAAGTAATATCCCAACCCAGAAACAAAGAACCAACCAATGATACAAATATCTACCGAGTGCCTACCAGGCGCCATTTGATCCTCTCAAAAAAATTACTGAACAGTTCAAACAAGCAAAGAAGTATTAAAACAAAGCCAAACAAACCCTGTGAGTCCTCCACGTAGCTTAAGAAGCAAAATATTTTACCAAATGGTTAAAACCTCTTCCCAGTGAAACCCTCCCTCAGAGGTAAACACCATCCTGAATTTATCACTCTCGTGTATTTCTTTAGGAATATATTCAGACAGAGAAAAAAACAATGTATACCATGGTCTTGCGTGCTGTTAAACTTAATATGAACGGTAGCAAACTGTATGCATCCCACCGCGACTGTGAGATTACGGTGACACACTGAGCTCAAATTCATGCATCTTCCCTGCTGTACAGCGCTCCACTCACCCATCCCTCTCCACTGACAGTCACTGGTGTTTTCCCAATTTCTGGCTAGTGTGCTGTAACATTCTGGTACCCGTGTGGGAGGGTTTCTCTGCAGTTTCTGCTAAAGAGGGAATCACTGGGGTTCTACAGTCTGCGCTCTGCCAGCTCTACTAGATCATGTCACGTTTTTCCCAAAGTGCTCATCCAGATTTACTCTCCCCCCAGCAGCGTGTACGAGCGCCTGTTGCTCTGCATCCCCTTGGTGTTGTCAGACTTTCAAATTTTTCTCAATTTGAAGGCTGTGAAATGGTATTTCATTACGATATAAACTGGCGTTTCTCAATATCTAACCAGTGCAGTTAGACATTTTTGTGTTTAAGGGCACCTTTTCCTAGTTTTTGCTCAGTTTTCTCCTAGGTTGTTGCTTTTTTCTTACTGACTTGAAGGAAATCTTTACATCAGTTGGATACCAGTCCTTTGGCGGGGTGACGTCACCCCTTTGGCCCTCGGGTGATGTCACCCAGCCGTGAATGCAGGGTCCACTTCTCCACCCTGAACCCTTGCATCCGACTGCCTGGTGGAAAGCTCCACTGGGGGCATCCCACGGGGTCCTCAAACTCAGTTTCTCTGGAACAGACCCAGCCTCTGCAGCCTGTGAACCTGCTGCTCCTCCTGGGCTCCCCACCCAGTTCTCAAGCCTGAAATGTGAGCACCTTGACTACTACTACCCTTCACTCCCTCTCCTCTCCTGGTCCAACCCAAGGCCAGAGCTTGCCAACTGCACCTCCTAGGTTCGCCTGAACCTGTCCCCTTGCCTTCAATCCCACGTGAAGCCACTGCCTTCTTGCTAGCATTTCTACACGTTCCCCCAGCCTCCCTGCACCCCACACTCCAATCTGCCCCTCCATTCTCCACCCTGCAGCCACACTGAGGCCCCTGGGATCCTGTACAGCGTCACTCTCCTGCTTAAAACATTGCAATGCCTCCCCAAAACCCTCGGTATAAAACCCAATCTCCTATGAAGCCTTCCCTTACCAGGCGTCTACGCCATACCCACCTTTCCAGGCTCATCCCTCATCCCTGTATTCACTCTTGTAATAGCTCCACGTCCCATTATCCTGACTCAGTTCCTAGAAGGTGCCAACTCCCTACACACCTGAACTGCACACTTTCATGCACACTAGTCTCCAAGTCTGGAATAGTCTTCCTTCACTTCCCCCAGCGACTCTTCCTGGTTGAATCCTAATCATCCTTTGGGTCTCTTAGACACTTCCTCCACTGGGAAGCCTCCCCAACCCCTCGAGCTGAGCCAGGTGCCCTGCTCCACGTTCCAAGAGCCCTCTGTGCCCTCCACGCTAGAGCGTACCCATCTAAGAAGGCAGGAATCATGTCTGTCTTGCTCACCACTGTTTCCCCAACACCTAGTGTACAATCAGCAGTCAAATGTTTTAATGGGAAAATGGAAACAGAAGACCGTTCCAATAACATACGGCCCAAAATAATAGCAACTTGAATTAAAACAGAGGCAGTCAAGTGAAGTGGATAGATTAGGAAGATCACAAGAACTTGATGGGATTTGGTAATTAACTGGACATGGGGGTTAGGGAAAAGGAAGATTAAAGGAGGAGACTCTGGCTTCTGGTTTGGATACCTGAGGTCACCAAGATGGTGGAAGGACTTGGGGTGCACAGGAAGGCTATGAGATGCCAATGTCCTCGGTGAGTTAGGGAGAATCGGACAGCATAAGCGTCAAAGGAAAAGTTTTTACAAAGTGAAAGAGCGATTGTCTGGATATAGCATTTAGGAATGAGGACACTCCCTCTCCAACCTGAGATATGTGGGGCACAGAGGATGCACAGTCTCTCCCAGAGAGGGTACAGGAAAGCGAAAGCCTCAGGCAAGAGCCACGGGGTACAGAGAGTACTCAGGGAAGAAGCGGAGAGTTAGAAACAGGAGTTCCAGAAAGCTCTGTGAAAAGGTGGAGAAGGGAGGGGAGGAATTGGGAAACTATGGTGGGAAGAAGCAGTACACAGATGTACGAAAATACCCCAAAATATCCTACCCCAATTTCCCCACCTATACAAATGTTGCCCATTTCCATACTAAACTTGCAGACATTAAAAATGAAAATGCCTAATGAGTATTTAGGTATTTAGGCTATGATAGAATTGGTACACTCATATTGCCAACAGCAATAATAATAAAAAGAATAAGCAGCACAAAAAGCTTTCGAAAACAAATTGACTATCTGTATCACAAGACTTAAAAAAGAGATATTGATTCTCTCTGACCTGGGGTGTTTCTTACTTGTAAAATTTCTCTGATTCTCTGAAGAATCTCCATCAAAACACATGGAGATGTTCACTGAAAAATAATTTATGATATAAAAATCCTGGAAACGACCCAAAAGTCCAAAACAGGTGAACAGGTAAGAAAACTATCATAGGCAGTCAGTGAAATACCATACACCATTAAGCATAACTATGAACACTGGAACACCGTGAAAAACATTTACGATATGATTGTTAAAAGAAAAAACAGTGTATAAAATCATCTACCAAAGAGTTACAACCACACAGAGAGCTCCAGTACCTGGACAGAGCTTAGAAAGAATGTAGAAAAACTTAAAGGGCTGAATCTTGTAGAGTGGTAGGTAACAATGCCTTTTTTCCCTTTTTTTTTCAGCCACACCACGCAGCCTGTGGGATCTTAGCTCCCTCACCAGGGACTGAACCTGGGCCCTCGGCAATGAGAGCACCGAACCCTAACCACTGGACCGCCAGGGAATTCCCACCTTTTTCCCTTTTTAACATTCTCATTTCTCTCAAGTGAATGTGTACAATAAATATTTGACCTCTCACATTTCCAGTCTCCTCTAACTACCCCTACTCCTGAACTCTTTCAGGCTGGCTGTGCCACGCCCACCCAGCCCTGGTTTCTGGACACCACTGGTTTCTGTTCCAGGAACCAGGGCTAGGAGTGCCTTACAGCTTGCACACAGAATTCACATGTCTGCAGCCTCCGATCTCACAGAGATGCAGGTTAGGCAGGCGTTCAGGACCGTCCCCGGAACGCACCCTTCTTTCACCATCAAGGCCCGGCACTCCCACGAACCTCGGGCACCAAAGAAGTCGCAGGCTTCCGGGCCATCTGGTCTCACCACCACCTGCTCGCTGCTCAACACACTCCCTGATCGGCCCCAATCCCACACTCCTCCCTGCCCCCCAAATCCTTACCCCTTGGCCTCTGAAATTCCCACTCTAGAATCTTCAAACTCCCTTATCTTGCATCTTCTCGGAATGCCCTGTCCACCCACCTGGACCTGCCCGACGCTGTGGCTTTCTCAGGCTGAAATGTCTTTCATTCTCACTCCCCTCCTCAGTGCAAACATCAAGGTCATTTCCAAATCTTTTCACCTCTCCAAACTCCACCTCCTCTGCAGTTCCTGCCATCACATTAGCTCCCTGTTTTTGTTTCCCTCCCTCATTCACTGAGACTTTCATCTCCTGGTTCAGTCTCTCACTCCCCACAAATACTGTTACTCTCGGTGACGTGCACTTCCACCAGGACTTTGAGCTTGCAGTTCTCTCTGCCCAGCATATTCTTCCCCAAAATATCATGTTGGTTCACTCCCTGACTCCCTCAGATCTCTGCTCAAATGGCACCTGAATAGTGAAGGCTTCTCCGACCGCCCTTTTTATTTTTATTTTTGGCTGCACCGCATGGTTTGCAGGAGCTTAGTTCCCAGACCAGGGATGGAACCCGGGGCCATGGCAGTGAAAGCACCAAATCCTAACCACTGGACTGCCAGGGAATGCCCCCAACCTCCCTTTTTAAAATTGCAATGAATTCCCCCAGTCCTCCTCTCTGCTTTATCGTTCTCCGTGGTACTTGTCAGATATATATTTCACTGTGTTATTTCTTTATTGCCTGTTTCTCACACTAGAATAGAAGCTTCACAAAGACACAGACTTTTGTCTGTTTTGTTCCTGACTGACCCGTAGCAGCTAAAAACAAGCCTGGCACATAGAATGCGCTCAGTGAAAACTTGTTGAATGAATGAATCAATGAAAGAATGAATAAAAACACCCAACACCCTGGCCTCTGCCATTCCTTGACTTCCTTAGCACCCACGGCCGTGGCCCTCACTCTACACCAGGGGCCCACTCCCAGTCGAGTCATCACTACAATCTCTGACCACCATCTCCAACCCACCCAGCTCCCTTGCTCTGCCATTTCCACCACAATTGTTCAGCTTCATCAGAAACCCATTCACAATCCATTTTCTTACCCACTTTACACTCTGGTCAAGCACAACAGGTGTACCCCTGCAGACACTCTCGAAACACCCCTTGTCTTTCTCTCCTGGCAAACCCCAGCCAGACCTCCTATTCCTTCTAGTCCGTGCTTGCATCCAACTAACACCAAGGACTACTAGCATGTACTGAACACTGACTACATGCCAGGCAATACTTTAAGCACTTTACCCTAATTCTTTTTTTTTTTTTTGGCTGTGCCACACAGCGTGCAGGATATTAGTTCTCCCACCAGGGACCCAACCCGTGCCTCATGCAGTGGAAGCATGGAATCTGAAACACTGGACCGCCAGGGAAGTCCTACCCCAATTCTTTTAATCCTCGCCACAACTCTATGAGGTGGGTGCTATTATTATCATCTTCATTTTACAAACAAAGAAACTACAGTCAACTTACTTGGGAAAGATGCACAACCATGCTAACTGGTCTCACTTTACATGGTTGACAACAAATTTCTAGTGGGCACTGAGCAAAGAATAGCAATGCTACTCTACACCAAGCATTCCTTGGTGGTTTTGATTTTCTTCTCCCCAGGACCGATCATCTCACACCTTCTGCTCTCTCCCCACAACACTCTGCTTTCAGCTGATAACATCCCCTTTATGCTTCACTGAGAAGCCAAGAGACAGAGACACCCAAATCTTCCCACGACCAAACAGCTGCCTCTGAACGCATCCTCTGCCTTTCTTCCCACGGCAAGGAAGGGTTCTGCGCCTGTCAGTCTAGTCCTTCAATGTGCTCTGGATCCTGTCTTCACCCAGCCATGCAGGGACTTCGTCACCATCCCCGACAACAGCAGCAATTCCTCCCTCTCTTGCGGGGTAATTCTGACCTCACAGAAGCATCTTGTTCACCTTTCTTTAGCCCCACATTCCCTCTGGTCACCATTCCATTTCTCAGCTCCCTTTCACAGGAAAACATTTCCAAAGAATTCTCTCTTCCTCCTACCCTAATTACCTTCTACCTCCAGCACTTCTCTGAAAGTGCTCTCGTCAAGGTCACTATGTCTTCTTGGGTCATTCTCTAAATTTGCCCTCACTCTTAACAGCATGAGACATGACTCTTTGCCTCCACTTTTATAATTTCTCCTGCACCCACCTCCATGTGCTGGAGTGTTCCAGGCTCTGCTTGAGCCTTCTTCTTCATCTACCTCTCTCTTGAGATTGACTCCGTTCTCAAGACACAAGATACCATCGACATGCTCTCCCGCTTCCAAAGTATATCCCTAGCGCCCTTCACAAAGTCTCTCCTTAGCTTTACATTTCACATTTAAAGTATCTAAAAGCCCAGATTTCCCTGGTGGCGCAGTGGTTAAGAATCCGCCTGCCAGTGCAGGAGACACGGGTTTGAGCCCTGGTCTGGGAAGATTCCACATGCCGCGGAGCAACTAAGCCCGTGAGCCAAAACTACTGAGCCTGTGCTCTAGAGCCCGTGAGCCACAACTACTGAGCCCACTTGCCACAACTACTGAAGCCTGTGTGCCTAGAGCCTGTGCTCCGCAACGAGAAGCCACCACAATGAAGAGTAGCCCTCGCTCACCACAACTAGAGAAAAGCCCGTGCACAGCAACAGAGACCCAACACAGCCAAAAATAAATAAATAAATAAATAAATAAATTTATTTATAATAAAGTTATTTTTTAAAAATGAAAAAAATAAAGTACCTAAAAACCCTTGACTTCTGTCCCAATACCTCTTCATATCCTCTGAGTAAACTGTACCCCCATCCACCCAATTGACTTCCAAGTCCTGTGAAATATACTTCAAATCCACCCACATCTATCTCACCTGATATCACCCTAGCACAAGCCAACATCATTTCTCGCCTGGACCGTGATAAATGCCTCCTAATGAGTCTCCACGCTTGCCCACTCACAATCTATTCTCTAGCCATTATTTTGTTCTTCTCTTTTAAAATCTCTCCCACAGCTTCCCCAAAAACACTCCAAATGCCCTACCCACAAGATCTGACAAGATGCGGCTGCTAGCCACCTCTCCACCCTCACCAGGCTTTCCCCCACACTGGCCTTGGTCCAGGCACACTGGCTTTCTTTCTGTTCCTTGAACACAACAAAGCTCTTCCCCAGCTCTGGGTCTTTGTAGCATCTTTGCCTCTTCCTGGAACGCTCTTTCTACAGCTCTTCACATGACTGATCTCATCATCCTTCAGGTCTCAGCTCAAATGTCTGTTTTTCAGAGAGTCCCTCCCTGACCGACCGTTTTATCTAAAGCGGCATCCTCTAGTTAGTCTCTCCTCATTCTGTTGATTTCCTTCGTAGCATTTATTATAATCTGTAATGAACTTGATTATTTATTGGACTACGTTTGTTGTCTATGTCCCATACAAGAAAGCAAAGCAGCTCTTCATCTGTCACATTCATTACTTTATCCCAACACCAAACACAGTAAGTGACACACTGGTAGTCATTCAATAAATACCTATAAGCCAATTAAAAACCACCGTGAGGAAAAAAAAAAAGGAAAACCACCGTGAGAAATCCACTAGTCTTTTATGGAAAACACATATTCTTAACTAAAGAAGGACAAACGTCTCTTTAAATGACTTCAGAATTCAGGGTAGAAAATGCTACCTGTGGAACCTCATGGTGAAATGTCCTGCCTGTGAACAGGAAACATGTGGACTGTACTTTCTCCATCTACAGGAAGGAATTAAATGCGCAGTGTCTGATGAAGGGGCAGAGTTAGCCCCTACCCTTACCATTTCTGCATATTCCAGCTGCTCCCCCTCATTGTACAGCTCTGGGGGCAGGTTGTAAATCCGCAGAATGTTATCAGCACTATTGGTCAAGATGCAGGAACCATCAGGGGCCCTAGGAGTAGGAAAGAGTTAGAAAGCTGGACAGACCTGTATTTTCCACGTGTAAGACTAGGGCTGAGCTGACCTCTGGTATAGGTAAGCACCCCCAAGACCTTGAGGAAGTAGAAGACACACAATCACAAATGAAATTTTTTTTTTGGTGGTACGGGGGCCTCTCACTGTTGTGGCCTCTCCCGTTGCAGAGCACAGGCTCCGGACGTGCAGACTCAGCGGCCATGGCTCACGGGCCCAGCCGCTCCGCGGCATGTGGGATCTTCCCGGACCAGGGCACGAACCCGTGTCCCCTGCATCGGCAGGCGGACTCTCATCCACTGCGCCACCAAGGAAGCCCACAAATGAAATTCAAACTCAATCCAGAGGAATTCTTACTCCTTCTCCCACCATGGTGGATCCTTCTCCCAGATAACTGGGGTATTTTAAGGTGGAAATCCTGAGCGTGATTATCTCCCTGCCCCATTATGCTTACTTACCACTTACAGCCTTTCAAGAAGTTCTCAGGTTGGGTGCTGAACTCTGACCAAGAACCGCTGAGAAACCGAGGTACCTGGGAGAAGCTGTAGCTCCAGACGCTGGAAGGAAGATGGGGGAACAACAAAGCTGGGTTCACCAAAGCAAAGTGGAAATGGGCCTGGAGAAGTGGGGCTGAGGACTGGCGGATAAGATATATCTCACACTTCCAATCTCCACAGATTCCTGAGCCACCTGCTATCACCACTTACGTGTATCCCTCATCCTCTGGAGCGGGTTCCTCAGACACACCTTCCACGTCTTCTCCGGGCCCCAACTCTGGCCTGTTCGTTTCTTCCGCAGGAAGGCTCACACTTTCAGAAAGTTCTTGCTCTTCGACTCGAGGGCTCAACTCACTAGGAATACCAAACCCTGTTTCCAGGGGAATGGAGAGAGAAGCTGGGTCCCCCTCCTCCAGCTCCTGGGACACAGCTGAGACAGCCATGGGATCTGGGGACACCCGGGGCGGATCATTGCCATCGGGTGTCGGTGGCATCAGTTCAGGGTCCGTATTTTTATCCATCGGGGAAGCCTGAGGAGAGAGAGGGGCTGGAGCTGGGGCCCGGTCTGAAGGAAAGCAGTCCGGAGCTAACAGTGGCGCCTCCGGTGTCTTCATACTGCAGAGGAAGCGCGGCAGACATTGGCCGCGGCCAAGCAGTTCTCTTCCCGCCGGCTACCAGCTGCCGGGCCCGCGGAACGGCCAAGACCGCTTCAAAGTTCGCACGGATAGGGATGCAGAACTGGAGAAACCCACCAGTGCCTTCCTTCTTCCCCCGGGAGGGGGCAGAAGGCCAGGAGAACCGCGGAACAGCAACGTTAGCACGGCGCTCTTCAGCCTGCTCGGTCGCTACGAGCCACCTCTTCTCGCGGGATTTGGGCACACCTTTCCATTGGACCTCCACATCCCGGATCAGACTTCGCGGGCGACCCACGGAGGGACAGGGCAGGGACGTAACAGGTCACGGGTTATGTTCCCATCAAGCCCTGGGGCTCCTAGTGGCTGCTGGGAGTTGTAGTCCAAAGGCTTCTGCCTCGGCGAGAAGTGCCTGAGCTCCCCCTGCGGTCTTCCGCGATCATTCTTAAAGCACCTACTCCTCTCCCCCACCTGCAGAGGGCGATAGCGCTATGTTTGATTTTACAGGTTTTAAGCCTCTTTTGCATCTCATTCGCTAAATTCTTCAGACCTCCGTCTCTTTTCATTCATTCAATAAATATTTATTACTGAACTCTTACTTGCTACCCAGTACTGTACTAGGCACTGGGAAATACAACAATGAATAAGATAGTAGACAAGGTCTCTGCCCTCCTAAGGCTTAGGTTGCTGTGTATTCAAGGCAAGGAACAAATCATTTCAGAAAGTGATAGGGGCTGTGACATTTTAGCTGTTGAGTACAAACTATCCAGCTATTTAGGAAGAGGAGTTTTCCAGGCAGAGGGAATGACAAGTGCAAAGGCTTTCTTCCTTTCACCTTCATATTTGACACAGTGGCAGAATTCTACCAAAATGGTTTCCACCAATTGTGCCCTCACGGCTCTGGCTCGTCGAACTTCCCCACCCCAAATTCTCAGTAGCTACAGTACCAATACTGCTAGAATCCTGACTCTCCCCGCAACCTCCTCTCCTAATCTCAGTTCCCATCGCCTCCGCCCGCAGGGGAATTGCTTGCCCTTACTTGTCATGGCGACTGTCCAGCTTTGTGCCAGGAGCCTCGCGAGGGTTGCTGGGATTGGGATTTTCCCCTCCCACGTGCTCCGGACTGGCGCTAAAAGTTTTGAGCTCTTCAAAAGTCCAGAGCTACCATCCTGGCCGAAGGTAGTAGCTGGGGTCCGGGGTCACCTGGCGTCCAGCCTCGGAGCGTGCATCCCAGGACGGTGACACGCTCCCCTGAGCTTCGGGTAAGCTCTTGACTGAGCCTCATATGTCCTCTGTGAGTCACGGGCTCTCGGCTCCGTGTATTTTCAGCTCGTGGGAATAGAGGGGGCTGGGGGCGGGGCACTGGGGATTTAGCGATTTTGGGGGGGAATGCAAGCTTGGCTAGCGGCACCAACAGAGGAATGCAATGTTGGGAGGCCCGAGTGTAGATGATGTCGGGATGTTAGGACCAACCGAACTCCAAGCTGAACACTTGGGCGGGGGAGTGGGGCTTTGGGGAAACTTGAGCCGGCCTAAGGCGTTCTTCCAACCATTACCACCCGATCCCAGGGTGTGGGGGATTCCGAAATAAGACGCACAAAGAGCATCAAGGTCTGAGACTTTCGGATCTCGGAACTTTGGGGATTCGTGGCTCGGGATTTTAGAGCGTATGGCATCCCAGTGGAACCTCGGGCTCCATTCCGAAGTGGTTATTCGAGGTGATCCGGGAAGGCCAAGCTGCTAAGGTCCCATAACTTCCGGATCTTTGTCCTTCCTGGAGTGCTCTTTCCAAATGGCCCGTGGCTCCGCTAGAAGGAGAAAATCCGGTTAAAGACTGTCAGTCGTGGAAGTGGGACGTGCTAAATGAGAGATTTGCCCCCGAAGCCCGGCAGACCTAACCCAGCCTGAGAGGCCCGGGAGTCCTGTTATTGTTTGACTCTACATTTACATTTCTGCCACTTGCAGGAGCATTTCCGGTTTCTTTTTTCGGAACAGACCACTATTCACCCTATGTGAGGGAAGTACAAAGAGAAAAGGTCTTTTAGACTAGTTCTTATTGCTTGCGGAGGGAGGCTGGTAACCCCCTTTACTTTTTTTCCCCCCCCCACTCCTGGACTACTTAGCTACCGCTTTTGGAAAGGAAGAGGTATTCGTTTTCATGCAAACCTCAATCCCTCCCCCCTCTTTGAATGGTGTGCTCCACCCCGGTCGACTGCTAACCAGGCGGACGCTACCATTGCGTGGGATGGTTTGTTTTTTTGCTTTAAGTGTCTGAGGGCAGACCCGGGGTATTTTCGAGAATGGGTACATCTGAGCATTAAACGATAAAAGAGTGTAACGATGGGTCGTTTGTTTGTGGCGGAGAAACAATTTCTTCTGTATTCGGCTTTGGGCTGAGACATTCCCATTTCGGACGCAGAGTGAACGTCTTGAAGCGGAAGGGGCGGGGCTTGGAGAGGGGCGGGGCCCGAGGTCTTCTGTGCAGCTCTCCAGTCCCGGCTAGTTCTGGCCTGCGGGAGGCGGCGAACCCCGCGCGAAGTCCGACCCGTAACCATTTTTCCCGCATTTTCATCGTTTACGGCGCGGTCGCCTACCACGCACCTGCTACGAACCAGACACAGTGCGCTGTACTTGCGTGCTTTTTTCTAAATTGGGGGTAGCATTTACACCCGCCGCCTATCAAAATACAAGTTTCTTTTGCTTCTTCCCTATCTTTGATCCCCTACCTTTATTTTGATTTGTGTCACCGTGGATTATTTTTGCCTGTTGGAGAACTTCTTATATCTGTGAAATTAACCCATTATATTGCATGTATCAGTGTATCCGTATTTTGCTCCTTTTTATTTTAATATATTCCTCTGAATGAATAAACCATCGATTGTTTATGCATTCTTTTGATGGCCTTTGAGTTGTTTCCCATTTGAGATTATTTTGAATAAAGCTGCTATCAGCATTCTTGTACAATTACTTCTGTAGTCATGTTTTTATGTTTCTTGGATAAATCCTTAGGAGTGGAATTGTTGGGTCATAGAGTGAGGAGTAGATCTATATATTTTTTTAATTCTATTAAAAAGTTTTAATTATTCAAAGTGGTTGTACCATTTTACACTCCCACCAGCAGGATATATCCTGTTTTAGGATTTGGTTTGTCAGTCTCTCTAATGTGGCCATCATTGCGGTTTCATTTTGCAGTTCTCTGTTAACTATGTTCAACAGTTTGCATGTGCTTATTAGCCATTTCTGTGTTACATGTGAAGAGAGAATGGGTACATCTGAGCATTAAACGATGAGTCTTTTCCCCATTTTTAAAATTGGTGTATTTGCTTTTTGTGTTGTTGAGGTGTTGAAGTTATTTGTACATTCTGGATAGGAAGAGTGTATCTTTTGTCAGATACGTGTATTTTCTCCTGACCTGTTGCTTGCTTGTTTGTTTAACAACTCTTAAGAGGAGCAGAAGATTCTTTTTTCTTTTAAGTGGTTGCTGTGACCTGTTTAGGAAATCTTAGCCCAAGGTCATGAAGATATTCTCTTATAGTTTCTCATATATTTTCTTCTAGAACCTTCTAACTTTAGGTTTTACATTTAGGTCTGTGAGCCATAATTAATTAACTGATAATTAAGAATTTTTTCATGATGTGAGGTCAAGGTTCTGTTTTATTTTTTCTTATGGATATCCAGTTGTTCTAGCTCCACTTGTTGAAATAGCCTTCCTTTCCCTACTGAATTGCTTTAATTGGAGCGCTTGGTCCATTTACATTTAATGCAATTATTGTTACATTTGGGTTTAAATCTGCTGTCTCAGTGGTATTTCCTATCCTTTGTTCTTCACTTCAAATACTTGAGGAAGAAACAAAACCAATCTCACATAAACTCTTTCAGAATATAGAGGAAGTAACATTGCCCAACTCATTTTATGAGGCCAGCGTAATGCTGTCAGCATATATATGCAAAAACCTGACAAACTTTAGCAAATCACTCCTAGTAATATATAAAAATGATAAATATATCGTCCCCAAGTAGAGTTTATCCCTGGACTGCAACGTTGATTTAACATTCAAAAAATCAATCAGTGTAATTTGCCACATTAACAGATTAAAGGGTAAAAATCCTATGATCAACTTCAATAGATGCATAAAAAGCTGTTGACAGTATGCAACACCTGTTTGTGATTTTAAAAGAAAAACCAACCTCCCAGCAAACTAGCAGAGGAAACTTCCTCAGTCTGATACAGTGCACCCCCAATCAAGTTACCATTAACAACATACCTAATAGTGACAGACTAGAGTGAATGCTTTTCCTCTAAGATAAGGATTTGACTCTGGCCTCTTCAGCATTGTAAATTAGAGGTCTTAACCAGGCAAGAGAAAGAAACATAACAATTGGAAAAGAAGAAATTAAATTGCTTTATTCACAGATGGTATGATTGTGTACACAAGAAGTCCTAATAGAAAATTCATTTTCACACTATGCGGACTAATAAGTGATTGTAGCAAAGTTACAAGTTTCAAAGGCAATATACATACATTGTATTTTTATATAATAGCAACCTTGAATCCAAAGTCAAAAACATGGCATACTCAGGGATAAATTTAACAAAAGATGGACAAGAGCTCCATATTGAAAACTGCAAAATACTGCTGAGAGAATTTAGGAAGATTTAAATAACGGAGAGATACTGTATTCATGGATTAGAACACTTATTGGTGTTAAGGTGTCTGTACTCTTCAGAATGATTTAACTCAATGACTTAAAACATTGTTTGTAGAAATTGACAAGCTGATTCCGAAATGAAACAGTGGTACAAAGTTGGAGGTCTTAAGATACCCGATATCAAGATTACTGTAAAGCTACAGTAGGACAACAACCAATGAATAGAGTATGGGAAAAGACATAAATATGGTAATTGATTTTCTACAAAGGCACCAAAGTGAATCAGTTGGGAAAGGAAAGTCTTTCAACAAACAGTGCTGAAACAACTGAAGCAGAAAAATGGATTTTGCCCTCTACCTCACACCATACACAACAGTTAATTTGACATGGTTAATAGCCCTGAACATAAATCTTTCAGAGAACACAGCATCTTTGTCTTGGTAGGGGTGGGTTACAGAGCTGTATCAAAATTTGTCAAGTTTTGTGATCAAAATAGTATGATGCCATTTCAACCTTTGTACGTTTTACCTCAAAAATATTTGTGGGGTTGTGGGGAGTGGCTAGAGGTATAGATGAGACAAAAAAGGCAGAATGTTGATTATTCTTGAAGCTGTGTGATGGGTACTTGGGACATTTTTCTGTTTACCTTTTTATATGGTTAAAATTTTCCATAATTTCTATTTATTTTTCTTTTTTAGATATTTTTTATTTTGGAAAAATACAGGTACAAAAGTAACATAACACATATCCCCACCAAATAATTTTAACACTTAACATTCTGTCTTATTTTTGTCCATATTTTAATTACACAAGTAATGTATGGATACCATCTTTTTAAATTTTTCTTTGTTAATAAAGCTAAAACCTCCTTTGACTCTACCCTCAGTACCCTAAGCATACATCCCCCTCTCCCTGAGACCATCACTATCATAGATTTTGTGAATTTTTATTCTTCTTGCCTGTGTTTCATACTTTTACATACACATGATTATAAACAATAGTCATTATATATATTCATATTTCTATATATATGTATATATATGTTGTTTTGTTTTGTTCCCCCTGTGCTGCCACGCAGTAGGCTGGATCTTAGTTCCCCGACCAGGGATCAAACCTGTGCCCCCTCTAGTGGAAGCCCGGAATCCTAACTGCTGGACCACCAGGGAAGTCCCTCATCTTATATTTTTAAATTCCATGAACCAAATTACTGTGTTTTGCTTTTTCCTTGCAAATTGTATTTTCACCCAGCATGTTTGTGAGCTGTATTGGATTACATATACAGATAATTCATTTCCCTAAACCACTGTAATGAATACACCACGTTTCATTTACCTATTTCCTATTGATGGACAGTAAGGTTGTTTCTTGTCACCTGCCATTAGGAACAACGACATGAATATTTTTGTGCAAGACTCCTTCTGTCGCCCCCTGCAACCACTTTTCTAGGACGTCCACCTAGAAGTGGTTTTGTGGAGTAGTAAAATGTATGTGTTTTCAGTTTTACCAGATGCTGCCTTATTTCTTCCCAGAATCAAATTTTTTTTTTTTTATTTTCCCAATCACATAGCTTTCAGCCAAAAATTTTTTTTACATCAGACTCTGGGTGGAGCCAGAGGAGCATAATTATTTAGAGCTTGGGTGTGGCTTCAGACAGCCCAGGTTCAAATCCCTGGCCCTGCTGCTTGGGAGCTTTCTGAGCCTGGGTAATTCCTTTAACCTCAGTTCCTCTCTTCTGATGATAGCACCTACCTTACTGGCTTTTTGAGAGGATTAATGAGATTAGACCCTGAAAGCAGTGGATCCAGATAAGGTCTATATAAACAACCACCATTGTTATGATAGGCCGTTGTTATGATAGCGATCAGGCCTGCCCCTCCTTTGGGTCCCAGCTGAGTTTATTGCCTTCCCACCAGGGCTGCCAGTGTAAATGTCCTGCCTCCGCACAACCATCATGACCCCCTGATGCTCATACCCATGGGAAGTACCTACTCTGAAGAGGTTTCCTACAGAAAGAAACATTGAGAATTCAGTTGTTGCCGAGGTCTGAGAGAGGGAGACCTCCTATGTCCATGGGGCTGTCTGCCCGCAGTGGGACTGAGACCTTGGCCCACCATCCCAGGACAGCCCCTCCTGGCATGTTTACTAAACAGAGTTGTCTGAAGGAGGGGAACTAGCATGAATGCAGGCAGGACCACAAAAGCCCCACCCCCTCGCAATCACAAAGCTCTCACTTTCCAACAATAATAGAGAACAAGTAAAATTGGGATAATCATATAAAGAGAAGCATCTATTGAGCTCTGACTAAGTGCTAGGTGCTTTTCTCAACTCTTTATATTTCCTATAACAAGTGGGGCCCTATTTTAGAGCAAAGGACGCTAGGCACAGAGAGGTTAAGCAACCTCCCAAAGTTACACAGCTATTAGATGGTGAGCTTGGGGTGCAGGCCTAGCCTGTCTGCCTCCAGAGCCCAGGCTCTGCCACGTTTGCCATGGGAGCTTTAAGATAAGTGAGGTCATGCAGCAAATTTAAGTGACAATACAACATCAAACCAAGGGCTTCTGAGCCCCATCTCTGTTGACACGAGCCTCCCTTCCATAAAAGTCTCAAAGTTATTTTGATCATCGATCCAGGGGGAACCCTAGTCCTTCCCCCCAAGGCAGATGTTTGGGGTCCCGCTGCTGTCCCCTCTTGCCTTCCTCCATGTACGTTCATGGTCCATCCCCCATCAGCTTTGGGAGCTATGATAAGAGGCCATTTTGCCAACCTCTCAGTTGGCGGACTTTCATCCTTCAGACTTAACTGATTACAAATGAGAGCTCTGCAGGTTAGTCTGTAATGAAGTAAGCCTCTTAATTCTAGACCTTCGAACAGTCATTTTTCATAAAAGCTCATTCACTCACCTGTGTGTGTTGTCGGCTGGTCACTTAACCTCTGTGAGACTTTCTCACCTGTCAAGAGGCAGGTGTGGTTATCGGGACAGATAAGGTAACCCACGTGAAAGGATTTTTTCACACTCTAAATACACAGGAAAGCAGGTTCTGTATCAACATAAAGGTGCAGGTGAACCTTAAGGGAGATTAGAAAAGAGCCGCTTGCTTGGGCGTGGTGCGGGAGGTGTTTGTCAGTGCCATTGAGACAGCAGGAAAAATGTACTGAACAGGGACTTTTTCAGTGGCATGTTTCTGAGCAAAGCTGATGACAAATTTGGCATCAAGAAAGAGGGCATGGTGCTAACAAAAGATCAAGATAAAAAAAATTAATTACATGGGACTGAGTGAACTGGTGAGGATGATTATAATTTTTGTGACTTTCTGTTTGAATAAAAAAAAAAATCCCGCAAGGACTCAGAGGCAAAAAATATACAAATCAATTTTCACTGCAAAGTAAAGGAGCTGTTACAGTGGAGGATTCCTGGACTGAATGTCAATATCATGACATAGTGTGAGTGTGTTTCGTGTTTGGTAATTGCAATCATTGTTGCTTTCGTTATGGTGATGCATTTAGAATGCTTGGTGTCAGTCTGTTTATCTCTTGTAAAAATAAAATACAGTGTGTGTGTGTGAAAAAAAAAAAGAATTCACACATGAGGAAAAAAAAAGAACTATGCATAAAGTCTTACTTACTCTAAGGTTCACCTTGTACCTCTTCTGTCATACAACTCGTCACTTTCCCCATCATATACCACCAAATGCCAAAAAGAAATCTGAGTACTCTGCGGTCATGGCACAGGTATTTCTAAAGAGAGGAACACCTGTTCCAAAATCACTAATCCGAGAATAAATATATGGGGAAATGAACTGGGAACAAAAAGGAAAGAAAGAGGGCATGATGAAACCATTTGAAAGCTGGCCTGAGAGACGAGACGATGGCGGCAGGGCCGTGGCCCGGACCGCAGCCACCGCTCTGTCCCCTTTGTTCCCTCGACCGCTCGTAAACCGCTCATGGCCCGGGTACGTCGATTCACTTATTCACCCCAGTTATTGAGCCCAACCAGGTTCAAGGCATTATGCTGATAACTGGTGAACAAGACAACTTCCCTGCCCTGCCGAAGTTTATATTCCAGGAGAGCAGCGGTCCTCAGCCTTTCTGGCACCAGGGCAGCCAGTGGAGCTCAAGCACCAGAGAAAGGAGAGGGTGCTAGGAGATGAGGTCAAAGAGGTGGGCAGGGCCTGGGTCCTGAGGGATTTGTAAGCCAGGGGTGAGGAGCCGTCCCAAGGGAGCAGGTGGGGAATGGGCGGGTCAAGGGAGGTATCTTCCCCCAGATGGAGGGAGTGGGCTGAGAGTTGTTTCAGCCTTATTACCACAAAGGAGAGCAGAAATAGGTAGACACTGAGGAAGGCTTCTGGATTCAGTGGTGGGAGGGTTGGAAGTCCCTCTCTGCGTAGTGAGGAGTCGGTGGGGGGGGGGTCCTGCCCCCGTAGCAGATCCTCAACACCCTGGCGTGGTCTGCGCACAGGGCGAGGTGACCCTGGGCTGGGTATGTCTCACACTGGATCCTCGCCTTTCTCCCCCCAGTGGCCACACTGCCTCCCAGGGAGCTGTAATGGAGGAGTCGCAGGCAGAACTCGGCGTGGAGCCCCCTCTGAGTCAGGAGACATTTTCAGACTTGTGGAAACTGTAAGTGGAGGTCTGGAGGGAGGGGCAGGTTCACTGCTGAGCCTCTAATAACCCTGCCCCACCCGAGTCCCCAGCCCCCTAAGTAGAGACCTGTGAGAAGCAAAAACCAGTACTGACTTTCTGCTCTTGTCTTACAGGCTTCCTGAAAACAACCTTCTGGTAAGGGCTGGGTTGCGAGAAGGGCCCAGGGGCTGCAGAGCTGGGGGCTGAGAACCTGGCCTTCTGACTCTTGTCTCTCCTGTCCACAGTCCTCTGAGCTCTCCCCAGCCGTGGATGACCTGCTGCTGTCCCCAGAAGATGTCGCAAACTGGCTGGATGAACGTCCAGATGAAGCCCCCCAAATGCCAGAGCCCCCTGCGCCAGCTGCCCCCACCCCAGCCGCCCCAGCACCAGCCACCTCCTGGCCCCTGTCGTCCTTTGTCCCTTCCCAGAAGACCTACCCTGGCAGCTACGGGTTCCGTCTAGGTTTCCTGCATTCCGGAACAGCCAAGTCTGTAACCTGCACGGTAAGTGGCCCTGAGGGGCTGGCTTCCCTGTGACAATTCGATGTGTGGCCCCTGTGCCCCTGGCTTTCTCTGTGCGGAACTCTAGGGTTCCACTTCAGCCTGTGGCTTTTTGTCAGTCTTTTTACATTTTACCTAGTCTATGACCTTTGACCCCAGTCCCAAAGTTGCATTTCCCCCCTTGACCTTGGGTTTTCATCCTTCCCATCACATTCTCAGCATCTGTCGTGGGGCCATTCTTTTTTTCTGTTTTCTTCACTCTCATTCATTCTTCGGCTTTTGTAAGTAAGCTTCTGGGATGTAGGAGCCCGACCGTGCCATCTCTAGCTGCCCTCCCCCCACAGGACATGGCTTCCAGTCGGTACTTATGCAGTGTTTGTTCATTTGACCCCTAGGTACTTGTGTCCTGACCTTCCATTCATTCTTCCTTCTCCTCCAGTATTCCCCTCCCCTCAACAAGCTGTTTTGCCAGCTGGCCAAGACCTGCCCAGTGCAGCTGTGGGTCAGCTCACCACCCCCGCCCGGCACCCGGGTCCGCGCCATGGCCATCTATAAGAAGTCAGAGTACATGACGGAGGTTGTGAGGCGCTGTCCCCACCATGAGCGCTGCTCTGACTATAGCGATGGTGAGCAGCAGGGGGCTGTGGGTGGGCAAGGCTGGTGCCCGGAGCCCCCAAACCCCTAATTCCTCCATGATTGCTCTCAGGTCTGGCCCCTCCTCAGCATCTCATCCGGGTGGAAGGGAATTTACGTGCTGAGTATTTGGACGACAGAAACACTTTTCGACACAGCGTGGTGGTGCCCTACGAGCCGCCTGAGGTCTGGTTTGGCCACTGGGGTCTCTGGGGGAAGGGGGTCAGAGGGGTTTGTCAGTGACCATCCAGGTGGGAGATGGAGGGCTTTTTCCTTCCTTGATCTCCCACAACCCGGTGAGGTGTGCAGAGCAGATGGGTTATCCCCATTCCACAGCTGAGGAAACAGAGGCTCACAAAGGCTAACAGCTTCCCCGGGGCTGCATAGCCTCACCTGGGGCCTGTGCTCTCTCCCAGGTTGGCTCTGACTGTACCACCATCCACTACAACTTCATGTGTAACAGCTCCTGCATGGGAGGCATGAACCGGCGGCCCATCCTCACCATCATCACACTGGAAGACTCGAAGTAGGGACAACACGCCGCCCTCCACGCTGGCATGCTCCTCCCTAAGCTCTGCCTCTCTCTGTCCCCTGGGCTCTGCCCTTCACCACTTTCTTCCGTGCTACCAGCCATCTTTCCCTCACTGCATCCCCTTGGTAGACTTCCTCTGCTGCTCCCTCCCAGTTCTCTTTTCTCCGGCTTTGGGATCTCTCTAGCCTCCAGTCTTCCTGGAGCTGGACCTTAGGATCCATGTAGGATGGGGGTGGTTGGGAGTAGGTGGGGCCTGGTTTACAGGAGAACAGGGAGGCGGGGCCCACCCTCCTTACTGCCTTTTGCTTCCCTCTTCTTACCTGGGTAGTGGTAATCTGCTGGGACGGAACAGCTTTGAGGTGCGTGTTTGTGCCTGTCCTGGGAGAGACCGCCGCACAGAGGAAGAAAATTTCCGCAAGAAGGGGCAGTCTTGCCCTGAGCTGCCCACTGGGAGCGCTAAGCGAGGTAAGCAGGCAGGACAAGAGGAGGCGGAGAGGGTGCAGTGCTGCCCAAGATTCACTCTTTTCTCGCCTTTCCTTGCCTATATTCCAGCACTGCCTACCGGCACCAGCTCCTCTCCACCGCAAAAGAAGAAACCACTGGATGGAGAATATTTCACTCTTCAGGTACCAAGTCTGGGAGAGAGAGATGCAGGCTCTTGCCACCACTCAGTGGAGGTTGGATAAGGGAAGAAAAAATATAAATGTAGCAGATGTGAGGTTAAGCCCAGTTTCTCTAGACATCCTTTCCCCGTCCATGGCGTTGACTCTTGTAGTTAATATTATTGAGTTGACAGATTTAAGTTTCAAGTCTAGCACTCCAAATGCTATTTTCTTCTTGACTGCTTTGCCTGTATTTAGGACATTTGCCATCAGGGGGCAGTGGTGCCTTGAGACAATGGCTCCTGGTTGTGCCTGACTTCAAACGGCAGCTTGTACCTTAACACACGTTTTAAAGAAGCCTCTTCCAAAAAGAAAATTGTTAAAGAAAGCATAAAAACGGTTTCTATGATTTTGCCTAATACTTCTTTATCCCCTTCCTTCCCTGCCACAGATCCGTGGGCGTGAACGCTTTGAGATGTTCCGAGAGCTGAATGAGGCCTTGGAGCTGAAGGATGCTCAGGCTGGAAAGGAGCCAGGGGAAAGCAGGGCTCACTCTAGGTGAGTGACCCGGGTCCCCTCCCCTGCCTTCCTGTGTTGGAAAACCATGGGATTCCATTCTAATCCTGCCTTCAAGGTAAAAGGCTGGAACCCTGCCATTGGGTCCCAGCCCTGCCCAAACAGGTCTTCCTCTACTTTCCTGCCTCTGGGGGTCCAGGGGCATGGATATTTCTTTGCCATTTCTAACAACCCCTAGACCCTCAGAGCTAGGGTCTCAAATAGGGGACTGATAACTGTGGGAGTATAGGACACAGTGTCAGAGTTTGGGGTCAGATCCTCCGCCCTGCAAAGTACTGAGGAGTCCTTTGTGGCCTTGTTACTTCCCTTCCCAGGCTCAGTTTCCTCATTTGTCAAATGGGATAAGGGAGGACTGAGAGGTTAATACCCACAAGTACCCCAAGGTGCTCAGTCAGCATGTCTGCCATTGGTGGTGACCGTTTTAACTTAAGTTCTCCTTGCTCCCACCTCAGGCCCTTCAAAGCCCAGGTCCAGGAAGAGGGGCCCAGAGCTTCTCAGTCAGATGATGTCATCTCCCCTCCCCCTCTCTCCTCACAGCCACCTGAAGTCTAAGAAGGGGCAGTCTCCCTCCCGCCATAAAAAACTGATGTTCAAGAGAGAAGGGCCTGACTCAGACTGACATCTTCTGCTTCCTGTCCTTTATTGACACCCCTACCCTCGTTCCCCCCTTCCCTGCCAGTTTTTGGGTCTCAGGGGCTTAAACCTCTGCTTGGTGCAGGTGTGCCTCGGAAACACCCTGGAATTCTTCCGTTTGCTTGGCCTGGGGCTCTGCTAAAGAGGTTGGCCTGCACTCATGTTTTTTGGGGGAGGTAGCTGGGGCCTTCCAGCTTAGCTTTTAAGGTTTTCACTGTGGGGAGCATTTGAGAGAGGTAGGAAAACGTTCCTGCACGTGAGGAACATTTTATAACCAGCCATACACTGGGTTGGAAGTCCGGTTCTCTACCATACTAGCCATGGAAGCTATCTTAAGTTGTTGAGTTTCTCCGAACTTGATTGTCCACATTTACGAAATGCTGATAATCATACCTACCTCACGGAGTTTGTTGTGAGGGTTAATGAAATAACGTATGTCTGACCCCCAAACCATCTTTTTATTACATGATGTCTGGGACTTAGTGCCTTTGTGGGTGCTGGTTCTGTGTCCCCCTTGGTGGATGATTTGATAGTTTCTATGACTGGACGGCTGGGCAAGGGGAAGGAATTTCCAAGTCCCTTCGCTCCTGGCCCCGCCAAATCCTATCTAACCTCTTGGTGAACCTCAGCACCCAAGGGGAAATCTCACCCTATCCCACGTCCTGGAGGATTCCATCCCTGGTGTATCTACCGAGATCTGTTTTATTTCCCCCAAATGCTCAGGCAGATTTCTTTTGTACTCTGCAGGGCACATCTGCATTTGTCACCCGCACCCCTCCTCTTCCCTTTTTATATCCCATTTTTATATTGATTTCTTATTTTACAATAAAACTTTGCTACCACCTGTGTGTCTGAGAGATCGGTGCCAGTGCAGGGTGCCTGGGGCCCACAGTGCAGGGGTGAAGAAGGGGGTGCATTTGGGAGGCAGCCACCTGAGTCTTCAGGGAGCATGTTTGGGGGGCCCAGCGCCCGGGTTCCGGGAGGAGAACAAAGCCTGGAGACTGGGTCAGTCCGCAGGCTGCATGACAATAAGGGAAGGGGTGACTCCATTCATAACTCGGGAACCAACTGTCCCCCTCTCCTCTCCTGCCAAGGCTGGCACAAGGTCTTCTGCTCCTGCTTCTAGGATTGGGCTTCTGCCCCCTCTCAGCCTCTCACCAAGGATTATGGGATTTAAATGTCTGATTTAGCAAGCCTGAGCCTCTGGGGTGGCCATCTGCTCCACGGGAAAGGGGCAGGATACCTGGGTGCCCAAGGGGAAAGAGGGCGGGTGCTAATGGCTGAGGAGAGCAGGGGGAGGCCTGCCAGCCGGGGTCCCCAGGAAGTGGGGGCGACTAAGGTGAGGGCTGGGATGTGGGACTGGGGCCTTCCCAGCATCCCCTCATCCGGGCCTCATGCCAGCCAGCTGAATGAATTGAAGCTTTAAACTCTGCCAGGAAAACCTTTCAAAGGGCTTCTTGGGGTAGGGAGGAGAGTCGAGCCTGGGGAACCCAGCACTCTCCCCAACCATTCTGTCCCTTAGTGCTGCCAGCTCCCAAGGAGGAGGGCTGGGGGCGAGCTCTCCCCATCACCCGCTGCAGCCTGAGCCAGTGCTCGGAGGGATGGCCAGACAGTGGGGACGTGGCTCATCCTGCCACCCTGGGGGCAGAGAGAGGGGAGTAAGATCCAAAGGGGCTTCTGGGGCCACTGTCCTCTCAACCTGGCTTAAAGTGCCTGTGGGAGTCCCTTGGCTTACCCCGAGGATCCCAGACAGCTGTGAAGCCACTCGCCCTCCGTGGCCTCAAAACCACCTTTTTTCTTCCCTGCTGGGGAATGCCAAACACTCCCCAGGAGACCCAGAACCACCTCTTTTAGAGACCTTTAACTTTGCCATCTCTTCCTACCAGCCGGGCCCTTGGCAAACCAGAGCACTTGAAACTCATTCCATCGTCTCATTCCTGTAGACAGGTCACCTTGAAGCTCTCTTTCTGACCAGTGTCCGGCACCCCCGTATGCTCAGCATTTCTCTCGAGTGTGTCCTTAGCTCTGTTTTTATTTCTGCTGTACTGCTTCAGAAAGCAGATGCATTCTGGCTCTGCCAATCCCTTTGTGAGCTGATAGATGACTGGTCTGAGAATTATTAGTCCTGGGTTTTCAGGCCAACTCTACTAAGCTGTGTGACCTCCAATGAGTCCCTGACCTCTCTGGTCCCACTTGCTCACTTCCTCCCCTCTGGTTGTGTTCATTCCTCTGACAATCTAGCCAGCAGATATTCATGGATTGTTGCCTTACTCTGTGCCCAGGATTGTTCTAGGCTGTGGGGGCCTGTGGCAGACATGGCCCCTGCCCTCAGGCTCAGAGAGCCCAAGTCCTGTCCCACTAAGGTTTGGAATAATTATAAAAACGTACCTCCTTGACTTCAGGAACAGAGGGGTCCCCAAATCTATAACACCCAGCAGAAGTTGTATAATGAGGAAAATGTCAAGCCATAAATGCTTTCACTATTTAAAAAAAGAAAAGGAAAAGAAAGCAACCTAGCATGCATCCTAAAAATTAAAGATATAACTTATTGAAAGAGAAAGCAATCTTGGTTGAAAGGATAGATTCAAAAGTAGGGCTTTAAAAAAAGAACAAAACACTTTAAAAGAAAAGAAAAACTCAAGCGCTTGACTGAGAAAAAAAAAAAGCGAGGGCCAATTGATCCGATATTATTTAAACTATTCCAGACCATAGGAAGAGTGGAATCTCCAATTCATGTAAAATTATTGTGGTTTCGTTAATATTAAAACCTGATCAAGATACTAAAAAACTAGAAGCCAAATTAATTTATAGAGATACAAAATCTCTAGTATCAGAATACATTGATGAATCAAAAGAGTATTAACACTATAACCAAGTAGGGCTTATTCCAGGAGCATAAAGTTGGTTTAATAGAGAATCTATCAACATTATTCATTACATTAACAAATTAAGAGAGAAAAATATGATCATATCAACAGATGCTGAAAGGAATTTGATTAAATTACAGCAGCCACTCCTTTAAAAAAAAAAAAACCCTAATTAAAATAGTAATGGAGCGGGCCTCCCTGGTGGCGCAGTGGTTGAGAATCCGCCTGCCAATGCAGGGGACATGGGTTCGAGCCCTGGTCTGGGAAGATCCCACATCTGTGGAGCAACTAAGCCCGTGTGCCACAACTACTGAGCCTGTGCTCTAGAGCCCGCGAGCCACAACTACTGAGACCACGTGCCACAACTACTGAAGCCCGCGCGCCTAGAGCCCCTGCTCTGCAGCAAGAGAAGCCACCGCAATGAGAAGCCCGTGTACCGCAACAAAGAGTAGCCCCTGCTCACTGCAACTAGAGAAAAGCCCACGCGCAGCAACGAAGACCCAATGCAGCCAAAAATAAATAAATAAATAAAAACAAATTAAGGAAGAAAAATATGATCATATCAACAGATGCTGAAAGGAATTTGATTAAATTTCAGCAGCCACTCCTTTAAAAAAAAAAACTTAATTAAAATAGTAATGGAGCGGGCTTCCCTGGTGGCGCAGTGGTTAAGAATCCGCCTGCCAACGCAGGGGACACGGGTTTGAGCCCTGGACCGGGAAGATCCTACATGCCGCAGAGCAACTAAGCCCATGTGCCACAACTATTGAGCCTGTGCTCTAGAGCCCGTGAGCCACAACTACTGAGCCTGCGTGCTGCAGCTACTGAAGCCTGCGTGCCTAGAGCCCATGCTCCGCAACAAGAGAATCCACTGCAATGAGAAGCCTGCGCGCCACAACAAAGAGTAGCCCCCACTCTCCACAACTAGAGAAAGCCCGTGCGTAGCAACAAAGACCCAACACAGCCAAAAAAATAATTCTTTTTTTAAAGTAGTAATGGAGGGACTTCCCTGGTGGCGCAGTGGCTAAGAATCTGCCTGCCAATGCAGGGGACACAGGTTCGAGCCCTGGCCCAGGAAGATCCCACATGCCGCAGAGCAACTAAGCCCATGTGCCACAACAATTGAGCCTGCGCTCTAGAGCCTGCGAGCCACAACTACTGAGCCCATGTGCCATACCTACTGAAGCCCGTGCACCTGGAGCCCATGCTCCGCAACAAAAGAAGCCACTGCAATGAGAAGCCTGCACACCACAAAGAAGAGTAGACCCACTTGATGCAACTAAAGAAAGCCTGCGCACAGCAACAAAGACCCAGCGCAACCAAAAATAAATAAATAAATTTATTTATTTTTATAAAAAATTATAGAGAAGAATAAGTGCCCCAAAATAGCCAATAGTTGTTTTTAAAAAGGAGGCTTACTTGCCTTGCTAGATATCAGAAAACATACTATAAAACTACTGGAATCAGATCAGTATGGCTTGGTGTATGGGGTGGTAGACAAGCCAGTAATGAATCCAGAAGTAGATCTCAGCATACAGCAAAATGTATTATACAACTGAAGTTGGCATTTCAATTCAATGGGGGTAAATTAAGGGTACTTTTTAAATGAAGCTGACATAACTAAAAAATAAAAGTAAACCAGACTCCTCATTCACACCACACACAAAAAGAAACAAAAATAAACCAAATATGGGAATTCCTTGTGGTCCAGTGGTTAGGACTCAGTGCTTCCACCGCAGGCGGCCCGGGTTTGGTCCCTGGTCAGGGAAGATCCCACAAGCCGAGAGGCACGGCCAAAAATAAATAAATAAAGTCAGTTTAATTTTTTAAAAAATAGACCAAATGAATTAAGGTGAATGTAAAAATTGAAATAAAATCCTGTCAAAAAAATTTACAAAACGAGTATACACTACTGACTGGAAACCCAGAAACTGCAAAAGAACAACTAAAGCATATTTTTTTCTTTTTTTTTTTTTTTTTTGCGGTACACGGGCCTCTCACTGTTGTGGCCTCTCCCGTTGTGGAGCACAGGCTCCGGACGCGCAGGCTCAGCGGCCATGGCTCACGGGCCCAGCCGTTCCGCGGCATGTGGGATCTTCCCGAACCGGGGCACGAACCTGTGTCCCCTGCATCAGCAGGCAGACTCTCAACCACTGCGCCACCAGGGAAGCCCCTAAAGCATATTTGACTATACGAAAAACTAACCAGGAATTCCCTGGCGGTCCAGTGGTTAGGACTTTGCACTTACACTGCCGAGGGCCTGAGTTCAGTCCCTGCTTGGGAGAACTAAGATCCCACATGCCAGGAGGTGTGGCCAAAAAAAAAAGGAAAAGAAACCACTTTTTTTTGTGGTACACGGGCCTCTCACTGTTGTGGCCTCTCCCGTTGTGGGGCACAGGCTCTGGACGCGCAGGCCCAGCCGCCATGGCTCACGGGCCCAGCCGCTCTGTGGCATGTGGAATCTTCCCGGACCGGGGCACGAACCCATGTCCCCTGCATCGGCAGGCGAACTCTCAACCACTGCGCCACCAGGGAAGCCCAGAAACCACTTTTAACAGTAAAAGAAACAACAAACTCAAGAAGGAAAAAATCGATTGGGGCAAATTCTACAATGCATAAAACAGTTTATATCTACAACTGTCAAGGAGCTCTAACAAATTAACAAGGGAAGAACGACCCAATAGAAAAAAATATTATGCAACCATTTAAAAAAAAGAATTAGAGCTCTACCAGGCCAGGTGAAATTGAGTGAACACAGTGAGATGCACAAAATTGTGTATAATATGATCTAATTTTGGTGTAACAATGACCAAAACCCAGCAATCCCTGTGTGTGTGTGTGTGTGTGTGTGTGTGTGTGTGTACTATGCATTCATGATAAAACTGTGGATATATGTGTATGCATAATAAAGTTATTTTTCAAGGCAAATATTGAGGAACTCATTGCAAACAAAAACAAGCCCCAAGAAAATAAAAATTAGCTATAAAGCCATCCACAAATACCACAATCAGCACTGTGATATAGACTCATCCATCCTTTTTTTCTACGCTTGTGTGTGTACTTTTTTTACGCACAAAACTGGGCTCCTACGGTTCATATTGTTTTGAGATCTGTTTCTTCTGATCAATTTTCCTCACCTGTCTCTGGGCATTTGCTGATGCTAGTCTCTCCCCCTAAAACCACCACATCCTTTAAGCCCTTTGAAGCCCCCACAGGGAGTGGGTGACCACTCTGAATTTTGTCCTCACCAGCTTTCTCCCCTTCCTGGAAATACATTTAGGTCTACCTGGTTTGAGAGTTTCTCGTGTGCTCCTCCCCTCTCCTGTTAAACTGGGGAGCTCCTTGGGGGCAGGAACTCTGCCTCTTTCATAAGTGTGTCTTCCTGGTGCCTAGAATGCACAGAGTAGGCACTTTATAAGTATTGCTGTAGGAAAGGACGTAGGCTTCTTGCCTGTCTTGTATTGAGTGATCTCAAGATAGTATACGTGGTGGAGCAATCTAGGAGGTAGATGCTTGGACACTGGATGGAAGAGATCAAAGCTGGGGAGTGGGCCCCCAAGGGCTGGGTAACTCCCGGGTCACCCAAATCCACCCCCCACCCCCTTCCCAGGGCTCTTCCAAATGCTCAGAAAGGAACAACCTGCACACAGGGCTCCCTGTATGATATATATTTATATATATAATTGCTCTCATTTTATTGTACTTTATCCTCTTTTTACAGTAGATCTGACACAGGCATTAAATAACTGCAGAGAGAGACCAGTGGGGTGAGGGGAGTGCAGGAAGACATGGGGACCCAAAGGGAAGAGACTCAGATCCAGCGAGAGAAAAACAGGGGAGAGTCCATCTGTGGGTGGGATGTGGAAGCTGCAGCATCAAAAAAAAAGGAAGTCAGAGGGGAGGAAGTGAAGGACGTGGGAAAAGAAAGAGTTAAAATGCCTCTATAACTCAAGATCACAGGCAGTCCCTCATTTAACATTCTATGGGCACTATGGGGTTGTTTAAGAAGGCAAAGGGGTCTGAAGGAGACGGAGACAAGAAATTCAGAGCCTTAGATGGAGGAGGTATTTGCAATTTTCAGGCTGGCATGCAGAGAAAAAGGAAGGAGTTAGTGATTAGTTGATAACTTGCTAAGAGAAGCCAGAGAGAGAACGGTGGGGGCATATCTGGGCCCAGGGGAAGGAGGTGGAATAGTCCCATAGCCAGCTGACGTTTCCAAGGTGGCCACTGGGGACCTAGCCAAAATGGCTGCCCCTCCCCCAGGGCGCCTGGGAAGTGGAACTTGCAGGATATTCTGGGAACGCGAACAGGGGGAAGGGAGCCATCGGCAAAAACAAAGTGGACATTCAGCCTAGGTCAACCCCGCCCCTCTGAGTGCCTAGTTGGGTGACAGGAGGGACCAGAAGAGAATTTTCAAGAACCAACATGGACTTCTCCTTCAGACCCTCATTCGCAGCTCACGTAGTCAACGTGGGGTGAGAAGCCAGATGTGCCAGGAAAGAGGGAAAAGGCCACAGAGCCACCTTGTCCTCAATTACAAACGGTCCCCCTTTCAGTGGAGGGAATGGGGATGGAGAAGACCGTCCAGAGGAGGCAGGCAAGTCAAAAGCCGCTGAGACAGCGACTGTTGTAGATAAGCAGAAGGTGTGGGAGACAGAGGGAGGTGACAGCAGCTGAGCTGGAATGAGGGATAGAGGGCCGCACTGGTGACCACTCTAACGCACAGAAATATTAAATCCCTATGCTGTGCGCCTGGAACTAACGTAGTGTTGTAAGTCAATTCTCCTTCAATTTAAAAAACAGAATTGAGCGCCACCTCAGTGTGTGGAAGTAAGGGGTGAAATGAGATATGTGCGTAGGTGGGTGGGTGGGCATTTTCTATAGCTCTCAGGGGATAAGAGGGCGGGACAGGTGGGTAGCTGTGAGGACACCCCACTCAAAGCTACTCCAGGCCTAGAAAGGCTCCCAACTCCTCTGTGACTGTCTTGGGGTCCCATCTCCCTGTCTCTGACTGAGCCAGGGTGGGAAGAAGATGGTGGAAAATGTGGGTAGCCAGGGAATCACGACAGACATCAGGCCGGGTTCAGAAGTAAAGGAAAAGGGACTCAGACAAGCCAGAGCTCTGTTATAAAAAATACCTTTGGGGTGGGTGAGGGAGGGATCAGGCAGGGTCAGGGATATTCCAGAAGCATCCGTAGGAAAGAGGTGGGGGCGGGAGGAAGGGGCCTCAGGTTTTGTTGATGCGGAGTTTGAAGGCCACGCGCCCAGCAAACTTGTCGCGCTCGTCGTCAGTGGCGATGTTGGCGGCGTTGATGCGGCACTCCACGTTCACCTCCACGTTGGGGGTCACATTCAGGAACTTCACGGCCACCAGGGGCTGCGTGTAGTTCACCTGGGCCAGAGGAGGAGAGCGAGGCTCCAGGCCCGCAGCAACTCGGCCTCCTCCCCAGGGCCCCGCTCCCCTGCAGGAACCAGCACCCAGCCTCCCACGGGACTTACGTGGAACTTCTTGCCGTAGTAGGGGAAGTACATGAGGTCGATGCTGCCGTTAGCAGGGAACATGACGAAGTTGCCGAGATTCTCAGCATCTTCATCTCGCTGTGGGGGGCGCAGGAGGGTGGGGGAGAGCATGTGAGGGAACCCAGACGCTCTCCAGACTTCCCTTTGTTCCTCCTTGACCCCCAAATTATTGTCTCATATCCGTATCCCTTGAGCGCGGAGGCTGGTGTGTTTGCGCGTGCGCAGGAGCGGGTGTCCCATCTCTTCCATCAAACTGGGAAGGCCTCCAGGGCGCTAATGAACCTGAAGCCTCCTACTGCCCTCCCACCCCAAATTCTTACCCCATCCTCAGAAATCGGTTTCTGGAGCGGAGCCAAGAGAGAACAGATAAATGAGTAAGGGCTCAGTAGGAAACAAGGAGGGGGATGAACGAAGAGGGGCAGGAAGTTCCTAGAGAGGACAGAGGTGGGGGGAGCAGGGTTCCAAGGACAACTTAGTGGTGGCAGGTGGTGCTTACAGATCAGCAGCTACCAGATACCTAAAAAGAATTGAGGGATAGGAGAGACATGGGATGGAGAGCAGAAGACATAGTCAGGGAATAGAGGAGAACATGGAAGGATTAGGGAGAGAAGCCAGAAGCAGGGCTTTGGGTGGAGTCAGGAAGGGGGTGTCTATCCACACAAAAGAGCAGACTTCTGCATCCTAGAGAGAAGCAAGAGAGGTGGCAGCCCCTTGGAGTTTGAGCCATACCAGAGCCCACTCTTACCCCCTTGTCCCTAGAGTGATGGAGCTTCTGGGAGCAAAGAAGATAGGGAGAGATGAGTGAATGACATGGAAACCATGAAGGACAAATGGGTGCGCAAGGCCCAACAAACTCACCTTCCCCACACAGGTAACATTCATGCTCTGGTTTGCTCCTGCATAGAAGTTGATGACCTGGAGCGAGGAGAGAGAGTCGTGAGGGTTAAAGAAAGAAGTTGTCAAAGACACAAGTATCCAGCCTTCCAACCACCATCTCAGCCTCCAATGGCCCCATCTCTCTTGTTCTCTCAGCCATTCAAATATCTAAAAATCTCCCGAAGCGCAAGAGCCCCAGCAAAACAAAGCAGCTGCCAGCAGATGGTAGCCCCAGCTCCCTCCTCCGTTCCCCCTGGGAACTAAGGTCGTGAGTACCCGGTTCATCTTGATGAAGACACAGGGCTGTCCTGTGCTGTAACCATAGTGGGTGGGGTCCCCAATGCCAGAGCAGTCGCCCAGCTGGGTCCGGTTGAACTGGCAGGCACGTTTCGGGTAGTTGAGAACTCCGTTATCTGGTTGTTCGTAATAGCGCCCAGGGAGGCAGACATCATTCTTTTGGGCTTGGATGGAGTCATTGTAAGCTACGGGGGGGGTGGGGGGGGGAGAGTCACAGGCCTCATGTTCTGCTCCCAGGGTCTCCAGTCCCCTGCCCCGAGGTCCTGCACAGCCACATCACCAGCCCCATACTCACGCTCCAGGAATTTGTTGAGCTTCTGAACATGCTGGTTCCAGCTTTCAGTGTCACTGACATTGACAATGACATCTAGGTTCTCAGTCTTAGGGCGAATCATCAAGCCTAGTCAACAAAGGCGAGAGTGAGGGGTATATATAAGATGAGGGACCACACACAGAGGGAAAAAGATGGACATAGGGAACACCAGGGTGAGGGACAGGTGAAGAGCCGAGATCGTCTTCCCGGGAGGGAGATCTCCTGTGAACATCTGCCACCTCCCCAGATCACAGAGCTCTCAGCTGTGGGAAATGGGAAGGCAGACTTCAAGAATTCCCCAGGGCTTCCCTGGTGGCAGTGCAGGGGACACTGGCAGTGCCTGCCAGTGAAGGGGACATGGGTTTGAGCCCTGGTCCGGGAAGATCCCACGTGTCGCAGAGCAACTAAGCCCGTGCGCCACAACTACCGAGCCTGTGCTCTAGAGCCTGCGAGCCACAACTACTGGGCCCGTGTGCCACAACTACTGAAGCCCACAAGCCTAGAGCCCGTGCTCTGCAACAAGAGAAGCCACCGCAGTGAGAAGCCCGCACACCACAATGAAGAGTAGCCCCTGCTCGCCTCAACTAGAGAAAGCCTGCGTGGGCAATGAAGACTCAACGCAGCCAAAAATAAAATAAATAAGTAATTAAAAAAAAAAAAAAAGAACTCCCCAGCACATGGTGACTGGATCATTAGAACCGAACCTCTGAGAAGAGCTGACAGTTCTCAGCCTGTGAGTTCCTTTTGGATACCTGGGGGCACAAGAGCAGTTACAGTGGCTGGTGGGGGAGCCTCGTCACTCACCCGGTGTGGCCAGTCGGTCCTGGTACTTGGGCGTATGATCAGAGACCGTCTGCAGCATCACCCACATGGTGAGGGTGAACATGGCGGTGAGGAAGCCATAG
This sequence comes from Leucopleurus acutus, assembly GCF_964270905.1. Lineage (NCBI taxonomy): Eukaryota > Metazoa > Chordata > Mammalia > Artiodactyla > Delphinidae > Leucopleurus > Leucopleurus acutus. The sequence goes on along the minus strand of NC_139161.1, from coordinate 52,021,465 downwards.
AAGACGAGGTAGAAGAGGAGGATAAAGGCTAAGGAGGAGGAAACAGGGTCAGCAGGTTCCAGGTCTCCCTCGATGACCTGACCTAGCCCCACACACCCCTCTCCCACTCAGAGGTTCTGCACAGGAATGGATCACAGAGCCTTGGGAAGCCTTCCCCTGGAAGCAAAAGGAGACAAGCTGAAAAGCGGCAGTTGTGTCTGGCTTCCAGCCATGACTCCCAGCCCTTCCTGATCCCACAGCACAGTGAAGCCCGACCTTGTGGAGGCCACAAGAGGTCTAAACTCTTGTTGCTGGTACAACTCATAGTATAGGCCGCAGTCATTTTGCCACAAATTACGTTCTCAACTCCTCAACCTTCGTGGCCCTGAAAAGGCACAATATCTGATACCACTGTATCGGTACTCATGCTTGAAGCTGTCTAGCACGATGACTTTCAAGCCGGCATTGGCCCCAATTCACAGCCAAACTCTTATCCCATCCCTCAGGGCGTGGACGCCCACACTCAAATAGCAAAATCTCTCTCTCAGAGCCCCACAAAAGCCAAACCTTGAATGAGGCTCCTGCCAAGCTACAAAGTCTCAGCTGTCCAGAACCTTCAACAGTCACCTACCCCCCAATTCACACACAGCACCCAGGGCAGAGGCAGGAGTAAATGTAGACCTCCAATAGCCTTTCAGGCATAGAGCTGGTCCTTGGTGGATGTGACACGTCACTCCGTCACTCCTCAGCCTGGTGAGTACCTGCTGTTTCCACCACCCCAGACCCCCAGTCCTTCCATCTCAGAAGACACTTCACTCAAGAAGCCTTCTCAGATTCTCCCAAGCACTCGTGGATGCCTCCAGTCCCAGGGAGTGGACTTCAAGTTTCCTGCGGCAAGGACTGCATCGGACCCACCTCAAGTGCCCCAAGTGGCTGGGCTGATGGGGTCCGCGTTCAATTAGTGTGGATGAACTGTAAGCTGTGTCACACAATGTCGCCTGTGCTTCGACTTCCCAGCTTGAAAATCCCTTTCGGAAGAATTCCACCCCTCACTGGCACCTATGCCCAGCACGGGACCCTCAACCAGATGCAACTCCCTCCACGCCTCCCCAGTGGCGCCAAGGTATGGGTGGGTAAGGAGCCAAGCCACGCAAGCCCACAGACACACTGGGCCGGATGATGTACATGTCTCACCACTAGTGACCACTCCCTCCGCCTGCGACATCTGAGCTGAACACCCAGCCCCGAAAACCTCCCAGTGTCACCCCGGCGCAACAGCCCCCCATCCGCCAAGCAGTCACAGAAGGCTCCAAAACACCCGGTAGTAGGACACAGACAACTTCCGCTGTGAAGAACCCCCTCCAACACACTCCCCACCTCTCCAAGGCCCGCCCGCTCATGAACGTTCCCAGGGTCCAAGGGGTGGGCTCGAGCTAAAAATAGACGGGGCTGGCTAGCTAGTGAGAGTCAGAGGGAGGGAAGGGTCTCTCTTCTGGGGAAGGGGGGGCGACTGTGCGGAGCTGACCGGACTCCGACAGCGAGCGCGAGCGCCGCGGCGCGGACACGCGCTCAGAGCCCGCGACCCCCCGAGCGAGGGGGCTCCGCGGGGGACGGGAAGGCGGCAGTGACCTACTTTCTCCGCCTCCGCAGCGGCCAGCCAGGGAGATTAGACCGGCGATTCGGCGCCCTCCCAGCCCAGAGCCCGGCAGGGGGGCCGGACGCCGGGGACCCGGGAAGGGAGCTGGGGCTGCGCCGGCGGGACCTCGTGTGCTCGGGGCGTCGCCCGGCGGACCCCCAACCCCTCGCGCGGCCGGCCCCGCATACCCCAGCTGGTTCCGGTGCGGCCCATGAACTGGTGCGTCCTCGGGTTCCACACGAACTCCTTCCACTCCTCAACCACCTGCCCGCAGCTCTTCTTCTCTTTCTGAATGACCATCTTGACGGCGGGGGGCGAGTCCCGCGCGGGGCGGGGGCTACGGAGAAGCCGGGGTGCGGCGCGTGAAGCACACTCACGCACCAGAACGCGCGGGAAGCAAAGGCAGCGGGGGCGAGGGAGACCCCTCCCTCAGATATGCAGCTGCTGCAAATTCCGGGGCGCAGGGCCACACGTTGCGGGGTGCTGGCGGCGCGGCGTAGGATGCACAGAACCTAGGCTCCCCCCACTGCAACGAAAAGGGGGGTTGTCCGAGCAGGGGAGGATAAAAAGGGGAAGGGGTGCGAACGCAGCTTCACTCCCCAAACCTCCCAGAAGCAAAACGAAAAGGGATGCAAAAATAGACGGCTGCAAAACCCGAGAGAAGCGCATAAAAAATCGGGGTGCAAAGGGGCAGGGAGAGGTGGGGGAGGGGACCGCCCCGAAATCCGAGATGCAAAGAGGCTGTGGAGGAGGGTCGGGTGACCGTTCAAGGCTCTTCTGCCGAGCGGAGACCGCCACACCTGCGGTGGCTCGGCCGCGGGGGTGGGGTGGGGTGGGGACGCGCAGTTGTGGGAGACAGGCAGGGATAGGGGTCCCCCGGGCGGAGGCTCCGCTCTTCAGCAGTGCGGGGCCGGCAGCCGCGGCGTTCAGTCTATATACTCCGCGGCTCCGGGGGTGCCCGCCCCCTTTCCACCCCCCCCAAGAGGCCCCGCCTCCTCGCTGCTGGCCTAGGCGACTTCATGCATATGCAAATTTGGAGAAAGGGATTGGGCCCGCCCCCCTGACGCCTCTTCAGGACCTAGAGGTCTCTCCCTTACCCCCACTCCAGGTACTGGACTAGATCTGGGTGAGTGGAGAGGATAGAGGGCGTGTCCGGGCGGAGTAGAGGGAAAGATAACCCCCGAGAGACACAGAAGACAGAGAGGAAAACAGATATATGCTGAGATGGGGGCCCCATCTCAGGCAGGGAGTTAGAAAGAGACTAAGATCCAGGAGACGGGGCAGAATGTGAGACGAATAGAGAAGGAGTCAGAGATCAAGAAAAGCAGATCGAAGAGACCAGCTGAGGTACTACACCAGCCGGGCTGGAAGCTAGAACAGTCCTCAAAGAGATCAATAGAGGCCACCACAGGAGGGAAATTCCCCTCATGGGAGCTGCTACCAATCCCCCCGACACCTCCTTCTCCAGTCCCACTGCCGCTTCTCCCACCACCTGGTTCTCCCCAAGCCTGGGGGCTTCTCTGCCTTCCCACCACATCCCTCATGAAACCCTTCCAGGGACTTCGCTGGTGGCGCAGTGATTAAGACTCTGCGCTCCCAATGCAGGGGGCCCTGGTTCCATCCCTGGTCAGGGAACTAGATCCCACGTGCATGCCGCAACTAAGGAGCCCGCCTGCTACAACTAAGACCTAACGTGACCAAGTAATATTAGGGGGACAAAAAAGCCCTTCCAACACCACATTCCCAGCCCCCAATACTGCCCTGAGACCCCAGCCCTGGAGCCCCATCTGCTTAGGTGTTCCGCCTCCTCCCACCCCCATGTCTGAACTCCCCTTCTCATTTCCCCATTTGGGTCAACAAACGTTTATTGAGCACCTACTAGAGACCTTGTGCAACCCAGCGCTGGGGAGGTAAAGTCATGGCTCTCACAGGGCTCCGGAGACCCACAGTCTAGTAGGGAGGTACATGGGCCTCCAAAGACCTCCTGTTAAGAATCATTATCTGGGACTTCCTTAGTGGCGCAGTGGTTAAGAATCTGCCTGCCAATGCACGGGACACAGGTTTGAGCCCTGGTCCGGGAAGATCCCACATGTCTCGGAGCAACTAAGCCCGTGCTCACAACTACTGAGCCTGCGTTCTACGGTCCGTGTGCCACAACTACTGAAGCCCACCTGCCTAGAGCCCGTGCTCCGCAACAAGAGAAACCACCGCAATAAGAAGCCCGCGCACCGCAATGAAGAGTAGCCCCTGCTCGCCGCAACTACAGAAAGCCCGCGTGCAGCAATGAAGACCCAACGTAGCCAAAAAATAAATAAATAAATTTATTTTTTTAAATGTTATTTTCTTTTAAAAAAATATTTATTTATTTCGGCTGCGTCAGCTCTTAGTTGTGGCACACAGGCTCTCTGGTTGTGGCGCGCAGGCTCCAGAACATGCAGGCTCAGTAGTTGCGGCGCGTGGGCTTAGTTGCCCTGCGGCATGTGGGATCTTAGTTCCCCGACCAGGGATCGAACCCGAGTCCCCTGCATTGGAAGGTGGATTCTTAACCACTGGACTACCAGGGAAGTCCCCGAAATGTTATTTTCTTTATCTAGAATAACATTAAATAAATTTAAAATACCATGAAAAGTCAAGAGAAGAACCATGGAAGAAAGGAAAATATTTTATATTTTAGTACCCGAACGGCACTTTTTTCCTGCTTTTTGAACAAGGGATTCCACATTTTCATATTGCACTGGGTCCCACAAATTATGCAGCTGGTCTTACTTCAGTCCCTGCTGCAGCAGACTCTGGATTAATTTTCTCAAAATACAGTTTTAATTAGGGCACCCCTCAGCTCAAAGGTCTTCGGTGGCTTCCTGTGACCCTGCAGGATGCAGTCCTGATTCTTCAGTCTCACCCTCAGGGTACTCCATATCTAGACCCAGTCTGTATCCCCAACCTCCTTTGCCACTAGGCCCCAACTAGTCCTCTGCTGGAGCTGAGCCCGCCACTCCTGGGACAGGCTGTGCTTACTCCTGACTTTACACCTTTGTCCATTTCATCTCCACATCCTGGAAGACTGCCCACCCTTCAGAGTCCAGCCCCGACTCCCATTCATTCATTCAATGTGTACCTAATGAGCATTTGCTTAGAGCCAGGCACTATTCTGGTCCCTGTGCTCCTGGGACTCCCATTCCAATAAACCGTAAAAACAAACAAATTAAATAATGTTAATATTATGCAGAAAAAAATAAAACAGGGTGATGTGCCAGAGTGCCTGCATGGGCATGGATGGCCTTACTGAGGATATAACTTTTTTTTTTTTTTTTAGGAGATAACTTTTAATTGCCCCAAGTAACCCGAAGGAGCCATAGGGACATGTAGGGGAAGAGCTTTCCAGGTGGAGGGAAGGGTCAGTGCAGAGGCTGGGCTTGAACGAGGGACAGCAAGATTGGTACAGCAAGAGATCTGAGAGGTAGGCAGAGGCCAAGTCATGCAGGTCCTTGTATGCCAAAGGGAGTAGTTTGGATTTTAATCCAACCATCACAGAAACAATTCCAGGATTTTTCTGCGGGTTTTTTTTTGTTGTTTGTTTGTTTGGCCGCACTGTGCAGCACATGAGATTTTAGTTTCCCGACCAGGCATTGAACCTATGCCCCCTGCAGTAGAAGCACCGAGTCTTAACCATTGGACCGCCAGGGAAGTCTTAATTCTACGGTTTTAGGCAATGGATCGACATGATTAAATTTAATGAAAATCACCATGGCTGCTGTGTGAGAGTGGACAATGGGAAGCGAGGAGGCCAGGTAGCAGGGCTTTGCAGCAGTCTGGGTGGGAGATATGGATGGCCTGGACCAGGGCAGCAGCTTTGCAGATGGAGACAAGAGGATGGGTTCAGAATCTATTTAGGCAGTAGAATGATGACCATGGCTAGTGCCTAGGTTTTTGTCTTGAGCAACTGGGCTGAAAACTCTTGTATTTTATCTTTTCAGCTAGACTGTAAGCTCTTTCAGAGCAAGGCTTTCTATATATCCTCCATACCCAAGCAACCCACAGAGCTACCGAAGATAATGCCTGGTTGCTGAATTGGGCTTAAACATGGAATGGCTCCTTCTACGAGAAACCTCAGGGAAGCAACTTGCCTTTTCCTTCATCAGTTAAGGAGCACAGAAATGGGCCAGTCTCGATCTGGAGAGATGAGGCCTGGATCTTACCCTCAACACACACAGCCTGGCAAACACAGGCCTGCAGATGGCCTCCAGACTGTTGGTTCAGTCTCTGCCCTGTACCCCAGGCTCACTTGGAAAAGAAAGAATGAATGTCTTCTGTACACTTAGGACAGTTCTGGGGTAAGGCTGAGACTGTGTTGCTCCCTTCCATACCTTCTCCTAAAGCTGAGGGTCAGCGTGAGGAGGGCTGGGCATAGGAAGGGAAGGACACTCTACTCCATGCAGCATTGGTGTTCACAGGGAAACAGGCTGAGGAAGGAGTGAGGGGGCAAAGAGCCATTACAAACCTCCAACCTCTTTCCGGAATCCAGCCCTCCCTCCAGCATCTCCAGAAAGGAGGAAGGGAATGAGAGCTCCCACACCCCCTCTCCCATACCCAGAGCCTGTCTTAGGACTGTGCCCAATGATTCCCTTCCCCCACCAACCAAATCTCAGGGACTCAGCTGTTTGGGTTCCCAGCAAGATGGGTCTTTGTAGAGACAAGAACAAGGAAAGAAGAGAGCTCCAAAACACAGATATGGCCAGGGGGGTGGGGGTGGGGGAGGAAAAGTAGCGGGTTCTTATTTAATGGGTACAGACTTTCAGTGTTACAAGATGAAGAGTTCTGGAGATGGACAGTGGTGATAGTTGCACAACATTGTGAAGCTTAATGCCACTGAACTGGACACTTGAAAATGGTTAAGATGGTAAAAGACTGAGGAACACTGACTGGCTTGAATTTACTATTTCTTTTTTTTTTTTTTTTTTTTTTTTTTTTTTTGCGGTACGCGGGCCTCTCACTGTTGTGGCCTCTCCCGTTGCGGAGCACAGGCTCCGGACGCGCAGGCTCAGCGGCCATGGCTCATGGGCCCAGCCGCTCCGCGGCATGTGGGATCTTCCCAGACCGTGGCACGAACCCCTGTGCTCTGCATCGGCAGGCGGACTCTCAACCACTGCGCCACCAGGGAAGCCCTTGAATTTACTATTACAACACCTCTTCTTTCTTGCAATTTATCATGGTCTGTGCAATGGCCTAGAGTGTCTTTGTTTTATGTGATGAAGGTATGTGTGATATTATGAAGGTATATATTTGTATTCTGTAACCGTTAAAGACTTAGCCTGACTTTAAAACATGCCACCTAAAAAAAAAAAAAAAAAAAAAAAAACATGCCACCTGGAACGAATATATAAATGGTTTTTATCTGTTGGCTTTTCATTTCATCCATGTATTCAATATATCTTGATTAAATTCCTCAAAAAATTGGTTAAGATGGTAAATTTTATGTTATGTGTATTTTACCACAATTTAAAAAAAGGAAAGAAACACATGTTCCTGCGCTGACTAGATCAAGCCCCAACTCCTCAGCAGGACATACAAGGCCTCTCACCCCGTGGCCCAAGGAGCCTTCCCAGTCTGCCCTCATTCCATCTCAGTCTGCCCCCAGTTCAGCCACATCACACACCCTTCCTTATCTTCCATACCCGGCAGGCTCAGACTCATATTTCAAGAACTATGCAGGAGGCTAATGATATAAACAAGAGCAACATCTCTCATACAGGGAGCATTTTCTATATGCCAAGCACTGTGCTACACATCTGACTTACATGATTCCACCAAACGCTCCTGGCAACCCTGAGTAGGGTGACTTGCCCATTTTGTAGATGGGGAAACTGAAAGATAAAGAGGTTTAGTCATTTGTTCAAGTTCCTGGCACTTCCTAAGAGATCCCTATTAAATCATTTTACGTATCTGTCTCTCTCCCCAGACCCCTGTTCTCCAGGGCCAGGACCAAGTCTTATTCATGTCTGGAGTCCCTATGGAGTACCTAACACAGTGCTTGGCATACTGTCAGGGTCCAATAAATGTTAGTTGAAAGAAAGAAAGAGGGAGAGAGAGAGAGAGAGAGAGAGAAGGAAGGAGGGAAGGGAAGAAGGGAAGAGAGAGGTGACACACAGGGTGGAGTGAGTGGGTAGACCAGGTTTGGAGCCTACAGCATATGCTCTCAAGCTCCAGAATGGTTTTTAGGGGTGTGGGAGAGGCAGGGGACACTGGGCTGGCATTGTAGGTGCCCTTGGTGGGAGCCTGGCAGAGTCTGTGTAGAAGCAGAGTCAGTCTTAATGAAAGAGTGTAGACAGCTCTGGATGGTAATCAGGAATCTTGGAATCTAGGGCAGGCTGGAGAAAGAGAGGTTGGGAGCACAGTGTCCTGGACAGGATGGGGTAGAGGGAGGAGAGAAAAGCTAGCCCTTGGGAGATTCCTCAGGGACACAAGGCCAGGAAGTTGCCACTCAGAACAACCCCCTTGGTGGGGACCAGGTGTGTTCAAGCCCTTGAGCCTCTCTCCCCACTGGCTTGCTCATACCCGAGACCCCCATAGGACTGGTTTCTTTTCAGGTTTCTATTCAGGTCTCTGCTCAAGTGACACTGCCTCAGAGAGGCCTTGCCTGACCACCTGGCTAATGCTGCCCCTCCCCTACCACCCTTGATTCTACTACAGGATTTTATTCCCTTTATAGAGACAACCACTATCTGAAATGACCTTGCTTATTTATTTTTGTTTATGGACCATCTGGCTGTCTCCTCTCTTACACTGTGGACTTCATAAGCGCAGGGATTGTGTCTATCCTTTTCATCAATGCATTCTCAGTGTCTAGAACAGTGCCTGGTACACAGTAGGTGTTCAGTAAATACCAGTTGAATTAACTTAGTCAAGTGGCCCAGGCTAATCCTGAACATTGCCCAGGGACCAGAGTTGAATTTGGGCTCTCTGGACATGCTGAGGACTCTCCTGAAAAACACTCTGACTGGAAGGAGGCAGCCATAGACTTGCAAACTTGAGATTGTGAGGGTCCAAGGAGGGGCCTAGGATGTGTCTTCCAACCCAGAGACTCTCTGGGGTCACTTAGGTCCTGGCTAATCCTTGTAGAAGGGGGACAGCAGGTCCAATGAGTGACTCACCCTGTTGCCTGGGTTACTGGTAGGAAGAGCCTCGTAACCTAGGAAGCTGGGACACTGGGATCCCCATGGGGTCTGGAGATGGGGGATGGGCATGAAGTTTCCCAGGGAGCTGGGGGCTGAGGCAGGAGGGTACCCCAGGAAGGAGATGGGGCGCCAGGATTCTCCAGAGGTCTGGAGGCTGAGTCACCATATATTCTTTGAGGGCAGAGATATTCCTGACTCTGTCTGTTCTTTCCAGCTGGGACCAGCACAAACCAGTTCCTGTTTAATGGAGTAAAGACAAATTCATCTGGGAGCGCAGTTAGTGGGCCGAGATGAGGAGAGATAGAGGCAGCCTTCTCCCTCTGCTCTCCCCCCCTTTTCTTTCTCCCTGCTGCCTCCACCCCTTTTCCCAAAGGCCTCCATCTCTCTATGACCCACTCACGCCCCCTGCTGCTCCTTTCTTGGATAGCAGTGGCCTGTCTAAAGGACAACAAAATCCCATCTCTTCCCTTCCCTCCCGATTTCTGGGGACCAGCCCCAGAGGGACAAAGCTAAAGCCCCGGGGCTGCAGCTGCTGGGGAAGGAGGTGGCCTGCTGGTTCCCAGGAAGTGACTCGCAACTGGGGTGTGTGTGTCTGTGGGTCTGTGGGTGCTGTTGCTGGGATCTCAGCCTAAGAAGTCACCACTTCCTCAGGAATCCCTCCTCGATCCCCAGCCTAGGTCAAGGCCACTGGCCTTCGAGCTTTCTCAGTTCCCTGACTGCTCCTTTATGGTGCATATCGGAGTTTCCAATTATCCACTCACTTGTTAGTCTTTGATGGATGCCTGCCTCCCCCAGGGGACCACAAGCACAGAGAAGGCAGGAAGCAGGGTTAGTTTTTTGTTTTGCTTTGTTTGGGCCGCCATGTGCGGCATGCAGGATCCCAGTTCCCCGACCGGGATCGAATCCAGGCCCCCTGCCTTGGGAGCTCGGAGTCTTAACCACTGGCACTAGGGAAGTCCCGAAGCAGGGTAAGTTTTGCTCATCAGTGCAACCCGATGCTCAGCACAGTGCCTGGTACATTGCAGATGCACCGTAAATATTTGTTAAATAAATGAATGAGTGACATTCAAAGGAGGTTCTTAGGTGGGGATGTAATGGTAGTGTCGGTGCCGTTGCCTGGGCTCTGGGGGCAGCTGTGAGTCCAGATGTCCTGGCTTCTGCTCAGGGCCCGGTCCATGTCCAGCCTCTGGCCTTGTGCCCAAAGGCCATCCAAGCAAAAGGATGCAGAAGAGGCCTCTCCTACAGCGAGGTAGTATGGAGGAGGCATTAGGGTGGCCGTGGTCCAGAAGCTCCTCCCCACTTTTCCAGTCCTCTAACCTAAAGATTTTAAAGCACTTCCTCCCACTCTCCCCTTATCCTCTCTCTTCTTATGGCCTTCTCCTCTTCCCTCGCAGAGATTTCCTTCCCCTAAAAATGCATCCCTTCCCACCTCTTCCCCTCCCCTTAGCTGTTTCCCATGGTGTGCTGAGAAACTTCAACATCACTTTCCTACCTGGCAAGCCCCCAGGAAGAGATGCCCCTGTGTTTGGGCCCAGAGGTTAAGGAGGGGGGCAGGGCCCATGGGAGGCAGAGCAAGGATCTCCTTCTTTGTCCCCTGGTTCAAAACCACCCTGGACACAGTCAGCTTCAGCTGAAGAGTGATCCCCAAGATGAGGGGCAGATCCAGCCCTGGCCCTGACACAGAAGACAGCACCACTTTCTGCAGAGTGTGTGGGAAGGGACATAAATGGGGGAGGAAAGAATGAACTGCATCTGCTCCATGTGGCCCCACCCCTGGCTGCCTTAATTCTGTCTCTTAGCCATGCAGTCTATCTACTGGCCATTCCCACCACCTCCATCCTGCCTTAACTCTCCTGGCTTGGCCTTCTATAAAACCACACCCTCCCCAGGTAAATATATAATCTAACTACAAGTCACTGTTTGCTGTGGGCAGCTTTAATATGTGTCTCTGCCCGCCCACCCCAACCCTTAAACCATTGTAATATTGACATTTTATTTTATTTTTATTTCTTTATTTTTTCGTAATATTGACATTTTAGAGTCCCCTTTTCTCCCACCACTCCCAGGCTCCACTGAATGCAGGCAGCATCTCCCTCTTACTTGATCTTGGAGGTGGAGGCTGAGCCAGAAAGGGTTTTCTGGGGTCCCAAGGGCAAGGAGGTGGCCTGAGCCTGCTGGTAGCTGGAGTCCCAGGTCCAAGGAGAAGGCCCAGGGCTCTACATGAGGCCAGGGAATGTCTGGGGGGAGAAATGACCCTCCTGAGGTCTGAAGGCTGGGGATTCATGGAGGGAAGGGGCTAGTGCTGGAGGGAAATGGACACAGAGCTGGCCATGGAGGAGAAAATAACCTTTACCTTCGAGACTGAATTCTGCACCAGTCCCTGGCGGGAAGAATATTCCAGGTTGAGACTCTACAGCACAGCTTCTGAGACTAGTGGGGACAGATGCTGAGGTCTGGGCCTGCTGGTCCAGCCAGTCTTCCCGGCGCAGGCAACCATCCAGGGCAGGGACCAGCTGGAGCCCGTGTGGGGAAGGGAAGATACGGGGGATGCTGGAATCAGGATATCTGAGCGCCAGTCCCAGACTCCCACCCTGTTTATTCCCCTCCAAGATGCAAGCATTTGGCCTCCCCCCTGCAGCTCTCACCCCATACCCCCTCTTTGAAGTGTGGACTTAGACCCCCACGGCCACCCAGCCAGCAATGCTTTACGAGCTTTGGTCATGGTTCCTGCCCCTGTGACGCAGCTACCCGCAACCAGAGTTTGGAGGCAGGGAAGAGCAGCACCCCCAGAACAATCCTCATGATGGGCTGGGGTTTGTGCGCCAGTGGCCCAGAGACCTGTCTCAGATGCAGCACCTCCCCCCCATCCAGCCCTAGCATCACAGAATCCGCATGGATCTTCACTTCCATCTGCAAGAAGAAAAAGAGAAGAAGAATCAGAGGTTCCTGGGGCCTGCCTCCACCACTTTCTTCAGAGGCAGTCTAGAAAATGCCATACTGAAGATGGCAGAGTAGAAGGACTTGAGCTCACCTCCTCTCATGAAGACACCAAAATCACAACTAACTGCTGAGCAACCATCTACGAAAAAAGACTTGAACCTACCAGAGGCAGTCTAGTATGGCAGAAAGAACATGTACTTGAAGAGTCAGCTGGCATCCGCAGCTCACTCTGGACTTGTCAATTACATACTGACAAAACCTCAGAACTCCCTTCTGAAAAAATGGGGACAAGAATAGCAACTTCTGAGACTTCCCTGGAGGTCTAGTGGTTAAGACTCTGCAATTCCAGGACTTCCCTGGTGGTGCAGTGGTTCAGAATCCGCCTGCCAATGCAGAGGACACGGGTTCGATCCCTGGTCCGGGAAGATCCCACATGTCTTGGAGAAACTAAGTTTGTGTGCCAAAACTACTGAGCCTGCGCTCTAGAGCCCGTGAGCCACAACTACTGAGCCTGCGTGCCACAACTACTGAAGCCTGCGTGCCTAGAGCCCGTGCTCCGCAACAAGAGAAGCCACCACAATGAGAAGCCCGCGCACCGCAACAAAGACCCAATGCAGCCAAAAAAATAAATAAAATTATATTTAAAAAAAAAAAAGACTCTGTGCTTCCACTGTGGGGGGCACGGGTTTAATCCCTGGTCAGGGAACTAAGATCCCGCATGCCAAGAGGTGTGGCCAAAAAAAAAAAAAAAGCAATTTCATGGGGCTTTTGTGTGGATTCAATGAGATGACAATGGTAAAGAGATGCCCAATAACTTGGTTCCATTCCCTTCCTCACACCAGCTCAAGACACCCCTCCCTCAGGACCAGATCTGGCTTACCTGGTGCCACCTCCCATCGTCCAGCCGGGGTCCAGCACCCACTGTAAGTTGGGCCCAGTGATTATGAAGCTGGATCTCAGGCCTGCCATCCCGAAGTCCCAGCACAAACCAGTCATCCTCTGGATTGGTATCACCATAAAAAATCACTCCCTCTGGATCCCAGGTCCGAAACTCAAAGGAGGAGGTTCTGGAAGGACACAGAAGGAAAGACTGGGTATGGGGTGTGCTCTTTGAGCATAGATGTGAGGTTGAGGGAATTGGAGTACAGGGAGAGAGAAGGACAGGGAGACAGGGAAAAGAGCGGGGCTGGTGCACTGTTTATAATAGCGAAGACATGGAAGCAACCTAAAGGTCCATCGATAGATGAATAGATAAAGAAGATGTGGTACATGTATGCAATGGGATATTACTCTGCCATGAAAAAGAATGAAACAAGGACTTCCTTGGTGGTCCAGTGGTTAAGACTCCGAGCTCCCAGTGCAGGGGGCCTGGGTTCCATCCCTGGTCAGGGAACTAGATCCCACATGCGGCAACTAAAGATCCTGAATGCCGCAACGAAGATCCCACATGCTGCAAATAAGACCCGGCACAGCCAAATAAATAAATAAATATTTAAGAATGAAACAATGCCATTTGCAGCAACATGGATGGACCTAGAGATTATCATACTAAGCGAAGTAAATCAGACAAAGACAAAATACCATATGCTATCACTTACAAGTGGAATTTAAAAACTGATACAAATGAACTTATTTGCAAAACAGAAAGACTCACAGACATAAAAAACAAACTCATGGCTACCAAAGGGGAAGGTGGGGAGGGATACATTGGGAGTTTGGATTAACAGATACAAACTACTATATGTAAAATAGATAAGCAACTTCTGTTGCTTATTCCTTGAAATATGCCAGCTTATATTTTATCATCTTTTTTTTTTTTTTAATCACATCTTACTACCAAGTTTGGTCTCTGCTTTTTGCTTCTGTTTTAGGAGCAATGACCTCAATAAAGAATATTTTTGGAAAATAAAAATAAGCAACAAGGTCCTACTGTATAGCACAGGAAACTATATTCAATATCTTGTAATAAACCATAATGCAAAAGAACCTGAAAAAGAATATATATATATAACATGTATCATAAATACATATATATATATAAAACTCAATCACTTTGCTGTACCCCAGAAACTAACGCAACATTGTAAATCAACTATACTTCAATTAAATAAAGCAAAAAAAAAAAGGGAGAGAGGAGCTGATGGAGAGAGGGTGAGGTCAGGGGACTAGGTCAAAGAATTAGGTCAACCCCATACTTTATGATCTTGGTGAGGTTAAAGGTCATGATGGTTACAAGTTCTTGTCCAGGGCCATTGCTGAGGTACAGAGCAGGCCGGTCCTGAGTCCTCTGCCAGAGAGAAAAATAAACAAGCTGAAATAAGACATGCCAGAGACAGACAGGAGGGAGAAGCACTGCTACAAGGCCAGAGGAGGAAAGAAAGGAAGAGAGCAGAGCTAAAGTGTAGCTCACTTAAACACACACAGGGCTTAGCGCCCTGTCCTGCTCCTGCACCTGTCTGGGGAGAGTATGTCTCACGGCTCGTCCTTCACGGCTGGGAGGCAGCAGTAGCAGCAGCAGCGGCAGCCCATGCCATATGGCCGGTGGACCTCCGCTCTCCATAATCAGCCGCGGTCCTCTCTGTGCCTCAGACAACTCTGAGGAGAATGCGTGGGGGCAGGCAGCGTCGCACATGGTTGGTGGAGGGTTAAATGTTGCCCCGGGGGAAGAAGGGGGGCAGGAGACAGGGCCACTGACCCTATGGCCCCTCTGAGGACAAATGGAGTGAGGAACAGAGTTCCTCCACTACCCTCCCCCACTGCTGAGAGGTTTCTGAGCTGGGAGAGGACACCTCACTTCCCCTCTCCTTCTAGAGCCTGACCTGGGTCCTCCAAGCCTTCTGCCCACCTGCAGAGGCTGCCTTGAGGACAAACATGAGATCTAGAAACAGACATGCCCAGATCCCCAAGTAGCATCCTCCATAAGGCCTAGAGCTGTGAGACATGGAATCCCAAATACTAGCTGGGTGACTGTGGGCAAGTCACCCCACCTGTGTGCTTTAGTGTCCTTGTCTGCAAAATGTGAAAAATACTTACTTTCCAGAGTTACTGTGAATGAGGATGATTCGAGATGATACAGGCACAGTGCCTGGTATCTGCTCTGAGCTCTTCCCTTAGTATTTTCCCAGGCCTCTGAGGCTTGCTGCATAGGGAGGTACTGTCTCTGAGTGTGATTCAGTGGATACTAAGAGTCCTGGTCCCTCCCCCCCCCCCATTATCTTCTCTTAGCCGTCGACTACAAGGCCTAACCATTTACCAGTAGAAATTCATCACCCTCTCCCTGACCCATCTTAAAATACAAATGCCCCCAAGAGGGGTAACACTTTGAGCCAGTAGGCAAGAGCTGGAGGTCTTGGGGCTCACCCCGAGTCTGGATGGGCTGAAATGGGTGAGTTGGGGTGAAGGGTAGAGGAGGTATCACTGCACACTTCAGTTAAAGAAGGAGGTATCTTTTGAGCCGTGCAGTGTCTCCAACAGAGGCTGGAACACCCAGATAACGACAACGAGGAAGCCTCGGCAGTCCAGCCTTGACCCCTGCGGGGTGTGCGGTCAAGAGACCCGGCCGTAGGGGTAGAGCTGGGGGGCGGCGGGTGCGTGGGGGGCGGGGACATGCCTGCTCTGCAAGCTGATTGGCTGGCAGGTGCGCGCTGTAGGGGCCCGAAATTAGGGGCTACCAGGCCGTGCGGACCGCTAGTCCCACCACTCTCTCCGCCCCGCGGCAGCCGGAATCGGGCTTCTGCTTCCCAGCCCGCGGCGCCCCCACCACCTCGCTCCCCACCACTCCCCCGGCTTTCCGGGATCCGAATTTGGAGGCCCCTTAAAGGGTCCCCGTTGCTCTTCGTCCGGTCCTGCAGAACGGAAGTGGGGATCCTGGACTTCGGTTTCAGACGGTGGAGATCGGGATGGCTTCCGTGCTGATCCGAGAAGCCAAGGAGGGAGACTGTGGAAATATCCTGAGGCTGATTCGGGTGAGGGCTGCGGGCCGGAAACTGGGGTCCCAGAGGGGGTCAGAGCGGCGCTGCTGGAGTGGGGACGGGAAGGAGGAGGTGGGAGCAGAGGGAGGAGCGCGCCCAGGGCTCCTGCTTAGGGAGCAGTGAGGCCCTCCTGTCTTAATCTAGCCTCTGTCCGCACGCTGTAGGAACTCGCTGAGTACGAGAAACTCTCAGACCAGGTGAAGATCAGTGAAGAAGGTACGGGCCCAACACCTGAGTCCTGACGGAGGCTGGGGTGGAAGTGACGGATGGGTTCCCCAGGCAGTAACTCCAGACTGGGCACACACCCAGGCCTTCTTTCTCTATCTCTTTGTCACAACTCCGATCTCTGCAGCCCTGAGAGCAGATGGCTTTGGAGAGAATCCTTTCTATCACTGTTTGGTAGCAGAGATTCTTCCTGCGCCCGGGGAGCCACAGGGTAAGAGCACCCTGACCTCAGAGGTGCCCTCTCCAGTAAGCCTCAAAGGTCTCTCCCCCAGGTGCCCAGCGGCCTGACCCTTCTTTTTTTCTCTCTCAGGGCCCTGTGTGGTGGGCTATGGGCTATACTACTTCATCTACAGCACATGGAAGGGACGAAACATTTATCTGGAAGACATCTACGTGAAGCCAGAGTATCGGGGTACTGGGCAGAGGCCGGGATGGGAGAAAAGCAACCCATAGACTGGACCACCATCCCTTGCCTCTTAATCCTAGCCTATGGTCTTTTCTGGTCCCCTTCAACTCAGACGATCCCTCTTTTTGCCTTTTTCTCCCCACATCAGGTCAGGGGATTGGCTCCAAAATAATCAAAAAAGTGGCTGAGGTGAGGAGAGGGATGGGCTACAGGCTGGGCCCTGGCAAAGCAAAGCTGTATGGGAGGCACCTGGGTTGAATGGAGGGCGAGCAAGTCTTTTCCTTTTTGACCCAGGAAAGTGAGTGGTGTCTTCTCCCACAGGTGGCCCTGGATAAGGGCTGCTCCCAGCTCCGCCTGGCAGTCCTAGACTGGAACAAGGGGGCTATGGACTTGTATAAGGCCCTAGGAGCCCAAGATCTGACGGAAGCTGAAGGTTGGCACTGCTTTCGCTTTGAAGGAGAGGCGATGAGGGAGTTGGCAGGAAAGTGACGCCATCCCTTGGGGATCTCTATTTCAGCTTCTTCATCCCCACCAGCTCAAGCAGTCCTCAGAGACTGCCTCCACTGACCAAGGCCTCCCTGAAGGAAGGGAAGGAGGGTTGGAAGTGAATACTCCCAGATGGAAAGAACAGAGGTGAGGAAGAGGCAAGGCTTCCCACCTCCTTGTTAAGGGTGAAAAATAAATGAGAATTCCCATGTGTTGATGTGGTGTTGGGTGGAGGAGTTGAGGATGTGACAAGCTTCAGCTATTACGACCCTTCCTCAGTGTCTTCTGGTCAGTGGATGTTGCTCCTGGAGATAAAAGTGGGCCTAAGATGACTTTCACCCACAATGGACCAGAGTATTGACTCTGGCCTCTAGCATACATATCAGGCTTGTTGGTCGGGTTTGGGACCCAGACAAAGGCCTCCAGTGTCTGGACTGGGCTGTGTAGAATCCAAGACTGAGGCAGGCCCACCGACTCAACAGATGGAGCAGGCTGCCACCTCGTGGTGGCATTTTAGGGACACTGGGAAGGACCACTGGCCCCAACTTTTCAAAAAATCCGCTCAGCTAGCGAGTGCTTTTTCTTTTTCAAAAGTCACAAAGCCTTTATTTTCAGTTCAGCAGAACCAAAACAAACCTTTAGGACGCATGGAGACAAGAAGGGAAACAGGTTCATTTCCTACTTTCATCATATTTTGTAATGCAGGTTTGTTGTAGAGAAGTTTGAAGGGACATATAAAAATAAAATCCATAGCCTTACTTACATCTCTACTCTTAACCTTTTGGTATTGATTCTTTAGATTTTTTCAATGTACATATATACATACAATTAGTTAAGTGTGTGGGGATTTATGGGATCAACTCTTTTGCAACCTGTTTTTTCATTTAACAATAAATCAGAAACATCTGCCTAAGTTATTAAACACATCATCACTTTCAGTGGTGACATATTATTCCTCTTGTGGAGGAACCATTGGTTAAATGGTCATAATTTAGACACTGAAAGTGGACAAGAAGGTAACATACATGTGTCAATTGTAAAAAACAGGATCAATGGAGTCTAGAGAGTTGAAGATCCATCTCAAAATTCAAAATTTTAAAAAAATACAGGGCTTCCCTGGTGGCGCAGTGGTTGAGAGTCCGCCTGCCGATGCAGGGGACACGGGTTCGTGCCCTGGTCTGGGAAGATCCCACATACCGCGGAGTGGCTGGGCCCGTGAGCCATGGCCGCTGAGCCTGTGCGTCCGGAGCCTGTGCTCCGCAACGGGAGAGGCCACAACAGTGAGAGGCCCGCGTATCGCAAAAAAAAAAAAAAAAAAAAAAACCCCAAAAATACAATTCAACCAAACAACACTTCAAATGCCCAAATTCTTCCAGAGGGGTGCCAATTTGGGGCCCTTAAAACGAGTTTACAACAGATGGGCCTTTAGGACAAACTTGATTGAGAAATAATGAAGCTTGTCAGCTCCTTCCACAGATGGGAGCCAGAAGAATCCAGTTTCATGCCCTTGGCTCATCTAATCTGGCAGGGATGAATATCTTTTTAACATGAACAAGTTATCTTTTGACGGCACTTTTAAAACAACTCAGAATGAGTTATTTCTGGAAGGACACACAAACAAGCAGAGAGTGGTCGCTTCCAGGGAGAGGAACTGGGTGTCCAGGTAACGGAAGGAAGGGGACTCTTCCCCATACCACTTTGGATCTTCTGAATTTTGTGCCTCGCCCATGTAGTACTTCAGAAAAATGAATAAATAAAACTTTAAATGCTAATGCAGAAGAAAAGAGTATGAACTAGGGGGGCTTCCCTGGTGGCGCAGTGGTTAAGAATCTGCCTGCCAATGCAGGGAACATGGGTTCTAGCCCTGGTCTGGGAAGATCCCGCATACCACGGAGCGACTATGCGCGTCTCACCGCAACTAGAGAAAGCCCTCGCACAGAAACGAAGACCCAACACAGCCAAAAATAAATAAATAAGAGTATGAACTAGGAAACTTAATATTTCCAAAATGTATCTTGCCCCCATCCTGTTTTGTCTTTGCTTTTCGGAGTTTACACTTGTTTTTTGTTATTCGCTCATCCTGACCCAGATCTTACCAGTTTTCATAGGGTGTCTTTGCACCCCAGCATCAATCCATTCTGCAGCCACCCCATGGTCTCCCACCCACTCATCACTTCATTAACCTCCTGTAGGGTGATTCTATTAAGTGCTGGGGCTGACTAGTATAGAGTGAAAATCACCTGGGTTCTGGCTATTCCAGGGAGAACAGAGGGGAGGGCATTTAGGGGGAAGGATTTTTAAAGAAAGAATAGAGAAAAATATCTCTCAAATCTGTCCACATCCCTAACCCCACTCCCACTATCACCTCTCTTTGAAAATTGCTATAACCTCCTAACTCTCCCAGCCTCCTTCTGTAACTACCCCCTTCCATGGGGTTATTTTATTTTTAATCATAGATATACAGTATACTATTTAAAGTGTCAAATATCTCTACAAGACCTATATAAGAAAACAGTAGTCTCCCAATTCCCCTAACTCTTCAGAGTCAATCATGTTCAATTGAGTTTTTAAATTGTATTGTTATGGGGGGGGGTTGTATTCACCTTCATATTTCAAATTCAAAATGGCATACAGATATTGCTACTTTTTTTTTTTTTAGCCGCATTGGGTCTTCATTGCTGCACACGGGCTTTCTCTAGTTGCGGCGAATGGAAGCTACTCTTCGTTGCGGTGCGCAGGCTTCTCATCGCAGTGGCTTCTCTTGTTGCGGAGCATGGGCTCTAGGCACGTGGGCTTCAGTAGTTGTGGCACACGGGCTTAGTTGCTCTGAGGATGTGGGATCTTCCCGGACCAGGGTTCGAACCCGTGTCCCCTAGCATTGGCAGGCGGATTCTTAACCACTACACCACCAGGGAAGTCCAGATATTGCTACTTCTTGATGTTTCTGTTTCGAGCACTAGTATTGACCTCCCATTGCTAACCCTCTTTTCCAACCCCTCTTTCACCCCATCCCTACTTCCCATCCTTCCATCCTTCCAGTATTGTATCATAACTCTGGATGGATCTGTGTTTCGTGTTTACATGTTATGATTATGCAAATGCTCTTCACAGTTGAGCCATGAGGATTGTTATAGGTGTTTTTCTTTCTTTTTTAATTAATTAATTTATTTATTTATTTTTGGCTGCGTTGGGTCTTCGTTTCTGTGCGAGGGCTTTCTCTAGTTGCGGCAAGCGGGGGCCACTCTTCATCGCGGTGCGCGGGCCTCTCACTATCGCGGCCTCTCTTGTTGCGGAGCACAGGCTCCAGACGCGCAGGCTCAGTAATTGTGGCTCACGGGCCTAGTTGCTCCGCGGCATGTGGGATCTTCCCAGACCAGGGCTCGAACCTGTGTCCCCTGCATTGGCAGGCAGATTCTCAACCACTGCGCCACCAGGGAAGCCCTTCTTTCTTGCATCGTTTTTGTTTTCCCTGAAATTAATACTTGTCTTGTCTCCTATATTCATTTGCTTAGTTTTCTGAGTACTCTAATTTATCCCCCAGTTCTCCCTTAGTTATGTTAATCTCTTCTTAAGAATATACAAACACGTAAGGAATTTTATCTATTTCATTTTGAAGAACTTTCTCACGGAGCCCTTAGACCTGCTCCAGCACACAGTCTGATCTTTAGGCTGCACTGTTGGAGTCTCCTTTCACATCCATCTTAGGGACCTTTGCCCCGCTCTTGACAGCCTGTTTCCCAGAACCTATGTACTCACCTTTCTCAGTTTACTTTGATGGAGTTTCTTGAGAAAGGATGCCTGGGAGGTAAATTTGTTGGAACCTTACAAGTTTGAAAATGTCTGTTCTACTCTTGTACTTAATTGACAGTGTGGATGGGTATCAAATATTAGATTGGAAGTAATTTACCCTAAGAATTTTGAAGGCATTTCTCCATTGTCTTCAAGCTTCAGAAACTGAAAGTTTGCTGTATTGCTGTTCAGAAACCTGAAATTTTTCTTATTCTGAATCCTATGTATGAAGCTTATTTTTATTTTCCTTCCCTCTTTCCCCATCCACAGCTTTTAGGATCATCTCTTTATCCTAGCATTCTGAAATCTTCCATGGAAATGTCTTAGTGTTTTCTCAGTGGGTCTTTGCAACCTGGAAACTCATGTTCTTCAGTTATGGAAACATTTAAAATTTTTATTATTATTTTTTGGATGATTTTCTCCCTCCATTATCTCTGTGATCTCTTTCTGGAACTTTTGTTGTTATTCAGATGTTGAATCCCATGGACTAATCCTATAATTAAAAACAAATTTTTTTTCCTTTCCTTTTTCCCCATCTCCTTCATTTTCTGGCTCTACTTTCTGGGAGATTTCTTTAATTTCTATTTTCCAACCCTTCTACTGAAATTTTTTAATTCCCCTAATTGATTTTATTTATTTTTCTTCCAGTTTTAATGAGATATAATCGACATAACAGCACTGTATAAGTTTAAGATGTGCCGCATAATGATTTGATTTACTTACATCATGAAGTGATTATCACAATAAGTTTAGTGAACATCTATCATCTCATACAGTTACAAAATTAAAGAAATAAAAAACTTTTTGTGATGAGAACTTAACAACTTTCATATATAACGTACAGCGATGTTAATTATTTTTATCATGTTGTACATTTCATACCTCCTTCTACTGAATTTTTATTTTTGCTCTCATGTTTTTAATTTCTAAGAGCTCTCTTTAATTCTCTGCATTTTAAAAACATTGTTTTTGTTTCATGGATATATGTTCTTTTCTTATCTGAGAATATCCATCACAGGTTTTTTTAAAAATGTTTTTCTCCTTGTGTAGTCTGTATTTCTTCTAAACTTTTCCTTCTTTCTTTGTTTTGGCCTCCATCTTTCATTTTAAAGTCTTTCCTCAAATGTCTGGTAATCCTCAGTTGTCTGCTCATATTTAAGATCAGGACACTAAGGCACTGATTGGAAACTGTGAGTGTGTCTGTATGGGATGCAGGGAGGCATGTGGACCGTGAACTTTACTATAGGGTGAGCCATGAGGCCATTTCCTTGAGGAACCCCTGATGTCAGTACCATTAGGTCTTTTTCCTTGTCTGGTTAGATTTCCCAGAGAAGATGTTTCCAAACTCCTGCCTGGAGGGTGTAAGCCTGGTTGTAGGTAATCTCAGAGCTGGGTGAAGAGGGAGTCTGGGGCAAGTCTCAACATTCAATCTGTAAACTTTCATTTGATCCCCATTTTCAGTATCTATCTGGCCATCCATCTATCAATCTATCCATCTTTCTAACTTCCTCTCTCAATCTCTCTGTGTATTTAGAAGTCCTAAGGCAGGACTATCCTGGCGGTCCAGTGGTTAAGACTCCATGCTTCCACGGCACGGTGCATGGGTTCGATCCCTGGTCCAGGAACTAAGATCCCACATGCAATGCGGTGCTGCCAAAAAAAAAACCAAAAGAAGTCCTAAGGCAAGCTGGGGCATTCTGTTGACACATTCTGTATAGTCCAGCTAGAGTAATTTCACCTACAGGCAATTTCATCTAAAGGCAAGTTGGCTGAAAATTCAGTCACAGCTCCCACTGCTGTCAGCACAAAGTCCAAACTTCTGGCTAATCCCTCCAGGCTCTGGCCCAAACCTCCATTATCTGAAACATTATTCCAGCCTTTTTTCCCCAGCAAGTCAGTTCTGACCATGTTAGACTCTTTCCAGTACCTCAAATGCAGTGTAGTCTCCCCTCTGGGCCTTCTGTACATGCCATTTCCCCATCTGAAATGCTGTTCCCCCTTTTCCCACTCTCATCCTTGGCCTGAATGAACAATGACTAGAGCAGATGAAAAAGTGCAAAAGTCAAATCTGAGAGGACTGTTGCTGCCAGAGGCTTGGAAATTGATGATGGTGCCATTTCCAAGACAAAATTCAGCCACTCCTGTTGCTTAAGGGTCCAAACCCAAACTTTTTAGTCTGACAGCCAGCACTCCTGATAATCTGTCCCACTTAATTTCTCTAATTCTCCCTCCCTACTCCTTATCAGAATCACTGCTGATAGTCTAGTCCCTTTTATTATTTCTGCTACCCTCCTTACTGATGTTCCTTCTCAGGCACGCTTGAAGACACCTCTTCTTCTGCCAGCCCTTTATTTATTTATTTGTATCTTTGTTTAATTTTTGGACATGCTGCACGGCATGTGGGCTCTTAGTTCCCCAACCAGGCATCCAACCGGTACCCTGCAGTGGAAGCATGGAGTTCTAACCACTGGACCACCAGGGAATTCCCTGCCAGCCCTTTAAATACTGTTGTAGTTGAGAGTTTTATCATGGACCCAATCCATTTCTAAGTCACTTTTCTTTAGACATCTAATTTTCTCTTATAGCTTTAACTATGTCTAATATGCTGATAATTCTCACATTCACCTCTCTAGCCCAGATGTCTCCTGGGCTACACACTTGTGTGTCCATTGACCTACAGGACATTGGTTCCTTCAGTTAATATTTGCCGTGCCAGGAACTGTGCTAAGTACTGGGTATACAATGCTGGGGACAAACAGACCTGGAACCCAGTCTCTGATCTCATAGGGCTTACTTATAGTGTGATGGCAGAAGACAGATGCTGGATAAATGATTAAAATTACAACCATGATGTGTGCCACAAAGGAGTATAGGATGCTTTGGCAGTGTGAGGCAGTGGACCTAAACCAGTGTGGGCATAATGGAAGGCTAATGAAATTATATTTAAATTGGGATCTGAAAGAGAAGTTTGTTGAAGACAAAGGAACATGACCACCTGGATGGTAGACCCTCAAACTCAAAGAGCAAAATCAAACTCATTGAACTCATCAACTTCTCCTCCAAACCTTTTTCTCATATGTTCTCTCTTCCATGACTGGCATCACCATGCACTCAGCAATCCAAGGTAGAAATCTGTGTTCCTCCCACTTCTTCACTGACTCCACCCCATCCTTATCACCAATTCTTGTTGATTCTATTGCAAATTTAACAGGCTCAAATCAACTTGTACCTCTGTTGCCCACAGCCCTAATCCAAGGCATTCCTCAGCATCTTTCTCACCTGCAACAGCTCCTCACAGCTCTCACTGCCTTCTGGAATGCCCTTTCTCTTTAATCTATTCCCCACAGTTGTAAAACATAAATATTATTACATTATACTACTGCTTTAAATCTTTCAGTGGCTCTCCAGTATTGATAAAGTGAAGACCATTTTCCTTAACCTGATTTACAAGTCCTTTGCAGTGTAGCTTCCCTACCTCAAGCCAAACGCTATTTGAACTAGTTGTGGTTCCCCAAAGGACATGTTCTTTCTGCTCCTCTGCACCATTGTAGTCCTTGTTCTCTCAAGAATACTCTTACTGCACTTTTCCTCTAGCAAATGCCTATTTATCCCTCAAATCTCAATTTGCATCACCTCCCCTGCAGTAGTCTTTCCCTATCACTCTGAAGAACAACTGACCATTGTTTGTCTCCTTGGGATTCCCCCAAAACTTAGTCCTTATCTTTATCCCATGTTCAAATGAACTCCATGCACTTACTTGCTTAAATGTGTTTGTCTGCTCCTTCCCCAATATATTATAAAATCCTTGTTTTGGGGACCACATCTTGTCTTTGTACCCTTACCACCTACCACAGTGGATAGAACACAGTGAGGGCTAAATAAATATTTGCTAAATGATTACTGCACAACACATGATCCTAATTTCTTGGCTATTTTATTCACTTCCACCGAAATATCTCACTTATCTTAGTTTACGAATCCTAAGTTTCCCCTCTACTATCCTTTCTCCGTAAAAATTCTTCCTCTTTTGAATTTTCTCCGCATTTAGATATCCAATCTTGTGCTAAGTTGCATTTGCCTTTCGGTACTGCCTTGAAATCTTTCTTTTACCTTTCTTTGTATGCATGGTCAGAATCTTCTCAAGGCAAGAACGTGACTCTTAAACCGCATCGTGCAGAGAGATACAGAGGCTCAAAAGAATCCAGTCCGCCTTGTGGACTGTAAAGCCCAGCGCATGCGCACCAGGCCCTTTTTTTTTTTTTTCCTTTCGACAACTCCTTTTTTTTTTTTTTTCCTTCGGAGCGTGCGCACCAAGAAAGACAAAGGTGGGGAAAGTGACCAAGCAATCATTCAGGCGCATGCCCATCCCTAACTTGTACAAGCCTGGTGGAGAGCACCGTGGTGAAGTGGGTGTGGTCTGACCAGGAGCATCAGAAGTCCAATCCGATTGAGTGAGCTCCGTCCCTCCCTTCCCATGATTGGTTAGCTCTCAGTGTTGTGGGGTGGGAAAAGGAAGAGACAGGGGCCGTGGAGAGATGGGGTGGCGAGGAAAAAGAACCAGTCTGGTTCTGCGCAAGCGCAAGTAAGCGACCAGGAGGGGGCGTGAGAGAGTGAAGAGGAGTGTGGAAGCCCTGATGCGCTGGCCGGCGCGAGCTGGGTCGCCAGCCTTGACGCCTGCGCCTTGGGCCTCAGGGCCCGCGCGCGGCGGGCGGGTGCCCGGTGCGCCTGCGCAGTAGGCGGCGGCGGCAGGGGGAGGTGGAGGCCGTGGAGCGGCAGCGGCAGCAGCGGGTCCCGGGACTGAGGCAGCAGCGGGGGCAGCGGCGGGCGGAAGCTGAGGTGACGAAGGCAGCGGCGGCGGCGGCCGTTTCCCTCACGGTGGCGGAGACCAAGGCGGCGGCGGCGGACGGGGAGCGGCCCGGCCCCGGCCCCCTGCTCGTTGGCTGTGGCAGGGCCGCCGTGGGGCCGGCCCGGCTCCCGCCCCCCGCGGCTCCCCCTCCGGCTCCTCCTCCGGGGAGACGCCGGGGACCTGGCCCGGCCCGTACTCAGAGCGCTGCTGCAGCCGCCGCCGGGGGAGTCGGAGGCGGTGGCGGCGCCATGGGCGGCCTGGCCTCTGGGGGGGATGTGGAGCCGGGACTGCCGGTCGAGGTGCGCGGCTCCAACGGGGCCTTCTACAAGGTGAGGCGGCGCGCCGGCCGGGGACGCGGTCTTCAGCCCCCTCCCTCCAGCCAGAGCAGGGAAGAGTGGGGCGGGATCGATATTCTGGAGCTAAGCCCTGACCCTTAGCACCTTAGACCCACGCTCCCACCCGCGGCCCTCCTGGGGGGAGACCTCTATAAGTTAACCCCTTCCTCTTATTTTTGGCCCCTCTATTACACCTGCTTTTACCCGCATCTCCGGGATTGAGCATCAGGGCATTATTGTACTTGGTTCAGCTCCCCCCCCAAGCCCCCAGAAGAGACCCCATTTACCCAGCGTCTCGTTGACTTTTCTTGTCTCTAGTAGAAGACCTACCTTGGATCTGAATCACGTCTTCCCCACAGTCCAAGCACATGGAGAATTCTCTTTATTCTTCCCTATTACCCCCTTGGGAAGGCCGTCCCATATTAGATCTTTTCATCTTCCTCGGAGAGGCCTCTGCTTACTGGCTCTGGAAGACTCACCCCACTTTCATCTTATATTTCTGTTCCCACCCCAAGGAGAAACGGTCAGAATCTGTTTATGACATTTAGTATCTTTGACCTCAGGAACTCTGGGCTGTACCAGTCTAGCTGCCTCATAGCCATAAGGTGGCATCTTTTCTCAAGTCTCTCGCCCCACCCCTTTATTCCAAGACTAGCTGGTTTACTGTTCTACCCAGGGATGGTTTTGTATTTGTCATCTCACTTTGACCTCATACATTTAGATCATTCATACAGTTTCTTCATCTTGAGGAGTGTAAGCTTCATATCCCTGATCTCCAAAAGGGGATCTCACAAGGATTCCCTCTGTTTATCTCCTTCTTAAGGATTTCCACTTCTAGAAGACTTTTTGGCCAACTCGCCCAGTTTGGGAATCCACTAGCCTTTTTTTTAAAGGAGAAGGAGACTATCTTTAAAAGATCCTTGTTTACTTCAGCTCCCCCGTTGCCCAGGATTGGGTTTTTTAGAACTCCTTTTATTACCACCTTTTAAAGCTGTTCTGAATCTTATTTTTTAGGACATTTTTTTTCCCATTTAGATTAAGCCAGAGGGAGACCCCTCTTGCCTCTCAGGAATTTTTCTTTATGTGACTGTGGTTATTTTGAACCCCTTTGGACTTTATGCCTGGAATTGTCTCAGAGACTTTCCCGATTCCTGTCTTCTCTCATTTTACCCTGAGGAGCAAGAGCAGAGTTATCTTATCATAACATTACTTGTGAGAAGAACCCCCTTTCCTTCACTTCCCCTCAAGCCTTTCCTCCCATAATAGACCTCTCCACCTTCGTGCCCTTGGAAATGACTTTCTCGAACTCCTTCCCTGTGAAATCATATCTTGCTATAACTGGAAAGGGTCTCATATTTGCCCTTGGAGTAGGTTTCTGCCCCAACTTCGATTGATAAGTTCAGTGTAGTCATTTTTGACCCATTCTAAATGCCTATTCATTTCTGCCTTACTTCCCTCACCAGATTTCTTTGTATTCTTCAGTGCCTGTGGGTACCCACATCTATCTTAACTTAACCTCTCAATATAAGCCTTTAGCTTTTTTTCCTAATATTTCTGTGTAATCCCCAGAAACTACCTATTCCATTACCCAGCTAAGATGGAAGAAGGAAGCTCCCAGCTGATCCCTTCTGTCATTTTTTTCTGCATACTTTCCTAACTCATGGGACTTTTTCTTCTAGCCTGCCTCCATAGCATTTCTGTTTTCTTTGGCAAAGTCTCTTAATTCCTTTCTGATTCTGATAGAGTGCATTTGTCTCTTATATCCTTTTTCCCCAAACTTGCATTACATTTGTTGAAATACCTTTCCTCATAAGATTTTAGCCTCATTTACCACAGTATCTTGTCCTTCATCTGGGTCCTTCCCATCCCTAAGAAAAGTGATTCTTAAACTGAGCCTGAGATCAAGATATGATGTTTGCATTTGTTCTAGGAAGCATGGGAGTCAGACACAGCTGGGAAAGATTGGTATCCAGTTCAAATTAGCTGTGTGAGACTGCTGGGAAGGGACATGTTTCCCTTTCCACATATAAGTGTCCAACAGAAAATGTGTCTCTGGATCTTTCTCTTTTCTCCTGTGGGCTATGGCAGTGATAGACTTGATTGAGGGAATTGGGGCTAGGATGCTTTGAATCAGAGAATAGAGTTTGGACTTGAGCTGAAAGCCAGGTAATGTGGATTTTGTGTCCTGGCCACTTTAGCATTTTCTGCCCCATGCCTCAGTTGAAAACAACAGTAAATCCTTAAATTCAGACTAATCTTTCTTCAACGTTCAGTGCCATATAGATACTTACCCAATCTGTCCTTGCTGCTGATTTAATATTCATGACTCAGCAAACTTCAGTGTGGTTCAAGGAGTGTTTACATTGCTTCTAGAACTATAAATTTGGGAAGGTTCCTTTCATCCCTCTCAGAATTGGGTCCTAGTGTTGTTGATCTTCTTCCAGGATAGAACTGCAAATGTCACATCTGGGATCTAAGTTATCTTTTAGCTATCCCATCAGCTCTTCCTTTTCTGTCAGAACTTAATGTGTTTTGTTCTTTAAGCGGTGCTCTCCCAAATGAAATATCTGTTCACCTTCCAGGGCACAGTCATCCAACTTTCCAGACCTTACCTGCATATCCCAATTCCAGTTCCTTTTTAAGGAATATGGCATCCTCACCTTCAACACGTGATTTTTATCCAGACCCTTCCTGATTTTCTTCTAGAACTCCTTCCTTTATTTTGAGAACCCAGGACTAGAAGATAGGTTGAAGGTGGGACCTAATTTTGTATCTTATAATTTGAGGAAAGTGAAGTACTTAGGAACCTAGGGCTCTCACTTCCTCTGTCCAGTCCTAGGCTCTATAAGCCAAAGCTCCATATGCCCTGGCCATTGAATTGAATTGAGTTATCCTTTGGATGTAGGTAGCCTTCTAGAGAGGCACTCAACTGCTCTTGCCCTCCTCTGCTTATCTTCTCAATGAGCATGGACTGAGCAGAACTAGGAGCTCACTTTATGCCACTGGTATTTTTGGAGGAAAAAAACTGGGGTAATGTGGGTGGAATTAAGGAGCAGAGACTGACTTGGAATATGAAGTTGAGGAGAAAGCTTGTTTTGGAGAATCTTTGAAGGAAAAGGACCCTAGAAGTATAAGAATGAGTGACGTTTAGTTGAACTGCTGAGTTATGTGAGGGAAAACTCCATTCTGAGCTTTGCATTTCTGCCTTGGGATCATGGTAGCTGGAAAAACCAGGGTAATGTTGCTACCTCTGCCTGAGGGCCAACCCTGACATGTTGGAGGAGAATTGGATTAGAGCTTTAGACATATCCTTTGTGAATGAGTGTATCTAGGAGTGGGGATCTCTTCACAAAAGAGGCAGGCAAGTGATTCTCTTCCACTATGTTTTAGCTCATCCCTGAAATGTTTTGAAAATAGCTAACTCTCTCTTGATAAACTGTTTCTAAAGCTTAGAGATAGACATTTTGGATAAAGAATTGGATAAAGTCAGCTGAAGAGGCTAGATGAAATGTTTAGAGAAATCCTTATAAAGGAAGAAAAGAGGAGGACACTTAAAAAGGAGCTAAGGAAAAAAGAAGAAAAAGAAAAAAAAAAAAAAGGAGCTAAGGGAAGAACCCAAAAGGGAAGAGAGGGATTTGGGCAAATAGAAGATGTGAGTGGAGAAGAGTAGGAATGGGTATTGATGGAGCTGAATGAAGAGTGGAAAAAATATTACTGAAGAAGGGAATGGCAGAGAAGGCTGAAGCATGGGTAAGTCAGAGGCTAGGCAGTACCAGGAGGACTAATGCCTTGGGCAGAAGTAAAGTTCTAAGTAGTAAGACTCCATAACAAGATCCCTTCCCGAAAGAAGAGAAAGATGGCTGGTATCAAGAGTGACATTTTAGGTTTAGATTTAAGGAAAAAACAGTGTATTAAGCGTTTATGATTGATCAGTTCTCTGAGGTGGGAGTGACACAAGTGTACATTTTTGGTGTTTTCTCTCCCAAACTCATATTTTGTTCCTACCTGCAAAGCTCAGGAATAGTTCTTCGTATATTAGCTTTTGGAAACCCCTGATTTTTTTAAAAAAAAAATCTAATGAGGCATAATTGACATACAGTGAAGTACACCTATTTAAAGCATACAATTTGTTAAGTTTTGACATATATAGAAAACAAACCATCGCCACAATTTCTGTCAATCCCAAAAGTCTTCCACCAACCACCAATGTCTTTTGTCATTATGCATTAGTTTGCATTTTCTGATTTTTGACAGAAGCGAAAAGGCAATTCAGTAGAGGAAGGATAGTCTTTCAACACATTGTGCTCAAAGAACTGCACATTCATAGGTTACAAATGAAGTTTGGGGCTTCCCTGGTGGCGCAGTGGTTGAGAGTCTGCCTGCCGATGCAGGGGGACACGGGTTCGTGCCCCAGTCCGGGAAGATCCCACATTGCCGCGGAGAGGCTGGGCCCGTGGGCCATGGCCGCTGGGCCTGCGCGTCCGGAGCCTGTGCTCCGCAGCGGGAGAGGCCACAGCAGTGAGAGGCCCGCGTACGGCAAAAAAAAAAAAAAAGTTTGATTGTATCTGGCACCATATACAGAATTTAACTCAAAATGGATCATTGACCTAAATGTAAAATAAAAACTATAAAACTCTAGACAAGGACATTAGGTAAAGATTTCTTAGATATAAAACCAAAAGCTCAGATACAGAACAAGTTGAAAAATTGGACTTTATCAAAATTAGCAATCCCTAATTTTGAGTATGTGAAAAACAGGAGAGAAGGTAGGAAAATTGGGAGCACAGGACTGAACGCATAGCTTTGGCTTCCTCAGTGAAGACATAGAAAATAGGAGGTGGGGAATTCCCTGGCAGTCCAGTGGTTAGGGCTCAGAGCTTTCACTGCCTTGGCCAAAAAAAGAGAGAAAATAGGAGGTAGACCAGCGATTCCAGCTATTCAGTCATCCCTGTTCCTCTCCCTTGTCTTCATCTCAAGTTTGGGGTCTTCTACAAATTTTATTACTCTTTTCAAATTCTTAGCAGTGTCCTAGTCTAGCATTTAGAAATCTCACATCTTTTATTTATTTATTGGGCCGCACCGCTCAGCTTGCAGGATTGTAGGATCGTAGTTCCTGACCAGGGATTGAACCCTGGCCCACGGCAGTGAAAGTCCTAACCACTGGACCATCAGGGAATTCCCTCACATCTTTTATTTTATTTTATTTTATTTTTATTTTTATTTTTTGCGATACGCGGTCCTCTCACTGTTGTGGCCTCTCCCATTGCGGAGCACAGGCTCTGGACGCGCAGGGTCAGCGGCCATGGCTCACGGGCCCAGCCGCTCCGCGGCATGTGGGATCTTCCCGGACCAGGGCACGAACCCATGTCGCATGCATCGTCAGGCGGACTCTCAACCACTGCGCCACCAGGGAAGCCCCCTCACATCTTTTAAATCCTAATTTTTCCTTCCGTAAATTGTGTTTGTTTCTAATTTCTCCAGTGTTCTGATTATTTTCTTACGACCCAGGCATCAAGGCACCAAGTTCGCTCAGGCCTCTTGCTGTATTAGGAGCTAGACCCTTTCTCTCTTGGCAGATCCTGATGTCCTCTAGGTGTTCCAGGACAACCTCACACTGTCTCATGGGATATTCTTAGCTTTGCTGAATGTTGTTGGTATTTTAATTGAATTCTGGCAAGCTGCTCAGCACTGCATGAGGCAGACAGATAGGGAGGCCTCTGTGGGAGCCGTAGGAGACCACTAGTTTCCCAGCTGTTCTGATGCAGGTGATGTTTCTCCCTTCTACTTAATTTCTATCTCATCTTATTTCTGGATTTTGCAACATTTCTTTCCCTGCCAGTATTGTTTCCTTTCTTGCTACCTCAACATTCATATTCCTTCACCAATACAGCTTTTTCTGGCCCTGTTTTTAGATTGCTTGTGTTCCCATCTAAAACTCTAGTTTAAAAAAAGGAAAAAAAAAAGGAGTTTCTTGGTGGCCCAGTGGTTAGGCCCTCTTGGTTTTCACTGCTGTGGCCCTGGGTTCAAGTCCCTGGTTGGGGAACTGAGATCCCGCAAGCCACAAGGCGCGGGCAAAAAAAAAAAAGAAAAGAAAAGCAAACAAAAAAACTAGTTTAAGGCCCTCTAAAACTGTCTGTTCCCTTGATGGCTGAGGTGGTGGTTGATTGGCTTTTTTTTTTTTTTTTTACTTTGTTCTAAAATCCATTCTAGGGCTTTGTGAAGGATGTCCATGAAGACTCTGTCACCATCTTCTTTGAAAACAAGTAAGACCTTGGGAATAGAGAATCCAGCATACTAGGTCCTAGCAGGAGAGTGGAGAAGAGGGGGCGGCTGAGTCCCATGAGGCGTGTATAATAGGTGGGGAAGAGCCAAGGATTTGGGTGGGCAACTTATATGGATCCCAGGAGAGGAAATGGTGAGAGTGGGGGTCATTTGACTCCATATTTAGATTCTAGCAAGAGATGGAAAGCACCACTATGGAGCAGGGCCTGGAGTTTAACTTGTAATCACCAGGGAAGGTGGAAAATGCCCAGTGGAGGAAGAAACGGGCAGCCACACTCGCCTGAATGCTTTCATATCACTGTTTTCCCTCGCAGCTGGCAGAGTGAGAGGCAGATTCCTTTTGGGGATGTCCGGCTACCACCTCCAGCTGACTATAATAAGGAGATCACAGAAGGGGATGAAGTGGAGGTAAGGGCCTTGGAGTCCACCTTTTCTAAATGTCCCTTTTCCCAGGATTCTGCATCTCCCTTACCCTGATACCAGTACCCTAGGCTCCTCACTGGTTGGTTCACGCTCCTTCCTCCATCCAGCTAGGCAGCCTGTGGAAGAGTGAAATGCAGCAGTTTTCTGTCCATCATTGCTGTGATCAGTCAAGCTCTCAGGGAGCTTCCTGTTTTCAGGGGATTCACTTTTCTTCCATTTATGATAACAGCATCTAAAATCCAGTGTACTCTGATTTTAATTAGCAGCTCCTTCCTCTAGATTCCTTTATCTTAGTTTAGGATGCCTCCCAAGTGTCTTAATGCTCATTCCATTCTTGATGTTTTTGGATGGTCCTCAATATCTCTTATTTTCAACTTCTCTTCAGGTTTATTCTCGAGCCAATGAGCAAGAACCTTGTGGCTGGTGGCTGGCCCGGGTGCGGATGATGAAGGGAGATGTGAGTGATTGTCAAGGCCTTTGGAGAACTGCTGAAACACATATTTTAGTCAGAGAAAGGTGGGAGACAGAAACTCAGGTCATCCACAGCTTCTCCTTTCTTTCCTTCTGCCAGTTCTATGTCATTGAATATGCTGCCTGTGATGCCACTTACAATGAGATTGTCACCCTGGAACGGCTTCGGCCAGTTAATCCCAATCCCCTTGCAACCAAAGGCAGCTTCTTCAAGGTTACCATGGCTGTGCCTGAGGATCTGAGAGAGGCGTGAGTGTTTGGGATGTCGGGAGTGGGGGGCCCTCTTTATGGTCCTCATCTCTGCCCTTGTTTGTCCCAGCCCCCACTCCCAGTTTCAGTGTTCTGTGTTCCCTGGCCCTCTAGAGTCCCTTTTGCTCCCAGTTCCTCTGTTTCCTCATCCCTGTTCTTTTACTGCAGTCCTTATTTTTCTCAGTCCCTCTCTCTCTCCCCTTCAACTGTACTCTACACTCTGCCCTCTGAGCACTGTTCTCTTTCTCTGCAGCTGCTCCAATGAAAACGTCCATAAAGAGTTCAAGAAAGCATTGGGAGCAAACTGCATCTTTCTCAACATCACAAATAGTGAGCTCTTCATTCTGGTGAGTTTATTCTGCCTGAATTTCACCTAAGCCCTTTTCCCCTTTTAACTCCTTTGCAAGAAGAGAAGAGCTAAAATGTGCTTATATTTATTTGTCAGAGAGGACTTTATTGCTCCTGACCTCTGTGGACCCAGGTTAGCCCTACCTTTCCTTAGTCTTTCTCATGTATGACCTTAATTTTTTTTTCAACCTGACCATCGTATTGCAGTTTGGGCTGGGTACCCTTCCTTGCATATTTGGACTCTCAAAAACAGACAGTATGATTCTCACCTGCGCTTGCTACTTAAAATCACTTCCCTTAAGCACCCAGTTAGTAGGCCCTTGTGAGACTGACAGTGATTTTTCCTGTTCCTCAACTTTGTTTCTTAACTCCCACCCTTTTCCAGTGACTCAGGCATCCTGATTCCCAGTTCCTGGATCTCCTCTAAAATGTAGTCAGTCAGTTTTAATGACTTTTCCATTGGTTTCTTTGCAGTCAACCACAGAAGCCCCTGTGAAGCGAGCATCCCTGCTGGGTGATATGCATTTCCGAAGCCTGCGCACCAAACTGCTACTCATGTCCCGCAATGAAGAAGCTACCAAGCACCTCGAGGTAAGTTTTGGCTTCAGTTTTTACTGCTGATTGGTATTGTCCTTCTCCCCTCCCACCCCATCCTCCACCCATGCTCTTGTGAACAGACATTAAGGTCTTTCTGGGCCATTAAACCTGGGTCTGCTATTTTATCTCAGACTCCTCCAGATGGCAGAGCTCCATCATGTTTTAGTACAAGCTTTTTTTCTTTTTTTTTTCAAAGGGACCCTTTGATCAAGTGAAATTTTACTTGAAAGCACAATGCATAAAACAGATCAATCAAAACAGGGTCTAAAAGTGCAAGAGGGTGTGGCTCTTACCTCCACTGGCTGCCCCCAAATTACCTCTGAGAACCAGACTGCTTTGTGGGATATGTTTGGGAACCATTTGTACACTGGAAAGACCACTGGACTTGGAATCAATCCTATGTCTTGCTTTGTCAAATAATTTGATTTCAGTGAGCTTTTTCTTCTTTAGCTGTGACAATGAGGTAGTTGAATGTGAGTGTTTCTACAGTAGTTGAAAGTGAGTGTTTTTGTGTTCTGACATCTTATGACATACGACATCTTATGATGGTCAGATTCTCTTAGGAATTATACCATCCTAAATGAGGATGGTATATATACACGTGCTTGCACGCACGTGTATGTGTGTATTTGAACATCTGTTTCCTTTTTATCAAGTGAACTGATCTTTTCGGGAGCCTTTGAAAATTCTGGACCATGGTAATCTTTACTTCTCCAGGGATGCTACTCAGGGCACTGCCAGAACCTTTCCCTTTTCCAGCCCTTGTACTCAGGTATCCCTCTAAGGACTGGTTGAGAAATGAAGTGGTAGCATGGTGTACCATAACCTCTTTTTATGCTTTTCTCAACCTGTTGCTTTCTGTTCAACTTTTCAGGTTTTATTTTGGGAGTTGATATTGGTTTGGTTAAGGTAAATAGTTCCTTACACTTGCATTTACCTTGTGAAAAGTCCTTTCTTTCATACCAACTTTATTTAATCCTCTTGTTAGTCTGGGAATAGGGTAGGTCAGGTGTAGTCATTTAGCAGATGACAAAACAGAGGCACAGAGAGTATGTTTTGTTTGGGATCACACAACCAGATAGTGTTATAGCCAAATCCGGATCTTTGATGGATCTCAGCCCAGATTCGGCCATCATTACCTCCCCTCCCCACCAAGCCATTGGTATTGGGAAGGTAGGAGTGGAATGAAAAGTTCCTGAATTCTTCACAGGTCCTGGTGGTCAGTGGACTCCCAGGTAGTTCTGGCTTTCTTTCATACAGTCTTTTCTCATTTAAGTTATGCAAAGCATCAGGTATCTGGGACAGGTGTTCTGAGATTTCTCCATGATTCCTGTAGTCCAGTGGTCCAGTGCCTTTTTTTTTTTTTTCAGACAAGTAAGCAGCTGGCGGCAGCTTTCCAAGAGGAGTTCACAGTGCGAGAGGACCTGATGGGACTAGCAATTGGGACTCATGGTGCCAACATCCAGCAGGCCCGAAAAGTACCTGGGGTGACTGCCATCGAATTGGGTGAAGAGACCTGCACTTTCCGCATCTATGGGGAGGTCAGCAAAAGATAGCTGTTGTCTAGGTCCCTTAGGGGATAGAGAGAAGAGAGTGTGAAATAGAAAGGAAACCTGTCGTGTTGACCTCCCTCCCTGACGTCGGTGGCGCCACATTTTCTCAAAGACAGAGAGTGGCAGGAAGGTCACTGTTTGAGATCCAGGTGTTCTGTTTTATTAATGACTCCCCACTCCTCTTCTCTTAGACTCCCGAGGCGTGCCGACAGGCCCGGAGCTACCTTGAGTTTTCTGAGGACTCCGTGCAAGTGCCCAGGAACCTGGTTGGTGAGTTGGGGATGAGTATGTGTATAAGAGAATACAGCTGGGGACCAGATGTGAGATGCTCTAAAGTGATTCTGGCTTGGCACCTCCCTGTGGACTTCCAGTTTCACAAGGACAGAGCAAACAGTCTGTAGTAGGAGTGACAAAAATGGGAGAACAGATTTCTAGGGATTGTGATATTTTGTCCTGTGAAAACACACCAGAAGCTTAGAAGCAAGAGAATCATTAAACGGAATCCTTATATAGCAGCTGGAAAACTGTTTATCTTGTCTGTTTTTACTCTTCTTTCTTTCCTTTTTTTTTTTTTTTTTCTTTCCTTTGGGGAAAAAAAGGCCTAATTCCTCCTTTACCCATTCAGGCAAAGTGATTGGAAAGAACGGGAAAGTGATCCAGGAGATTGTGGATAAATCTGGTGTGGTGAGGGTTCGAGTAGAAGGTGATAATGACAAGAAGAACCCCAGGGAGGAGGTATGGGGCAGCTAACACCTAGAGATTGGTTGCCAGAAGTAGATGGGATTATTCTCCAAGCCATTCCCTTGAGAGATGGGATTTCTAGGGGTTGGGGCTTGGGAACTTTGGTTTTTCCTAGTAGATGTACAGCCCAGAAAGATCCCATTTGGGTGGGCTTCTGTAGGAGACAGCGTGAACTTAAAACTTCATTTGAGTCTCTTTTTAATCCATCTGTCCTTTCCTCTGCTCTCCAGGGAATGGTTCCCTTCATATTTGTTGGCACCCGAGAGAATATCAGCAATGCTCAGGCTCTGCTGGAGTATCACCTCTCCTACCTGCAGGTATCCAAGCCAGAAGCCTGGGAGAGGAGAGATCCATGTGTACAAGGGGACTAAGGATACTGGTGGATAAAGTTAAAAGTGGTGGTTCCCAGTTTGTGTCTCTGAGTAGAATAGACACCATTAGGTGGAAAATTGGGGCTGTGGAGTTGGAACCCAGAATTTTCCCTGTTTTAAGCCTTCTTGCGTTCCTGAGAGTTCAGATCCATAGGGACAGTCAGGGCAGAGAAGCAGGAAAAAGAGACTGTTCATTGATCTTATACTTATTCCTCCTTCCTTGTTTTTCTCCATCTTCTCCCCAACCAGGAGGTGGAGCAGCTTCGCTTGGAGAGGTTGCAAATTGATGAACAGCTTCGGCAGATTGGGCTGGGCTTTCGCCCTCCTGGGAGTGGGCGGGGCAGCGGTGGCAGTGACAAGGCTGGCTACACCACAGATGAGAGCTCCTCCTCCTCCCTCCACACCACACGAACCTATGGGGGCAGCTACGGGGGCCGGGGCCGGGGCCGGAGGCCAGGCGGTCCTGCCTGTGGTGAGAGGGAGGCGAGCAGTGGTGGGGTGTGTGGGAGGCAGAAGTCTGGGTGGAAGTTTGAGGAAAGGGTGATGGAGAAGATGAAGAAGTGGTTGGCTGGGGGACTTAGGAGTGAGAATGAGAGTCTTCCAGCCTGGGGACTGGGATGGATCCTGGGGTAGGGTGAGTGACCCTGTTTGAACCCTACTGTGTTCTTCAGGCCCCATCTCAGACCTATCCACAGCTTCTGAGACTGAGTCAGAGAAGAGGGAAGAGCCCAACCGAGCTGGGCCTGGTGACCGGGATCCCCCGACCCGGGGGGAAGAAAGTCGGAGGCGGCCGATTGGGGGCCGGGGTAGGGGACCCCCACCTGCCCCCCGGCCCACCTCAAGATACAACTCTTCATCAATTAGCTCAGGTACCAGAAGCAGACAGCTAGGTTCACGAATGTGGGCCAAAAGGAAAGATGATGGACACCTCACTCCCAACTCCTCTTTTTCCTCTAACCAGTGCTGAAGGACCCAGACAGTAATCCCTACAGCCTACTGGACACATCCGAACCAGAGCCCCCAGTTGATTCAGAGCCTGGGGAACCTCCCCCAGCAAGTGCCAGGCGCCGCCGCTCCCGCCGCCGTCGCACTGATGAAGACAGGACTGTCATGGATGGAGGCCTGGAATCTGACGGGCCCAGCATGACAGAGAATGGCCTGGGTAAGGGGTGTACCTGGATCTGAAAAATCAGAACTGGGCAAGAATTGAGGGATGGGAGATTGATGCACAGCTCTCATTTTCCCCTGCCCCACAGAAGATGAGTCAAGACCCCAGCGTCGTAATCGGAGCCGCCGCCGCCGTAACCGTGGTAACCGGACTGATGGTTCGATCAGTGGAGACCGTCAGCCAGGTCAGCTCACACAGGATGTCAGCAGACTTCCTCAGAGAACAGGATGCCTCCTATCCTGTGAAAGCTAGGGGTTGGGGTTCAGTGGGTGTCTAGGGGTTGGGTACCTGGGTTCCTTCTGAAACTTTTGGTCCTCTGCCTTCCCCAGTGACTGTGGCTGACTATATCTCCCGAGCAAAGTCTCAGAGCCGCCAGCGGCCACCCCTGGAACGCACTAAACCTTCAGAGGATTCTCTTTCAGGACAGAAGGTAGGCAAGCAAGATATAGTTTACCCCACCTCCTTTTTTGTTGTTCTGGGGTAGGGGGCACAAGAAAACTCCCAAAGAAACCTCTCATTAAATTGCAGAGAAGGCATGTCTGATGGAGTTTAGACTGCATTTAGAATAGTGAAAAAAGTTTGAATAGAAGAGAATTTGGTTCATATTTTCTGGACCCCAGTAAAAGTGACTACAGGGGACCAGCCTGGAGGTACCTGGAGCATTTAGGTGGTAGGGAGTGGCATTACCTGAATTTCTACTGACCTTTTTCTTTGCTTCCTCTCCATTTTCTTTCCCACTCCCCCCTCAGGGTGACTCTGTCAGCAAGCTTCCTAAGGGCCCCTCAGAGAATGGGGAGCTCTCCGCCCCCCTGGAGTTGGGTAGTTTGGTGAATGGGGTTTCATAAACCCTCCAGCCCGCATCCCTCCCTTCTCCATCTCGCTTGCTGCCCAACACCATGGCCCTCACAGGCCCAACTGACCTGCGCTGGAGCTGCTCTTATCTAGGGGGGCGGGGGGTGGCACAGCAGCTTGGGTCCCCCCCCAGCCTCCAGGAGCTAGTGGAGGGGTGTGTAACAGGGTCATACCCCCCTCCCTCTTGTCCACCCTACCCCCAGGGTGAGGGGAGCCTCTCTCCTTCCCCATCAGACTGGATGTGCCTTTATCCTCTAATGCCCCAATCTCTCTCTGAATACCCCCATTCTCCGCCTGTTGGTGCGGGGTGCTCCTTGACCCACCCAGATTGGACAGTTCAGGGGGGCTCCCCTGCTATCCCTCCTCCCGTCCTGTACCCCCCATTTCTGGGGCCTCATCACTGTGGAAGACGGGGATAGTAAGGGTATAAGTGGGTGGGAGGCATGGGGAAGGTTTTGGAGTAGAACCAGGGGTGTGTATGAAGTGGGGTGACAAGGTCCCCCAGGGGAGGGGGGACCAACCTTGTCTGGTGGATGAGAAGGCGTATTTATTTTTCACTGTACAGTATTTAAAAAGAGAATAAAAAAATCCAAATGGCCCTCTGGTTCCTGCACCTTCCTTATGCCCAGTTTGGTCCATCTGTTTGTGTAGGACTGACCTGCCTTGACCCTTGTTTCCTGTATCTCCACACCTAGCTTCTCTGGCATTCCAAAGTTGGTCTACTTCTGGGAATTTCTGACATTCCTAAATTCTCCAGGCCCAGGTACCCTCCTGGTCCAGAGGAGAGTGGCTTGTGCCTTGCTGCCTCTCCCCTCCCCCAGGTTTGCTGGTAGAGGGAGCTGGGCCACTCCTATACCCTGAGTCACAGCGGGCTAGGTAGGGCTGCTCAAAGCTGGAGCTGTTCCTGCTAAGAGGTGAGAGCCAAGGCAGGCTGCTTAATCCGATTACCTGAGGCCTGGGGCTTGGGTTGGGCCTTGGGCAGAGTGGGGAGCAGGGTTCCCTCAAGACAGCCTCTGGGACCTAGGTGTCCAGCCCTCATTCCTGCTGGTTCTGTGCCCTGGATCCAGGCTTTTTCTCCAGCATCCACATCACTGACCTCGCAGCCTTAGGGGTCATCCTGGGCTTCCTTGCTCCCTGCCTCCCAACTCTTGAGGATTAGAAATAAAACATGTAGTGGAGAAACCTAGGTTTGGGGGCTATAGTGGGGAGGGTTTAAATTTTCTCACCTGGAAAGGGGTTGAATCACCACCCAAGCACCTCAGGAAGCAAAAATGGCCTGCCTACCTCCTGACTGCCAGACTTTTTTGCCCCGGGCCAGGTCAGGGGTTTGAGGAGCAGGAGGCACCAGAAAAGAGTTTGGTTTGGATTGGGGGGTTGGGTGTCCTCACCTCCCTCCCAGCACAACTCTGAGCCTGAGGGCTTTTGATCACCAGATGCCTGATCCGTTGTGCAAAGGCATTGACTTTAAATTGCCAGTGCTTAAGAAGGGAGGGGTAGCTGTTCAGAGCCACTGGGGCTGGAAGGCCTGACTTGGGTCTTGGGTGGGGAGGAGGCGTGGTCCCCTGGGGGGGGAGTGTTGGGGGCTGGGAAGAACAGGACACCTGGTTGGCCTAAGGAAGGGGGAGGTTGGCGCCCTTCAGGAGGCGCGGTCGGCTGGGAGGGAGTAGGGAGGAGTCAGTCGTTAAAAGCAGTTCCCGGGCCTGGCGCACCCGGCAGCCACAGACGCTGAGGCCAGGTGAGAGAGGGCTGTGGCACTCGGGCTGTGCCTCCTGGCAGCTGCGGGACCCCAGAGCGCGAAGTTTTACCGCCTTCACCGAAGCCTGGGCCGGTGGCCGGCAGCTAATAGGGGGAGCGAGGCAGGGTCGGGGACCCCGCGGCCACAAGGAAAGAGCACAGCCTATCCAAGACTGGGTACCGGACAGCGGATTTTGCGCTTGACTCCCCAAACGTGCCGGATTGATTGGTGGCAGGGGCTCCATTATAAGGACTCTGAACTTGGGGACGATATATATACCTTTTAAGGACACGAGTCTCTCTGTAACGACTCCGGACTAGGAAGGCACTTCCATTTTAAGGATACCGGGTTTGGGGATCAGCGTTTCACTTTGGAGGGGAGGGCGTGTAAGACGCCCTCTTAAGGCTTCCCTTCACCCCCGATGGCGCTACCCGGCTCCTCACAGGCCTGGAGGCTGGAACCTCCCACTCCCACAGCCCCTAACTCCTCGTCCTCGGGCTCCCAGGAGCGGGAGGGCGCCGGGAGCCCAGTGGTCTCCGGGGGGCTTCCCTTGGAGAAGGTGAAACGGCCCATGAACGCGTTCATGGTGTGGAGCTCCGCCCAGCGCCGCCAGATGGCGCAGCAGAACCCAAAGATGCACAACTCGGAGATCTCCAAGCGCCTGGGCGCGCAGTGGAAGCTGCTGGGCGAGGACGAGAAGCGGCCCTTCGTGGAAGAGGCTAAGCGGCTCCGGGCCCGGCACCTGCGCGACTACCCCGACTACAAGTACCGGCCCCGGCGCAAGACCAAGAGCGCGGGCCCCGGGTCGCCCCACTTCGGCCAGGGAAGCGGCGGCGTGGCTGGCGGCGGGCCTGTCTGGGGGCCCGGGTACACGACCACCCAGGGGAGCAGAGGTTTTGGGTACCAGCCCCCCAACTACTCGACAGCCTACCTGCCTGGCGGTTACGGGTGAGTGCCCGGGGAGCGGAATGAGGACGTGCCCCCCGCCTGCAGCCTGGGTGGGGGCGGATACCAGAGGGCCTGGCTGGCAGGGGCCCCGAGCCCACCCAAGAAGGGGACACACCCGGAGAAGTTTGGGGGGCGCTCCGTGAAGGGTGGGAGAGTTCCGGGGAGCCAGGGTCTTTCTAGAGGACGTTTCCATCATAGTCTGTTGGTGGCGGCACCGCAGGAGCAGACCACAGTGCCCTGGATGTGACCGTGTTCTAGTTACCAGAATTTCCCGTTTCCCACCCCCGATTCTGGCCCTCGTGTGACCCAGCTTCCTCTCCCAGCCCCCGGGGCAAGGACAGGCCAAGCCCAGCTCTACCCCTTCCTGGCCTGCCGCCCCAAAAGAGGAAAACAGGCGCGCAGCACGCAAGCTCGCTCTTGAGCGTGCCCCAACACGGCTGCGGCGGCGCTGCTCTAAGCCGTCCGGGGTCCGGTTCCCTACCGGCGGGACCCGGAGAGCCAGGGATGGGTAGGTGGGTGACAAGTTATACTTGTCTGCGCAGAGCTGCTCAGAACCACCCCCACATGCGAGCTGGGGACCCTCCTCGCCACCTCCAACCCAGGGGACCAAGTGCCTTCTAACCCCGGTGTTTCTCTTTGCAGCTCTTCCCACTGTAAACCGGAAGCCTCCTCGCCGTGCTCTCTCCCTCAGAGTAACCCAAGGTTCCAGGGGGAGCTGCTCCCCCCTTACAGCCCCTACCCACCCCCAGGCTCTCCCACTCTGTACAACCCTCCCCTCCCAGGGGCCCCCATGCCCCTAACCCACCTCTAACCCTCATGGACATGGACCTCCCAGAGAGGTTTCCATCCTCCTTTTCGACCCAGAAACACCCCAATACCACCACCACCACCACCACCACTCCCAGGTTGCAAACCCTGTTCTAGAACTGTTGGACCACAGTTCAGAGGAGGTGGGCAGTACCCCCCAAAGCCCTGAAAGCCAGTGGGAACAAAACAAGACAGTTTTTTTTTTTTTTTTGTAGGCTGAACACAGTTTTGTACGATTACACCACGTCTCTGAGTCTTTATTGTACCATCTCTGTTCGCCTTTACTGCAGCAGGAACCAGCAGTCTCCACTCCCTTCCGCCTGGACCTGCCAGAGCAGGAACCTCCACACCCCACCCTGGGGCCCTGCCTGAGTCAGTCATTCTTCTGTCCCCCTTCCCCCTTCCCCCACCAAGCACTGGGGTCCAGGAGACAGTCTGAGCCAGGGTGCGGGAGGGAGGAATCCACAAGCACCTATTCCCTTCCACTGTCCAGCCTCTGTCCTCTAGGGTCAGAAGGGAA
Organism: Leucopleurus acutus; assembly: GCF_964270905.1. Taxonomy (NCBI): domain Eukaryota; kingdom Metazoa; phylum Chordata; class Mammalia; order Artiodactyla; family Delphinidae; genus Leucopleurus; species Leucopleurus acutus. Next base: position 51,978,615 of record NC_139161.1, on the reverse strand, counting down.
GTGGGGAAATGGGGGGGACAGGGTAAGAGTTTTGCCCAGAATAGGCAAGTAGCTGGAAACTTCTGCTAAAGAAAGAATCTCAGCTAAATGATTAAATGTCAGCCCGTAAATCTCTTCCCCTATCGTTTCTAAGGATCTGGGTCAACCAAGCATTTCCACTAAAGCTGCAATTGCAGAAGAACAGGGAATGATTAAAAGTCACACCAGCAGACTGGTTCAGATGGGAAGGATCCCAAGGTTGGGTGGATGAATAGAAACATGGAATGTGCTCCAGGAGCCAGCTCAACTACTGCTCCTTTTTCTTCTTGTGGGGAGCCTTTGCATTCCAGTAGAAGAGGAGCTGGGCAGCGATGAGGCCATTGCAGAGGGAAGAGACTACAAAGGTTCCAGCCATGAGGGGGTCTCCAGTTTCCTGGGTGAGAGACATGGCTAGGGTTACTCTTCAGCATAGCCAAAAAGGGCTCCAGAGAGGGAGCAGCTTCAAGTCCATGGGGAGAGAGAGAAGTAAGGTGAGGTTATGGTGCCCTCTAGAGGGGAGGAGGTGCACTCACCTGAATGGAGGTGAAGATTCGGGCCAGGGAGCCCCCAAAGAGCAGAAAGACTGTGATGGCTGACAGCTGGCCCGTGTGCCCATTGCGGTAGTTGGTGGCTGCCTGGAGCAGCTGGGGAGGAGTTGAGACCCTTCGTTTTGTCATCTGAATTTGTCCAATGTTCCCATGACATTTCTGCATTCCCCTCAGTCCAACACCCCCAAACTTTGGGTTTCCCCTCTGCTCCTCACCCAGTCCCCCTTCCCAACATCCTCTCCCTTGTTCCCAGCACCCACCCTTCCCACCACCACAGCAGGCATGTTGGAGGCCTGGAGCAGGGTGACTACAGCCTGGGGCGTCAGTGGTGAAAGCAGCACCAGCAGGACCAGGGCGTAGCACGCTAGGAAGGCAACACCTGGGAGACAAGGAGATAAGGAGTCAGCAACCTGAGTCTCTCGGCTTTCCCAGGCCTGCGTTCCCAGCAAGGCTCCCAACAGCGGCAACCAGCTCCTGGCTCAATCCTCAGCACCTTTCACAGTCTGTCCTCTGTAGTGCAGGACCAGGAAGGCGATGGTGACCGTCTGGAGCATCAGGAACAGAGCTTCACCCCAAGAGCTGCAGAGTCAAGAGTTGGGGGGAAGAAACGTGGGCCTGGAAAGAGGCAGGGAAAGCCTCCATAGCCCATCCATCTTGGGGACCCAATTCTGATTATTCCCTGTCCTCCACAGCCCTGCTGGTTCCTTACCTCCTGCCTCCCGGCAGCCCCCACCCGCTTGACCCAGGATAGGAAACTGGGCATTCTTGGGATTCTCACCTCCTCTCATCACCACAGATGATGGCTAGAGTTCCAGAAAGGCTTAAGCTTTCCTGCCCTTTTACCTCCCTCACCCTAATCCTTACTAGAGTTGTGAGCATTTACCCTAGGAGATAAATGGCGGGGCCCCTCACCTGAAGGGGAAGTTGTTGGTGATGCTGTAGACCATGGTCCCAGTCAACGCCATCAGCTCTAGCATTACCGACTGGAGACTCAACCCTTCCGCGCTCTTGGCTCCCAGGATTTTAAACACTTGGGGTAGTTTTACTGGAGAAAGAGGATGAGAAGGGCAGGGCTGAGGAGCTGACATCCCTTGGGAGCGCAGCACGCCAGCTACAGAGCAGACTGGGAGGCATGTTAGCCCCGCTTCTGGTTAAGGGACCCATCCAGTTCATGGCATCTTAGCACTCCACCCACCTCCCAACAACAGGAAGGGAAGATGATAAGAAACATACCCAGAAGTGAGCCAGCCACAATGCCCAGCCCCAGGCCTTTGCTGAGGAGAATCTTGAGGCAGGGAACTAAGAAGAGAAAAAGAGGTAAGCAGAGATGACACTTATGGAACCCAAGCCAGGGGTTCCAGGAGGCAGCTCAGGCCTAAAGGCTCGAAGTGCTCCTTAAGACCTTGACATACCCACACAAAGGAAGCCTTGGGTGGTCTGGAGGCAGGCGAAAAAGGTCTAGTTCTTCCTACTCCAAATCATATCACGTTCAGACAAGGTGACTTTCCAAAACGCCTTTACCATTCCTTTTTTCTGACCCAACCCTCCATTCCCTGCCATCACATCTAAACTCCTTGATCTGACTTCCAAACCTCTCCCTTGCTTCCCTGTATAGAGCTGAGCAATGCCCAAGAGTCCTCTGATGCTTTATTCCCCGCCTCTGAGCCACTAGGCAATCCACTTCACATGTCTTCTTTCTCCAAGGATAGGTTTCCTCTGTATCACTCACTCCTGAACACTGTCTCTGGCCCCTACTCAGGGACTTGACCCTTCCAGGGCTTGCTTTTATGCTCTAGCCACCGACATCTTCTCTAGCCTTGAAGCCCAATCCCCAAGGTGCCTGGCCCAGTAGTAGTCAGAGTCTCGTGGGTCCTGAACGCGGCTAAAACATTGTCCCGGGAGCACAGCTGGGGTACCAAGAACTGACGCGGGCAGACCGCGAAGGCTTCCCTAAAGGTCTGACGTCAGAAGCAGGTTTTGCTCTGGCGTCGCCTCGTAGATAGAAGGAGGAAGGCAGACAAGTTAATTCCAAAATTCGACCATGAGCAAACGTGGAAGCTGGAAGGAAAGCCGCTGGGATGGCAGGATTCTTGGGGGAGCCGCAGAAGGCCTGGATTCATCAGAGGCTTTGAATCAGGTGTAACCTTGCTCCTGAAGGTATAGAGATCTATTACAGGTTGGAACGATCTAATCAGATTTTAAACTTTGTTTTGTAAAATTTGAGTCTTTTCGTCTTTCACCGTCGCTAAACCAAAGAACTACTCCCACCCGGCGACTCCCCTCTCTCGCTCAAATATGGAGTCCTCCCTCTACGGAGCCCGAGACATATCCGCCCCTCTCAGAAGCGACTTCCGCCCCGCGCGCCGTGGCAGCTGTCACTGCTGTCACTTAGTCCGCATTCACGCCCCATTTACGGCCGGAGGGCTCTGAAGCACAATTTTGACCGGATGCCGAATAAAACTCACCGTGAAGCAAGTCCCACTGGATGAAAATTTGGTCGTAGCATTTCTCAGGTAAAAGAATCGGCACCAGCACCCGTTTGAGCAGCCCGTCTACCTCGGTCGCCATATTGAAAGGCTAGCTTCCGCCAACCCCTCAAACCGCCATTGACTTACGATGCGCATGCGCGCTCTGGGCACTCCGCCTCCCGTCTTCTCGCGATTAAACAGGGCGGCTGCTCTTGCCTTACTCCATCCCACCTTCGTTCGCGTAAAATAGGTCTCGCCCGGAGAGCACGTTTTTGGACGCGCCCACCCTGCTGCTCGAATTTTAACGCGTGCCAAATCTGTACGCCTGCGCAGTTCCATCATTCGCGCCTTTGTTTACGCTTCCGCTTCGGCAACAAGATTTATCCTCCAGCCTTTCTCCGCTCCTCCTGCTCGGCGCCATCTTGTCTTCTTCCTGCTGACTTTACATTGTACGAGGTTGAGACAGAAGGAGCGTGAGTCTCCAAAATGGCGTTGGGCGGGGGTTTCTGTAGCGTTCTCTTTCCTGGGCTCTCGGCGTCTCCAGAGGACACGGCACCGACGGGGGGGGGGGCACAGTCTGAGCCAGGCATCCCTCCTTAGGCGCCGAATCTATGCTTCTTCCTCCTCAGGTTCGCCCAGGCCTTCGCAGATGGGTGCGCCAGCAACTGCTGGGCCGGGACAGTGAAGCAGAGGAGGGGGAGGTGGGGATGGTGAGCCCAGTTTCGGGGGACTGCAACGCCCTTAACCCCCGTGCGGGCCCAGCCCTGGCCGCCCCTGTGAAACGAGGGCCCTGGGGTTCCCTCTCACCCCACTGGTCCGAGGGCGCCACCTCTAGGCCAAGGCCCGCTCCTCGGCCTCCTGTGACCGCGTGCTGAGCCAGGGCTTGGGCCAGGCGGAGGGGGCCTAGCAGCTAGCCTTGGGAAAGGGCATCTTGGATTACGCGGCGGGAGCGATGCGCTCTGCCCCCCAGTGCCGGGACATCAGCTCTCGGCCATCTCGGTGGAGATGGGCCTGGCCATCAAGCTCTGTTGGCTGGGCGCCTGCTGGGACTACCACACCCTTTGGGGACTACCACACCCTTTGGGGACTACCACACCCTTTGGGGACTCCCGCACCACAGTCAGCAGGGTCATAACGGGGTGTCGGCGAGGCGGTGGTGTGGTTGTTTGGTCCCTGCCACGTGCTGCTCTCAGAGGGCTGGGCCTGCAGGTCCTGGCGGCTGCTTTCTGTAGCCGTACACGGCTGCTACAACCGGAAGGGTCCCATTCTGGACCCGGGGATGCTCATAGCTGATTGTAAAGGGTCTGGCACTTGTTGGTCGGGGAGGTCCTTTGAAGAATCTGGATTCAGGCTGCCTTGGGGGGTGCCATCCACCACCACTAGGTGCGCCACCACCAGGCACTTAAGGGTTGGCTCCGCGGGTCGCCCAGGCTGGAGGCATGATGTTCCCAGGAGCATAGAGGGTGATCGTATGTGGAGTTCACAGTACGCATTGCTCCTGTGGTTGATGAAAACCCTTTGCAGGTGAGATAGGAGCATCCCAGGTGCGGGGAGAGTTTAATCCAGGCTGTTCGCTAGGCCTGGGCACACTGGGTAGGGCAGGGCATTTGAAACAGAGCAGGGCAGGGCTGTGACCTTCCCATCCACACTCATTGCTCTTGCTGCCTACTTTGCCTGTAACTGTAATATGAAGGCTGGGAAGAAGGCTGCTGGGATGGGTGGCTCCACTGGATTGGAGGAGAGAGGGAACTGGAGCAGCCAGGGGCCCCAGAAGAAGAGGAGGAAGGGAGGTGAAGCCGATTCGACACCAGCTGTGTCAGGCTTCGCAGGATGAACCCGTGAGGGCATTGGGCCACACAGTGACATTTTCATCCCTCCTCACCAGCTGTTCCTGGCTCCCCAAGACTCAACCATGGAAGGTACAGAAAGGTGTGTGACAAGAAACTCATGGCTTTTAATCCTGGCAGGAAGGACAAGGAAAACCAAGGATAAAGACTTGATCAAGTTTTATTATTCTCCCACTGGAGATGGGGGAGGGGGAATCAGTCATATTTAATAAACAGCTCTCTCCTCATTCCTCCCGATTGCATTATCTCGACTTTTGTTCATCAAGACAGGGAAGGAAGATAACTTTGTCTCTGAGTCAGTTGCGTGGTGAGAAATGAGGGCACCTCCTGGTGCCCTGGCTGTTGGGACAAATGCTCAGAGGGGCTGGTAAGTGGGTGGGCGTCTCCGGACGATGCAGAAGGTAACAAGCACCAGGGTGAGGAGGCCGAGTAAGATCAGGCCAATGATGAGAGGCAGCAAGATGGATCGGTCACTGGGGCAAGAGAAACCTGGCGGAAAGATAGGGCAAGTAGGCATCACAACGGTGGTGGTTGGAATAAAGGTGGAAGGAGGGAGGAGGGAATGTGGGATGTTGGGAAGTAGGAGATTGGTGAGGGGCTGGCTCACCTAGAGGACTCAGAGCAAAAAAGAAAAGGGGAGCCTGGGTAGAGTCTTATAGAGGAGGGGAGGACAGTTACCCTAGCTCTGACAAGCTTGAGAGGGGGAGGAAATTTGGGGGTGCAGGAAGGGAGATTATAGGCCTGGGGGGGAGGGCTTTCAGTGCAGTGGGAAAATTCTGGGAGGGAAAGAATAGGTCTTACTTGGTCCAAAGGCCCCTGTGGGGGGCAGCTGAGCAGCTTGTAGCTTCAGGGAGAGCAGGTCCAGGTGGAAAGCTGGTGAAAGAATGACGCTTGCGTTTCTGCAACTGAAGCTCTGGCCCAGAGGGGTTTGGAGATCTCGAAGGGATGAATTCTGAACAGAGAATATCCACTCTGAAAGAATGAGGAAGGGTCAGCTCCATAGCCACATCCCCACCATACCCCAAGCCTAGGTCCCTTCAGGAGCCCAGACATCTAGTGCAAGTGATGAGAAAGGGAAGGTTACTCACGTGATGCCTGGGGGAAGGACACGTTGTACTCCACAGTCACATGGTTCAGGTAGACGGTGCTCTGCAGTGGCTCCTGGGGAGGTGACCAGGAAGATTCAGGGCAGCAGGGGAGAGTGGCATCCAGGTACACAGAGTAAGGAGTGCGGCAAGAAGTTGGTAGGGGTAGGGCACTTGGAGGGTGAGAGTGAGGGATGAGGGTTAAGTACCTGCTTGAATCCAAAGCTGAGCTGTCCATAGGGGAATGAGAGGAGCAAGTGGGGATGATTACTCTCACAGCCCCCTTGGGCCTTGGTTTTGTTGGGGTTCAGAACAGAGATTCCCCAGGCCTGCGGAAGTTAAAAGACGAGAGAGGGTCACGAGACTACACAGCTGTGCCGTCCAAGGTTCCCTGTTCCCTTTGTCTCCACCCTGTATTCGTCTCCTTCTTTACTCTTCCTCCTTCCCTTCTGAACCGTAGCAGAAGGCCTCATCCCCTTCCCCTTATGTCCTCTACTGTTGTTTAGCTTTACCTCTCCTCCATCCTGGGTTGGGTACAGAACTCGAATCTGAATCTGGGCTTGGAGCCGGACGCAGGGCTGGGAACCGTTAGTCCAAATGTAGTCTCCTATCGCCTCCTTGGAGCCTGGGCTAGGACTTGGAGAGGGTGGAGGTGGTCCTGGGCGGGGGGATCTGGTGGAGGGTCCTGGGCTGGTGGCAGTGCTGTTGCTCGTTGGATGAACTGTGGCATTTCTGTGACTGGTGGTGGTAGCAGGATGGTGAGTGGCTGTTGAAGACTCGTGGCTGGTGGTGCCCGTGGTGGTAGTTTTATGAGTGGTGGTAGCCGTGTAAGTGGTCGTTCTGTGGCTCTTGGTCGTTCTGTGGCTGGTTGTTCCAGGGCTTGTTGTGCTTTCTGTAGCTGTAGGCGTCACCGTGAAGGATGGCAGCAGAGTGGCCGATTTTTTATGAGGACAGTCATTCCCTGTCCCCTGGGCTTTCAGAGGAAACACTGGTTAGCAACCCAGGGGCAGGCTCCTTCCCAGGGGCCCCCTCCCCTTTGTCCCCTTTCTCCCTACCTGCTAGTAGACCCAGCAAGGCCCCAGAGAAGAGCACAGCCAACCTCATGACAGAACAGCCTCCACCCCGAGTCCAGCTTGGTTCTGTGTCGGTACCAGCTGCCTGCCTGCTCAATCAACCCTATACCCTCTGCCTTCGTTCTTTTGGAAAAAGAGGAAATCAATCTTTGACTTCCTGTAACTGAGGTAACCCAACCCCCAGCCTGACTCAGACACCTCAGCCCCAGCCACCAATCTCTTAGTCATTAAAATTTTGTCATTGAGTTAGATGATTGGCCCTGGTGTCACCGAAGTAGGGGCCGTCAGCAACATGTGTCATGTGGATGGTGGGATGGAGTTTTGGGTAAGTGGATCCTTGGGGATTCATTTGTCTGCCTCAGCAAAACATGCCTAGTGGTTGTGACAAGTGATTATGGAGCCAGCAGCCCCTCCCTGTCAGAGTTCAATAGGATGTAAAACTTGAACATTTATTTCTACTCCCTTTCCTCTCCGTCTGTTGCTTCCTCTTTTTTTTTTTTGCGGTACGTGGGCCTCTCACTGCCGTGGCCTCTCCCGTTGCGGAGCACAGGCTCTGGACGCAGCAGGCTCAGCGGCCATGGCTCACGGGCCCAGCCGCTCCGCGGCACGTGGGATCCTCCTGGACCGGGGCACGAACCCGCGTCCCCTGCATCGGCAACCACTGCGCCACCAGGGAAGCCCCCCTTTTTTTTTTTTTTTTAAAAATTTATTTTTGCTGTGTTGGGTCTTCGTTTCTGTGCGAGGGCTTTCTCTAGTTGTGGCAAGCGGGGGCCAACTCTTCATTGAGGTGCATGGGCCTCTCATTGTGGAACATGGGCTCCAGATGCGCACGCTCAGTAATTGTGGCTCACAGGCCTAGTTGCTCCGCGGCATGTGGGATCTTCCCAGACCAGGGCTCGAACCCGTATCCCCTGCATTGGCAGGCAGATTCTCTACCACTGCGCCACCAGGGAAGTCCTGTTGCTTCCTCTTTGCTGAGACACATGAGGTACTTACGATGGTCTTTGCCCAGCCCCTTCCAGAAAGGTCATATTATCCAGTTAACACGACCATTTTCCAGTCAACAACAAAAAAAGCTCAACAGAAGGCAGTAGAGCTGTACCCAGTAGCAGATGGGAGGGAAGGGGAGGTAAGAAATGACAAGCCAAGGCAGGCAGTTTCCAAGTCATTTTATTCAGAATTTTGTCTTTGTTTCCTGAATCAATAAATACTATACAAAACAATGTAAAAATGGCTACCATTTTCTCTCCCCTACTCCCCCCACCTGGGGACAACCCCCTGGGCCACCTAACTCGGGGGTTCTCCCTCCAGATTTGGTCCAGCAAATGAGGTGGACTGAATCATTTTCAGAGGAATTCAGGTGGGGTGGGGAGAGCCTCTGGGGTTTGGAGGTTGACTAGGTTAGGGAACTGGATTAGTGTTTTTGGGAGAAGAGACGGCGCCTACCCCGAAGAAAAGGGTGTCTAAAATGTTCACGGTTCCTTCTTTTGCCTCAAAAAGTGACATTTATTCAAAGAAAAAAAAAAAAGAAAAAAATGACAAGATGTCCATCCCTTGACTCCCTTCCCTCCCCCCTCCTGCTGCTCCTCAGTGCCCCCCAAGGACTGAGCCCTGGCTGGGGCTAGGTAGCAGAACAGCCCATCTCAGATGAGGTCAGCAACATTGAGGGGCATCTCCTCAATGGAGGTGTTGTAGAAGGTCTCAATGTCTCGAAGAGTCCTCTTGTCTTCTTCTGTCACCATGTTAATAGCCACACCCTTACGGCCAAAACGGCCACCTCGACCGATTCTGGAAAACAAGGACACCTTAGAATAAGTGAGGATTGAAGAGTAAATAAGACGCTTCCCTGCAGGGAGGATTGGGCAGGAGGGGGCTGGGCTGGTTAACAGTCCAGATCTGCATTTACCTGTGGATGTAGTTTTCCCTGTTGGTGGGGAGGTCATAGTTGATGACTAAGGAAACCTGCTGCACATCGATGCCTCTGGCCTATGTCCAGAAAAAAGGCAGCTTCAGTGTGTGAATGAGAGGACACCCTAAGTCTATCCAGAAAGAGACTTAAGCATACATGTAGGCAGCCAAAGGAAGGCAAGGAAACAAACATCCCCTCTCCCCAGAAACCAGAGGCGTGCCAGATTTTATTCCAAGTTGCTACTTTCCTGAAGAGGGGCACTAGCAGGCCCCTTGGAAGAGGGAATCACCTTGGATTCTCCCATCTTCCCTCCCCTCTTGTCCAAATGCCCTTCTACTTACCAGCAGGTCAGTGGTAATCAATACTCTGCTAGAGCCAGAGCGGAACTCCCTCATGATAACGTCTCGTTCTTTTTGGTCCATATCTCCGTGCTAGAACAGGAAATAGAACAGTGTAACGGTGTTACAAATAGGTGCATTGGTTCTGAGAGAACTGCCTGTGAGTAGGACCCTGATATGTGACTCTGTTGGTAAAACAAGGTGGAGAAACCTCACCATGGCAGAGACGGTGAAGTCTCGGGCATGCATTTTCTCAGTGAGCCAATCCACCTTCCTTCGGGTGTTGATGAAGATGACTGCCTGGGTGATGGTCAGGGTTTCATACAAGTCACACAGTGTGTCCAGTTTCCACTCCTGGTGGGGTGGGGGGAGGAGATCAGTCAGGGGCTATACCCAACAACTTACCACCAGGCCCGCCTCCTGCACTGGGCCCCACCTCTCGTTCCACATTGATGTAGAATTGGCGGATACCCTCCAGCGTCAACTCTTCTTTCTTGACAAGAATCCTAATTGGGTCCCTCATGAACTTCTTGGTCACCTCAAGCACATCGGAAGGCATTGTAGCTGACAGCAAAACCACCTAATGGAAAAACAGAGCAGTCTCAGGGTAGGGGATACTCCAGAACTCCATGGTTCCCCTGGCACTTTTGGGTTTTTTACATGTCTGGATATCATCCAAATTTTTTTTTTTTTTTAACTTTTTGGCCACAACACGTGGCATGTAGGATCTTAGTTCCCTGAGCAGGGATCGAATCCATACCCCTTGCATTGGAAGTGCCAGGTCTTAACCCCTGGACTGCCAGGGAAGTCCCTCCTTTGGCACTTGATAATGCTCCATCATCACCCCAAGCACACCACAACCTACACAAAGCAACACACCACAACCTACACAAAGCAACTGTCAGCCATGCGAGCAAGACTCCAATGTCCTCCTCACCTGGGTGTTGCTATTGAGCTTTTGGAATATGTCATAGATCTGGTCCTTGAACCCACGGCTTAACATTTCATCAGCTTCATCCAGTACAAACATCTTGATGTATTTGGGAGCTGCAGAAAGAAAAACACCAACAGGTAGTTACTAGAGAAGTGTGAACTACCCCTAACTTTCCCAATAAAAAAAAACAGGGACAGGCGGTCTGCTCTCAGAAGACAAAGACTGATCCTCTGCCTGGGACCCCCTTGCCAGGCCAGACAATAGCCCTGGGAAGTAGAACACTACATGGGCTGAGATGACAGGGAAGCCAGGCTCAGATGACACGCATGGGGTTCATCACAGAGCAACTCTCAGAGGATATCACTGGGAATCAAATTGTGGCCACGTTAAGAAACTGGAAAGGCATGGATAGGAAGTGACCCAGAGAGCTAGAAAATTGTACACTCACACAAGTATCTCCGGTTAAGCATGTCGAACACACGACCTGGGGTACCCACGATGATATGGGGAGCTTCCATCTGCAGCTTCTGCACCTCAGCACGCACATTGGTACCCCCAATGCAGGCATGGCACGAGGCACCCATGTAATCTCCTAAGGCCATAACTACCTTCTGTATCTGAACCAGAAAAACATAAGTGCTTGTATATTAGCTACAACTGCCAGGCACCATTTTAAGTGCTACGTATTTTATTCTTTCCAGCTCTGAGACAAACACTATTAAGCTCACTTCTTTTTTTTTTTTTTGTGGTACACGGGCCTCTCACTGTTGCGGCCTCTCCTGCCGTGGAGCACAGGCTCCGGACGCACAGCCTCAGCGGCCATGGTTCACGGGGCCCAGCCACTCCGCGGCATGTGGGATCTTCCCAGACCGGGGCACGAACCCGTGTCCCCTGCATCGGCAGGCGGACTCTCAACCACTGCGCCGCCAGGGAAGCCCGGCATGTTCACTCTTAAAGCATGTTCTAAACGTTAAGGGCCCTCGAGTGGAGCTCTACTGTAACTTCTTGCTCACACTGCCTTTGTTCAGAAGTTAGGCACAGAATGACCATGATACCTGCGTAGGACACTGTAAGAATGCATTCCCTAAACTCAGTAATCAACTTATGAGACAAGTGTTTCTGATTTTTTTCCCCTCCAAGACCCAGGAAATAGCCCAACATTTTATGTGCCCCAGCCATGAAACAGCTCTGGCCACCAACCCAGGCATCAAGCTACGATGAAGAAAGGACTAGACATCTGCTTTGCCCCTGACTGATTCAAGAGCACCACCACCAATCAGGTGTCTCTTTGCCCATTGCCAGGGGGTTTTCTTCATAGAACAGCCAAACTTGCCCAGCCAGCCAGGCTCCACCCAGCAGCCTTCCCCGTCTGACTCAGGAAATGGGTGGAGTAAGGGATGCTTACAGTGTTTGGTGAGGAAAAAGCTTACAACTAACCTACTAAGTCTTGAAACATAAAAGTCATCAACTGACTTTATAACATCTCTTTTCCCCATACTTCAGTTCTTCCAAAAGTGGTAGGAGTTGGAGCACAACTTCTGATTTCTGGTTTATGTTAACCACTTACTAAATAAGTCCTTCAGGGGAAGAAAGGTAAACTCACCTGCTGAGCCAACTCTCTAGTGGGTGCCAGGACCAAGGCCTGGGTGGCCTTTAGATCCAATTCAATCTGCTGCAAAATTGATATGGCAAAAGTGGCCGTTTTCCCAGTCCCAGATTGGGCTTGAGCGATCACATCATAACCTAAACACAAATTAGGAGAGAAATTTTATATGGTAGAAAGCATTCTTTAGACTCGTGAGACATTCAACAGCCCTGCTGAATGAGATCAGTAAGCAACCAATAGAGATATGTGCCCAGCAATAAGTGCTTCAGACTCTACATGACAACACAGTATCCAAACAAGAACAGATCTGGACAATCAGGCCAGGTTTCAGCCATTTAGTACTGCACAAAATTGGGCTAGAAATACAGCTGTAAAAAGCCAGCATGATCTGGCTAAAACACTACCTTGTTGAAATTAAACCAGCAATCCATGTTTCCAGGGCATGAACCAGACATGGGCACAAACCAAAAGCCAAGCTGGGATAAACAAGGAGTTACTTTGTCCCTGGCTGATATAAGACACGCACCACCAACCAGGCGCCACTCTACCCAGGCCAGGGACAGTCCAGAACTTGTTCTGGGGCAGAAGGGTCTTACCCTTGATACAAGGAAGAATGGCTCGCTGCTGGATGGCAGAGGGCTTCTCAAAACCATAGGCGTAGATGCCACGGAGGAGTGACTCCGAAAGGTTCATGTCATCAAAGCTGTCAACAATCTCATTCCAGTTACTCTGTAGAAAACAAATTCAAGTAGGAGAAATAGGGCTGTGCTCTTACATTGGAGTAAACAGGACCTGGTGCCTGCACCAGCTTCAGAGCCCACAACCTCTCTTCTCCCCATGGAAGCCAGATGGTTGATAGTTCTACATGACCTGGGAAACCCCCCTAAGGGGCCAGCCCACTTGTAAACAGTGAACCTAGATGTTGTAGAAAGGAGAATAGAATCTGAGTGACCTGTTTTAAACACACTTTAAAAACTTTAAACAAATTTCTGCAAGGGAGTTAAGTGTTGTGTCTAACTACCTGGGAGTTTTATGTTACGTAGTACAGCTGAATCCTGGGTTTCAATCACTGGTGTATTCACTAAACCACCACTTCAAAAGCCAAAGAACAATGCTAGTGGCACTGCTTTTGCCAGAGTTAAAGGATAATGGTGGGAGGGGTCCAACCTCACCTCGATGACGCCTTCGGGTTCCATCCCATCGGGGCCATTGTCTCTAGATCTGTCGGTTTAAAAATACAGTATGTAGAAATCCTGACAACCACCCTCTTCCTAGCAGCAAACCAACTTTGCATGATGCCATCAGCCTTCACTCCCTAGTCCAAGCCCCACGTGTTCCCCAAAAAACATAATAGTTATTTTACAACTGAGTCAGGCCCCATATCGGGAGCGGCTCAAGTCAAGCCGACCCCGACATGATAGAGTAACCTTCCTAGAAGACCCAGAGGCTGGAAGGAACCAATCTGCGCTTAAGGGGCGCGGAGGTGGTGCCTGCCTCCGGGCCCACGTGTCCTGAGCCTGACGCTCCAAGCCCAAACGCGTGCACCTCCCACCGTGGCCCCTGCCCGCCGGAAGTCCCGCCCTCTCCTCCCCAGATGCCAGGGTAGGACATCCCCTTCCCCCCACGTCATGCAGCCCGCGCCCTCCCCCACTCCCTCGAGCCCATCTCCCCCCCTCGCAGTGCCCGGATGTGGGAGGCCGCGGGCGGTGGCGGCCTCGCGCACAATGAGCCCCAGCCGAGCTAGCAAAGGGGGAGATTGCACAACACTTAGAAGCGAAACGGACTGGGGGAGGGGAACACCTCGGGACGCCATGTGCTTGCTCCCTCGACCACTCGGCGGCGTCCCCCCCCACCCCGGAACAAACCACATCCCGCCCGCCCCGTCGCGAAATGGCGTCGCCCTCCCATACCTCAGGCCGCTCACCCCCGAAGGAAAGTGGACCTGACCATCCGCAGTTTGCCAATTGCCCGGCTTGTGCGGCAAAATGGACCCGCCCGCCCGGCGCCGGGTGGGCTCCTGGTGCCTCACGCGGCCGCTCCTCGGGGTTAGGGTCGGTCCTGGCCGTCAAGAAAACCAGCACACAGAACGGCCGGCTTCTTCTCCCCCGACCCACAGCTCCACGCGACTCAGCGACTGGATTTGAGAACGCAGGCACCCCCGCCTTCGGCGAGTGGTACCGTCAGAATCCTCCAGAATCCCGATCGCGCGAGCCCTCCGGCAGTGAGGCAACCGGGCCGGCGGCTCCGGGCCACGCACGATCGCCTCTACCTCTCTTTTCCACGCCAGGTTGCCACCTCGCCGCCCGACTCAACGCCGGGGCTTCGCGCACCTCGTCGGTCGAGCCCTCGTAGCGCACCTCGCGCGCTGAGCCCCGAAACCTGGGCCGTCCTCGGCCTCTACCTAGGCCCTGGCGGCAACGTCGGCCGTGGACCCGCCCCTCACCGCCCCCCCCACGGGTGCTCCCGGCTTGCTCGCCCCGCAACCCTGGGGGGGCCTAGGGCGGTGGACCGCAGCTTCCCCCGGCGGGGTCCTCGGAAGGGACAGCAGGGTAAGTAGCCACAATCTCTTGCAAATGTCTTTCTTACCGGGAATCCTGACTCGCAGACATGATCCTTAGAAACTAGGGCGGAGTGCCCGCCTATCGACAACTTATAGGGAGCCCAACCCCGCCCCAGCCATCACATTGGCTTGGTCTCCTCGGCTCCGCCTGCCGCCGCTCAGCAACCCGGCGTGACGTTCATTCGTCGGCGCTCTGGCACGCAGCCACCATTGGATAGCTTGAGTGCCTATCAAGGTGAAGGCCCGCCCCGCGGCCTCATTGGCTAAAGGGCCCGCCTTTCTTGCCGGTACGGAAGTGACATACAGGACTCAGGCCTCGAGGCCTGGCAGCCATCTTGGTGCCCTGCACCCCTACACGTGCGGAGGCGAGAGTGCCCTGGTCATGTGGCCTAGCAGACCCTATCACGCAAGGGGGCGAGGTTTCAGCCTCCAGGGACTTCCGGGCTCCCGGGACCAGCACTTCCTTCTACCTCTGCTCCAGGTCTCCACTGGACCCACATTTAATTTTGTTCTCTCCTGCAGCAAAGATAAATCGGACACCAACTCCGAATGTACAGGGATAATGGAATCAAGGGCCACCATACCCCCGGGCTGGAGGGAGAAAGGATGAAGGAACTGACGTAACGGGCTTAAGAGCATTTGGGGTTGCTGTCATGAATCTTGGTAGGCTCCCTTAAGTATGCTGTTTTCCCAACTTCAGCACCTCTCAAGCTCCCGTATTTTTGAGGCTTACCTACTCTCCCTCCTTCCAGCCCTGGCTCCCCCTGCTGGGGGATTCTTTTGGTTGAAGACATGGTCTTGGCACTGTCTGAGCCAGGGATGGAAAGCTGGCCCCCCGGGGAAGTCTCAAGACCCATGAAAGGGTAGCTAACAGCATTGACTGGAGGAAAGCCGGAGAGCATATCCACTAGTTTGAGGCCCCTTAAGGAAGACCACCACTATGTATCTCCAAAGGATCCTTTATTGACCAGAGAAGGACCATGGTATTTATATATATATATATATAAAAAAAAGTTTGACGATCTGGCAGGCAGTAATCCCATTGCCCGCCCACCACCCCAGCACAGATTTGCTGCCCCCCAGCCCTGCACATGGAAGGGAGATGACTGCCCCACCCAGGCCACAAGGCCATACTCCCCTGTAGACAGAAGGAAAAAGGGGATTTTCCATGGCCAACCCCTGAACATCAGAAATCAACAAATATTCTCTCAAAAAAAAATACAGAAATCAATTAAAACATTTAAATATGAAAATCCAAAGGGAATTGGGTGGGAAGAGGCTAGAGACAAAGGGAACTGGAGTTTCTTGGGAAGGAAGGGTCTCCCATGTCCCCCTGCCCATTAATGAATGGGCTTGAGGCCTGGAATACGAGGCTCACACAGTGAGTTTGCAGTGACACAGCTCCTTGTAGATCTGCCGACGAAGTTTGGGCATGTCCTGCTGAGTGAAGCTGAATGGCTGAGACAGGGCCAGGTGCTTGCAATACTGGGTGTTAACAAAGCAGGCCATGAGAACCATCTACTGAGCATCCCCCCCCAAATCAGGACCTGTGCTACATATTTTGTATGATACACATCTCACTGGATCTTTCCGAGAACATTCCCATTTCACAAAGGAAGCCAAGGTCCCATAGACTGGGGCTCAAAAGAAGTCTGACTCTAAAGCCAGTGTTCCTTATTTGATACATAAAACACCTAGTGTTAACAGAGAAAATACTTTGCGTTAGGGGATCAGGAGGCAGCTATATCAGGCCCAGAGACCAAGGACCACACACCCAGTCCCAATGCGGTATGGCGAAACCAAGAGAGGACAATGAAATCAGGGTTTCTGCATTCTAACACAGAAGCTTACTCCCGCTCCCTAAGTGGCTGTGAGCCAAATGAGAGACAGCTTCCCGCCTCCCTCCCAACTCTTTAACCCAACTGGTATCTGCTTACCTGCAACACAAAGGCACCGCAGTCACTGTCATTATTCTGCCTGGCCACATTCTAGAGAATAAAAAGAAGGTAAGCCCTTCTAGAGGAGACCCTACACGTATGGCTTCAACTTCTGCCTCCTACCATGCCCCCAAAACCGCCCCCATAACCCTCCTCTAGAAACTGACCATCTTGAAGTAACCTTTCCAGCCCTGGTGGAAATCCAGCCGGTCTTTCTTCACTGCCTCTGCCTGTAGATACTTGGCAATATGCTATGTAGATGGAGAAAAGGAGGAAGTGATGCCCCTACATTTCCCAACTGAACCCAAGTTGTGGTGGTAACAGGCAGCAAGCCCAGGTTGCTCCTCAGAGCCTCCAAACCCACCCTTCTGCCTGAAATGCCTTGCCACTGGATCTCCTCCCCACATTCTGCCCATCTTTCCCGTTCCCTCTCAAACCTTAGGGCAGCGGCGGTTCAGGGTGCGCTGCGAATCAAAATAGGTGATGGTGCGCCGCCTCACGTCAACAGAGATGAGGGACCAATGCACCTCCAGGTGGATGGGGATTAGCAGTAGCTCTTTATTGAAGATGTCCACCTAAGGAAGCAGTGCTGGAGGTCAGGAAAGACAGCACAGGAATCCTGCCTATTGCCAGGAGGGTTCTAAAGGAGAAGCAGGCAAGGAGCCAAGTGGGAGAACTCAATACCCAGCCCCTAGACTGCGAGGCAAGGCTCAGCATCTGGATGTCTGGAATCTTGGGCTTAAGGAGGAAGGCAGGACGGAGGAGGTGGCGCACAACAAACAGAGCCCAGGACAGGGCCAGGTACTTCACACACATTAAAGGCACAAGTGCTTAGTAGCTAAGAACCCAGGCTCAGGATCCTGGAGCCAGACTCTCAGGGTTCAAACCCAGCTCTTCCATTTACTAGCGTATGACCACAGGCAAGCTACTTAATAACTCTCTGTACCTCAGTTCCCTTTTCTGTAAGAGGGTGAAAATAACAGTACCTACCCTCACCTGTTTGTTATACAGATTAATTAATATCCATGATACACTAAGAACAACGCATGGCACCTAATAGATGCTCAATCAGTTAACACTCACAACAATCCTCTGAGAAAGTTCGCATCAGGAAACTGTGGCTTGGAAAAGTAAAGTCACTTGCTCAAGGTCACAAAAGTAAGAAATGGCAGAGGTGGGATTTAAACACCGGCATATATAGAAAGCCAAGTTCTTTCCACTGCATGTCACCCTGCCTCTACCAGAAGAAGGCCTGCCAGGTCCCTGCGGGTGTAAGCTCTTGAACCTGGAGACAGGAATTAAGAAATGCTGGAGTCAACGGCCCTAACTCACTATAGCTATTTCCTGGCCTTTGAATCAGAGGGCAGGTAAACTAACTGGACAGGGGAAAAGAACTCCCCCCCCACCGCCAAGTTGGCTCCCCTTCCCCTTCATTATTTTACCCAGGAACTTAGGCCAAAAACCTAAGCATCATCCCTTGAATCTTATCTTTTATTCATTTCTCATGTCCAATCCATCAGAAAGTCCTATTGGTTCTACTGGCAAAATTTATCCTAGATAAAACTACTTCTATTTCTACCTTTACCACTCTGGTCCAAGTTTCTCATCTGGACTTCTCGGCTACTCCATTTAGCCTGCCTGCTTCCACTCTTGCCTCTTTCAATCTATCATTGAAACAGGAGTTTAAAACATGAGGCACTTCCTACCCTGCTTAAAACTCTTCAATGGTTTCTCAGAACACAAAGATTAAGATCTACCCTCACTTCGGGACTTCCCTGGTGGCGCAGTGGTTAAGAATCCACCTGCCAATGCAGGAAACGCGGGTTTGATCCCTGGTCCAGGAAGATCCCACATGCCGCGGAGCAACTAAGCCTGTGCGCCACAACTACTGAAGCCCGCGCACCTAGAGCCCGTGCTCTGCAACAAGAGAAGCCACTGCAATGAGAAGCCCGCGCACTGCAATGAAGAGCAGCCCCCACTCGCCACAACTAGAGAAAGCCCGTGCACAGCAACAAAGACCCAACGCAGCCCAAAATAAATAAATTTATTTATTTAAAAAAAAAAAATCTACCCTCCATGCCTCACGTTATCTACTCTCTGACCAAATTTTCTATCGTTTTCCCTTTGCTCACTCTGCTCCAACCACACAGGCCCTCTGACCCTCAAACGTTTTCTCACTTTGTGTCCCATGTACTTGCTGGCCCCTTTGCTTAGAACACCCTTGCCCCAGATCTGCACAGGGTTAGCTCCTTGTCATTCAAGTCTCAGCTAACAGAGGCCTTCCCAGACCACCCAATCTAAAGTACCCACCCCCATGTTACCACATTACTGTTTTAATTTGCTCACAGCACTTATCACTAGCTGAAATTTAACTTGCATATTTACTCTCACCCCATAAAGGCAAGAAGTTTTCTTTATTTAATACTGTATCCTTAGTGCCCAGAACAGCACCTGGCACACAGAAGACATTTAATAAATACTTGAAAGTTTGAATGAACAGGATTGAGGAAAGGGCTCACAGGAAACAGAACTCTTCTTTAGAGGCAAGGTGTTACACAAGTAGATGTGAGAATTCATAACTCACGTTTTTGGTCCACCTTTTCACCCCATCATAACCCTTGGTACGGAGTTTATCATAGAAGAAACTGTTGAAGAAATGCACCTGTGCCAATGATACAAAAGAACTGGATGGAATTAAAAGACCTCAGGCCCTCCTGCTAAGTGTCCTCTCCCCAGCCCACTCCATTTCATTATGGCTCTGAGGACTGGTTTCAACAAACTCTAGTCCAACTCACCAAGGGTAAAAACAAACTATTTTTAACCTCATCTTATAGCTTCCCACCCCAATCTGTGGGGTTAGCCATAGGGGAAAAACACTACAGACTGGAGGAAAGGACTAAAATTGTTAAGTTCAGGACCAAGATTACAGATTTGAATTGAACAAATTACCTTCTACTGCCTCTCCCCAGAGAGAAAGACCCTCTTTATGTAAAATGGAAGAGATGAAAGGGACTGAAAAAGCTGCTTAAAACTGCGGGAGTTCTTCCAGGGACTGAAATATCTGGTTAGGCCTACCTTTTCAGGGACCGTGTCCATGACGAGGTCTCCATACATGTTCATCACCTGGGGAGAAGATGGGAGGCCACTTGCCATGGAGGGTGTGGCATGGGTACAGGGCTCCCCCATGCAGAGGGCCCCAGACACCCTGCTCCCTGAATCCCCTCTTGGGCCTGTTTTTGCACGCCTCCTTACCTGGTCATTGAGCCAGTTCTGTCCATATAAGGTCCCCAGGTCGTCCATGGTCAGCACATGCCGCTTATAGGCAACTCGGAAGCCCCTCACCATGGCATTGCCTGGCATCCGCTGGTATGACTGGATCAGCTGCAGCACCAGGCCCTTCCTGGGTAGGCCAAGGGTGGAGTCACACAAGAGACGAGGGGGCTAGGGCACACAGAAGTACCTTCTACTGCCTAGAATAAGAATCTAAAACTAACCTTTTTTTTTTTTTTTCTTTTTTTCAGTCATGGGTCCTTTTGAGGACTTGCTAAAGGCTTACTCCCCAGTGAGAGGCACATGAATACTTAGGTACACGTGGTATTTCAAGGTCCCACGTAAAGCCCCTCCCGGTTGGCTCACAGGGGCTTGGCACCTTGCCTGCAGATTCCTCCCCTCAGTTCTAGCTCCCTCCTCCTCCCCGAAAAGGCAGCAGCTTTCTCACCCCATCTCCCCGGTCCCAGCCCTCTTCCAAAGAGCATCTCTGTCATGCCTCACCTGGAAGGTGTAGAGAACTCCTGCTGGAAAATGTCCTCCAGTTTCTCTACTACCTCATCAGTGCTGAGGGGGATGAGGCTGCCATAAGTTTGAAGGAATTCATCCAAGATGCCTGAGTGGAGGAGGGAGAGAGGAGTGAGGTAAGGCCTCCACACTCTGATCTAGGAGTCAGCTGTGGGAAAGAGACTAGATCCTCTAGGGTTCCTTACTCTGCACACAGGTGACATGCTCCTCCCGCAGGGGGCTGTGCTGGCCAGCTTTCTCCCCAGGCCGCTCAGCCTCTTCTGCAGTGCCCAAATCTGAGCCCTGAAAAAGCTCCTGGGCCACATGGTCCCCGATGCTGCACACATTGCTGATGAGGATGCTGGCATCAGGGGGTGCCAGACTTCGCTCCCCTTCTGGCCCAGGTGGTCCCCCAAAGCCGTTGGGCAGAGTACAAGAGAGGAGGCCTGCAGGGCAGGGGAAACAGAATGGAGGCAAGAAACTGGCTCAGATCAAAGGCCAATGGGAAGATTAAATGATGCACACAAATTATAAGACCACAAAAAGGATGAATTGGAACAAAATCTACCAATAGAAACTCTAAAGGATGAAAACCCTAAAGCACGAGATAATTATGTCCAAGAAGTTATAAAAGACAGAGAGGAAAAGTTACTACAGGCATACCTCAGAGATATTGCGGATTCACTTCCAGACCACTACAATAAAGCGAATAATGTAATAAAGCGAGTCACACAAACTTTTTGGTTTCCCGGTGCATGTAAAACTTATGCTTACTATAATCTATTAAGTGTGCAACAGCATTATGTCTAAAAAAAAAAAGTACATACCTTAATTTAAAAATACTTTGTTACACATGAAAAGATGCTCAACATCACTATCAGAGAAATGAAAATCAAAACGACAATGAGGTATCACCTCACACCAGTCAGAATGTCCACCATCAAAAAGTCTACAAACAATAAATGCTGGAGATGGAGAAAAGGGAACCCTCCCACACTGCTGGTGGGAATGTAAATTGGTACAACCACTATGAAGAACAGTATGGAGGTTCCTTAACTAAAAACAGAACTACCATATGACCCAGCAATCCCACACCTGGGCATATAACCAGAGAAAACCATAATCCAAAAAGATACATGCACCCCAATGTTCCTGGCAGCACTATTTACAATAGCCAAGACATGGAAGCGACCTAAACGTCCATCAACAGAGGAATGGGTAAAGAAAATGTGGTATATATACACAATGGAATATTACTCAGCCTTAAAAAAGAATGAAATAATGCCATTTGCAGCAACATGGATGGACCTAAAGATTATCATACGAAGTAAAGTAGGTCAGACAGAGAAAGACAAGTATCGATATCACTCATATGTGGAAACTAATTTAAAAAAAAGATAAAATGAACTTACTTACAAAACAGAAACAGACTTACAGATATCAAAAACAAACTTTATGGTTACCAAAGGGGAAACGGTGTGGGGGGAGGGATAAATCAGGAGCTTGGGATGAACATACACACACTATTATACATAATATAGACAACCAACATGGATATACTATACAGCACAGGGAACTCTACTCAATATTCTGGGATAACCTATATGAGAAAAGAATCTAAAAAAAGAATGAATATATGTATATGTATAACTGAATCACTTTGCTGTACCCCTGAAACTAATACAACATTGTAAATCAATTATATGCCAATAAAATAAAAATATTAAAAAAAAACACTGCTAAAAAATACTAATTATCATCTGAGCCTTCAGTGAGTTGTAATCTTTTCATGGGTGGAGGCTTTGAAATATTGCGAGAATTATCAAAACGTGATACAAGCATGAATTGAGCAAATACTGTTGGAAAAATGGCGCTGACAAACTTGCTCTATTCGATGTTGCCGCAAACCTTCAATTTGTAAAAATGCAATGTCTTTGCATTGCAATAAAGCGAAGCGCAATAAAATGAGGTATGCCTGTACTCATAAACAGGAGGAAAGCAAGAAACACTAGGAATTCAGAGAGATGTAAATTTCAGAAATATTTCTCACCACTATATGCTTAGCACCTAGCATAGTACCTGGCATACAACAAAGGCTCGATAAATACTCAAATAATTAATAAAGAAATAGAAAGCCTGCTGCAACTCAGACCCGGCACAACCAAAATAAATAAACAAACATTTTAAAAAAATAGATAAATAAATAAATAAAAAGAAAGCCTGAAGTTGTTTAGTGGGGTTCTCCGAAAGAGAAATACTCTGAGTGAGAATGTCACACACAACTGTCCAGGTGATGTACTCCACTACTCAGAGATCCCATCCCACCACTATAAGAACGGCACTCTCTAGAAATGTACACGCAGGGGCACTTATCCTGAGAGGCCACATGAAGTGGGACTTCAAGTAGACATGACTGACTTCACTAAACCACGACTCCCTTTCTCATCTATGCACAGGACACCTACTATGGATCCTGTATCCCGGCCTTGACTCTCTTCCCAGACTTAGTTCCTGCTCAAAACGGGGCTGAAGACATTTCACTGCTGTTCTGGACCCTCCCTCTCTCTGCCCTCCTACTTTCCTTAGACCGCAGTTCTCACCACAGCAAGAGGCTCCTGGTCTCCCAGGATCTTAGCTCTCCCCATGCCCTCCTCTGCCCCATTCCCACCTTACCCGAGTCAGGATCCAGAGGAGACTTTGGAGTCCACCTTAATCCATCTTCCTCCATGGGGGGCCCAGAGGGCACTGGTGGAGACCCTCTCACCCCATCCTCAGCCATGAGAGCACCTAGCAGACCCAGCCGGGGGGGAGGTGGTCCCCGGGGGGAGTCAAAACGACAGCAGGGGGATGGCACCTGTGGTGTCACACCCCCTTCCTGGGGTGAAAGATGGTTCTTGGGGTGTGCAAGGCTCCGCCGCCGGCCCCGGTGGCGCCCCCAAAGCTTCCAGTGGAATGTCAGCGAGGTGCTTTTTGAGTAGAGCAGCATCCGGAAGGCTCTCATAGCTCTGCGACGGCGCTGTGAACACGTTTTCCGATGAGCAGGGCGGGGAGGGCGAGGCCGCTGGGAGGCTCCCAGCTGACCCCATCTGGGGGGCAGCCTCCAAGCTGCCACTTCCTCTTCCTCATCTTCATCCTCGTCGTCCTCTTCTTCTTCCTCTTCTTCACTAGCTGAGGCATCAAAAGAGGGCCGAGGGACAGGAAGGCGTCTGGTTGGCACTGTGGTCCCTGACCCAGGATCTGGCCCAAACCCTCCACCTGATTTGAGTCGGGGTTTGGGGGGTGGGGGCCAACGAAGACGCTCCCGCCTGGGACTTGAATAAGCTGGGGCTATGCCGGGTCCAGGAGGCTCAGGCCCCCAAGACCCGGTCCCTTGTATAGTCTCTTTCATCTTCCAGTAACCTGTAAAACAAAGGTTAGAGCGTCAGAATCCAAACATCCTACACCCCGGATTCTGCCTCTCTTCCTCAGCACACCTCTTCTGCAATCAAATGCAAATAAACTAAGGAAAAGAGAAAAAAACTTCAAAACTCCTAACTTCGTATCTTCCTAGTTAATATGGTCCACAAGGTGCCCTTCAGAGTCTGTGCCATCATCTCTCTCCTGCCCAGATAGAGGCAAGGAAGAATGGCTAAGCGGCAGGCCTCGAGGCTCTTATTTCTCAGATCCCCAGATCAAACCTAGTATTTTCAGGTTCCACTTCTCTATTTTAGTACCACCAGGAATGTCCTAGTTGAGAGCCTAATAACGGAGAAGGCTCAGTACGGGAATCCTGACATGGTACAGAGACACCTGAGGAGAACACAATTTCCGCAGGAAAACCGTGATCTAGAGTGGGAAGAGAGGTCTCCATCACCGTGGAATGAGTGGGGTGTGTGGGCATGCTCAGGTAGTCTCAGGAAGGAACCATACCAGGTCCATGGTTCAGGTGGTAAAATCTAATGGAAAGGGAATGATTTTAGAGGAAACTGAAACAGAACCGAAGCGGCGCTTAGGCAGCCGAATCAAGGCGCGCTGGGACTGAACTGAGCCGAGCTAGGTTGGCCCAGCCCCCTCTCCTGCTCCGTCCCGGGGACCAGAATGCGTCCCAGCACCGGTAGGATCCTACGGGTTCGGGCGGCTCGGCGCGCAAGGGCCTTAAAAAGCCCCTTCGAGGGCCTCCTGGGCCCCGGTTAGGTAGGAATGGGGTCCAGGAATGGGAAAGGCCGTGGCAGAGCTGGGGGGAGGGGAGGGGGCGTCCTCACCGGGAGCGGGGAAGCCGGGCGGACAGGCCCGAGGGCGGGCGTCTCCGGCCTCAGGCTTCCCGGCTCATCTCTCCGGCGACGGCGGCTGCCCCGCCACTCCTGCTGTCTTCAGGCGTAGCCGTCTCAATTCAGGATTCCAACGCTTCTGGGCCGCGCGCCGCCCCGCCGAGCCGCCCCGCCGCGGCCGCCTCTCGCTCTGCTTCAGCCTCCACCTCCACCACCTCCCCCTCCTCCTCCTCCTCCTCCTTCCCCTCCCGCGAGCCCCAGGCCCACCGGCGGTGGTGGCGCACAATTAGTACGTCACAGCCGGCGAACAGCGCCGCCGCGGCCACCACGCGCCTAGTCCCGCCTGCGCGAGAGCGCAGACGCCACGGGACCGTCCCGCCCATGACCCCCACGCCTGCGCACACCCGCTTAACCCGGGCCGTGCGGGGCGGTGCCTCCACTCGCTCTTTTGCGCCTGCGTGTCCCGTGCCGCTCTCCCGCCCTCCGCCCCCGCGCTGCGTAGCCCTGCGTTCCACGCGCCGCCGGGCTTGAGCTGAGGACCCTGACGCCTCGGTTCAGTGAGACGTCTCGGTCCAGTGAGGCGCTTCGGTGGAGGGCCGGGAGGGCCGGGAGATCCTGGTACGGGGACGGAGCTGAGGCACAGCAGCATGGGAAATGGATCCGAGGTTCCATTTATTCTCTTTTATTTTTTAACTTTAGGCAGGGCTTGCGCAGAAAGGAGAGATCAAAGGAGTGATACAGGATCAGGACTAGGGCGTACGATTTATCCGAGGCTCCCTGGCTCCCCTCCCAGTCCAGAGAGGCTTAGAGTGGCCTGCCGGCGCCAGGGCAGTGGAGAGCGTGAAAGGCAAAAGTTGGCACCCGAAGAGTAATGATGTGGCTGCAAGGGCACCGTCGTCGTTGGGCACCTTCTGCAGACGGGCGCATAATAATTACACCTCTGGAGTCAGTGATGGAAACTGGGCCCCAATAGATGGAGAGAGGAGAGTGAAGATGAGGCTTCTTGTGGAGTGGAGAGGCAGAGGATATCTAGAGAGAGGTGTGGGGTAAAGAACCAGGAGTTTTCCTGAGTGGCAGAAGGAGTCGTGGCCATCTGCCAACAGGCAGGATCATTGTCTCAGATTGCCGCTAGATGGTGGTGCTGTTCTGGAAGCATTCCAGTGGGACCCAGAGCAAGTCTAGACAATGCCGGGCATTTCCCACCCCCGCCCAACTCCCTCAAGAATTTGGGGCTGGATGGAGACTAAGAGCAAGATATTCTACTACCTCTTTAATATCCATGAATTCAAAGTCCGGGGGCGGGGGGGGGGGGGAGAAGGGAGAAAGGGAGAGTCATGAGCTGTCAAACCTGGGATTCCAGTCAAACCCAGAAGAGGCCTCTGTTCCTGACTGTTCCCTGTCTTTTGTCTAGTCAGCTCTTGGCTGTCTCCAAAATGAACCCACCCTGGTCTTCCAAGCTCAGAACCACCTTTTACAACACAATCACAGTTTCACAAGCCCCAGGAAGGTTCCATGTGGAGAGAGGCTAAGTTTCGCCCTTGCCCGGGGGATTATGACACTCAGGGTATCACCCTGGTGTAAATGGAAGACACCTGAGAAAAGGGAGAAAAGAGATGCTCAGTGAAGCACGGCCATAAAGATACTCTGATGTTTCACCCTCCCTTCTCCAGCTCAACCTTGTTTTTGCCTCCTGTAAGGACCAAGGTGTTCTGTCCTTCACTCCTCAGCTCTGCCTCTACACCCACACTTCTTCCAACCCCCTGCTGTAGCCCCCCCACCAGTGCCCCCAAGGTCAGAGATCCCCTGCTCTCCTCGCACCCACCCTCAACTGCTCACCCACCTCTCAGGCTCTCACCTGCGCTGTAACAGCTATTGTAGGCCCAGTCGGGGTTGGAGGGCATGCTTCGTATACATCGGAATAGAGTCTCCTGCCTTCCCTGGCCCTCCCGGGATACCACCTGACCCATGGTGAAAGTCACATCATGAAACAAGACCTGGCAGGGAAGGGAGGAGATGAAGAAAACGGGATAGTGTGGCTCAGGTCTGGGCGGCCTCAGGAGCCCTGACAAGGGAGCTGAGGAATGAAGAAGTGCTCTCCATAGGGGTTGGGAACCCTCCGTGCTGGGGCGTAAGGCTTTGGGAGAAGAGGCCTCCAGGCCCTCAGGGGAGGCTCAGGGGGTGTTTGGGGTTACCTGGCTGTACAGCAGATAGATTCCAGCATCCCAGACTCGAATGACATATCCTTGGGCCTCCAGGCCTCTCCCACGCCAGAGAGCTGGTTGCCACATCACCTCTGTCACATCAGAGTCCTCTGGAGGCAAGGAGTGTGGCAGTCAGGGTCTGTGCGCACTCAGACGCTTTCTTGCCTCTCCTCAAAAGCCATTATTGAAAATAGTGCTCACCCTTGGAGGTGATGTTAACGGGAACAAGATGAAGGACTGAGCGCTTCTCTGGGGAGAGAAGGAGGAAATCTCAGCAGCGCCCGCCTACCCCCGTTGCCCTGTTGTCAGCCCTCCACCCTCACCCCTGGCTCAGGGTCTCAGCCTCCAAATCCCGGTGCTGCTTGATCACCTCCCACCCCTGCTGCACCCCGGGGGCCTCACTCTTCTGTTTTACTGCTCTCCTTCTCCGGGATCTCTCCCCATTCTCCAGGGCTTCCACGCCATCAGAGCTCTGCTCATGGAAAGAGGGTCAGGGTTAGGCTGAGATGCAAGGGTCCCAGAAAGCCTTTCCCCCAGGCCTCCCCCGCCCCGGGAATGCCTCACATCTCCTGCACCTTTCCCCAGCAACCTGAGTCTTGGTGCTGGCTGTCCTCCAGGATCTGTTAGGTACGAGAAGCATTAATCTTTAACAATTTCCTTTCCTGAAATGGTTGCTCCCTTGACCTCCAAACCTGGGACCCTCTCTTGCACCCACTGAAAACTTTGCAGACCAGGCGGCTGGAACCAAGAGGCCTGGAGACCACCCTGCCACCCATCCTTCTCTCCCAGACACCCTTCTCCCCCAGACACCCTTCTCCCCTCACTCACCTGCTCCCGGGGGCTCAGCCACAGATACCCTTCCCCCTTCTCGGAGGGCCCTCCGGTCCTCTGCAGCCGGCTCACCTCTCTCCTTAAGGTCTGCAGCTCTGTTTGTTGGGTCAGCAGAACCATGGCACAAGCCACAGCCCCCAGAGCCGCCCCCCAACTCAACCAGAGGGCAACTGAGAGTGCCGGCTCTCGGACTGGGCCCCCCATGTCTCCCGGGGGCCCTTTGGGGGCTAGTAAAGAAGGAGATGAGGTCGGCATGAGCTGGGGACCCTGCCAACAGCTGTAGCCTCAGGAGTGGGGTAGCAAGGAGGTGACGGGGAGGGTCGGCGTGCAGGCAGTGGTGCAGAAGGGAAGAAGGGCGTTACGCAAGGGAGAAATAAAAAGGAACTTGAGAATAAAAAGGAGGGAGGCAGAAAGCAAGCTCGGGGCACTGTTGGTGCTCCTGGCACCCCGCTGCGGGGCCAGTGTTGTCCTGAGACCCCTCACCCTCCTCCAGCCTCAGGAGAATTTGTTGTCAGTCTCTCTAAGAAGGACAGGGCTGCCAGTGACACCCAGGAGGAGCGGCCAGAGCACAGGAACCCCAGGGCGGCCCCAGAAGTGGGGGAGGGAAGGTTGGCTGGCTATGGGGCATGGTGCCAGAAGCCGGGATGGAGGGACGAGCTGGGCAGCATTGAGGGTCGAGGGGTGAGAGTGGAAGACCCTCTGGCCCGGGCACGGGCGAGATCTCTGGGGCAGTTTGCTGAGAGAGACCAAAGGTGGGAAAGAAGGGGAGGGCGTCAGTGGGGAGGAGAACCAGGGTCGCGGAAGCAAGAAACTGGCTGAGTTCTGGGGTTAAGGCCAGGCCGGGTGTGTTGGAATAAGGCCTGCACTACTCCCTGTGTGCTGAACTTGGCAGGCAGGACTTCCTGTTTCCCAAGAAAAGCTCTTACATAAGGCTCTGGACAAAGAGAGAAAGAGACAGCCCAAGCCCCTGCCACTGTAGGATTCCTCCCTGGCCCCGAGGACACAGGTGTCCGTGTTCCCGGGCCCTGGCGTCCCGCTTCCTGCCCCTGAGCCCCCATGCTGGGCCTGCTCCCACCCCGCGTCCCAGCCAGGGCTTGTGCCAGCACCTGCTGAAGTCTCCGAGGCTGCCAGGAGGAAGGGCTGCTGTTCCTCCCAGCCCAGGGATTCCCCGCAGGAGGAAGCCCGCCTCCTATAGGTAAATGAGGCCGCTTCTGCTGGACCTTGGGCAGAGGATTGATTTTTTTTCCTGGCAGTTTGCCTTTCGACTCTCTGCTCATGCTTCGGCGTTAGAGGCATGTAGGTCCGCACTCCCAAGCCTGGACATTGCCCTGGAATTCCGGGCGTCCTGCCCCCCACTCCCCAATTCCCAGACCCCCTTCGCATGGCCCTCAGCTACCCCGAGGATGTCCCCTAAGGCCCAATAAAGAGAGCGACCATGACTTATTCTCTTTAATATCCACTTATCAACATTTTGTCACAATAATAATAAAAATAATATCTGTTTTTAAAATCCACAGGGAATTATCAGGGGAGGAATTATGTCTTGGTCTCTTACCCCTCACATTCGGGAACTCCTGGCCTAGTCCCAGTCTCTCTGGCATCCAGCCCCTCTTAGTGCCTGAAGAGGGGTATTCAGGACCCATCATCACCCAGAGTACAGTAAACACAGTGTCCTGGGGGGCTGCGGCCAGGGTGGGGAGTCAGGAGATAAATGGGGGTTTGGGAGCTAGTGAGGTGGAGAGCTGGAAGTGCGGGGAGCTGTCAGAGACGAGGGGACTATTTCTGTGGCATGGCCGTCTCTTGAGTGTGCCCTGGCAGCCTACAGAGGGAGAGGCAGTTCTGGGGGAGGAGCCGCTCAGGGTGGGCAGAGGGGACTGGGGTGCTCAGAGAGCTGCCGTGGGGAGCCAGCGGCCTTGGCAAACCATCGGGAGACCAGGGCCCCCTCAGTGAACTTGGAAGAGTCCAAAGTAGGTGAGGAAGGGGGCAGCCTTCAGATGGGCCCAGGGGAGGGTGCGGATCCGCAGGGAGGACCCTGGCCGCAGGGGCAACAGCCCGGACACCTGGCAGAGACGGAGCTGGGGCCCGAGGGAACTGGCCGCTGTGGCCGAGAACTCCTCCAGGCAGCGCAGGGCCAGCGTGTCATCCACCAGCAGGTCCAGCTTCAGGTAGACAGCCTTCCCCTCATCAAAGTGCACCTGGGGGGGGGGCGGGGGGCGGAGTCCAGGCCTCTGCTTGCCCTGGGCTCCTGTCCAGCCCAGACCCCAAGCTCCTCCTCCCCCACCTTTAACTTGCCCCCACCCCTTAAGCCCAGCCCTTCTCCCTCAGTTCCTGCTCTACCCGTGGAGCCAGGTGGGGCTTACCTGACAGTACAGGTAGTACAGCCCAGCCCGGGTGACCATAAATTGCCCGCTCTGGTGGTCA
Organism: Leucopleurus acutus; assembly: GCF_964270905.1. Lineage (NCBI taxonomy): Eukaryota > Metazoa > Chordata > Mammalia > Artiodactyla > Delphinidae > Leucopleurus > Leucopleurus acutus. The sequence goes on along the minus strand of NC_139161.1, from coordinate 51,948,818 downwards.
TAGCGCAGTGGGTTGGAGCTGTTGATTTTGGCCTCTTCCCAGCCACTCACCGTCCCGTCCACACCTGAATGTGGATGTTCAGAGACAGGGGGAAATCCCTTTATAGAACTTTCTCACACTTCCCAGCCACTGAGTTTATAAACATTTGGGCCTACCTTACCCAGAAGATATCTAGAGGGCCCAGGGCAAGGGAGGCGCCAGGGCCTAGGGAGCTGGGAGTGTAATAGGAAATTCGGTGAAGAAACCCAACGTATATGACCAGAACCAAACAGGGCAAGTTGTCACCAGCCACTTCTGGGGAGAAGAGGAGGATTGAAGAAGCATGGGGGCTTTTATAGTTTGTGTCTGTATTGTTTGCTCTTCTACTTGGAGAATGTATCGATGCATTACTTGAATCATACATTACTTAGATTATTAAAATTAAAAATAAGAGGAAAGGAAAATATGGGGAAAAAAAGCTAAAAAGAGGGGAAAAAAGAAAAAAAATTAAAAATAATAAAATGGTACCCAAATGTCCATCCATTGATGAATGGATAAGGAAAATTGTGTTAAGTCCATACAATGAGATATGATTCAGCCATAAAATGAAATGCAATAATGGGACTTCCCTGGCGGTCCAGTGGTTAAGACTCTGCACTTCCACTTCAGGGGTTGCGGGTTCGATCCTTGGCTGGGGAACTAAGATCCCACAAGCCACACGCTGGGGCCAAGGGGGAAAAAAAAAAAAAGAAATGGAATACTAATCATACTACAATATGGAGGAAGCTTGAAAACATTATGCTAAGTGAAAGAAGCCAGTCACAAAGGATCACGTATTATATGATTTCTATGAAATGTCCAAGTAAGCAAATATATAGAGACAGAAAGTAGATTAGTGGTTGCTTAGGGCTCGGGGGATCACGGAAATATGGGGTGGCAGGTAAAGGGTACAGGGTTTCTTTTTGAGGTAATGAAAACTCTCTAAAATTACCGTAGTGACAATCTCACAACTCTGTGAATATACTAAAAACTTCATTGTACACTTTAAACAGGGGAATTATATAGAATGTGAATTATAGCTCAAGAAAGCTGTTACCAAAAAAAAAAAAAGTCTAGAATGAGGGTAATTGCAAATTGTAAAGATAAATAATCAAATGACAGAGCAGGGTCTCAAGTGGCTTCCCAGGTCCTCTATGGGCTGCCCCTGTTTACCTCTCGCATCTAATCTCACACATTCCTCCAAGTCACAAGACTCTAGCCACTCCGGCCCACTTTCTGTTCCTGCGGCGCACCAAGCTCATTGTTTCCACAGGGCTTTTACTGCTCTTCCCTCCCCACAGGATTCCTCCCCTGCCTGGCCCCTTCTGTCAGACTGATCCCTCTGAGAGACCTCCCCAGTCCTCCCAGCCTGAAATAGCTCGTCTCCGATAATCTCTCCTCCACTCACCCCGTTTCTCTCACAGCAGTCACCAAGGAGGGAAATCATTTTATTTCCTTCTGTGATAGTTTGGGGTCTGACTCCCCCAGGGGACAGAGGTGTTGGTCTTGTTACTGCACCCCAGCCCCTGGAGCTGGGCCTGCCCTGTGTGGGCACCAAGCACACACTGGTGAGAAGATAGAGGGAAGGAGGCGGCCGTGGCAACAGCTCGCTCTTGTTTGCGTCCATGGGCCACTCTCCAGGGCTTCATTGGCTTCATCTCCGTAGCCCGGCCAGCTTCCTTCCCCAGCAGCCCCACCCTCTGCCTGCCCCGGTGCGCTGTCCTTGCTGCTTTCTCAAGGAGAACATAATGCTCGCTGGGCATTTTCATCCCCACCTAGGGGTTCCCTTGGCCTTTATTTTGCAGACTCCAACCTGAGCCTCCAGCCCTGCCCTTTCCTGCCCCTCCTGACACTGCTACCTGCCTGCCATCAGAATAGCCCCTGGCACCTCACACTCACCTAGATCAAAACTGAGCCTGAAAAACAAAACAAAAAAACCCCAAAAACTGAGCCTGGTCCCCCCCCTGTCCCAAATGTGCTTGACTGTGTGCATTCCACATTGGGTTCCTGGTTCTACCTCTTACCAGGCACCCAAGCCACTCTCTCCTTTACCCGTTTCATTCACTGATCACCAGTTTCTAGCAATTCTGCCACCTAAACGGCTCTGTCTCCCTCCCTGGTCTGGCCCCTGACACTTCTCACTGGGACTCTTCCCAGCCTGCTTCCTCTTTGGACTCCCTGTTTCCAGTCTTGCCTGGTCCAGTTTACTGGCTACGCGACACAGAGCCACAGAGTGACGTTTCTAAAATGCAGATGCGAGCCTGCCTCTCTTGTTTTGACCTCAGGATAACTTCCAGATTCCATTTGTGACCTGGCTCCGTATTCTTCTCTGGCCTCACCCCATGTTGCTCTTCTAGTTCTGTCTCGTCAGCCACATTGCGCTGCCCCGGTCCCCCAGCCTCGTCGTACTCTTGGCAGACTCGGGACTTTTGCACAAGTGGCCCCTGCCCCCCCCGTCCATCTCACACTCACACTTCAAGGCCCACACCTTCCTGGGGAAGGAGTCCCTTACCCCATTGTAAAGTGGTCTCCTCTGTGCCGCCACGCGCCTCTGGCTACTTTCTTTATTGTTGTTGTTGTATCACATTGTAATTTACAAATTTATATGCTTGTCTCTTCTCCTGGACAGCAATTCCTTGTAAAGAGGTCTGGGTATTATTCACTGTGGGCACCTAGCCGGGTCCTTACAAACAGTGGGATCTCAGGGCGTGTGTGTTGAGTCAACGAATGAATGAATGTCTGGGTAACCGCTGAAATAAATGGTCCATACAGAAAAAAGGAAGGTCGGCCTGGGGCAGGAAGAGTAGGGCGAGAGAGGGAGAGAGGGCATTCCTGGCTAGGGAACCAGTTTGAGCTGGTTGTGGCTAAGGGCATGGTGTGTCTGGGACCGTGGTGTCACTCAGTTTCACAATCACAACTCATTCCTCACTGCATGGCAGTTGTCCTTCTTTCCCCCACTATGCTTGCTTTAGCACCATCTCTCTTGCCGCTGTCTCCCTCGTTCTCCAGAGGACCTAGAAGTCATCAGCTAAGGGCTCCCCCACGTCCTGCCACCGAAACCACAAACCAACCTGTTCTCATGTTTGCCATTGAGCCTCTTATGGTGATGGGATGATGTGTCCCTCTCTTTCCTCTGGAACCCACCCCCTCCCACATTCTTGATGTTGCCCTGCAGGTTCCCCCACCCATGCACCAGCAGTTGCCTCTCACACAGTGTCTGGAACACAAGCACACACTAGCTGGGTTCAAATCCTGTCTCCACCTCTTAGTATCATCATGACCCGGACAAGTTACATCCCCTCTATCTGTAAAATGGAGATGATTGGATTATCTTCCTTTCAGGACTGTTTCAAGGATTAGATGAGATTAAACACTGAATAAGTATTAGCTAAGACTCACGCAGTATTGTTTACCACTAAAAAGACCAAACTTTTCCTTGATTCACATCCTCCTCTACCTCCTGGCCCATTTCTCTGCTCCTGTCACAGAGAAACTTCTGGAAAGGGTTGTCACTGTCTCCGATTCCTAGTTCCCATTTTCTCTTAACCTAATCCATGCTGGCTTCCATCCTGACCACACCACTGACACCGCCCTTGACAAGGTCACCAGTTGACTTTTAATGTTACCAAACCCAGCGGTCATTTGTCTGTTCTCATCTCATGTGACTGGTCATCTGCATTCAACACAGACAGCCACATCCTCCTTCTTAAAACTGTGTCCCCCCCGAGACTCCAGGACACCACCCTCCCTGGGTTTCTTCCCCTCTCTCTGGCTGCTTCTCAGTCTCTGCTGGGTTCTCCTCCTCTGCTCCACTTGTAAAGGTCCAAGAGCCTCAGGGCTTCATTTGTGGAGCCCATCTTTCCCCTAAGTGTCTCATCCAGACCTATAGCTTTAAATACCCCCATCTGGTGAGGACTCCTGACCCTACACATCCTGCCCAGGATGTGTACTCTACCGTGTGCAGTGACCGATTGTGAAACTCACTTGTTTACTATTATATATCCACTTAGTTATTATTAGATCTCAAATTCAATTATTAATTTACACACCTCGCAACCTATTTCCTCCCTGGTTAACCCCCATTTTAATAAATGGCAACATTATTCTCAAAGATGCCCAAGTTAAAAACCTAGAAGTCATTTCTGATTCCCCCCCTCCCTTATCCTTCTCATCCCCACAGCAAACCCTATCTTCAAGCCACACGCTGAATCCATCTACTTCTCTCCATCTCTGCTGCCAGACCCCTAGACTAAGCCACTCTCATGTCTTGCCTCCTGACCTCTCACATGGAAGAGCATTCCAGGTGAGAGAACAGGATGTGCAAAGTCCAGACGAGGCACGCTGATGGGGAGGGGGTGTCAGCCCAACAAATGTGGAGAAGGCATAAGGGTGTGCCAGGAAAATAGGTTGAGACCAGACCAGGGAGAGGCTGCAATCCAAGCAGAAAAGCAACAGAATAATGGAAGGCGGGCTTCAGGGGGGCTTAGCTTAGCAACACAGGTGGGACAGAGTAGGGGCGGGGAAAGTCTAGAATGGGGAAGGGACTGGAGAATGAGTTTGAGGTTCCGAGGTCATGGCGCTGAGGTGGGGAGTGGGGTAGGGATGGAAAAGAAGAGCAGAGACTGGAAACATTTGGAGAAAAATGATCAGAGCAAGAAGACTCTTGGAATATGGAGGGGAAAGAAGAGGAAAAACAAAAAGCAAAGATGCTTCTTGGAGACAAGCGAGGGCTAAAGGAGAAGCTGGGCTGGTGGTGTGGTGGGGGGAATCTGCCTGTGCTCTGGGAGGGGAAGGGGCCTCCCCCAGGGTCCTATGTCTGAGTCACGGAGAAAGTTCAGGTTCGGGAGCTGAGAGAAGCGAGCCCTAAGCACTTTCCTCAACTGGCTTCTGGGGTTCTGAGGCTAAAGGCGGGGATGAGGGTGGGAAGTCAAGGTTTTGGGGGGGCCCTTGTCTAGAAGGCCAGTGCTATGGAGGTCAGGGAAGAGCTCAGAGGTGGGGATGGGGTCTCACCCGCCTGCGCTCCGTCCTGTCCCGGTTGTGGGTGAACTGTAAGACACAGGAAAGGGTTGGTGAGCCCTGCCCTGCCCCTCTGCCACCCCTTCTCCCTGGGCATGGCTCACGGTCACCCACCTTCATAGTGGGCTGCAATCGCTCTGCGCGCCCGTGGTTTCCGGCCTTTAGGTGCTGAGAATCAAAGAAAGACAGATGGGCAAAGCAGTCCCCACGTCTAGAGGGGCCAGGAGCTGCTCTCTCAGCCCCATCCCCCTCAAAACCCTGGCATCCTTATTCTCATCCAGACTCCTGGCCTCAGAACCTCAGGCCTTATCTTCCTCCATAGGTAGAGCCGCTGATAATTTATTATCCAAACTGGGATGCTTCTGAGAGCAATAGGGGTGTTATTAATCATCGCTCTGAGCCAACAGGTGTAAGCCAGGACAGCCCCCTGCAAACCTGGATACGTGGTCACACGGTCACCCCAGTCATAAGTCTCTTTGCTTCTTGGGCTTCAGGCCTGACTCCCCCACCTCATCTTCATCAGGACCCCAGGGGTTCTCCTAATTCCTGGCCATCCCGCCTTCATATCTGGGGTAGGGTCTGAAGCGAGAAGCAGGTCTATGCCATGGAAGGAGCTTCAGAGGGAGGGTCAGAATTCTAGGTTCGAGTTTCCATGACTCTGAACCCCCCTTTACTCTCAGTGCCTCAGCTTCTCTATCCGTAAATGAGGATAATGGGTTTTGCTCTGCCTGCTTCACGGGGCTGTTATGATGAACAAAAGCAATAATGAGTCCAGAAGCCACCACAGACCAGCCGCTATTATTATTCCTGAGGTTGGGATAAAGGGCTGCTCACCACTCCTGCGAGGCCGAACCAGTTTCAGGAAAGGCAAGGTATCCTGGCGCTCCTCTGTCTGGGGATTCAGGTCCTAGGGACGTTAAGGGCAGGGCTAAACCCGGATCTTGCCAGGGACTCCCAGAGGCATAAACTGAGACCGACAGGGGGCCCGTCACGAGAGGCCCCAGCCAGCAAGAGGCACAGGGAGGGACCTTAGGGAGGGACCGAGCCTCCCAGCCAAGAGTGGCCAGGGCCACGAGGAGGCAAGTTCCAGGGTCAGGCCGCAGCCCTCGCCCCCCTTCCCACAACCAGCCACATCCCCCTATTCTGCTCCGCCCAACCAGCCATTGGTACATTGCACACACGCCCACACCCAGTCAGCATGCACAGTGGGTACACGCACCACACACACAGCCAGCATCCCTCTCCCACACAGACTCCCACACACTCCCACTTCCACCACGGCCACTAAACGCTTCGTACTCGGCTTGACACAAGCGCGGCACAAACCCCTCACACACAGTTGTCACCCTCTCTCTCACGTACCCATGCCCCACGGCGCGGCTGGTGCACACCCCCGCACACGGCTGGCACAACCGGGGCACACCCTGCATCCTCAGCCGGCGCACACTTCCCATGCCCAGCAGCCCGAGGCCAGCACCCACCCCCACTCACCAGCGGGTCGGGGTCCTCCTCTGCCACCAGCTCCCCCTGGGAAGGCTCCTGCTGGGAAGGAGGCAGCGTCACCCTGTCCTTCTCCACCTGACATCTCACCCTCCACCCATCTTCCTGGCCCCCTGCCCTCGGCCCACCCGGCCCCATCAGCTGCTCGGCAGAGTCCGCTCCTGATCTGCCCAGGGAGGGGTGTGCAGGCGGGCCTCACCTGGGCAGACAGCGATGCCCGGCTCCCCAGGCTGACCACGGCCAGCAGGAGGCCAAGGCAGGCCAGCGCCAGGCCCAGGCCCAGCACAAGCGGGGCCAGCAGGGCGGTGCCCGGCTCCCCCCGGCGCCCCCTCCGCCTCTGGCTCCGACGGGCGGCCATGGGGGCGGGGGGCTGTGCCTGCCTCACCGCCCCCCCATCCCGGGACCCGAGGGATCGGGGGAGGGGGAGCCGGCGGGCGGATCGGGCTGGAGAGAGGGAGGGGCCAGGGAAACGGGGCGGGAGGGGGTGTGTGTGTGTGTGATGAGGACAGGAAGCCGGACACTGTGTGTGAGATTAAACTCCGAGCCCGGCCGAGAGCAGCGCACGGAGCGGGACGCGCGCCGCTCCGCGTGCAGACCACAGAGCGAGTCCCGGCCGGGGGCACGCACCGCCCGGGCGTGGAAAAGCGGGGCAGTGTTTGTGTGAGTGCGCAGTGGGCGAGATGGGGTGTGCGGCTGAGCGCCCTCCACGCGGCCGGCCGGCGGGAGAGAGGCAGCGAGGGCTGAAAGGAGCAGAAACTCCACTCGGGCTGTGTACGGGTGGCCGGGGCGACAGCACTGCAGCTCCTGCAGGTCTAGTCCTGCCCAAGCGAGATTGCTAATTTAGGCCTCCAGACCAAGGTAACTAGGCAATCCCTCAGTCAACACGGTTAGAGGCCAAGGCGCATTTGGATTTTAGCAGCTGCACGGAAAGACGATTCTTTCCTGTAAGTGACGGAAAGAGCCTGCGGGTATCCATTAGCGCGGGTTGGGTTTTCACTTCTTTTAGCAAATCAGTTGGTAGTTGATTTAAACCCCGGGGTCATGCAGCTGGGGAGAGCAAGCTTCTAGACCTGTGTGCCAGAAACATCGCCCCCCAACCCCGCCAAGTGTGTTCCCCGAATGCACTTCTCTGGAAACACAGAAGCCACTTAAACAAATAATAGGGCTAACCTGAGCTCAAGTGGAGCTACAAGAACTCTTTAAATTTAACGTGGCGCAAAGCCACGTTAGCAAAACCAAAACGTAATCCCTAACCTAATTGCAGTTACAGCCTCTCCCAGGAGTTGAGTTTTCAACCAATCAGTCTGGAATTTCCTGATCCACACTAGTGAGGTAGTTTCCAAAAGACTCCTGCCCTTCCCGGCCCCTAAGGGAAGGGGACCTTGCCTGAAACAATCCTTTCTTTTCTTTTGCTAATAAATGCTTTGTCCCTATAAAAGATCCCTTTGGTTCAACTCCTCAGAGGCCTTTCTGCTTGTTAAATGGGATGCTGCCCGATTCATGAATGTTGAATAAAGCCAATTAGACCTTCAAATTTACTCAGTTGAATTTCGTAAAAGCTGGACCCTTTTTGCCATGAAAACACTTTTGTAAACGGTAAGACCCTCCAAAGTTCCTTTAAACTATGCAGTGTTCACCTCTGCATATTTGCAAAGAGAAGTACTGGATTAGAAAAAAACTCTGTTGCAAAAGTCATAGTTAAACAACAAGGTAAAGCAGTGGTTCTGAACAAGGTAAGGATGTGGAGACCCTTCCGCCTTCCCCCTCTGCTCAGTCCTGCCCGCTCCCACGCTGCCCTCCTGACTTGGTTTCTCTTCCGTTATGGAACCTTTCTGAACCACCTTCCTGCTTCAGGGTCTCAACACCAGTTATTCCCCTTACCTGGAACACTCAGACCACCCTCACCCCCGGCTCAAGTCACTTCAAAGAGAGTTTTCTAGATCATTTTTTTAAAATTAGGTTCCCAACTTCCCCCGTTCTCTAGTCTTTATTTCCTTCTTAGTTATTTTGTAATGCTCTGTTTGTAATTTGTAATGATCTGTTTGGCTACTATCTCCCCAACTACATTGTAAAATACAAATTGCATATTTCCTGGTTTATCTGCTTATCGTCTATCTCTAGAATGTAAACTCTTGGAGGACATCAGTCACTACTGTGCTCCCAGCACTTTATCAAATGCTGGCTCCCCAGATATCACGAGAGCAACCTCGTGATATCTTTTTGACAAGATAAAGATATCTCTTTATTGACAAGATAAAGCCAGGTTTATTGCTTACCCCTTGACAGTCTGACAACACTTCACAGGGAGATGAGTAAGGCCATGACATTTATTGAGACTCTGAAATCTCATTTAAAGGGGGAGAGTCTGGGCTTCCCTGGTGGCGCAGTGGTTGGGAGTCCACCTGCTGATGCAGGGGACGCGGGTTCGTGCCCCGGTCTGGGAAGATCCCACATGCCGCGGAGCGGCTGGGCCCACGAGCCATGGCCGCTGAGCCTGCGCTCCGCAATGGGAGAGGCCACAACAGTGAGAGGCCCGCGTACCGCAAAAAAAAAAAAAAAAAAAAAAAGGGGGAGAGTCTTTCCATGATGGGGTAGGAGCGGGGGTTGATTAGGGTTGGGGAAGGGTCATGGCGTAATAGTTTAGAATGAACACAGAATAATGAGGATTTTGAGGTGAGGGGTTCAAACAGTCTTAGGGTGCAAACTGTCAGCAATAAATAAGCAATAAAGTTAATTTGCAATATTCATCTTTCTGGGCAAGTCTCTTGGAAAAATGTTATGTCAATGAAGGCAGTGGAATAGTCATGTTAATATCAATGTTAAGGGACTTCCCTGGTAGCGCAGTGGTTAAGAATCCACCTGCCAATGCAGGGGACATGGGTTTGAGTCCTGGTCCAGGAAGATCCCACATGCCACGGAGCAACTAAGCCCGTGCACCATAACTACTAAGCCTGTGCTCTAGAGCCCGTGTGCCACAACTACTGAAGCCTGCACACCTAGAGCCCATGCTCTGCAACAAGAGAAGCGATCGCAATGAGAAGCCCGAGCACCACAACGAAGAATAGCCCCCGCTCACAGCAACTAGAGAAAGCCCGTGCGCAGCAACGAAGACCCAGCGCAGCCAAAAAAAAAAAAAAATCAATGTTGGGACTTCCCTGGTGGCACAGTTGTTAAGAATCTGCATGCCAATGCAGGGGACACGGGTTCGAGCCCTAGTCTGGGAAGATCCCACATGCCACGGAGCAACTAAGCCCGTGCGCCACAACTACTGAGCCTGCGCCCTAGAGCCCGCGAGACACAACTACTGACCCCGTGTGCTACAGCTACTGAAGCCCGCGTGCCTGGAGCCCATGCTCCGCAACAAAGAGAAGCCACCGCAATGAGAAGCCCGCACACCGCAAGGAAGGGTAGCCCCCGCTCGCCGCAACTAGAGAAAGCCTGCGTGCAGCAACAAAGACCCCACGCAGCCAAAAATAAATAGTTAAAACAATTTTTTTAAATCAATGTTAAGCTGAATGAGTATCCCTGGTTTCAGTTCTCAACCTACATAATAGATGCTTAATAAACATTTGTTGGTTGATTGAACTGAAAGCCCCAAGGGGACGGGACCGACATATGTCTTCTTCTCCTCTGTTTGTACTTGGTGACTAGCGAAGTATCAGGCAAACAGGGAGCACTCAATAAATATTTAATAAATGAATGAATGGACAGATCTTTATTGGGGATTCTAGTGGTTCACATTTAATACAGGGAGAAGGAAGAAGCCCAGGAGGCTTTGGAAGCCCAGAAGGAATTCTGGTCATTTTCAGGATTTATATCACTTAATGACACTGATTTAAATTTAATTTTACTTCAGACTTGTGACTTTCCTTTTTCCCTTGAAGCAAGGTTTTCTCTGTCTTTATTCTGTGCTTAATAGGTGTGATTAGGGTTTTCTGGGTGCATACAAATGAGATGAAGAAAGGGATGACAGAGTGGAAAGGGATTATTGGGCAAGAGTTGGAAAAAGTCAAGGACAGAATAGCAAGATGCAAACTGGTACCAGACACCATTGTCTGAGCGGGTGAGGAACTGAAGAGGATCTGAGGAGCTTGTGTGCACTCCTGAGGGTGGCTGGCTCTTCCCACCAGGCCTCGAGCTGAGGAAGGTCTTGGTTTTGTCAGCCACGGGGGTATGTCCCTGCACAAGCCCCCTTCCTTCAGGTGACCAGAGAGACCTCCATCTGGAAAAGCCTGACCCACATAAAGGCAATGCTTGTGTTTTCTTGAAGCAATTCGGTTTCCTTCCTCAGTTTACCCACTCTCTCCTCAGCTCTGAGGCCAGAGCCCTGAGATGAACGTGCGAGCCTTGTGTTTAGAGATGACCCTGATATTCATTAAAGAGTTCTTTGATTTTCACTGAGCTTGACGAGTGAGCCATTACCATGGGCCTCTGTCAGTCTGGGTATTGGACGTGTGGAACAATTAGGAAATAAAACAGGATTTCTGATCCCAGGTCAGGCATACTCCTCATCACCAATCTCCCCTCAGATCCCACTGAAACCAAAGTAGACAGTATCAAAAGGAAAGACAGCCAAGATGGAGGGGGTGTCCAGCCAAGCCTGGCTGCTTAGGCTGCCAAGGAGAGGCCACGGTCTTGGCCAACAGGCAAAGGAAAGTGGGAGAAGGGGGACTGAAAACCCAAAATTGATTGAAGGCCTGGAAGACAGGCCACCAGCATCAGTTATGACTCTACTTCCCTTCCTCACCAGAAGGCATTTTCCCTCAGACAAAATGTCAGACATCTTGTCTCCAAAGAAATGGAATCAATTGTCTGAGGGAAGTTAATGCTTCTGGTATGAATGTTGGAGGTTCAGAATAAGTGTCTCTCATTCTAGCATTTGGGGTGGCCCACTGCCTGACAGTTGACCATCAACCTTCCCTACTCCAATTGAAACCTTTCAGTTGATATGTCCTATTTTGATGCACAAAGAATTTCTAGGCCAAATTTCCACCAGGGAAAAACCTAGAGGAGAAAGAGTATAATTTATATACCAGCAGAGGAAATCCAGGATACCTAGGTAGTTCTTTATTAAATATTACCAAGGATCTACATGCATATGGGAGAACAAGTAGCATGCAAAGAAAGATCAAAATAAGCAAACAAAAAAAACCTGACACTGGAGAAAACAGATAATTCCTAGTACAAAGAGAACTATCTAATATACTTGGAGATTCAAGAAGACGAAACATCCATAAAGCAAGAACAGGATGTTGTGTGAGAGAGGAACAATCAGAGAACAAAAATTATTTTGCAGAGACTAAAAATGTGGTTGCAAAAATAAATGTTGAATAGAAGGATTACAACATAGAGTTAAGAAAAAAAATCTCCAAAAATATAGAATAAAAAGAGGAAAAATGGGGGACTTCCCTGGTGGCGCAGTGGTTAAGAATCCACCTGCCAATGCAGGAGACACGGGTTCGAGCCCTGGTCTGGGAAGATCTCGCGTGCCTTGGAGCACCTAAGCCCGTGTACCACAACTACTGAGCCTGTGAGCCACAACCACTGATGCTGTGTGCCACAACTACTGAAGCCTGCGCACCTAGAGCCCGTGCTCTGCAACGAAGAGAAGCCATTGCAATGAGAAGCCCACGCACCGCAACGAAGAGTAGCCCCTGCTCGCAGCAACTAGAGGAACCCCACGCACAGCAACAAAGACCCAACGCAGCCAAAAATATAAATAAATAAATTCATAAAAAAAAAAGAAAAGAGGAAAAATGGAAATCAGGGAGAAAAGATAGCAAACACAGAGGACCAATCCAGAAGGATCATACAGTTATTAGGAACCCCAGAAAATAATAATGAAGGAATTGGAGGGAAGGAAACTATCTTAGAAAAAAATAAGAGATAATTTCCAGAAAAAGTCATGTCTTCATTCTGAAAGGGTTTACTGTATGCTCAAGATGATGAATGAAAAATTATCCATATCTAGATACTTCCTCATGAAATTTCAGAACGTCAGGAATAAAGGGAAGATGTTAAAAGTTTCTAAAGAGAAAAACTATTCCTCTCCAAAGGAACAAGAATCAAAATGGCTACAGACTTTGTGTCAATACCAGTGAATCCTAGAAGACTGAATGGAGACATGCCTGCACAATTTTGAGAGAAAAGAATTTCTACCTAGAATTCTATATATATCTGGTCAAACAGATAAAGACTTGTTCTGACACACAAAGTTGGCCTCCACACACACTTTTCTAGAAAATTGAGGATGTATTCCAGAAAATGTGGTAGCAAACCAGAAAGAAGACAAAATAATATACAGGAAACAGTGGATCTAAGCCCAAAGAACAGGGAATGAAGGATGATGACTTAGGGAGTAATGGGTTCTACCTGGAGGAGGAAGCAAAAATGTGGATTGAATTGTATAAATGGTATGAACAATAACTCGGGGGAAAAAAAGACATGCTATAGCTAAGGAGTACAAGAAGAAAGAAAAGCCGTCAGAATCTCTAGGAAAATTCCAAAACTGAAGAAGGAATTCTTGGTTTAAATAATAGGCAAGGGATTTCCCTTGTGGTCCAGTGGGTAAGACTTCACACTCCCAATGCAGGGGGCCCAGGTTCGATCCCTGGTTGGGGAACTAGATCCCACATGCACGCTGCAACGAAGAGTCCGTATGCCACAACTAAGAAGTCTGTGGGCCAACCGAGAAGTCCGCATGACACAAGTGAAATAAAAGATCCCACATGCCGCAAGGAGGACCCCGCGTGCTGCAACTAAGACCCGGTGCAGCCAAACTAAATAAATAAATGTTTAAATGATAGGCAAGTTGTAATATGACATGATGGTATTTAATTGATCTAGTATTAATCAATGACCTTAATGCTTGAAACATTCTCCTGGGTTGTGGGATTGAGTGCATTGAAGAGAAGGTGTAATCCTGGGACTTCCCTGGTGGTCCAATGGTTAAGACCCCGCACTTCTACTGCAGGGGGCGCGGGGTTCCAGCCTGTTGTTTGAGTGTGACCAGTATTCACAAGGCCCTCATAATGTCAATACTGTTCATCGGATCTTAACCTTTGGAGTCGACATAGAAAAATCAAGAAGATTTGTTTGTGGTTGCAGGAACAATTGTAAATACCCAAAATCTTGACTTTGTACAATAAATGTGAAACTGAGAAAAGTTTGCATGTGGGAGTGAGGAGAGAAAGAGGAGTCACAAGCTGGCCTCTCTTGCTAGAGATGCTGAGGCAAGTAGATGGAACCAAAATCATTAATATAAAAACAAAAATAATACTATAAATAGTCATTATTGGGAAGAAGAGAGGGAGAGGGAGGGTAAATGAGTTAAACGCCTCATGTTTTATATTGGAAACTCAACATTCACTAAAATTGATATATAAAGAAATAAAGTACGGGCATTCGAGCTAGGAATTTTGGAAACAACTTCCAAAAGAAATAAAAACAGAAACCATTAAAAGGGGTTGCCTCAAATGCAGTCAACCAGGGATGGTCAGATGCTGTTTGACTACCTGGCAGACAAGCATGGTTTTAGGCAGGAATATTTAGATACACTCTACAGATATGCAAAATTCCAATATGAATGTGGAAATTACTCTGGAGCAGCAGAATATCTTTACTTCTTTAGAGTGTTGGTTCCAGCAATGGATAGAAATGCTTTGAGTTCACTCTGGGGAAAACTGGCCTCTGAAATCTTAATGCAGAATTGGAATGCAGCCATGGAAGACCATACACCATTAAAAGAGACGATAGATAATAATTCTGTGAGTTCTCCACTTCAGCCTCTTCAGCAGCGAATGTGGCTCATTCATTGGTCTCTGTTTTCTTCAATCACCCTAAAGGGTGTGATAACATTATTGATCTCTTCCTTTACCAGCCACCGTATCTTAACACAATTCAGACAATGTGTCCACATATTCTCCGCTATTTGACCACAGCAGTCATAACAAACAAAGATGTCTGAAAACGCCGGCAGGTGCTAAAAGATCTGGTCAAAGTTATTCAACAGGAGTCTTACACATATAAAAACCCAATTACAGAGTCTGTTGAATGCTTATATGTTAACTTTGACTTTGATGGGGCTCAGAAAAAGCTAAGGGAATGTGAATCAGTGCTAGTGAATGATTTCTTCTTGGTGGCTTGAGGATTTCATTGAAAATGCCTGTCTCTCCGTATTTGAGACACTTTGTCGCATCCATCAATGAAGCAGCATAAACATGTTGGCAGATAAACTGAACGTGACTCCAGAAGAAGCTGAAAGGTGGATTGTAAATTTGATTAGAAATTCAAGACTGGATGCCAAGATTGATTCTAAATTAGGTCATGTGGTTATGGGTAACAGTGCAGTCTCACCCTATCAGGAAGTGATTGAAAAGACCAAAAGCCTTTCATTTAGAAGCCAGATGTTGGCCATGAATATTGAGAAGAAACTCAATCAGAATAGTAGGTCAGAGGCTCCTAACTGGGCAACTCAGGACTCTGGCTTCTACTGAAGAACTGTACAGAAAAAAATGAAAAAACTATAAAAGAAAGATGAAATAATAAAGCCATTATACAAAGGTGAAACATTTTAGAAACAACATATTGAGCATAAATTTTGGAGAATTTGAATAAAATTGGCTGTTTCATTTATGCCATTAAAAAAAAAATGGGGTTGCCTCTAGGTCACAGGAGGGTGTTGGGTGGAACAGGATGGGAAGGGGTGAGGCACTGTTGTTTTTCACCATAATCTCCTCTGTTCTACTTGATTCGTTATCAAATGAATGCAGCATTTCAATTTGTAAAAGGAAAAAAAAATTGCAAAGCAGGAAGCCTTGCTGAGGAGGGAAAGTCATTATGCGCCTCTGCCAGGCCTGTGATCACACCTGCTAGTGGAAAAAAACAGGGATTGGACCCTTGGAGACAGCAGATCATCCTCAGAGCCTTTAACTTTGGCTTGAAAAATTAATTCAATGCACTTAACCTTTTTGTTCTTGGTTTGCGGCCAAAATTAAAATTAACTTGCATTTTTTTGGACACTGATAGGAAGTAACTGGGGAAATGTGTAGGAAAAATACTGAAAGGAAATCTGCCAGTGCGATTTTTTTTTCTCTGCCTTTGTACACTCTTCTTCTCAATTTTTCTACCATTATAATGAGGGAAAATAAGATTTTTTTTAAAAGAGGCCCAGTTTGATTAATACCACTTCAGTGCAAAGAAGGAATTTCCCGTGGTCTGTAAGGGTCGGGGCTGTGTCTGCTTTGCTGGCCATCATATTTCCACTGCCAGCAAAAGCTTGTTGAACGAAAAATATAATGTAACCTCCCAGGCTGGCAGTGACCAGTTAATATCGGTGGGAGCAACCTGGGAGTGGACAGTGGCCATCCCGACTGAGAAGGTTCCCAGGATGAGGGACTTTCAGTGCTAAACCCGGGACAATCCCAGGCAACTGGAGTCGGTAGCAAGCCTAGAAGAGGACTAGCTGTTTATCACCACCCTCCCAAGTCACCACCACACACACTTTCTGTCAAAATTCGGAAGCTCAAAACGTCAATCAACTTTTTTTTTGTCTGTTTTTGTCAACACCTTGAGGCTTGCAGTATCTTAGTTCCCCGTCCAAGGATTGAACCTGTGGCCCCTGCAGTGGAAGTGTGGAGTCCTAACCACTGGACTGCCAGGGAAATCCCTCAATCGATTAATAAAACAACCGAAATCCTCTACTCGTATTCCAAATCCCCATCCTTCCCCAGGCTTTCACAACCATCCCTTCACTGATGACTCCCTGGCCCTCCCTCCCACTCCCCAGCTGACCAGATGCTCCACCAAAGTCCCCTTTACTCAACCCAGCAGATACACCTTAGTGCACATCTTACATCTTTGCAACATCTTTGATTGTTTTTCACTCTCATTTTGAAACCCTTTTTCCCTGGCCTCTACCCCTCTGGCTTCTCATTTCCTTCATTAGTCATTTTAAGGAAGATAAATGCACTATCTTTAAATTGGTTCATTCATTATTTTACCAAACTTGGTATCACAAATGGAGTTGATACAGAAATTTCACACTTGATCACTGAATACAGTCCAAAGTATTTTAAATTGGGAATGTTTTTAGCTTTTTATTCTTTATTATTTTTTTAAAATTTATTTTTCATTTATTTTTGGCTGCGTTAGGTCTTCACTGCTGCACGCAGGCTTTCTCTAGTTGTGGCGAGCGGGGGCTACCCTTCGTTGTGGTGTACAGGCTTCTCATTGCAGTGGCTTCTCTTGTTGAGGATCATGGGCTATAGGTGCATGGGCTTCAGTAGTTGTGGCACGTGGACTCAGTAGTTGTGGCGCATGGGCTTAGTTGCTCCAAGGCACATGGGATCTTCCCGGACCTGGGATCAAACCCATGTCCCCTGCATTGGCAGACTGATTCTTAACCACTGCACCACCGGGGAAGTCCCAACGTATTTTCAACTGGAAATGTTTTTAGCTTTTTATTTTAAATTTTATTTTGAACAATTTTAAACCTACAGAAAAGTTGAAGTATACTACAATGAACACCCTTAGACCTTCCCCCTGTATTCACCAATAGTCAACTTTTTTCCACATTTGCTTTGTCTTTCTTTTCACATATATTTTATATATATATATATATATATATATATATATACGAATATACTTTCTCCTTCTTCTTCTTCTTCTTATTACTGTTGAAATATGTGAGAGTAAGTGGCAGACATCATGACCTTTTACCCTACATACTTCAGCATGGATCTCCTAAGAACAAGGATTTTTCTCTTACCTAACTATAATATAAATATCAAATCTGGATACTTAATATCTATACAACATTATCTAGTATACAATCTATATTTAAATTTCCCCAATTATCCCAATAATGTCCATTATAGCAATTGTGTCTTCCAATCCAGGATCACAGGTCACACTCTTATGCCTTTGTAGGCTCCTTTACAGTTAGTCCCTTACATACAAACCTTCAAGTTGTGAACTTTCAAAGGTGTGAACATGCATCTGGTTCCAGCAAGGAACCAGAACCTGTGCCTTCAACGTCAGGCATGAGTGAAACTGCAGCTCGCCCTCCGTCTCCTGTTGCTGACGATCCTTCAGCTCTACCATCTCCCACCTCCTCTCCCTCCTCCAGTCAGTAACTCTTCTTGCCTGTTCACTTGTTGCCAGCCCCTGTATGTTAGCTGTTGTACTGTACTACTGTACTTTTCAAGGTACTGCACTGTAAGATTAAAAATGTTTTCTTTATTTTTTGTGTTCGTTTTTTATGTATTATTTGTGTGAAAAGTATTATAAACCTGGGCTTTCCTGGTGGCGCAGTGGTTGAGAGTCCGCCTGCCGATGCGGGGAACGTGGGTTCGTGCCCCGGTCCAGGAAGATCCCACATGCCGCGGAGCAGCTGGGCCCGTGAGCCATGGCCGCTGAGCCTGCGCGTCCGGAGCCTGTGCTCCTCAACGGGAGAGGCCACAACAGTGAGAGGCCCGCGTACCGAAAAAAATATATATTATAAACCTATTACAGTACAGTACTATATAGCCGATTGTGTTAGTTATATACCTAGGCTAACTTTGTTGGACTTACCAACAAATTGGACTTACGAACGCACTCTCGGAATGGAACTTGTTCATATGTAGGGGACTTACTGTAATTGCGAACAGTTTCTCGGCCTTTCTTTGTCTTTCAAGACATTGATATTTTTGTGTCTGGACCAGTTGTTTTAGAGAAGGTATAAAGGAAAAACTCACTTCCTGTTGTGTGTCTCCTCTATTCTCAATACTTCTACAATACCATATCACTTCTGATGCCAGATGTGTGGTTTTTCCACACATCAAGCATTTCTGCAACACCAGCTGAGTGTCCTACAATTTAACTCAGTTCCGGGCCATCTACCTGGAAATAGTGTCAGATCCTGCAGGTTAAGGGCTCAGTCCTATAAGACTGTCCCTTCCCCACATACAAGACACCAAGGGCAAGTCCAGGTTGATAACTGTGCTTCTAACCAACCAGCTATGAATCAGTCGTTCCCACCACTTCTTCCTTAGGTTTGATTAATTTGCTAGAGAGGCTCACAGAACTCAAGAAGACAGTTTACTGGACTTCCCTGGTGGTCCAATGGTTAAGACTCTGTGCTTCCAATGCAGGGGACACAGGTTCGATCCATGGTCAGGGAACTAAGATCCCACATGCCACACTGCACACTGCAGCCAAAAATAAAAGAAAGAAAGAAGACAGTTTACTTGCTAGATTACCAGTTTATTACAAAAGGCTATAACTCAGGAACAGCCAGATGGAAGAGATGCACAGGGCAAGCTTTGTGGGAAGGGGCGTGCCACCCTCCCAGCACCTCTGCATGTTCATCAACCCAGAAACTCTGTAAATGTGGTCCTTTTGGGGCTTTATGGAGACTTTGTTACATAGACACGATTGATTAAATCATTGGCCATTGGTGATTGAGCTCCAACTCTAGCCCTTCTCCCCTCCCTGGAAGTTTGGGATTGAAAGTTCCAACCCTCTAATCACATGGTTGGCTCCCCTGGCAACCAGCCCCCATCCTTAGGGGCTTTCCAAAAGTCACCCCGTTACCATAAGCTCAAGTGTGATTGAAGGGGATGTGTTATGACACTTGTTATGACACAAGACATTCCTTTCACTTTTACGGCCCTGGCATTATTTCAGAAACCAAGGACAAAAGACCAAATACTAAAAGAAAAGATACTCCCATTGCTCTTATCAACTGGGAAATTCCCAGGGTTTTAGGAGCTCTGTGCCAGAAATGGGGACAAAGATGAAATATATATTTCTTATTGTAAATCACAATATCACATAATGTCCCCTAGGTTATTTGTTGTTGCTGTTGTCTTATGAATAAATCAGGTTGCAAATTTTTGGCAGGAAAGCCTAGAAATGCTGTGTGTCCTTCTTGGTGCCTCGTATCAGGAGGCACAGGACATGACTCATCCCATTACTGGTGATGTTAACTTTGATCCCTTGGTTAAGGTCACTTGTGCTAGGCTTCTCCACTCTAACATTACCTTTATCATCTTTGTGATGAATAAATAGTCTGTGGAGGGAATTCCCTGGCAGTCCAGTGGTTAGGACTCCACATTTACACTGCAGGGACCACAGGTTTCATCCCTGATCAGGGAACTAAGATCCTGCAAGCCATACGGCCGAAAAAAAAAGAGTCTGTGGAAAGACGTTTGAGACCCTGTAAATATCCTGTTCTCCAACAAAAGTCTACCTAAAGATTTTAACATCCTTTAATGTTTCTTGCCTGAATCAATTACTACTATGTTGGGTTCAAGACATGAATTTCCTAATTCTTCCTCTGTATTTATTAATTACAGTCTACTGTAATTTCCCTTCTTCTCCACTTATTATTTGTTTTTATTTTTAGGATAGCCATGTGTTCAGTGATCATGTATTATCTAATGTATTATAATCTATTAAGTCATTATCCATTTTAATATGTATATTGTTCCAGATTCATCCAGTGGGAGATTTTTCCATTTGATTCCTGTGTCCTCTTCAGTTTCTGAGCTCTTCCTTCTTGTTTTCCTCCTCCTCTTCCTCTTTCCCTTCTCCTCCTCTTTCTCTTTCTTCTTCTCCTCCCCACCTCTCTCTTCCAGGCACCCTTTGTACTTCCTCTGTACCAGCCCTGGGAGCTCTTCAAGGAATTCTGTTTCCCATCACAGAGAGGTCTATTAGAAACCAAGATCTAAACACAGGGTAAACTCAGTACTTCTAGAAGTATCACTGCTTCTAGACCCTTTATCAGACACAGATAGGATATATAAATATTATATAGTAAATTCATATGACACCTTTAAGTGTGGTCCAACACCGCAAGTTTCTTCCTCATCCTCCCTCCCACATTTGTATCCCCTCCCCCCCACATTTGTATCCCCTCCCCAACCCCAATGTTATTCTTGATCACAACACTGTGTGTTGCCGTCATTGCAATGAGCACAATTTATATTGATCGTCTATCCCCTCACTGGAGTGTGAAGTTCAATTATGAGCAGTTTCGAGGGCAGAGACCATATTTGCCAGCTCACTGCTGGGTCCCCTCTGCCTAATGCAGCCCCCACCCACAGTCGGAGCCCAGGCCTGATGAGAAGCCCACAAGTGAGCCCTACTTGACCTTGTGTTGGTATCTAGGTGGAATATTTTTGAACGTTTGTGTTTCACTTTGTGTTTTCATAGTCTCATGCTTTAGTTTGGACAAAACATTGCTTTCAGAGTTTATCTTCCTTGTTTCTCCAGACAAGCCTGGGAGGTGAAGGTTGTTATCTGCATGTTACAGAGGAAAAAATGAGGCTGAGACACTAGGGGCCCAGCCCAAATTTGCACAGCTGTCCACTAAGAGGACTAATTGCAACCAGTCTGAACAGTGATGGCTGCCACTTCTGTATGTGTACAGTGTTACTTAATTTAATCCTCACAAAAAATCTCTATGGTGATATCATGATCCCCACTTTATGGATGAAAGAAAACTAGACTCAGAAAGATAAGGCAAAGGATTACAAAGCCAACGAGTCAGGGGCTAGAACCTGGTCTCTGCTTCCTGTCTGTTGCTTTTTCTGCTGCACACGGCTCCTCCCTTAACCTCTACGGCAAACTTTAGGGTGCATCTGCGTCTCCACCTAGAGGGTTTGCTGGTCCCCTCCATCAGCATTTCTTTTTTTAAAAATTTATTTATTTATTTATTTTTGGCTGCGTTGGGTCTTCGTTGCTGCGCGCGGGCTTTCTCTAGCTGTGGTGAGCAGGGGCTACTTTTCGTTTCAGTGCATGGGCTTCTCATTGCGGTGGCTTCTCTTGTTGCGGAGCACGGGCTCTAGGTGCACGGGCTTCAGTAGTTGCAGCACGTGGGCTCAGTAGTTGTGGCTCGTGGGCTCTAGAGCACAGGCTCAGTAATTGTGGCGCACGGGCTTAGTTGCTCTGCGGCATATGGGATCGATCTTCCCTGACCAGGGCTCGAACGCGTGTCCCCTGCATTGGCAGGTGGATTCTTAACCACTGCACCACCAGGGAGATCCTCCAGCAGCATTTCTGATTCTGTAGGTCTAGGAAGGAGGATTTGCATTTAAGGTTATGCTTCTGCTGCTGGTCTGGCACCTCGAGCTAGGACAGCCTATGACCCCACTGCTTCAGAGTCCTGCTCAGGCTCTGCTGGAGGGGTCCCTGGGGCAGAGCCTGGGCCTGGAGCTGATGCGTGGCCCTCAGACGAGCAGGACGTAAGGCCTCCACCTCTGCCCCAAGCTCTTGTCTGTGGCTGAGCCGTTAGCGTTTTCAGCAATAAAAACCATCCCTGGTGTTTATAAGCAGAAAAGCAATTTATCAGAAGGCCACAGGCTTCCAGAATCACCAGGAAGCCTGGATAGCCAGGTCAAGGGAGCCGCAGCATGGACACAGACCAAAGCTCCCTGCAGATCTGGCCTGGTGAGGGTATGCCAGCCACAGGCCCTGCAGGACACACATACAGCCAGGACCTCCAGCACCACTGGCCCTGGACGCTGGAGGCCGCTGCTGGCCCTGGGATGGATGTGCTTCTTGTTGCTTTGTTTCTCTAGCCCTCAAACCAGAGTCTGAAGGGGCAGTGGTCCTCCTGGCTCAGCCTGGGTCATGTGACCCCCATCAGCTGCAAGGGATGCTGGGAAAGTGAACCTCTGGCTTTAGGGTCTCTAACGAGGGTGGATGGCTCCACCTCCCAGCAATGTGCATATGGTAGGAAATTGCCCAGACAGGAGGATCAGATCCCGGGCCGCCAAATGACACCAGAGGCCCACGCTGGTGGCAGCTTCGTCCTTAGGCTTTTGGTGGAGGTTAAGGCTTGTTTGTTTGCATGTACTTAAGTCATGTTTGGGCTCATCAGTTAACAATTATTGAGGTACCGCGCTCTGTTCACCGCTAACAAATAGTTATTGAGCCCTCACCTGTATGCAAGGAGTGCAAAGCCATTTGCATTCTACAAAGAGGACACTGTAGTTGGATACAAGGGACACACTCTGTAGTCTGTCTGACCAGGCATTATTTTGAGAAAACATATTGGTCTTCTCCCCTAAACTGCAATGGAGGGGCAGGCCCCATTTTTCAGGGAGCAAAGAAAATGCCTGATTGAAGCATTCATTCGCCTGACCTGTCAGCTCAGGGGCTGCTGTGTGTCCGGCTGTGCAGTGCAGGCATGGCAGATGACAAGGACAAAGCTGAGGTGTGTACACGGCCAAACTCACGCGCATGACTGGTGCAGGAAACAGGACCACACCGGGAGGCTGTGCAGCGGCTGGTTATTTCTGCCCAGGATGTTCTTAGCCAAGAGTTTAGCAAAAGATGGAAAGGCCATAGCACTTAAGCAGTGAGCTTGGGTCTCAGACAGTGTGGTTCCCAACCAGTAGAAGTTTCCATTACTGGCCTTGGTACCTCCAGCATCTCCTCCCCTCACACCCATCGTGCACCCTGTTGCCAAAGAATCTTCTAGAGACAGTATTTTATTATGTCACAGGGTGGTTCCATCTCCTCACTGGTTCCCCTCATTCTCCTGGTCAGACTCATGTGCCCGGTGTAGGCCGGGCCCACCCAGCCCCCTTGGCCACGGCTGCCTGCACAGCCCTGCTCCAGGCGTCTGGCCACCTGCTCGTGTCTGGCGGCCGTGCTCAGTCTCACCTCTGAGTATATGCTGTTCCCTCCAGCTAGAAGGCCTTCCCGAACTTCTCTCCTCTCCAATCTTTTCCTGGCCTTCCTGGATCAGACCTCTCCTCTTTCTGGCCATCCAGCTTTAACTTCCCTGCGCGCTCACCCTCTGTCCCATTCACTTAACACTCATTCATTCAACAAAAATGTACGGAGGCCCACTAGGTACCAAGTGCTGTGGCGGGTGTTAGTCCTGCAGTGAGAACAAGAGGCTCCTGCCTTCAAGATGACAAATGTCCACCAAGTAAAAATCTCGCTACACTGGGGAAAGGGCCACGAAGGGGAAGTTGTACTATGTGGGCCATGAAAGGATGTCACAGGATGTGACTGGGATTATGAATGCAGCTAGGATTAGATAAGGCCCCCTGGGGAAGGGTCATTTATGCAGGCAAATTTGAGTTGGAGTTAACCAGGGAGAGAGAAGTTTATGAGTATTTCCAACTACAACTCTAAAACTCTTAGAAGAAAACGTAGGGGAGAAGCTTCATGACTTTGGATTTGGCAATGATTTCACGGATATGATACCAAACGCGCAGGCAACAAGACTGAAAATAAGTAAACTGGACTATAGCAAAAATTCAAACTTCTGTGCATCAAAAGATACATCAACAGAGTGAAGAGGCAACCCCACAGAGTGGGAGGAAATCTTTGCAAATCACGTATTTGATAAGGGGTTATACATTATAAAGAACTCCTTCAACCTCCCCCAAAAGAAAAACTTGATTAAAAAATGGACAAAGGACTTGAATAGACGTTTCTCCAAAGGAGATTTTAAAAATGGCCAATAAGCACATAAAAAGATGCTCAACACCTCTAGTCATTAGGGAAATGCAAATCAAAACCACAATGAAATATCACCCCACAACAGTTAGGATGGCTAATATTAAATTTAAAAAGCCCACAAAATAACAGGTGCTGGGAATGGTGTGGAGAAGTTGGAACTCTTGTGTGCTGCTGGTGGGAATGTACAATGGTACAGTCACTATCAAAAATAGCATAGCCATTCCTCAAATAATAAAAATAAAATTATCATATGATCTAGCAATTCCACTTCTGGGTATATACCCAAAAGAATTGAAAGCAGAATCTTGAAGTGATATTTGGACACTTCATAGCAGCGTTAATCATAATAGCCAGAAGGTGGAAGCAACCCAAACGTCCATGGATAGAAGAATATATAAACAAAATGTGGTACCATACAATATTACTTGGCCTTTAAAAGGAAAGACATTTTAACACATGCTGCAACACGGATGCACCTTGAAGACATTACACTAAATGAAATAAACCAGTCACAAAAAGACAAATACTATATCATCCTACTTATATGAGATACCTAGCGTGGTGAAAATCATAGAGACAGAAAGTAGCATGGTGGTTGCCGAGGGCTGGGAGGAAGGGGGAATGGAGTACAGAATTTCAGTTTTGCAAGATGGATAGAGTTCTGGAGATGGATGGCAGTGATGGTTGTGCAACAATGTGAGTGTCCTTGACACTACTGAACTGTATGCTTAAAAATGGTCAAGACAGTGAATTATATGTTACGTGTATTTTACAACACCTAAAAAAATTTTTTAAACCTATAAAATATATTTTAGCATAAATAATATATTTCCTGGGAGGGGAAGAGCATCCCTAGAAGGCCCAGGGGTGGGGAAGGCCTGGCGGAACACGGTGTGGGAAGGGCAGCGGCTGGCTGGGAGGCTGGACATTTGGGAGTTGATCTGAAGGGCGGAGGGAAGCCATTATACCGGGTTCAGGCTGTGGAGGGAGGAGATTTTGCTGTAGAAAGATCATGTGGAAAAGATTGGAGGGAGGGACAGAAGAGGCAGGGAGCTGGCTGGGGACTCCAGGAGAAAGATGATGGCAGTTAACGCTGAGGAGGAGGCGTGGAAAGGGAGAGACGTGCGTGGCCTTGAGACATATTCATAAAACAGAACAGCAACGCGACTTGGAAATGGTCCCGAAGGAGAGGAGGATCCAGGGCAGCTCGGATGGCTCAAGCACCTGGCTGCATGTGGGTACCATACATCAAGATGGGGACCTCCAGAGAGGAACGGGTCTGAGACAAAGAATTCCATTCTGATCATGTTAGGTTTGAAGTACCCATGAAACGTCCAAGCAGAGAAGTCTGCCTAGTGCTTGGGTATTTCGGGTTGGAGCCAGGCTGAGGGAATAAATGATATTTTAAATAAATGCTATGTAAATCTGTGGGAGGGCATCACCCAGGGAGAAAGGGGAGGGGGAGAGGAGAAGTAGAGGCTGGCTGAACCCTGAGGGACTCCAGAAGACTGCAAGAGGAGCCCCAACGGGGCAGGAGGGGAGGATGGAGTGTCAGGGAGCAGGGAGGGGTCGGCTGTGTTGATTTAACAACATGGAGGTTAGAGCAGTTTTGGTGGAGCTGGGGAGGCGGAAACCAGACTGCAGTGGGTGAAGATGTGGTTTGGCTGCAGAGGGATGGGGTGGGGGATGGTAGCTGAACGAGGGCTCCAGGGCCAGTGGGAGGGGGTGTTTATAGTAGATTTGATCATTTTTGTTAACTGTTTTAAATTCTCCCCTTCTGTTTTATCTGGAAAAGGAATGCCTGCTCATGGAAAGAAGAATTCAAACTGTGAGGTGGTGGGAACCCCTAGGATCTTTCATAACAAAGGGACTCAACGGTTCAGAAGGCTGGCACTCCATGGTGACCCCCTTCCAGAGTCTCCTGCCTTGAAGGACAGTTCTGCCTCTGGGGCTGGTTGGTTGGTTTGTCACATGGGAGATAAGAGAGTAGAGTGCGCCTGCGCATTGAAGGGATGGACCAGAGGGGAATCCTGGGCCCATGCCTGGGGCTTGGCCTGTACCCTGTGCCGGGAAAGGAGGGTGAGCAGTGGGTGCAGGGGCGGAAGTCTCATCCACAGCTGCTGCTTTTTCTCTGAGGGCTGAGGTCCTCAGCTGGGAGTGAAAGGGGGAGGGATGGGGGACGGGGAGGAAAGAGGAGAAAGTCCAACTTGGCTCTCAGGGTCACTGCGTGGGTCTCTGGCTCTCGGTCCCACAGCCTGTTCTCAGCAGAGCAGCCTGACGGAGCCTCTAAAACGTTCAGCGAGATGACATCACTCCTCCATTTCAAGCCCTGCAGTGACTGCTCACATCATCATCACTCGCCTCCCTGCCCTGCATCAGCTGGCCCTTCCCCCTCCGACCTTGGCTCCTGTCTCCTCCCTCCAGCTACACAAGTTCCCAGAGTTCCATGAGCACCAGGAATGCTTCTGCCACAGGTCCTTTGCACCAGCTGTTCCTACTACTGGACCAGCTTCTTGGCCTTGGCACTATTCACTCTTTGTCTGGCTAAGTTTTTGTCATGGGAGCTGTCCTGTGCATTGTATGATGTTTACAGCTTCTCCCTTCTAGATGCCAGTAGCACCTCCACATACACACAGTTGTGACGACAAAAATGTCTCCACATGTTGGCAAAGTCCCCTGGGTAAGAGGGAGGAAGCATCACTGGCCTGAGAACCACTGGCCTAGAAGAGGTTTCCCTAGATACCCACTAGATCTCCTCCCTCCCCTTTTCATGTCTTTGCTCAAATCTCTTCTGCTCAATGAGGCCCACCCTGACCACCTCATTTAATCCTGCAACTGGCCCAGGTCCCAAATTCCTGGTCCCTCATCTTGCCCTTTTCTTTTTTTTTTTTTTTTTTGCAGTACGCTGGCCTCTCACTGTTGTGGCCTCTCCCGTTGCGGAGCACAGGCTCCGGAGCGCAGGCTCAGCAGCCATGGCTCACGGGCCCAGACGCTCTGCGGCATGTGAGATCCGGACATGTGACATCCGGCATGTGAGATCCGGATGCGGGGCACGAACCCGCATCCCCTGCATCGGCAGGCGGACTCTCAACCACTGCGCCACCAGGGAAGCCCGCCCTTTTCCTTTTTGCCATAGCAATGGTTACTTTCTCACTTCCTACTTGATTTACTTATTTCTTACATTTATTATGGGTTTTCTCCCATTGCAATGCAAGCTCTCCAAGGGCAGGGGACCTCAACAGTTTTAATTACTCATGTGCCCCAAGTGTTTAGAACTGTGCCTGGCATATAGCAAACATAAAATAAATATTTTTGAATGGCTTAATAAACTCGAGGACCTGAGATTGCTGTGGAGGGCCTCGCTGAGGTCGATGCGTGTAAATTCACCGTGATTCTCCTTTTCTGAGGTCACATACTGCCTTGTATTGTAAGGTGACTTTTCCACATGTGGGTAGCAAGCCCCTTACTTACCAGAGGGCCAGAACCATCTAGGCTCTGTCTTTGTGTCCCCCTCACCCGGTGCAGTGATGGGCACGTAGAAAAAAAAATGGTTTGTAGGATAAACTGTGATGACTAAGTTTGGGGCTGGGTTGAAGGAAGGGGAGGATCCATGATGATCAGAGATGGAAAGGGACAATGAACAAAGGTAAGAGTCACCCATGAGGAAGTGTCCTGGGAAGCACCCCCAGGCTGGGTAGTGAGATACAGAGGGGGCTTCCAGTTATGCAGAGGGAAGGAGGGCCTGGTCAGGAACCCTGCACGTGGTCAGAAGGCCTCAGGCGGTGGGTGTCGTTCTCCCAGATGGGAGGTAAGCTTTGTAAGGGAATGAGCCAGGGCCGGGACCTCTCCACCACTTGAATATCCTCATTATTCATCCCCTTTCTCATTCCAAGAGAGAATTTAAGATATTTAAAAGACTACATGAAAAACAATAAGAGACTACACTAAAAGCAGGAAAGGACAGTTTCAGGGTGAGGAGTTGACAGAAAAGGAATACAAGGGGACTTCCTGGGTGATAGAAATGCTCTTTCTCTTGCTTTGGGTGTTGGTACATGGGTGTCAACATTTGAGCTGTCAAAACTCATCCAGTTGTCTGCATAAGATGTGTGCATTTCACTGGATGTAATTTTACCTCAGTGAAGCAAAGAAGGCGAAAGAGGAACAAAGAAGCAAGGTGGGGCCATCACATGCCAGGAACAAGTATAAAATGGGTACCACAATGCCCCAATTGCTTTGTGTTGGGGGAGGGGACCACAAATCTGCTTTAAATATCCCAGCAGCTGATGTAGGAAGGGTGATTCAGTCAATCACATGATTCTAGGAGCCTCTGAGATTAACAACCAACCAGTTGCTCAGGAAAACTCCTCCTGCTCTTGGTATTATTATCAGTCCTGGGGCTTCCCTGGTGGCACAGTGGTTGAGAGTCCGCCTGCCGATGCAGGGGACACGGGTTCGTGCCCCGGTCCGGGAAGATCCCACGTGCCGCGGAGCGGCTGGGCCCGTGAGCCATGGCCACTGAGCCTGCGCCTCTGGAGCCTGTGCTCTGCAACAGGAGAGGCCACAGTGAGAGGCCCGCGTACCGAAAAAAAAAAAAAAAAAAAAGGCCTATCTAATTGGGTACAGAGAGTGGGGAGATGGTCAGGGAAAGCACCACAGAGGAAGGTAAGTGTGATTTGACATGTTAAGAATGAGTGAGAATTAGCAAGGTGTAAAACCTTACATTTATGGCCAACCAATTTTTAATAAGGGTGCCAAGTCAATTAAATTTGTTTTCAATAAACGGTGCTAAGACAACTGAAGTGCCACATGTAACAAAAGTTAGCCGCCAATAGGCAGGGGATGCTGGTTCGAGCCCTGGTCCGGGAAGATCCCACGTGCCCCAGAGCAACTAAGCCCGTGCTCCACAACTACTGCGCCTGCGCTCTAGAGCCCGCCAGCCACAACCACTGAAGCCCGCGTGCCACAACTACTGAAGACCGTGCACCTAGAGTCCGTGCTCCACAAAGAGAGAAGCCAACGCAATGAGAAGCCCGTGCACCGCAACTAAGTAGCCCCCGCTCGCCGCAACTAGAAAAAGCCCGTGCACAGCAACGAAGACCGAACGCAGCCAAAAAAACTTAACAATAAAAAATAAATAAATAGGGCTTCCCTGGTGGCACAGTGGTTGAGAGTCCGCCTGCCGATGCAGGGGACACGGGTTCGTGCCCTGGTCCGGGAAGATTCCACATGCCGCGGAGCGGCTGGGCCCGTGAGCCATGGCTGCTGAGCCTGCGCGTCCAGAGCCTGTGCTCCGCAACGGGAGGGGAGAGGCCACAACAGTGAGAGGCCCGCGTACCGCAAAAAATAAAGAAAGAAAGAAAGAAAGAAAAAAGAAAACATAGGCCTACATCTTTGTGACCTTGGATTAGGCAATGATTTCTGAGATATCACACCAAAAGTACAAAAGTCAAAGAAAAACTAGATAAATTGGACTTCATCAAAATTAAACACTTTTTTGCTTCAAAGGATACCACCAAGAAAGTGAAAAGACAACCCATGATTTGCAAGTCATGTATCTGATGAGACTGTGTCCAGAATATATAAAGAATTCTTACAACCCAGCCATAAAAAGACAACCCAGTTTAAAAATGGGCAAAGGATTTGAATAGACATTTCTCTAAAGAAGATATACAAATGACCAGTAAGCATAGTTCCTCAAAACGTTAAAGACAGAATTCCACGTGACCCCACAATTCCACTCCCAGGTATATATCCCAGAAAATCAAAAACATGTTCATACAAAAATCTGTACACAAAAATCTGGCATTATTCATAATAGCCCCAAAGTGAAAGCAACTAAAATGTCCATTGACTGATGAACTGATACATAAAATGTGGTATAGCAATACAACGGAGTATTATTCTACCATAAAAAGGAATGAAATACTAATATGTGTTGCAATATGGATGAAACTTGAAAACATTATGCTACAGAGAAGAAGCCAATCACCACATATTTTATGATTCAATTTCTATGAAATACCAAGAATAGGCAAATCTATAGAGACAGAAAGTAGTGGTTGTCTAGGGGTGGGCAGAGGAAGGAATGGGGAGCAATTGCTAACGGGGTTTCTTTTTGGAGTGATGAAAATATTCTGAAATTGGTGGTGAGCGTTGCACAACTTTGTGAATATCCTATAAACCACTGAATTTTACAATCTAAAAGAGTGAATTTTGTGGTATACTAATTATATCTCAGTAAAGCTGTTATTTAAAAAGAGAGAGAGAGAGACACTTCCAGTTTCCCGTCTGGCAGGTAAGGAGCTTGGAAGTTGTCACTCCATCCTAAGGAGTAGAAAGCTGAACAAACCGAATCAACAACTTTTCTTAGATCCATTAGAGAACTGGGGTCACAGCGTAAACCGCTGCTTCCCCCCTCCCCTCAAAACTGGAGAGACAGGCAGGCACATACACAGAATTACAACTTACTAGAGCAGAAACACATGAACAGAATCCTGCACTAGAACCCTCTCAGGGTAGGAGAATCAAAAGAGCATTTGAATCGCTGGAGGCTCCGTGTGGACAAACCTGAGAGTTAAAAACTCCAGGGGGCACAGTCTTAGGGGGAGTAGTCTGTTCTTTGTGAGTTTTACCTCCAGGAGTTCCACCAGGTTCTTACAGTGAAGATCAGAGAAAAATCTGCTGCTTCTGGTAGGAGGAGGGGAAAAGTAGCCATTTTGAAATTCGCCCAGAGCATTCTGTTCCTCTTAACAAAGCCTGCTCTCACGAGAAACTAGTTTACCAGAGCCTAACCCACCTGGGAGGAGGGAGATACCCAACCCCAGCCCCCTCTAACAATCTCCTCCCACTTCAAGGGAAGAAAAAACTAAGAAACACCTGTGAAGCTTACACCCCAGGGGCACAGGCTCGCTAAAATATTGGGACCTCCTCATAGGGCTGTCGAATGCTTCCCTTCCCGCAAACCTCAAGGCCACATCACTGAAGGCCTACTTATAACCGTTCCTTTTACCCAGTGCATCTTCTCTGGCTTTCGACAACAATTTACAAGGCATACTAAAAGTCAAAACAGTTTGAAGAGACAGAGCAGGCATCGAAACCAAACTCAGATATGGCAGAGATGAAAATTTGAAACTGTAGCCGGCACTTGGAACCCTGAAAGACTCTCTTTTTCTGCTTCCAACTAGGATTCATGGATGGTGTTGCAATTTTGGAAATTTTGAGACAAAATAAACGAAATTAAATTTTTGGGGGCTTCACAGCATGTTCTCGAATGTAATTGTAAAAATAGAAATGTAGGGCATTTCACTGGGTTTATGATTATCCTGTGTGGTAATAGAGCCTGGTCAGTCTATGATAGTAATTCAGAATTGACAAACCTTGGAGGGTCCGTGAGTGATGTGCAAATTGTCAGTGCGAGGTGGCAGGTGTGGCAACCTGTCAGGGGCCATGCTGGCAGGGGCGTGGCTTTCCCATTAGTCATCCCTCTGCTTCTCAAGTTCCAATGGTGTTTCATGTGGTTCACCAATTAAACATTTTTAAATTTTTAATTTCTTTTTGCTGTACGTGGGCCTCTCACTGTTGTGGACTCTCCCGTTGCGGAGCACAGGCTCCGGACGCACAGGCTCAGCGGCCATGGCTCATGGGCCCAGCCGCTCCACGGCATGTGGGATCTTCCCGGACCGGGGCACGAACCCGCGTCCCCTGAATTGGCAGGCGGACTCTCAACCACTGCGCCACCAGGGGAGCCCTGGCCCCTCGCTTTTTAATGTTGATTTAATCACATATAAGTGTAGCGCTAAAATATTGCTTAATTTTAGTTAAATTTTAACATTATAAAAATGATATTGGGAGCTTCCCTGGTGGTGTTGCTTGCTGCAACTAGAGAAAGCCCGCGCGCAGCAACGAAGACCCAACGCAGCCAAAAATAAATTTTAAAAAAAAGCCAATAAAAAAAAATCATGTAACCTTTTGAGATTACATTCTTCATTTAACATTAGATTGCTAAGATTCATCTATGATGTCAGCGTTCCAACTACTTCTCTTTTGTGAATGTCACAGTTGATATATTCATTCTCCCGCCTCTAGACATTTGAGTTGTTTCCATGTTTTTGCTATTAGAAACACTGCTTCTATGAACATGATTCTACGTGCCTCCTGGGGCCCGAGGGAAAGTTTCTCTGAGCACAGAGCTAGGATTGGAATGCAGGTCCTGGGGAACGGCATGTCCAACTTTGCAAAATAACAGCGAACTGTTTTCCAAACAATGTGCACAAATGTATGATCCCTCCCTTGAGCAATGTGCATACTATTGATCCATATCCTCTCAACACTGCCCGTCAATTGAGTGTAAAGTAGTAGTTAACGATCATTTTGATTTGAATTTCCCTAGTTACAAAGAAAGTTGAACATCTCTTCATTGTTTGTTGTTTGACTCCCAAATCCCTGTTCGTGTATTTTGCCCATTTTCCTATTGGTGGTTTATTCTTTCCTTATTCATCTTTAGAAGATTTTTTTTTTTAATATATTCTCTGTCAGTCGTATGTGTTACAAACCTCTTTTGCCAGTTTTGCAACTTACTTCTTTTTACTTTATTCATGACGTGTCTTTTTTTGGTCCAGTTTTATTGAGATATAATTGACATCCAGCACTGTGTAAGTTTAAGGCGTACAACAAAATGATTTGACTTACATGCATCATGAAATGATTATCCAGAAAAGTCTGGTGAACATTCATCATCTCATATAGATACAAAATTAAAGAAACAGAAAAAAACTTATTTGTCCTCGTGGTGAGAACTCAGACACTTGAGTTGTTTCCATGTTTTTGCTATTATAAGCACTGCTTCTATGAACATGTTTTGTTTGTGTGTGTGTTTTTTGCCTCACCGTGAGGCTTTCAGGATGCTAGTTCCCCGACCAGGGATTGAACCTGGGCCACGGAAGTGAAAGCCCTGAGTCCCCAACCACTGGACAGACAGGGAATTCCCCTTGTTTATCTTATAACTGGAAGTTTGTACCTTTTGACTGCCTTCATCCAATTCATGATGTCTTTTGATGAATAGCTGTTTGTAATTTTAATTTTTTCAAATGTGTCAATTTTTTTTTAGCATTAGTACTTTTTTTGGGGGGGGTTCTTATTTAACAAAAATTTTGTTAGTCCAACCTCAGAAAAAATGTTAATCTATTTTTACTATCTGTTTAAATTTTTTCTTTCAACATTTAATTCATCAGGGATTGGTTTCTGAGAATGAGATAGGAATCCACTTTTATCTTTTTTGCACATTTGGTCAGTCTTTTTTTCCCTCATTAATTGAATAGTTCCTCCTCTCCCCACGGATCTGCCATTCTACTGCTGGAATACATCATAATTCCACATATGCATGGGTCAGTATCTGGGCTCTCTATTCTATTCCACCATCAGGTGATGATGCCTATTGCAGCTGCTGGACCAGATGCAATTTCATTGCTTAAGTAAATTAACACATCCACTGGTACCTGGTATGAAGCTATTGACCTAGCAAAAGCCTTTCTCTCGATCTCTGTCCATAAGACTCACCAGAGGCAGTTTGCTTTCAGCTCAGCAACACACCTTCACTATCCTACCTCCGGGATATATCAACTCTCCAGCCCAATGTCATAATTTAGTTTGCAGGAATCTTGATCACCTCTCCCTTCCACAAGCTATCACCCTGGTCTATACCGGTGATGACATTATGACCTAGTGACATTATGGACCTAGTGAGTGAGAAGTAGCAGCTCCTCTAGACTTATTGGTGAGACATTTGTGTGTTGTAGGGTGGGGAATAAATCCAACTAAAATTCAGGGGCCTTCTGGGGGTCCAGGGGGTGTGGAGTATGTTGAGATATCCCTTCTAAGATGAAGGATAAGTCATTGTATCTGCTCCCTCCCACATCCAAAGGAAGAGGCACAATGCCTAGAGGGCTTCTTTGGCTTCTAGAGGCAATATAGTCTTCATTTGGGTACGTTACTTTGGCCCATTTACTGAGTGACCCAAAAAGCAGTTTTCAGTGGGGTCCGGAACAAGAGAAGGCTGTGTGATAGGTCCATGCTGCTGTGCAGGCTGCTCTGCCCTTCGGGTCACAGGATTCAGCAGATCCAATGGTGCCTGAAGTGTCCGTGACAGAGAGATGCTGTCAGGTTGATGACACTGGATGGCTTCCACCATGGGCGGGGCAGTGTTTTATTCTTGCTGGAATAGACCGTCTGGATATGTTTGGCAAAATGCAATGCTGCATGCAATGACTCTCCCAAAACTACCATCCCTGGACTTATCCACATGTCACGGTAGTCCATACCACATTGCTTCTGATCAAAGAACTCACTTCACAGCAAAAGAAGTGTGGCTACAGGACCATGCTCATGGAATTCACTGGTCTCTCCATATTCCACACCACCCTGAAGCAACTGGCTTGAAAGAACTATGTAATGGCCTTCTGAAGACTTGGTTACAGTGCTAGCTAGGTGGCAATACCTTGCAGGGCTGGGGCAAGGTTCTTTGGGAGGCTGTCTGTGCTCTGAATCAGCGTTTGATATATGGTGCTGATTCTCTGATAGCCAGGATTCATGGGTCCAGGAATCAAGGGAGTGGCACCACTCACTATTACCCCTAATGACTCACCAGCAACATTTTTGCTTCCTGTTCTTATGACTTTATGCTCTGCTGACCTAGAGGTCTTAGATCCAGAGGGAAGGATGCTTCCACCAGGAGACTCAACGATTTCATTGAACTGGAAGTTAAGACTGCCACCCAGCCACTTTGGGCATCTCATGCCTCTCACTCAACAGGCAAAGAAGGGAGTTACGGTGTTGGCTAGCTGGGGCGATTGATCCCGACAGCCAAGGAGAAATTGGACTACTATCCACAATGGAGGTAAGGAAGAATATGTGTGGGCATCTCTTAGCATTACCATGTCCTGTAATTAAAGTCAATGGAAAATGACAGCAATCCAATTGAGGAAGAATTAGTAATGGTCTAGCCCCTTCAAGAATGAAGGTTTGGGTCACCCCGCCAAGTGAAGAACCATGACCAGCTGAGGTGCTTGCTGAAGGCAAAGGGAATACAGAGTGGGTAGTAGAAGAACGTAGTAGTTATAAATACCAGCTATGACCACATGGCTAGTTACAGAAATTAGGACTATAACTGTTATGAATATTTATTTCCTCATTGCTTTACGAATATGTTTGTGTATGTGTATCTCTCTTTGTTTTCTTTCCTCTCTTATTCCCTTATCATGAAACATAAGATGTATTGACTTTATATCATCGTATTTAAGTATTGTTAATTTTACGTCATAGTATTTAAGTTATGGCACATCAAGAAGACTAAACACTACTCAAAGACTTCACCTCTTCTTCTGGGGAAGGGGTTAGTGTATTTTCAGTTGTACACATGACAGTTGCATCATGGAATTATGATCTTGTTATTGTCTTTATTTGGAGATTAAGCATGGTTTAAAGAGGTGCATGTGGGTACAAATTGAAAAGGGGTGGACCAGTCATGGTTAAATTTATGTGTCAACTTGACAGGTCACAGGGTGCCCAGATTAAGTATTATTTCTGAGTGTGTCTGTCAAGGTGTCCTTGATGAGATTAGCATTTGAATTGGTAGACTCAGTAAAGCAGATGGCATCATCCAATCCGTCAAAGGTCTGAATAGAACAAAACATGGAGGAAGGAGAAATTCACCCCTTTTCTTTCCAGCCTCACTTGGTTGAGCTGTGACATCTCATCTAATCTTTTCAGGCCTTCAGACTTGGGCTGAATTATACCACTGGTTTTCTTGGGTCTCCAGCTTGTAGATGGCAGATCATGGGAATTCTCAGCTTCCATAATCCTTGAGCCTTGAGTCAATTCCTCATAGTATATATATATATGAATTTACCTGTTTATGAATTTATATATATATACATTTATTTATATATATTTATTCATTCTACTGGTTCTGTTTCTCTGGAGAACCTAACCAATACAAAAATCAAGCAATGTCCACAAAATTGTGAGGGAAAGAAATACCCAGCCAAGATGTGCTTCAATTTTGAAGGCTACAGGAAGATAGTCTCAAAATAAAAGATTAAGGGACTATAACGAGGCAATTATGAGCCTTTTCTGAAAAACATTCCAGACAGATGAATAAAAAAGATGACAGCAGAGAAGCAGTGGTAAGAAGACTACAGATGAGCCATTTAAATACATTGATAAGAGTACATAACTGGGGACTTCCCTGGTGGCCCAGTGGTTAAGAATCCACCTGCCAATTCAGGGGACACGGGCTCGAGCCCTGGTCAAGGAAGATCCCGCATGCCGCGGAGCAACTAAGTCCGTGCGCCACAACTACTGAGCCTGCGCTCTAGAGCCTGCGTGCTGCAACTACTGAAGCCCGTGTGCCTAGAGCCTGTGCTCTGCAACAAGTGAAGCCACCACGATGAGAAGCCTGCGCACTGAGACAAAGAGTAGCCCCTGCTCGCCGCAACTAGAGAAAGCCCACACACAGCAACAAAGGCCCAACGCAGCCAAATTAATTAATTTAAAAAAAATGCAAAGTGTTCCCAGGTTGCTAGTGCAGCCGCACGCCAGGAGAAAGCAAATACACGTTCTCTCTATGGGTATGCCACTTCGATCAAGGACTCAAAGTTCTCCCACAGATAGACTTCCAAGGAAAAAGAGCACCTCACAATCTAAAGCTGTAAAACACACAAGCAAACAAGGCCTTGTGAGTCCTCGAAAGAGATGTGAGACCACAGAACTACACCTGCAAAGACCAGGGCCATGCCAAGTCACATCGGGGCCAGAGGCAAACGGGGGAAAATCATTCATCTGGATCCTTTTTAAATTTAAACTGTTACTATTTCATTCGTCATGGACTTTTACATTAATTTTGAGTTTTTAAATATTGCATTAAAATATTATTTATCTTGATTATGTGTTTTTTTGTTGCCCCTTAAATTTTGCGCTTGCAGAGAGCACTGTGCTTGCCTCACCCTGGCAGATTTCACTTCCTTAATTGCCATTTGTGACAAGATGGATGGACCTTGAGGGCATTATGCTAAATGAAATAAGTCAAACAGAGAAAAAAGAAACATTATACAGGGACTTCCCTGGGGGTCCAATTGTTGGGGCTCCACGCTTCCACTGTGGGGGGCTCAGGTTCAACCCCCTGGTCAGGGAACTAGGATCCCTCATGCTGCATGGTGCAGATAAAAAAAATAATAATACTATATAATGTCACATGTGGAATCTAAAACAAATAGAACACAAACTAAACTCATACAAAAGGAAATCAGATTTGTGGTTATGGGGGTGGGGCATGGGGTGGAGGAATTAGATGAAGGTGGTCAAAAGGTACAAACTTTCAGTTGTTAGATAAATATAAGTACTGGGTATGTCATGTACAACATGACGACTATAGTTAACACTGCTGTACAGTATATTGGGAAGTTGTTGAAAGAGTTAATCCTGGGACTCCCCTAATGGCGCAGTGGTTAAGGCTCAGCACTCCCTATGCAGGGGGCCCCGAGTTCGATCCCTGGTCGGGGAACTAGAGCCCTCGTGCGTGCCACAACTAAGAGTTCACATACCACAACTAAGGAGCCCGCCTGCCACAACTAAGACCCAATGCAACCGAATAAATACTAAAAAAAAAAAAAACTTAAAAAAAGTAAATCCTGAGTTCTCATCACAAGGAAAAAAGCCATTTCTTTCTATCTATCCTTCTATCATTCTATACGGTGAAAGAGTTGTCTGGAATTATGTTCACCAATTGCCAACAGTAATTCAGGGGATTGGGAAGATGTTATACTTTTTTCTACTGTGCTTGGATCTTTTCTAACACCCTTTTATAAAAACAAGTCATCTCTTTCAAAACAATTTAAGATCTGGATTAAATACTGCAAAATGGTATCTACCACTTATAATCTTAGTGATAAATTAATAGATCTTGGCCATGTTTCTTCTTTTTTTTCATATTTATTTTTATTTCTTTTGGCCGTGCTGGGTCTTAGTTGCAGCACGTGGCATGTGGGATCTTTTAGTTGCAGCATGCGGACTTCTTAGTTGTGGCATGCAGGCTTCTTAGTTGCAGCATGCGAACTCTTAGTTGCACAGCATGCTTGTAGGATCTAGTTCCCTGACCAGGGATTGAACCTGGACCCGCTGCATTGGGAGCACAGAGTCTTACCCACTGGATGACCAGGGAAGTCCCCATGTTACTTTCTAAACTATCCTTTGAAATATTTCAGGGAATTCCCTGGTGGCCTAGTGGTTAGGATTCTGGGCTTTCACTGCCATGGGCCTGGGTTCAATCCTTGGTCAGGGAACCGAGATCCTGCAAGCCACGTGGCCAAAATTTAAAAAAAAAGGAACTAATGGAACAAAATATGAAATGGCCAACTGAAAATAGCAAATTATCACCAAGTTCTTTAACTTCAGCTTTAAAACATATCCTAGTAACCATAATCTTCTCATTGTTGGTTTGAGGCCAAAACAAAGACTGATTAGAAGTGACCTGAGAAACAGGTAGGAAAAATACCCAAAGAAAACATGCCTCCTGGTGGTGGTGTTAAGGGCAATAATTTTTCTGCTTCTGTACTGTACCTTTCTGTACTTTTCTAAATTACATATTATGATAATCAGTAAAATTGGTTAAAAAAGATGTTATGTCAATATTGCTTTAATGCAGGACAAGGCCTGTATCTATCTGTTCAACCACAAAGCCGGGACAGAGCAAAGCCTGGCACGAAGTAGGCGTTTGTTCCGTGAATGTACTGTCTGTGCTCGTTTTCCTGCCCCTGCCCCTGCCCCTGCCCCATTAGCAGGGATCAGCTAAAACATGACAAATGGAACAGCAGCCCAGGCAGGGAGTAGGGGCCTGGGTATTCTTGCCTCCTAATAAAGCACTCAACAACCACACTTCTGGTCAAAATTAGTAAACTTTATTTCAAATTCAAAAAGTAACAAACAAAAGGCAGCTTTCACTTTGTTCTTCCGGAGAATCAGATGTGACGACCCACAGCAGGAACTACCCCCCAAAAATTAGAATACCCTTTACCTCCCGAATCAAGCCATAGGCAAGGAGGATCCTGGATTTGGGGACAGGCCTCGGGTAGGTAGGGCGAGAAGAACACCACTGCAGGTGAGTGGGTTCTGAGACGGCACAAGTGGAGAACAAGACAAAAGCCCCGGCAGAAATGGGACCAGAACCTCAACAGGGAACTTTGTCACAAGGAGCTATGTACAAGGGAGCTGGACCGGGGCCCGCGCCCCTCAGGCGAGGGAGGACTGCACAACACCCTGAAGCCGCTCTTCCCCTAGCCGGCTGCCACTGCGCACTGCGCGCCCTCAGTTCTCCTCATCACTGTCATCGGGACTGATGGCTGGGCTGGTGAGGCTATAGGTGGGGCTGGTGGGCGAGTAGCCAGGGGAGGTGGGCGAGTAGGTCGAGCCTTTGGGGGAAGTGGGCGAGTAGGTGGGGCTGGTGGGTGAGTACTTGGGGGAGGTGGGCGAGTAGGTGGGGCTGGTGGGTGAGTACTTGGGGGAGGTTGGGGTGTAGACCGGAGAGGTTGGTGAGTAAGTAGGAGACGTCGGCGAGTATTTTGGAGTGGTGGGCGAGTAGGTGGGGCTGGTCGGAGAGTACTTGGGGGAGGTGGGCGAATATTTGGGGCTGGTAGGTGAGTACTTGGGAGAGGTCGGGGTGTACTCCGGTGAGCTGGGGCTGTAGGAAGGACTGGTTGGGGTGTACTTCGGTGAAGTCGGGCTGTAGCTGGGCGAGCTGGGGCTGTAGCTGGGTGAGCTCGGGGTATAGGTGGGAGACTGTGGTGTGTATCGTGGACTCGAAGGGGAGTAGCTTGGTGAGGTCGGGGAGTAGCTGGGTGAGGTCGGAGAGTAGCTTGGAGAGGTTGGGCTGTAGTTGGGGCTCGTTGGTGTGTAGTTGGGACTAGTAGGTGAGTAGCTGGGGGATGTTGGGCTATAGCTGGGTGACGTCGGGGTGTAATTGGGACTGGTTGGAGAATAGTTAGGGCTGGTGGGCGAGTAACTTGGGGAAGTTGGTGAGTAGCTTGGTGACGTCGGCGAATAGCTTGGAGATGTCGGAGAGTAGCTAGGTGAGGTGGGCGAGTAGCTGGGTGAAGTTGGCGAGTAACTGGGAGAGGTGGGCGAATAGCTGGGAGAGGTTGGCGAGTAGCTGGGTGATGTGGGCGAGTAGCTTGGGGAAGTGGGCGAGTAGCTGGGTGAGGTCGGGGAGTAGCTGGGCGAGGTCGGGGAGTAGCTGGGCGAGGTCGGGGAGTAGCTGGGCGAGGTCGGGGAGTAGCTGGGCGAGGTCGGGGAGTAGCTGGGCGACGTGGGGCTGTAGTTGGGGCTGGTTGGAGAATAGGATGGAGACGTAGGGGAGTAGGAGGGTGAAGTGGGGGAGTAAGAGGGACTCTGGGGCGTGTAGCCCCCAGGGGAGCGGGGCTCGTAGGCAGGCGACGTCGGGGAGTAGCTGGGAGACATGGCACCCCCTGTGGGAGGGAAGCAGAAAGGCATTAAGCGATGGAGAGACTCACCCAGAAGGAAGATCAAGGAGGAAATGAACTTGGCCTTGACAGACAAGGACAACTCACCTGGTGAGGGAATATACGGGCTTGAGGGGCCAGGGGAGCCCGGGGAACCCGGCGTGGGAGACCAGGCCGGGGAGTAACCAGGGCTGAAGCCACTGGCATCTGAAGCAGCACTGGGAGAGAAGCCTGCTGCCCCCGGGGTCATCCCGCTCCCTGCGAAATGAGAGAAACGTTAGTTAAAACCAGAGCTGGAGCCCAACACACTCCCAGAGCCCCCAGCATCTCCACATGGGGACCCCTCGTGAGCCCAGCCCACCCGCCCTCTGAACCACGCAGAGGGCTGTCTTCCCGGCTGGCTACTCACCAACACTGGGGGACCAGGCGCCGTAGGCTGGGGTTGCGCCCTGGTTCCAGGGTGTCATGGCTGGAGAAATTCCTCCCATGGGACTGGGGGCCGAGCCGAAGAACATGCCGGTGGCTGCAGAGAGGCGCACAGTGACCCACAATGAACAGCCCCGGGACTGGCCGCCGCGCCCACGTGCAGCCTCCCCACCGCCCCACCTCCTCCTCGTAGCCCCTCGTACTCACGTCCGGCAGCCCCCAAGCCGGGGATGTTGGTGGGGATCTCCATGCCATACTTGCACTTCTCTGCATCGAGCAGGAGATCAAAACAGCCAGTGCCGGCTGGAGCCAGCTGGCCCAGCATGATGTTCTCAGACACCCCCTTCATGGGGTCGCTCTCTCCATGTGCAGCTGCTTCCATAAGCACATCCACCTAAACCTCGGAAGAGGGGGCGTGCCGTCAGACCCCGCCCCCCTATGTCCCACCACTGTTACAGCCACCCACCCAGCCATGACCGCACCGAGGCCCATCACACACAGTGGAGGATGCCCTCTTCCCACAGCAATCCCTCCTCCCTGCTCTCTCTCCTTCCACCCGCTCAGAACTTCTGCCATTACCGTTTCCTCAAAGGAGCACTTCATGAGAGGTCCGGTATCCTGGCGGTTGACTCCGTGTCGGGTGATGGCCATCAAGTGGCCACGACAGGTCATGGTATCACACAGGAGAGCCAAGTGCCGGTAATTGACGTAGGAACCATCGAAGGAGATGACGTGGTACAGCTCCCGCTCCAGGGCCTTCCGCACGGCTTCTATGCCCAGCACCTGGCATGGGGATTGCAGGGGTGTGGGTGGGGGGTCAAGGGTGGGGAAGGGTCAAGACCGAGTAACTGCTCTCCTCCTGCTGCCACCACCACCCAGATCCACAGAGGGACAGTCAGGAGTCAGTGAAGCCCAGACGCAAAAGTGGATTCAGGCATAAAACCACCTGACCAACCCCTCTCTTGAGGGGAGAGCACGGACCCCAACCACTGCCTGAGACCTACGGAGGGGGCCTTGAGCCAGAGGGACCAGGGAAGAAGGCTCTGAGGGGCTCACCGTGAAGATCTCCACGATGTCGTTGGACGTGGTGCGCACAGGGTCCACGTCCTTCTCGCTCAGCACCCGCATGAGGCTCACGCCATCCGTCTCCAGGATCCACTCCTGCAAGGCCTTGAACTCCCCGTCCTCTGTGATGATGATCTTCTTCTTGTTGTCCGTCTGCGGCAAGTGCATGTACACCTGCGGGGGGGGCAGAGCAAGCTCAGGCTGGACGGGTGGGGATGGGGAGGGAGGGAAGAGGGGCTGGATGGGCTGCAGGGACGGAACGGCTGACCTTGCTGATCTGCTCGATGCCCTGCAGGGTCATATCTGTCAGCATGTTGGACTCGATGCAGCGCAGGAAGACGTCGTCATCCATCTTGTCCACCACCTCTTCTTCCTGCAACAAGAGTGAGTCAGCCCTCCTAGGATTCTCAGGTCTGTCCCCGCCCTCACCCCAAACCACAGCCTGACCTGGAGAGCCAGGTGTGGCCCAGACCTGCTCTCTTCAGTTCCAGTGAGGTTACTTTCTATCGTGTTTTTACGATGGTATTTAAAAAAGAAACCCTCAGAAAAGGCAACTGCACTCCACCACCTTAACACGATTCCCACTCTTGTGCGTGCTCCAAGCGCTGTAACAAAGCGCACAGCACCTCTGCTCTCGTCCTGGCACTCACCGAGCATTCGCCCGCCCACTAACGCCTTGACGTGTGATGTCTAATGGACGCGTATCCACACATTCTTATTTACTCTCCCCCAGTTCAATAGTAAGTTCTGAGTTTGTATTATTAAGGTATCCACATCTGCTGAACAATTTTTTAGGAGCCGTGCCCAGGAGTGAAATCACTGGTCAAACATGTTCCTGGGTCTTGTTTCACCCGCTGTCACACCACTTTCCCTAGGACACAGCAATTCCTACTGTCCGACCTGCCCTCACACAGGAGCTGCAGGGAGGAGAGAGCCAAGTGACCGGGTTATGGGGACACCACCAAATCAACACCCTCTGTTTTGGGGCTTTTTTTTTTGGCCGCACCCCGCAGCTTGCTGGATCTTAGTTCCGCGACCAGGGATTGAACCTACACCTTAGGCAGTGAAAGCGCGGAATCCTAACCAGTGGATGGCCAGAGAATTCCCCAACACCGCCTGTTTTATCTATATGGCTGCTGTTCACGTTTCTTACAGATCGTTGCTACCCACCCTCCCCCCATCTCTACTTTAGGTGGTGTGACTGGCACTCAATGCTGCTTTCATTTTAATGTCTTTGGTCAGGAACCAGATATATCGGCTTTTTATGTCTGACGTATAAATTTCTGCTTGGGTCCCGTTTACCTCTTGCATCTTGTTTTCATCACTGTTCATGATGCGGATACGGAGCACCAGCTTCTCTGCATTATCATCGTTAAAGATGCAATTCAAGTCATCACCGAAACCTGGGAAAATGAGAACTGCAGCTGCAGGACTGCTTCTGCTCACGGCTCGTCCGCAGCTCTCCCCATATGGGCTCTCTTTTGGCTTTCCCCTCCTTCCCACAGAGCCTTTCTAGAAAGAGGGAGGGGAAACAATGAGAAGGAAAAAGCAGTGCAGATGGGACCTGGAGAAGGGGTGTCCTGGAGGAGCAGAACCAGTGAGTGGAAGGTGGTGGGTGTGGGCGCCTTGTCTGGGACGAGCACAGGGACAGGACAGGGCGGGCAGGGGCCTAGGCAGGACCCCCAGCCTCACCAGCATTGATCTTCTCGGCAATCTGCTCCATGGTCAGCTTCCGATCAGTCATGTGCTTCC
Organism: Leucopleurus acutus; assembly: GCF_964270905.1. NCBI lineage: Eukaryota > Metazoa > Chordata > Mammalia > Artiodactyla > Delphinidae > Leucopleurus > Leucopleurus acutus. The sequence goes on along the minus strand of NC_139161.1, from coordinate 51,905,070 downwards.
GGTCCAGCTCCACCCGCAAAAGCCAGGGGGAGATTCGGGCCACATCAAAGTCAGGCATCTCATAGTAGACATTCACCCACTCCTGATCCTCTGCCACCACCGTGCTCTGGGGGTTGGGGTCATAGTAGATGGCCGTGTTGGCAGTCACCTTCCTCAGCGTTGTATGTTCCAGGCGGCACAGAATATCCTGGGGAAAAAAAGGGATTCGTGACAGGCATTTGGGTGGCTCCAAAGGCCTCTTCAAAGCCACCTGCAGAGGGACTGCCAAACCCTTTACTTAAGGGAAGGAGTCCCCTCCTCCTCCTGCCAGGAAGCCCGTTACCCTAAGCCGCACCTTGGCTCTCTCAGCATCTCGAGCAGACTGGCCCAGCAGGAAGACAGTAAGTGAAGGGGTCTTTGGCTTCTTGGAAATGTTGATGAGCTCCTTAAGTCGGGGCACACCCAGTGTCACATTCTTGGCGGACACACCAGCATAGTGGAAGGTGTTCAGAGTCATCTGGGTGGCAGGTTCTCCAAGGGACTGTGCAGCCAGAGCTCCCACCATTTCCCCAGGATGGGCCTGGGGAGTAAGAAGAGCTGGCCTCAGAAGAGCAAATCCCTCCCCACTGGTGAGTGAGAGTGAGACATGTCAGGGCTGGGCAGAGGTGTTTAGAAAAGGCAGAGATTTAAACAAATCAGTCTTATTTGATCATCCCCTTCCTCAGACGGCATTTCAGTCTACACCCGCCATTCAGCCCCAGATGTGCTGCACACCCAGGAATAGGGACTATGTCATCTAAACTCCACACTTCTAAAAGTGCTGTGTGCTAGAGTCACAGGGTAAATATTCATTTGATGATAGTCTTCTAAGTGGGAAGCTCCCCAATGCATTTTTTTTAAATAAATTTTTAAAAATTATTTATTTTTGGCTGTGTTGGGTCTTTGTTGCTGCACGTGGGCTTTCTCTAGTTACAGTGAGCGGGGGCAACTCTTCGTTGCGGTGCGCGGGCTTCTCACTGCGGTGGCTTCTCTCGTTGCGGAGCACGGGCTCTAGCTGCGCGGGCTTCAGTAGTTGTGGCGCACGGGCTTAGTTGCTCTGTGCCATGTGGGATCTTCCTGCACCAGAGCTCGCACCCGTGACCCCTGCGTTGGCAGCCGGATTCTTAACAACTGAGCCACCAGCGAAGTCCCCCGCAATGCATTATTTTAATTGAGATATAATCACATACCATAAAATTTAATCTTTTTTTTTTTAAAGATTTTTTTTTTGACATGGACCATTTTTAAAGTCTTTTTTGAATTTGTTACAATATTGCTTTTGTTTTACATTTTGATTTCTGGCCACAAGGCATGTAGGATCTTAGCTCCTGACCAGGGATCGAACCCACACCCCCTGCAGTGAAGTGCGAAGTCTTAACCACTGGACCGCCATGGAAGTCCCCAAAAATTAATCTTTTAATTGGAAGCATACAGTATGTAGCCTTTTCAGACTGGCTTCTTTACTTAGTAATACTATTTAAAGTTGATCACTGTCTTTTTATGGTTTGACAGCTCATTACTTTTTACCACAGCATAATATTCCCTTATCTTGTTCATCCTTCATCAACGGATGAACATTTCGGTTGTTTCCACTGCTTGGCTATTATGAAAAATACTGCTCCGAACATCTGTGTATGGGTTTTTGTGTGGACGTGTGCTTCCAATTCTCTTGGGCATATTCCTAGGAGTGAAATTGCTGGGTCATATGGTAACTCTATGTTTAAACTTTTGAGAAACGGCCAGACTGTTCTCCAAAGCAGTTGCAACATTCCCAGCAGCAGTGTATGAGAGCTCCAATTTCTCTACGTCCTCGCCAACACTTGTTTTTTTCTAGTCACCCTAGGGAGCATGAAGTGGTATCTCACCGTGGTTTTGAACTACATTCCCCTGACGGCTACTGATACTGAGCATCTTTTCATGTGTTTGCCTCTTCAAGGTTCACTTTTTGTCTCTGCAACATGGGACTAACAGCCCCTCCCCCCTACTAGGGTCTTCTTAGGACTGCTAAGGAATAAAGGTATAAAGCCTCCAACACAGGACTTGGTTCACAGCAGTGTCTCAATGAATGAGATCTATTATTATGCAGTTATGGGCAGAGGTGGGCTGTTCTCAGAGCCCAGAGAAATCAATAGATCAGAGCAGAGGACCAAGGCTGGGGTGAGGAGTACAACACTCACAATGGCTTGGTTGAACTTGGACTCGATCTCTCCGAGCAGCCAGTCGAAGGCCTCTCCGCTGAGCCGAAACTCCTCGGCCATGCGGCGGGAGCATAGCGTGGACCGCAGGTGGATGTTGAAGAGCAGGGTGGCGTTCTCCTGGGCCTGCCGGCTCAGTGGGTCGTCCCCATTCACAATCACCAGCTTCTTGCTCAGCTCCTTGACACCTAAGGGCCAAACGAGGGATGAAGAGGTTGTAGACCAGGACACTGCTAGCAGAGCCTGCCTGGCCTGGTGGTCCTGAAGCAGGTACTCACCCTCTACCACCTTGATGGGGTGCAGGTCAGAGGGAAGGCGAGGGTTGATGTGGAAGATCTTCTGAGCGTTCCAGATCATGCGCAGCAGGTTACAGGGGAGGACAACCTGAGGCAGGAGGGACGGAGGCAGGACCCCAAGTCAGGGCCAGCCATGCAGGGCCAGCACTTCTCCAGCCCAGCCCTTCCCACCCACACACACCTTGCTGTCACCAGTTGGGAAGATGACCCTGAGCACCTCCCTGTCCTCACGCATCCGCTCAAATTCTCGCTCCAGCTCGTTCTGAATGTGCGCATTGCTCAGCACGTCCTTCACCACATCCTCCTGCAGGGTGCGCCGCAGGGCCCTCTCATTGGTATAATCAAAGCGGAACCTGCAGGTGACAGGGGTGGAGTCAAGGGGCAGGAGGGCCCTGATCAAAGAACAGTGTGAGGCTCCTGAGGTCTGCAGCCCACAGGAACAGGGCTGTGAATAATCCTGGGTGGGGAAACAAAAGATCCAGACCCAAGGATGTGCAATGGCACCTGAGCTTATGCTCACCCCTCTGTACAAAGTGGGGGCGGGTCTCAAATCTGGTCTCCATCCGCCCTCTCCCATCTTGCAGCTGCTGCCAGATGGGTGGGGAAGGGGCGGTATAAGGTCCACTGCAGGACACGGTCCAGGTGATCTCACCGTGCGAGGGGAGGAGAACCCCTACCACTCTGGCCCTGAGCCCAGGGGCAAGAACCACCCGCCTGCCGCCTTCTCACTTCTTCTCGAAAGCCTTGTTGGAAGGCTTGAGGGTAGCCAGGTTCTGGAACTCAACGCTCTCGCCCGCCAGGCCGTCTTCACCATAGCGCAGCTGTACCACCTGATTGATGGAGTTTCGCACGGTGGCGTCATACTTCACCATCACCGACTCCATGGATTTGATCAGCCGCCGCTGGATGTATCCTGAGGGGCAGGGAATCAACTGAGGGACCCAGAGCAAGAAGAGGAGCCTCCCTGTTTCAGGACAAGACCTGCTGGCCACTCTGGTCCTCAGGAGAGCCAGCTAGTAGCCTCTCATCCCCAAGGCCTCTCAATGAAAGCCATGCCCACCACCAGACGGACCCAGGGTCCAGTAGAGACCCCTAGGAAACACCGTCCATGTGACAGGTCAGGAGCAGAGACCCTGAGGCTCTAGCCCTGCATCATGGAATGCTGCATGGCAACCAGAACAAGAGTATTTGCCTAACTCTTGATCTTTAGTCTCTATTCTTCCCACAAAGGTCAAAATTACTTCTCTGGGGATAGAAGACTTTAGCCTGAGAACCCCGCTCAAACTCCCCAGGGGCTTCTCTGCCTGCGGTCCTCTCTGGGACCAGCCCGTGGAAGGGCCCTGGATCCAAAGTCCTCACCAGTCTCAGCAGTCTTGACAGCTGTGTCGATGAGCCCCTCACGACCCCCCATGGCATGGAAGAAGAACTCGGTGGGCGTGAGGCCGGCCAGGTAGGAGTTCTCCACGAAGCCACGGCTCTCAGGCCCATAGTCATCTTTGATGAAGTGAGGCAGAGTCCGGTGCTTGAACCCAAACGGGATCCGCTTGCCCTCCACGTTCTGCTGCCCGACGACAGCAATGACCTGGGGAACAGAAAAGGTGTGGTGCATCCAACTCCCTCTGCCTTGAGAATAAGTGTTCCCCATACTTTTCCCCCAACCCCCCCCAGCAGCACACCCCTTCCCTCCTCCTCCCCACCTTCAGTGTGGCCCCAGTTCTGGAAAGACAAGGCTCCCCACCTGGGAGATGTTGATCTTGGAACCTTTAGCCCCGGACACCACCATTGACTTAAAGTTGTTGTATTCAGACAGGGATTTCTGGGCAGAGGAGCCAGTCTTGTCTCGGGCATCGTTGAGAATGCGGTTCACCTGGTTCTCAAAGGTCTGCCGCAAAGTGTTCCCCGGGGTGGGCTCCAGCTCGTTGTTATGCGCCTTCTCAATGACCTGGGTGCACAGGAGCAGGCTGCGTTCTCAGGGAGACGTCAGTGTCTTCTGGTCCCCGTCTCTCCAATCCCAATGTCCCCTTCACTCAGTTCAAAGCCACTGAGAGCCTCTTATTCAGTCTTTGCCCAGCCTTCCCTCTCACCTCTATTACATCCTGCTTGGCCTTCTTAATAGTGTTCTGAATGTCTTGGTAAGTCTTAGAATCAGCAATGGAGTCCCCAATGCCAATGGTATGACCTAGCAATAAAGAGAAGCATCAGCAACACCTTCTTTGGACTCCCAAGAAACATGGGATGGAATCACAGCCAAGAGAGTAGATGGAGGGACACCAAATCCAAGGGGGGGAAGAGAAAGGGATGGAAGAAGAGCAGTAAGAAGTGAGATGGACACAGGATTTACAGAGGATGTGGTAGAGCCCCTAGGCTTACCCTCAATGAGGAGCCAGTTGTTAATGACAGTCTGAATGTTGGAGTAGAAGAGGCGGGTGATATCATGACCCATCTCTAGGTAAGAGATGTGGACCAGGGAGCCAGCTGATGTGCCCAAAGACTTCTTACACAGGATGCCCATGATCAGCTCCCCGTTCTCCACCACCACCTGCAGAGAGCACCATTCACAGCCCCTGCTGTGGCTTCCATGTCCAAAGCCCTTCCCCACACAACCAGAAGCCAGGCCCTACCTTGGTGTCCCCAGGAGAGATGTGCTTGTAAGGACCACTATCCTCATCATCGGGATGGGTGCTGTGGGTGCGGATACAGTTGATGTGGCCGGGTATGATGAGGGAGAAGATCTGCTTCCCTGTCCACAGGGGCCGGGGCTTCAGGATGGCTGGCTGTGGGACCTTGCCGTCCCACGTGGACAGGAACATCAGGAGGTTCATCACCTCCCCCTGGAGAAAAAGAGCAAGAAAGACAAGAAGTCAGAACTGGAGGTCTCACCTCTTGGGAATGTCAGGGGAGGCCTCATTGCCCCAAGGGGAAAGCCAGACTTTGAAGGCAAAGGGATGGCAAGAAAAGTGTTTTCCAAACTTTTACTAAAAACTTAACTGTGATAGTGAGACTTTGGGATTGCTTTTTCTTTTAACAGTAAGTACAAATTACTTTTAATAATTAGGAAACAAAGAGAAAGTAAAAAAGAAATAAACAGAACTTCAACAAAGTCTTATTTCTCTCTTCGCCTTTACTTTCCAGGTGATACCTAAAATTACATGACATTTTGAGGAATTAAATGGGGAGCTAAAGCCATACACCGTTTTTGGCCTCGATCTTTGCTCACTCCCTTTCCTTCTGCTGTCTCACATACAGGTCAGTGCAGAGCAAGTCAGGGCATAAGTCACTGCTCCTCCCCCCATCCTTGCTGTGCTGGGCCCCTGCCCACCCAGGCCAGGTTTCCCCCGGCCAGGGACCACACACCCGCTCCAGGAAAACGTCCCTCTTGGTGAATTTGCGCACTGCGGTCAGCGTGTCCTGCACAATGCCCATAACTGGGCGATTGCTCTGGGGGGTGACAATCATGCGTGGCACCATGGCGAGCTCCTGGATCTCAGCCCGTGTCTCCAGGGACTGTGGCAGGTGCAAGTTCATCTCATCCCCATCAAAATCGGCATTGTATGGAGTTGTCACACTGTAGTCAAAGAGGAAAGTGAGTTGGAAAGATGCCGCAGTGAGACCCAGGGAGCAGCCCAGCCCAGCCCAGCCCCAGCCGATGGACTGACCTAAGATTCAAGCGAAAAGTAGACCAGGGCAGGATGCGAACCCGATGTCCCATCATGGACATTTTGTGCAAAGTTGGCTGCCGGTTGAAGATAACAATGTCCCCATCGCACATGTGCCGTTCCACCTAAGGAGGTGAGGTGTGGGAAAAACCTCAGTGAAGGAGGTATGCTAAGAATGAAGTGATAGGAGACCTAAGATGCTTTGAAACAGACGACACTGTGGTGTTATTTCACTTGAAACGCTTATCAACCACCAGCTTTGGGCCAGGCCCTGGGCTAGATTCCAGGCTATCGGAGAAAACGAAGACGTAGTCCCCAAACCTCAGGGAACTCAGCTGGGAAAGACCGCGAGAGACTCTGAACGTGAAGCCTTCTGCTCTGTTCCCCCCGGATCTCTTTCTGCCCTGTGTCCCTCTTGCTGCCCGTGGGTTTACGTGACCCCCACCTTGAATGCCAGGGGCTGGCAGCTACAGGCTTGCCTAGGACAGCAGGAGTCTCTTAAGCTTGGATTCTAATGAACAGGACAGCCTCAGACGGCCCACTCCAGCTGGCCCCCAGTCCAAAAAGCTTCCTGCTCAGGTAAGAGAGGCCCTGGCCTATTACACATGCCTTATAGCCAGTCTGCAGGTGAAGGTCACTGGGTTTGGGGTGGAAACGCAGGTCAATGCGATCACCGTTGTCCCGGATGATGTACTTGGCCCCTGGGTACTGGCTGTTCCCCCTGCGCACTAGTTCCTGAAGTCTAGGAAGGAAAGGGATGCAATGAACAAAATGCTTCCCAAAAATCCCTTGTTGCCACCCTCACCCCAAAGCCCCAAGTGACAACCCAAACTTCTAAACTTCGACACTTGGGACTTCCCTGGTGGTACAGTGGTTAAGAATCCGCCTGCCAATGCAGGGGACATGGGTTTGATCCCTGGTCTGGGAAGATCCCACATGCTGCGAAGCAACTAGGCCCGTGCGCCACAACTACTGAGCCCGTGTGCCCTAGAGCCCGTGTGCCACAACTACTGAAGCCCACGTGCTCTAGGGCCCACGTACCGCAACTACTGAGCCTGCATGCTGCAACTAGAGAAAGCCCGCACACCCAGAGCCCGTGCTCCCGCAACAAGAGGAGCCACCGCAATGAGAAGCCCGCGCGCCGCAATGAAGAGAAGCCCCCGCTCGTCGCAACTAGAGAAAGCCTGCATGCAGCAACGAAGACCCAACACAGCCAAAAATAAAGTTAAAAAAACATAAAGATGATAATAATTATAAACTTCAACACTCTCTCCTTCTTGCTCCGAGCCCATTCCCCCCACCCTCCCCGACCCCTCCAGGCAGGGCTTCTGAATTGAGCACACCTATCAATGTTGAAGGGGGTGACGATCTCCGCAAAGGTCATATTGGCGGCAATGGAGCGAGGCACGCCAACCTGGTCAATGGAGAGGTTGGGGTCGGGGGTGATGACAGTGCGGGCCGAGAAGTCCACCCGCTTGCCCATCAGGTTCCCGCGCACACGGCCTTCCTTGCCCTTCAACCGCTGCTTCAGGGACTTGAGGGGACGCCCAGACTTCTGCATGGCCTGTGAGGAAACGCAGGGTGGGGGGCACCCCCGCAGTCAGCACCAGCCCCCAGCCGGGCGCCCTCCCCTTTCCTCCAGGCGTAGGGCACAGGGAGCCTGTCCACTCACACGAGGCAAGCCAGGCAGCTCGTTGTCCACCATGGTGGCCACGTGGAACTGGAGGAGCTTCACGTCCTCAGCGATGACATGCGCGGCCGCGCCGTTCTGCTCGTTGCGCCGAAGCTGATTGTTGATCTTCACGATGTCGGCCAGTTTGTGTGTCAGGTCATCCTGAGGCAGGAAGTCAGAAGCATCACAATCCAGCCAACCCTGAGCGCTCAGTCTGCATGTGCCAGCACGCGGTGCCTCTCACCCTCCCTTCACACCACCCTGGGAAGCAGCTCTGGTTCACAGTGGCTCTCGGTTCACAGTGGCTCTCGGTTCACAGATCCACAAGCACCTTTGTGAGCTCTAACCTCCTTAAGGGGCTCACATAGCCAGCAAGCGGCAGGGTACCTTCAGGCCCAGGTGACCTGTCCGTCACCCTCGCATGCCTTCGTCCCCGCCACCGGCCTCCCTCCGTGCGGACACCTGGCCTAGCTGAGCGGCAGGGCCCTGCAGGCGCTGACCTGGTTGCGGGCAGAGCCCTGCATCACAACAGCAGGCCGCACGGAGAGCGGGGGCACGGGCAGCACAGTGACAATCATCCACTCGGGCCGGGCGTAGCGAGGCTCCATGCCCAGGACGAAGCACTCCTCATCTGAGATGCGTTTGAAGATCTCGTGCACCCGCTCAGGACTCAGCAGGATCTTCTTCTCCTGAGAGTCCTCGTTGACGTGCTTCCACTCTGCGTACAGCTCCAGGCCGGAGCGCCGGATCCGGGGCTGGTACCGCCCACAGCCGCCGTGGCCCTTCCAAGGAGACAGAGGGGCCATCAGAGCGCAGAGGCCGGGCCTTCTCCCCCAACACCTGGCCGGGCCGCCCCTCCCGCTCTTCTGTGACCTTCGGGCTCCTGCTGCTTCCACTGCCTCCCCATCTTCTTCCCTCCGGGCCTCTGGGACCAGCCCTCACCCCCTCCCAAGAGTCTGGGCAGCCCCGGCTACCTTTTCTTTGGTCAAATCCTCATCGCCCTCAGGCTGCTCCACACCGAACTTGTTGTCCATCTCCTCCCCGCCCTCGCAGATGTTTTTGCCCTTGCAGAGGTCATAGACGTGTGTGAGCCGCTTCTTGGGCTGCCCCTTGGACTTAGCCAAAATGTCCTTGATCTTTGGGTTGTTCTGTGGACAGAGCAGAGAGGGGTCAGTTGGGGCTGCTCCCCTGCCCACCCCCCAGCAACCCCTTCCCCAGGCCAGAGCCCATCTCCCACTCACAGAGTCCACAAGCAATTTGGAGCAGAAGAAGCAGACGCAGCGCAAAACTTTCATTGTCTTGACCAGGAAGCCGACATGGAACACAGGTTTGGCCAGCTCAATGTGGCCAAAGTGGCCAGGACACTCTGTCATGTTTCCTGTGGGAACACACATACAACACTTTCCTCCCAGCACTCACCTCAGAGACCAGGTTTGCAGGTGTCCACCCCTAGTCCTGGCTTTCTGTAAGGACAAGCCTCTCCCTCCCTCTAGGGTCCTGTGCCGGCCCCCAGCGCTCACCTGCACAGGTTTGGCAGCGGCCAGTCCTCTCAATCACCCCCTGCCTCGGATCCATCAGCCCCCCAAGCTTGGGGCGGCCTCCCTCGGTGGTCTCTGGGTATTTGATGCCGCCCTCTGTCACAGACATTCGTTTCTGCAGCAAAGAAAGGCCAATAACAACTAAATAGAATTCCTAGTTTCCAGACTTCGTGGCTGAGGAGCTCTGTACTAAGGCCTTTAAAAACCCCAAACTACTTACAGAAGAACTAAGCAGGTTTAGCCTGAAGCGAGGGAAATGGGGGTCAGCGTGTGTGATATCTGACTGTGGAAATGCCAAAGTCAAGTATCGCAAGTCAAAAGCTCGTTCCAGTCACTGTCTGAGCGGGAGGGGGCGTTCAGACTAGTGTGTGGTCAACTCTGGGCTCCGTACACGTCACCTACCTCTAGGACTTGAACCCTGGATATCCTACTGGGTTGAATTCTAGGTCACTGTCATCTACAGAATTTAACAGCAAAAGAAATAAAAGTTGTTTCAAGAGGGAAAAATTCAATGCCTTGTTTCTTTCCCAAAGCTGAAATCAAGGCCAGAACCTCCCTGTAAGGCACCCTCATCATGACAGCCCAAGTGCTCTGCCCAAGACATGCTCCTAAAGTTAGGCACTCTCTGCCCCCATCCTTGTCACCTCCTCCTTCTCAAGGGCCTGGGTCAACCTGAACCCTTCCATGTTCAGATATTTTAGGACAGAACAGGAGAGGGGGGCGCTAGAGCAGAGGTTGTTGAAAATTATCTGGAGCAGAAGTGAACCCCGGAGCCTCAAGAGATGGAGGCAGAGCCAAGGGCCGGAATCCTGGGCAAGGTGGAGCCAGGACTCAGTGGGACCAATTCAGTGGAGGAAAGGGAGGGAAGGACGGGCTCAGAAGTAGGTACAACTTGGAGAAGAGATTTCTGCTCTGAGCTAAAGGCTGTTCAAGGAAACCTTTGGCATCTTTTCACACACTGAAAACCAAGAACTTTAAAATTAGTTAAGCTTTGGTCCGCTAAACTTCCAGAGAGAAGACCTTAGAAGAATTTAATAAAAGCTTCTATCTGAGTGTCAACTTCATGCCAGGTACCAAACGTACCTGTTCCTCTTACCCTAACCACTAACCGTCTAGGAGTGAATTCCTGTCTCTTAGACATGAGAAACCTGAGGCTGTGTAAAGTGACTGCCCAAGGCCTCAATCTCAAGGAAGCTGCAGACGTCAAACCCACCCCGCTGCGATCCCAAACACATGCTCATCCCATTCTACTATACTGCAGCAGAAACAATTACTTCAACTCCAGGATTTGAAGCAGCACTATTTACAATAGCCAGGACGTGGAAGCAACCTAAATGCCCATTGACAGATGAATGGATAAAGGAGATGTGGTACATATATACAACAGAATACCACTCAGCCACAAAATAGAGCGAAATAATGCCATTTGCAGCAACATGGATGAACCTAGGGATTATGATACTAAGTGAAGTCAAAGACAAGTATCATATGACATCACTTACATGTGGAATCTAAAACATGATACAAATGAACTTATTTACAAAACAGAAACAGACTCACAGACAGAGAAAACAAACTTACGGCTCCAAAGGGGAAGGGGTGCCTTGGTCTGCTCCTTAAACACTGCCACTCCCCAAGGTTTTAGCGCATCCACACTTCTCATCACACCCAAATGCTATGCCATGATTCTCACTATTTACTCACAACAAATCTCTACCCTCCAGGCCTCACCTTTCTTCTGGACTTCGGATTAACATACTAAACCACCTACTGAACCCCCTGTAGATCTCCCCCTGATAAATCAAATCCAACATGTCTAAAAGCAAACTCCCTTCTCCACAAAAATCTCTCCTTTTCCTTTAGTCCCCATCTAAGGTAGTGGAACTCAAGTCAGAAACCAACACTTACCCTTCCTTACCCACAGTCATAAAGCAGTGGAACAAGCATGGCCTGGAGTCAGAGACCTCTAATTTGCAATTCCAGCTCTATCACTTATCATCTATATAACCATTAAGGATTTAATTAACCTGCTGAAACCCAAGATGGAATAGGTGTTCAATATATGACAGCTGTTATTATCCAATCATTCACCAAATACAGGTTATTTTTTGCGGTACGCGGGCCTGTCGTGGCCTCTCCCCTTGCAGAGCACAGGCTCCGGACGCGCAGGCTCAGCGGCCATGGCTCACGGGCCCAGCCGCTCCGCGGCATGTGGGATCCTCCTGGACCGGGGCACGAGCCCGCGTCCCCTGCATCGGCAGGCGGACTCCCAACCACTGCGCCACCAGGGGAGCCCATGTACAGGTTATTTTACCTCCTGAACAAACAGTTCTTAAATCTTGCCCCTTTTCTCCATCCCTACGCCCACTGCCCTAGCTCAGGCCTGTCCTTTGTAGTATGTATCCAAGCGTTCCGTGGGTCACCAGCCCTTCTCTCCTACCCAGCCATACTATGATCAGGGTGCTCTTTCTAATTTGGAAATCTAATCTTCATACCCTCTTGTTCTCAGAATGATATCCAAATTCAGCAGGATGGCTTACAAAGAGTTTTATGACGTTTCCACCTTCCTTTCTTCCTCCACATCGGTAGCTGACTCCCCAGCAGCCCCCCTATTACCCAGCATATGTGCTCCACTACTTGGGGTCTTTGTATCTCTGCTTGGGATGCCCTCCCCACAAGACAAACTGCTATCTGAAGACTCAGCTCAGGCACTGCTTCTTCCAAGAAGCCTTTCCACAGCCTCACGAGCCAGACTGGTGAGCCCCACTCTGTGCTTCCATAATCCCTCCATCACTGCAAATCTCATAATGCAATGAAATGGCCCACTGGGGTTTGTCTTCCCCATAGATTATAAGCATCTCTCAGGCAGGTAGCATTCCCCTATCACCCTGGACCCGATGGCTCTCAATAATTGTTTGTTAAACTGAACTAAACTGCCTTAGGACCCTCCACTGCAGGGAAGTGCCCTCGAAGACCTCGATAAAAAGAAAAAAAAAGAACTTGAAAAGAGAAGGTTGTTCCCTTACAGTCAAACCAATAATCGTCTCATAATGGATCTAATTAGTCACTGCTGGGTAGAAACCAAAATGGTCTACAGGTGCAAGGCTAAGAGGTTCCGAACTTCCACCACGCTCATCAAGATGACCTGATGAAATCTCAGGGAGACAGGCCTGTGGTGACTAAATTCACAAAGCTGGAACCCCATCAGCTGCATCGTGTCTGATGAGAAGCACAAAGAGGGGGTTTGCTCACCTTGAATGAAACACAAAAGAGCAGGCGCAGACCTGAATCTGGCAGCCAGAAGAGTCACTAGAGAGGCCTAAGGAGAACAACACTCAAAGCATTTCACTCCCCTCTGCTCCAAGTCCATGCTCACCAAGCCAGCCACCTTCTAAGGACTCCCTCTGCTTCTGGGCACTAAGACTGGACCAGGGGCTGTCCTGGAATGTTCTGGACTAACCCTCTACCATAAGTTATACTTTGAATTATACACAAACTACTTTAGCCCCCAATCCTTCATCCAAACACTGGTTCTCACTGCCCACGTGATAACAGGTTAGACACCCAAGGTCCCCCGTCCTCAACATTTATGCTCCAGCCACAAGAGATTCCTCAAAATTCCTTTTCTTCCCCTGCCCGCCTTTCCAGCAAACTTCTATTCATTTTTAAGACCCAGTTCAAATGTCACCTCTTTATAAAGTATTCTCTAACTCTTCTTGGCCTTATCCACACCCCAGCACCACTCTTATCTCTTGCTTTACACTGATTTTTGCCCAGTATTTAGCAACTGCTAAAAACCCAGCTTCACAAAGATATGACATCATCAAAAGGGCTCTGGCGCCACCTAATGCTGAAAGGGAACTGCCCAACCTAGTAGTTCCCAGGGCAAACGCAGCTGTGCTTCCGTGCTTCTCTTAAAAATTTAAAATCTCTCACTGGGCCCCTGTGAGTTTGCTGCGGTGCCTCAGCAGTTTGGGCACAGGGGATCAGGGGGTTTAACCTACTGGGAAGGTCTTGTTCTATTATAATAAACCCTGAGTTATTCAATAGAATCCTTACTAATAAATAATTAGGTGATTTATAATTTCACACAATGTTGAAATAAAAATCCTTCCACATGTATCTTTATGTACCTGTACAATTATTTCCTTCACTCATTTAATTCAAGTAACTTTTAGTACATGCCTATTATGTGCCAGGCACTATTTGAGATGCTGGAGAAAGAAGTGAATACAAAGTCACTCGTGAAATTTACATTCTACTGAGGAAACAAGAAAGAGAAAAACTAATCCTTTCAGGTACTGACCAGCTATGAAGTAAAATCAAGACTTGGGTTAGAGAAGGTTAAGGGTTTCTGCCCCTGGTATCAGCCCCCAAAAGCCTTCTGCATTTTTCAAGTGTTTTACAGTTTTGTTTTTTAGATTTCAACCTCAACCCCATCTGGAATTTATTCGGTGTGGTCTGAGTTCGGGAGGTTCTAACTCCTGACACAACTTTCCTACAGCTGAGCCTCCTCCTCTAGCAAACTTGTCTCCATCCACAAACAGAGCCATTCAATTCCATTCTCTCCAGCCCACTGGCTTCCTCCAGTTTGCTCCACAAAGGCGTCCAAAGGGCCAACAGCTCTCCCTCCTCCCTCATCTTTCCTGCTTCCATTCTCAGTTCTCCTCCCCAGTCAGTTCTTCACAGGACCATCAAAGCAGTAATTTTTTTAAAATGTAAACTTGATATCACTCTCCTGCTTATAATTCTCCAATGACTTCCTACTGAAAATAGAATGAAATCCAGATTCCTTACCATGATTTATAATGTCCCACCTGGACTGCCCCACCTCATGCTTCTCCAAGAATGGTTTAATACTCTCTTTCTCACCCACTACACCCCAGCCACCCTGGCCACCTTTCAGCCCCCGAGGCACACCAAGTTATTCCCTCGTTCAGGCACTTTGCACTTGCTCTTTCCTCTGCCTGAAAAGCTACTGACCTAGAATCTATGGTCTAGGAGACTGGCTGCTTCTCATCATTCGAGTAATGTCACCTCCTCAAACAGGGCTTCCCATACCCTGACACCACGCCATCTAAAGCAGCCTCACCTCGGTCACTCTCCATCGCATTACACCATTTCACTTTCTGCAAGGCACTTGCCCTTAACTGAATTATCTTGTTCATTCATTTATTCGTGTTTATTGTCTGTCTCCCCTGACCCTTCCCAAAGAAAGTGCTCTAGAAGGCAGGGTCTTTGTCTTTTTCAGCTCTGCATCCCCGCCGTCTGTCACGTCTATCACGTAGCAGGTGCTCAGTTAATAACTGTAGAGGGGAGGGAAAAAAATCTGGGGCTCGGCTTCTCACCCAAAAGATTGGTGTGGTATCTCTTAACGTCGGTATCTGCGGTGTGGAGCCAATCAACCTTCTCGCCCTCCTTCTCACCCTCCAGCCCCTCCTGCGGCCCGGCCCCCAGCTCGGACACAGAGCTAAGCTTGCTGACCCCCTAGGAAAATTTAATTCTCGTTGGCCGCGAGGCTGGACTCTGCACTGCCTTGGCGCCGCTGACCCATCCTCCCCGCCTGTCCTCCTTTGGGCAGGGAAAAGCGCCAAGTTTCCGCGGCGGCCGTCAAGCCCCGCCCGCCACGCGGGCGGGAGGAGGAGTGAGAGGGCAGAGCCGCTTACCAGTTCATCCGGACTGAGGACTCCGAACTGCACTCTCTTGATGGTGCGCAGCGGGCATGCGCTGTCCCCGGAGGGGGGGCCACCCCCATGCATCGCGGAGGCAGGCGCGCTGCGCAGGCGCAAACCTCACTACAAAAAGCCTGCGCCGCCTGCGCCTAGGCGCTCAGACCCTGTCGGGGCGGCCGCCGGGAAGGACCTCCCCGAGTTGGGAGGAAAAAGCCGGAGGAGGAAAAGGTGGGGGAGGAAAGGAGGCGGGGAAACGAAAAGGGGCGAAAGGAGCTCTCCTCCGCCTTTCCGGAGATTTTTCGTCTCCCAAAAAGAAAATAAAAAGAGGAAGGGAAAGGAAAAGGTTCTGGGGGAGGAAGAAGAAAAAGGGTAACGAATAAATAAGTAACCGGGCTCCTGAACGGCAGAGGTTACGGCAGTTTGTCTCTCCCCCTTCCGGGAGCCGCCTTCTTCTCCAACCGTCCCGGCCGCGCTCTCGGCGCTTCTGAAGAGCGAGCTGGCCGGATGACGCCCTTTATAGATTCGCCCTGGCATTCCCCCGCCCCTTCCTTTCCCGCCCTCCCTTGCGCTACGGGGTCGACTGCGCCGGCGTGCACGGGGCGCGCGCTCGCGTCGTTGTTCCTCCCTCCCCGGCTCCCTGGCTGGTCACCTTTTGAAATGACGAAGGGGAAGGGAATTTTTTTATCCCGCCGCCTCCCCTCGCTACTACCTCCCGCCCTGAAGTTTAAGGTTTGAAGATTCGAGGGTAAATATAGGCCGCTTTTATTCTAGTTTGGCGTGTGGTTTCATCTTCCGCCAAAGTTTCTGATTAATATCACCCCCCCACGCTGGAAAATGGTCTGTTCTGAGATTCGGTAATGAAGGAGGCGGGGCCGGTCGGATCCTCCCAAGTGGGTTCCCGAAGAGGGGGAGTACTGGGGCCGCCCTTGGTCATGAATATGCAGTAATGTCACTGAATATGCAAGAAGGATCAACATGGCGAGGCCAATTGCTTGTCCGGAAGTAGCTGATATCTGTCGAGCGGCCTCCTGGGACGGGTGGGCATCTCCTAGCCTCTAATGGGGCGCTGTACGGAGCTCTCGTTCTGGATCCTCGACCTGAGCCGCTCGAAGAGGTCTCAGCTCAGAGGCCTTCTCCGGAAGGACGCTGGCCACTGTCCGGGAGAGATCACGGGACCGCGACAATCCAGGAAAAGCAGATTAGCCATTGGGTGGGACACAAAAATCCTGGGAGACTCAGGGTCAATGCATCTGAACATTAGGAAATCCTACCCCTTCTAGAATATTTCAAAAATGGGGCGGGGGGTGGTGGTGCGGGGATCCCAAGGGATTCTCCAATAAGAGCAGGGGGTAGGACTTCCACTGTCCTTCCAAAGCAGAGATGACACCAACTGCACAGCCACATTCAGAGTGATCCTTGTTTGATGTCAATATCACGTCACCACCCCAAGGTGGGGAGGCATAACCACGAGGAAGGGAAACCATCGCTCAGAGAAAAAAAAAACACACTCCCTTCCCCCACCGCAGCTGCTTGCTCTGTTTGCCTGAAAGCCCCAGACACTCCAGCCCCAAGGCTTTTCTCTCTGCCGCTGAGGGAAAAATCCTCCCAGTGGCTCATGGCCTGCCTGCCTCAGCCACTTTGATCTGCTCCTCAGACCTCCCTTCAAGCCCCAGCCTAGACTCCTGCTCTCCAGGCTTGTTCCAGGTCTTCCAGGCAGTCTTCTAGGCAATCCCTCTCCACTGAGTCCCCAATTCACCATTGACTCCAAGGGGTGTCACTCTCCCACACCAGTTCTTTTACAGTCACTTGTTCTCACATGTTTGTATTCCAGTTTTTCCTTCTATTTACCCAGTCCCCCCCACCCCACCCCCAGGCTCTCAAGTTCGATCTCACTCCACCTGACCTTCCCTCTCACAGCTGAGGTTCTGGGTGGTGATGATGGCAATGCTGCCCAACACGACCCCTGCCCCCATGATGTCAGAAGGTGCCACGGTCTCATAGAGCACATAATACTGCAGCATCAGAGCCACCACCACCTCAGAGTGCAGGACGGCACACACCAGGGCAGGGTGGGCCTTGGTGACCGCATAACTGACAGACACAAAGGAGACCAGGGCGAGGATCCCCACTGCCCCCACACAGCTCCAACTCAGAGGATCATTAGGCAACACGGGGGTCTGCAGCAGAAAGAGGCCTGGCACGGAGCCCACCAGCCCCACCAAGCCAAACAGGAAGGCCACTGTCAGTAGGCAGGAGGGGAAGTCCAGGGAGCGGTACACCAGGAGGCCCAGCGACAGTGCCAGGCCACCCAGGAAAGTGAGCACATAGCCCAGGGCAGTGTAGAGGCCCGTGGTCCCCTCCTGCAGTGTCCCTAGTCCAGGTCCCACGATGATGATGAGTCCCAGCGTGCTGCCCAACAAGCCACACCAGTCATAGCCACTGAGACGCTGGCTCTCGAGGCAGAGGGCAAGGAGAGCAGAGCAGACGGTGGAAGAACCTTTGCGGACGGTGGCAGCATTGCCAGCGGGCACCACCTGAACCGCACTGTAGGCGCATCCGATGCTGAGGACGTTGAACAGGGCATGGAGGCAGGCCCGGCCCCGGACATCGGAAGGTCCTAAGAGGGGGTCACCACGCAGTTTCAGCAGCAGGGCAATAGGGAGGTGGAAGAGGCATCGACAGATGAGCAGCTCCAGCGAGGGTAAGTGGGAAGCCTGGTAAGCCATATGGGAGAAGGGGCCCACGAAGCCAGCGGGCAGGCCCCCACCCAGCAGGGCCACGAGCAGGCCCTTGGTGACATCAGAGGGCCGGCAGCGCTGGTGCGAGGGGAGGCTGGATGGAGTGGAGGGCAGTGATGGCTGGGTGAAGTCGGGCAGGTTGAAGTAGGGGTGACAGCCAGCCTGTTAGGGAGAAAGGAGCGCGGGCATTAGGGCAGCCATAGTCCAGGGGACCAGGGGTAGGGCGAATGTCAGGCTGGGTTCTGGGACCCTGTAGGGCAGTAGAAGGGCAGGCTGTCTTGCCGAGGAACTCTTGGGAGCTAGAAAGGGCCTGAAAGATGGATGAGGTGGTACAGTGTGGGTCTGGAGCCTCTAAAGCAGGAAGCAGGGAGTGAGCAGTCCTGGAGCATCGTGTTTCTCTGGGTAAGTTGTTCCCGGGAGGAGAAAAAGAGGACCCAGGGATGCTCTGTTGGTTTGAGGAAGGGGAGGCGGCCTCAGATGCTGTGTATCTGTGTGATGTCACAGGTTCCAGGGACATCTGGGAACACCATTATGAATTTTGCTTGTGGGTGTCTAGGAAAGCTGGGAAGTTTTAGAGAAGAAGGGGGAAGGGAGCAGCCAGGAGCTACAGGGAAGGGGGCTGTGCGCCCCTGCGCCCCACACTCACCATCTTTCCCTTGGACTTCCTCCTCTCCTCCTGGCTCAGGGGCTCTGGGCCCTTCAGAGCTCCAGCCATTGTGAGCTGGTTGGAGGGGTGGCGGAGTTCTTCCCTGGAACCTCCCTGAGGGGGGGCGGGCCGATTTTCTCAATGTTTCCAACTCCGCTTGCTTTACATTTTTGTGACTCCAAAGTCTGTCTGATTCTTTTTTTCCTCTTTTCAACTACCTCTGTGATGAGATATCTTCGGTTTTTAGTTAATTTAGTTAATTTAGTTAATTTATTTATGTCTTGCCCGATTTCCGAAAGGTTTTATGGAAAGGACCTCTGAGGGCCAGCTCCTCTTTCTCTTGAGTTTTGAATTTTTGAACACCTGGGAGGAGTCTCTGGGACTGTCCCTCTGGAGTTTCAGGAATGTGTTTCTCCTCTGTGTGCTTCCACCTGGTGGTGTTGGTGCTGTCCCAGGAGGTCCACACCAAGTCCTCTGCATTTACGCAGAGTATATACATGTGGATGTTTCTGCCGGTGGGAACAAAATAGCAAGCTGCGTGTTCATCTGCGCTGGTAGCCATTTACGTGTACCTGTTCTGTAGGGCTGGGGCGTTCCCAGCTCGCGGCCTGGGGGGTCGGGGGGGGGGTCCCTGTGCATTTCTGGAGAGGGAGCGTGTGTGTGTGTGTGTGTGTGTGTGTGTGTGTGTGTGTGTGTGTGTGTGTGTGTGTGTGTGTGTGTGTGTGTGTTTCTCCAGGGCTGCCCCTTTGAGTATGCTGAGCCTGGGTCTGCGGGTCCCATTGGGCCTGATTGTGAGCCTGCCACGTTGTGTGTCTGCGGAGAGGGTGTGCGTGCTCTGGGCGGTGTGCACCACTGAGTGAAGAGCGTGCAGGGGGCGGGGGGGGAACCCCTTCCCAGGGAGTGGGTGGTCGTGCGGCCCCGCGCCGCTGCTGCTGCAGCCAGGCCCGCGCCTAGCTCGGTGCCCACCCGTCCGGCCGCCCTGCGTGGCGCCGTTCCCTTCCCGGGATCGGTCCGGGCGCAGGCCGTCGGGCGCGCTCGCCCCGAGCCCGAGCCCGGAGCCTGGTGTCTGTGCCTGCTGCGCTGCGCCAGCCTCCTCTCGGCGGCGGCGGCGGCGGCGGCGGCGCTGGGGGGGTACTGTTTCCGGGGGTGGGGGTGGGGGTAGGACCGGGGCGGGGGGAGCCGATGATGTCAGCGGCGGCGGCGGCGGCGGCGGCGGCGGCGGCGGGGCCGGGCCGGGGCCGGGCGCTGGGGGGGCCGGGGCCGGAGCCGGAGCCGGAGCTGGAGGCGGGCGAAACCGGAGCGGCCGGTGGCGGCCACGGTGATGAGTCGGGCCTGGCGGACGCGGCGCCATCGCAGTCAGGTGGGCCCCGGGGCGAACCGGGCAGGGCCAGGGCGGACCGGAGCCAACAGCCGGGCCCCCTCCCCGCTGCCCGGTGCCGCGGGGGCCCGGGCCACGTCCCGTGCCGCGACCGCTCCCCTTTGGGGTTGACCTGGGGGCTCAGGGGTCGGGGGCTGAATCTGGCCCCGCCTCCAGGCGCGCACGGCGCTGGGGGGGGGGTGCGACTAAGGGGGCCCGGGTACGGCGTCCGACCCAGCGGCGGCCGGGGGGCGCGATCGCCTGGGGCCGTGGAAAGGGCCGCGCTCATTCCCCGCTTGAAGGGTTAATTCTGCAGCCCAGTGTCCCCCTCCCCCTGTGGGGCACGTTGGGGTGGGGCGGGGCGGGTGTGAGCCCGGGCCGGCGCTGCAAGCCGCTGGGAGGGCGATGGCGTAGGAGCCAGGCAGGGGGGTGGGGGGAGGGGTGGGCCGCCGAGTGCCCTAGAGTTGGGGTGTGCGGGGTGCGCAGGGCGAGCAGGCGACCCGGAGCCGCCGCGCCGTCGGGGCAGGGTTGTGGCTGTGAGTCCTGGAGCTTGTGTGTCTCCTCCTGTGTTGTGGGGCAAGGTAAACCTCTCCTGGTCACCACTGTTGGTTGGTGCGGCAGCCAGGGGTCCTGCAGGGCTCTCCCGGGCTATGGGGACAGAAAGCCAGACGGAGAGAGTCCAGTGTTGTGGGGCAGAATTACAAGATGTGGCCCTGTGGCTTTGGGTGACAGGTCCGCATTTGAAGCCGGGCACAGTACCGGCGGAGTTTGTTAGGTGTGGGGTTTTATGTTTTACACCGGCGTGTGTTTTCTTGCACATATGTGTCTGGCGCTGCACATATGAACTATTTGGGAACTGTTGTTTTCTGCGTAGCTGGCGAGGGGTAAGTGCTGTGGAGGGCGCCGGAGTGCAGGGTGTTGTGTGCCCAGCTGGAGAGGGCAGTTGTGTACCCTTGAGTCTGAGTGGGAAGGTGTCGGGTCCGGTCCCGTTCATGCGGCCCCGCTGAGGTGTGGTCCAGTCTCGGAGAGGATGGCCCGCTGGATGGGTTCTTGGGTCCATGTGACGATCAGGTGGCACAGGGGAGGGAGGGCGCGGGGGGTGCATGTCTAGAACTCAGGTCCTGCGGGTCGTGCAGGAAGTGAGAAGCCCCAGGGTGTGTCTCAGGTACCCCTAGGGCGGCTGGCACCAGTGTGAGGGGCCCTGGGTGGAACATGCAGGTTGTGTTTATGGGATGGGGGGGCAGCCGAGCGAGGGGAAGGTTGTGTGTTTGCGACATTCCCTACGGGATTCTTTTGTGACGTCGTTTGTGGGAGCCCATCTGTGCTGTTGGGCTGGGAAGCAAGCTGGTCAGAAAACACTTGTGGGGAGGGCGATGGCGTGACAAGGGCCGTGTGGGCCTCGGACTCTGGAGATCAGCCGTGAGCTGTGTGTGCGTGCCTGCCTCTGCGTGTTGGAGTGGCCATGTGGGGCTGCTGTGGGGATATGTTATGAAGAAGGAGGGGAGATAAATATGGGGCAGAGCAAGGGCAGCAGGCGGGAGGCCTGGGTGTTGTCGGGCAGCCCAGCTAGTCTGTGCAGGGTCTGTGCGCTAGCCCCTCGCCGGCCCGCCCAGCGCGTCAGGGTCACCGGGTGGAGAGGCCTGGCAGCTGCGAGGAAACTCAACTTGGACGGAGCAGCTCCTTGGCCATGTTTATGTAAAGGCCGGGTGTGACTCTTGTCACTGAAATGGAAAAAAGAAACATGAAGTTTTCAGTCTCCTCCTGCTTCAACCCTCTCTCTGCCCCCTTGCAGGGATCTCTGCTATTCTGTCTCTTCTGTGATGCACACTGGGCCCCTCCTGCGACCGTGGAAGGGTCTGGGAATGGAATTTGCTCAGTAGGCAGATTCCTCAGAACAGGTTTTCCTCACCTTTGGGGCCCAGGCCCTTCTGTAGATGTGTGTGTGTGTGTGTGTGTGTGTGTGTGTGTGTGTGTGTGTGTGTGTGTGTGTGTGTGTGTGTGTGTGTGTGTTCCAAGTGTACATATCGCTGTGGTCTGCCCCTGGCCTGGCGGGGAGGGTGCGTGTGCATGGGGGCAGGGAGGACACTATGGCCAGGCCCCCCCCACTGCGTGGGGGCGTGCTGGCTATGTCAGGCCTGCACAACAGGTGCACCACGGCCTGGTGGAGGGCAAGGAGGCCTAGACTAGAACTGAGGAGTTCGGGCCCTACCCCTTCCTCGCTGGCACCTTCCCTAAGTGAGCCTCAG
This sequence comes from Leucopleurus acutus, assembly GCF_964270905.1. NCBI lineage: Eukaryota > Metazoa > Chordata > Mammalia > Artiodactyla > Delphinidae > Leucopleurus > Leucopleurus acutus. The sequence goes on along the minus strand of NC_139161.1, from coordinate 51,883,036 downwards.
TTCCTCATCTTTAAAATGGGGCGAATCACCTGCCCTGTCCGTCTTCCAACAGGGCTGTAGGTAGGTAGCACATGGAAAGCATACCTGGAAAGTAGCTACAGTCTGGGGACTATGCCTGTGCCAGCCACTGTCAGCCCTCTGCCAGCACTGAGCCCCTTCCTGGGGCTTGGTTAATAACAGTAAACACTTATTTAACACTGTGCACCAGGCACTGTCCTCAGTGCTTTTACGTATGGTCACTCATGTAGTCCTCCCAGCGCCGCGTGGAAGTAGGAGTTCTAAGTACCTCCCTTTTTCAAATGAGCCAGCCGAGGCCCAGAGAAGTAATTTGCCCAAAGCCCCTTAGCTAGTAAGAAGTAAAGCTGGATTTGAACCCAGCCAGTCTGATTCCAGATCATGTGCTCTTTATATGTGTCCTCTAGTGCCCTTTTGAAGCTTTCTGTGGGCCTCTCTGTGCACCACCCCCGCCAAACACACACGCACTTCTGCCCAATTTCTGCAGAACTTAACACCTGCACCAGTCCATTTCAGAAGACTGGTGTGTTTAAACAGTGACTTAGGGAGTCTCAGCCTGGGAGGGAGAACCTAGCATCCACTACTGGATACTGGCCACAGGAGCACAAAACATTGATGAACCAGGCAAAGGAGAGATTGTTCTTGTCCTGAGGGTCAGGGAGGGCCAAGAGGGAGATGGCATTTGAGGTAGATCTTAACATTTTGGAGGGATTTGGGGAAGAGGCTGGGGGGAAGGTTGTATTTCTAGCAGGAGAACCAGCATGGGCGAGGGCATGGAGGTGTGGGACTGCTGGGGATGGAGAGCACAGCGTGTGCTTAAGGGGAGACTCATGCAACGCAAGAATAGAGAGGAAGATGGGAATCAGACTCGAATGCTCGGCTGAGGAAATTGAGCTTTATTCCGGAGTGGAGGCCCGAGAAGGTTTCTGAGCCCAGGAGCGATGCCACCTGAGCTGCTTCGGGGCCATTGATCCTCGGTGAGAGGAAGGCTGGATGGTGGAAGCTAAGACCAGAAGCAGGGGACGAGCTGGGAGGCCATGGCCTTGGACCATGAGTGTTAGCAAGGCCCTGAGCTAGTTTGGGAGCCAGAGGCAGGTTAGAGGGAAGGTTTCCAGAGCCATTCCCAAGCTGGGCCGCAGGGAATTCCCTGGCAGTCTAGTGGTTAGGACTCCACACTCTCACTGCTGAGGGCCCAGGTTCGATCCCTGGTCAGGAAACTAAAATCCCCTAAGCCGCACAGCATGGCCAAAAAAGAAAACAAAAAACAAAAAAAAACTGGGTTGCATATTTGACCAGACTCAGTGGCTGCTGGATGTGGAGAGTGAGGGAAAGGGTGGAGTCAGATATGACACAGTTACCATTTAGCACGTGAGACCTCGCGTGGTGATTTCGGTAGCCCGCTGGCCCCGGCAGTGTGGCAGAGGGAAGGACCCTGCATCTGGGTTCACGCAGGCCTGGATTTGAATTTTGACTCTGCTGCCCACAAGCTGTGTGACCTTGAGCAAGGTAAATCCCTCTGTGAGCTTCAGTTTCCTCATCTGTAAAATTGGGATAATATAAATGCCAACTTTGGGTGGCTGAGGAAACCATTAAATGAGGCAACGCCTGTAAAGCCCTGGAGGTAAATCAGGCAAAGCGTGAGCACCCTGGAAGTGGTCAAGTTACGCTCGCCACCCCCAGCTCCTGGCCAAGTCAGTCCAGGACTGAGGATGGCGTCCTTCCTGAAAGTGGACACACTCCAGGACGACTTGAAGAAAGCAGGTTCATTCATTTACCCCAAATGTTTTTGATCTCCCACTACGTATCAGGCACTGTTCTAAGCACTGGAGGTAGCAGTGAACAAAGCAGACAAAAATCTCTCCCTCCCCTGGAGCTTGCAGTCTAGCGATGAATGAACAGTATGTCTTACTAAATGCCAAGGAGGAAAATAAAGTAGGGGAGAGGGATAGGGAGTTTGGGGAGGTACGGGGTGGCCAGGGAGGGCCTTGGGGGAAGGTGACTTTTGAGTCAAGGCTTAAAGGAGGTGGGGCAGCAAGGCATGAGGCTACCTGAGGAAAGAACATTCCAGGCAGAGGGAACAGCAAGAGGTGGAGTGTATCTGGTGGCAGCCCTCAGATCTGCACCTCAGTCACACCTCTAAGATCACACAGCCAGTTAAGAGTAGAGAAATGGTAAAAACAAACTAAAAACCACAGAGCCATCAAACCTACCCTGAAGCCTGATTTCTGCCCCTTTTTCTTCACCACTTCCCCCCACCATTTTCCGGGACTGAGTTCCAAGATGATAATTAGAGCTAGCACTTCCTGAGCATTTGCTGCATGGCAGGCACTCTTCTAGTACTGCCAGTCATCAGCTCGTTTATTCTTTACAACCCTATGTAGTGGGCGCTTCTCATTATCCCCACCTCATTGACAAGGAAACTGACATACAGAGAGGTTAAGTAACTTGCCCAGGGTCCCATAACTAGTGTCTTCTCCACCTCCCATAAACCCTTGCAGGGCAGTGGCCTCTGGTGGGGCAGTTGAACTCAGGAGAGCAGGGTCCAAACCCAGCTTGGTTAGCAGTGAGATCAGGGGCAAATCACCCTGTCACTACGTTCTCTCTACCTGCAAGTGAGGTGTCTGGAGTATTTAAAGCCTCAGTTTCCTCATCTGTAAAATGGGTTTGACACTAGCCCCTGCCTCACTGTGGTCCTTTTGAGTGTTGAGATAATGCAGATAAAATGCTTAGCACTGGATTTGGCACATAATATTTTTCTCATCAATGGCAGCTCCAAGTACCATGATGATGATGGTTCTAGATGATCTCCAAGGGCCAGGCCAGCCTTGGACCTCTGTGGTTCTAAAAAGCCTTGATAGGCCTTGTCCAAATATTTCGGCAGTCAGCACACAGCCATGCCTCAGTAGGCCCCAAGCCCATATGGCTGTGCAGGTGGGCAGGCCTGGCCAAGGGGGTGAGTGGGGGCCAGAATCAAGCTTTGCTGTGCGTGGCCTTTTCCTCTATTTTTTTCCCCTTCCTCTAATTTCCACAAAGATCCTAGATGGGCTGGTGGCGGCCCTAGTGGGTGCTGTTGAAAGAAAAACAACTGTTTTCCTGTACACTCAACTCATGACACTTCTGACACGAAACGTGTGGGTTTTTCTCCCCACACTGACCAGTTCTCTGACACTAGCTGGGTGTCCTACAATTCAGTTCAATTCCGATACTGTCTGCCTGGAGATAGCATCAGATCCCAGAGGTTAAGGGCTCATTCCCACAAGACTGCCCCCACTTCAGATACCAGTTTGCAAGCCCAGACCTCCTGTAGTTTTTTTTGTTTTAAAACTTTTAGTTCTATTTTATTTTATTTAGTTTTTTGGCCGTGCTGCACGGCCTGTGGGATCTTAGTTCCCCAACCAGGGATTGAACCCGTGACCCCTGCAGTGGCAGCACAGAGTCCTAACGACTGGACCACCAGGGAATTCCCCAGACCTCCTGTACTTCTGACTGACCATCAAGACATCAGGCTTTCTCATGACCCCGTCCTCAGACTTGATAATTTGCTAGGATGGCTTACAGAACTGAGGGAAATACTTACATTTATTGGTTTATTATATAATAAAGGATATGATAATAGCCAAATGAAGAGGTACAGAGGGCGAGGTCTGGAAGGGTCCAAGGACAGGAACTTCTGTCTTCACAAAGTTGGGGTGCACTACCCTCTCGCCATGGGGATGTGTTTAGCAACCAGAAGCTCTCTGAACCCCATATTTCAGGGACTTTTATGGAGGCCTCATCACATAGGCATGATCGATTATTACCTGAGTCTCCAGGCCCTCTTCTCTCCCCAGAGGCAGTGGGGGACTGGGGCTGAAAGTTCCAAACTTCTAATCATGGCTCTGTCTTTCTGGCGACCAGCCCGCATCCGGGATCCCACCAAGAGTCGCCTCATTAGAACAAGAGACTCTCCTATCACCCAGGAAATTCCAAGGAGTTGAGGAGCTTAATGTCAAGAACTGGGCTCAAAGACCAAATGTTAGAATAAGATTCTCCTAGCACCCCTGTTACTTGGGAAATTACAAGAGTTTTAGGAGCTGTGTGTCAGCAATGGGGACAAAGACCAAATATATTACAGTTGACCCTCGAACAGTGTGCGGGTTAGGGGCGCAGACCGTCCACGCAGTGGAAAATCCAAGTATAGCCTTACAATCGGGCCTCCGTATCCAAGGTTCCGCTTCCTCGGATTCAACCAACCTCGGATCGTGTAGTGCTGTCATATTTACCATTGAAAAAAATCCATGTGTAAGTGGACCTGTGCAGTTCAAACCTATGTTGTTCAAGGGTCAACTTTATTTCTTGTTATATCACAGTATCCCAGCTGTAAACATGTCCTTCATCCTGATGTGATATAATCAAGAACGCAGGCTTTTGAGCCGAACTTCCTGGGATCAGATCCCAGCCCTGCTACCAACTGGTCATATATCCTTGGGCAGCGACCTAGCATCTCCGAGCCTCAGCCTGTCACTTTAAAGTCAAGAAGCTAACTGCTACCTTTCAGGGTAGTGATGAGGAACAAATGAGGTAATGCAAGTAAAAGCATCAACTCTTGGGGGTCCCTGTTGGCTGGTGGCTGTCACAGAAGGGAGTGGGAGGCCTTGCTCTCTTTCCCCATTTTACAAACAGAACTGAACACCAAACCGCGAACGGGGCCCCTTCCCCTGGATTCCTGACCCACCTGCAATCCAGCAACTCAACTGATGGAGAGGCATTTGACCTAGGTGTGTGCCTGGCAGTCGGGGCTGTTAGAACTTTTGAATATCACCCCTGTTTACCACCCTCCTCGTCCTCCAGGAGAGGGCTCAGAGCAGTCTTTCGGGAACATGAAATGGGCTGTGGAGGGCAGGCAACTTAGTCCAGATAGTATGAGTAATAAATGGGAAGAGAGCGTTTTCTGGGGGGGTGGGAATTGTATGAGGAACTCCTGACGCAGGACACCTCGGAGGTCATGTGCGACCCAGGGCGTGCGCAAGGGGAGGGCTCCCAGGCTTCATGGAGGGTTCACGAGAGGGGCCGAGAGCTCTGCTCTCAGGTCAAGAGGCCTGGGTCTGTGAACAGGCCCCACCTGTTATGACCAGCTCTGTCTTTGGCTAAGTTACTTTATGGCTCTGGAATTGAGATCTTCAACTGAAAATTAGCCCCCAAAGCTGAGGCTGTGAGGTGCTTTCTGGGCAGTGGCCACCACAGCTCACATTTGGGCTGCCTGCTATTCCTTTTGGATGAGCCTCCCAGCAAGAGTGAGATAGGGGTTGCATTCCCCACCCTCCCCTTTTTAAGCCAAAGTCCTAAAGCCACCAGCTGTCAGAATAAGGAGTGGGACCCAAGCTTCCTCACTTCCGGTCTGGTGGCCTTCTAGTGCCCTTCAGAGATTGGAGCAAGCTGGCACGTGTGCAAGAGTTCGTGGTCTTCAGTGGTCACCTGGCACCTAGGCCAGAAACCCCCTCTAAGATTTAATGTCAAGAGGTCCTCTCCTAATTTGAATATCTAGCAGCTTGGTCCAATGAAAAAGCTCAGACAAATCTATCTTGATATGTAAATGAGACTATTATAGTGAAAGACAACATGCAAATCTTTGATTTCCTTTGAGCCCCGAAGGTTGGGCCAAAGGGACTTGAGAGTGATCCAGCAGGCTTCCCTGGACCTACGGGATTGAACTATGCTCCTGGATTGTTTTGAGGCAAATTGGGAATATGCAAATTATCTTGTTCCTGTACTTCTGGGGGCCAGCAGCACAAGGCTTTGCAATAATTTGTGTGAACTCCTAGGTCCAACTGGAGGCAGCTCAGCAAATAACCTCTCGGGCTCCCAGGAGGGTCAGGGTCTGCAGAGCAGCCTGGGCCTCGTTGGCCCTGCACACTGCGCCACCCCCCACCTCCTGGGTCCCCTCCCGTCCGGTTCCCTTATTGAGGACTGGGGTTTCTGTTTCCCCACAGAGGGAAGAGGCCCGGCAGAAGGGACTCGCTGAGCCACCCCCGCTCTGCTCCATGTTGGCTGTGCTCTCAGGTGAGGTGGTGCGAGAGGTCTGCCCCGCGGGAGGCTGGCCTGAGGCAGCAGGCCAGCAGAGCAGCCGTGTTGTCCAGGCCGGGGAGTCCTGAGAAATGGTCAGCAGAGGCTGTGGGGCCTCCCTCCCCCTCCCAGTGGGAGAGAGGTGTCCATTGCTTACCTCGCTAGTCTGTGGCTTGGAAGTCTTGACCCCTGACCTTCATCAAGACCTGAGGTATTCCTGGCCTCTACCAGCCCCCGACGTTTGACACACGGGCGTTGGATGCTGGCTGGACGTGGGGTGGCTAAGGTTAACCCCTCACTTCCGTGACCAGAAGTCAGTCAGCCTTCCACCCGTCTCTGGCCAACAGCCCCCCACCCCCTCCCAGCTCACCTCTGATTTTAGAGGCCCCCGCCCTCTGCCCAGCCTCTGAGATCCTCCCCTGGCCTCTTCTCCTCCATCTAGGCTGGCGCCATGCCCCCCCCAGCAGAGGTGACAGACCCGTCCCATGCCCCCGCCGTCCTGCGCCAGCTCAATGAGCAGCGGCTCCGTGGCCTCTTCTGTGACGTCACCCTCATAGCCGGAGACACCAAGTTCCCTGCTCACCGCAGCGTCCTGGCTGCTTCTAGTCCCTTCTTCAGAGAGGCCCTGCTCGCTTCAGCCCCACTGCCCCTCCCACCAATTACTGGGGGCTCTGCCCCCAACCCTGCCTCCACCACAGCTTCTTCCTCCTCCTCCTCTTCCTCCTCCTCTCCCCCTCCACCCTCACCTCCCGCTTCATCCCCACCCCGGGTCCTGGAGCTGCCAGGGGTCCCAGCAGCTGCCTTCTCTGATGTCCTCAATTTCATCTACAGTGCCCGGCTGGCACTACCTGGTGGTGGAGGGGACGGGGCAGCCGTGGCAGAGATCGGCGCTCTGGGGCGGCGTCTGGGCATCTCCCGCCTGCAGGGCCTGGGGGAGGGAGGTGATGCCTGGGCACCTCCTGCCCCAGCCCCCATGGCCACCTCGCAGCCTGAAGAAGACAACTTCGGGCCTGGGCCTAGGCCAGCCGGGGAGTGGGAGGGTGACAGGGCTGAGGCCCAGGCCCCTGACTCACAGCCTCCCCTGCCCCGGCGGCCCCTCCCCTGCCCCCGATGTGGGAAAAGCTTCATCCATCCCAAGCGGCTGCAGACCCATGAGGCACAGTGTCGTAGGGGGGCCAGCACTCGGGGGTCTGCAGGGCTGGGAGCCGGGGGCTCTGGCCCCAGTGGCCCTTCAGGAGTGGACGCCTCAGCCCTGCCCCCACCAGTGGGCTTCCGAGGTGGTCCCGAGCACGTGGTGAAGGTGGTGGGCGGCCACGTGCTATACGTGTGCGCGGCCTGTGAGCGTTCCTACGTGACCCTGTCCAGCCTGAAGCGGCACAGCAATGTACACTCGTGGCGGAGGAAGTACCCCTGCCGCTACTGTGAGAAGGTGTTCGCCCTGGCTGAGTACCGTACCAAGCACGAGGTGTGGCACACCGGGGAACGCAGGTGAGTGGCCTGCACGGCCGGGGATGGTGGGGGGAGGGGTCACATGGGACCTTGTCCACTCAGGGATCACAGGGACAAGGGAGAGAATGGGCAGAGCATGGGGCCTAGAAACTCATCCTGAGACGCCTGCTCACCCACTAGCCCCTGCTCACCTGCTTTCCATCACTCACCCTTCTGCCTCCCTTCAGCCCCGTTTCCTTCCACTGATGTTTATTAGCACCTCCAGGTGTCACGTCCTGGCTTGGTGATGTGGAAGAGACCGAGGAAGAGAAAGTTGCTTCATGGGACAGGACTAGGGAGCTCAGGCATGTCCAGCAACAGCTGTAATGCACCCCTGTTCATAAGACATTTCCCCCTTCTGTCATGTGAGCTTCAGAAGGAGGCTTTGGGAGGTAGGCAAGGTGTGTGATTACTCCCAGTTCACAGACGGAACAGCTGAGGCCTGGCATCTCACAGCCAGTGGGGGGCACTGTACTGGGACTGGTGTCCTTTCTGAGGCTGGCAGGGTGAGACAAGCAGCCTTTAAGGAGGGTGAGCAAATGGCTGGGGCAGTTCAAGGTCTGAGTGGAGGCAGGAGAGGACGTGGGAAGCTGAGGCCGTAGCTTCACGGCCCCTGACTCAACTGGCTCTGGCCCTGCCCTGTTCCATGCCGTCCTGGCCCAGGTACCAGTGCATCTTCTGCTGGGAGACCTTTGTCACCTACTATAACCTGAAGACCCACCAGCGAGCCTTCCATGGCATTAGCCCGGGCCTCCTAGCCAGTGAGAAGACGCCCAATGGAGGCTATAAGCCCAAGCTCAATACCCTCAAGCTGTACCGCCTGCTCCCCATGCGGGCGGCCAAGCGGCCCTACAAGACCTACAGCCAGGGAGCCCCCGAGGCCCCCCTTTCTCCGAGCCTCAACACTCCGGCCCCTGCGGCAATGCCGGCCAGCCCACCACCCGGACCCCCACCTGCCCCAGAGCCTGGCCCCCCACCGTCTGTCATCACTTTTGCCCACCCAGCTCCCTCTGTCATTGTACACGGGGGTAGCACCAGTGGTGGAGCAGGGAGTGGGCCGGCCAGCACAGGGGGGGCCCAAGCTGCCTCAGTCATCACTTACACTGCTCCGCCACGGCCCCCCAAAAAACGTGAGTACCCACCTCCTCCCCCTGTGCCTGCAGCTGCCCCAGCCAGCCCAGCCCCAGCCGGCAGCCCAGCCACAGCCACGGAGGAGGCCAAGGGCCGGAACCCACGGGCCACAAGGACTCTGACCTACACGGCCAAGCCAGCTGGTGGGCTTGGTGGGGGCGGGGGTCCCCCTGCAGGGCCTGGCCGGGGTCCCTCTCAGCTGCAGGCTCCACCTCCACTGTGTCAGATCACTGTACGAATCGGTGAGGAGGCTATTGTCAAGCGCCGCATCTCAGAAACTGACCTGCGTCCCGGGGAGCTGAGTGGAGAGGAGATGGAGGAGAGCGAGGAGGAGGATGAAGAGGAGGACGAGGAGGAGGACGAGGAGGATGAGGAGGACGAGGAGGAGTCGAAGGCTGGCGGGGAGGACCAGCTCTGGAGGCCCTACTACTCGTACAAGCCCAAGCGCAAGGCTGGAGCCGCAGGCCCGGGCAGCAGCGGGGGCGGCGGGATGCCCAGAGGCCGCCGGCCGCCTCGCTGGAGACAGAAGCTGGAACGGAGGAGCTGGGAGGAGACCCCGGCGGCCGAGGGCCCCGCAGGGCGTGCCCGCGGCGAGCGGAGGCACCGCTGTGGGGACTGTGCCCAGACATTTGCCACCCTGAGGAAGCTGCGCAAGCACCAGGAGGCCCACGGCGGGGGCTCCCACAACTCTCGGGCTGGACGGAAGCCTTCCACCCGCTTCGCCTGCCCTCACTGCGCCAAGGTGTGCAAGACGGCAGCCGCCCTGAGCCGCCACGGGCAGAGGCATGCTGCCGAGCGGCCCGGGGGTACCCCCACGCCTGTCATTGCCTACTCCAAGGGCTGCGTTGGCACCCGAGCCGGGGACGTCAAGGAGGAGGCTCCCCAAGAGATGCAAGTCTCCTCATCCAGCGGGGAGGCGGGTGGCGGGAGCGCTGCTGCTGAGGAAGCTTCCAAAACCGCCTCGCTCCAGGACCCTGTCATCTCAGGGGGGGAGGAGCCCTCAGTGGTGGCAGGAGGGGGTACCTATGCATACCCACCTGTGCAGGAATTTCCACTGGCTCTGATCGGGAGCGGCCGGGAATCTGGCAGTGGCAGGGGAAAAGCTGGGAGTGAGGGGCCAGTGGGGGCTGGGCGGGGGGACCGGATGGAGGGGATGGGGGCTGCCAAAGTCACCTTCTACCCTGAGCCCTACCCACTCGTCTATGGGCCCCAGCTTCTTGCCGCCTACCCTTACAACTTCAGCAACTTGGCCGCTCTCCCAGTTGCTCTTAACATGGTCCTACCTGATGAGAAGGGTGGGGGGGCCCTTCCCTTCCTACCAGGGGTCTTTGGCTACGCAGTCAACCCTCAAGCAGCACCCCCTACCCCCCCAACTCCACCGCCCCCAACTCTCCCTCCACCAGTCCCCCCTAAGGGAGAAGGGGAAAGGGCAGGGGTTGAAAGAACCCAGAAGGGAGATGTGGGGTGAGCTCTGGGCCCAGATCCCCCCTTTCACCAGATGCCACCCTCCCTGAACCCCCGCCACTACCAGCTCCCTGGCCTCCCTGCCCCTTGGGAGCCCCTCCACACTCTTGTGCAGGGACTTGGGGGCCTCTGGAGCTCAGGGGTCAGGCTGCTTTGTGTGAGATTGTAGTTTTCCCACCACCTGGGAAGGGATCTTTGGTGGTTCCCCTCTCAGTTCTCCTCCAGGGAATGGCCTCCGTGAGGGGCAGGGCCAGCTCCCATCCCTTCTCCAGCCCTTGGGGCAACTGAGCAATATACTTAAATGAATCTCTACTCATAGCCCCCACCAGCTCTGAATGTCTAACCCGCCCCCCTGATTCGTAAACCTAGGGGGAAACCATCTCTCTCACCTAATGTTCCCCCCTCGTTCTGAAGCTTTCTCTAAGCCCTTGCCCAGATGCTTCCCAGCACATTCCATCCTTTGTGGCCCAGGGCCTGGACCAGACCATTGTGATACCTGACACTCACCTGGGAGTGTGGCTTTGGATTCCATTCTCCCCAACGGTGGGTTTCTGTGCCCATTTCCTTCACATTAAGATGCCATCCCTTCCTTGGCTTCCATGCCTTTGGATCTTCCATATTCCTCCTTATACTCCTAGACTCTGGAGATGGCCTCTCCCATCCAGGTCAAGGAGGTGCTGGGGGGAGGGCTACCTATCTGTTCCATGGCTGAGTACTTTCCCAGCCCAGGGCAGCACCAATCTCAGCCCTACTTTGACCCTCAAATCTCGTGAGCCCCAGACTCTTCCAAGGCAAAAGAAGTAGGTAGATTGCACCTCTTCCTGCCTCTACATATGGCCTCTTCTGGGCTAAACCAGATTTGGGGGCCAGGAGGGAGGAGCTCTATATGGGATGGGGAAGGGAATCTACTTTCTCCCTGTTTTTTTTCCCGATGGTTTCTCCCAGACTAGACCAAATAGCCAGAAAAATGGATGGGGGTTGGATGGGTGGGTAAGCCCAAGATTTGCACATGACCTCCCATCCTTACCTTAACCTCCTTTTTTCCCCCAGTATCACTTCCCTCACCAATCACTCCAGATGGTTTTTGGTGAACCATCCTACTCCCTTGGTGGGCTTTGGGGTATCCCCACCAACTTTCCCTGCAAAATAGCACCTTACACCCCATCTTTGACTCAGTTCCCCACGCCCAAAGATCCCAGCCTAGGGATGGGGTACAGGGACCTTATAAGTCCCTAATCCCTAATTTGCACTAGTTAACCCTGGTCAGGGGTCCCTATGTTTCCTTCCAGTGGGGGAGTTGAAGAAATGTTTGCTCCTAATTCTCTTTGATAACTGGGCCTCCCCACTCTGTGATTGGATGAACATTTTCCATCCACCCACCTCCCCCCCCCCCCAGAAAAAAAAAACAGCTCACGAGGGGAGAGCCAGTTTGGGGGAGCAAATTTGAAAAATGGGAATTAGAGGAGTGCAGTTTAAAAAGGGGAAAAGTTGTCATCAAAATGGCAGCCTTTTTCTCAGCTACTGTTTTTTGGGGCCAAGATGGCTGCCCTCTCAACTGATGCTGAAAGGGCAAGATCATGGCTTTTGGAGGGAGGGGGTTTGGGGGGAGGGACAGGACCAACCTCCTGCCTCTTCTCGCCCTCCCAGCATACGGAAAGGGGAGGTTTTCGACAGGCTCCCTGAATGTTAACCACGGAGGAGTGTCGCTCCTTCACTCCTCCTCTGTCTCTTTGCACTTTTCTTGGTCTTGGCCACAGTCCGAGTGAAGAGTTTCCTACTGAATGTACCATACCGAGTTCCAATTTTTAAGGGGGAGAAAAGTTTAAAACGGGGAAAAATGCAAAAAAAAAAAAAAAAATCACAAAAAAAATTCCCACAAATCTTGTTTCTGGCACTTTAGAAAAACTGCGAATAAAAGTACATAATAAAGAATACATATATATCTACACACAAATTATATATATAAATATATATATATATATATATATATATATATATATATATATATATATATATATATATATACACATACACAGCGGAACCACAAGAGAGACTGAGGAAGGCCTTGGAGGCAGGGGGCAGATGCGATAACAGTCCCCCTATATCCTTAACCTGCACTCCTCTGAGGCAAAAAGGCACAGAGATGGAAGGGGTTGAGGATGGACCAGGGAATTTGAATTTCAGAACAGGTCAAAATTCTAAAACCATGGACATTTTGGGAGAACTGAGAATGTAGACATTTATTTTTTTGAAAATATGATTTAGGAAAATAGTTTCCAGAATTTGGTGGTTCTGGGCAACAAAGGAGATTGTGGCGAAATGGCGATTAAAATACATGTATCGGAGTTGGGGAACTTGAATATTGTGAATTTCACATGTTGGAAATTTGGGATTTTGCAATTTTGTCTTTTGAAAATTATTAAGTCTTGTCAGTTTGTGCCCTCTTTCCCCATGTTCCCTGGGAAGAAGGGTGACGGTGGAGTGGGAAGGCCACTGGTTCTGTGCCACAGCACGCAAGATTTAGAATTCTACAGACTCTAGCTCTATACGTAGTGAGGACCCAGATTTAGAGAAACTGACCAATATTTATCTCCGCATTTGTGTGTGTGTCCAACTCTCTAGGCCAATAAACCAACAAGACAAATGAACTGTGCTCCGCAGTGGGATGCCAGGTGCAATTATTGGCGTGGCTGGTGGGTCTGGCTGGACAGGGACATGCTAACCTTGTCCCACAGGGATCCCTACAAGTTGTAGCCCTATTCTCCCTCTTAGGACACCAACTTCCAGCAATTGAGTAGGCGTGAGAGCCTGTTGACCCTAGGTACTTCACTGTAATTGCTGCAGCCACTAGGCTAAAGCTGACTTTGCTCTGACCTTCAGGCAGAAACATTAACGCAGTCCAGTTCACAGAGCCTGCTGGGCACAAGATCTTCATCTCCCAGATGAAGCCCTTTCTCCAAACTGAAAGGAAACAGGCACAAAGTGTGTGATGGCCATAAGAGACACCAACACCCTTTCTTGTTCCACTCCTGGCCTCCCACGGGCTTCAACTCCCTGTCCCTCCTCCCCTCCCCTGTATTTTGTCTAGTGTTATGCAGGCATGGGCAAGTAAAATGAGTGGTTAGGTGGGTGGGGCCTTGGAGGAATTCTGATACAAATACCTTGACCAGAGTGGGCAGCCACTAATCAGCTCTAGCAGGTTGCTGCCAACAGGGGAATCAGACCTGGTGCTACTGTAGTTCTTAAAAAGTTTCAAGAGAAGCCAGAAATCCAAATTTCTATGTGAAATATCCACATTTTAAAAGTAGCAAACCAATTCAAATTTTAAATTCTGCTGGCCAACAACATGGGCCAAACGAAACACACCAGTTTGTAACCTCTGATGTATACTGTATAATGCTTTTGTTCTCATCTTCTCATATGATCCTCAGACTAGGGAGCAGATATTATTATTAGCTTCATTTTACAGATGGGGAAACTGAGGCACAGGGCAGTTTAGTAGCTTGTCCAAAGTTTGGGCACCAAAGCTGGAACTTAAGGTTTTTACAGTGTGCTTTTTTTATCCTCATTACAAATGCATCCTTTTAGAAATAACCTTTTTTTTATCCTAAAGATAATACATATTACAAAATACAATAAACTACAGAAACGTAAAAACAAAGAAAAAACGACCACTAGTCCCAACATGCAAACATAAACACTATTACTTAGTGTACTTCCTTACAGAAAAAAAATTTCCCTATTCATTCAACCAGAGGTACTGGCTGTATAGGTTAGGATCTGTGCTAGGTGCTGGGGATATTACAGTGAACAGACATAGTTCCTGCCCTCAGAAGGCTTACAATCTAGTTCTTGTACTTTGTTCCATTCATTGCCAACCTAGATGTGAATATCCAATGGAGCTTCTTCAAGAAGCCAAAGAGTAAATAATCGGATAGTGCATTTCAGGTGGGCCCAAGGCCCCCATCTGCCCAGTCCCACTTGGGCTTCCTCCCTAGAAACGAAATGATGAGAGGATTGGACTCCTAGTGAAGGACTTAAGATGCAGAAAGGGATGGGACTTGAGAGTACTACCAAACTCTCAATTCAACTGGCCGAGAACCTCGGTCTCGGCCCTCTCGTCCTCAAGGAAAGGGGTCGGGAGGGGGCAAATGGTACGTGGCGTCCAGAAAGATGACGAGGGTCCCGACGCTCGTGAAGATGATGAAGGTCCACAGGAAGAGGCGGTCCACCACCATGGCCACAAACTGCCAGTCCTCCTTCAGCTGGGGGTAGGAAGAGGAAACTGTTCCTGAGCTCCAGACCCCCAGGGAAGGCGGCCCCAAGGCCCTGTACCGCACCCAGGTCCTCCTACCACGGCTTTGAGACAAGGGCGGGCCCGCAGAATAGCAGAGAGCAAAACTGCAGGCGACGGAGGTGAGTAAAGAACAAGTTGGAAACCAGGGGGCGGGACCAAGTGAGGCAAACTTCCAATCAGAAATAAAATTGAGCGCTGGGGGCGGAGTCTAAGTTTGTGGGTGGAGCCAAGGCCACCCAGGCCTTGCCTTGGCCCACCCTCTTTGGACTCACCGCGTCGTAGTCCTCCTGTTCCTGCAGCTGTTGAGCGATGTAGCTGATTGAGGAAACGACCTCCCGTAGCTCGGGAGGCAGGCCCACAGCCCGGCTTGGACCATCGGTAAATCGCCGCAGGTCCGGGGCAGACAGTTCAGGCTGGAACCTGGAAGAGGCAAGTCTGTTTGGCCACGACCGGGGCGCAAAGACGGCCTGCGCGGGTGCTCTAGGCCCCGCCCCGACTCCCTCCTCCAGCGCCCATCCAGGTTTCAAAACGTGAGAGAGCACTTCAGGTTCTCTCCGACAGCGGCGACCTCTCTAGCCTTCCGCAATTCCTCCTATTCCCTTACGCTTTAGTTCCCACCTCCCTGCAAAGTGGGCAACAGAAGGGATACTACAAGTCCCATGATGCTCAACCACGACATCCTCCGGGAGCTTAGGACGCCTGCCTCCGCACAGTCTCCTGGGAAGTGTAGTTCTCCCTCTCCCTTCTACGTGGGCGATGGGGAGTAAATACTACCTGTTGGGTTTGGGGAAGAGAAAATCATTTGGTGGCTTGCGGATGAAATATTCATCTGTTCCCCGACCCCAGCCACTTCCTGGAGAATCCCTGAGAGGTATAGGAGGTGGCTCCGGTATCTGGTCTTTCTCAGGTTTGGGTCTCTTCAGACCCAGATATGGAGGGAGTTTGTGGATAAAGATCTGCAGAGTAGAAGAAGAGGCGTATTGGAGGGGGCTCTTATGCTCTCAGACCAGAAGGGAAGCCGCCAACCACCCCCACGGCATGTGCCCATTCCTGCGCATGCGTGCATGCGTCCCACAGATGAAATGCAACTACACAGCCCAAGAGTTCTTAAGTGGGTTAGGAGGCATCCTGACTGGAAAGAAAAGTTCTGAGGGCTTCCACCCTGATAGTACCTAACCCTTAGAATGCTTCCTTGGGACCCACGATGGGCAGTATTGATGAAGAGAGTCTGGGATCTACGCAATGTTAATGATGGGAGGATAAAATTAATTGGGCAACATTTCAACACCCAAAGACCTTGGCACTTTGACACTCTACCAGGAGTTGTAGTTCTCCCTCAGGTCTGTGAAAGGGAAGGTTGAAGTCGGTGGGAGGGAGGAGCGATACCTGGACAAAAAGCCAAATACTAGGATTGAGAGTTAACACAGGTTGGAGAGGAGATCTTCTTACCTGACGGACCCAAAGGGGCATTTGATGGGTGTGGGGTGAGCGATGGTGCAGGTTGAGGACTACGACGCTAAGGATGACTGAGAAGGTGACGAGGACCATGGTAAACATGAGGTATTTGATAATGATGGGGACAGACAGGGAGGTCTCAGGCACTTTGTCTGCCAGCAGCAGCAGGAACACAGTAAGGGTCAGCAGGGCAAAGATCGAGAGCCCCATCTTCTCTCCTTGGGGGACAGAGGGGAAGGCGGAAGGATTAGGCTTCGCCAGAAAGCAATCTCCCTGGCATAATCAGTGACCGTGTTTCCAGCCCACTCAAGGACAGGCTTTTGGAAGGGCCAACTGCATGCAAATAACTCCTACATTTATACCTCCAACCTGGACTGATTCCCCTAAATTCCACACTTGTATCCACCTACCTACTTAACCTCTCCATTTGGGTGTCCACTAGACATCTCGAACTTAACATGTCCAAAACTTAATTCCCTCACCACCGACTCCCCACATAGTCTGCCTCAGTTCATAAATGACAACTCGACCTTTCCTGTGGCTCAGGCCAAATCCCTTTGAGTCATTCTCAGCTCTCCTCTCTCTCATCCCATATCCAATCCATACCAAACCCTATTGGCTCTATCTTCAAAATATATCCTGAAACTGATGACTTATCACATTTACCACTACCATCCTGGTACCAGCCACCATTACCTCAGATCTGAGTTATTATAAAGGCCTCCTCTTTGCTTCATCCTTTGCCCCCCTGCTGACTGTTCTCAACAGAGCAGCCGGGTTGATCCCGTTGAAATGTAAATCAGATCATATCACTCCAGTGGCTTCCCATCGCCTTTAGCATAAAAGTCCTTACTGAAGTCTACAAGGCCTTCCCATTAGCTCTCTGACTACATCTCATACTGTTTTCTCTCTTGCTTACTTCATTCAGTTACGTTGACTATTTCTTGAATATGCAAGGCACACGCCCACCTCAGAGCCTTTGCATTCACTGTTAACTCCTCCTGGTAATTTCTTCCCCCAGATATCTACCAGGGTCATTCTTTCACTTCCTTCAAGGCTTTGTTCAAATATTGATCAAACATTCCCTTTTTAGTGAGGCATTCACTGACCATCCTATTTTTAAATTGCAACCCCTGTGATAAACCATAGCGGAAAAGAATATGAAAAAATATATATATCTGTAAATGAGTCACTTTGCTGTACAGCAGAAATGAAACACAACATTGTAAATCAACTATATTTCAATAAAATTGTTTAAATAAATAAATAAATTGCAACCCCTACCCCCATTCTCATCCTCCCCAAACCCTTTTCCTATTTTTCCTTCTTAGGAATTGACCTCTCCTAATATACTATCTAGGACTTCCCTGGTGGCACAGTGGTTAGGAATCCGCCTGCCAATGCAGGGGATGCGGGTTCGAGCCCTGGTCCGGGAAGATCCCACATACCGCGGAGCAACTAAGCCCGTGCGCCACAACTACTGAGCTTGTGCTCTAGAGCCCGCGTGCCACAACTACTGAAGCCCACGCGCCTAGATTCCGTGTTCCACAACAAGAGGAGCCACCGCAATGAGAAGCCCGTGCACTGCAACGAAAGTAGCCCCTGTTCACCACAACTAGAGAAAGCCCCGTGCAGCAACAAAGGCCAAACGCAGCCTAAATAAATTAATTAATTAAAAAAATAATAATATACTATCCAATGGGTTTATTATGTTTACTGACTGTCTCCGCCACTAGAATATAAACTCCATGAGAGCAGGGATTTTTGTCTGTTTTATTCACTGATGTATTCCCAGTGCCTTGCACATTACAGATGTTCAACAAGTATTGTTAAATGAATGAATGGACCAACCCCTGTAGCAGGAACTATATAGCAAATCGAAGGATCTAAAAATGAAACCAAGTATGTAAGAATATGCCAGGTGGCTGGTTATTACTGTGGCATACAACAGGCACTGCAAACTTCATGGAAGGTATTGAAATAAATAACTATTATGGTCTGTTCTACTTTAGTCCTGTAATATTGGGTTCCAAGATTTGCCTTGCTCCAGGAAGAAGGAGGAGTTACATGTGGAAGTGTGTTCTAGAGATGCATCACTCTCCTTCCCTAGACTGAGAGAGGGCTTGATTACAGAGAGAAGGAAAGCGTGTGCTTTTTGTTTGTTTTGTTTTGTTTTTCAGGCCACAGCAGTGAAAGCCCAGAATCCTAACCACTAGCCTACCAGAGAACTCCCAGTAAAGCATCTTTGAATATGAGAGTTTAGGATATCAGTCTCTGGATCAGACTAGTACTAAGCAGGGTTGGAATAGCAACACTGCCTCTCTGTGTGTAATGTCAGGTGAATGACTTAAAGTCACTTAGCCTCTGTGAAACGGGAAGACAATTCAGTACTTACCTCACAGAGTTGTGAAGATTAGAACTGAGTTAATATATGTAACACATTATTTGTATTATCTTATAGCAAGTGCTCAAAATTAGAAAAGACTATACCTACACTTACACAAAGCTTACAGAGTACCAGGCATAGTTCTATTAACTCAGTTAATCCTCAAAATAGTCCTATGTGGGAGGGACAACGACTGTCCTATTTCCAGATAAGGACACTAAGAGATTAAGGAATTTGCCCAAGGTTACTCTGTTAGCATATTGTGCTGTCTCCTAGAGAAATGTTGGCTATTATTTCCAAGGGACATAGGAGGTTAAGGGACTAGTAGGCGGCATTTGACAAGTGGGGGAGGGAGGATGCCAGGAATGCGGAAAGGGAAAGGAAGCGTTAGCTAAGCCTGGGAGTTTGTTGGTCAGAGGAGTGGCAGTTCCAAGGATGAGATCCTAGGATTCTGAAGGGAAGAGTTCAGAAGTTACTGGGTGCAGAGAAGTGAGCAGCAGAGGGGAGGTAGAGCTTGAGGTTGGAGGGGAAATCTGGATGCAGAGGCAAAGGATCTTCCTGAAAGGAAAACCTGGGTGAGATTGCTGAGGCACAGTTCATGAAGGCTTGAGTTGGCAGGAAAACCTTCCCTGTATTATGGGTGAAGAGCAAGAACCTGAGCTATTGGCAAGAAGGAGTGCTGGGCCCCTTCCCCTCTTACCTGCATCTGGTGGCAGGTAGAAGACGAAGATGGCCAGAAGAGTGATGAGGATGCATGGGGCGATGACGTTGACCAGGTAAAAGAGAGGCTTCCGGCGAATGATGAGGTAGAAGGTGACTGCTTCACGCCGTCTTTCCCCGCCTCCCCTAGGATCCACTGGAGGCTGGATTAGCCGAGAAGGCTTGTGAATAATCTCCCATTGACCATTCTCTTGGGTGGCGGAGGCGGGGGAGAAGAGAAGGTGACACAGATGTGGAACCTGTCTTTGTTGGTGCCGGATATACGGCTTTCTTTTCTTTTTTCTTTCTTTTTTTTTTTTGCCTCACTGCGCCACCACGCTGCTTGTGGGATCTTAGTTCCCCAACGAGGGATTGAACCCGGGCCCTCAGCAGTGAAAGTGTGGAGTCCTAACCACTGGACCGCCAGGGAATTCCCAGATATGGCTTTCTCTGCCACATCCTAGAGCAGGGGGGACTGATGTAATAAGGGGCCAGCTATGGTCCCTGGGCTGGACAGCCCATCTCTAATAAATTTAAGCAAGTCTCAATTTCCATAACCACAAAATATAGACAGTTACACCTATCTTGCTGAACCCACAGGGACTCACTGAGGGAATATATTTATCAGCCTGTTAGAAACTGGAAATCATAAAGCCCATGGACATGGGAGCCATGCCCACTCACCAATAAAGGTGCCTTCATGAATGTGCACTTCCTGCCGCTCCTGCCCATCGGGACCCAAGCCGGTCTGCAGACTGACTTCTGAGCTGTCATAGCTATAGGAACTGAACACCATGGTGCAGTTCTGCCAGTCAAAGGGGAAGTAGGTGACCTGGATGGAGTGGAGAATCACTAGAGCTGCCAGAGAGCTGGTCAGGGCTGGGGGAGTTGGGGAGGTCACAGGGCAGACAGGGGTCAGAGGCTATGGGGCACTAGGGAGATAGGGACCACCAGGGGAAGATCACAGAGAAGTGGAGTCACAGAGGAATAAGAAGGTTATGCGGGGAGGTCATGGACAATGGAGGGGGGCGGTCACTGAGGAAGACTGAAAGTCAATGAAAGTGGACAGAGAAGATGAAACTCAACGGAAAACCAGAAGGGTAAGAGAGACGTGAGGGTCATGGGGATAATGGAGGAGGGATATCTGAGTGAGGGTCTCTAGGAGCGCCTTGAGCTTCCCAGGTGGGGCCCGGACACCTGGATGCTGCAGCTGCTGCGATAGATGCCCGGGGGCTGCCAGCGCACGGAGCCGTCGGAGGACACCACGACGCTGATGTCCAGAGCAACATCAAAATTTCCGTCGTTGCTGCAGGGAAAGAATCTTCTTATCTGGGATCAGGCCCCTCCCTCCGGAGGCCGCGCCCCTCCAGAGGCCCTGCCCCACCTCCCAGACTCTGGGAACATCCTTACTTGTTTAGGAGCACCACGTCTGGTAGCCACACAGATTCAGCAGTGATGCGGAGTGAATCGATGCCCTCGTGCTCCTCAGGGTCCCAGCTCAGCCTGTAGTCAGTCCACTCCTAGGGAAGCAGAGGCTGAGGGGCCGTCTGGGGCTGGAGGCTGGAAGGAGTCTTGGGATGTGCGAAGGAAGTCCGGGCAGGGAATGCAAGGGAGGAGAGCCGCGCAGGCATGGTCTGTGGTTCTGGAGGCCGGGGCTCTGTTTAAGACTCCACCTGCACTCTTTGGGACCCTATCAACTAATTTCCCCTTCTCTCTCATCGGGCCCCAATTTCTTCTTTCTGTAAAAACGAGGGGGTTGCACGCTAGCCTCTAAAACAGTGGTTTTCAAACTGCAGTTAACGACCCTTTTCATAGGTCCGGAATCAAATGAGTGGCCCCAAACCAGTGTTAAAAAAAAAAATTTAGAATGAAAAATGCATGGAATGCAGCTCCCATAGTAAAGATAGGTATTGTTTCCTGAAGCTTCTGTTTCAGTTACAAATGTGTTTTCTGAGGCCGTGATGCAAAAAAAAAAAAAAAAAAATCTTACTGGGCGGGACATTCGAGGAAATTGTAAAGGCAGCGGGACGCCCGCCCTTTCCCACCCTGCGGGGGTCTCCGTACCAGGTCTAAGTAGACCTTTGTGCTCATCTCCTCATCCTTCTCGTTCTAGAAGGGAAAAGTTTAAAGGGGAGATATGATGTCAGTGTAGAGAAATGAGGGGCTCGGTGGGTAAACTCTCCCTGGAACCTCCCTTCTTTTCCTGAGTCGCACCCTCTTGGATTCAAGCCCCACCTCCTATAAACTGCGTTGGCTTAAGCTCCGCCTCTATCTCGTAAACTTCCTGCTGGCCGTACAGCCAGCCAGTTCATTTACCAGTCCCGGCCCCGGCCGGAGTGAATCTCTGCCCGCTGTTGTTTATTGACCCTGCCCGGCACCAAGGTCCGCCCCAGCCTATGACCCCGCCCCAAGGTCCGCTCTTCGGCCTGTCCATCGGCCCCAGCTCCACTTTGAGATCTGCCCACAGGCCCGTTCATCATCCTGCCCGGCCCCATCCTGGCCCGTCCAGCAGCCACGCCCACAGCTTGTCCATTGGTCCGATTTCGACCCAATCTCTACTAACGGCCCGTCAGTCACCCAGCCTGGCCTCGCCCCGGACCCCGCCCACAGTGGTCCCTGGGTCCCGCCCTGCCTAAAGCCACGCCCCCCAGCCGACTAGTGGGCCAGACCTCAACTCCCCGTGTGCGCCCTCACCAGGCTGATTAATTGCGCTAGGCTGAGACCAATGCTGACCCCGACGCGGTCTCCCACCTCCCGCGCCGGCCTCACCGAGCTATCATAGCCCGAGAAAAGTTTCTCGCGGAGTCGGCCCTCCGCCTCCGAGCCGCGGGCGCCTGGAGGAGGAGAGAACTGAGTGAAGCCCTGATGCCCGGCCACGACCTCTGGCCCTGTCACTGCCCCTTTGAGGCCCAGACTTACCCGGGGCGAACGGCGCCCCCAACGCCCCCAGCAGCAGCAGCGCCCCTGGGGTCATAGCCCGCCCGCGTCGCTCAGTGAGTCCGCTTGGGTGAGCCACCAGGACAGCCAGCGCAGGGGAAGTGACGAGGCGCCCAGGAATGTGCACCTGTTATTGGGGGGCAGCCGCCAGCCTACCCGCCCCGCCCCTGGGACTT
Organism: Leucopleurus acutus; assembly: GCF_964270905.1. NCBI lineage: Eukaryota > Metazoa > Chordata > Mammalia > Artiodactyla > Delphinidae > Leucopleurus > Leucopleurus acutus. Next base: position 51,860,946 of record NC_139161.1, on the reverse strand, counting down.
GATCCCTCCCCGAGCGACTGCCAAAGCCTGCTACCCACAGATGGCAGACAACACTTCAATTGTATAAATCGTCTTTAATTGAGAAAGCATGGAGTGGAGACTGGTCCCTGGGAGCAGAGCCTTTTTGGGTACCTAACACCCAGCTGAGGTAAAGCAAGTTCTATTCAGTTAGAAGCTGGAGGGGTGTATGAGGTCTAGAGACCAAGAGGCCCTCACCGTCCTTGGCCTGACCTGTAGGGGAGAAGGATGGGACTTATTGCTGAATTGGTGTCTCCTCATTTGAGGGGGTTCAAAGCTATGTCCCATTTGTCTTTTTTATTCTAGACCCATTACCCTAAAGACCTCAGCTTTAAAGGGGACCTGGAAGGAATTCCTGCTGAGGTAGCTAAGTGTTCATGTCCCCCCAACCCAGGCACAGGTCCAGTCATGCCATGGTTCTGGCCACTTTCCCATCCTAGCTGCCCTTCTATGAGCCAGGGATTCCTTCCAAAACTCCTCTGCCCTTCCTCAGCCTCTGTTCCCTGGCAGGACCCCAGCTGAGTTGCAGGAGCTAGAAACTGCATGTAAAAAATAAGGTTAGCATTCTATAGGAAGAATAAGATTTTTGGAAAATTGTCTAGGGAAAACAAGAAGTTCTGGACTTAGTTCTTTGTGAATCATAGCTGGGTCCTTTCCAGAGCTCCTGCTTAACAGGTATCACTAGAGAAGGTGGAAGCGTGGGTCTAGAACTCTTACTCTAGAGCAATAACATGCCTATATAGGCTCTAGTTCCATCCTAGAGGGAAGGGCTGAGAGTCGTGGTCTATGTCCTAGAGCTGAGATTCAGAAGGAAGTATGGCTCTGTATGTGTCTAGAACACCACGCTCTAGAATTGGGTGTCTCTGAGGTAAGAAAGTTAAACCTGTGGTGATCTGAGACTGGCCCAATTCAGGCCAAGACCAGCAGCTGGACAGGGCCCAAATCCAGCCTCTCTCTAATTGGAAACCAGGGGTCCATCTGGGTGAAGGACAGAAGCCTGATGGATCCAGAACAGAGCCTGGCAGCATGCCTGTGTTCCAGCACAGACCCTGGGTGCAGAAATGGCCCTGGCTGGGGTGCCTGGTGTTCCAGAGCCTGTCTGGAACAAGGCAAAAGGTGGAGTAGCGAAAGAAGGAAACTAATCCTGAGCTGCAGTGGACCTATAAGTCTATGGCTTGGTGGCCATGAAAAGGGCAAAGGGCTCCAGGAACTGGCTGAGCCCGGGGTGGGGAAGATTTATGCCCTGGTTTTGTCAGTTTTGGAACCCCCCCCGCACCATCTCGGGAAAAGGCTTTGGAGGGCGTAAGTGTGGAAGGAAAGAAGTGATCAGCCAGGACCATTTTCAGACATCCCCCTCTCTGACCCCTTTCCCGGGCCCAAGGATCTAAGGGTCTCAGCAGCCCCGGAAGTCATGGCCGGCCCCTAGGCTCCCTCAGGGTAGAGCACCTGGTGGGACATGGCTGCTCAGGGCATGAGTGTGGCAGCAGGGGTGAGAGCAGGGCCAGAAGCAGGGCTGGGAGACAGGCTGTGGTGGTGGCTAGAGCAGGGAGCTTCCAGTCTGGGGACTACATGGCAGCGGGCAGGGGGACTGGAAGGGGAGGTCTCAGGGACACTGTGGAGAGAAGGCTCCCGGTACACAGCCACTGTGAAGGGGAGAGAGAGGAGCAGGAAGGAGAGTTAGGCACCAAGAGAGCTCTGAAAGGGCTCCCTTCCCCTACACTCCTCCTCTGGGAACCCACAGAAGGAGAGCTTCCCAAACCTCCAAAGGCCAAAGCCTTCCTGGCTTGACCTGTCATAGCATGTGTCCTCTTAAAACACTTATAGCCCTTAGCTGTGTGTCACTAAATGTCCATGTCTAGGTCAATACCGTCCCATGTGGTCCACCTCTTCCCTGGGGGTCCATACTCACCCTCCAGGAGCTTGGGCACAAAGTGGGCGGCTGCCTTGGTCTTCTTGACTCGATTTCCCTTCATGACTCGGCCCTCCTTGTCCAGGCCCAGGTACCAGGCCCGGCCAGAACGACGCTGGCGATAGAGAGCAGAGGCGTACAGGACATAGTAATTCTCAAAGACGCACTCCTTAAAGCGACACTCAGCTGTGAAATGTGGCTGAGGAGACAAAGATCCAGAAAGGCACACACAGACAGAAAGACAAAAAGACACATCACTGAACAGAAGGGAGCCCTGGGAAGAACAAGGCAGGATATAATCCATACGTTTGAGACTGGGAGAGCCAACTTCTGAGTCCACGCAGGAACTGGGAGAAAGGGAGGATGAGGAAGAGTCTGGTGGCCCCCCGAGGGCCGGGACCTAGACTTCTGGGGGCCTGGGATAAGAAGATAACTTCTCTCTGCTCTACTCCCAACCTCTCACCATCCAGGGCACCTGGAGGGAATTTCTGCTTGGAGGAGTTCCTGAATCCTTCCCCAGCATCCTGAATGACTCTGGGGAAGTGAGTAATAATGAGGTCTAGAGGAGGTTGGAGAAGACACAGGGGTCCTAAAAGGTTGAAAGAGTTGGACATTCAAAGAGCCTGGGGGTATTTAAGAGGCTATTCGAGGAGAAGGGATTGGAGGGATGCTAGAGGAGGTGCTTGGGAGCGGGCAGTGAGGACAGGCAAGAGCTGGAGGGAGAGGAAGCCCTGAGCTGCAAAATATCTGTAGTTGGGAAGGCTGTAGCTAGGGGAGTCCCCTGACTCCAGGCCACTTTGCCCCCTTGTCTCACCGAGCTGTAGAGCAGCCCCTCAGCGTTCATGGCCACGTAGTGACCCAGCTTGGCACTCTGGATGGTGACTACACGGAGCCCCACAGGGATCAGGTTGAAGTGGGCTGGGGGTGGAGAGAATGGGTATCAGTACGCCAAGCCTCCAATCCCCATCTGAGCCCCCCCTCAATTCTGGTCCCAGTTCTACTTCTTCCTTTGCGGGGTCAAAAAGCCAGACTGGGGCTTCCCTGGTGGCGTAGTGGTTGAGAATCTGCCTGCTAATGCAGGGGACACAGGTTCAAGCCCTGGTCTGGGAGGATCCCACATGCCGCAGAGCAACTAGGCCCGTAAGCCACAACTACTGAGCCTGCGCGTCTGAAGCCTGTGCTCCGCAACAAGAGAGGCCGCGATAGTGAGAGGCCCGCGCACAGCGATGAAGAGTGGCCCCCGCTCGACACAACTAGAGAAAGCCCTCGCACAGAAACCAAGACCCAACACAGCAAAAATAAATTAATTAATTAATAAACTCCTACCCCCAACATCTAAAAAAAAAAAAAAAGCCAGACTGAAAACAACAGAACCTGAAGCCACAATAGGACTGTCATCTCCTATGCCTGCGCTCCCCCTTCCCACCCAGCAGCTGGCTTCCCCTCTCACTGAAAGAGCTGGTGTCCTCTGGGGTGCCCTGGATGCTCCCATCGGAATTCGCCTGGAGGTAGAAACCCTGGCGGCAGAACAGTTTGGTGACGATGCCTTTGAGCTGAGGCTCTGGAGAGAGAGACATTCATCTTGGAACATGACATCTCTGTTCCCAGAAACATTGCTACACTTGGCGGGATCAGAGGAGAGAAAGAAAGGAGGATGGAGGGAAGGAAGAGGGTCCCAGGGCCCCAACTCCCTGACCCTCTAAGCAAGCTCTCTCCCACCTCTCTTTGACTCCAGAGGAAGCTGGGGTGTGGGTCCCTTCTGCTTCCTCTAACCAGCTTTCAGTTTAATTGATTGAAATGTATTTAATTCCTACTCTACAGCTCAACCAGAATGGGGGGAGGGGAGAAGAAGGAAGAGGAAGGGGAGAGATACATGGAAACGCAGAGGACAAAGGGAGACAGGCAGAGCTGCTGAAGGGGCAGTGTGTTTGCGAATGTGGGGGGCATTAAGGTGACCCCAGGGTAGGGGCGCCCCCTCAGGAGTGGGGGTGGGACTGGGCCTGACGCTGACTCAGCACCTGCTGCTGCGGCTGCCTCTCGCTTCGCGCGGGCCTCGCCTTGGCCCAGCGCCGGCCTGTCTGACACTGACCCATCTGTCTGTCTGTCTGTCTGTCAGTCTGCTGGCTCGCGGGGTCCCCGCCCTCCCTGAGGCTCAGCCTCTCCCCTTCAGCCAGGTAACCCGCCTGGGATGGGGGATATTCGGTACCAAACCAAGGAAATGGGGGAGGGGGCCAGGGAGCTGGTGAGGCAGGCTGACTCACGTGGGGGCTGGGTCCCACTCAAAGGGTGGGCTGCGGACCGTACCACTGCGGAGGGCCGGCGGCGGGGGGAGGAGGACGCCAGCGGGGGGTGGGGGGGGTCTCCCCCTAGGGGAGCTGAGAGAGGACAGGAGCGAGGCCAGAGGGACTTCCCGCCTGTCGCACCTGGACGGGGACCACACGCTAACCCTCACAACTCTCCTCCCCCGGCGCTTGCGGCCGAGTTCCCGGTACCCCCTCGTAGATGGTACGACCCCCAGTCTCCGTGCGGGTATCCAGGCGTTTAGTGTGTCTGAGTTCCTCGCGGCAGAGGGTCCCCTGAGCCCGTGGGACCCGATTTCTGAGTCGCGTAGGCGGTCATGGGGGAGTGCCCAGCTCTCTTCTTGAAGTGCAGGTCACGGGAGGAGGGCGCACAGAGGGGCGGACTGGCGAGGTAGCTGCAAGGACACCCGGGGGAGAGCTGGGGAGATTGGTACCGAGCCAGGCAAGCTCGGCGAGGCGGAACGGATCCAAGGCTCGGAGGAGCGGGAGAACCGAGGCGGGGGCGGGGCTGCCGGAGCCGCAGAAACCCTCGGGGTGACCCAGGCGTCCGGAACCCCCAGGCCCCTCCACTCGGCATTGAAAGAATCGCGAGAGACGGCACGTAGGCAGAGGATGGTGGGGGTGGGGACTCCTGTGTTGGGAGGGGGGCCGAGCGGGAGCTGCCAGGCTTCGGGGCACCAGGCTTAGCCCCTCAAGCCTTCCCCTTGCCCTCGAAAGCAAGGGGACTCGGGGTTATGGGCGAGAGAGAAGGGAAACTGAGGCATCGTCTGGCCGAGAGTTTGTGGTCCAGGCCCACCCCCTTTCACTTTTGGGGAGCCCCCGTCAGTCGGGCCCCGCTCTTCCGAGTCCCTGGCCTCAACCTCCCAGGCAGAGAGACCCCCGGCCCGGAGACCCCGCCCCAGCCACTCACCCGGGCAGCGGTCCGGCCGCGCGGGCCGCCCCCCGCACAGTCGCACCTTGGACAGCAGGATGAGGAGCTGCTTCTGGCAAAGGGACTTGGTGCCGCGGGGACACACGCGCCGCTGCGCCGACACGGGCCGGCTGCCCCCGGGCTCGTGGACCTCCCGCTTCTGCCGGATCAGGCTGCTGGCCAGTGCCGCCATGGCGCCCCGGGAGGAGACACCCCAAAACCGGCAGGCTCCCGGAGCGCGCTGCCCCCCCCCCCGGAGAAGCCCGCTAGCTCACCAGGACATGCTCTTGACTCTCCGGTCCGACTCGCCGCCTCACCCACGGGACCTGAGGATAAGCCCTAGACGACCCCCACCCCAGGCACCAGCTCCCACCCTTGGGCCTCGTGCTAGTTTCGCCAGACCCAGCAGCCTATGTACCTCTCAGTTGACCCCACCCTCGACCTTTGCCCCCCACAGAAAACTCCCCCTTCTCTGATCTCTAGTGTCCCTGTCCCCCACTAACACTATCCCAAAGCCAAGACCCTCAAATTTTCCAGGATGTGGTTCCAATATCCCCAGGCACCTTTCCACCCTATTTCCGGGCCGTGCACTCCTGCCAAAGCCACTCTTGTAATTTTAAGGGTGTGGGTCCTTAGCTTTGGGGATATTAGCTCACCCCACCCCTGCTGGGGTGCTGCCAGTGTCTAGGGAGAACCCAACCTTGGTGTCTTTTCCTTTGCCACCCACTAAGTGAAGGATCCCCCACTTTTTTTCACTGAAATCCCCAAAAAACTATGCCTTGAAATATCCAGACTGTCGCCAATCAGCAAGAAGAGGTTCCCAGACCCTGTCTCTGGACGATACCGCTTTTTACCAAGTCACCCCCAATTCTAGTGGCACAGCGTTCCAGCTGCTGAGCCCCCTTCCTCACCTTGTTACCATCCACTCCTTTTGAAGTCACCTCCAAATCCGCCCTTCCTAGTGGTTACACCAGGTGGTTGTCTGGAGGGCCCTCTGTCACCTCGGAATAAGGAGCATAGGTTTTTGGCTTTTTTTTTCTGGCAGCCCCTAATTTCCTCGGGGACAGCTGGTGCTGTTTAGATCCCACGCCCTCCAATCCAACCAGCCCCCCGAGAGAGGAGTGCACCCACGTTGTCACGGGTCCCCAAATGTGAACAGACCCGCTGTAAGTCAGAGCGCATCAGAGCTTTCTGCGACAGGGCTTCCTTGTCCTCCCCGGGACTGCCTATAGCACCCCCTCTTCCTTCCCCGACGCCCCTCAACCTGTCCTGTCTTGTCGATCCGGGGTCGGCTGGCGCTGGCTCCGGTTCCAGGCTCCTCCCTCCCTGTACCCCGCAAGCGGAGCTTCCCCCCACGCCCGGCTAGGCGTCCCGGACCCCAGGAAGGATTGAGGGTGTCTCCGCAGAGCGCCCTGGTCTGGCGAAGTGAGCACTGGGCCTGGCGGCTGGGCCAAGCGGAGCGGCGGCAGCGGAGGCAGCGGTAGCGGCTGTGGGAAGCTGAGGCGGCGGCGGCGACAGCGGCTCCCCTCTCCTCCGAGAGCCGGCCCGGGGGCGGGGCAGGGGGCGGAGACGCCGGGAAAGAGTGGCGGGGGTGAAGCTGGGCGGGCGGAACCCCGGGGTTCCTTGGAGGCAGGGAGTGGCGAAGGTCTTAGAGACAGGCGGAGCCGAGGCAAGGCCGCATGTCTCGGGGTTCAGAGGAGGAGGGACAAGGAGGCGACTCCACTGAATGGAACTCTGGATGGGAGGAGAGGTTGGGCTTAGATAGATGGAATGGCGGATGCCCCGAGAATGGAGAAAGGGACCCTATTGCCCGGGATGGAGGACGGAACTGGATGAGGAAGGTGGGGGGAATAACTGAAGAGATAGCGGTGGTGGTGAAGTCTAGCCTGGGGTGAAATCCGGCCTCCTTAATGTCTCTGCTTTTGTGTGAGACAAACTGTCAGTCCCTGGTCTCCATACCTCTCTCCTTTACACGTTTTTTCAGCAAATATATTACCCCCATCCCTATTGACTCCTAAGAGAAAAGACCATAAGAACTGGCGGGAGATGGATGCCAGACGCTGCACCGGAGTGGGAGGGGTGCTGGCCACAGATTTGGAAAGTGGAGAGGCCAGAATGGAACGACCTGTGCCAGGGATGGGGCGGGAGGAGGGTACGAGGAAGCGGAGGAACCGGCGAGGAGGCCTTCTAGAACGGGCTCTTCAGGCCCAAATCGCTCAGCAGCCTGTCTCCCAGGTGAGGGGAGAGCAGTTCCCTCCACATCCCGCTGGCCAACAGAAGCACATTCGAGGTTAGTAGGAACAGCGTCTTTAATGGGCCCCGCCTCCCACGCCGGCTAAGCCGCCCCCCTTGCGTGCAGCCTTGGCCTCTTCCACAGCGGCGCGCAGGGCGAGGGCAGGGTCCCTGCGAAGCAGGGCCAACGCCCCGAGCAGCGAAGCGGCGCCGTCCCCCGCACGGAGCTTTTGGCCACTCAGAAAATAGTGGGGCAGCGTCCCAGCCTCGAGCACCCGGCCCAGCTCATCCAGCAGCCCGAGGCAGCAGGCGCCCGCATTCTCGGGTCGCGCCAGATAGAGCGCGGGCAGCCGCTCGCACGCCCAGTAGAGCAACGTCCGCAGGAGGTAGGGCGCCGCGACCCTAGTCCCGGCCACCAGCGGGCGCAGCAGCGCCTGGGCCGCCGCGTGCGCTTGCAGCAGGGGAACGGGTATGCGCGTCTTGAGCGCCAGCTCTTGGCGGGCGAAGCAGAGCTGCCAGCCGGGGGCGTCCGGCCGCTCTGTGCCGCCGCCGCCGCCGGGCACCAGGTAGAAGGAAGACGACTCCGAGGCCAGCGGGCCGGCCCACGAGTGGCTCCGAGCCCCCTGGGGCCAGCCGGCCACGGACACCACGGGGATCAAGTCGAAAAGCAAGAGGCGGCGCGGGGGCCCGGGCGTAGCCACGAGGATGGTGGTGACCCCCGCGTGGCGGGCTGCGTGGACCAAGCGCGGGGCACCCGGGACCGGAAACAGGGACTCAGCGACCGCAGCCAGTGAAGCAAAGAACCAGGCAGCCACCTGGGCGGGGCACAATGTGGGCCATGCCTCCGGAGCCTCCGACGGCTGTGGCACTGGGCTAACTTCGGCTGCTTTGGTGACGTCACCATTCGTTTTTTTCATTGGTGAGGTAAAGTCAATATCGGTTACGTCTTGTTGAGGCAACTCTGGCACTGAAACATTACTAGGTGAGTTTTCCAAAGACTCGTGTGCCTCAGGCTCAGTGACGTCACCGTGTAGCTGGTCCACGGAGATTTGCGGATCCTTGGGAGTTTCTTTGCTTTGGGCTGGGTGGATCGAATCACGTCCTCCTGGGACTGGGGGTCCTAGGCAATCCTGCCATGCCTCCCGGACCGAGGTTCCGCGTACCTGCTCTGGGAGGAAGAGCCATGCGTAACAGGATCCCACGTCCGGTTGCAGCTCCTGCCCAGTGCCATCTAGCGAAAGCACGGGCACCAGGAGTGTGAAGCCGGCGTCGTAGTGAGGTCCCCGAGCGTAGGGACCTAGAGGCGCAGGCCCCAGATCCAGGGAGCCCTCGCGAATCCCGCCACGAAGCAGCAAGAGCTCTGCCTGAGGAGGAAAGCGAGGGTCCCGGCGGTGAACGAGACCTAAGGAAAGAGAAGGGATCGTAAAGGCGTGATCCAGAGCCGGGGCGGGGTGAGGCGGAGCTGAGAGCTGCAAGTTCCCGAAGGCTGGGAGGGTTACTTACCAAGCAAAGAGAAAACAAAGTCCTTGGCCTGGAGGAGATCTGGTCCTGGCTTGGGACCTTCACTCCAGCTCGCCTGGACACCCAGCTCCTGGATCAGCTGGGTTAGTTCTTGCAGCTGCGCCCCAGAGCAGAAGTCGATGTCCGTGAGCGGCCGGGCTGGGGCTGGGGGCGGTGGGCCCCACCAGGGAGCACTCCCCCAGACCGCGGAAGCCATAGGGCTCTGTCGTTTGGGGGCTAGGAAATACACAGACGGGAGGAAGCCCAGACGGGCCGTTCCTTTTGCTGCGGAAAACTGGCCCCCGTTCTTTTCTCTTCCAGAGGCCAAGAGGGTTCCCAAGACACAGTCCGCCAATGGGTCTGCAGACGAAGGGTCCTAAATTTAGTCTTGAAAGAGAACAAATAAATACCTCCTCCGTCTTTGCCTTTTTCTCATATGCTGGTCCCCGCCCCCATGGAACGGTTCACCTGACTCAGCAGGTAGAAAGTAGCTGTTTGGCCCCTCCTAAGGAATGCAATAGCCTCCTTCGCTGCCCCTTGTCTACGCCCCCTTACCTCTTTTTTCAGAAGAAGCTAGTGGCTTGCGGCTTCCCTCTTAGGGTTAGCTACAAAGACTGGGAAGAGAATGGATAGTAAGATTCAACAGGTAACTTCTTCCTGCTGCCCGCAAGGTCACGCCCCTAAATTATAACCACGCCCCTTTCTGGAGACTGTGGGGGTGGTTCCGGACCAGCCCGGCCTCCAGTCAGAGTTCAGTCACTCCTTTCGCTCTGCAGAGATCTCGCGGCTATCCTGGGAGTTGTAGTTTGTCTTCAAAGCTACCAGGGCGTTGGGGCCACGCCCCCACATCCTTTCCTGTTCCGTTGTAGTGCCTGATGGAAGTTGTAGTTTCTTTGGAGATAAACTATTCTGTGTCTTTATGATAAACTATTCTGTGTCTTTACAAGGCCAGGTGAACCGCACAAACACTCCTTGGGGTTAGAACAGAGGCCTAATAGGATGGATCTGAATAGCAAACAATAATGACGGACATACACTAGGGCATGCGGAGAAATAGGGGACTCTACATCTCACTTGGGAGTAGAGGAGCCCTGGTCATTTAAATCTAGAAGGGTTCTTGCATGCAATTATAACTTCATTTTAGAGATGAGACTGCAAGCCTAGAAAGGTTGCACATGACTTGTCCAAGGTCAGAGCTGAGCCAGAGAGGTGTTGGAAATGGGCTCTCCGGCTGGGACGTATCTCCTTGGAATCGGCGGTGGTAACGTTAGACAAGAACACACTGATAGTGTGCATGTAGTGACCCAGGGATGGACATCTGACTCAGGGAAGGGACATATTAGTGTTGCCCACCTCAGACACACAAATGGTGGCAGGGAAAACACTTTGGAATCTCGCAGCTTATGTGTGTATACAGAAGAGTTATCAGGACTGAAAATCAAGTCCAGAGGAAACTCCAGCTGGGCTAGGGCAGGGCAATGAAAAATTATCAGGGGAAGGAAATGGCTTTCAGCGACCAGAGCTATCATGGACACAGCTTAAGTCCAGGATGAAACTAGGAGCCAGAATAATAGGACAGAAAGATAGGACACCAGAGACACACTCACAGATTAGACCAATGCATACTGGACCAGGATTTTTAACATTCCTTTTTCCCAGGGGTCTGTCTCCACAGTGAACTAGGCCTAAGTCCATGGGCAAGAAAATTAAGTGGAGACACCTCGAAAAATTGAGAGGCCTATGAAGGAGGGGACCCTCAGAATCCAGGGCTCAATTTGGGGAGCCTAAAACACAAGGTTTCCTAGTCACTGACAAAGAGAGGTCTTCTCCCTCAGTAACCAAGAGCCCCAAACACAGCCCAGAACGGGGGAGGCAAGTTTCCGTACATCTGGTCGTGACCCAAGAGACCAGATGAGGAAAACTGAAGCCTGGGCTCTTTCTCACAGTCTGGGGAAATCAGGCATTGGGTGTCCATCCCCACATCTTACCTCCTCCCCAGAGGGTGGCTTCTGAGCCACCCTAAGAAGAGCTAAGTTCTCTGGGCTCTGGGGGAGCTTTAAGATGCCGGGGGTGGGTGACAGGGAAAGGAAAATTGCTCTAAACTCTAAAGCACTGCTCTGCAATAGCATTTTCCATGATGATGCAAATGTTCTAAATCTGTGCCGTCCAGTGCAGTAGCCACTAGCTCCATGTGCCTACTGAGCCCTTAGAAGGTCGTGGCACTGAGGAACAGAATTTTTTTTTTGGCCAAGCCATGAAGCTTGCGGGGTCTGAGTTCCCTTACCAGGGATTGAACCCCAGCCACAGCAGTGAAAGCGCCAAGTCCCAACAACTGGACCGCCAGGGAACAGAACTGGATGCCAGGGAAATTCTGTTCCCTGAGGAAGAGAATTTTTAACTTAATTTTTAACAGAATTAATTTTCCTTAATTTTAACTAATTTACATTCTAATACGCATTTGGCCAGTGGCTACTGTAATTGACGATGCAACTCTAGGGCCTTGGGGATAACGGATTTAGCTAGACAGCGATGGAAGGAAAGCAGGGATAGTTTAGGTTCTCATCAGGCCCTGTGGGATGGGGCTGGGGTGGATGTCCTCAACCACCCACAGAACACTTCTCTTGTCTCTTTATTCCTCATGCATATCTGTCCCCTCTTTTTCTAAGTTGCTCATCACACACCGATATCCCCACTCCTTGATGGTCTCCAGTGAGTTGTTGGATGTCTGTAGGTGACGGCGCCTGGGAGACAGAGCTTCACACTTGTCCCTGCCTGAACTGTCTCTGGCGGGCGTCAAAGACCACATGCCCTAGCCGGGTGCCTGACCCAGGACAGTAGGGCTTCCAGCTGGTTTGGGGAGGTGTAGACATCTGGCGATAGTTCTGGCAGGCTGGAGGAACTGTATCCATTGGGTGGTACACCCAGTCTTGGCTGCCTGCTCGCCGGGAGGGTGATTGCAGCTCAATCAGTACAGGTACCTCTGAGAAGGTTAGCAGGTCATTGTAGGCCACCTGAGCCTTGGGAGAGCAGGAGTTCTGACTGGGTGGGACACAAGTCCATGGTATGTGCTGCCCTGCATCCTCCTTTCGACGAACTGCCTCAGGGGGGTCTGATGTGGGCCCAAAACTTCGACAGAGTCAGTTCCTAGAGGGTTCCTGTGGAGGCCAGGATTTGGGATAAGGCATGAGTTGTTATGGAGGCCTGATCTCTTGGATAAGCCAGAGTCTTCAGTAAGGGCTGGACCCTTATGGGGGCCAGGATCTCGATTAATTCCTGAGTGCTGTGTAAGCTAGGGTCATGGGTATGTTCTGAGCCCCTGTAAATTCCAGCATCTTGGGTAAGGCCTGGAAGCTTGTGGAGGCCTGGATCTTGAGCAAGGCCTGGGTTCTTGGGGGAGGCCTGGGTTTGGGGTAAGGCCTGGGTTTCTGGAAACTCTGCAGACTTTGGAAGGGCCTGGGGTCCTTGGGAGGATAGAACCTTGGTTGAGGCCTAGACTCTCATGAAGTCCAGGGGGTTGGGCCTGGCTTGGGGTTTGGAAAGTAGTGGATAACTGGGGAGGGATGGGGCCCTGGGAAGAGAGGACAGACCGAGGAGACTTGGAGGTTGGGGGAAAGGTGGGGGGTTGTATTAAGGTGGAGGGCTTCTGGTGGTTGCTGTGTTGATGAAGGACCCATGATCTGGGAGAAACAAGAGGCAGATAAAGAGTGCATGGTGGAGGCATGGTGCATGGTGAGCTCTGGGCACTGGTTCGAGAATGGAAGCAAGGTTGAGAAGGTGCAGCATCCTTGGAGTACAGGAATTTGGGGTAGACTGGAGTCTGGGTGTCCGTGTTTCTCTTCTCAGACCTGCAAGGAAGGAAGCTGCAGTAAGGGAAGGTCTTGGACTGTACAAATTTGTCTTTGGCATCATTTGAGATCTTCCATTCCATATTCCCCAACTCCAGGTAACCCAGTATGGATCCTGTGGAGGGCTTAGCACTGTCCCCATTACATTGCTTGAGTGTTCAGCTGTACCAGAGCTCACCAGACCATGCCCCTCTTGGGGCCTGGAGAGGGTACCCAAGTCCTTTCTGGAATACCCAGGGTTCTGAGGGGGACACACATGGAATAAGTTCTGCTTTACCCTGCGGGCATCGTAGACCACACGGCTGGAGGAGAGGCCTTGGCTGAAGGCAGACAAGGTAGAGGGAATAGAATCTAGGATGGGGGTAGGGGTGGTGGAAGGGACTGGAGTGTTCGTCAGGGCCATGACCAGCGCTAGGACAGAGGTTGTGTCAGAGGTCGGGACAGGGGCTGGTGTAGGGACTAGGGCAGGAGTAGTAGCAGGGGCAGAAGTTGGGGGAGGGACTGGGGCAGAAGTTGGGGGAGGGACCAGAGTGTTGGCATGGATATAGGTCAGATGAGCATGGGTCAGGGTGCAGACAGAAGTGTGGCCCAGGGACTGGGCTGAGGCATGTGAGGGGGCCTGGGCTTGGGCCTGCGCTGGGGTATGGGCTGAGGTATGCTCAGGGCCCTGGACCTGGGCAGGGCTGTGCTCAGGGGTGAGGGCTGGGGAGGGGGTCTGGGCCTGGGGGGTGGTGTGCTCAGGGGGGTGGAATGTGGAGCGAGTCTGGGCCTGAGGTGGGGCGTGCTCAGTGGGGTGGGTGGAGGAGAAGGTCTGGGCTTTGGCAGGAGTGTTCCCAGTGGGGTGCACTAGGGAGAAGGCCTGGGCCTGGGCGGAAGTGTGCTCATGGGCGTGGCCTCGGGAGCAGGTCTCCGACTGGGGGGTGGGTGTGCTCAGTGGGGTGGGCTGAGGAGAAGGTCTGGGCCTTGGCAGGAGCGTGCGCAGGGGGCTGAACTGGGGGGCGGGTCTGGGCCCGGGCTGGGGCCTGGGCTGGGTCAGAGTCTGGGGTCTTAGTCTTGCTGTCTTGGGGCAGGCGGAGTGGAACCACGCCCACCTTGCTCATCCTGCGGAGCTTGGAAGATGTCTCCTACCTGGAGTAAAAGTTGGCTTGGGACTTTAAGGCTGTGACCGGAGGGGCCTCCCCAGCTCCCACTACCCGCTCCTTCCACAGTCCCCGTGGAGCCTCCGTGGAAGCCCCAGCCCGTCCACACTGAGGCGGCATCCAGCAGCACTTAGAAGCATTCTCATCCTTTGTGTCTGGTATCCAGGAGTCAGGGTGGTTTGGGTGCCCGAGCAGGAAGCTTGGGCGATGGCGGAAGCAGGGAGAAACTCTTGAGCACAGGTTCTTGGGATCCACGGAGCAGCGCATGCACATGCGATGGCTGCCTACACAGCTGGCTTGCTTGTCTGCGGGGAAAGGCGAGATGGGTCAGGGCCTGGGTTCCTGAGGGGCTGAGAATCAAGGCAGGGATAGAAGAAAGGGGACAGGCCCACATCCCCTGAACCCACGCCGGCGCCCACTCACCTTTGTGGAAAATACGATTGAAAAGTGCCCGCAAGAATCTCTTCAGATGCCTCCAGAGTTGAGGGAAGAAGGGGAGGGGCGAGGCCGGGAGCAGGGTGAGCCCTGAAATCCAACCCTTGTCCGGTCACACCCCAGCAGCCCTCCCACCTCAGCCCCTTCAAGACCCCAGGGCTCCCCCAACCGCGCTGCACAGATCCTGCCCTGACCATAGTCACCACATTCATCCCCAAGTTCAGGAAGATTAATCTGATCAGGAGCAAAAGAATTGAGTCTCCTTGCTCCTGGCATTTCCTGGGGATGGTGCCAGAGCATGGCTCGGCTCTGCAGAGGGCTCGCTCACCCATGGCCGGGGGTCCAAGGACTGCCTGGGTCCCCTGGCCTCCACATAGTCACTGGGAGCCAGACTGGGTCATAGTGGGGCAGGTGGTGAGGTCACAGTGAGGGAGGGGGACGAAAAGGAGGGCCCAGGGTGGCATTCCCCTGGTAACCAGGGTCAGGTAAGCTGAGCCTGGACAGTCAAACAGGGCCCGGTGGCCGGCACACCTCCGCTCGAGCGGTCATTCATTCGCTCACCGCCCGCTGACTCACTTGTTCGAATGACACATTCCGTCTCTTGGCCCCTCTTGAGACTAGGAAGACCTTGGCCTCAGAGGCCTGCTGAAGGCCTGGTTGGAGTCCAGAGCCTCAGCCTTCTTCATGCCCTTCACTGGGCCTGGAGCTGGACCTGCCCAGATGTGGAATCTCCCAGTTTGGAAGCAGCTTCTTGTATGAGGCTCTTTGGGGACAGGGACAGCTGAGACACAGAGGAGGTGCCCAGAGACCAGTGGTTTGGAGTCTGCAGCTGCAGATGTACTTAGTGCATGGTATAGGACCAGGAGGGGCCTGCTGGCAGAACTGTGGCCACTAAACCAAAGGGACCCTCAGGCCAAGAAGGGGACACTGGCTTCTTATTGCAGGAAGCCAAGGGCAGGGACCCAGGCTGGCAGAAGGAGTGGTGCTTCCAAGCCACAGACCACCAGTGTTTCCTGGACTCTGGCGCTCTTTATTCCTCTCTCCATGCCCTGCCGCCCCCCGCCCCCGCCCCCATTTGCTGCTGGTCAGTTCATTTTCCCAGTCTGGCTCCTGTGCAGAGAGGGCCTCGAGGCCAAGGTGGAAGGTAGCAGCGAGTTGGCCCGCGCTTGGCTCTCGTGCACTTGCCGCTTCAGCTCCAGACTGTCACACACCTGGTAGTTGGCATTGCCCCCCGGGTTCCGCCTGAGTGGCATGAAGGTGGGCGGGGGTGGAGGGTGCTCGGTAGCCTGGACGTCGGGCAGGGGCTGGGAGGGGCGGAGGAGCAGCGCAGAGCTGGGAGCCAGGGCCCGCTGGTACGAGGCCTCGGCCAGCACCGTGAGGGAGGCGGACGTGGCCAGAGGGCGCCGCACGGGCAGCGTCTCAGCCCATTCGGCCGCCCGGCGCCGCACCTCGTGGGGATCCCAGGAGTAGTTCAAGTGTCCCGTGAAGGGGTGCGGGCTGCGGTTGGGTTGGCTGTGAGCACAGCTGGGGAGGCTCCGTCCGTGGGCCGGGGGGGAGTTGCGCTGCCAGGCTTTGGGCCGGCAGCACCGAGGCACCAGAGCGGATGGAGGCTCAGAGCTCTCCAGACCACGCCGCCGTTGATCCCAGGAGTCATACGGGAGCTGGCCCCTTGAGGGGTAAGTGCTGTGCCCCCCAGGGACCCACGAGGGTTTAGGGGGCAATCGTCGGGGAGGTGGTGGAGACGAGGTCCACCGGTCAGCCTCCACGTTGCCCCAGATGCGGGATGGTGAGCAGGGGGCCCCGAAGGACTGCAGCCTTAGCTCGGACTTGGCCTCCACACGCTTGGCCATGCGGCGCAGCTCGGGCGACAGGTAGAAACAGGGTGGTGGCAGGCTGGCCAGGATCCCACCCTGGCGGCCCCAGAGGCCCACGTTGGAGGGCAGGCCCATCTGCTGGTAGAGCCCTCCCCAGCACCCCCACGGGTACTTGGGTTGTGGGAAGGAAAGGTCATCTTCCTCCTCCAGGTAGGAGTCCGGGTCCTCCCGATCAAAGGAGGGCATCGGCCGCAGCTGTGACATCCCGTGGCTGCGATGCGGCCTACGGAAGCCTGAGCGGCTGTAGGGGAATTGTCTGCGGTTCTTCGGCCTCCGCTGGTGGCTGCAGGGGCGGCGGCTGCAGCTGCGTCTATGGTTGCGGAGATGATGGTAGGAGGACAGGGAGTAGCAAGCGGGCAAGGCCATCTTCACTTCCACAGGGTCCAGGGTGCAGTGGATGTGGACATCTTGGGCCTTGGCTGGAGGATGTTTGGGGGAACTTTCACAAGCCTGCGAGATTTCATCTGGGGGAGGCGAGAGTCCGTGAGGGCAGGGCAACTGTCAGAAGAGTTCAGGGTTGGGAACCTGGGGCCCTGGGTTTCTAGGGCCCTGGGAGTGGCGGGGGCGGGGTACCCCCTACCTGTCTACCGTACTTACTTTTCTGATTAATCCAATAGATGGTCTTGTCTAAGGCATTCTGGAGCCCATGCCATACCTGGGGTGGGGTGGGGTGGGGCGGGTGAAAATGAAGGCCAGGCTCTCCACCCTCACCCCCCGTCCCAGCCAAGACCGTTCCTGCAGACGGAGGTGCAGGCTGCAGCTGGTTCCCACCCTCAGCCCTCTTCACCCCTACTGGTGGTCCCCAACCATCTCTGACCATAGTTGCCATGCTGATCCCAATGCTGACAAGAACGACAAGGCCCAGCAGCAGGAGTAGGAAGTCCTCCGCATTCTGGGTACTTTCTTGGTATTGATGGCAGCACCCCAGGTTGTCATACCAGAGCCAGTTTTCCATGGTGGGGGGGTCCTAGGGCCATCTGGGCCGCAGGCCGCCCCCACCCGCCACCAGCCCTGACCCACAGTGCAGTCATGCCAGGACCTGCGGACACCCACCAACAGGTGAGGGAGCATGGTCATAACGAGGCACGTTGCAGGGAGTCACAATGCCGAGGTGGCCAATCTTTCATCCACTCAGCTGGCCCTTTATCTGGCCATCTCTGCCCTCGGCTCCCACTACATGGAGCCTAGTCCCCAGAGTTCAGTCTGCCCTTCTGTCTCCACGGGGCCTTGCTTAACTTGATTTGCAAGCATGGTTGCTACAGATGAGAGACAGTCTTCATAGGGACTGAATCATGCATAAAGGATTTCCTCCATTTCATTGTTCGAGACATTATAGCAGCTTATGTAGCCTGTTGTTATTCCCCACCCACGCCTGCTTGGGGCCAGCAGCGAGGGTGACTAGATGGATGAGTGACAGTAAGAGTCCCCTCTGGGGTCGCCCCACTGCACCATCCCCTCCTTGTCCTGCCCATTTCCCTGTCATAACCCCTCTAGTACCCACCGTACCCACCCCTTCCTGGCGGGGGGTTGCAGCCTTAGGTGTTGGTGGTCACTGAGCCCACTGGCCCCTTCGCTTCAAAGCAAGGGTTTGCCACCTTTGCCAGAGACCACCCCCAACCATGGTTTCTCTCCTTCCTAACCAACTGCCCTCCCACTGAGCCAACCCTCCGAGGTGAAAAACGGTTAGCTGCTGTCTTGAGAAAACCACATGAAATTCACAAAGCACAAAATAGATGTAATTGTGATATGACAAAAGGAATCTACTATTATAAACAGGGTACATTGCTGGGGTCTGTGAAAGTGGTACCTGGGGAACCTCAAGTCATTTTGTTTGTACAATGAACATCTCAACAGATATAGAGGAACTGGGAATTCCCAGGAGGTCCAGCGATTAGGACTCCACGCTTTCATTGATGAGGGCCCCGGTTCAATCTCTGGTTGGGGAACTAAGATCCTGCAAACCACACTGCATGGCCAAAAAGAAAAAAAAGAAAGAAAGAAATAGAAAGAGCCAGTGGGCATTTTCCATCAAGACTCCAAACACATAACAGGTGCTCAATATAGACCCACTTAATGGAATCAGCTTAAAATGATCGATAACGTTAGTCAAATGAAAATGAACAGAGAAGCAGGGTGATTCATAAAAGGCCTATCTGCTCACATTCCAGGAACCCATCTGGTATGGAAGGTGAGGTCTAGTCCCTTCGACCTGGCTCCTTGTTCCCAGGTTGTGTGCGTGTGTGTGATCCCAAGTGTCTAGAAGTAGGTAGGGCCTGGGTTTCCCTGCTGTCCAGTGGATGCAATATCCCGATGAGTTTACATGGGAAACTGAGGAAGGTGGGAGGAGACTCTGATGGGCCAGTAGCAATGGGAATCTACCTGTGGGAGCAGGGGGATGGAATGTCTGAGGCCATGAAGTTGATCCTTGGTGTCCGTGTGACCATGAATAAGTCACTTGGCGTCTCTGAGCCTCAGTCACCTCATTTGTGACATGGAAGTGCTAATCAGAGCAGTGAGGTCACACAGGGCTGTGTGGACGCAGCCCTTGAGAGTGTCCTCAATATTTTATCCTCCGCTCCAAGCCTTCTCGAGTATACAGGAGCTTTGGGTTCTGACTGGGGAACTGTGAGGGCCTGGGTACCCTCACTCTCAGCCATCCCTCCCCAAAGGAACCAGGGCTTCAGAGGGACCACACCTCACCTGTAGTTACAGCCTAAATCAGGGCTCTGGTAGGAGCCGGACCTCTGAGAGACTGAGGCCAGTACTGCCTGGGGATCTGGAATGGGATTTGGGGGGCTTCCCTGGGCACTAAAGAACAGAGTAGAGGCAGGTGGGAGCCTTGGAACCAAGAAGGGCCTGGGGAAGGGCTGAGGACAGGGCCTGGTGAGGCCAAGAGGTTGATGAGGGTCCTCAGGGCTCTCTAGGCCCTGTTGCCAGGGAGATCATTTCCTTAGCAACCAGGCTTCTGGGTGCTGTGTGGGCCCTGGCACCCCCCCACACCACCACAAACCACCTCCTCTCTTCTTTTTATTCTTCTTCCAGTCACCTCTCTGTCAGGGAATGGTATACCCAGGCCTTTCCCGTCCCCTCAGCCGTGCTGGATCCAGAGACCGGGGGGTAACAGTGGGACAGGGCCTCCACCTCCCTGGTCAGCTCCCGCAGCCGCCGCCTCACGTCTCTGGCATTATAGGCTACGCGCCCTGAGGAGTGGCGCCGGGGGATGTCTGCGACGTGGGCTGGGCCCAGGATGGGTGGCTGGGCTGGCGGGCACTGCTCCTGTTCTGCCTGGGACACCCCCCACCCGTTCTTGTGGCTCAGGGCCTGAGGGCTGTGGGGCGGGGGTTCAGAGGGTACGCGTAGGCCTGTAGGCCCAGCTCTGACTGCCCCTCTTTTGAGTGGCCTTCCCTCTGCAGTTTGCTGGAAGCGGATGGTCTGGGTAGGTGGCTCCACGGCATCCTGGGCCCAGGGAGTCCAGAACCCCTGGGTGGACTGAAAGCCTTCCCAGTCCTTGGGGCAATTCCAGTTGTGGGGGCAGATTGTTGTGTGCTGACGTGGGGGCTTCTCGTCATCGCAGTCAGTTGTCAGGGGCCCAGGCTATGGGGCGGTGGGCGCGGCGTGCTGAAGAGTCTCGACGGCGATGGTGGCGAGTGGGTGGGGGGGGACACGGTCATTTTCACAGGGTCCATGGTGCACCGAAGGCCGACTGCAGGGGCGCTCTGCTTCGGGGGCTGGGTGTGCTTCGCAGGTGAGCATAACTCAGAAGCTTCTGTGGATCAGGGACAGGTGAGAGGCTGGTGGGGAGCCTGGCTTCTCCAAGGTTGGAGAGGCAGGGTGCAGGAAGAGAATCTGCATAGTTACGGTGTCTGAGCAGGGAGAGCGGGAGAGGAAGGGGCCCGCTTAAGGTCAGGGCTAGAACATCTGGTTTCTGCCTTTCCTATTCCCCAACCTCCCCATCCTCCACTTACCTTTCTCACAAATAACTCGAAACACTTGGTGTAAGAAGCCACGGAGTCTGCGCCAGAGCTAGGTGGGGGAGGACACAGTGATTCCAGGCAGGCCCCCGCCACCCGGCCTGCCCCCCAGCCATCCTGCCAGCACCCTCCCACCCGGCCCCACCCTGACCAGTGTCACCGTATTGATGCCAATGTTAACGCAGATGATGAGGCCCAGCAGCGACAGGATGGAGTTGCCCAGGTCCTGGCAGTTGTTGGTGCTGTGACACGAGGCCCAGCCGGGCCGGGGCCACTCAGCCGTGGCCATGGGGGTCCCTAGGCCCCCAACCTACTGTGCCCACAGTACCATCGGCCGCCTTCCTGTCCCAGAGGCTCCTGGGGGTAAGCGGGTCACAGTGATGTGGGGCTCTCCCTCAAAATGTGCCAAGAGGGAGAGTCCTGGGCCTGTGTTTGACCCTCCAGCCTGAGCCAGGGCTTAGCAGAGGCCAAACCCTTCACCTTGCGTGTCTCTCCTGTAGCCAGCCACCTGCACCAGCCCATAGGCCCTCTGGCCTGTTTGCTGTCTGTCCCCATCAGCCCCTGCCTGGTCCTCTACGCGAGGCTCTGACCTCTGCACAGACACTGGTCCTGATCTTAACTCCCCGAACAACCTCATTACCAATGACCACCTCACCCCAGCACCCACTCCCCCTTTCTCTCTGACCTCAGAGCTGTTCACTGGCAAGGGCTGTGGGCTCGGACCCCCTCCCTCTCCCTCACTGGCAGAGTCACTTCTCCAGGGTTTGTTTCTTTAGAGCCCCCCCCCCACCTCCCAACACAACAGCAGGCAAATCCAACAGTTAAACTTTTATATTTACAATATTCTCTTCATCTTTTGCCAGGTTTAAAAATGTGTACAGAGCCGCGAAGGGTTGGGGTGGGGGCAGGGGATTGTCAAGGAATTGTTCTGGGGACAGGGGCTGGGCATTGGAGTCCGTGGCTGAATCATGGGGTCCCCCAGCCCCCCTCCCATGCCCCAGTTTGGGGGGCATCTGTCTACAGGGTTCAGGGCCCAGGTCCCTAGCATTTAGAAGGCAGGGCTGTTTGGAAAGGAGCTAGACCAGGCAGGGGAAGGGGTAGGAAAAGAACTAAGTTTCCATGGGTGGAGGTGGGGGCAGAGGGACAGGCAGGAGGCAAAGTTCTGGGGAGCCAAGACCAGGGATTTGGGGGTCAGTGGAAGACAGCACTCCACCCCCTATTCAAATTTGGCACCAAGGAACCCACAAAATGCCAGCAGACGGGGATCGGCTCCTTCTCGGCTGGTGTCCCTTGAAACGCTTCCCGACATTGTTCCCTTCCCCAGAGGCCCAGACCGTTCCTCTGTGGGCAGTCGCCTTACACACATCCTCTCAGATCAAATTCTTCCTGCTGGTGTCTGCCCAAGCGCTGTCCCCCACTGCCCCCTCCATCTGTTCCTCAGTGCAGCTGACCCCGCTCTCTCCCCCAACCTGTCCGGGGAAGCCTTTCTCCCCTGCTCTCCTCCCCTCCCCCCTCCACTGCTCCTTTCCCTCAGCCCTGGGGGCCCAGGGGAGAGGGGGCAGGTCAAAGGAGGGGGTGGGCAGCTGAGGGGAGAAGCTGGCTTGAGACCTGGAAGGGATGTCTTCAGAGGGGGACGGCGAAGGGGGGAGGGAAAACAGGGGCAGAGAGGGAGGGATGAGACATGGCGAGAAGAGGGACGCAGGCGGGACCCCTTTAGCTGCCACCTCCCCCTCTCCTGTATCCTACCTGCCCGGGTCCAGGGCTGAGGAATCCTTGGCACGTTTTGGAGGGTCTTCGCCCCTCAAACCTACCTCACCAGTTTGGCACGGATGAGCGACGGTCTGAGGACTGAGGGAAGAAGGGCTGCCCTCAGACCGCGGTGAGAGTTTTGGTCAAACATGCACGGCCTCTGTGGGTGGCAGGTGCCACGCAGCCCCCCACCCCCCGAACTCTAGGGGAAGGAAGGGCAGAGCTTAGGGTCTGTTCATCTCCTCAGGGTTTGTCCCTCCCCCTCAGCTTCTGTCAGTTTGAAGTCCTTTCACTTGTCCTTCTCACAAGTCTCCCTTGTGAGAAGGTAAGTGCTGGGCCTGAGGCCCTAAGATGCAGGGAAGTGCTGGAGAGAAAGGGGCCGTCTGCATGGGAAAACATACATCCACATGCAAGAACATGTTTCCACTCAGAAATGCATCCTGGACCCAGGGGAAGACACGTTCCCAGGCAGCACAGGGATGCAGGATCTCCTCCCTTCCCCGCGGCAGGGAATGTGTGTCTGTCATCTGTGGAAGGCGAGGCCTGCCCTGGGGAGACCGTGCTTCACCTCACTTGTGCCACGGGGGATACACATGCTTCGCTGGGGCGGGAGGGCTGGGGGCAGGGCAGGGGGGCTGTGATTTCCTCGCTACTTCCCAGGCACCACCCTGCGTCGTCCGGTGGCCAAGGGTCGCTGTTTGTGAACACACCACTTCCAGGGTCTCCAGGGGGTGGGAGGAGGGAGGAGGTGGGAGAAGGCATGAGGGAACAGGATTCTGGGGCACAAATCCCCACAGAAATTCTTTGAGGGAGCCAACATGTGTCCAGGGCGGCAAAAAAAACCCTCACCCTGCACATGGGAAAACGCACCCCCTCGTGAGAAAGCACACCTCCACGTGGGAAAATACTTCCGCGTCTCCACACACCGAAGACGGGTGTCCAGACGACGGAGGGGAAGAAACACCCCCCCCAGTTGTTCAAAGGCCCACGTCCGGAGAAGAGAACGGGCCACTCCGCGCGGGAGAAGCGCACGCATCCCGGCGAGGAAACCCATGTCCACCTAAAGCTCCTCGACGTGTGACAGCTCCACACGACAAAAGCCTGTCGCCAAGTCCTCCTCCCTGCCTTCTGAGCGGGCCGGGAGGGCCGGGGAGGGGGGCCTCCCCAGCCGCCCCCTATACCCGAGTGGTGGAGTGGGGATGGGGGAGCGTGTTGTTGTGGCTGGTAGTGGTGGGGGGAGGTGGGGGGAAAGGCCCAAAGGGATGGAGGGAGGGGGGCGGCGGGGGAGGGGGTGGCCCCAGGCCGCTGGGCAGCAGGGTCAGGGCCCCGGGGGCCAAGAGAGGCACATCGTCCGGCGCCCGGCGCAGGGCCAGGGTGTAGTCGGGCGGGCAGGCGGGGCGCAGGGCCTCCGCAGGGTCCGCCCCGACGCCCCCGCCCCGCTTCAGCTGCAGCGACACCAGCTCCTCCTCGGGTGGCAGCTCACGGCCGGCCGCAGGGAGCAGGGGGCCCCCGCCGGGCACGCCGGAGCCCGAGCCGCCGGGGGGGCTGAGCCGCCTGCACCGCAGCTCCTGCCGCCGGTCCCGCTTGTAGTAGAGGGCGGCGAAGGCAAGGATGTTGAGGAAGAGGAGGGAGGCGCCCACGGCCACGGTGACGCTGAGCTCCGTGGAGTAGTCTCGGGAGTCCCCGGGGAAGCGGTCGTAGGCCCGGGGGCCCGGCTCGGGCTCGGGCTCGGGCGGCAGGGTGGCCGGAGGCGGCGGGCGGCGAGTGCCCGGGGCACCAGGGGGCGGGCGCGGCGGCCAGCGCGTGGCGTAGGGAGGGAGGCGCGTGGTGGTGGTGAAGAGCTCCGTGTGCAGGTTGTGCAGGTGCGGCACGAGCTCCAGCCAGAAGGCCACCTTGTTGGCGCGGTAGTTGTCGCGCACGCGCGGCTTCAAGCCGATGTGCAGGTACTGCTTCTCCTTGCTGTTGAACTTGCTCCACACCACCTCCTCGAAGCGGTTGGGCTTGGTGTGGATGAACTTGGTGTCCTGTGGCACCGGCTGGTTGGGGTCGCTGTGGACACAGCGGGGCAGGGAAAGGAGGAGTAAGGGTGAGGCTCCCATGAAAGGCGGGGGTGGGGGCCTGCTATGGGAGGAATGGGGAGAGAGATGGACAGAGATGCAGAGAGCTGGGGAGACGGGAAGAGAGACAGAGACGGACACGAAGAGACAGAGAAACTGCCAGAGACGGACGGACAGACAGACAAATAGGGATGAAGCCAGACTGCCAGAGACAGTCTGAGATGAGGACAGAGGGGCAGAGAGGGCAGAGACAGACCACCAGTGACAGAGGCAGAGTCTGAGACTGAATGAGATAGAGACATATGGAAACAGAGACACAAAAGGACATGAGAGACAGCTAGGGGGAAACCAGCGAGTACAGAGTAACCAGATCAAAGCAAGCAGAGATATCAACAGATTTCAAGAGAGAGAGGCAGAGACAGCAATAGACAGACAGACACAAACCCTCACACACACTCAGACACACAGACGGGAGCACTCAGACAGCGGGCCGAGCTCTGGGAGGAGAAGGAGAGAGCTGGGTGGGAAAGGGAGGGAAGGAGAGACAGACACGGAGCCGAAGGCACCAAGTGAGCCCGCCCCCCAGAAAAGACAGGGACCTCTCCGTCCAACTCTTCTGAGTCTTCAACACACACAGAAGAGCTGTCCGGCAGGTGTCTGAGTTGAGAAGGCAAGAGTGCCTTGATGGAGGAATGATGGCCGTGTGAAGGAGAGGGAGAGAAGGGGCTGAGGATGGAGGGGGTATGTGCCCTGACCTGCAGGGATGCCCGACCCAACCCCTCTGGCCCTCACCCGGTCTTGGCGAAGTTGGTCCAGTAGGTCATGACCACGGCGCTGAGCATGACATCATTCTTGGAGAAGTTGCAGGGGAAGAGGTCGGTGGCGCCCACCATGGGCACACCAAAGACGTAGGGCAGCTCATCCCCGTGTGCTGCATCTGCCCACTCGGGCCGGCCCTCAGCCTGGCAGTGGTGGTAGAAGGTGTAAAAGTAGACAGGGGACTGGTAGTCAGCGTGCAACTTGGCGGTGGCCACAGCCGGTGCCACCCACTGGTGGTCGGTAAAGAGCGCCAGCAGGGTCTTGCGCCGCATCTCGCCATTGTCCCTGTCGGCCCAGTCCGTGTACATAAACTTGATGGTCTCCCGCAGCACATCCTTGCCCTCCGGGTAGCCATACAGGTTGTCCACAAAGTTGGAGACGGTGAAGTCGAAGGCGCTGGCGGACACGCCATCCTCGCTCTCCGCCGAGTCCTCCACGAACTTGAGGCCCTCTCCCTGGTTGACACCGATGAGCATGTCGTAGTTGAGGAATTCTCCCTGCTGCATGAGGATCTCAGGGTCATCGGGGACTACGTCACCGTCCACCACGGGCCCAAAGGCGATATGGTAGCTGGGGAGAAGGGGTCAAGGTCGCATCACCTGTTCACCGGCCTCCTCTCAGCTCACAGCCTGCTGAGTCCTCTGCTCAGAAGACCCCTCTCCCCTAGCTAAAACCTTCTGAGCCCTTCAGGGTACTTGGCCTCTCGGGAAGTCCTCCCTCAAGCACTTCATGGAGTCTTGTGCACATTGGCTCTGTTTAGGCACCTCCGCTTAGGGAAGGCTTCTGGGAGAAGGCAGGGCCCCGGGAGGGCCTTGAAGCCCACCTCTCCTGGCTAAATGGAATGCCTGTGGCCTGCGGGCACCTCTCACCCTCAACCTCCTTGGAACCAGCAAGGAGAATGGAGGCCTGGACCTGGCCCTCTCCCACCCCCATACCGGGCAGGCTGCACGTCCTGGTCCACCAACTCCCGAGAAGGCTTCCGGCGCAGACACTCCACAGCCTCGGCGCTGTCCTCCCGGTCACAGCCCACCTTGGCCGCCAGCAGCCGCGTGTACTTGAGCGGCTGGTAGTTGACAGACCAGCTAGAGATGGCAGTGCCACTCTGGGCGATGGCCTTCTGGAACAGCCCTGGTGGGACAGGCAGGCTTTAGGCTGGGCTGTAACAGCCTGAGGGAGGAGAAGGGGGACCTGGTGGGGTCGGGGGTGTGAGAAAGGGGACAGGAGGGACAGGCTGAGGAGGTGGCTGGTACCTTCCGAATGGTGGGAGAGGATCAGAAGGTTGACACAGGAGGCCCCTGCTCCAGATCCGAAGATGGTGATGCGCTCGGGGTCGCCCCCAAAGTGGGCAATGTTCTCACTGAGCCAGCGCAAGGCCTGGATCTGGTCCAGGAGCCCATAGTTGCCTTTTGCAGCCTGGTCCCCAGTGCTGAGAAAACCTGGGGGTAGAGGAAGAAAGGGGGCTTCCTGGGGGTGTCACAGCACCCTTGCCCTCTTTATGGGCAGCTCAGTCCAGCCCAGAAGCCATTCTGCTTCTGCTGGGTTTAGAGGAACCCTGCCGGCAGGCCCTCCTCCCAGACTCCAGCCCCTAGAGTTGGCTGCCCACCCTCACCGAGCACCCCAAGCCGGTAGTTGAGTGTGGCTACAATGACGTTGCCGTAGGCGGCCAGGACAGAGCCATCGAACATGTTCCCGGTGCCCTCCATGTAGGAGCCGCCATGCAGAAACAGCATCACCGGCTTCTTCCCGGAGTCCCGGATATCTGCGTGGGGAGGGGGCGGGTAGGTGGGCCGGGGGGTGGGGGACAAGGACACAGTCAGACCAGAAGCAGCACCGCCCAGCTCCCAGGCCTGCTGAGTTCCAGCCCTGAGCTCAGGGGACATGTCACTCCCATCCCTGGGGGGCAAGACCGGATTCCCCTCCCTCCCTCCCCAGCTAGCCCTGGCAGAAGATCCCTCCCCACCTCCTGCCAGTGTGCCCTACAGCACTTCTCCCCATGCCTGGCAGACCTTCCAAGAAGCCTAGCAGAGGCAGGGCTGGGGGCTGGCCCTCCTCAGGGCATCTGCTGGACCCAGGGGAACCCCTCCCCACACACACACAGCAAATCTCCCTCCTGCTCCTAGGAAGAGCGAGCTCCCAAGGCTGCCACTGGAGCTAGAGATCCTGGGAGGGTCCTGGCGTTTCCTTCGACTCAGGCCGTGGGCCTCAGCTCCACATGGTAGCCTGGTCTGTGGGTGAGGGGGTGCCAGGCCCTAGGGTCCCTGGGGGCTTGGTCTCCTCCCCGCCCTAATTCCTTTCTAGGTCACCTCCCCAGTTACCATGGCAACCCCCAGCCTAATTACTGTGGCAGGAGGCGGCAGGGTGGGAAAGAGCCTGCCTAATGAAGCCAGGGTGCAGCTCTAGTCTCGGACCCCCCAAACTGGCCTAAGTCCTGAGCTCTGGACCCTTCTCTTGCCATGTCACCAAAGGATCCCATGATCACTCCCATATGTAGAAGGCCCCTTGAGGGGTAACTAATTCTGGAAGAGGGTGGGAGTCTGAGAGGGCTTGCCGGGGTCCCTGCCCCTGCAGCTCCTCCACGATGCAGCCACAGTGCCTGTGCTGGCGTCACCCCTGGCCTCCAGGCCCTCCTCTTTCTTGACACCTGCAATCTCTGACCAGCCTGGGCACTCGGGCAAATAAGATCCAGGCCTAGGGTGACGCCAGCACAGCTGGTCCCCAGTGCCTCTGCCCACCTCCCTCATGCCGCTAGGAACTTCCCTCCTGGCAGAAGGTCAAACAACAGGTCACTGAGACACTCCCCTCCATCCCCCCACAGACAGCTTCCTGCCTCCTGTCTCTTAGGACCTTCTATGACACCTCCTTCCACCTGACTTTGGCCAGGAGCTCCTAGGTGGGCAGTGCCCTCTCTGTGTCCTCCCCCAATCCTATTCTTCCCTTTGTTCCTGAACCTCCAGTGGCCTTCCAACAGTTCAGGCTGGTCTCCTTCCCTCCGAGGTCCTGTCCTAAATGTCCTCACTCCTCCCTGCTCCTCCCCACCCAGCACCTCCACTCCCAGCGAGGGGGGAGGGGGAGTCAGAAAGGGGAGGAGCAGGAAGGGGGGCTGGGGCGACAAGAATTCAAAACCAACAACAAAAAACAGGATCAAGAAAGAAGAAAGAAAGAAAAAAACAACAACCAAAAAACAAGAAGCTCTCGGGGCAGATTCAACAAGAAAAGAAAAAAACCCAAAAAACCAAGAAACCGAAAAAGATCCGTTTTTGGAAAAAAAGAAAAAAAGAAAAAAGTTCTTTGCACTTTTTCAAAATTTTGTGGTGAAACTTCAAGATTTTGGGCCCTGTTTTCAAAAATGTCCAAATTCTTTAATTTGCTTCAAATGTGCGTTTTCTGCATCGGACAGGCTTTGTTTTGGAAACTGTAGCAGGTTTCTGCTGTCTCGACTGTGTCATCAATTTGCCAACTTAAATTTGTTTTTTTCAAATGTTATTTTGCTCCAAATTAAAATTGTTTTTTCAAATGTTATATTTCACAAGTTTCAAAACAGTCCAAATGTCTGTCAAACTAAACATTTTATCCAATTCTTTGGTGTTTTTTTGGTTTTTGTTTTTTTTCTGACATTCCAATTTCTTTTTGCACTTTATTTTCGCCATGTTTAAGCTTTTCTTGCCGGTTTTCTAGTGGGTCCAACATTGTTCAAATTTCGTTTGAAGTTTTCGTAATTCTTTTTTCCAATTATTACAAATTTTTCTTTTCTTTTCTTTTTCGTTTTTAGTTGGGAAAACGACTGAGGGGCCTTGAGGGCTGTGAGGGCATTTAGTTAGGGGCGGGGCCGAGAACGTCCTCTTATCAGCAACCACATGCAGCAGCGGGATTTTTAAATCTACCTGTGTCTGGCGGATTGAGCGTCGCCTCGTCACGTTTTTTTGTGAGCGGACCTAAGACCGGGAACACAAAACAGAGAAAAAAGGACAATTTTGTGGGGAAAGATGGGGGTCGAGGGGAGGTGGTGGATGGGGAGGGGAGGAGAGAAAGCAGAAAAGGGGAGGGTGAGGGGCAGAAAAAATAAGCCAAAAAAAGCAAAATTTGTTTTCAAGAAAAAGAAACCAAGAAAAGAGAAAAACGTTTCTACAACCCAAATTTTGTTCCCCTCCCCGGAAAAAGTCATGCCCCAAAGAAAAGGCTGGTTTTGGGGGGGTGGGGTGCCTGAGTGGGCTGAGGCCTGTCTTAAGACATATTGATTTGGCTGGAAAGGATTTGGCTTGTCCAAGTGTTTGCTAATTGCTGGAAATGAAACGGTGTTAGAGGTGGGGTGGGTGGGAGGGGAGGGGAAGCCAACCAGGGAGCCTGGGAGCCCAAGGCCAGCTGTGTCCCGCCCGGGGAGGGGCGCCACCACTCACGCAGGCCCTCTTCAGGACCAGCCAAGCACCTGCCCACTCCCCTAGGCTGTAGAGAGGAGGGGTTCCAGCAGAAAGGACTCTGCTTCCCTCTGGACCCATCTGGAGGGCAGAGGGTAGGATGGGGGTGGGGCAGCCCGTCCCCACAGCTCACAGCCCCTGGAAGCCCTCAGCTCTCCACTGGCCGGCAGGGGGGAGGTCAGCGAGGGATGCCTGCCCACCTCCCAGCCTCTCACCAGCCAGCATTTCTCTTCCATCCGCACTCACAAGCCTGACTTCTCACCCCATCTCCCTACTGTGGGGTGAAGCAGGGAAAGGGGTCATCAGGTCTTGCCCTCCACTCCACCTCTTCCCTCTGACCCCCCTCCCCACCCTCATCCCTTACCCAGGCCTGCTCTCCTCCCCCACAGATGGTGAACTCCCCACCAGGGGCGCCAGCCCCCCACCAACCCCTGCTCTAATGCCAAAAGCCCCCCTCCCCAATTGGGGGTTCAGTCCACAAATAGGGAATAGGAAACACAGTGGCCCTGAGCCAGCCCGACACATAAGGTGCCAGGAGGCGCGGGGAGGTGCAAGGTGTGCCCCGTCAAGGAAAGGCCTCAGACTGGGCTCAGAGTTTGGCTCTAGGCTTCTTTCAGATTGGGAGATTAGTCAAGGGAGAGCTGGAACCCAGAGACCTGAGGGGTTCCCCCAGGCTGATCAATTTCTCCTCGGTGGCCTGGGGACCAGCATGAGGAGGGATGGGTCAGTAAGGCTGTGGCCAGCCTCCACAAGGCTTCTCCCAACTGGTGGTGATGGCCCCAAAGGGACCCATTAGGATCAGGGCCTGTTCTTCTCCGACAGGATAGGGATGGGGATGGGGATGAAGTCAGCAGGGCGTGTGTGCGCGTGAGAATATGATGTGTGCGGCTGTGTGTGTATGAGTGTGTGTGTGTGTGTGTGTGCGCGCGCCTGAGTGAACGTCTTCCTCTCAGAGCTGGTGTGAAGATTCAGTGAGATCACCTGAATGTGTCAGGCCCCAAGCAGGTCTGCAATAAGCGATGGTTAAAAATACAGAAGGTGTGGGCATGGGTGGGGTGGGGGCAGGGTGGGCAATTTGTGTGGAGGTGTTGGGGTGGACAGTCCATTAGTGGGAAGTGCTGGGTGAATGTTTCACATGAGGGGTGACGAGACAATAGCCCACTGAGCGGGGCTTTGCAGGCGGGACAGCTTTCTACCTGAAGATGTGGGTGGAGAGTCCACGAGTGGAGAGCATTGAGATGGGTGGCCTATTGGAGGCACTAGGGTGAATAATTCACTGGTAGGAGGGCGCTGGGGTAGGTGGTCCATGAGAGGGCAAGGGAAGGTAGAGTGGACGGCTCTGAGGCAGAGGGTGTTGGGATATTGGGGAGGATGTGTGGAATGTATTAGGGTAAGTGGTCTATCAGAGTGCTTGGAATCTGAACAGGATTGGGGTAGAAACTTCCGTGCATTGTGTGTATGGGTGGCTAGGAGGCGTGGCTTATACGGGGAGGGGTAG
Source organism: Leucopleurus acutus (assembly GCF_964270905.1). NCBI lineage: Eukaryota > Metazoa > Chordata > Mammalia > Artiodactyla > Delphinidae > Leucopleurus > Leucopleurus acutus. Next base: position 51,830,278 of record NC_139161.1, on the reverse strand, counting down.
TGATGGTGTTGAGGTGCATGAGGTGTTCTGTGATTGGCATGTCCTCCGGGTGCAGGGAGCGAGGTGTTGGAGTACTTGATCTGTGAGTAGGGTATAGGGTTGCCACCTGTGCTGTCACAGCCTGAGGTATGATACTGATGACCTCTAGGCAGGAGCTGGGGTAAGCAATGTCTGAGAGGTGTTGAGAACATAGGGGACTGTGGTGTGAGTAGCCTGTTGGAGCACGTGGTCCAGCTGCAGGGTTACTGGGGTAAAGGCCTGTGTATGGGTGTTACTAGGGCACATGATCTATCCCCAGAGATACTGAGGAGCACAGGTCTACATGGGTGACAGGGTACACAATTCCAGAGAAGTGTTGGTGTCCGTGCTGTGTGAAGGTGCTGGGAATTTTGATATGTGGGATTCTAGAGCACAAGGTCAGTGTGCCGGTCGGTTGGGTACCTGACCTGAGTGTTGAGTATTTGAAATTCCTGGTCTTGTAGTGGGACTTGAGTTCATGATGTGTGGGTGTTGGGTGTGTAGGGTGTACAGTGGGGTTCCTGGATACCAAGCCTATATGTAAAGTTGTTGGAAAACGGCCTGTGGCGGGTGTTATCAGAGTGGATGGTCTCTGTGTGTGTCGGGGGTTTTGGAGTGGTGACACGGGGAGGAGGAAGGATAACGTGGGCGCTCTTAGTGAGGATGGTCTGTTGGGGTGGCTGTAGGCCTGCTGATTACCCTCTGCCATGGGCTGCTGGAAGGTACTGACACTGGTTGGGCTCGATGTGCTGGAGGCTGGCTGGGGGGAACTGTCCGGTGGGAAACTGCTGCTGGGGACTAGAGCACTGCCGCAGTGAACTAGAGAGTTCATTGTCAAGAAGAGCCAGCTCGGAGCCCCAGGGAAGGTGTTCTGTTGGGGATGGGAGGGCTGTGCTGTGAGTGGAGGGGCCCTTGGCAAGGAGCTTCCCTGATCCTTCGGGAGTGTATAGCGATCAGGGGACAGAGCATCCTGGGGAAGAGGCACTCAGCTCAGGTGAGGGGCCCTGCATGTGACAGAAGGACGTCTGCCCATGCTGGCCTGGGGAGAAGGAGTCTTTGCGGTCCTTGAGGTGCAGGTGGAGCTCAAGTGGGCAGTGGCTGAGGACAAGCCCAGGCCTGGGCGCAGGAGATGGGGCAGAGCCGGAGTGGCTGTCTACGCAGCTGATGATGGATGCCTCCACCACCTGACCGCCCTCAGTGTCCCCTCTGTGTGTGCCTCTGTGGGCAGCGGGTGGGTAGGTCCAGCCTAGTCCTGCTGCCCTCGCCATCGGCTCTCTGGGTGCACAAAGAGCTTCTGGGCTGACTGTGGGATTCGTTCCTGGGACTGCCTGGCAGGGACCCGTACCACCCTGGGAGGGCACGCAGAGCCCGCAGGGACGCACTGCCCCTCACGGCCCCGGCAAAGGCCCAGCTCCCGGCCCGGGGCCTGCCGGCGCCTGAGGGTGTGCATGGATGTCTGTGGGCTGTGTCCACCGGGGGCCCGGCCCGGTGCCCGCGCCCTTACCGTCCTCGGTGGGCACGTAGAGGTTGAGGTACAGGCAGTCCTCGCTCTGGTTCTGCACGTAGGTGGCGGCCGCCTCCAGGTTGTCGGTGAACCACACGGGTAGCATGATGGCGGGCAGCGCCCCGTGCAGGTTCTGCGGGCAGGCGGGCGGCAGGGTGGTGGCGTTGCGCACGCCGGGCCACGAGGCGGGGGCCTCAGGCGGCTGGAAGCGGCGGGCGCCCAGGGGGGGCGTGGCGTAGGGCACGCCCAGGAACTGCACGACCGGGCCCAGGATCTCGTTGTTGAGCTCGCGCCGCACGCCGCGCACTCGCCCGTAGGCCGTGTTCACCACTGGGAAGCGCTCCTCCCCGAGGCTGCCAAGACCCAGGCCCGGGCCGCCCGGGGCGCCGCCGCCGGGACCCCCTCCCCCCCGCTGAGCCCCCGCCAGCCCCACCAGACACAGCGCCAGGAGCCACATGCTGATCGGGGGACCCCCCCTCCCTCCCCGGGACCCCCCCCCTCGGAGAGAGAGAGAAGGGGGGGGAGAGGGAGGGAGGCCCCCCTCGCCCCAGGAGGGAGGAGGGGGCGGGGGAAAGGGAGGGAGGAGGGGGGTGGGGAGGGACCTGGGTTAGACGGGACAGAGAAGGGGTCTGTTCCTCTCCATGGAGGGGGCGAGGGGTGGGGAAGGGGAAGGAAGTGGGAGAAGGTGAAGGCAGGCCCAACCTGCGGGGAGGAGGGACAGACAGACGGACGGACAGAAAAATACAGAGAAGAGGTGCAAGAAGGGAAGGGAAATTGGACGGGGCAGACAGACAGGAATGGGGAAACAGAAGAGACAGGTGGTTAGTGAGTCGGAATTCAGACTAAGTTGTCCCCCTTCTTCCATCCTCTGGCCCCTTGACACCTCCCCCCCCACCCCAGCCACCCCCTCCCCTCAGCAGGGACCCAGATAGAAAAGTCTGAGGCTGGGGTGAGGTCCAGATGTGTTAAACGTCTAGGACCACCAGAGGGGAAGGAGGGTCAGCTCCCCAGACCCAGTACTTCCCCTTCCAGCTGTTTATCCCTCCCAGGCATGTTCTCCTCAGGGACTCAGGAGTCCCAGTTCCCACCTCCCTGGGAGGGATGAGACAGACAAGGAAGAGAAAATAAAAATACCAAGTCATTAATTAGCAGGAAGTGGTGGGTTTGTTTATACGTGTTAATCACTTCTGAGCTGTAATTTCATGGCACTGAACTCCCACCCCAGGCCAGACTTGGGTCTTTCTTGGGACTGCACAAGCCCAGCACCTTACCCTCCCTTCAACATCTCATTCTAGAAGGATTTGTGTAGTGGGGGAGACCCCTGCACCCCAGGGCCTCTCCATTTCTCCCCTCAGAAGTTAAGGTGCCTTGAGGCAGGGAGGGGATGGGGAGGGGATGCTGGAGGGGCAAATCCGGGGACAGGTGTGTGATTCTGCAGCCGGTTGCCGGGCGACAGGATGCTGCCCCGCAATGCTACCTCGGCAACGGGCTGCAGCTTTAACCCTGGAGTGGGGGTGGGGGTGGGGGTCTGGAGGAAGACGGGAAGGGGCTGGGTTGGTTATGGGGTCCATTCAGGGCATGAGGAGGAGAGCAGAGACATGAGTCAGAATGCTAGAGTTTCCCCCAGCCTTCGCATAGAGGGAGAAGTATATGTGTTGAGGGGAGTTGGAGACTAGGGGCCTAGAGAACCCTAAAAGAGCTGCCTCTTGCCCCTTGTTGGCCAGTCAGAACTAGCCCTAGTGACCAGGCCTCTGGCTGGGGAGAAGGGGTGCTGAGGTGGCTTTAAGGAGAATCAGGTGCACCCACCAATGGCTCCCCTCCCACAGTCTTGAACAGCCTTGAACCCCAGACACCTCTTCTTCTATGCATGGCATTTTGACCCATGCCCTGGGGACAAACCTTGGCCTCTTCTCATCCCATCCCAGCTATTCACCTCCCCTTCCCCTTGCCAGGCCCCACAGTTGCTGCCTTGATGCCTGGGTGCTCAGGGCAGCAGGAGCAGGACAAGGGAACAGATCGGACTGAAGGGGCAGACACCCGGGTCATCTCAGCAAGTCCCCCCGTCCCCCCCAGAGCCGCCAGAGCTGTTTGCTGACGCGGGGTTTTCAGAGCCAGGCACCAGCCCGAGGTTGGCTCTCTGCAGGTGTCAGTTTATTCCAGAGATGAGGACACAGGAATCCTTACCACACACACCCAGTCATGCCCTCCCTTTCTTCAGGCCCTCTTAAGCTCCTGTTCCCCCATCACCTGGAGGGGGCTTGGGGCTGGCTCCTCCAGGTTCTCCTCTGCCTATGCCAGGCTGGACTCTGCTTCCATGGCCTTGGCGCCCCTCCCCCACCCACCCCCTCCGCCTCCCGCGAACAAGGTCTGCCTCTGTCACCCCCCTCCCTTAAGGTACTTTGGGCCCCTGGCCTCCTCCCTGCCAGCTTCTCTCCCTTCTTCCCTCCCACTGGAGCCCTCCCCCCCCATCTCTCTCCTCTCCATAGCACTCCCTCAGAGCATCTTTCCACGGCCTCTTCCAGCTTGCTCCAGCTCTTGCCTTCAGTCTCTCGCCCCTCAGTCTTCTTTCATCTCTCTCTCTTCTACACCTCCCTCTTTGGTGTTTCTCATTTTTCTGTCTCCTTCAAATCCCTTCCCCAAATTTCTCTCTCAAGCCCCTTCTATTTCTCTCTCTCTTTCCCTATTTCTGTCTCCCCCATTTTCTCTCCCCTGCTCTCCTCATCTCTGTCTGCCACATCTTGCCCCCCCCCATCCCTCTGCCTTGTTCGCTCCATTCCTGCCCAGGCCTGACTCCCCCGGTCAGGGAGAGTTGAGGGACGGGGGCTCAGGCCATAGCCCCCCCGCTTCTTCCTGCAGTGGGGAAAATGGCTTGGCCGGGAAGGGGAGAAGGAGGGGGAGGGGGAGATGGGAACACACGGGGTCTGTGGGCCCATTCAAAGGATCATTCATGGGCTGGAGAGAGGCAGAGACAAAGAGACCGAGACGCAGAGACACGGCGAGAGCATCCCTAGGCGGAGACACGCAGACAGAGCAGGCTGGGGGAAACCAGGCGCAGGGAGAGAGATGGGGAGAGGGAGACCCCAATGGACCGCCACGCAGCCCCCTCCACCCGGCCCGGCTTAGCTCCTACCTGGCTCAGCCCTGGGGCCGTGGTGCCTCCATCCAGGGCTCTGAGTAGGGGGCGGACGGGCTTCGGGAGGGGGGCGGCGGCCTCTGAGCCCCCGCGGCCCCGCAGGCCCAGCCCCCGCCCGCAGCGCCTCACCCGGCGGGGGAGGGAGATCGCCCCAGCCCCCGGGGGCGGGGCCGGGATCCAGTCGATCCCCGGGGAAAGGAGAGGTAGGGGATGGGGTCAGGAGGAGCCCAAGAACAGGGAACCCCGCAGTGGGGACGGCGGAGGGAGGAGGAGGCAACGGGACAGGGCTGGATTGGGAATCCACTGGCTCCGTGGGCTGGCTTCGAGGGACCAAAAGGCGGTACAGGCGGAGGATCCTGAGGGATCGGGTACGGGAGGAGGAGTCCACGGCAATCCCCAGGGGGCCAAAACCCGGGAGCGCAGGATCCGCGGTGCAGGGGCAGGGATCCAGCCGGAATCCTCAGGGAGGGGGAGGGATCTAGTCGATCCCGAGGGCGGGCGGGAGGGGGAGGTCTGGGGAGTCAGAGGAGGGCGGGAGCCGAGTCTGGAGCCCCGGGGCGGGGGTCGGCACAGATCCTAGGAGGGAAAGCGGAGGTAAGGGGTAGGCTTCGGGCAACGCTCAGCAGCCGGGAGGCCCGGACTCCTGGCCCCGCGCGCCAGGGCCCGCCCGCCCCGCGTCCATCCCAGCCAGAGAGTGATGATCCGCCGGCTGAGCAGCCGCAGCAGCCCCGCGCGTCACCGCGCGGCCGCCTCCCCCGCCCCCTGCCGAGAGAGCGGCGCACACCCCTCGCTCGCACCCGCCTGCCCGCCCGCCCTCCAGAGTGTGGGGGGGATTGGAGAAGGTGGAAGGGGACGGGAGTGGACAGACCGACGGATGGACGAAGCAGGCCAGCAGGGCAGGGTGGAGACACCCCACACACACACCGTTATCTCCCACCCTCCGGGTTCTCGCAGTTAGTGCGGGGGGTGGGGAAGGAAGGAGGGGGTGAACTCTAAGGGGCGGGACATCGTATGAAGGCGGAGCCTTCGGTTCTGGAGGAGGGGCCATTTGGGTAGTGGGCGGGGTTTAACGGTGGTGGGTGGGGCTTGGCTATCCGTGAGGCCGCCTCTTTTTGGGAGTGGGTCTGGTTTAAAGCTGAAAAGGAGGAGCTTGTGGGGAAAGGGGCGGAACTTTGCAAGGGGACCGGGATCTTTGGAAATTGGCCGGAGGTGGGGGGGGGCGAGGTGTTAAAAGAGGCTACCAACTTGGAAAGTGGGCCAATCCGTGACGCAAATCCTCTAGTCCCGCCCCCCAGCCCCGCCTCCACTGCTCCGCTCCTCCGCTCCTAATTGGTTCTGGTTTCTCCGCCCGCCAGAAGTCTTCGCCACTCAACAGAGGTTTTACAAAGGCCCAAGTACCCGGGTGAGGACCTGGACGCTGAAATGAACACGGACCGGATTGGGCACATGTGGACTTTATTTGCATGGGAGATCGGGATTGGCTGGCCTCTTGGGTGGCCCAGGCGGTGTTCGTCCGGCGCGTGACCGTCCATTGCCATGGCTGGTCCGGGGGCTGCTTTCCGCCGCCTGGGCGCCTTGTCTGGAGCTGGGGCCTTAGGCTTGGCCTCCTACGGGGCGCACGGTCAGGAGGCTGGGGACGGAGCTGGGATTGTGTTGGGGGCGATCTTTAGGGTCTGGTGCAGAGGCGGAATCTATGGGAAGTGTCGGCCCTCCCATCGACCAGACGACCCGCGGAGCCCTAAACCTTTTAAAGTCCCTCAGCCCGGCCCAGTTGGTTCCCAGAACTGCCCAATGCGTGTTTCCACCAATTAGAAGCCTACTGGGGGCGCCCTTTCTCGCCTGCGTCCACCTGGGTCCCCTTGGGAGTGGGGGCGGTCGAGGTTGGCGCTAGGACTGGTAACCTTTGCTTCTCCTTTCCACAGGAGCCCAGTTTCCGGATGCCTACGGGAAGGAGGTGAAGTAACTGCCCTGGGGCTCCTCGACTTCGGGGCCTATGAGGGCAAAAAGTCTGGGGTCCCTGAGGGAAGTAGGGGAGGGACGGGGCGCGGGCCTTTGTAGCGGCAAGGTATGCAACTCTTGAGGCCTGGGTGCCTGAGGGAGGGGCAAGCTGGGACTTGAGAGGTGGGGTTGGAGGACGAACTCTTGTCCGTTGTGTCCCCCCGGGATCCTTCGTTGCTTAGGAAGTCCCCCCATTTCTCCTTTTCTTACAGCTCTTTGACAAGACCAACAAACACCACTTCTTACACAGCCTGGCCCTGTTAGGGGTGCCCCTGTGCAGAAAGCCCCTCTGGGTAATTCCTCCCACCCCTAACCCTGACCAAGCCCCACCCACTCCCTCTAGCCTGCCCTGTTCTTACTGGCCTGCATTCCGCCTTGTATCTCCTTCAGGCCGGGTTACTGCTAGCTTCTGGAACTACCTTATTCTGCACCACGTTTTACTACCAGGCTCTGAGTGGAGACCCCAGCGTCCAGACTTTGGCCCCTGTGGGAGGGAGCCTGCTACTCTTGGGCTGGCTTGCCTTGGCTCTTTGAGCTTCCTTGTGTTTAATTTCTGGGTACTTCCTTTTAGAAGTGGAGCAGGGAGGGAATTAAAAGAGAAAGGCAAATAAAGAACTTTGGAGTCTTTGTTCATCTTAACCTCTTAAAGGAGGAAGGGTAGGGATTGTCAACCTTTGAACTCCTTCCCTTTCCTAAGACCGAATCAGCGAGACTTGGACCTGGGTGGAGAGTCAGGGTTCACTTCAAGTTAACTTGTTATGAGGTTCTTAAACTGGTGGACATTAGAGTCATAAAGAATGCTTGAAATAATGCAGATCCTTACCAAAGCCCTCTTCAGGGCCTGGCAATCTGTATTCTAATAAGCTCATCTTGTGGTTCTGATGCTCACTAGCATTAATACTAGATTTCTGTAGGGTAGTGGGTTTTCTTTCCTTTTTAATTTTTTATTGGAGTATGGGTGCTTTACAATGTTGTGTTAGCCTGCACTGCACAACAAAATGAATCAGCTATACACATACAGATATCCCCTCCCGTTTGGACTTCTCTCCCATTTAGGTTACCATGGTGCATTAGGTAGGGTTCCCTGTGCTCTATAGTATGTTCCCATCAGTTGTCTATTTTATACATAGTATCAATAATGTATATGTGTCCATCCCAGTCTCCCAGTTCCTCCCACCCCACCCCTTTCCCCCTTGGTATCCGGGTAGACGGTTTTTTGAGCAGCCCCTTACTCTAGAAGTCAGGGTTAAGGCAAGGCGGGATGAGGTGTCATTAGTTACAAAATACTTTGGGGTTCAAAGCAGGGACAGAACATCATGTATTGGGGGTCAGAAAATGCTTCACAGTGCTTGAGATGATTCTTAAAAGAGCTCTGTTGTGTGGCTGAAACAGTGAACAAAGAGACAGAGGTGGGAAGGGAGGGGTACGGGGCCACCTGAGTCCTCGGTGTGGGATGAGTTTCTGACTTAGGCAGGAGAGGAATGAGAAAAGGTGGCAAGGTGGGCTGGAGTAGCACCTACAGCAGAGAACTGGAGGGTATTTGGTGGGCAATTTTTATTAAACCAGTGCTCATCAAGTGTTGGTCACGTGTCAGGCAGACACATGTTACAAGGAAATTGAACCATGCACGAGACAGACACCATGTTTCCCTCGTGGGGTTTCCCATCTGGTATAGGAAACAGACCTTAAACAACTAAACACAAATATATCACTGTGAGGTATGCTATGTGCTTGAAAGAAAAGAACAGGGGGGCTGGAACAATGGGGCAGTGGAGGGTGTGCCCCTTTAGATGGGAAGGCCTCGCAGAGGAGGTCCTGTTGAAGCTGGAACTAACCATGCGCAGAGTGGAGGGGAAGTGTGTTTTTGGCAGAAAGAATACCTGGCAAACAGGCCGAAATGGAGCAGTTTGAAATCCCTGAGGCAGGAGAGAACTGGGCGTGTTGGAGAAAGAGCAAAAGCAGCGTGGCTGACGTGTGGTGTGGTGAGGTGCTCAGAATTTATTTGCAGCGCAACGGTTAAGTCATTGAAAGGTTTAAAGTGAGAGAGTGCTAGGATCTGATTTATGTGTTTAAAAGATCTGGAGAACCAATCAGAGGACAGCAAGGATGGCAACAGGGAAACCAGCCAGGAGGCCACTAAAGAGGTCCAGGTGTGAGATGGTGACGGTGGCTTGGCCGAGGGTGGAAGAGGTGGTAAAAATGTTCAATTCAGAAGGGGTGAATGAGAGGGAGATTTCTGGTTTACGCACCGGGTTGGATGGAGGTGCTGTTACTTAGATGAGAAATACTGAAGGGTGGGGCAGATTAGAGGGAGGCAGATCAGGAGGTCAGTTTTGGACATGTTGCTTCTGAAATGCCTGGGAGACATCCAAGTGGAGGCACCAAGCAGGTAGTTGGGGAGCTCAGGGAGGTGTCTGAGCTCAGGACAGAGATCTGGCCTCAAGTTTACTCTGCAACCCACTCTGGTCTGTCTTCTATCCCATCTCTTCCCCATAGATGCCCTTGGAAGGATCCCATGAATCACTATGACCTCTTGGTTGCCAGACCCAGTGGATGATTTTCAGTCTCATCTTCCTCAGCCTCTGCAGCATTTGACACAGTTGGCCACACTGTCCTCGAACACATCCTGTTCCTTCTCTGACACCACTCTCCTGGTCTTCCCTATCTCTGTGGCTCCTCTGCTGGCTTCTTGTCTATACCCAATTTAAATCAATGGTTTCCAATTTTTAATTTAAAAAAAAGTAGAACTCATAGGTATACATATTTTAATTTCACCTTTTAAAATTTCTATTTTTGTGTATATTTTATAAACGTGCATATCTGTATAGTATACTGAGGGGTACATACTTAATTTTTCTGACGGTGTGCATTCCAAAAAGTGCAGACCGTTTAGCTGAGTGAGACGATTTCTAGGTAATTTCATTTGGCCCCATAGCTTTAATTACAATCTGCATATTTCTAAATCCAGAATTTATCTCCGACCCTAGTCCTGGCTAAGCTCCAGACCCTGTAGCAGCTGCAGTGTACAGTGTTCAGTGGAGACCTGCAGGAATTAAGTGATGAGGGAGAGTGGTGTGTTCCAGACCAAGGCAAGAGCCTTGGAGGCAAGAGAGCCCTGTGCCTTCAAGACCAGAAAGAATTGCTGGTGGCTGGCTTGAAGATCATGAGAGGGTCAGTAGTGAAAGATGAGGATAGACGGGGCCAAATGGTGGAATGCCTTGTGCTGAGAGGTTGGACCCTTCTGAGGGCAATGGGGAGCCACTGAAGCATTTATATCCAGGGAGGAGGCATACACTTGAGGTGTATTAGTAGAGGATCACAATATCTCTTCATTTTAAAGATGAGGGGAGGGATTTCCCTGGTGGTTCAGTGGCTAAGACTCCACGCTCCCAGTGCAGGGGGCCCGGGTTTGATCCCTGGTCAGGGAACTAGACCCCACGTGCGCAACTGAGAGTTCACATGCCGCAACTAAAGAGCGCACAGGCCACAACGAAAAAAAAGATCCCACATGCTGGGATGAAGGTCCTGCGTGCCGCAACCAAGACCCAGTGCAGCCAAATAAGTAAATTAAAAAAAAAATTAAATAAAGAGGGGAATTCCCTGGCAGTCCAGTGGTTAGGGCTCTGCGAGTTCACTGCTGTGGGCCTGGGTTCAATCCCTGGTTGGGGAACTAAGATCCTACGAGCCGCACGGTGCGGCCAAAATAAAATAAAATAGAGTAAAATAAGGCCTCAGGGGGACCTCCAGAGTGGTGCAGAGTGCCAGTGGCAGAGCCGACACTGGATCCCCAGGCTCTTACTTCCCAGTGCAGTGCCCTTGCTGCATTTCCATCCACCCTTCATCTCAGGCAGCATCTGGAGCACAGGGAACCTCCAGCTGGAGGAAACCCTGACATTTGGCATGGCCACCGTCCATGTAATATATCCCTAATACCTTTGCTTTGATCCTCCCTGTGGGTCAGACTCTTGGAAAACCAAGATAAATAAGGACCACGTGGTAACTGGTCCCTATTATTGCTGCACATTGTTACCAGTCTTCTCAACAGTCCTGCAAGTCAGTGGAAAGTGAAGCTAAGAGAGGTGAAGCAACTTCTTCTGTATCATACAGCCAGGACCTGGGGAAGCTGTGATTCAAACTCTCTTCTGTCCAGTTTCCAAAGCTGAGCTTTTTCCTTCTTGTACATACCAAGAAACTAAGATTTCAGCAGTGGAGACAGACCCTTTAAAAAATAATTTGATACAATGTGTTCAGTGTTACAAGTAGATACTGAGGTGGGCTTGTTTGCCTTAGGCGACTGGTAAGACTTTGGCGCATTTGCTGGGTTTTCAGCATGCATAGTTCACCAGAAAAACGGACAAGATTATACTGGTAACAAGTCGAGGAGAACTGGAGTGCCTGGAGCTCAGGATGGAGTGGGCAGGCAGGAAATGACAAAGCAGTAAGAGTGAAGGGTCTCCTGGGCCAAGCCTGAGTCAACTTTGACTTCCCTTTTCCTCACATTCTATATCCAAGCCATCATCAAGTCCTGTTGGCTCAAATACATAACTGGAAACTGACCATTTCTCACCACCTCCATTGCTACCACTCTGGCAGCTGGTCCACGCCACCTGCAAATCTCATCTAGCTTTCTAAAAGAACTTCCCTCTGCCCTTGCCTACCTACAGCCTACTCCGGACAAAGCCGCCTGAGACAGAGACAGAGAGAAATCCTTCTAACACTGTCACCCTCAGCCTTAGCTGCAATTTAAAATCTACCAGGGAATTCTCAAAAAGTTCCTATGTCTGCACCTCACCCCAGATATTCTAATGTAATTGCTATGAAGTGGGGCCCAGCTAGAGGTATTTTTACAGCACCCCAGATGATTCGAACTTGTGGCCAGGGTTGAGGAACACTCTCAGTATGTAAATCTCATATCTCTTCTCTGGCCAAACCCTCCAACACTTTCCATTTCACTCAGAGTAGAAGCCAGTGGTCTACAGGGCTGTATGTGATCTGGCCTCCTGTGATCTCTCTTTCCTCCCCCTCGTTCATTCCATTCCAGCCACACTGGCCTTTTGGTTCACTGAACAAACAAGGCACACTTCTACCTCAGGGCCTCTGCCCTCGTTCCCTCTGTCTGAAAAACTCTTCACCCAGAAGTCTGCATGGCTTAATCCTTGACCTCCTTTAGGTCTTTGCTCAGCCATCACTTTCTAGTCTTCCCCCTATAAAATTGCAACTCTTGTCCACCATTCTCTGTCCTTCTTATCCTGCTCTATTTTTCTTTATAGCACTTGTCACCGTCTGACTTCTGATGTATTTTAAGTACCTTGTCTGTCTCTTCCTCACTAAAATGTAAACCCCAGGAGACTGGGAATTTTAAAAAACTGCTAAATATTTCTATTACCTGTCTGAAATATAGTAGGGGATCAGTAAATCTCTGTTGAATAACTGAACTTCTGTATGTCTGTGTTTTGGTGGAGGCTGGCGCGTGGTTTGGGCCAGGTAGAATCTGGGGCACTAAGGGATACCAGGGGAGAAGTCCAGCATTTGGGTTTGAAGATGATGACTGAAGCTGTAGGACCAGCCCAGAGGAACATGGACATAGGGACAAAGGAGCCGCCAAACCTGCTTCTCCCCATGTGCATCTTGATGGGTGAGACCTCCATCTGCCTGGTCACCAGACAGGCACCTGAGGTCAGCCTGGACTCCTCACCTCCACATCTCACTTCCCAAACAAGTTCCATATTATTGTCTAAATATCTCCAAAATCTGCCACTTCTGTCCACACTATCACAACCATCCTCTCCCCCAGACTACTGCCAACCCAGCCTGGGGGCCTCTGTTGGTCTCCACCATACAGGTTAAATGGTTTTCCTAAAACATCTGACCTTCTCCCTCTGACTGAAAATCTTTCAGTGGGCTCCCCACTGCCCTGGGGGCCAAAGCGCAGCTCCCACAAGGCCCTCTGTGCACGTGGGCCGGACTCTGAACTCATCTCTTGCCGCTCAGCCTATAGGCCCCCAAGGCGCAGGACTTCCTCACACCTGCGGGCCTGGGCTCAGGACTCAAACAAAGCGAAAGAAGCGATTCTTGTTGGGAGAAGGCTTTCCTGCGGACCGCGCTGTCTCCTCTGGCCCCCCTGAGCCTCACCTCACGCCCACTCGTTACTGACACTGTCTGGCAGTCTATCCCCCGTGTGGCTGGGGGCGCCTGAAGGAAGTACTATAATTGCAACGGGTCTGTGTGGGTCACTGCTACGTCAGGGAGAGGAGACTAGCAAGGTTGCCCCAGGGAGGCAGAAGGGGAGCCAGGAGTCAGTCCTAGAAGCCAATGGGTGAGTGTGCAGGGTGTTCCGCTGCGTCAGCGAGGCCCGAACCGCCCTCGGGAGGAGGAGCCTGGGCTCCCGAGCCGCGCAAGCGGCCCTCGTTCCCACCAAGGGGCACTGACCACTCTGCGCCCGCAGGCCTGGCGGGAGTCGCAGGGCTAGGGCTCACCCGGCTACCCTCGCAGGCGAGCTTCATCTCTGGGCTTCTGCATCCAAGCGGAAAAGGCGGGGACGCCCGCCAAGCCGTGAAGCGGGTGGCCTGGAGTCCCGGCGCCGCAGGAGAGCCGGCAGTCTGCCTGCGCAGGCGCTCTGCTCAGGCTGGGAGGGGCGGGGCCTGGACGGGTCGTGGGGTGGAGTCAGCTCCTGGGCCCGCCTCCACCAGCTCCCGAGAGCTGCCGAGTGCTGGGCACCCGGGCTATTCTAGGGGCTTCAGGTGAGCAGGGGGAACGGGTCAGGAGACCTCCCTTGAGGTGGGGCCGTCGGTCTGACCGCAGGTCCATCTGTCCTGCCGTCTGCCAACAGCCGCCTCTGCGGAGAATGGGAGAACAAAGGGAGGGGGCGGTTCTGGGGCCCCTGAGGGAATCCAGGGTCCCAGGGCCCCCGCCTTGCCCGCTGACACTTTCGGTTTCTCCCCGAGTCAGAAGCGCCGCCCTAGAGACCCTGGGCCGGCGCTGGGCGCAGCTGCCGCTCTGCGTTTGCCTGTCCATCTTTGTGTCTGTCTTTGTGTCTGTCTGGCTGTCTCCGAGCTTGCCTCCACTTCTAGAACTAAGCCTCCGGGACAGCGACATCCCGCGAACCCTCGCCCCTCTCCCATGGCAGGTAAGTGGTCGCAAGGCCGAGGGTCTCCGTTATCCGCCCCCCCGCCACGGACTTGGGAACCCGGTGTCGGACGCATCCTCCGGGAATGTGCTCGGACTGGCTGTGTGGGGCCCCTCCCTTCCTCCCGAGAAGCCGCCGCCCTGCTCCCCCGCCCCATCTTTCTCATTCTCTTCCCACCACATTTCCCCCGCAGCCTCGCGGCCCATGGGCCAAGGGGTAAAGAGATGAGGTCGGGGGCCCCTTCTAACCTACTCCTGTCCCCCCACAGGCTACTTGCCCCCCACAGGCTACGCCCCTTCGCCCCCACCTCCCTACCCTGTGACCGCTGGGTACCCGGAGCCGACGCTGCATCCTGGGCCCGGGCCGGGGCAGGCACCAATGCCCGCCCACGTGCCTACCCCTGCGCCCGGCTTTGCTGTCTTCCCCTCGCCCGGCCCTGGGGCCCCGGGACCAGCTGCCCCCTTTTTGCCACTGCCAGGGGTGCCTTTTGGCCTCGAATTCCTGGCGCAGGTGAGTGAGAGGGAGGGAGGGAGGGAGGGAGGAGTGACAGGGAGGGGACCCAGGCGACTAGGCCGGCCAGCTGATGTCTGCGCGTTCCCCTACTCTCTTTCCAGATTGATCAGATCTTGATTCACCAGAAGGCTGAGCGGGTGGAAGGTGAGTGAAAGGAGGAGTATGTTGGGCCTCGTGACGGGGGCAAATAGTGGGCTCTTGGGCAGGCACTGGTGTCCGAGCCTCAGTGTGTCACCCCTTGGCAGCGCTCCTGGGCTGGGAGACCTGTAACCGCTACGAACTGCGCTCGGGAGCCGGACAGCCCCTGGGTCAGGCGGCGGAGGAGAGCAACTGCTGTGCGCGGCTATGCTGTGGCGCCCGCCGGCCCCTGCGTGTACGCCTGGTGGACCCCGGGGACAGAGAGGTGCTGCGCCTGCTCCGCCCCCTCCACTGTGGCTGCAGCTGCTGTCCCTGTGGCCTCCAGGAGGTGGGCGGGGAAGGATGGGGCCAGGGAGAAACTTGGGTAGGGGGCAGGCCGATGACCAGGGCACGACCGGGATGAGGCATGAAATGAGGCGTGCCTCCTGTGGGGGCTGGGCTTAGGTGGGATGGGAGGTCTAGTGAGAGGGATGACAGGTGGTCTAGTGAAGGGGATGGGAGGTCTTGTGAGGGGAGACAGGTGATAAAGCTAGACCGGTGAGCGCTTGGGCCAGGGTGCCTGGCTGGGCAGTGATCCTGTCTGCTGCCCACTCCAGATGGAAGTACAGGCGCCACCAGGCACCACCATTGGCCACGTTCTACAGACCTGGCATCCCTTCCTCCCCAAGTTCTCCATCCAAGACGCTGACCGCCAGACCGTCCTGCGAGTGGTGGGGCCCTGCTGGACCTGTGGCTGTGGCACAGACACCAACTTTGAGGTATCAGGAATAAGGGGAGATTCCTGGGACCTTCAGAAACCGAGATGATCCGTGTGGCAGGATGGCCAACAGGACGGTCAAGAGCTCATCAGTCCAAATCCACTGTGATGCCTACCACATTTCCAGTTTTCCTCTATTCAGAAATAGGATGGCCCACGGTCTTATAAAAATATGGCAAAGAGGGTTTCACCTTAAGGGCCAATGCTGATTGTGACCTGCAGCCCTGTGTTGAGGGAGAAAAAAAATCTAAGGTCAGGCTGGATTTAGGGTGAAGGATGCTTACTGAGTGTACCATGGGCTGGGCCCGCATGGCCACTGTGTGTGAGTTCGTGAGCCCAAGTCCTGGAGCAAGCACTACTTGTTAACATCCTGTGGCTTGCCCTGCCAACCGATAAGTCCAGACGCCCACCCACCAACCCACCCCCAGCCTGGAATCCTTCTTACCATGCATTTCAGTCACCAACCTGGAGCCTGGAGAACCCAAGTGATGACCATTTCAAAGTAAGGCCTGGGAAACACCTTACTTTCTAGAAGACAGAGGCACTTGAATATCTGTGTAGATAAGGGAGAAACAACAGGTGTGTCCCAGTAGACTTTCCAAGGCTTCTGATGATGTGCCTTATCTTAGGTTACTTTTAAAAACTGAGTCACCTTGGTAGCTGGGGGAAGGTTCTGTGATGGGAACTGGTTGGGAGAGAGGTAACTGGGTGAACTCTGGTTGGGAATATGTAGATCGTGGGGTTCTCAACGGGCCAGTCTTCCTTTTACATAATTATGAATGGTCCACATTTGGGGCTGCACTCTTGGGACCGTAGGGCTGGCTGGGAGAGGCCCTACCCACCCTGGGACTGGTATGCAGGAAACGGCCCAGGGCTGTAGGACCATGCGGGAAGGAGATGGGAAGGACATCGCTCTAGTTCTAGCCACTGGAGAATGAGCACAGGAAAAAGTCCAGGGAGTCACGGTGAATTACCATCCACACTGGCAGGGCCTGTTGCTGCTGGGCCTAGGGAGGCCAGTGGAAATCCTAGTCCTCAGAGGCCACTTTCTGCTGTCCCCTCCCCCCACTAGATGGGCTCGGATCCACCCTGGATGAGGCTTGCATGCCATGCTAGAGAGTCCTCCCTACCTTGCAGATGCGAGGACGACAGGCACCCCTTTGGGCCGTCTAGCAGCCTGGTCGGCTGGTAGAGTGCAGCCAGGCATTCAGCAGCCTCCCTTGCCGGCTTGGCCAGGCTACTCTGTGCAGGGCACAGACTGCACGAACTGCGGGCGGCAGGGACTTTGGTAACCAAAACAAACCTAGTGCCTGGCCATCCCCTAAGGAGATTAGACTGTATTGTGCTTCTGTTTCTCCCAGCACTGATGTCTAGTAGTCATATGTGGCCTTTCAAGAACAACGGATCTGAGCCTGCAACCTGATTTTTGCTGTGTACTCACAGTGTGACCTCAGGTGCCTCAGTTTCCCCAGATGTCACATGGAAACCCAAGGCTTTGGGAGGACTCGCTAGGTGTAGAGCCTGCACAGTTCGTATGTGGTGACTGTGGGAGTGAGACTGGATGCCGATGAGATCAGGCACATCCTCCCCATGCGGGTCCTCCCTCCCTCCCTCTTTCCTTCTCTCCTGCCAGGTGAAGACTCCAGATGAATCCCGCAGTGTGGGCCGCATCAGCAAGCAGTGGGGTGGGCTGCTCCGAGAAGCCCTCACCGATGCAGATGACTTTGGCCTGCAGTTCCCACTGGACCTGGATGTGAGGGTGAAGGCTGTGCTGCTGGGAGCCACATTCCTCATTGTGAGTCGGGGCCCCCGCCCCTGCCCCCCGCTGCCCTTTTGCTCTCACTCTGAGGTTTTGAGCACTTCTTGGTCTCCTGCTAGGAGAGGGTTAGGGACAGAGTCTATGGGGGCTTGTGGTTCCAGACCTGGGTTGTGATAGCTGAGCCAGGCTGGCCCAGCCAGATCTCCTGCTGACCGTGCCCTTCCCTCAGGACTACATGTTCTTCGAGAAGCGAGGAGGCGCTGGGCCCTCTGCCATCACCAGTTAGAGGCCACCTCGGGGTGAGGAGACCATCATCTCAACCAGAATTCAAGATGGTCACCTGCCCTGGCCCCGCCTCAGAGGCAGCCCCTTTCCCTCCATGTGCACTGCAGGGGAGAGACAGGGCTGCCTGAGAGGCTGGAGGCTTGGTGCCCCATGCCTCCCCTCCTCCCCTGGCCTGCTTCACCTGTAGCCCCTCCGGAAGGGTATGTACAAGAGCCCTTCCCCTGCTACTTCCCACCACTGCCTCCAGCAGACCCTCAGCACATGGGCGTATCAGCTTTCCAACTTTCCCTGCTGACTTTCTCCCAACCCCCTCCAGGGCCTCTGCTCCAGATGAGGCCTTAGAATGCAGGGTTTTATGACAGGGCTGGGGTCAAGCAGCACCGAAGACGGCTGACCCGGTCACCCTCTCCCCGCATCAGCTTGGCCAATTAGTTCAGCCTCAGATGATGGCGCTCTGAGGGGGATCCCTACCCCCCCCCCGCCCTGATAGCTATAGGGCCAGGGCCCCGATGCCGACTTCCTCTCCCTCAGCTGGTGCTTGCTGCAACTTCCTGTGCCTTACCACCCCTTCCTACCCCTTCCTTAGGAAGGAGGCTGCATCTTTGTATGTTATATTCGTATAAACTTTGTAACTTTTTGGACATTGGAAGATGTATGTAGTGGGAGAGGGCAGGAGAAAGAGTTGGGTGTGGGAAGAAACAAAGGGAAATACGACAGCTTGGATGGGCGGGGGCTGGCCCATCTCCTAATCCATGCTGCCAGGATCAAGTGTCCTCGAGTCCAGGAGAGCCACCTTCATCACCCATGACGGCCCCAGACCAAGCCAAGGCAGTTCGGTCCATATGCCCCGAGTCAGGATGGCTGCTCCCACAGAGCCCAGTGTGGTAGCTCATGGCAGTTCAGGATGCTTGTTCCCGCGGCCCAGAACGGCCTCTTGCTCATCTTCTGTAGCGATAGAAGCTTCCCATGGGTGTGACGTGTCGCAGCTCTGTTCCTCCAAGTCCTCCTTTGTTGGGAATGTGGTGGGCAGAGTGCACTAGATCCTCCTATGGCCAAGGGAGCTCACGCCCTCAGACACCAACGGGCAGGGTGAGGAGACACTCACCAGTGCCCGATCCTGGGCTCCTCCGGTACCTGCCCATGGCAGGCTCTCCCCAGGTGGGAACACACCCTGTCAGGACCTTGTTCCGGTTCTGCTTGGTCCCACGTGACCAGGCCCTTGGTCCGCCTGGTGTCTGTGCCCAAAGGAGCAGAGCTCAGGGCCGTGCCAGGACGTAGCGACTGGCGGCTGAGAGGTCCCACTGGTAACGCTCCAGGATGCGCCGGCAGTCCGCTCTGGACCAGCTGCTGAGATAGAAGAGCTGGTCCACCTGTGGGGACAAGGGGAAAGGCAGCTGGCGGCCAGAGGGCCAGTCTGGGAGGGGCAGGGACCCAAGAGAAGGGTGTGGCTGTACCTTGAGGTTCCGGATGGCAGAAGCCACGTCACCCCCGGTGGCTCTTAGAGCCTCCTGGCACTCCTGGTGGGTGACTCCATGCACGCTCAGCTCCACCTGCCGGGGACAAAGCCTCACTTAGGCCCTTCGCCAGCCCGTAGCCCCTTCTGGACACCAGGACTCTTCAGGGAGACCTCACCTCCATAATCCTCCTCTGCAACTCGGGGTCAGGCAAGAGTCCCCCAGAGGGGACGGTGGCTTTGCTGGCTCCAGGCGCTCCCACAGGGTGACTGTGTAGGGGTTCTCTTTTGGGCCAGGGAGGCCGCTCCCTGGGAGGCTGGCTGGGCTGGGAAGAGGAGCTGGTGGCTACGGGGGAGCTGGGGGGCACAGTTCTGGCATGTCGAAGTTCGGGGGGGCTCGACCCACCTCCTGTGGGGTGGGGGCCCAGGGACAGAACCGACTCCAGACTCTTGGAAATGCCTACACATTTGAGAAAAAATAACTTGAGAGGAAGCCCAGCTGCCTTCTTCCCATTCTCTGGCTATCTGTACTGTCCTCGGGGTGGTCTTCGTGTTGGGGGGACAAGAAACTAGGTGTGCAGGTTGGACGCCCAGGCCGAAGCAGCTGAGGGTCCAAAGAACTGCCAGGGCTGCAGTGGGGAGACTCTGTCTAAAGTACAGCCAGGATGTCAGCAGGCAGAATGGGGGCCAGGAAACCACAGGTGGGGAAATCATATCTGCAAAGGCAGGGCTTCAGAGCAGGGGGCATCGCCAGAGGCTTGTCCTTGACGTCCTCGGAGACCCTGGAAGCCCCGTCCCTCACCGCCATGCCCACCTTTCGTCCTCTGCAGGGCCACATCCCTTCTCTGGCCCCGAGCTGGAGGGGGATCCCGAAGCTTTACCTTCACTCTGTCCCTGTTGGAGAGTGTTCCAGTTCGTTCTCCACACCCCCCAGCCCTACCCCCTATAGCAGCGCCCTCTCCCAAAGAACCTCTGGGGCTTCCAGGCAGGCCGGGACCCAGAGTGGAAGCTCCAGCGGGAAGGCGAGTCCAGCCTCCCCCCCAGCTTTACCCCATCCGCCTCCCCAGGCTCCCCTTCCAGAGAAGTTGCTAGACTGGGTTGGTTCCCCCAGTCCAGCTCTGCCCCCAGCTGTATCAGGTCCTCACCCATCTATGTTTCCCTGGCGTCGCTCTCCCCGGGCAGGGGAGCCTCTGAGGACTGGATGGGTGGCTGGTGAGTCTACCAGCGTCACTGCTGAGGCTGGGAAGTTGCCCACTTTGAATGTGCGACCATTCTGGCCCTTCCAGGTTGTGGAGTCGGGGCTGTGGGAAGAGGCGCTGGTGAAGGGGATGGGAGCCAGGGGAGAGTGAGGGCTGGGCTCCAGCCCACATTCAGCTCGCAAGCTGTGCGCCATGGAGCTGCATCTGCCTGGAGGAAGGGAAGCTTTTTTTCTCTCTCAAACAAAAGGGCTCTATGGGCCAGCGGTGGCTCCAGCCCGGAGGCCAGGACTGTGGTGGAGCTCTCGGGGCCCAGTGGGGAGAGGAGGAGATGAGGCAGAGGATTGGGGTTCAAGCAGCTGGGGAGAAGCTGAGCTGGGACCAGGGCCAGGAGGGTGCGGAGGGAGTCCTCCCCCTGGGGATGGGTGGGAGGCACGAGGCCCTCACCTGCCCTCGATGATAGTGATGGGGTCACCAGGCTCCATCCTCAGGGCACCGGGCTCTGTGACGTCCCTCACACAACGTCCCTCAGGAGGCCAGGCCTACAGAGACAGGAGGAGAGGGTGGCTGGGCTTGTGGCCTGAGTCAGAAGGGTAATATCATGGGAGCAGAGTGGAGACTGTTCGTGTACCCAGCAAGCAAACCCATACCAGGTATGTCCTCTGTCCTGGCCCCAGGGTGGGACTGTCCCTGTCCCTCAGTTGTAATCCAGTGGAGGAGGCAGACCTGGATCCCGTGCCAAGCTGGACACAGCCCAGGGGTCAAGGAGCAACAAAGGGGGACCCTGCCTCTACCTAGGGGACCAAGGGGAGAGTCACCCTGCACACTGCTTTTACTCCACACCCAGGCCCATCATATCTGCCTCCCAAGCACCTCTGGGAATTTTCCACTTCACCATAGCACCACTGCCTCGACCCTCGGCCAGACCTCTTCATCTTACTTCTGCTTCACAGCCACTGTGGCCCGCTGGTTTTTCTACCTTCAGTACCGTCCTTCTAATCCATTCTTGCACCAAACCAGAGTGACATAACCTGGAATGTGGCTTATAACTCCCCTGCTCACAGCCCTTTCCATGGCCCCCAGGTGCCCTCAGAGTTAAGGACTAAACTCCTTCAATAGTAGAGTATATAGTGATTTAGGGCACAGCGCTGAAGTCATATTGACTGATTCAGATCTCCAGTCCTCCACTTCCTGTGTGACTTTTGGCAAATCGCTTAAACTGTCAGTGCCTTAACTGCCCCCTCTCTAAAATCGAGCTGGGTTGTTGTGAGGATTAAACGAGTGAACATGTATAAGGATACACATAAGGCACTTAGTACAGTATCTTACACAGATCGAGTGCTCTAGGTGTTAGCGCTGGTTATTTACCGTGTCTCACAAGTCCCTCCTTGGTGCACCCCTAAGATGCCTCTGCCACCTTAATCACCGTACTTCCCCCTCCCACGCTGAACCTTTCCTCTGCCTGTCAAACACCCACTACATCCTACTGCTCTGGGCTCTGGGCTTCCCTCTCTCTGCTCCAGCCCCCGGCCCTTCAGCCTGCATCCACTAGACCCCAGCTGTCTCCCTGGGGCTCTGAGCACCCTGAAGGCAGGGACTGGATCTGCTTCGTTCAGAGCCAAGTCCCAGACCCCAACCCGGGAACCAGTATACATTAGTCTTGTGCATGGAACCCTAGGAGAGGGAACGGAGGGAAAAGAGACTGAGTGTTTCTGGGGAGGCAGGAGTTCCCACCTCTTGGAGCAGCCCTTCGAGGTAGGAAAAGGTGGGCCGGTCAGCAGGGTGGGGGGCCCAGCAGCGCAAGGCGAGGGCGTAGAGGGCCCTGGAGCAGAGCGGAGGCCTACGCAGGCGGGCTCGGTCCTTCTCCAGCCGCTGCAGGATGAGGTACGGCGGGACCCCGGCCCAGGGCTCCTCGCCCCCGGAGAACATCTCCCACAGCGTCACCCCAAACATCCACACGTCCGAGGCAGAAGAGAAGGCCCCGTGGCGCAGGCTCTCCGGCGCACACCTGCGGAAGCGGAGCTGAAGGGGGCTGGATGTGTGCCGGGTGTGTGCCCCGGAGCGCCCACCTGCCACTGGGCATGCCCCTTTAGTGCGCCCGCCGTGGTGCTCAGAAGTCCTCCTTTCCTGGCCCTTCCAGACCCGACGACGACTCCTCCAATCTACGCCTCCCTCAGAGGACCAGCCCCTCCGCACCCCCTCAGCTCCTGCCCTTCAGATCCCTCCCCTCCGCCCGGCCCCTCACCAGGCGTAGGGGATGCGGCGGGGTCCGCCCATGACGTAGTGGCCCTGAGCGCCGCCCAGCGGCCGCACCAGCCCGAAGTCAGCCACCTTGATTGTGCGCGGTGAAGCCAGCAGCAAGTTGCGCGTAGCGAGGTCTCGGTGCACCAGCCCGCGGGCCCCCAGGTACGCCATGGCCCCCGCCACCTGCCGCAGGAAGAGGCAGAGCAAGGCCACGGGCAGCGGGGGCGTGGGGGCCGGGGCGGTCAGGCGTGCGTGCAGGGAGCCCAGGGGCGCCAGCTCCATCACCTGTGGGAGCACAGCCGTGCGAGCGGTGGTCCGGCCACACGAGACCCTGGCGCTCACCCTCCTGTCGCACATCGGCCCCCGGGACTGTCCCGCGAGCCGGCGTCTGGGTTTGCTCACCATCTGCAGAGGCTGGCCCAGTACGAGGCCGTGCAGACACAGCAAGTGTGGGTGTTCCAAGTTCATCATGATGGATACCTCTCGCAGGAAGTCCCCTAGCTCAGTGCCCTCGGGGCCTTCGGGACCCACCCGGAGGGACTTGACAGCCACTGGGACCTGGGGGTGGGGGGAAGCACCATCAGGCAACGTAGGGAACAGTTAAGCCAAGGCCAGAGCAGAGGGGCACACAGAACAGAGGGAGAAGCTGACCCAGGTACCCAGAATGAAGTGGGCTCCCTGGAGACTCACAGCCTTGCCACTGGGCAGTGTCCACAGCCCTCGGTGCACCACACCAAAGCAGCCGGAGCCCAGAAGCTCCCCTCTGCACACAGCCCGGTCTGGGATCAGACACTTGAGTCCCCCATCTGGCTCAGGGAGGGATGGAAGGCTGTCTGAGGGTGGGGTGGTCTCCTTCTGCCCTGGGGCAAAGCCCCCAAGGATCTGAAACAGTGGTGGAAATCATGTGTGTGGAACCCTGCATACATCCTTCTCTGCCACTCAGCCCAGCCCCTGCCGGGGCCTGAGCTGGCCCTTTAAGCCTCTCACCGCCACCCCAAAACACACACCTTGTAGACCCAGTTCTTAGACTTGAGCCCCGAACGGTGCCTCTTCAGAGCTTCAGCCAGTCTACGCTGGGCTGGGGAAGGCCAGAATCAAAGGGATGGGGTAATGGGGGAGGCGGGGAGCAGGATGCAAGGGATTTACAGGCAAGAAGGGGGCTGGTGGGTGTGGTGGTGGTGGAGAGAGTAGCAACTAACAGGCTGCGGAAGGAGACAGCAGGGCCTTGGGGCAGGGGACCCTCACCAGGCCGGCCCATGCCAACGCCGTCCAGATCCTCAGGTCTTACAAAGTCGAAGTGCTCTGGCCGAGTAACATTAAGCTCCTCAAGGATGGGTCGGTAAAACTGGGCCAGCTGGATGTCCTGAAGCAGCCGAAGCAGCCACAGGGAGCCCGCCTCGTGGAGCATGTCTGGAGGAGGAACCCCTGTGGTGCCCTGTCCCCCAGACGCATGGCCCAGGGTGGGCACCTGAGACACTCAGGAACCAGAGACATGGTTGCCTGCTCCACCCTCAACCCCTCAGAAATACTCAGGTACAGAGGGAGGGACACGAGAACCAACCAGGATTCCTGCCCCTCACACACACAAACCCCAGGAAGAATGTTCTCCTCACACCTAAGATTTCAGCGCTGCACAGACTCCAGGTGTGTGGCCCTGCTCACTTTGAGCTATTATGACACACTGCCCGTACCCCTAGGCCACCCAGATTCACCACCTTTTAGGCCTGAAGTGCACCCTTGTACACACCCACTCAGGTACACCTGAGACATCCTGACCCACCACATACACTCCAGAGATGCCCAGATACACTAACCACACCATACCTGAGATACGCAGGTACAACACACACACACACACACACACACACACTCCTATAGATATGATGCAAAAGACACCTGAGACACCCAGATACATGTCCTCTCAAAGCTGAGGCATTCCAGTATACGCTGCCGTAGAACACCAGGTTTCCTGCCAGGTACCCCTCACACACACCTACTTGAGACATGTTGAGTTCACTGCCTCCAAGATACACTGCCTCATGTCTGAGACACCCAGGTCCACACAAACACATACAACACACAAGACATCAAGTTACGGTGTCCACACATACCTACGTTATGTGGGCAGACTGCCTCCTCTGCCCAGAGACGCCCAGGGTCATTGCCTCCTCTACACCCGAGGCAGCAACATTTGAAATCAAATCGGGCATTTGTGATGGGCGGTTAAGCTCAGGTACTGCTCAGAGCCACCCAGTCTGCCAGGTGCACAGTCCCTTCCACACCCACCTGAGCTCAGCTCCAGGTACAGAGCCTGGCCGGCACACCTGAGTCACTCGCTCTAACCTGGCTCCAGGGCAACTCCACCAATCTTTATTAAATAAGGCTCTAGGTGATCTGGGTGCCGGCTGCCTGCACACACACCTGGCCCCCTCCCTCCCCCTACTTAGTGAAGGCCGGAAGAAGCGGAGGACCCCAGGCAGGGTCCAGATGGACACTCGGAGGTGGCGAGGAATCGAGCACGAGCAGGGGCGGGGAAGGCGAAAGCCCAGGACGCTGGGAGACCAGCACCAGTAGCCAGGTGAGAAGGGGAAAGCACGAGATGGGGGACAGGAGGAGACGCGCCCGCGGAAGGTAAGGACTGGGGAGGGGAGGCTCAGCACCCGCGGACGCGCTCCCAAGCGACCGCCGCCCCTCCAGCCCGCTCGCCGGCGCCCCTGCCTCTCCGGACCCTCACCTCGCGAAAGCGGAAGCGGCGGCTGGGGAGCCTCCCAGGCTGCCGGGACTAAATCCCGAGAAGGGCGGGACGGAGGCCGCGGGGGGCGGGGCCTGGCGGCGTGGCCCGGGTCCACCGGTCGACTAGGTGAGGGCGCCTGGCGGCCGCTCCTCCGCCAGGCCAGATCCTGAGAAGCCTCCCTTCCCCTGTCCTTTGCTCGCCTCCTTCCCACCCTCTCTCCACCTTCCCACCCCCTTTCCAGACTTCGCCAAAGAACTTCTCACCCCTCCCTGGACTTCCTCCTCGGTATCCCGTCTCCGTCTCCCCTACCTCCTCTTACCAAGTCCTCCACCTCTCTCAAGCAGAGCCCCACCCCTTAAATGAATACGCACCTAGTAGAGATATCCCGCCCAGGCCCCGGGAATATAAGGCTAAACAGGACATAGTCGCAGCCCCCTAGTAGGGGAGAGGGCTTCCTGGCACTCTGATGGAGGAAGCCGGCCTGGTGCAGCGGACTTGGGAAGGGCGCCACGGCGGAGGTGTTGATGGTGGTGCACGAAGTCAGCTCCCAGCCCGGACAGAGTCTAAGACTGAAGCCATTGGCGTTTTCCCAGCTCTGAATGTCCTTTTCCCCGTCTAATGTGCTGCCCCTGAAAAGGACCGTTTGGGGAGCTCCGCAGGGTGGACTCTGTGGGGATTCTTGTGGAGGGGGCTGGGGGTGGAGACAGCTTCTGAGTGGCTCCTCAGCCCCATCCCAGCTTGGTACCTGGTCTTGGTGATCAAGGGCGGCACTCCATGCCTCAGGGCGTGCATTCCCATCACTGGCACTTCCTGGCCTCATTCTGGCATAAGCCCCTCCCCACATGTCACCTCTGCTGACCCCAGGGCCCAGTATGGTGCTACTTGGCCTGTGGGGCAGGGACACAGTCTGGCTCAAAGAAGGCTCTGAGGAGAAGGATGCTCTCTCCTTTTCCCTCAGGGGTCCCAGGGAGGAAGCCATCAGCCTTAGGATATCTGGCCTGTCTCCTTCTGTCTCAAGGAAGGATGTGTAAGCATAGCAGCTGCTGTCCCCAGAGTCCCTTGGGAGGAAAAGCCCACCTCATCTTGGTAAACACATGGGAAAATCCAGCCTTAATGGGAAAAAAATCATAGTTCACAGTTTTACTTCTGTGGTTTTCTTGCCAATTCTCTTGCCCTCCAACCAGGCCAGATGACATGTGATTGTTCCCTCCACATCTGTCATCTCTGATATACTGTGGGCTAGCTCCACACAGTAGGGGCTGGATCTGTCTTGTTCCTCCTAAGGTACCTGGGACAGTGTAGGCATATCATAGGTGCAATGCATATTGGTTATGAAGAAGACTGCTCAATCTAATTGTTATTTCTTTGTAGGTGATCTGTCTTTTCTCCCTGCTTTTAAGATATCATTGGTGTTTCGTAGTTATATTACAAAGAGTCTAAGTATGGATCCCTTTCTATTAATTCTATTGTATTTCCTTTGTCTATGAATTCATATCTTTCACCAGTTTTGGAAAATTATCAGCCAGTATCTCTCCAGATACTCTTTTTCCTCCTTTCCTTGTGTTCTGTCCTTTGAGGACTCTGATTAGAAGTATGCTAGGCCTTTTCACTGTCCTCCAAATCTTTTTTCTTTTTTTGTCCTTCCAATCTTTTAACCCCTCTTCCGTTTTTTCCATTCTTTGTGTCTCTGTAATGCAATCCAGGTCATCTCTTCAACTCTCTTCCAGTTCACCAATTCTCTCTTTGATTATGTCTGATGTGCTGTTTAATCCATACACTGAGGGGGTTTTGTTAGTTATAGTTATATAAACATTACTAAACTTTCTATTGACAGTACTTTACTGAGATATAACATATTCAGTAACATGCACAGATTTAACTGTATGGTTCAATGCATTTCAACAAATATACATATCCGTTAATGCAAATAAAGACCCAAAACATTTCTTTCTTTTTTTCTTTTTTTTGGTAAATATTTATTTATTTATTTGGCTGCACCGGGTCTTAGTTGCAGCACGCAGGATCTTCGTTGCGGCACGCAGGATCTTTTATTTAGTTGTGGCATGTGGACTTTTTTAGTTGCAGCACGCAAACTCTTAGGTGTGGCATGTGTGATTTAGTTCCCCAACCAGGGATCGAACCCAAGCCCCCTGCATTGGGAGCGGGGAGTCTTTTTTTTTTTTTTTTTTTTTGCGGTACGCGGGCCTCTCACTGTTGTGGCCTCTCCCGTTGCGGAGCACAGGCTCCGGACGCGCAGGCTCAGCGGCCATGGCTCACAGGCCTAACCGCTCCGCAGCATGTGGGATCTTCCCGAACCGGGGCACGAACCCGTGTCCCCGGCATCGGCAGGAGGACTCTCAACCACTGCGCCACCAGGGAAGCCCGGGAGCGCGGAGTCTTAACCACTGGACCACCAGGGAAGTCCCCAGAACATTTCTGTGATCCCAGGAAGTAGCCTTATGCCCATTTTCAATCAATGCCATTCCCCAGAGGCAACTGCTATTCTTTTTTTTTTTTTTAATTTGGCCATGCAGCGCAGGCTTGCAGGATCTTAGTTCCCCTGACCAGGGATTGAACCCGCGCCCTTGGCAGTGAAAGCGCTGAGTCCTAACCACTGGAATGCCAGGGAATTCCCCAGCAATTGCTCTTCTGATTTCTAAAACCCATAGATCACTTTTGCTTGCTCTGGACCTTTCTGTCAATGGAATCACACACTGTTTATTATTTGCATTTGGCTTCTTTCACTCAACCCATTTTTGAGATTCATCTTGGTGTTGTCCAAGTTCTTGGTGGGAAACACAATGCTCCATGGGCACCTTCAGGGAAGAGCATGTGAAACCTGATTTTCCTCTGAATGTCCAGTGTCCTCACAGATCTGGGGGCACTACAGGTCCTCTGGGAGTTGAATGAATACATGAGTGTAGAGCACATGGGGGGATATGAAGGCAAATGCAGCCGGAGAGGCTGGCAGAAGCCAAACTAGGCATCAGTTCAGCCTTCCAGCAAGCTTTCACGGTTCTGGGGACCCAGGTGCACAAGCTGACGTGATCCTTGCCCTGGTTGGATTCATTCTGCAGGGTCTTGCAGAACACACTCAGGAGCTTGGGCCTTACCTGAGGGCTCTGGTAACCACTGAAAGGTTTAACAGGTTAGTGACAGAACCAGCCTGCGGTAGTAAGAGGCTAGGGAAAGGTGAGAGAGAAGCAGCAGGGAGCTCAAGGAAGAGGCCCTGACCACTGGTTCAGGGGAGAGAGGCTGCCCCTGCCTGGACCTTGGCTGTGGGATGGAGAGGAGGCTGAGGATGGGGGGTGCTACTGATTGGACTCCTAGCCTAGGTGCTCTGTGCTCCAGCAGGAAACCAGAGGCAGAGGCTCTGCCCCACCTTTGTCTTTGGCTTGGAAAAAACCTAGGGAATCAGAGGCCCCTTTATCCCTCCCCTTCTCCCTATTCGTTTCTTACTTTTGGAGTTAAGCGTCTCTCATCTCCACCTTTGCCCATAAAGGATGATGGGGTGTGGGGGAGCACAGCCTGACCATCCTCACCCCCACTGGGAGCACCTCCTCCAGGCTGAGATGGGGCATCCTGCTAACACTTAAACTTGGAGGCCCAGATCGAGCACCACCCCCTCCATCTGCCTTTCCCCAACCTCTGCCCTGCCTGCAGGCCTTGCATCCGAGAAAGATGAACACATCCACACCGCCAGGGCCAAGTCTTTCTCTGCAGGGCAGAGAACCAGGAGGACGAGTAGAGAGGGCACCCAGGTGGCCAACCTCCCCTCTCCCCCCTTGGGTTTGGGTGAGGAGTAGGGCCCATCCTTGTGCAGAAACCTCTCGGCTCCTATCAGGAACTACATTGGTGCCTCTTTACCTTATCCTTTTCTCCTCTGAGCCCTGAGGTCACTAGGCTCTCCCCCTTCCACCTGACCCACATCAACCTCTGGGCCCGGGAAAGCACCGCAGCCTTCTGGCTGTCTCTCTTCTGAACCTTTGCATGGCTGTTCCCTCTGCTTGGAAGTCTTCCCACCCTTCTCCCAACCTGGCCTTGCTAAGTTCAGGAAGACTACTCCTAACTGGTCAGGTCTCTTCCCCTGCACCCCAAGATCCCTGTGCTTTCCCGTCATTGCACTCATTGCTCTGGTAGAATTTGCCAGTAACTTGTCCGTCTTCCCTGCTAGATTCCAAGCTCCAGGTAGAAAGTGACTTCATCTTGCCTGGGCATTGCTAGGTCCCCCGTGCCCAGTCTAAGTGCCTGACTTATAAGTGCTCGGTAACCTTTGCTGAACAAAGGGATGAGACAGAGTCATCTGGGTAGAGTGAAACAAAGATTTTTGACATCATGAGCTCCTTTGCTGGGAGTGATGGGGATGACAGTTTCTAAACTTTATCTGTAAACATTCTCCTGGTGAGCCCATCCCTGCCCCCCTCCCCATGTGGCACTCCCTGGCGCCACATGGTTAGCTCCCCCCAGACCCTTGGGTAAAACCCTCTGTTCCGTCACCCCATCTCCATCTCCCAGGACCCTGAGGTCCCATCCTTTCCCAATTTGCACTTGCCTCACTCATTAATGGAGTCACCAGCCCACCACCTTGTATATATCTGGTGGTTTACTTTCTGAAGTGGAAGGACTCCTTTTTTATTTTTTTCCCTCATTCTTTGGCTGCACCGCGTGGCAGATGGTATCTTAGTCCCCAACCAGGGATCGAACCCAGGCCCCTTGCCTTGGAAGTGCGGAGTCTTAACCACTGGACCGCCAGGGAAGTCCCCTAAAGTGGAAGCACTCTTGTATCTACCATATTCCTTCAGGCTCATAATGGAGCTGAGGGCCTTTACAGAGCAGTAGCTGAGATCTCACCTCTGGAGCCTGACTACCTGAGTTTGAATCCCAGCTTTACCACTTACCATCCTAGAAATCTGAGCAAGTTACTTCACGTTTTTATGCCTCTGTTTCCTCATCTTCAAGATGAGCTTGTTAGGAGTATCTACCTCGCGGGGTTATTGGAGAATTAACTGTGTCTAGGTGTGTGGTAGCCAGTCTCCAAAATGGCTCCCAACGAACTGCCCTCCCGGTGTCACGCTGCTGTGCCTTCCCACAATGAATACGGCTGATCTGTGTAAGCAATGGGATATTGTGAAAAGAATGGCGTGTGACTTCTGAGCTAGGTCGTGAAAGACAGTGTGGGTTCTGCCTTCCTCTCTTGGGTCACTCGCTCTGAAGGAGGCCAGCCACCATGTCCTGAGGCAAGTCAAGCAGCCCTATGGAGAGGCTCCTGCCGGCAGCCGGCACCGACTTGCCAGGCGTGTGAGTGAGCCATCTTGGAAGCTGATCCACCAGCCCTTAGATTTCTGCAGCCCTGACCAACATCCTGACTGCACCCTCATCAGAAACCCTGAGCCAGAAACACCCATTTTAGCTGCTCCTGAATTTCTGATCCACAGAAACTGTGAGATAGTAAGGCTTTATCGTTTTAGACAATTGAGTTTTAGAATAATTTGTTACACAGCTGTAGGTCACTAATACAATGCTTCAAATGCTTAGAATGATGTCTGACATGTAGTCTCCATACCTGTTAGCCATCATTAACTCCATTTTACAGGTAGGAAGACTGAGGCTCAGGCTGGTGAAGTGATGTTTCTCATGTACATACATAGCTAGGAAGTGGCAGGGCCAGCAATGTCGTCAACCCAGGGCCTTTATTTATTTTATTTTATTATTATTATTTTTGGCCGTGCCTCACGGCATGCGGGATCTTAGTTCCCCAGCCAGGGACTGAACTCGAGTCCCCTGCAGTGGAAGCGCAGAGTCTCAACCACTGGACCTCCAGAGAAGTCCCAACCCAGGGCCTTTAGTGCCAGCTCCTAGGCCCTTTTTTTTTCTGCCCCACTGTTCCAGTTATCTATTGTTGAGCAACAATGCCTAGTGGCATTAAAACAACTATTTTATTATGCTCTAGACTTTTAGTGTCTGGACCTCCAACAGGACACTGTGGGAATGGTTTATCTCTGCTCTACTATGTCTGGGGCCGTGGGTGGAAAAACAAAGTCTGGGGATGACTTGACAGCTGTGGTATCACTCACACGTCTGGCAGTAGATGCTGGCTTTTGGCTGAATCCCTCCATGAGGACTCTGCTTTTGGCTGCACCACGCGGCATGCGGGACCTTAGTTTCCGGACCAGGGATTGAACCCGTGCCCCCTGTAGTGGAGGCACGGAGTCTTAACCACTGGACCACCAGGGAAGTCCTCCATGTGGACTCGACGTAGGCTGGGCATCCACATAGCATGAGTGACTGAGTTCCAGAGTGAGTGTCCCAAAAGGCAGAGGGCAGAAGGTGCTAGATTCTTAAGGCCTGGGCTCAGAAAGTGGCACACTGTACCTTCTGCCACATTCAATTGGCCTGCTAGTCACGGAGCCCAGGGTCAAGGGAAGGATACATAGAACCTACCTCTAGATGGGAGGCATGTCAAAGAATGTGGGGCCATTGTTTAAAACTGCCACACCCACAGAAGCCTCCCGTTTGGTGAGGGGCTCAGAAAAACCATCCCTGCCCTGGCAGGCCACGCTGCGGTCGGTTGGCCTTATGTGCACAAGAAAAGCACAAAGTCCACCAGCCTCCTGTGCTAAGTGCTCATGAAGGGCTTATATGGGGAAGGCATATCACACGGGTTCAGAGAAGGTGCTGGAGTCGTCAGGGACACTTCCTGGCATCTCCCATGTGCCAGGCTCTGAGGAAACAAAGACACAAAACCTTAAGCAGTGGCTTTAGAGAGGAATGCGTGGTGTAGAGGGAAGATGTGTAAAGAAACACCACCACCTGATGTAACAGGTGCCACATGAGAGATGTCTAGAGCAGACTCATGCCACTCTGACTCAGGAGCTCAGAGAAGGCCTCTCAGAAGAGGTGATATCTGAGCCAAAGGAGATAGTCATTCCAGGTAGAGGCACAAGACTGGACAAAGGCGAGCAGACATGAGGAAACAGTGTTGGGGCAACTAGAAGTGACTCAGTATGGCTGTGAGGTGGGCAGAGCTGAGATAAAGCTCCAGGGACACCTGGGGGTCAGATTCCAAGAAGTATGACCAAGGTAGATCACCTACAGGTAAGAAGTGGGCACATGGCATGAGAGGAGGAGGATGCCCATGACACTGCGGGCACTGCCATTAAGCCTGAGAGATCCCAGGAGGGGGTGGGGTCAGGAGGAAGGCGTGTCTAAGGGAGGTGGACACGTGTGGAGTCTGAGATGCCTGTGGGGCGTTCAAGGGAGATTCCAGTTCTGTGTCTGGACAGTTCTGGCCTGATGACTATATAAGATGGTGGGAGCTGCTGATGGAGAGCCTTGAATGTCAGGGTCAAGGGCCAACTCTATACTCTGCAGGCAAGGAAGAGCTAGGGAAGGTTTTAAGTAAGAGATTATAATGGCTGATAGTTAATGAGGGCCCATTACACGTTGGGCACAGTCCCAAGGATTTTATATGGACTGATTTGGACCTCACAGTAATTCTGTAAGGTCAGTACTGCTGGGTTGAATTTAAGATATCATCAATTGTAAAATATACCGTTATGCCATGACATGTCTTCAATTTAAGATGGGTTCTTCAGAGATGTTCAAATGTAAACAGAAAAAAAAAAAAAAGCCATGGACTCAAGGAAATATATGATCTGCATTTAAAACATGAGGAAACAGGAACAGAGAAATTAAATGACTTTCCCAAGGTCCAGTAAGAACCAGAGCCAGGATTTGAAGTTGGGCAGCCCAACTCCAGAGCCCAAGTTTTTAAGCATCATTTGATACTGGACAGGGTGTTTGAGCGATGTGGAGTTTTAAGAAGACCAGTGTGGCCACTGAGGGTGCAGTGGATTTGAGGGGCGTGGGCAGAATCAGATGCACATCTGGGAGACTGGGGTCCACGACGAGAGGGTTCTAGAGTGGGCTGGGGGCCATAGAGCAGGAGGAGGAGACAGATGGGATAGAGATCCTTCAGGAATGGACAGAACGGTTGACCCACTGCACATTGGGTGTGAAAACAAGGACAGCTCCAAAATGCTGAGCCTGGAAAGAGGGCACAGCCTAAGAGGGTGTGAGGCAGCTACCGCAAACCAGAGGAGAGCTGTGGTGCCTGGGCAGTCGGGAGCGGGTTTCTCACCCCAGTACGGGCAGCAACGCTGCCTGGCACGTGACCGGCAATCCCTTAGTATTTGTCAAATGAATGAATGTATGAATCATTGTATGATCTCGGGCAAGTTGTACGACCTGGCTGTGTGATCCCGGGGTCTCATTTTTTGGTGTAAAATGAAAGGACTGGACTAGAATGTGTAGAACAAAATAGAAGGTGTTCTCCTGGGAGGGGTAAGCATTCCCCTCTCCATCCCCAGGACCTTAATGGATCCCCCAAACAGTGGTTCTAACCCTGGCTGTAAGTTAGATTAACTGAAGCCCCATATGAGACCACCAAACTCAGAATCTCTGGAGATGAGGCCCAGCAACAGGTAGTTTTTAAAGTTGCCCAGATGACTCCAATGTCCAGCTGGTTGAGAACTGGGAGCCTCGAGGGACCCAGTTTGTAAACCACGGCGCTAGGTGAAGGCCGGCCCAGGTCCTTGGGCTGAGACTTACGGTCGGTGATAGGCCTCTCTTTTCATGTCCCATCTCCCATCCCCCAAACCCAAACTCCTGATAGCCAAAGGACCAAATACCAGGGTCTCTCAACCACACACTGCTGACGGTTCGGACACGCACGATAGCTCTTTGTCGTGGAGGACTTTCCCGGGCATTTTTGGATATTTCGCGGCATCCCTGGTCTCTGCCTACTAGATGCCAGTAGCACATCCTCAAAACCCCCCATCAAAACAATCAAAAATGTCTCCAGATATATTGCCAAACATCTCATCGCGTGCAAAATCCACCCACCCCCCCCGGCTGAGAACCACTGGGCTACAAGAGACTCCCGCGCTCCCTCTGCCCTCCCCAGTCGCAGACAGAGGCCAGGCAGAGGTCGAGGCCATTTGACAACAGGTTTAGTTGGGCCTCTGTGGGAGCCTTCACAGTATTAAATGGAAGGGTAGCATGCCAGCAGTCTGAGTGATGTGGTCTCACTCTAGGGGGAGGGACTTTTCCAGAACACTCATTCCCGGATTCCCAATCAGTCACAGGAGGGCCAAGAGGAGCTTCTGGGGCAGACAGCCCCCGCTTTCCGGGAACAGGCAGAAGGGGGTGTGGGAGTGGGAGTGTGTATGGAGGGGATTCTTTCCTTCTGTAGATATTTTCCTGGCACGGTAACTGCCTCTGTCTGATTGGTTGAGGACTGGAGGCGAGGAACTTTCCAGCTGTGGGTGCCTGGGTCCCTGGACGCCATCTGACGCTGGGATTGTGGGGATGTCTGGGTATCAGGGTCTGGAAGACTGAACCGTTGGGGCTGGAACTAAGGGTCTGGTTGCCCCCCTCCCCCCCCACCCCGCCCCACGAGAGAAGTGGAAGTTGTGGGCACATGCTCCTTAGAACTGGAGGCTAAGATGTGTCCTCGTCTTCACAAGTCACTTTTTGCTTGGAGGTGGCTGTACCTGAGGGAAGACAGAGGGTGGGAGTCCAGGGAAGGGAAGGGGAGGGCTGGGAGGGAAAGAGGAAGGATGGGGGGTGGGGAAGGGTACTGATGGGTCGGAGGTAGTGAGGCTGTTTCTGGCCCTTATCCCCCAACTCACTCCACCGCGAAGCTCAGAATACCCAGGAGGAGGGCGGCTCCGGAGACAAAGAGCAGCAGAATCCTGGCTTCCCAAAGATCGTGACTTCCTGCAGGGACCCCAGGAGGCAGTGAATGATCCCGGGGACCACACCCATCGATGCTGGGGTAGCCTAACAGCTCAGAGATCTGGGCGGGGTGAGGCAGGGGTGGGGAGTAAGGACCTGGGAAGCAGCGCTTTCGGGGCCAGCAGTACACCTCGAAGCCCTGGCAGGTGGAGCAGTTGTACAGGATGGTGCTGCCCCCTGCAGGAGACAGCAGGACCAGCTCTGGGGCGGGAAGCTTCGCTGAACCCTGCGAGAGTCCCACACTTCCTCCCCAAACTGCAGGCTCTCCTCAGGTCCCCCCGAGGCCCGTGGCCCTTGCTACCCCTTCCCTTTCCTACTCACGGCAGGCGGGAGCGCAGAGAGCTGAAATGAAAGACAAGGAGGATGGGGGTGGATGAGCTCAGCCACACCCTCCTTTGCCTGAGGACCTAGGCACCCCTTGATCCCTCCCCGCATCAGTACCTTCCCTGTTGTATTCTGGGAGCTTGGTCTTTTGAAGCCATTTCCAATATGAAAGGAGTGAGGAGAGAGACCCTTCGATCTCTGGGGAGGCAGAGAGCAGCTTTAGTGCCCGGGGTCTCAGCACGGCCGGTTCACATCTACACCTTCACCCAGCGCCTCCCCATCACGCCCTCCTGTCTCCACCCACCCACCACCCTTCCCTGCCTCCCCAGCCCCCTCCTCCCAACCCCCTCCTTGGTGCCATCCAAGCCCCTGCGTTGTACCTCCCCCTCGGCCTCACCCATGACCCTCAGGACTCTGTGAGTCTTCTCTGTGACTTTTTTCAAGGATGCATCATCTGTGGAGATGGATAAGGACCGGGCGAGATTCCCTCATTGGCCCAGAAGGAGGTTCTGGGGCCTTTCCTGACTTTCCCAGGGTCTGAAGAAGCTCTCCCAGAGGGAGAGGCCAGTGTGTCCAGAGAGGCCAGTGGACTGAGAAGATGGCTGAGAGGCACAGCTGGGAGGCCACATGCAGCCCCCTTAGGGCACAGGGGTGACTGTTGCTGAGCCCATCCCTGGATGTCTGATCTTACCTAAGGCAAAGGCCGAGAAGTTCCAGGAGACTTCACAGTCCTTCCACTGGGCCTCCATCTGGCTGCAAAGCTGAGCCAGGCGGCCCGACAAGTCACGGTCTGGGAAGCGGCAGAAGACACAGGCCTGGGCGGCTGCCAGGAAGATCCCACCTAGTGCCAGCATCCACATGCGGCCCGCTGCAGGTTCTGGAGCGGGGGCTGGCCCCACCCAGGCTGGGAAGGCCTTGGAATGCTCTGTGATCCTGGTTCCAGTCCTTTGCCTGGAGGTTCTAGAGTGTTCCAGAACAGTTGGAGTCTCTAGAACATTCCAGAACAGTGCCACTGCTCCATCCCTGACTGACTGGGGTAAACCTGGGGCCCAAGGAACTGGGGCCAGAAGAAGAAACCTCTAGTGGGACATGGACAGAGAAAGCAGGTCTGCTGTACTCCCAACCTAGCCCTCAGCAGCCTTTACGAGTTTGTGGTTCCAAGAGAAACTTTATTTTTCTTCTTGTAAATCATGACCAGTGATAAATAATAAGTGACTCCCCCAGTGAAGAAGTTGTTTGTGAGTATCCCATCCCTTTCCATATCCTCCCCCACTCTCTCAAACTCTTCTGTTCATCTCCTCTCTGCCCTGGGCAGCCTTGGGCCTTCCCCAGCTATCTCCTAGCAACAGGCTCATTGTTGCCTTAGTAACCGAGAGCTCTATACAGGCCTCCAAGGCCCAGCTAAGCCCAGTGACTTCTCTTACTTCTCACCAGAAGATCCTAGTGACTCAAAGCCCAGCAGGCCCCTCCTGCCTACGTGGTGATGTGAAGCACATGTACACACACACACCTTGGGATTAACCTAATTCTCAGTCTACTCACACCCATACCGCGGACACACCTGGTGCCAAAATAGTTTCTGAGCAACCCCAAACAGGCCTGGACACGCAGAGACCACAGAAAAGCCAGCACACAGACACCACCTCCAGCGACATGGATGGGAGCCAGGATGCCAGGGACCCATGCATCAGTCAGACTCACTGGCTAACAGGCACGTTCACATGAAGGAAGGAAGGCGAGGACGCAAGGAGATGCCCCGCTCCTCCCCATGGCCAGCCCCACCATCAATATGGGATCCTTTAAAACACTTGGATCTCCAGAGGGATGCTCCAGCCCCATAGTTAATGGGGATTCTCCTAGCTCCCTTGTGCCAAGCTAGGATGGGGTGTAGCCCTTCTGTCTCCCTCAGTGGTGGCTTGGAACACAGCAAAGAATCTCCCTTCCCGTGTTTCAGAGTGTTCTGACCTATCTTTGGTCAGGCCAGGCCAGGCCACCAGCTCCAGGAGAAGTCACAGTCCAGAAGACCACATTAGAGCAATCTAAAGTCTCTCATTTCCCCCACACCTCACTGTCCCTCCACGGTTCTGCTAAGCCTAGCCTGGGCAGAGAAGCATCCCCACTTTTCCAGACCCTGGATACTAAGCTCCAAGCAAGGAAACACCGAAGGTCCCCAGGCTCAGGCGAGGACCAGCCAGGGAAGCTTCCCCACCCCTCCCAGGATTAGCACCAGTCCAGACCCTCTGGTCTCATGAGCCCTTGGGCTCTCTCTGGTTTGGGGATTCCTGCCCACATCTGGGCTCCAGTCAGGTGCAACGGGGCCCCTGACTCTCACAGCTCCAGGAGCAGAGCTAGGAAGAGGCTCAGGAGAGACTTCACCCTCTTTACTGACCCATTCTTTCTAACCCCCCCCCTCGCCCACACAGTCAAACTGAAGGCAGCATTCCTAGTTCTCAGTTCCTAGTGTCGGACAAAGCGCAGAGATCGGGAGTTGAGCAGGTCTTCGGGGTCAGGGAAGACGGAGTCGAGACGGAAGCCATGCTCCAGGGCCACCCGCAGCACCTCCTCCAGGAAGCCTGGAGTGCCCACCACCTCCCGTCGCTCTCCTGGCCCCCCAGTCCACAGCGGCTGCAGCCCCAGTCTCCTGTACTCCACTTCGGGGAGCTCTGCAGGGCAGGGGGCCCATTCCAGATGAAAGTGTGGGCCTCCCTCCGCCCTGTCCTCATTGGCCACACCAAATCGGGCACGCATGGCACCCAGACACTCAGGGTCGGTGCAGAAGAGGTTGGCCCGGAAGGTGTCCACCTGGACAGAGCTCAGCTCATAGTGGTGTGGGCCCCGACGAGCAGAGAAGTGCACCAGGCGGGGGCTGCTATCTACATCTGCGTGGAGCAGGGCGGCTGTGGGTGCCGGGGTCCCCTGAGAGGCCTCCAGTTCCCGCAGGGCATCCAGGAGGGGCCGGATCTGGTAAAAGTCAGCCTCTGCCCTGAGAAGCGCTGTCTCCCCGTATCCACAGGGCAGGTCCAGGCGGCCCAGACGTAGGAAATTGAGGATGTGCCGGAAGGCCTTGCCATCTCGGTCGATAAAGTAGTGGCCGCCTCCCTGGGGATTGAGGTTGGGGGTAATGGGAGTACCAGCCCTAAACATGGCCCCCAGCATGGAGTCTGGGAATCGAGTCAGGGTCTCCAAAGTAGTGGAATATAGCGTGCCCCCGACATTCAGGGTCACGGGGCCCCCAAAGGAGGGGGGCGAGGAGGGCACAGGAGGAGGAGAAATTTTGAGGAGTATCGAAGACACCGAAAGAGAAGAAAAGGCAGAACTTCCTGGATGTGTGCAGAATTGGGTCGTAAGGTTCAGACTGTCTCTGGGTCGGAGGCTCAGGTTGGAGTACAAGGCAGCAAGATTGGGGGCTCACCCCAGCTACCTGGGTGGTGGAGGATGGTTTCCGGGCACAGAAACGCCGGAAAGATTGAGACAACGGATGAAACGAGCAGAGGGAAGTCAGAGAGGGACGGGAGATTTAGGTCCACACGCATCCGATTCTGGGTGGTCGGCGATTCCTTTCTGTGGTCTTCTGACAGTGGGTTTCCGCAATCCAACCAGCAGGTGACGGTGGCGAGCACAAGGCCGACTCTGAAGGGACCAGCTCTCGGGCAGACCGCTGTCACCGTGGGCGAGTCCACGCAGGGCTCCGGGGGCCAGTCAGAGGCCTGGCCTGGCCTGGCTCCGGCGCTGGTCCCAGGAGAAGGAGGCGAGGCTGACCGGAGCCGATGGCGGAGGTGCCTCTGTATCGGCTGGGGAGCGAAGATACACGCTCAATCCGAGCTGGGAGGGTCCTAGGACTCCTATGGAAGCAGCCGGGAGTCTCGGGACCGGGCGCCGCCGCCTTCTCCGGGTTTCGCCGCAGCCGCTTAAGTACTCTCCGCCCCAAGGAGGTGGCCTAAGGGCAGCGGCCGGGGGCCCTTTAAGAGGCAGCCCCGCCCCCTGGGCGCCCCGCCCCCGCCCGGAGCGCGCGGCTCCGGTGGTGGTGGAAGCGGAGTGGCGAACTGGAGAGACGGGGCTGACGGGCTGGACTGGCGGACGCTAGCGCGGGTGGGGTCCGGGGGGTGACTCAGGCGCGTCGTTAAGGATGTGGCCGTGACGGCCCCGCCGGCCCCTAGGTGTGCCCGACCTCACGTCTGCAACTCGGCGGGGGCCGGCGTCTCCTATCCGGCAGCTAAAAAAACTGAGGCCCAGCCGTCGGGGGTTTTGGATTAGTTCCTTTTTAGTCGCTCCCGCAGGGAATTCCCGAGGAGGCGGGTGCTGAGTTGCCGCATTCCAGGGATGCTTCCGGGCTGGGGTGGCCCGAGCCAGCCTCTCCATCCCGGTCCTATGCCAGCACCCCCCATCCCCCCCAGAGAAGGCTGGACCCAGCCCACGCAAGCGGCCTCTGCCGGGCCTGACGGGTCTGACCACGTCTCCTGAGCCCGCCAGCCCCGCCTCAGAGCCGCCCGGCACTCGGGCCGAGGCCGAAGCTCCCAGTTCACTCCCCGGGAGTCGCCCCTCGAGTGACTCCAGTTCGCAAACTCCCAATCGCTCCTGCACCCCAGAAGCCTCAGTGTCCTACACCTCACCCGCCCGACGGGGATGCTCAATAAATGAACTTTGAAAAGCAAAGCACAAAGGCTTTAATAGAAAGGGGAGGGCGGTGGGAAGGGCAGGGATGGGGGGTGCGGGCCCTCGAAGGCCTGGGATCAAAGCGTGTGTAGGTCATGGCTACGCCGGCTCAGCTTCTCCGGGTTGTCGGACGCCATGAGGGAGAAGTCGCGGAAGATATCGAGATACGTCTCGTCTCCTGAGGGGAGGGAGGAAGGGCTGGGATGCCGGGTGGCTGGGCCCTAGCACGGAAGGGTACAATAGGGACAGCCCGGCCTGGTAAGAGCACGCGCTTCCAGCGTGGGTGGAAGGGACATCTGCACCGTCAGGGCGGCGCCCTCGCCTATTCTTTGCTCTGTTTCAAGGACCCGGTGCGTAGGATGGGCCCAATACATATTTGTTGAATAAATGATGTAATTAATCAATGAAGCTGGGCACAGGGGGTTGGGGACGGGTCACCAGCGCCCAGAAGCCCAGAGTTACAATGTTGTGTGGGGAAAGAGGGGGGTGGGGGGTACTTTACCAGCCTGGCCCTGGGCCGCATCGACCTCCCTCATCTTTGCCAATCGCAGCCTGAAGGGGAGGCAATTAAGGAATGAATGACATTCTCCTCACTCCCCCCGCCCCAACTCCCATCCTTTGAGCTGGGCTGTTTCATTCACCTGTTTCCCCAGGGTCTAGTGCTTTAAAGACGCCAGACAACAATGTTAATGAATGATGCCTCTCTCAGAATAAACTCACCTTCCTCGGACCCTGCCCTCCCCCCTTCCTACTCCAAGCCTCAGTCAACACTTGGAGCATCCTTTCAACGTCTGGTCCTGGAGCTGGCCCCTCCCCTCCCCAGGCCCCGCCTAGCACGCAGGGGTCTCGGTGTTAGCCCCGCCCAAGTGGATAGTGCAAGCGCGAGCCCCGCCTCTTCAGGCATCCTCACAGAGTGACGATGTCAGCGTTGGCTGTTTCCACGGCGATGGTCAGGGGGTCTCTGCCTTCAGAGTCTCGGGCTCCCAGATCGGCCCCCCGTTTCAGGAATAGGCAGGCCAGCCTGGACAGGACAGCCAAGTTCAGCCGGCCCCTCACCCTGTCTGGAGCCTTCCTCCTCAAGGTCATTATCCCTGCCGCCCCTACCCCGTGTGGCCAAGAATGGTTGCGTGGTGGAGCGGGCCTCGGCCGTGGCTGTCCACTTGGTTCACGTTTGCCCCGTTCTGGAGGAGGAACTCACAGGCCAGAAGAGAATTCTGCGTGGAGAAGTAGAGAATGGGGATAAAGGGTGGCATCTTTTGAGGCAAATTTAAAGATATTTTAGAGTGGGGTCAGTTCCGAGGGTGGGTATGGGATGGCAGGCTCTGCTCCGGCTCTTTACATGTATTCATACATTAAATCCATAGTACAACCTAATGAGGTATGTTATCCCTATTTTACAGATGAGGAAACTGAGGTACACGAAGGTTCATAATTGTAAGTGGTGAGGGTCTGGGTTCAAACCCAAGTTTGTCTGCCTCCAAATCTCACACTCTTAGCAACCAGGCTCTATTGGTTATCACTCCCTATGAGGTGGGAGAGGCTAAGAGCTGGGACCAAAGTCCGGAGTAGGGGAGGAGAGGAGGAGCCTAAGGGTGGGGTGGGGTGGGGAGGTCGGCAAGACTCTCACAGCAGCTGTGGCCTGGATCAGCGGTGTGGCATTCTCCTGACCCCCGTGGACCCAGTTGACATCGGCTCCATGGGCGAGGGCATCAGCCATGGTGGGAAGGGATGGAGGATGCCCAGCAGCTCGAAAGAGCAGGGCCCCAGGGTGCAGGCTGCCCAGGTCCTCAGAGGGTGGCTCTGTTAGGGGGAACCAGCTGTGAATCTGGGAAGAAAACCCTCAGCACAGTCCCCCGATGCTGTAATGGGATAGTTCACTTCTCAACTGTGGGGAGGCCTTCAAGACTGGGGATTGTGGTGGGAAGT
This sequence comes from Leucopleurus acutus, assembly GCF_964270905.1. Classification (NCBI taxonomy): domain Eukaryota; kingdom Metazoa; phylum Chordata; class Mammalia; order Artiodactyla; family Delphinidae; genus Leucopleurus; species Leucopleurus acutus. The sequence goes on along the minus strand of NC_139161.1, from coordinate 51,788,719 downwards.
GATGGTGGGTGTGAGTGGGTGTGGGTAGGTCCCCTAGGGCATATGGGATAGATGGCAGTGTTCACCTCTTCCTGTCCAACCACCCTGACTGGCTGGGATGTCAGGGGTAAGCTGACATGGTGACGGTCAGCCTCAGCTCTCTTGGCTCCCTCGGTTCCAGCCAAACTCACACCCTCCTCCACAGGCCTCTGGAAACCCTAACTCATTCTCCTGACTTTTCTCATGCTGGTGACACCCTCACATAGCCCTCCTGGCTTCCTCCCAGCCCCACGGTCCTTCCCATCTTTCACCGTAATCCCCGAAACTCTTGCCTCAAAAAACCAGTGCCAGTGGGCTGTGGCCCCCCATAACAGGCTCGAGGGGAAGACGTGGGCCCCAGACTCTGTGCCTCCCCACCGGGCTTGGCACCATGCTGAGCACACGGCAGGCGCTCAACAAATGCCCAGCCAACCCTATACCTGGCTTGGGTCTGAAGCTCCCAGGCTGGGGCCTGATGGTGCCCGGCTTTGGGGGCACAGGAGGCTGCCCCCTCGGGGGCCCCCGGCCACCTCTTCGCCCACGAACCTCGGGAAGCTTGGTCAGGAACTTCTTCTCCACGTATTTGGCGTGAATCCAGGCCTCCTTCTCTTGCCTGGTGGGGGAGGGTTGTGGGAGAAGAAGGCGACAGTCTTCCCTCCTCCCATCCCAGGCTCTCCTCCCTCCCTGCCCATAAGGAGGGCAGCCCCAGTCCCTCCACCCCAGCCTCACCGGGAGCAGCTGGGCCCTGGCTTCTTCACGGCCATGGCCTCCACACGGGCCTCATAGATCTGATTCATGACGACATTCCCCAGCTCACACATGAGCTTCAGGCGGCCCAGGCAGAGGCAGAGACAGACGGGTAGGGTGCAGGTGAGTGTCTGAGCCCTCAGGGCTCTGCAGCCCTGCCCTCACCGCACCCCACACTCTCACAGCACCCCAAGTCACCTTCACGAGTTCCGGCTCCCATGAGTCAAGGGTCAGGGACCGGACTTTGGAGAAATGAACTCCAAGGCTCCTGGAGGGCAGAGGGGAGGTCAGGCCCTCTGTGGGGGAAGCAGCCGGGGGAGGTGCTGCTGCTCCTGGAAAGACTTGGGGGCAAGGTCCAGCGTGGGGGTCCCGTGCAGAGGCACTGGGCCAGGAGGCAGCAGGGCAGCCAGGGCCGTGCAGCCTTGACCTGTATCTGGCAGGATCCCGCCTGTTCACCATTCCTTCTTCTCTCTTCTCATCCTCTCCAGCCACCTCCCCTCTCTCCACGCACTCTGGCCGGGACAACTCTTTCCACGCCATTCCCCCTCCCCGCTTCCACCAGAATGATGGGACGCATAGACTTGCTAAGGCCTCACGACATCTGACACCTCTCTCTGCTTTTCGTCAGCTCCCCCGCCCTCAGCAGCCCTGACCCCGCACCTCATCCAGTCAAGCCACTCAACCCCCCTGGGTGTCCCCCTACCCAGGCCAGACCAGGACACTGAGGGGCTGGGCCCACCTGGGTCCACCCTGTGCCCCATAGGATTGGCCCAGGCCTGTGCCCAGCGACAGACAGAATCTGAGAGGAAGCCCAGGCAGGGCGGGAAGGGAGGGAGGAGCCCCTGTGCTGGGCTCCAGCTTGCCTCCATCCCACTCCACTGCTGCCAGAAAGAGCAGGGGCCCGCGCTTGGGACCTTGGGGAGTGACCTGTGAATGCCGGAGCACTGAATGCAGAGGGTGACGCCCAGGTTGATGCTGGCCCACTCAGGGGCCGGCTCCCGGCAGTCACAGCACTGGGCGTTGCCGTCCACGCTCTGCACCTGGGCTGCCACATGCCCGACTCCACCAGAATCCCTTCCCCTGCTCATCCCGCCAGAGCCCAGGGTGGCGGCGGAGCCCATGGCCAGGTGTCCTGAGCCCTGGGGGAGACAGGGGAAGAAAGAGTGGCTCTGAGGTCTAGGGGAAGCGATGTCCCATCTCCCTGGGCAGTCTGGCCCTGCACCCCCATGTTAAGGTACCTGGCCTGGACCCCGGGGGCTGTCATCAAGGCGAGCCTGGCTGAAGGCCGTAGCGATGCTGCTCTGCACAGCACTGACCCACAGCTGCAGGAGGCGCTCTGAGTCAGCCTGCAGGAGGCAGGACCTGGGCAGGGGGGCAGCCGGAGGGCAGGGAGGGGTCTGAGGCCTGGGGAGCCGAGTGGCAGGACAGGCAGGCTGACATTCAGCTAGTATTCAGCTGGTACCACTCATATTGAAATACCTCTGCACTAGTTGGTAATATCCTTCCAGATATCCCCCTTCACCCTAGACCCTCCCCTAGCCTGCCCCTCAATTGAGCCACCAAAGGGCTAATGCCTGGGGCTGCATCAGGGGACTCCAAGATCCTGCTCCAGAGGTGCCTTTGTGATTGGCCCTGCCTTTCCAGTTGGTAAAATTGAGATATACGGGTGTCACCCCTGGGCACTGCACTCACTTGCTGGGGGACACCACCTCAAAGCAGAACCGCCTTTCTGAGTCAGGACAGAGCTTCACTGTGCAGAGACGAAGGTCATCCACCACCACAGTCACAGGGTCCTGACAGGGAAAGGAGATCGGGGGGCAGGCGTCCAGGCAGCCACAGCAGGGCTGAGTCCTCCTGGGCCCGGGCACCCAGGACCTGGGCCTACTCACCTTGTGCTTCTTCTGATAAACCAGTTGGTTGCTCTGAATAGTAAACCAGCGTCTGGAAGAGGCAGAAGTAGGGTTAATGACATGGGCGGCATTGGAATGCGGCTCGGGACACAGACAGGAGAGAGGCTGTGCTCTTAGTCCCATAAGGATCTTGCTGAGAGGAGAGAGACCGGGCTGCCCATCCCATGAGATGTTCCAGAGGAGGGTGACAGAGGTGCAGCCAGGGACATCTAAGGGGTGCTATTCACATCCCGAGTACCCCAGATTTGATAACATTTATGAAGACAACTTTCCAGCAGATGGCAGTAAAATGCATTGTTTAATAAATCTATTGCTACAATGTTTTGGCAAGGAGAAGTATCTTGGAGAGAATTCCCTGGCAGTCCAGTGGTTAGGACTCTGCACTTTCACTGCCGAGGACCCGGGTTCGATCCCCAGTCAGGGAACCAAGATCCTGCAAGCCATGAAGTGTGGCCCCCCCAAATTTTTAATTTAAAATTAAAATTAAAAAAAAAAAGTAGCTTGGAGGAGGGGCTCTCTCTTCTAATTTGCGCAAAGATCCCATATGGGCTGGCAGTGGCCCTGGAAGGGGAAGGGGTCGAGCCAGAGCAGATCGCCACCCTGCTCCGCACCCTGCGATGGCTCCCCACTTCCCTCAGAGTAGAGCCAACAAGGCCGTGTCGTGGTTCACGCCCTCATTAGCTCCACCTGCATCCCCTGCCACTTCCTCTTCCCTCCCTCTGTCCACACCCTGGGCCTCGTCTCTGTTCCTCACACCTTCCAGGCTCCTCAGGGCCTTGGCGCTTGCTCCTCCTTCTGCCTAGGACATTTTCTCCCAGGCATCCTTCCCGTCTTCACTCAGAAGTCATCTTTTCATGAGGCCTTTGCTGACCGCCCTATTTATTTACTTTTATCATTATTATTATTTTTTGGCCACAGAGCTTGCGGGATTCTCAGTTCCCTGCCCAGCGACTGAACCTGGGCCACGGCAGCAAACGCCCGGAATCCTAACCACTAGGCCACCAGGGAACTCCCTGCCCACCCTATTTAAAATTGCAACTCCCCCCCAGCTCTCCACATTGCTTGCTTTATTATTTTTCACCTATGGTACTCTTACCTTCTAAGAGATAATTTACTTAATTATTACGTTCTTGTCTGTCTTTGCTGACGGAATGTAAACTCTCTGAAGGCAGGGGGTTTGTCTGTTTTTCCTGGCTGTAGTTAGCACACTCAAAAAAATTTAACCTGATGGGTTTGGCCGATTGGGGTGTCTGCGCCTCACCTGCTCCAGGTTTTAAATGCATTGCTGGCCCGTTTGAAGAGGTGCCCTTCCATGACCAGGCCACCAGGCCCCTCCTTTAGGCTTGGCTCTGGCTCTTCCCTACCCAGCTCCTGGGGGCACAAAAGGGTCAAAGGGCAACTGAGGTGTGCAGAGACCAAGGCCCCAGGCCCATCTGCTTCCTGCCCGCAGCCCAGCCCTCACCTTCTGTTTCAGCAGCACGTGTCTTTGCTCCATGTCCCTCTTCTCTCGAGCCGAATTCAAGACCAGCCGGTGTAACTGAGCACAGGAGGGGCATCTCAGATGGCCCAGCCTCCCAAAACAAGGCCAGGAGAGTCATCTCAGAGCCCCTACCCTCCCTCTTCCACCTGCCTGCGCCCTGGGTCTCTACCTGGCCACCCAGCTCCTTGCGATACTGGGCCAGCCGGCTCAGCTCCTCGTGGCCCTGCTGGAAATGGGTGGCCTGGGCCTCCACCAGACGCAGCACCTGGGGGACAAGGTGGGTAGGGGGCAGACCCCTCTCTTTTCCTCTCCCTCCTGCTCCCATCAGCAGGCTCCTCCCCTCCGTGCCCTCGCGTCCACGGCAACTCACAAACTCCATGATGTCAAACTTCCTCTTGTCCTCAATCACATTGATCTGAGAACCCAAAAGACCTCAGATCAGCCTTGAAAACACAGACGCATGACCCACCCACCCCCCAACCCCCCACTGCACACCAGTGACTCTCCAGCCTCGAGGTGACTGGGGTCCTGGCACCCCAAGAAGGCAGGTTGGGGCAGGCACCTGCAGGGCATAATCCAGGGCCCGTCCCCGGTACCCAGCTCGAGCAACCTTCAGAGCAGCTCCGGCCTCTTCTGCCTCCTGGGCCCGGCGCCTGGGGACCTCTGCGTTGTGGGTCAGAGCAGCCTCCAGGCTCTCAGCCCCCCGCCAGAAATCCCGGCGAGCCTCTCGGAAGCCCCGGAGACCTCTGGGGGTGTGGGGATAACAGAAAATCATCGATACACCCTCCTGCCCCCAGCAGAGAAGTCCTTGAGATTCGCTCATAGCCTTGCAGCTAGCCTATGGACGGTCAGAACTCCAAGGGGATCCTTGGGATGGGGGCTAACAATAAGGCACCAGAAGCCCCCAATCTCACAACTCCTTCATTCAGGGAGGCCCCTGCGGCAATGGGAAGAGGGCTGGAGGACTGGTTTCCCTCCTAACTCACTCCTTGACCAGAGTTTGGATTTGCTGCTGCAGTGTGTGCTGGGTGGCATCTAGAAGCTCCTGAGGGAAGCAGAAATTGGCAGGTGGCGGTCAGGACCACAGACGCCCTTGCTCCCCTCACCAGCCCTACCTACCCCCACTTACTGCATGGCTGTCCAGCTTGTGGCTCAGGCTCTGAGTGAATTTGTCCAGACACTCCTAGGCAAGAAGAGGCACAGAGAGAGTATCAGGCATGGGCGGTAGGGCCCTCCCATCCCTAGACCCAGCCTGCTCTGGCCTGGCACCCGCAGACCCCAGACCAACCCTCCCCTTCCACAGGATCTCTCCACATCCCAGACCCCACCCCAGCCTGGTTTGGACCCTCCACATACCGCCATCATGGGCTCTGGTGGACCCAGGTGGGCCAGGTCACAAATGCCAACAATGAAGGCCCGGCTGGCGGCAAGGTAGTGGCGCCCACTTTCCAGGAGGCCATTACCCAGCTTGAGGAGCTAGGAAGCAACAGAGCAACGGGGAGTCGTGCCACGCGCCACCAATACCCAGTGCCACCCCCGCTCCTGTCCTACTTCCTCTCCCCTTTCCCAGGGCTGTGCCCCTCCCTGCCCCTCCTCATCTACACTCCTCTGTGGCCCAGACCAGTTTCTAACACACACGTGGTGCTTCCTCATCTCTGTTTCTTTGCTCCCACTACTCCATGCCTGGAACAAAATTCCTCCCAGCCTGTCACCGAAGCCAGTGTCAGCTTCACCTCCAAAACGTCTCTCCTGCCCTGCTCCGTCTGCTTGGATCCAGAGTTCCCCAGAAATGCCATCCTCACGCTCTATCTGACACCCAGGATGAATGTTCTATCTGGTTGGTATTAAATTCTACAGTATTTACTGTCTACAGTTGTCCATTCTGTGCTTAGTAAACATGCCCTCATAAATATTAATCCGTCAGCTAGGCCCAAGGGTCAGGGCAAAGATGGTGCTCCTAGGGCCCATTCTGTCTGGCCCTAATTACAAACAAGGAGGTTTGATAAACAAAGGGACAAGTGACTGGCCAGAGGAGGATCTCTGGGAGAGCAAGGTGTCCAGCCTTTTCCTTAACCACCTCACCTTCCTTCCCAAATACCTGAATAAGGAACTTTCATAAGATTGAACTAGTGACACACTGGTACATCCATACAATAGCATGGGGCAGCAAGGCAAAAGGAATGAGCTATTCATCTGTGAACTATTAATGAACTGCTGATCACTACTGATATGCCACAACTTGAATAAACTTCAGAGACATTATTCTGAGAGGAACAAAAAGGCCAGGCCAATCTTGAACGGTCACATACTATATGATTCTACCTAGATAACAATCTAGAAAGGACAGAAGCCTAGAAATAGAAAACAGATGAGTGGTCGTCATGGATGAGGAAGGGGCTGGGGAGGGGGGTTATCATTACAAAGAATGGCACAAAAGAGTTCCTTTGTGGTGATACGAGTTTTTTTTTTTTTTTTTTTGCAGTACACGGGCCTCTCACTGCCGTGGGCTCTCCCATTGCAGAGCACAGGCTCCGGATGCGCAGGCTCAGCAGCCATGGCTCACGGGCCCAGCCACTCCGCGGCATGTGGGATCTTCCCGGACCAGGGCACGAACCCGTGTCCTCTGCATCGGCAGATCTATACGTGTGATAAAGTGCCATTGAATTATACACAAAGATTTTTTTTTAAGAGTATATGCAAAACAGGTAAAACCCAAGTAAAGTCTTTAGACAGTTCGTTGTATCATGCCAACAGCAATTTCCTGGTATGGGGAGTATACTACAGTTATGGAAGATGCTGTCATTGGGGGAAGTTGGGAGATAGGTACGTGGGATCTCTCTGTACTATTTTTGCAACTTCTTGTGACTCTGCAATTAACTAAAAATACAAAGTTTAACTTAAAAATATATGTATATATTCATAGGTAAACTGAATCACTTTGTTGTACAGCAGAAACTAACACAACACTGTAAATCAACTACACGTCAATTAAAAAATGTATATATTATTTGGTCACCTGCTAACTTTCAGGACATGGTATAGGCACTGGGGATTGAGCAAAAACAAAATGGAAAAGTTCCTCATGACACTTCCATTCCAGTGGGGAAGAGTAGACAAGAAAAAAAATTGGCAAGCCTGACAGACACAGGCTAAGGTGACCCCTGATGATCCCACCCTTGCATAATCCTCACCCCCTGAGTGTGGGTGAGTGAGACCTGTGAGTTGCTTCTAATCAGTAGAATACGATATGGCAAGGGCGATGGGATGACACCCCCAAATGACAAAGGGGACAGATTCACTGCTGTGGTCACATTCTGACGTAAACTGATGCCATCTTGCCAGCACTTGCAAGGGAGACTGCTGCTGGCACTAAAGAAGCAGGCTGCTATGAAGTAAACCGCCTACGGACAGGGCCCGGTGGCAGGGAACTGTGGGTGGCCTCTAGGAGATGAGCGCCTCCATCCGGCAACAGCAAGGACCTGAATTCTGCCAACAACCACGTGAGCTCAGAAGAAAACCCTCAGCTACGGATGAGGCTACAGCCTCTGTCAACACCTCGGCTGCGGCCTGTGAGACCCTGAGCGGAGCACCGTCAAGCTGCGCTCGACTCCTGACCCACAAAACCTACGATAACACCTGTGCGTTGTTTTAAGTCACCGAGTTTGTAATAACTTGTTACACAACAATAGAAAACTAATACCGCGAGTAAACATAAAAGGTGTCAGACTGAGATAAAGGCTGTAAAGAAAAAAAAAGTCAAATAAGGGAGGTGGGAGTGTGCCGTTTTTATAAAGAATATCTAGGAAGGCCTTACTGTGTGTATTCAAGTGTTTTACTGGTTTGTTTTCCATGGCTAGTCTGTGAGCCCCCTGAGGGCAGAAACAGCCTGCTTCTCCCTGAGGCGCCCACGGCTCGCATAATGCAGGTCTCAAGAACCGACCAAGTAAGCCCACAGGTGCTCTTGTTTTCCAAGACTCTGAGCCCCTTCAGGGCACAGAACCACTTTTTGGCTCCTCTGTAGCCCCAAACATCTACCCCACCTGGTTAGCATTCAGTAATCCCCGGAACTCATTCTTGGTCTCTAGTTTTCTCCCTGGCCTCACCCCTCTCATCTTAATCCCACCCCGGGTCACCTCTCTCCACGTCAGGATCACCTTTTCCAGCCGGGTCTCCAATTCCGACACTTCGGCTTCCACCAGCTCGATAGAGGCTCTGGGAAAGGAGGGATGGGGTCACAGGAACAGAGCTTGGGTCCATCTGGTCTGTCCACCTCGGCAGGGCCGGGGGTCAGGGTTAGGGGGTGAAGGGTACAGACGGAAAAGGCTGATGATTTAAGAACTGCCCACCCACCCTCTCTGGCTCGCTCACTCTGCACACTGTGGGAGCTACTACAGCCCAGGCCAGAGCAGGAAGGGTAGAAAGAGGGTGGATGTGGCGAGGGCAGGAAGTTGCTAACCGCCCAGTGCAGGTGCTGGGGGAGGGGCAGGGGTCCAGAGAGAGGGAGGAGGGAATGCCAGCTCTGGGAGTGAGAGAGGCTGGAGGGGCCCCCTTCACACATGCAGTGGGTGGCGAGCATCAGAGCATGAGATTCGATAGCAGAGGTACTGCTTTGGCCCATAAGCTGGATCTTGTCCCTTTGAGACTTACTCCCTGGAAAGACATCCTCCGACTTGGGGAAGGTGTGCGTGTGTATTAGGGGGTGTTGGACCTCCCCGCCTCTGCCTGCCCCCCTCCCCCGCCCCTGGAGACCTGTGCACACTTACCGGAAGCGGGGTGAGTCCTTAAGGCACTCCTCAAAATCTAGCTTGACCGTCATCTCAGCTTGACTGCTCCGGGGCCAGTGGGCCCTGGGGCCTGGAGGGTGGGGATGCAGGTGTCGGTACTCCCTGCCCCGGGGGGAGGTGGCGTGCTGATGAGGAAGAAGGAAAGGATCCTCTCCTGGGTAGAGCCTGGGGGGCGCGATTCTTTCCCTAAGTGGAAGGGGTGTCCTAAGAGGAGCTCTCACCCCACACTTCCAGGCAACGCTGGGAGGGGTAGAGGCGGGGCCTGGGCGGTGGAGAAAGGCCCTGAGATCAGAGAAGCCACAGCCCCGCCCTCAGAGCCTATCTGCAGTCACCTTCCTACCGGGACCCTGGTCTCTGCTTCAGTCTCCTTCAGTGGTTGAGTTGTGGGGGCCTGAGACATACAGGTTCAAATCCTGATTGCGTGACCCTGGGCAAAGCTCTCTGATTCCTCAGTTTCCTCATCTGAAAGATGGGCATGATAATTCCTACGTCCAGGGTGTGTAAGAATTAAAGATGATACTGGTGTGTGGCTGACTGAATCACACCAATCATTGTCAGACGGCTGCAGTGGGGTCTTCTTGGACTCCTGGGGGCCTGTTGAGTCCAATCCCCCAGACCACTCCAAGCTTTCTTCTCTGCTCTGCTTGCCTGTGGTTTCCTGTGTGTGAACTTCCCTTTCTGCCCCCCACTCCTCAATGACAGCTCAGGCCCAGCCTGGACCCCCAATACCCAGACTCCTGCTTTTCTTCTCTTTATTGTCTACCCCTACCAAGGGTGTGAAGGCGGGGACAGGTTGGCCCCCACCCCATCCCCAGCTGGCTACAGTTTCCATCGTCTGGTTTCCTCCTCCTGAGTCCACTGGAGCTGCAGGGTTTCATCTGGAGAGAGGAGGGACTGGGTTAGTGGCTTTCTTGCAGCAGGCAAAAGATCTGGCCCATGCGACCCCCTGACTCCCTAGAACCGACCCACTCAGCCCCTCTCCCTCCCTGGCCAGCCCCTTGCCCCTGCTCAGGCTCACATCTGTGCTGGTTTTGGTTTGAGGAGTTTGGGTGGCTTCCAGGTTCCCTCTCTGAACCTTCGGTGCTTTGCCAGTTCAGCCCCTTGGATACCAGCCACTGACACCAGCCAGACATTGCTCGGGACCCACTGTCTTTGGAGGACGGGGCAGTACCTGGAGCAGGGTAGGTGGCAGAGAGGAATCAGGAAGGAGGCATAGGGGCAGCGGTGGTGCTAAGCTGGCAGGAGGTCCCGATCCCTCTGCGCCTCCCTGGGTCCCTCCATACAATCCACGTTGCACACAATGATGTTGAGGGCCTCTCTCATCACCTGCTGCTGACCTACTGGCCTGAGGGGAATGGGGGTTGGGGGGATGGGAGCTTGCCAAGAGCCAGGCCTGGTGAGATAGTGGCCTGGTGCCCTCACCAGGCTTCGATGACATCATTGTCACCTTCAGGGAACTCTCGGTGGCCTTGTAATCCTGCGAGGGGCTTCCAGTGTGGTCCAGCAGACGGACCTCAGTGCTTATGGGATTCTCAATCACGCAATTCAAGCTTGTGGAGCCTGGAAGCATCACAGGATCAGGGTTGGGGCACCCATCAGTCTGTTGGTTCTCGGCCACCGCCCCGCTCCCAGGCTGACCCAGCCCAGCTCTCACTGGTCTGCTGCTCATCTTCTGTGTCCTCCTCAAGTTCAGGGTGGGGAGAGCACCTCAGATATCTTCGTTTGCTATAATACTCCTTGCGTCGCAGATCAATTTCCTTCTCCAACACGACGGTGGTGGATGAAGCTGGGGACTGATTTCTTAAGGCAGGGGAAGCTGAGGAGTCACCCAAATCAATCTGAGTCATGTGGCCACCTAGCGAATACAGGCCACCAGCTCCACTGTGACCCCCAAGCCCCGGGGAGAAGCTCAAGCCCCAGGTTCTCATCTCACTTCTATCACCCCCCACCCCCCGTTTTTAGAAAAAAGTCAGTGACTTTTCCACCGGCCACGGTTCGCTTGGCTTTCTGTTCCTCCTCCCCAGCCAGCTTTCCTTGGGGGCTATCCTGATGAGGACCCCACTCCAGCTGCCCTCTGTCTTCCCTGGGGTCACCTTCCAGCATGGCCTCCCTGTCAGCCAGCAGGGCCCTGAGGAAGACAGGCCATGGTGGAGAAGGTTCTGGACTACAATTACCTTGGGTCCCTGGGGCCCCACCATAGCTAACCTTTGACTTCTAGGATGTGGTTCCTGGCCGCCAGGCCAAGCTCACCTTTGACTCCTCTGGTCAGTCCTCTTGCCCCGCCTCTCTCCACAGGCCTGGGCTCTGAGGCCAGCATCACACCTCGACTGCCATTGCTCATACTGACACTGCCCACACTGCTGTTCTTGTTATTATCCAAGGGCAGCTTTTTCGGAGGCTTGAGGAACTTTCCTTCATTGTAGTGTGCCTTGCGGCGCTTTTCAAAATCACTGGATTCTGTGGGCCAGCGTCAGAGCTTGGCTTTCCTGCCAGGCTCTCGCTGAAGGCTCACGCCACCCACTTTCCACTCAATCCCCACCCCACATCTTACGTGTCTTGGAAAAGTTGTCTGAAGACCCTGAGCTTCTGTTATCACTGTACAGGAAGACCTTGGGGCAGAAATTGTCCATTGTTGCAAACCTGAAGGGGAGGGAAGCCAGTTGGGGGCACGGAAGGGAGAGAACAATGGGAGCAGGTGGTAGATGGGGCCAAGCTGGCTGACTCCCCCACTTTGTTTTTGTTTTTGTTTCTTGCAGTACGCTGGCCTCTCACTGTTGTGGCCTCTCCCGTTGCGGAGCACAGGCTCCGGACGTGCAGGCTCAGCGGCCATGGCTCACGGGCCCAGCCGCTCCGCAGCATGTGGGATCCTCCTGGACCGGGGCACGAACCCGTGTCCCCTGCATCGGCAGGAGGACTCTCACCTCTCTGCTAGCTCCTCAGGAGTCATTGTGTGAGAGGTCCCCGCGAGCAGGTCTTCGTCGCTGTCCTGCAGCCTGCACAGGAGGGAGGAAGCAGTGCCTCAGAAGGGGATAGCAGGCAGTCCCCCACTCCTTTGAGTAGGGAAGAGAGTCTGGGCTGAAGGGCTAGGGCTGAGGGCTCAGCACCTGTGGTTGGGAGTGCGGGGCTCATCCACCTTCATAAATCCATAGTCCTTGTCAGCAGGGTGGTAGGTCGCCAGAATATTCATTTCATCCCAGCGCTGACACTTTTTCCTTCGGGTGAGGCAAGGACACAGAAAAGGGGGAGGAAACCTTCTAGTGCCCTCCTCCTCACAGCCCTCTCTCATTCTTACAGTCATTCAAAAACTGTTGCTTGCACCCCCTTGTAGTTCCAGAGGTGTAGGAGGCTGGGGATGGGGTCACACCTGATGACAATCACGTACGATGTAGTTAGGGTACATGCTGACTTCTTATCCGGTACCTGCTACTCTCTCAAAGGCTAGGAACCTCAGATTTCCTACCCAATTACCCTCACCTACTCTCACTTTTAGTTCTTGGCACTCCGCCCCTTCTCCCCTGACTCCGCCTCCTCTAGTGTCTGGAATCCCTTCCTCCCGGGCTCCTTACCTCTCCGCCCTGGGGGATTTGTGCATCACGGTGGAGCTTCTGTTTTTTAGTATGCTCCGGGGCCGGTCCTCACAGGGTTTGTCGGGGTGCATGCAAGTTGACCCGGAGTGCGGAATGTATCCCGAGTTGTACACCCCAGGCCCCCCGGACCCCAGGTTGGACGTCCCGCATACACTGGTTCCAGGGAAGGGGGGATTAAGCCCGCCAGGGTGTGTACCGGACCCGGGATGCCGGTTGAGGCCGGAACCGAAGACTGCTGTCCCTCCGGAGGGCTGGCTAGAACCAGGACTGCCAATTACGGTTCCCCCGGAGTGTATGGGGGGCCCAGAACCGTAAAACATGGCTACTCCGCAGGGCAGCCCGGCGCCTGCCTCGACTCCTCCGATGCCTCCGGGCACTCCCCTGGTTGGCCCTCCAGGAGATTCTCCGTCGAGGCCGCTAGTAGCCCCCAGAGATTCCTGCTTCTCCATGGCACCACTAACGGGCCACGCTAAGCTACCCCGCCCCGGCTCCCTGCACCACATAGCCCCGCCCCCACCGCGGCGGGCGGGGGACGCTTGGGCTAGGCCTGGGTCCCCTCCCCCACTGCTCCCTGGAGCCGCGGGGGGCGGAAAAACTGTATAGGGACCTCGGGCTGGGAGCCTCTCCGCTCGCCCCTCCTCTCCTGTCCCACCCTAAGACTTTTCTTTGTCTCTGGGATTTGTTCCCGCCTTTCTCCCCATCGCTGCCCTCATCCGAATTATCCAATCGTAGTCAGGGGTCCTGGCCGTGGGGCGTGAAGCCTAATTGTGACGTCACAGTCCTCTAAGCTTAGCGAGAGCGTCGAGTGAGTTGTGCTGGGGGTTTGTTGACAGCTCTGGGGGAATCTTTGGGGAATATCAGCGCCGTTGCTTGAAACTTCCTGCCGGGGTTCCTTTGCATTCTTTATTCGTGGCTTTAAAACCTCAAGATAGGCTTGACTAGAAACATCCGCGAGCTTTTTTTCCCCCCAAAGCCGGGCCGCTCTGCCTCTGCGGAGAGTTGTGATACAAAGTGGAGGGACTGCGACACTCTAGAAAGACATAACCGGTCTCAGTGGTAGGGAGGGCAGATATTTTCATTTACAAAGCTACCAGTTCCCTGCTCTGGGAACTCAGAGCTCGCTCACACCGCTTCGAAACGAGCAGAGCGAAGGAAAGCTCCCCCCTCCCCTTGCCGTAAAGCGAATACTTCAAGGTGTTGCCTGCTTCGACGAAGGCGGGGTCTTCGGTGCAGCTGTCGCAAAGCTGAAAGTGTTTGGGCACCAACTCCCCCCCGTCGCGTCGTAAAGATGCCTGCGGCAGTCGTTTCTCCCACTGTCGCAAAAGCTCCCGGCCCGTCTTCACCCCTCTGAAGCCACTCCGTCACCTCGCCCGTGTCGTAAAGCAAACCTGCCCGACCCTGTCGTCCTTTCTCTTCCCACCGTGGTAGTCCTTAGTTCCCTAACCCGGGATGCTTTATCGCCCGGCACTGCCGTAAAGCATATCTGGCCCCAACCCCCCGGTCCTATTCCCTCAGGGCGTCCGTGCACCGCGGTTGCCACGGTGCCGCCAAGCGCGGCTGTCGCGCGGCCCCGGTGTCAGCGGCGATGGCGGCGGGGTCGGGTGGGAGTGGGGGCTCTGGGGGAGGCCCCGGGCCGGGGCCGGGTGGGGGTGGGGGCCCCCCCGGCGGGAGCGGCCCAGGACCGGGGTCCGGCGGGGGTCCGGGCAGCGGCGGGGAGCTGCACCCGCGCACCGGGCGCTTGGTGAGCCTATCGGCCTGTGGGCGTACAGCGCGGCGGCAGCAGCCGGGCCAGGAGTTTAATCACGGGCTGGTGTTGAGCCGGGAACCCTTGCGCGATGGACGCATCTTCACCGTCCGCATCGACCGCAAGGTGCGGAGCTGGGGCCGCGGAAGAGAGATGTGGAGGGTGGTGGGAGGGGACTAGAAGGAGATGGGGGAGGCCAGCCAGGGTAGTCCACATCACCGGGTACCGAGAGGGAACCGCCAGACAGGACACCAGGTAGGTGATGGGCGGGAAGGGACCATGAAACGGAAACATTCAGTCTTAAGGAGAAGGAGACAAGGAGAGCTTGAGTTTTCTTAAGATCCAGGAGCAGGGAAGGGACGTGGGGCCCCACCCACTATAATGACTAGGGAACAGATCTGGAACAATTTTGGGGAGATGGAGGATGGAGAGATGTCAGAAGTGTGATGGGAGGAGAAGAGAGATAATCAAAAGAAGAACAACCATTGAAGGACAAACTCACCGGTTTGGCCAGAAAGGTGGATGAAGAGAGATATTCAAGGAGCAAGAGGTGTGTGTGCCTGTGCATAATGTGGTGAAGAGGCCGGGTGCACAGAGACAGAATTTGGGAGAAGGGTGAGTTTGAGTGCAGCCAGAGTCTAGGAGAGAAATAGGCCATATACAAGGAGGGAGAGAGCCATATACAAGAGCAAGGAATATGGACGTGGAGAGCTGTGAATTTGGCTGGTTGAGGGGCCACAGAGACCAGGGAAGTTAGAGGCGGCAGGGGGCTGGGGCCAGGGAATTTAGCCAGCCTGGTGGGGAAAGGCGTGGTGTTGTAGACAGTGAGCACCCACAGTACAAAGCAGAGTTGCTAAAGGAGAGCGGGCCCAACCATCCCCTGAGACCAGAGTCCAGAAAATACCTGTGGGACTGCATCTCTGGATGGTGATGCCTTGTGTCTCAAGAGAGCAAAGCCAGTTAGCTGTCTGAGAGGTGGGAAGAGGGGGACACAGTGGCCTGTGAAATGTGGTTTCCTAGTGGTGGGAGACCCATTCGTGGCCCATCCTGAGTCCCTGTCCATCACCCCATCACAGGTCAACTCCTGGAGTGGCTCCATTGAGATTGGGGTGACGGCACTGGACCCCAGTGTGCTGGACTTCCCAAGCAGCGCCACGGGGCTGAAGGGGGGCTCGTGGGTAGTGTCAGGCTGCTCGGTGCTGAGGGATGGACGTTCTGTGCTGGAGGAGTATGGGCAGGACCTGGACCAGCTTGGCGAAGGGGACCGTGTGGGCGTGGAGCGCACAGCTGCTGGGGAGCTGCGGCTCTGGGTGAATGGGCGGGATTGCGGCGTGGCCGCCACGGGCCTGCCAGCTCGTGTCTGGGCCGTCGTGGACCTTTACGGCAAGTGCACCCAGATCACCGTGCTACCCCCTGAGCCGGGCTTCAGCCCCCCTACTCCCGTCCCCACACCTCCCCTCGAACCCTCTGCTCCCGCTGAAGATTCTACCTGGTCTGAACAGGGGACCTCTGGGGATGAAGGTGAGAACACAGCTGGGGCAGTGGTGGAGGAGTGGGGCAGAGGGAATGGCTGAAGGAATGGGGGAAATGTAGTGACAAGTAGGGTATGGGCAGGGCCACTCAGACCCCCGAGTCTGTTGAAGGGGATAGCAGGGACTAGAGGAGGGGTGTCATGGCTGTGGGCCCTGCAGCAGGGGCCGAACCCTTATTCCCCTCCTATCCCACTTGGTCGCCAGCCTTCACGGTGTCCCCCGCGCAGGCCCGGCCGGAGACGTTTCCTAACAGCCTTGAGTCGCATAA
This sequence comes from Leucopleurus acutus, assembly GCF_964270905.1. Lineage (NCBI taxonomy): Eukaryota > Metazoa > Chordata > Mammalia > Artiodactyla > Delphinidae > Leucopleurus > Leucopleurus acutus. The sequence continues at coordinate 51,772,649 of NC_139161.1, read as the reverse complement.
TGGTGAGGGCTCCGGGGAGGTCCCGGGAAGGGGAGTGGGAAGTGAGGTGGACAGGGAGGGACCTCAGGAGAGGGGTAGGGGGAACACGGCAAGCCTGAGGATGAGGAGACTCATTTCTGCTTCCTTCCTCCGCCCTGCTATCGCAGAATTTGCCAGCATGGAGCTCTCCGAGGTGGTGAGCAACGCCATCCTGTCTGCCTACAACGGGGGGCTCCTAAATGTGAACCTGAGCTCCCCACCGGCAGGGGAAGCACCGGGGCCGAGCGGCACTGCCACCTCACCCATCCTCACTTCCAACGATGCCCTCCTTTTTCACGAGAAGTGTGGAACCCTCATCAAACTCAGCAACAATAATAAGACGGCAGAGCGCCGCCGGCCCCTGGATGAATTCAACAATGGGGTTGTCATGACCAACCGCCCACTCCGGGACAATGAGATGTTTGAGGTGTGCAAGGCCCTGGGGTCTGGCTGGCACCTCACCCTCCGGGAGCTAGAGATGGGGCTTGATGCTGGAAGGGGGCGGGGGTGGCCTGGGGAAGAGCCAAGGGCACAGAGTTTTTTCTCTGCATTTACATTCCCCGCCTCTCCCTTCCACTGTCACTACACCCAAGATCCGCATCGACAAGCTCATAGATAAGTGGTCAGGCTCCATTGAGATTGGTGTCACCACCCACAACCCCAACAATTTGGAGTACCCAGCCACCATGACCAACCTGCAGTCAGGTACCAGCCCCCGGCAGGGTGGGCATGGCCTGTGGTTGCTGAGGTGAAGGGAGCCCGTACCCTAACCAGGGTGTCCGCTTCCCCCAGGCACCATCATGATGAGTGGCTGCGGGATCCTGACCAACGGCAAGGGCACCCGCCGGGAGTACTGTGAATTCAGTCTGGATGAGCTGCAGGTGAGGGTGGGCTCAAAGCGCGGGCCAGTCTCCAGGGGTGCCCGGGCACTGTGCAGCCCTGCCTGGGCACTGTGCTCTCTGACCTAGGGCAAGGCCCTTTATCTTTTGCTTGAAGGCTCCTTCTGAGAAGGCAGGGTTGCCCAACAGTTAGGCACTCAAATTTGGGAGTCAGATGGGTTTAATTCATTTCTCTGTTTGGCCATTCGTGGTAGTGACCTGCAGCAAGAAACTTATCCTCTTTGGTAGTTGTTTCTTTTTTTTTTTCGCGGTACGCGGGCCTCTCACTGTTGTGGCCTCTCCCGCTGCAGAGCACAGGCTCTGGACGCGCAGGCTCAGCGGCCATAGCCCACGGGTCCAGCCGCTCCGCGGCACGCGGGATCCTCCCGGACCGGGGCACAAACCCGCATCCCCCGCATCGGCAGGCGGACCCCCAACCACTGCGCCACCAGGGAAGCCCCTGTTTCTTCTTAATGTCTAGAAATGAACCCGTCAGTAGTTTTCGATAGACTGTCGTGAGGGTTAATAGGTCGGTGTTGATAAAGTGGTTTAACACAGTGCCTGACTTGCCTTGAGCATCAGAGTGGCCTGAGACGCGTGGGAGCCTTTTGGAGCTGTTTCCCTGTCGCATGGTGTGGTGGGAAGGCTCGAAGCCCACTCTGTTCTCACAGTCCCCAGGACAAGTCTGGAGCCTGATTGTGAATGGATTCCAGGCTGTTATTTTTCTGCTTTGAATAGGAGGGCGACCACATTGGTCTCACGAGGAAGTCCAACTCTGCCCTACACTTCTTCATTAATGGCATTGATCAGGGTAAGGGGAAGCTCAGAGAGAGCAGCTGGGCCAGGGCTTTTGCTGTGAGGGGGTCTGTATCTCATTCTCTTGCCTGTTTCATGCTCCATCTCCCTATATTGACTCTTCTCCCCTCATCCCCCCATTCCCTGTGCCTTCCACCCCCGCAGGCGTGGCTACCCCCTTGACGCCCCCAGTGGTGTACGGTGTGGTGGACTTGTATGGGATGGCTGTGAAGGTGACCATCGTCCACAATAACAACCACAGTGACCGCCTACGCCGGAACAATGCCATCCTGCGGGCGCTGTCCCCTGAGGGTGCTCTCCGCCGGGCTGCTCCTGCGGCCCAGGCAGAACCCGAGCGCCTGCTCTTCCACCCCAACTGTGGGCAGAAGGCAGCCATCACCCACGAGGGACGCACTGCCCTGAGGCCCCAGTATGGCCCATGGGGTGGGGAGAAGCCTGCGGAGGGGCTCTGATGGGATTGGGGGGAGGGGTGGGGCAGTGGGAGGCAGCAGGAGTCTGGTGTGGGGCATCCTGGACAGAGAAGGGGGGCCTCTTGGAGTGTGAAGCGTGGCTGCTTGACTTGGGTAGTGGGTGTCGGGCAGGCATCGCCGGGCTGAGCTTTGGCACACTCAGTATGTGTGTCGGGATCTGAGTCCCCACTTGCTGTGCCCTCAGTGCCACTGACGACTTCAATCATGGCGTGGTACTGAGCAGCAGAGCCCTGCGGGACGGAGAGGTGTTCCAGGTGCGCATCGACAAGATGGTGGACAAATGGGCTGGCTCCATTGAGATTGGCGTCACCACCCACAACCCTGCCTACCTCCAGTTGCCCTCCACCATGACCAACTTGCGCTCTGGTGAGCTCCCAAGAAGGGCAGGGCCAAGATAGGATGCTAGGGGGGAAGCCGTCCCTGAAGCCCTGAAGCTTGTTCTCCAGCCCCTCTTTCACTTGTCACATTTATGACGACGCATTCAGTGGCTGAGGAGTGCCATGTGGACAGGGCCTGTGGCTGGCTTGGGAACTGCAGAGTTTTCTTGCCCTGCTCTGGGAAGCAAGCAAGTGTCAAAGAAAAGGCGGGATGGGCTAATGGCTTTGGGGAGTAATGTGGGGACCGCTATGTAGAGGAGAGGAGCTCTGGCTTTCCCCTTATGGCCTCTGCCACTCCTTGTTCCCCTAGGGACCTGGATGATGACAGGGAATGGGGTGATGCACAATGGGACGACCATCTTGGACGAATATGGGCACAACCTGGACCGGCTCAAGGTGGGAGAGTGGGGGTACCGCCAGGTGTCGGCAGCAGGGAGGTAGGCAAGGTGGGGCTGCTGCGGGACCGGCCCAGGCAGGAACTCCGCCTGACTCCTCACTCCAGCCCCCCTTCTTCCAAGGCAGGGGACACGGTGGGCGTGGTGCGGCGGGAGGACGGAACTCTCCACTTCTTTGTCAATGGGATGACTCAGGGCCCCGCCGCCTGGAACGTGCCCCCGGGCGTCTATGCTGTCGTTGATCTCTATGGCCAGGCAGCCCAGGCCACCATTGTGGACGACGTGGGTGAGGGCCGGGCTGGGCAGGGGTTGGGGTGGCCTTGGGAGGCCTCAGAGACAACTGTAATCCTAATGGGTGATGTCCACTCTTGCAGAGGTGCCCCAGGTTCCTGAGCCACTCCCTGAGGGGAACAACCAGGTGTCTCCAAGCTCCCCGTCATCCGGGACCGGGGGCTCCGACCTCCGCTTCCACCAGCTGCATGGCAGCAACGCAGTCATCACCAACGGTGGCCGCACTGCGCTCCGCCACAACTGCCGCAGCGAGTTCAATGACGCCATCGTCATCTCCAACCGGTCAGTGTTGGCACTTTCATGTGCCCACTTTCCTACTACCCAGCGTCGGCCACCCAAGTAGGGCCTGTCTGATGGCCATTCTCCCTGGCAGGGCCCTGAGGGATGGAGAGCTGTTTGAAATTGTCATTCAGAAGATGGTAGACCGCTGGTCAGGCTCCATCGAGGCTGGTGAGGGGCACGTGTGTGTGTGTGTGTGTGTGTGTGTGTGTGTGTGTGTGTGCGCGCGCGCGCGCGCATGCATTGCAGTCAGGTGCTGGCTGCAGGAGGCTGGGGGCTCAGCTCAGACCCACCCCTGCCTCCTTCCAGGAGTGACCGCTATTCGGCCTGAGGACCTTGAATTCCCCAACACTATGACGGACATTGACTACGATACGTGGATGCTGAGGTTGGGCTGTCTGCTTTGGGGACCAGCTGGGTGGGGCTGGGTGGAGCTGGCTGGGATGAGGGACGCAGAGTTGGGGCATGTGGTGGCCATAGACAATGACAGACCCAGGAGTTCTGGCTGCCCAGTCCCTTCGATTCTGGGAAGCCCTCCCCCCACACCCTTAGGGAAGCTCCTGCTTTTCCCGGGGGGGACCCCAGGGATGAAGGATACAAGATTGGGTCTCAGACCCCAGATCGAGATCCCAGTCTGAGGCACTGGAAGGTTCCGACAAGCAGAGACTGGGCAGAGGCCTGTGTGGGGAGAGGAAGCTGGGAGGCTGACCTACTCCTTCTGTCATCCCCCCAGCGGCACAGCCATCATGCAAGACGGTAACACCATGCGCAACAACTACGGGTGTGACCTTGACGCGCTAGGCACGGGTGCCCGCATCGGCATGATGCGCACTGCCAAGGGCGATCTGCACTACTTCATCAACGGCCAGGACCAAGGCGCTGCCTGCTCAGGCTTGCCTCCCGGTAAAGGTGACTACTCCGTGGCTTTCGCCCTGCCACCTTCAGCCCAGCCCACCCCTGGCTATCAGGCTCCTGACCCCTTCCTTTCTTACCCAGAGGTGTATGCAGTAGTGGATCTATATGGCCAGTGTGTCCAAGTGTCCATCACCAATGCCACCGGCCCCATGGACAACAGCCTGGCGACCAGCAACACCGCCACTGAGAAGTCATTCCCCCTGCACTCCCCAGGTTCAGCCGGCAGGGAGGGAGGGAGGGCTCTGCCTGCCTGCTGTGGGCCTGGGGGATGCAGTTTCCAGGTCACGGAAGCTGTTCAAAGATAGGCTGGCTGCAGCAGCTGCAGACCGAGGGGGAGGGATCAACCCGTGGTGGGAAGCAGCCAAGAAGAGGGGAGGAGGTTACACCTGCTACACAGGGCCTAGACCCTTCCCCGCCACCAGCGGGCCGGGACACCGTAGCTGGGCGTGGCAGGTTTGGGACTGGGTCTTGCCTCGGTGAAAGAGGAGTCAGGGGTCTTGAGGGTGCACTGGAGGTGGGACCTTCGCGTCAACTTCCTGCTTCACCTGAAAGCTTTGCCTGTGTCCTGTCTGAAGCTTGCTGCCCCAGTCCTCCCCCATCCTCTGGTGCCATCTTTCCACAGCGGCTGGCGTGGCTCACCGATTCCACAGTACTTGCGGCAAGAACATCACCCTGGAGGAAGACGGCACGAGGGCGGTGCGTGCTGCCGGCTACGCCCACGGCCTCGTCTTCAGCACCAAGGAGCTCAAGACCGAGGAGGTCTTTGAGGTGGGCTGTGGCGAAGTGACAGGGGAGGTGGCGGACCCTTCACAGCAGAGCCAGACTGCTTCCCACCCTCCTGCCCCACAGTGCCACTGAGAGTTCCTCTCTCTCACAGGTGAAAGTGGAGGAGCTGGATGAGAAGTGGGCTGGTTCCCTCCGGCTAGGGCTGACCACACTAGCACCGGGGGAGACGGGGCCTGGAGCGGGCAGTGGCCCGGGGCTGCCTCCCTCCCTGCCAGAGCTCCGGACTAAGACCACCTGGATGGTGTCCAGCTGTGAAGTGAGGCGCGACGGGCAGCTCCAGAGGATGAACTATGGCCGGAACCTCGAGAGGCTGGGGGTGAAGCAGCTGACTTCAGGGACTGGGGTGGGCGTGGGAGTCGGGGTGGCGGGGAGAGGCGGGCTGAGCACTTGTCCTTGCCTCACCTTGGCCCTAGGTGGGGAGCCGTGTGGGCATTCGCCGAGGGGCAGATGACACGATGCACGTCCTGGTAGATGGAGAGGATATGGGGCCTGCAGCCACCGGCATTGCCAAGGTAGACCCAAGACCAGCACTGGGCCTGGGAGTGGGGTTGAGGTCCTCCACTGATCTCTGACTTCTGGGTCTGTGTGCCCCCAGAGCGTGTGGGCCGTGTTGGATCTGTATGGGCCAGTGCGGAGTGTTTCTATTGTCAGCTCCACCAGGCTGGACGAGCCAGAAGGCACCCAGCCTCCTTCCCCCAGCTCGGACACTGGCAGCGAGGGCGAGGAGGAGGATGAGGGCGAGGAGCACAGCCTGGAAGTAAGAGGCAGCAGCAGGGCCCACTGGGCACAGGGAGGGACCGTTGGTGGCCCGTTGGGTCGTCTTCAGGTTCTCTGATCCAGCCCTGGGTGGGCGGAGGCTTATCTGCAGGCTCTGTCAAGCCCAGTGGGGTGGCTCAGGCCTCGTGTCGGCCGCCCCGCAGCTCACTCTCTCCTCCACACCAGGGCCAGAATCAAGTGGCCGTTATGCCCACAGCCCTCGAGTTCCTAGAGAACCATGGGAAGAATATTCTCTTGTCCAACGGGAACCGTACAGCTACACGAGTGGCCAGCTACAACCAGGGCATCGTTGTCATCAGCCAGCCCCTGGTGCCCCAGCTGCTGGTCCAGGTGGGCCTCACCTCCTTGTCCCCGGCTCCTCTTGCTCAGGGTGACCCAGGGCCAGCCCTCCTGCAGAGAGGCTTTTCCAGGTTGAGGACAAAGTGGAAGGCATGCCCTTTGGGTGAGCTTCCTGGGCTTTTGTTCATATCCTGTGGTGGCAGTTGTATATCAGTTTCCAGGAAGTACCCACCTGGGGGCTGTGACGAGGGAAGCAGTGGAGAGGGGCTGAGGGATGCCAGGGAGACTCCTGATTCTATATGTGGGAACAGGGCATGCTTTCCAGAGGAGGGGGTCTTGTGCTGCAGACTACAATTTGTCAGAGTTAGGCAGGTGAAGAAAGCCCATGGGGACAAGAATCCTTTTAGAAGCAATAACAAGACCAAGGCTGAAAGAAGGAAGGACACAGCTGAATTTGCAGTTTCCTGTCCGTCCAGGCATCGGAAGGGGTGGCATCCCAGGCCACACTGTGGGGTGCCGTCTTCTCTCCCTGGCTGGGGTGAGGAGCCCGGTCCTGCAGGGTGGGTGACCTCTTTGTAGGAGGCCATGATTGCGGAGTGGTTGCCTTCTCCCCAGGTACGGATAGACTTCTTGAACCGGCAGTGGACATCTTCCCTTGTCCTGGGAGTCATTACCTGCCCACCGGAGAGGCTCAACTTCCCTGCTTCTGCCTGTGCCCTCAAACGGGCGGCCTGGCTGCTGCGGGGCCGTGGGGTCTTCCACAACGGTCTCAAGGTGGGTAGGGAGCAGAGAGAAGGGGGAGGGGCTGGCCGAGAGGAAGAAGAGGGGCCCCTAGCCCTGGAGCTAGGACCGTAGGTATAAAGGCGTCCTGTAGTGGATGGGCAAGGGCGTGAGCGGCGTTACCTGGTCAGTCTCGGGCTCATCGTCTCCTCCTACATCCCTGCCGTGGAGAATGTTGCGGGGGGTGGGGCTGGGGGAGGTGGAGTCTAGGTAACTGAAGCAGGGGCAGAGCCTGGGCAGTGGGCAAGTGTGGAGGCAAAGCCCAGGGACTGGCGACCCGAAGCTTAGTGAAGGGCCGGGGCGGCTGCTGCCGGTGGGAGTCTGATCTCTGGGAAGACAGTAGGTCTCTCCCCCCAGATCTGTGAGAAGTTTGGGCCAAATCTGGACACATGTCCTGAAGGCACCATCCTGGGACTGCGGCTAGACAGCTCTGGGGGGCTGCATCTCCACATCAATGGGATGGACCAGGGAGTGGCTGTGCCAGATGTCCCCCAGCCCTGCCATGCGCTCGTGGACCTCTACGGGCAGTGTGAGCAGGTTAGTGGCAGCAGAGGCGGGGAGGAGTGGTGCCTGGGAGGCTGGGCTGTCCAAGGACAGGGGAAGTCTGGAGTTCAAGGAGGGGATCAGCAGGCTCTGGGGGCTGGTCACACTCTGGCTGACCACCCCTCTCCCCTGCAGGTGACAATCGTGACCCCTGAACCAGGGGCTGCCAGTGGAAAGAGTGCTGGAACCCAAGGGGACATGGAGAAAGCTGACATGGTGGATGGTGAGCCAGCCGAAGGGGCCAGGATCCCATCTCACCCCCACCTCGTACTTCTGGCCCCGGCTCCCGTGACCTTTGCCCCTTCTGCTCCCTCAGGTATCAAGGAGAGTGTGTGCTGGGGTCCACCGCCCACTGCTAGCCCCCTCAAGAGCTGTGAGTACCACGCCCTTTGCTCCCGTTTCCAGGAACTGCTGCTGCTTCCTGGTGAGTCCCCAGTCCCCCAGAACCTGCCTCATTCCCTGCCCAGCCCAGGGCCATGGCCGGAGCCCTGGAGACCAGTAGGAAAGAGGCCACATGGCTGAGACCCAGGGCGGGAGCCATGCCACAAAGTCTGCCACTCACTCTCCACAGAGGATTATTTCATGCCTCCGCCGAAGCGCAGCCTGTGCTACTGTGAGTCTTGCCGGAAGCTTCGAGGGGATGAGGCCCACAGGCGCCGTGGGGAGCCCCCGCGGGAATACGCTCTGCCCTTTGGCTGGTGCAGGTTCAACCTCAGGTACGTATGGGGCAGGGTCATGCTTCTCTCTCACTGTTCTTTGCCCCCTTGAGAAAGGGAGGTCCCGAGAGGGTGTATGGTAGAAGACAAAACTTCTTGTCTGGGGAATGACCTCGGGGAGCCAGTGACCTTTGTCCTATCTGTCCACCTCCTAGGGTGAATCCCCGCCTAGAGGCTGGGACACTAACCAAGAAGTGGCACATGGCGTATCATGGGAGCAACGTGGCAGCCGTCCGGAGGGTGCTGGACCGGGGGGAGCTGGGAGCAGGTACCGCGGCACCGGCAGAGGCCGGGCAGGCCGGGCCCATGGGCCATGGGGGGGCCACCCTGACCCAGCTCTCCTCACAGGCACTGCTTCCATCCTGAGCTGCCGGCCCTTGAAGGGAGAGCCTGGGCTGGGGTTTGAGGAGCCTGGCGAGAACTGCGCGCCTCCTCGGGAGCAGCAGCCCCCTCCAGTGCTGCTTTCCCCCTCCCTCCAATACGCTGGGGCTGAGGCCCTGGCATCCAAAGTGCAGTGAGTACACAGGAAGCAGGGCCTGGGGCCACACGGGTCGCCATGATTCCCTCTCCTCTCCCACCTTGTCTCCCTAGTTCCTCAGTCTCTACCCAGCCCTTTCTTCACACAGTCTTTGCACAAGTACCACTTATTTTGTCCTATCACAGAGAACAAAGAAGGGAACCCTAGGCATGTGGAAGTTATGCTCTTTCTTGCTCTAGAATGTTTATGCATAATAAGTATTTAGTATTTTTAAAGGTGACAAGTAAGTACTATGGAAACAAAAAGAGTGGGTGAAGTGGGTCAGAAGTGTGGTTGGAGCGGGCGTATGGTATAGGGTGGTCTGGGTAGACTTCATTAAGAAGGTGAGATCTGAGCAAAGACTTGGAGAAGGCAGGAGGGAGTTAGGCGAGCAGGCATTGGGAGGAAGGCCATTTCAAGTAGAGAGGACGGCTAGAGCCAGGTTCCTGTACGGAGAGAGTGATTCCTGAGAACAGCAAGGCCAGCTTCTAACTGTCGTGGTGGCAGCTGGAAAGGGGGAGAGGTCTTGGGCCCAGAGGTCTCACTGCCCTATTTATGCTTCTTACCTGACAGATTCCGGGACCCCAAATCCCAGCAGACACACCAGGCCCAGGTGGCGTTCCAGGTGTGTGTGCGCCCTGGCTCCTACACCCCCGGACCCCCTTCCGCTGCCCTCAGAGAGCCTCCCGACCCTCACTTCAGCCCAGCTGAACTTGAGTGGGTAACCAAGGAGAAGGGGGCCACACTTCTCTATGCCCTGCTGGTACGGGTGGAGTGAGGGGTGAGGCCGCACCACTACAAGCACAGTTGGGCCTCGGCCCGTGGACTCTGAATGACGACTGCCACCACCTCACTCCAGCGACCCACGGCACGCTGAGTGCTCAGCCTGGCAGATGCACAGGAGCATGCGGGCAGACTCTCAGACTAGCTGGGAAGCGGAGCTGTCTCCGTGCCCAGGGCTCGGACAGTCCCTCCCTCCGAGGTGAAGGCGCAGCGGGGAGCCCGGCCGCAGGCCCTGGGGAACCCTCTCCATGCACTGATCTGGGGAGCATGACTCCCCGCGACTCCTCCCCCATACACTTAATTTATTTCCGTTTCTGTTCTGGTTACTGTGAATTCCAGAGGAGTCTCCCGGTGCCCCACATGAAGCTGCTTTTCCGGCCCAGGCGGGAGTGGGGAAGGCGGCGCCGGGGGTCGGGCCTCTGTACAGTTGTTACTGACTCTGATTTCTAAGGAGCCAATAAACGCCGTCTCAGAGCAGCCGCCTCGGCCTCTCTCGCGCGCGCCTCTCGCCTCCCGGAGGAGCCCCGGCCCCGCCACGTCAGGGACTCCGCCCGCGGGGCCGGCCCGGTAGGGGCGTTTCGCGGTGCGCGGCCGGGGCGCAGCGGAGGCGTTTGGACACCGCGGGCACCCGTCGCGGGCGCTACCGTCTGCCCCGCCCCACCGCCCCGCCCCGCCCCACCGCCCCGCCCAACCCGCGAGCCCGCGGCCGCCCCGACTCCGGAAGGATTCGGCCGAGCGGCCGGATGTGACGCTACGGCCCAGGCGCTCGGGAGGCCGCGGAGAAAGCGACGAGAAGGCGGGTAGGGAGGGGCAGGCGCCCGGGTGGCGGGCAGGGGGCGGGAGCGCCAAGACCCCCGCCCGCGCACGCGGAGGAGCCGCGTTGAGGGTCGGTCCGGGCGGTGGGCACGTGACCGGGGCGGCGGGCGGGCGGCTTCTGCCCGGCCCGGCGCGCTACCCCTGAGCGCCCGCCTCCCCGTAGGCCCGGCCCGAGGTCTGGCAGCCAGCGACAGAGCCGGGCGCCCACGGCCCGAGCGCCCCCGGCAGCACCATGCCTGCGCTCCTGGAGCGCCCCAAGCTTTCCAACGCCATGGCCAGGGCGTTGCACCGGCACATCATGATGGAGCGGGAGCGCAAGCGGCAGGGTGAGACGGGGCCAAAGCGGGAGGATGCACGGCCCGGGGAGCACCGCTCTCCCAGGGCTGACCCCCCCACCCACGGGCAGACCAGTGCACAGCGGCCGAAGCTAGAGGGACGGACAGCCCCGTTGTGTCGGGGATTAGAGGCCACACCTAAACTCCAGCGCCCTGGAGCTGGGAAGGACCTTGGAGAGCACCTAATAAACCTCCCCGCCCCAGCCCCCGCGCGGTGATGGGGAAGCCTGTCCCCTCCTAGTGCTTTTGGTACTGGAGCAAGTACAAAGAGTACTGGGATAACCAGTTTTTGCCGGTCTTCATTCTCTAACATTCTGATAGTTTAACCATCCAGCCACTTTCTCTTTCTACCTGACTCTTATTCCAGAGGAGGAAGAGGTGGACAAGATGATGGAACAGAAGATGAAGGAAGAGCAGGAGAGAAGAAAGAAAAAGGAGATGGAAGAGAGAATGTCACTAGAGGAAACCAAGGAACAAGTAAGCAGTCTCTTCATCTCTCCCAGCTCTTTCTTCTCTTGGCTCTCCTGCCTTCACCTTCTCTCCCCTCCCCAGATCCTGAAGTTGCAGGAGAAGCTTTTAGCCCTACAGGAAGAGAAACATCAGCTTTTCCTGCAGCTCAAGAAAGTTTTACATGAGGAGGAAAAACGGAGGCGAAAAGAGCAGAGGTGAGATTGGAGAGCTAAAAATAAAATTGGGCCCAAAGTGTAACTGGGATCGGGTAACAAAACATCAGTGTTTAATGGCAAACGGGACGGGGAGGGGGGTGGGAACGGCATGGGTCGGACTTGTCTTTGATCTGCCTTCCTTTCCCTCCAGTGACCTGACCACTCTGACATCAGCGGCATACCAGCAAGGCCTGACCGTTCACACTGGAACTCACCTCCTCAGCATGCAGGGTAAGGATTAAAGAAACTGCTTGTCAGAATGCGCCTTCCAGTAGGTTGCTGCCTCATTTCAGCATCATGAAGCCCCTCTCCCTCTCTAGGGAGCCCTGGAGGACACAATCGCCCAGGCACCCTCATGGCAGCAGACAGAGCCAAACAGATGTTTGGACCCCAAGTGCTTACGGTAAGAACAGTAGAAATGGGTGTCTAGGCTGAATTTTTTTCCCTACTACTACCACCCAGACCCCAGCGTGCTTACCAGCCAGCACTCAAGTCATGAGTGTGTCCCACCAAACTGTGTACAGGAAATGAGGCAGTCACTTGAGTTTTTGCTTCATGGAGTTCACAGGCAGTTGAGTTCTCATCTTTCCTCCTTAGACCCGGCACTACGTGGGCTCAGCAGCTGCTTTCGCAGGGACCCCAGAGCATGGGCAATTCCAAGGCAGCCCGGGCGGCGCCTATGGGACTGCTCAGCCCCCACCTCACTATGGACCCACACAGCCTGCCTACAGTCCTAGTCAGCAGCTCAGAGGTGAGCAGTGGGAAAAGAGGAAGAGAGCTTTCCTCAAGGCCCAGAGGGAGGAGTGGGGAACAGGCTACGAGGAGGTTCTCGTGACTGTCTCTTGCCTCCTCAGCACCTTCCGCATTTCCTGCAGTACAGTACCTGTCTCAGCCACAGCCTCAGCCCTATGCCGTGCACAGCCACTTTCAGCCCACCCAGACAGGTGACGGACACCCCACGCAGGGGCCCAGTTTCACGGGTCCTCCCTTCCTTTCTCCATTCTCTACTCACTTCACACCCTTCCTCCCCACCTAGGGTTCCTCCAGCCTGGTGGTGCCCTGTCCTTGCAAAAACAAATGGAACATGCTAACCAACAGACGGGCTTCTCTGACTCAGTGAGTAGAGCCTTGCGAGGTCAGGGAAGGGCTACCTATGCTAAGGGGAGCCGCAGGTTGCCTCAGCTAACTTTGTTCTCTGCAGTCCTCCCTGCGCCCCATGCATCCCCAAGCTCTGCATCCAGCTCCTGGACTCCTGGCCTCACCCCAGCTCCCTGTGCAGATGCAACCAGCAGGAAAGGTAAGGTGGTAATCCAGCCCGTGAGAATCCCTACACGACAAGGAAACAGGACTGGGTAGGATAGGTGGTCCCCACCCCCATATTCCCTTCCTCCCTTGGGATGGCTCTCAGTTGGGCGTGGAGTAAAAGGGAGGGCACGCACGCTGACAAAGCCCTCCTTTCATCACCGCTGCCAGTCGGGCTTTGCAACCACCAGCCAGCCTGGCCCTCGGCTCCCCTTCATCCAGCACAGCCAGAACCCGCGATTCTACCACAAGTGACCATCAGATTTGATCTTCAACCTTGCCCCCAGCCCCTGCCGTGGGGGAGGATCCCTGGTGTGTCTTAGTCCCAGGCCAATAAAATCTACTTGCCACTGACCCTGGCTGCGACTATCTGTGTTGCCTCCCACTGGGCTGCTAGGAGGGTGAGGGGTGGCTGGCAGGTCCATAGGAACCACAGGGGGACAGCAGGTTGGTTGTAATGAGCTCAGTGGCAGAGTTCAACCTATACTCTTCTTTCTGATTTCCAAATTGACGTTCTAGTCAGCAAATACCGATTTATTTCGATGCAGCAGCTGAGTTGGGGGCTTCATATTAAACTTGTAGTTTTATTCAGGTTTGATTTTTAACAAATGTGTCGGGGAGAGAGCCCGCAGGAAAGGGTGAAGCCCATGGGGGCAGGGCCCTCCCAGATGCCTGAGGAGGGGGCAGGTCCCCTCCCCTCTCCTCCTCTTCCCTTCCCATTTAAAGGGATTTGGGGAGAGACATAGGCAGGGGAGGGGGCTGGTCCCCAGTCTGTGGGGGTGGTGCTTGGGAAAAAGGGCTATTGGGGAATAAGGGACCAGACCAGGGATGAGTAGGAGAAGGGCACAAGGAACATTTGCCAGAATCCACAGCTTTCTGATTCCAGATTGAATTAAAAAAAAAAAAAAAAAAATACCAAAAAAAAAAAAAAAAAACCAAACCAACCTAAACCACAAGCAGCACCCACCCGGTCTCCCCCACCAGGGCTGTAGTGCGAGGGGAGAAGAGGAGGGCAGCGTCACCAAGGCCATGGTTCACTCACTCCTGGCCAAGGGAGCAGGGTGAAGGGCACGGGCTCCCCGACAGATTGAGGGTGTAGGGGAAACCAAAATAAAATGTCAAATAAATTGTGTAGGAGGAGTCCAGCCAAGGGCCGGGCCAGAGCTGGGCCAGGCTGGGGGAGGGGGCCTCTGCAGGCTGGAGGATCACTGCTGCCACCACAGCCACCCTGGGTAGAAGAGAGAAACCAGGTGAGACAGGATAAAACCTTCAAAGGGAAAAAGGGTGAGGGGAACAAGCACCACAGTCAATTAAGACCAAAGTAGCTCTTCCATGGAGATAACAAAGTGAGTGGAGGGGGCTGGGGGGAGGGGGGTCACCACACTCACCTGGGAGCCAGTTATTTTGCCATGGCCTTGATTGCAACAGCTGCCTCCTCTGTCATGGCAGACAGCACCGTGATCTGGGGGAGCATGGGGGATAGTCAAGTCTGAGCTCAGAGAAAGAAGCACAAAGAACAAGGCTGGGCATAAAAGAAAGAGGGGGGGCACCATACCAGTATCTCTTCTCCACAGTCGTACTTCTGCTCAATCTCCTTGCCAAGATCTCCCTCAGGCAGACGGAGGTCCTCTCGCACCTCCCCGCTGTCTTGGAGCAGTGATAGATACCCATCCTGGATGCCAATCAGCTGGGGGCAGACAGGGAAGGAAGCTGAAGGTAGGCCCAAGTAGCCTGAGGATAAAGGGTCTGATGGGCAAACTAGGGTGGGAAACTGCTAATACCAAATACCCTCTCCTCCTGCCAATCTCCCTTCTCTCAGCACAAGGTCTTCTCGCCAGTCTCTATTTTCCTCCCACAAACCACTAACCCATCTACATCCAGACCATCTACATACCTGGAAATCGTTCCTTTTGATGTTGGGGACATCCATATTATGAGTTGACGGGCAGATATCTTCATATTTCTTCCCAGTAAAGATGTCAATACCAACCAGATGGACCTGTATGCATGCATCACATCAAAGAGAAACCCAACCAAACTCTAGGATGGAGGAGATAAAGGCTCAAGTTATCCCTGGCTAGTGAGGGAAGTCAGACTAGGTTGTCAGGACAAAGATTAGAGGAGCTGGAATTGAACCAATCAACTCAAGAAAGAAACACTAAAGCCTCTAAAAAGAGCCTGGGGCCAAAAGACCACCACTGAGACTGGAGTTGACAGCACACAGGAAGGTTGTAGGACAGGCTTGGAGCAGTCACCTCGAGCTATCAAAACATTAACGAGAGACCAGGATCCTAGGGGAGCAGGAGGAGTCTAGGTGAAAGTCTGGAAGAAGCTTTCTGGACATCAGCATAAAAGGCTGAGAACTTGGAAAATAAGGAAGGTAGAAGGAAAAGAGCTGAGAAAACAGGAAGGAATGAGAAAGAAGACAGCTGAAAAGAAAAAAGGACTTGGGGAAAGAACAGAAAAAACGATGCATTTAGGAAATAAGAAAACCAGAAAGAACAAAGAATGATCTAGACATCTGGGGTAACTCAGGATGTGCCAAGTCAACAGAAGACAGAAAAACTGATTTGGGAACAAAACCACAAGAAATCCAACAAGGGTGAATCAGGTTGAACTTTTGAGAAAAAAGAAAAAGTAAAGTTACAAGGAGGGATATAAGAAAAATGTTAGGACCTAAGGAAGCAAGGAGGCTCCAGGAGAGGGGGCAGGTAGAGACACTCTGATGCTGCATCAGAGATCCAAGGGGAGAGCTGGCACTGGAGAGTGGGGCAGCAATTTGGAAAATCAGAGGTGTACACTGGAGCCCCTCCGAGAGATGTTAGGATTGGAGAAATCCTGGGCAAAGTGATAGAAACAAAGAGAACCTACAAAGACTCAAATGGACAGACAAATAGAAAAAGTGACGGAGCAGCTGAAGAGTCAGAGCATAAAGGACCACAAAGAGAAGTTGGAGACACACAAAGATGGAGAAAGGGGGGATTCCAAGGATGACAGGGCACAGAAGGGTAACCAAGGAGGAAGCTGAAGGCTGGTGTAGTAGTTGAAAAAGGTGTCCAGGGCTGAGTGCTGAACACAAGGAACTGGATGGTAATAAAAGAGCTAAAGAAGATAGGGGGCTAGCATTGATGACAGCTGGTGGGGAAGACAAGATATGGAAATGAAATTCTAACCTTGGCATGGCCGTGCTTGCCAGTCTTGGAGGTTGACATCTCCACAATCTTACATGGCCGGCCTTTGAGCACCACAAAGCCATTCTTACGTAATGCTGAGCACTGCATCGGGAAGGTGGCTGAGGCCCCTGCATCTCCTGTCTCGAAGTCCAAATCATCTGCCATTTTAAGAGGCTTCGATTCCAACTAGAATCAAGAAGAGAACTAGGGTCAGTAAGGATAGAATTAATAGGGTCTCCAATTTATCCCACTCTACTCTAGAAACACTGCTTCATTTTTTCCCCAGCACTTTATTCCATTACCCACGTAAAATAAAGTTCCTAGATTAAATACTGATTGGAATCAAAAATACTATGTGTGTGGCGGTGGGAGATAAGCAGGATTCCCCACCCCAAATGAAAGCTAAAGGGGTGGCCCGGGATAGAAAAAGCTCCAGGAAGTCAGGATGTCAAATCTCTGAGATGGGCAAAGGCCTAATTCCTGGTAGGGGGAGGACTCAGGTGTTGCTTGCCACTGAAAACCAACCACCCCTCTTCCCCACACATAACCAGGGCTATAATTAGGTGAGCAGCTATGAGCCAGCAAAAGGGCGGGGCTAATGTGGGGGGGGAGGGGTGGAGACCGGAGGACAGGGAGCCCCACCCGTCTCTGTTACCCCCCCCACCCTATCCACACACGAGCCAGTCACTGGTACAGGAAACCACAAGGCCTCTTTGGGGGATTCCCGCCTCTCCAACATGCATTTGCAGACGCAGCCGAGGGGGAGAAAGTAAAGTTGTTTTCTAACTGATCTCCCTGCCAAACACCTCTGCTTTCCCAAAGGGAACCCAGGAACCCAGCCTCTCCTCAAGGGCCCTCCCACTTTTCCCAGGATGCACCGGTCCTGTCGGCTTTTCAGGCCGGGCCTGTACAGTCAGTAGAAAGTGGGAGAGTGGGGAGTGGTGAATGACGATAAAATGAAAGCAAAAGGCTGGTAGTAGTTAGTGAGTAGTGTAAATTATACTAGGCTAGCAGAGTTAAGGACCCTAAAACCAGGAACTCCCAAAACAGACACAACGAGAAAGACAGTGACAAGGTGAAGAGCACCTATCAAAATGGGTAATTCATCTGCCCGGGACTTTAAAGCGCTGTCGGGACGACCGATAAGAGTTGGGCTCCCGTCCAATCGCCCTCGGTTTCCCACTTTCTCTGGCGTCCCAGCACGGACAAATGCCACTTACACCTGGCTGGCCGCCTCACTTCACAGGAGGATTGGGGGAAAAGCTACAGGGGCCCATGAGGTGGGGGAGCGCTAACATATGCCCACAGCGGGCTCACGGAGGTGATCAAGATCAGGGCGTCGGGCTTCTCCCACTCCTCAAAATTCCAAACTCCCTTAGGCGCCCGCGAGGACCACCTCTCTCCGCGCTGGGGGTTGCCGGCTCCCGCCCACCATGTGGCCGCCCGGGGCTTCCGGTGGCCGGGACCTGGGGGGAGGGGTCCCCGCGCTGCCATGCGGCCCCCGTCCACCTTCGGCCATGCGGCCTCCGACCCCAAGGGCAGCCTCTCATAGGGGGCACTTCCGGTACTGCGGCCACCCCCTCCTCAAAGGCCGCGCCAGGCCGGAGCCACGCAGCCTCCCCTCCCCCCCGCCGGCCGCCAACCCCCCCCCACATGCCCTCACACCGAATAGCCCCCTCCCCCACCTCACGTGGCCGCGCGGCGCCCGGTTCTCAACGTCCCAGGTACCCTTACCCCGGCGGGCCGATCTTGCCCCCGGCCCTCGCCCCAGCTTGGCCGCCCGGCGGCCTTTCCCGCGTGGCGGCCTCGCGGCTCGCCGTCCCCCGCCCTGCGTCGCTCCAACGTCACCGGGCCAGCCCCAACCGTCACCCCGCGCGCCAACCGGGTCGCGCGCCCGAGCCTCTCCGCACCTCGCGCCGCTCTCAGACCGAATCTTGTGCGGCGGCGGCGGCCGCCGATCCCCTCTGCCCCCTCCCCGACCCTCGCGCAGTTCCATCTCTACTCCCAGGCCCAAGCCAAGGTTCCGCGCACGCGCGCCCTGCCCGCTCTCACCTCGCGCGAATGCACTGACTCGACCCCGTTCACTCGCGGCGAGCCCAACCGCTGCCCCAGAGCCCGCTGCCGCCGCCGCCGCCGCCTCTACCGCCGCCGCCGCTGCTGCACACGGGTCTTAGTACGCAGGCGCCGACTCCCCACTGACCAACCAAGCAGCCCTGTGACAGCCGCGCAAGCGTGCTATCTATCTCCTCCGCCCTCCACCCCCGCACTGCGCAAGCGCACAGATTCTCCCGGCTCTCCACCCTCCCTCCCACCTACCCATCCAATGACGCGCATCCGTGACCCCGCCCCTCACAATTCCTGAGTTCGTCCCACCAGTAGGCAACGCGCAGGCGCATCCGGTTTTTTAATCCCTTCAACCTCCTCTCCCATCCCCGTGTTAGACCACCAGCCCTACCGGACGGTTCTTGCGCCTGCGCAATAAGAAGCCCTGCACTCCACACCCTCTGAAGGAAACGCCTCGGCCTCAAGGCGCATGCGTGTTGGGAGTCCTGACCGCCCCTTCCACTTCAGACGTCGTCTGTACGCCAGGCGTTGAAAAGACCACGCCACTGTACTGCTGGTGTCGTCTAGAACGCATGCGCCTTAGGAAACGCCCCACCTCGACTTTAGCTGGGCTTAAGACTCACACGTTTCAGAAAACTTGTACTGTGGGGTGGGTCCTTGGTCTCAAAACCCATTTCCCCGCTTCCCACTTCCCCTGGTTCCACACATGCGCGAGAGAGCTCTTTACGCTCCACTCTTCCCAGCGCGCTAGTGTGGTCGGGTTACCACCCATCTCAGCTTCACTTCTCTGAACTGTGCGACTCTGCTCTGCCATAGAGTTTCATCCAGAAAGATAGAGCGGTCCTGTCCCAGCCACCATCTTGTTTAAACCCTCGGTCCATGTTGGTCTCTATGGCTTCCATAGAGGCCATTCTACTTCTGAATCCTAAAATAAAGAGATTTACATGACGTTTCTCTTTTTCCCCCAACTGTTCTCTGCGGTCTCCAAAACAGTTGTCTACGAGCACCCTTAGAAAAAATTCTCTATAAAGAAGAGTGCTGTATCAAATTACACTGACATTCTCTAAATCATGGGAAGTGACCAATGAAACCAGAAACAAACTATCTCTCGGAATGAATTTCCCTGGCCCTCGTTCTAGAGAAGAAAGGCGCTGCTTTTCCTGAAAGTTTGTAGTCTTCTTCCTCTAGTTCCTAGGTTTTCAGCACTACCTTCATAGCTACCTTGTTTGCTTCAGTAAGCTAGGTTGACAACAGTATTATGGAACAAGACAAGCAGCTAAATAGCTCGACTTGGAATCCAAAATCCTAAATCTGGTTCTTGTTTAAGATGTGACATGATGGATATGAACTGCAAACACTAGCTTGAATTAATACATTTACGTAGCACATTATACTATCACCCCCAGCTCCTCCCACTCAATTTTCTGAAGTTTCTGCCATTTCCTTTGGGGAAAACAAACTTCCTGGGTGCACTGTTTGAAAGTTCAATTCATGCTCTTCTCAAAGATGTATTGTCCAAATGACCCAACAATTCCACTCCTAAGTATATACCCACCCCCAAAAATTAAAAACAGGTACTCAAATCCTTGCACACAAATGTTTAGAGAGCCTAGATGAACTTTGAAAACATCATGATAGGTGAAAGAAGCCAAACAAAAATAGGTCACATACTCTATGAGTCCATTGATATGAGATATACAGAATAGGTAAATCCATAGAAAAAAAAGCAGGCTGGGGCTTCCGTGGTGGCGCAGTGGTTAAGAGTCCGCCTGCCGATGCAGGGGACGTGGGTTCGTGCCCCGGTCCGGGAAGATCCCACATGCCACGGAGCGGCTGGGCCCATGAGCCATGGCTGCTGAGCCTGCGCGTCCGGAGCCTGTGCTCCGCAATGGGAGAGGCCACAACAGTGAGAGGCCCGCGTACAGCAAAAAAAAAAAAAAAAAAAAAGCAGGCTGGTGGTCACCAGGTGCTAAAAGGGAGGGGAATGGGAAGTAACCGCTTAATGGTCATGGGGTTTTATTTTAGAGTGATGAAATGTTTTGGAATTAGAGGTGGTGGTTGCACAACATATGAATGTACTAAATACCACTGAATTGTTTATTTAAAATGTTTAGTTTTATGTTATGTGAATTTCACCCTCAATTTAAAAACACTTGGGGTTCTCTGGTGGCGCAGTGGTTAAGAATCTGCCTGCCAACGCAGGGGACACGGGTTCGAGCCCTGGTGGGGGAAGATCCCACATGCCTCAGAGCAACTAAGCCCGTGTGCCACAACTACTGAGCTTGCATGCCACAACTACTGAAGTCTGCACACCTACAGCCCGTACTCCGCAACAAGAGAAGCCACTGCAATGAGAAGCCCCGCGCACTGCAACGAGGAGTAGCCCCTGCTCGCCGCAACTAGAGAAAGCCCGTGTGCAGCAACAAAGACCCAACACAGCCAAATAAATAGGTGAATAAATTAATTAATTAATTAAAAAGAAAATGAAAACTCTTGTACACGAATATTCAAAGCAGCATTATTCATAACAGCCAAAAAGTAGAAACTACTCAAATGTCCATCAACTGATGAAAGGATAAATAAAATATAGTATATCCATACAATGAAATCTTATTCAACAATAAAAAGGATTGAAGTACTGGGTACATGCTACAACATGGATGAACCATGAAACTATGCTAAATAAAAGTCAGTCACAAAAGGCCACATACAGTAGTGTGTAATTCCATTTACATGAAATGTACAGAATAGGCAAATCCATAGAGACAGAAAGTAGAGAGTAGTTGCCTAGTGCTTAGGGGTTAGGGAGAAATGAAGACATGGGGAGGGACTGCTAACGCCTGTGGGGGAAGGGGCAAAGGGTGTCTTTTAGGATGATGAAAATGTTCTAAAATTGATTGGAGTGATGGTTGCCCTCTTCAGATATTAAAAAACATTGAATTGGGGCTTCCCTGGTGGCGCAGTGGTTGAGAGTCCGCCTGCCGATGCAGGGGACACGGGTTCGTGACCCGGTCCGGGAAGATCCCACATGCCACGGAGCGGCTGGGCCCGTGAGCCATGGCCACTGAGACTGCGCGTCCAGAGCCTGTGCTCTGCAACGGGAGAGGCCACAACAGGCCCGCGTACCGCAAAAAACAAAAAACAAAAAACAAAAAACAAACCATCGAATTGTACACTTTAAATAATTAAATTGTTAGTATATGAATATCCTGATAAAGCTGTTACTTTAAAAATGTGTTGTTGGAAAAGCTAAAGCTGGTCCTTTGTTTAAAAAAATAATAACAATAGACATACCTCTGGCAAGATCAACCTAGAAAAAAAAGACATAAACTATGTTAGAAGTGGAAAAGGTCATAAATCAACTATAGCTGAGATTAGAAACCATTATAAGACAAACTATGAAGAAGACTTGCTGAACAAAAGAAAAAAAAATGAGCATTTCCTCAATAAATAAATTACAAAGGGAAAAAGAAAACCAGCAGGGGAAACTACAGATTAAAAAATGTAAGTCAAATGAGTGAGTTTGGACTCAAACAAAGTACAAAAGGGTGGGAACATTAAGAGACAATTAGAAGTCTGAACACTGGTATTTTATATTAGGAAATTATTCATGTGTTTGGTGTGCTAATATGAGGTTATTTTTTAAAGTCGTCTTTAACAGTACATATGGAACTATTTACATGTGAAATGATATCTCTGGAGTTTGTCTCAAAATAATACATGAGAGGCAGAAGTGGGAAGAGGTATAGATAAGGCTAAAGTTAGGGGATGGGAAATGGGTTTATGATACTCTTTTTTCTCCTTATGCATGTTTGACATTTTCCATAATCAAAGTGCTTCAGACCGTTCTTTGTTAATACATTTGTAAACAGTCTAAGTGGACAATTTCCTGAAATATATAATGTATGTGTATACATATATACAATTTATCAAAATTAAATCAAAGAAATAGAAAACCTAAATAAACTCTTACCAAATTGATGGAAAAAAAAAATGTGTTGTTGGGAATTCCCTGGCGGTCCAGGAGTTAGGACTCTGCGCTTTCACTGTTGAGGGTGTGGGTTCGATTCCTGGTGGAGGGAGGAACTAAGCTCCCACATGCCGCCGTGTGGCGCGGCCAAAACAAAACAAAGTTAAAAAAAAGTCAAACAGACTAAGCGAAGCTTGAGGATGAGCAAATGGGTAACGCTTAGGTGTGGGTGAGGGGGCGGGACGTTCCTGGACCCGCTCTTACAGCACTCAGCTGCTGGGATCAGCGGAGAAACCTTGAGTGCATTCACTCAGTCGTCCATTCATTCAGTTCATATTTACTGAGTCCATTAAGTGCCAGATACTTGGGATACAAGGGTGGTGAGATTAGCACTATGGTCCCTGCCCCACAGTTGGGAGAAGGAGATTATCAGATAATAAACCAATGTATAACATTAGCCCGTGTGCTCAGGCCAGTACCTGTCTACCACCAGTGACTGATGGGTTTATGAACAGCAGTTGGTATGAGAGTAGGAGGAGAAGCCCTGAGAAAATGCCTGAGGGATCTTCCGTGATTTTGACCTTGCTCCTGTGGAAGTTAAGAAAAAGAGGGTGGAGATGGAGAAGAATGAGACTGGAGTGGTTCTGGGCCTGGAGGAAAGGCCCAGGAGTTCTCCCCACCCCCCCCCCCCATTCCCAGAGGCCTTGCAGAACCCAGGTGCTAGGGAGAGAAGCCAGAAAGTCTCTTAGAAACTGGACCAAGCAAGTAGGGAATAGGTCTGAGGACGGAACAGGGACCCAGTTCACAGAAGAAGGAAACTCAGTGAGCCCATCGCAAATGACTCTAGAGCATTAGATCATTCGTTTGCTCAGTCATTCACTCTCCAGGTAGAAACTGAGGCTCGCTCTGGGCCAAGCCCTGTGGTCAGACTGAAGAGGTAGCCAGGGGACTTCCCTGGTGGCACAGTGGCTAAGATTCCGTGCCCCCAATGCAGGGGGCCCAGGTTCAATCCCTGGTCAGGGAACTAGATCCCACATGCATGCCGCAACTGAGAGTTTGCATGCCACAACTAAGGAGCCCGCCTTCTGCAACTAAGACCTGGTGCAACCAAATAAATAAATAAATATATTTTTTAAAAAAGGTAGCCGGGCAACTGCAGAGCAGAGCCATGCAGCCGACAGCAGGGCACGCGGGGGCTGAGTGAGCGCCCAGAGGGGCCAAACCCAGCCTGGAAGCCCGGCAGTTCTTTTGTCAGGGAGACACCCGAGCTGAGGAACCTGGAGAAAGATCGGCCGTCAACAGGGTGAGGGAAGGTCTGGGAACTTGGTGGGCAAGGGATAAAGCAAAATTAGCTGGGTATCAACCCTTCTTGGCTGGTCTAGACCCATGAAAAGAACACCTCAAAGGGGAATTCCCTGGCGGTGCAGTGGTTAGGAATCTGCACTCCCACTGCAGGAGCCCTGGGTTCAATCCCTGGTCGGGAACGCAAGCCACGAGGCCAAAAAAACCAAAAAGAATATCTCAAGGTATAAGAGAGGAACTGAAGGGCAGATGGCCTCTGTGTTGAGAGAAGGAAGATCCAAGGGGCAGGTTAGGGCCTCAATCCTCAAACAGGACTACCCTTGCTGCATCCTGGGTCCAGGGCCCGTGCACCGGCCCACAGTCACTTGGTCACTCCAAATCCCATTCCTGCCTCCCCTCTCTCCACCTGGCCATTTCTCCTGTGCCTTTCAGCACTGAGGTCTGGCTTCACCTCCAGCCCATGCCATCCTGACACTCCCAGGCTAACTTGAATGGCATCTTCTCTGCCCCTGTGCTCACTCCTACCCATCGCCTGTCCTACAGACAATATGTCTGTCTCCCTCTCCAGACGCTGAGCTCTGTGTGAGCAGGGTAGTCCCCACACCCACCACAGAACCTGACACGTGGCTAGCTCTGAATGTTTATAGAATGAATAAATAAATGAGTGAATGAATGAGGAGGGGCAGCAATCTGAGCCCGAGAGAAACTGCCAGATGCTCAGCGGGAATCAAGAAGAAAGAGGGTTTTAAGACCAGCGAGGGGGGCTTCCCTGGTGGCGCAGTGGTTAAGAATCTGCCTGCCAATGCAGGGACACGGGTTCGAGCCCTGGCCTGGGAAGATCCCACATGCCGCGAAGCAACTAAGCCCGTGCACCACAACTACTGAGCCTGAGCTCTAGAGCCCACGAGACATAACTACTATGCCCACGTGCCACAACTACTGAAGCCTGTGCGCCTAGAGCCCGTGCTCCGCAACAAGAGAAGCCACAATGAGAAGCCCGCTCACTGCAACAAAGAGTAGCCCCCGCTCGCCACAACTAAAGAAAGCCCGTGCACAGCAATGAAGACCCAACACAGCCATAAATAAATAAATTTATTAAAAAAAAAAAAAACACCAGTGAGGGGACCTTCCTGGTGGTTCAGTAGCTAAGACTTCCACTACAGGGGGCGGCAGATCTGCCGGGAGAAGGTGGGTGAGAAGTTTTGCAAGAAGATCACCAACATTGTAGAGGTGATGAACCAGCACGAGGACACGCCCAAGATGCCCTCGCAGTCGGAGGTGGACAACGTGTGTGACACAGGCTTGCGGGACGTGCAGCCCTACCTCTACAAGATCTCCTTCCAAATCACCGACACCCTGGGCTCCTCCGTCACCAACACCATGCGCAGCCTCATCAAAGACACCCTGGCCCTCTAGGCCTCACTGGGGCCTTGGGCACTCCTTGATGGCTTGCGGACCTTGGCTTCTGGGAATCGTACTGTTAGGCCCTTGGGGCTCTGAAACCCACTCTGGGTCCTTGATGAGACTTGGAAGGGCCACCTCTGGCTTCCTGTTGTGTGGTTGCCAGTCTCTGGTCATCCTCGTCACCTTCACTGACGGTCAAGTCCGGCCTACACTGTCTCTCCGCACCCCTGGTGGGGGTCCCTTTCCTACACTGTACAGAGGAGCCATCACTAGGATGGGAAATAAAGTTGAGAATGTGGAAAAAAAAAAAAGACTTCCACTGCAGGGGGCATGCATTCAATCCCTGGTTGGGGAACTAAGATCCTGCATGCCATGTGGCATGGAAAAAAAAGACCAGTGAGATGTGGCAGGTGGGTGAAATGGGTGAAGGGGG
Source organism: Leucopleurus acutus (assembly GCF_964270905.1). Lineage (NCBI taxonomy): Eukaryota > Metazoa > Chordata > Mammalia > Artiodactyla > Delphinidae > Leucopleurus > Leucopleurus acutus. Next base: position 51,747,565 of record NC_139161.1, on the reverse strand, counting down.
TCAAAGGTACAAACTTCCAATTATAAAGTAAAAAGTCCTGAGGATGTAATGTACAGCATGGTGACTATACCTAATTACACTGTATTGTATGCTTGAAAGTTGCTAAGAGTAGAGGTTCAAAGTTCTCATCACAGGAAGAAGGAAAAATTGTAACTATGTGTGGTGATGTATGTTAACTAGATATAGTGTGATAAGGATGTTAACTAGATAGTGTGATAATCATTTTGCAATCTATACATATATCAAATCACTATGTTGCACATCTGAAACAAATATAATATTATATGTCAATTATATCTCAAAAACAAAACGAAATCAAAAACAGTGAGATGTGAGTTGAAGTTAGAGATTAAAGAGTCTACTCAGGGCACACATCAGAGCCACCTTGTCCTGACCTGCCAGGAAACAGGTCCAAGACCTGCATGCCCTTCTCTCTCCTGTGTTCACCTCTCCTCGTCTTTACGATGCTCGGTTCAGCTTAAAATAACTGACTCTTCTTGGCACTGGTGCCCCCAATTTGTTCTTTGAAGGAAAACGGGACTGGGCAACTCAGAGATGAGTGGGACTCACGAACTCCTAGTTTCACAAAGGGGAAACCAGCTTTAGAGATGGAAGTTGGACAAGAAAGAAGTTTCCCCACTGTGCGATGCAGGGGACGTGGGTTGGATCCTTGGTCTGGGACATAAGATCTCACATTCCAGAGGCGCAACTAAGCCCTCACGCCACAACTACTGAGCTCGCACGCCTCAACTGGAGCCCACGTGCCGCAAACTACAGAGACCACACGCTCTGGAACCCGCGTGCCACAGCTAGAGAAGAGAAAACCCGCACGCCACAACTAGAGAGAAGCCCGCTTGCCACAATGAAAGATCCGGCATGCCTCAATGGATATCCCGCGTGCCGCAACTAAGACCCGATGCAGCCTTAATTAATTAATTAATTAAATTTAATTTAAAAAAGAAAGAAAGAGGATTCCCCCTGCTTGAGGCCCATCTCCTGCCTGTTTAGAGAGGAGGGAGTCTCCCCTCCTGCCAACCCTGAAGAGGAAGTTCCTCAAGTCTGCCCTGCAGTTCATCTGCGTAGCCCATCTTAGGGGCTGCTTGGGCTCCCCAGACTGAGCTGTAATGTCAGAGTTTGATCTGACCAAACTACCCCCACTGTCTTCTGCAGCCTGCCAGGGAGGACTAAATCCTCACCAAAGGGGTTAGTCCTCTGAGAAGAGTCAATTCCACCGAGAAGAACCCAGTAAAGCGCTTTAGACATCATTCAGGCGCCTCTGGATTCAGGACAGGATTTTTGCCTGGATTCGAGGCCTGCGGGATTTAGGTTCCAACCTCCCCATCCCAGCTGTTCCTCGCCAGAGCCTCCGCAGGCCTCCTGCACCTCCCAACACAGTCATGCCCTTCCCCCTCCTGGGCCACTCACACTGTGTAGCTTTTGAAACCGAGCAGGACCCTGTGGGGCTCCTGGGCATGGAAGCCTTTCTGTCCCCTGTTTCTTGTTTGTAGGGAACAGACTCCAGCCTCCATGACCTTCCCTGGGTTCCAAAGGGCAGATTCAAACAGTTGCTCCTCGGGAAGGGAGAGGATGCAGACAGAGACAAGGGAGAGGCAGCCAAGAAACCACCTGAGGCAACATTAAAGGAACCAGAGAAGTCAATCAGGATTAGGAAAGCAGGGACTTCCCTGGTCCAGTGGTTAAGACTCCTGCAGAGGGCGCAGGTTCAATCCCTGGTCGGGGAACTAAGATCCTGCATGCCAGGCCAAAAAAAAAAATTAGGAGACCACCTGAGACAAGATGAAAGGAGTGCAAGCCCTGCACACACTCTAATCTTATCAGCAACCCTACACTTGATCCATTGCTATAAAAACTCCTCACCAGGGCTTCCCTGGTGGCGCAGTGGTTGAGGGTCCGCCTGCCGATTCAGGGGACGTGGGTTCGTGCCCCGGTCCGGGGGGATCCCGCGTGCCGCGGAGCGGCTTGGCCCGTGCGCCGTGGACGCTGAGCCTGCGCGTCTGGAGCCTGTGCTCCGCAACGGGAGAGGCCGCGACAGTGGGAGGCCCGCACACCGTAAAAAAAAAAAAAAAAAAACAAAAAAAAAAAACTCCTCACCAATTCCTCATGGGTTGGGACACACAATTCTGAGAGGCACGAGCCCGCTGTGTCCCCCTTTGCCTGGCAAAGCAATAAGGCTATTCTTTTCTACTTCACCCAAAACTCTGTCTCCGAGATTCAATTCGGTACATCACTTTGGCCCAGTCACTTAGCCTCTCTGGGACTATCTCCTCATCTGTGACAATAGAGAGTTCAACACTTACTTCATAGGGAGCTCAGCCTGACCTAGGGCTGTAACTCCCATCTGCGCGGGGCTCCAGCCTCAACTTTCTCCTGAGCCGCAGACGCATCCCTCAAACTGCCTGCCTGAGCGCTCTTCTTGGATGTTTCAAACAAGCCCCAAACCAAGCCCCTGACTATGTTCCTCTTGCCAGGGTTTCTCGTGGAAATAAATAGCATCAGCATCTGCCCACGTTCAAGCTAAAACCCTAGATTCCGTGATTCCTTTTCTCTCACCGCCACATCCAGTCCACCATCAAGCCCTGCAGACACTACTTCCAAAATGTACTTCAAACTCGTCCATTTCTCTCCATCCTCACTAATCCGCGGCCCCATCACCTCTGCCTCCCTCCAGTTTATTTTCCCCAGAGCAGCCAAGTAATATTTTTAAAATGTAAGTCAAGTAGGGGAGGCTGTGCATGCATGGGTGCAGAGGGTATACGAGAAAGCTCTGTATCATCCACTTAATTTTGCTGTGAATCTAAAACTGCTTTAAAAAATAAAGTTTTGGGAATTCCCTGTGGTCCAGGGGTTAGGACTGTGCTTTCACTGTCAAGGGCGCAGGTTGGACCCCTGGTCAGGGAACTAAGATCCCGCAAGCCATGCAGTGTGGCCAAAAAAAATTTTTTTAATTAAAAAAATAAAGTTTATTAAAAAATAATAAATTAGACCATATCACTCATTCCCCCTTTTAAAACCCTTGAAAGGGGACTTCCCTGGTGGCGCAGTGGTTTAGAACCCGCCTGCCAGTGCTAGGGGACAGGGGTTCGAGCCCTGGTCTGGGAAGATCCCACATGCCACGGAGCAACTAAGTCTGTGCGCCACAACTACCAAGCCTGCGCTCTAGAGCCTGTGAGCCACAACTACTGAGCCTGTGTGCTGCCACTACTGAAGCCCGCATGCCTAGAGCCTGTGCTCTGATACAAGAGAAGCCACTGCAATGAGAAGCTCGCGCACCGCAACGAAGACCCAACGCAGCCAAATAAATTAATTTATTTTAAATTTTAAATAAAAATAAAACCCTTCAAAGACTTCCCATCACTCTTAGGATAAAATCCAGGTTCCAAAGCGTTGGCTAATCTGGCCCTGCCTATCTCATCCTCCACCTTGTTCACTAAACATTTTCCTCTGATAGGCTCATGTCTTTTCTGCGTCAGGGCCTTTGCATTAATTTTTTTTTTCATGTGCCTGGAACTCTCTTCCCTAATCCCAACACTTGGCTGTCTTCTTCTCATCCTTCAGGTCACAGCATAAACTGTGACACACCTCCCAGCAGTGTCTTCCTGGTGGCCTAATTCTAGATTATCCCCTTACAGCCTCCTATTCTACACACCACACCAATCTGTGCATTTCCTTCATGGCTTTGATTACATCTGTTATTATCATGTATATCTGTTGACTTATTTCATCACTTCCTTTACTAGACTGTAAGTGGTGTGAGGGCAGGGAGTGTCTTATTCACCACCGAATAAGTGTCTTCCCAGCACCTTTTATAGCACCTTGGCGCACAGAAAGTGCTCACTAAATGCTTGTTGAGGAAATAAATGAACAGGCATATTTTATTGTAAACCACCTGAACTATTTTTATTTGTTTATGTATGTATTTATTTATTTATTGGCTGCACAGCCCGGCTTATGAGATCTTAGTTCCCTGACCAGGGATCGAACCCAGTCTCTCTGCAGTGGAAGTCCAGAGTCCTAAGCACTGGAGTGCCAGGGAATTTCCCACCTGAACTATTTTTAGAAGACACACAGAGTTGCTAAGGAGCGCTGTGGTGATCATTCCGTCCACCCTGCCTTCCCCACCACATGGTCGGAGGAAGGTACTCCATAAATGTCCGTGAAGTTAATTCAAACAGGGAATCCCTGGAACTTTGAGAACGGATTTAGTATCATGGAAGTTGAGGTTGAAAGAGAGCGTTGTGTAACAGTGCTGTCTGCTAGAACTTTCTGTGACGACAGATCTGTACTGAGAAAAAAAAGCATTTTAGAAAGATCTTTCTGGCTTTCTTCTTTCATTCAGTCAGCTCTTTACTGGCCACTTACCAGATGCCAGGTACAGTTTTAGATGCTTAGAATACAGCAGTGAAGAAGCCAGCCAAGAACCCGAGCTTATATACATTAAAAACAAGAAAATATCAGGTACTGATAAATACTACAGTGAAAATAAAGGCAGGGTTAGGACAGAATGACTGGGAGGCTATTTTGCTTGTGGGGTGCTTCGTGAAAAGTGGATGGGAGGGGGGCAATTTTGGAGGATGCAGGTGAGAAATGCTGAGAGCATGAAACAGGTAAGCACAGCAGAGTGCATATCACCACAGCCAGATATACTGGAGCCCTTTCCCGAGACAGGGGACCCTGGAGAGTTCCAGGTGGCAGCTGGGCATCACAGATCTGGAGCTCAGGAGGGTGGTCTGGGCTAGCGGCATAGCCTGGGGAGTCATCTGTGTTTGGGTTGTTTATTGGTTTCCTAGGGCTGCTGTAACAAAGTGTCACAAACTTGGTGCTGAAAACTACAGAAGCTTATTCTTACAGTTCTATAGGATAGAAGTCTGAAATCAAGATGTTGGCAGGGCTGCCCTCTCTTCCAAGTCTTGAAAAGAGGATCCTTCCTTGCCTCTTTCAGCTTCTGGTAGCCCAGGCACTCCTTGGATTGCAGCTATAGCACTTGCGTCTCTGCCCTGTCATCGCATGGCATTGTCCCTATGTGTCTGTCTTTACATGGTAGTTTCCTCTTATAAGGACACCCGTCATATGGATTAGGGCCCAGCCCAATGACTTCATCTTGATTTCATTTCATCTGCAAGGACCTTATTTCCAAATAAGGTCACATTCACAGGTACCAGGGGTTGGGGTTTCAACGTATATTTTGGGGGACACAATTCTACCTGTAACAGGTCATAGCTGAAGCAGTGGAAGTGGACAAATTCCCCAAAGGTGACAGAGTCAGAACAGAAGAACTGGGGACTCTAGCAAATAAAAGCTTGAGGAGCCCACGAAGAAGTCTGAGAAGGAGATGGTCTCCAGTTACATCTGTCACATAGACAGAGGTGGAGGAACAAGGGTAAAAAAAGGGTCCATTGAACTAAGTGACAGGGCAGATGTCAGTGTCTTTCCTCATGCCCCTCCCCCCTCCCAAGGGAAGAAGCAGAGCCTGGGTGATGGAAACAGTCTTTTAAGAAATGTAGTTTCAAAGGCTGGTATATATAGGATGGATAAACAACAAGGTCCTACTGTAGAGCACAAAGAACTATATTCACTATCCTGTGATAAACCATAATGGAAAAGAATATGAAAAAGAATGTATACAAGTCACTTTTCTGTACAGCAGTAATTAACACAACATCGTAATTCAACTATACTTCAATAAAAAATAAATTAAAAAAAATTAGTTTCGAAGGAAAAGCCTGACATATGGAAAGTACTAGAGGGAATGTGGGGGTCAAAGGATTGTTGGGGAAGATGGGAAAGTATAGTCCCAGCACAGTGGAAGGAGGTTGGCGACTTAGAAGATGGGCTCTGGGGGACATCCCTGGTGGTCCAGTGGCTAAGTCTCTGAGCTCCCAACGCAGGGGGCCCGGGTTCGATCCCTGGTCAGGGAACTAGATCCCACATGCCGTAGCTAAGAGTTCACATGCCACAACGAAGATCCCACGTGCCACAACGAAGACCCGGCACAGCCAAAATAAATAAATAAGTAAATATTAAAAAAGAAAGAAGATGGCCTCTGGAGTTGGGCTGGTCTGCACTGGATTCTCAGCTTGGCTTGTTCAAGAGCTGTGTGACTTTAGGATGGTTGCTTAACTTCACTATTCCTCTGTTTTGTTATCTGGAAAATGGGGATAATTATACTAGTATCCACTTCTCAGGGCTGCTGGAAGGAGTAAATGACTGAAGACATTTAAAGTGTTTAACACAGCATGTGGCACATACTTAGTGCTCAATAAATATTGACTGTTACTGCAATTAGGTTAAAAAAAATACAAGGAGGAGGTTTCAAGAAGGAGGCAGTAAGTAATATCAGATATAGTAGGTAGGACAGGACGTAGAGGGCAGAGAAAAGGTCAAGGATTTGGCGGAGTGCTAGCAGAACCTGGAAAAGGAGAGGGCAGAGCTAACAGTAGCTAAAGAGCAAATGGGGCAAGAGAGGGAGGGGCTGTAGGTATGGAGCACTCTCTTGGTAGCAGCTGAGAAATAAGAGAGCAGGTATTAGCAGACAGAAGAAGCAATAGACCTTGATTTGGGCAGCAAGGAGAAAGTTAGAGGCGGAAGTCGCTGGTAGTGTTTGGTACTAAGGGTAAAGCGAGGCAACAGCATCTTGTAAATCTTTCACATATCTCAGTTTGATACCATAAACCTTCACCTTTGCTGTGCTGAGCGTGGGCATCCAGGGGAAACTGTTCTACAAAGGAGGAATGGGCACTAAGGAATGATTGTGGGTAAGTGGCGACATACCTCAGCATGGGAGGGGGAAAAAGAGGAGCCTGGATGAGGACTTACGTTTCAGAAGCCTGAGAAGCAATTGGCTAGAGGATGTCTGGCTCAGAGTCTGCTAGAAGGTGGGAAAGACTCAGGGCTGGAGACACACAGGTTTAAGAGCGATCAGTAGCAGATGGTCACCAAAACCAGGGGAATGGATAAAATTACCTATAGAAGGGGGGTGACAGGAGAAGACAGTCCAGGAAAGATTGAGGCTGGTGGAGAACAAGCCACAGAAGGAGAGGTATCAGGGCATGGGGGAAGGTGAAGCTGTGGAAGCTTTGGCAGGACCACTTCTGCAGATGGAGTTGAAAGAGAACCCAAAACCAGGCCCCAAATGTCTCAGTTAAGAAGAGGGTGTGGACCATTGGTGAAGCCATCTCAGTGGAGTGGTGGGGACAGAAACCAGGTTTGGGTTGGTGGGGTGTGAAAGAAAGATGAGGAAGTAGAGACAGTAGAGACTTTCTTCAGGAAGTTTTGTGTTAATTTGATGGAGAGGTGTAGAGCAAGAGTTAGGAGGTAGGGGTTTTGTTTTATTTATTTATTTATTTTTAACAGTGAACAAGATAGGCCAGATTGCAGGTGGGCAGGAAATGACAGAAAGAGAGGGACAGTAAGAGGAGGAAGGCTTTTCACAAGAATGCCTGGAGCCCTTGTTATCTATAGTACTTAAAAATATTTAAATAGGGACTTCCCTGGCAGTCCAGTGGTTAAGAATTTGGGCTTCCACTGCAGGGGGCACGGGTTCGATCCCTGGTGGGAGAACTAAGATCCCGTATGCCTTGTGGGGTGTGTGTGAGTGTGTGTGTGTGTGTGTGTGTGTGTGTGTGTGTGTGTGTGAAATTAAATAACCAGAAAATTACATGCACAAACCCTTCAACTGAACAGGGATATTAATTGCAAATCTCTGTGGCATCTGCTACTTCTTATCCATGGGGATAGAGAGTATGTAATTGTTGTATGTCTAAGTATTGTTTCATGTCTCGGTGCTGTCGGCCAAATGTACTTTTCCTGCAGCACCCTTGATCTCCTGACATATTTTTAATTTTACTACAAATAGGGCTCACCCTTTCTGTTAGCTTCCTCTCTCTCACCTTCTAACCTTACAGTTAACCAGTCCACACCTGAGCTCCCTCTGTACCTTCCACGCGATTCTTTGGTTGCCGGGGTCACACTGTGAGTTACCTTGCTTGCCTCCCCCCAGCCTTGGTCTCATGCTTCTCGAATTCCTTGAGCTCAGGGCTGGATATAGGTAAGTTGGTCCTTAATAGTCTAAAAGAGGGTGGTCATTTCTTTATCCTTCACGGCCTCGCCTTGATTTAGTTGTTTTCGCATCTTTTCTCTTTTTCTGGTGCCCGATGCCCCGGGAAACAGAATCTTCAACTGCGAAAGGGTGGGAGCGGTGGGGCTAGCGGGGTAGCGGTGGAAGGACAGAGAGGAAGCCGGGGCGGGCGGCCTCCCGAAGCGGCCGGCAGAGGGCGCGCCGGCACCGGGATTGGCAGCGGCCGCCGTCTGGAAAGCGGACGCTGGCCTGGCGGGGGACTTCGGGGCTGCGGAAGCGCACGTGGGGCCGGGCAGAGCCTGGGGGCACGTGTGCTGCCCGGGGGCGTGCTGTCCCTGCTAAAAATACGCGTCCTGCCCGGGTCGGGGAGACGGCCCTCGGCGGGAGCGGCTTCTGGAGCCGCATCTTTCTGGGAGAGAGAGAGCGTCTCCCGGGCCGGACACCTGGACTCCCGAGAAACCCGGGGCAAGCCTCGCACAGGGCCTCAGTTTTTTCATCTGTGGAATGGGGACCATTCATTTGCTCAAGCAATATTGCGTGCCAGTGTTATGCCAGGCACTGTTCCAGGAGTCAGGCATAACTACACGGATTTTGCTGTGGAGTTCACGGCTTAAGAGTTTCGGAGTGGGCAGGAATAGTATAAATAAGCAATTTCATATTTCAAAAAATGCCATGAGAAAAGTAAAGAAGTGATAGTGAGGAGTGAAATGTAAGCTGATACTTGAAGCCAAGTCACCCTGAGAGACATGGAGGCAGACGAAACTGCCTTGAGTCCGAAGAGCCTGGCCAGTTGGATAAAAGGAAGAAGGCGGAGGGAGCAGCCAGGGAGAGGGCGAGGAGCTGGAGACGGAGGCCCCACCTAGCCGGAGACCAAAGCGCCCAGCACTGTGGACCCTGAAACTGATCTCGGGTGGAAAACATCAGAACAGCGGTGGTTTGTGCGGAGGTTGGACCTGCCCGGAAGGGGCTCGAGGGAACCTCCCAGAGCGAGGGAAAAACACCTTGGTTAAGGTGTTGATTACATGGATGAACAGTTTATCAAAACTCAGCGAAGAGTTGTGCATTTTGCTGTATGTAAATTATACCTCAAAAACAAACTGAAGTGTGAGAGTCCTCGGCTTGTGAGAGCAACCGTGAGCTGGGAAAGTCTGGCTGGCCGCGCGGGCTGATCCCGCAGGCCAGGGTGTGTGGGTCATCCTCTAGGGAGAGGGTCGGGCGGGCTAGGAGAAAGCAACCACACCTGGCGCTGTGCGGGCAAGCGTGGCCTCGAGAGTGGAAGCGAGCGGTACCGCTCACAGCCGGGACCGAGGCTGCGGGCTCAGGCCCCCCGCCCGGGTCGTCAGAGGCAACCTTAGAGCTGCGCCCCCCGCCCCGCCCCGCCCTTCGTGCAGAGGCCAGGTGGCGGTTGGGGCGCGACCAGCCCGTTTGATTTCCCGCGGCCGGTGGAAAGGGGCGGGGGGAAGGGAAAGAGGCCGTCGGCCAATGGGTTGGGCTGTGGTGGGTCACGTGACGGCAACGGGGCGGGGCCCAGGTGTACTTACAAGGCTGCGGGCGGGGGCCTCGGCCTCCTTGCCAAGTTCAGGAGGCGGGGCCGGCGTGCTGGCCTGGGGGGGGTAGCTTCGCTAGGATTGGCCTGTGGCCGGGAGGCGGGGCCTGCGCGCGCCGCGGCTGCGGGCTCCGATTGGCTTCAGCTCAGGGCCCGCTGCCGGCGTGCAGGCGAGGCTCGGGGCGCGAGGACCAAGCCTGGCAGTGGGTTCGCGAGCCAGGGGGAGGGGCCGGGCCGGTGGCGGCGGAGGAGGAGGAGGTGGCGGCGGGGGCCGGTACTGGGCCCGGCGGGATGAGCGAGGCGGAGGCGGCAGTGGTGGCGACAGCGGCCCCCGCGGCCACGGTGCCCGCGACGGCGGCAGGGGTGGTAGCGGTGGTGGTTCCGGTGCCCGCAGGGGAGTCGCAGAAAGCAGGCAGCGGGGCGGGCGGAGTCGGAGCCGCAGCCTCCTCGGGCCCCGCTGCTGGGACCCCCTCGGCGCCGGGCCCCCGCACCCCTGGCAACCCAGCGACGGCGGCCTCGGGGACCCCCGCGCCCCCGGCCCGGAGTCAGGCGGACAAGCCGGTGCTGGGTGAGGGGCGGGGCGCGCGCCAGGGCTGCTCTAAGGGGGTCGGCGGGCTGGGGGAGGGGCATCGTGGACCCCGGTGGGGTCCGGAAAGCCGAAGGCCGGTTTGGCTCGAGACTCAAAGGACTAGCTAGGCTGAGGCCAGCGGACCGAAGTGGGTTCCCCTGGTGGGAAATCCTGCAGTTCTTGGGCGGGAGGGCGTGGTTAGTCTGGTAGGGTCTGGCCACGCCCCCGGGGCGGGAGACTTTTGGCCTTGATGACTCGAGTTAGTGTTAGGTAAATCTCTGGGACCAGGAAGCAAGTGCACTAGTGACCCTTACACGGGGAGGGCTAGAGAGACCCTCAGTTATGACCTGAGGGCGGAAGTTCGTGGACCAGGTGAGTACCCGGTTCTAGGTGAAGGGCCTTGATTTGTAGGATGTGAGGAACGTGCCTTAGAATCGGAAGTTTTGAAAGCCTGAGCCCCCCTGTATGGGCGCTTCCATTTACGTAGTGGAACTGGGGTAAGAATGCCTTGAAGCTACTGGGTGAAACTTGGTTGGCGTGAAGTTAAGCTTAATAGGTAATAGGGAGGTAGACTAGATTTTGGAGTGTCTCAAAACTGAGTCGAACTCCATCTCTTTCCCCATCTTACTGTCCCCACTGCATCCCTGCCTGGCAGCAATCCAAGTCCTGGGCACTGTCAAATGGTTCAACGTGCGGAATGGTTACGGATTCATCAACAGGTATCTGAGGAACCCAGGGAGGGGGTGGAATGGGTGCCTTCCAAACTGGCCTGTGGGACTGGACACCTTTCCAGCCTCATCCCTACCCCTACCAAGGCACATGGTTGCAATGTCCAGCTGACGCTGATTGAAAGTCTTTAACCACAGCACAGATGTGGGCAAGACGAAGCCGCCTCCACATCTTCAAGGGCAGCAGAGGGTTAATGATCTAAGAAGTTGGCAAACCTGGTTCTGACCCTCCCAAGCCTGTCTGGGTCACCTTCTGGTTTAGTTTGCCGCCGCCTTTGTGGCAGAATGTACCTGCTCTCTGTGCCTCCGGGCTGGAATCCTCACTCATTTCCTGTTTAGGGCAGCACACTTAGCACTCTCATAACTCATCTCCCTAACGGAGCTGTTAGCTCGTTGAATCAATCCCCCACCTGATGGGACTGCGTCCGGTGGGGGTTGGGGAAGGGAGGCGCCAGCACAGCCCGAGGCTGCTGCTTTCCTTCAGTTCCGCAGCCCCTCCCACCCACCCACCCACCCCCGCCCCCGCACTGGGCGGGGCGTAGTGGCGGATTCTGAGCGGAGCCAGGTCTCTCCCAGAGGGCCTTCCCCAGCCCAGGCACCCTGCCGAGCCCAGACCTCCTGGGAGGTCCCAGTTCCCTCTTAGCAGGCTGACCTTTGTGCAGATCTAAGTGCTTTAAAGCTAGAACACTTGTTCTAGGGAAGGGTCCCTCTCTAATTCTGGAAATGAGGACTCCTGGGAGGTTCTGAGGGAAGACCTCACCCCTCCCCCATTGGGGTGCTAGGATAAACTGGGGTGATAGGCAAGGTCGTGACAGATCGAATGTTCTCTCTCATCCTTGATTTCTTGGTGTGTTGAGAGGGGGCCTGGGGTTCACCTCCAGGCTGAGAACACAGTTTTGTGGCTGTTTGGAGCAAGTTCTTGACCCATTTTCCCCTCCTCAAACGTGTTCTGCACCTCAACTCCCGTCCCCACTTTCTCCCTCCTTGACTATAGAAAGAGGGAAACCGAGTGGAATTTTCCACCCGTGATGTGGGTTGGGGAAGAGGGGTTGTTGGCTGGGGACAGTTATACCCAGCACCACCAGGTTCTAAGGTGCCCTGGGGTAGAGGGTGGAGTGCTCAGCAGGTGAAATCTGGCCCAGCTCCTTCAAGGTGCCTTTGCCTCCCCCCACAGCCCTTTCCTCGTGAAGCCCAGGTTTTTCATGGAGGTTTTAGGGATATTTGCTTCATACCAGCTTCAGGGGGCCCCCGCTGGCTCTTGTCTCACTCCCTGGGCCCTGTTTCACCCCAAGCTGCCGTGGAAGGTGGAGAGGATGGGGCCACAAGTCTTAGGAATGGTAGCTAGGGAGGCTTCAGTGGAGGTGAGCGCCTTACCAAAGTCACCCCCTAACAACCCATCCTGTCCTGCAGGAATGACACCAAGGAGGATGTCTTTGTTCACCAGGTAAGAGCTAGGTTGACTTTCTGAGGGGAGGAACCCGCCCTCTTTGATGGCTTTTGCCCTTATCCTTAGCAGCACAGATCATGTTTCTCCAGCTTTCATCTCCTACCCGGAAATAGTTCCCCCATCCACCCGCCTCAGGTGCCTGTATTAACTGCATTGGCCCCACTTGTGTTGGGTTGTCTCTGTAAGAAACGTACCTGTTGCCCTCTGGGCATGGCACGCTCACTACCTACTGGGACCTGTGAACACCCTTAGAATGAATTACAGGCGGTGTCCAAGGGAAAGGACACAGGCTTGCGCTACTTGGGTGCAGTGGTTCTCAAAGTGTGGTCCCTGCAACAGCAGCATCACCTGACATCCAAATTCTCAGGCCCACCTCAGTCCTAGCGAATCAATCAGGCTTGGGGGAGGGACCAGCAGCCTGTTTTTACAAGCTCTCCAGGTGTTTGTGATGCACGCACAGTTTGAGAACCACTGCTTTGGTGGAGAGCGCTCTCAGTGGGATTGAGGTAAGAAGCACAGTACGTTTTACCCACTTTGCAACTTAAGACTCTCTCAGCTTTTTGTTTTGCTTTTGAGTTCATGTTTCTTGCTTCCCTTCTTGAAATCCTTGAGGGGTGGGGGAGGAGGGAGTGTGTTCTGGGGACCATGGTGAACTGCACAGTTGTTTGAAAGCCGCTAGTCTGTGGCTTTTCCCCCGCTAAACTTTGACTGCCTTCTCCTTGCTCCACCCTCCAGCCCCAGCCCACAAGTATTCAATAAAATTTTGAAAAGAATGAAATTGGGTGGTGGACCCAGCAGGGGCGCGAGAGACTCCCGGCTGGCTGTCCTCACCTTTCTCCTGGCCTTTCCCTAACCAGACAGCTATTAAAAGAAACAACCCGAGGAAGTTTCTGCGCAGCGTTGGAGATGGGGAGACTGTGGAGTTCGATGTCGTGGAAGGAGAGAAGGTTCGAGGGCTGCGGTGGGATGGAGAGCCCACCAAGCCGTGGGAGGGTGGCCTGGAAGTCCCCTGAGGCTCTGGCCTCCTCAGGCCAGCTCCTCCTCTGGCCGAGCAGCCCAGGCTGTAGGACCAGGACTGTGTACTCACGCAGACCTTGTCATCCTTAACGTTCTGGCCACTCTAAGGGATGTCCTAAAGAACGTGTCGCTGTCACCAGTCAGCAGTATCTGGGTTTCTTTGTATAGTTCACCAAATACTCCCATGCCTGTTCTCCACGCGGGGCCCGTGCCCACATTCTCCTCTCAGAATCAGCCCTCCCGGAGACAGACACCTACTGCCAACCCTCTTTCTCCCTCCCCACCCCACCTCCAGGCTAAACCTCAAGAGGGTCCAGTGGCAGCTATTTCAAAAGGACCAGTTGCAGATGTGGTCCCTCCTAGAAGGGTCCAAACACCTGCCACTCTTTCTCTGGGGAGGGTGGAAAGAAGTAGAAGTTATAGGACCTGGAGGAAAGCTGGAAAGGGGCATTTAGCTGGAAGGATGGGAAGACAATGATTCAGGCAAGACTGGGAAGGTTGCGCACTGGTTTTTGGAGCAGGTTCTCACCCGTTCCTCCCCACCTCCCCCCGCAGGGCGCAGAAGCTGCTAATGTAACTGGGCCCGGCGGGGTGCCAGTGAAGGGCAGCCGCTATGCCCCCAACCGACGTAGGTTCCGCCGATTCATCCCCCGGCCCCGCCCAGCTGCCCCGCCACCCATGGTGGCAGAGGCTCCATCGGGCCGGACAGAACTAGGCAGCGAAGGGGAGCGTGCTGAAGACTCCGGGCAGCGGCCCAGACGACGGCGCCCACCACCCTTCTTCTACCGACGGCGCTTTGTGCGAGGCCCTCGGCCCCCCACCCAGCAGCCGCCCATAGAGGTGAGGGGAACTGGGAACGTGGGAACCAGCTGCGAGAGTTGGTGAGGCTGGAGACCAGAGTCCCCAGACGAAGCAGAATGGTGGCCTGGGAAGAGCTGCAGACACCTGGACAGCTGGTGCCACCCGGCTCACCCGGGCCTTTGTGTGTTCCCAGGGCACTGATGGGGCAGATCCCAAAGAGAGAGCCCCGTTGGAGGGGGACCAACAGCAGGGAGATGAGCGGGTACCCCCACCCAGATTCCGGCCCAGGTACCGAAGGTAAGACTCCCTGTCCTGGGCTCTGTCTTCCCCTTTGCCAGCCAGTATGGGGACAGGAGGATGGGAAGGGGATGGCCCTGAAGCCAGTAGTCATGAGGGCTGGGTAGCTGAGCAATTACTGCTGAGGTGCCCAGGGGTTAGCAGGCACTGCTGGGATGGGGTGGGGACGGAGAGGCAGCCTGGTCCACCTCTGCTGGGTGGCCCTGGGAGGGAGGGACGTGGTCCGCACAGGGCTCCTGTCCCTTCAGGGTCCCTACTTTTCTCCCCAGGCCTTTCCACCCCAGGCCACCCCAGCAGCCCACCACAGAAAGTGGGGATGGCGAGACCAAGCCCAGCCAAGGCCCCACTGACGGTTCCCGGCCTGAGCCCCAGCGCTCACGAAACCGCCCCTACTTCCAGCGGAGACGTCAGCAGCCCCCTGGACCCGGGCGGCCCACAGCCCCAGAGGTGAGGACCTTGGACTGTTCGTGTGTGGCAGGGGAGAATGAAGGAAAAGGCTGTGGCCAACTTGCCTGTCTCCCTTCTTCCCCCACTTCTGTCTTCTTTTCCTTTCCCTTCCCTCTCTTTGTCCCCCTTCTCCTGGCCTTGCTCCCACCCACCCTGTTTCACGCAGCCTGACACCCAAGAGACAGTGCTGCTGGGTCCACGCCTGGCGGGCACCCCAACCCACCAGGAAACCCCAGCAGAGGCGGTCGAGCCCACGTCACCCCCTGCAGACTCCCTCTCAGCTCTGCTGGGAGCCCCAGCACCAGCCTGTGGATGTGAACTGGGGGAGGAACGGGAAGAGAAAAGGTGGGAGGAGGTTGAAGTTGGGGGCTCCAAAGGACAAGAGGGTCTCAGTCGGCCACCCTTGTTCTCTCTAGACCTCGGCCCCCATCAACAGTGGGGACCCCCCAACTGGCATACCGGAGTGATTCCAACTCGAAGGACACCCAGAGCCACCATCTGGTGAGTGGCAGGCCCAGGACAGGTACCAAGAGGGTGGGGATGGGGCTGGGTGGTGATAAGCTGCTGGTCGTGATTTTTCGGTCTCTCTTCCTCTCAGGTATCTGCCAGTTTTTCCAACTGACCTGGATCCTACCCAGCAGCTCCCTCCCCGCTTTCCCACAATTCATGACATCGAAACACCAGCTTTTCCCCTTTTTCCTGGAGACTCAGGAGGGCCAAAGCAACAGCCTTTGGCTTTTTTTTCTCTCCCTGACCAAGGGTTAAAGGAAGGGATCCATCCTTATAGTTCAGAGTCACCAACTCCCTCCCCTAAATCAGGCTGAGAAGGAACCAGCCAGCTCTTACCTCCTCCTGGTTGTTTTTCTTTCCCCTCCCAGTTTATTTTTTGTTTCCCCACTACCCCCTACCTCTGAAGCCATTTTATGAACCGTCATGTGCCACCTGAGCCTCCAGTAAAAACAAAAACAGGCTTTCCTGTTGTCTTGGTCTCTGCCTCTTTTCTGTTCAGAGCCTCGCTCGTAACTTACTGTAGAGGGGGTGGCGGCAGGGCCTGCGCTCAGATCCTGTGCCCACGTTTCTAGCTGTACAGCTCTGCAGAAGTGCCTTCATCCCTGTGAAGTTGACTTTTCCCATCTGTGAAACGGGGCTAATGCCTCGCTGGCAGAATGAGTGTTTCCTGAAGTGCCGAGAGCAGCGTCTGGCACCTGCAGCGTCACCTTACCGAGCATTTACTACCGTTAAGGAAAGCAGTGACTACAACTCTTGAGGTGGCGGGGGGGTGAGTGAGTGACAGCATCCAGAGGGGGCCTCGAGCTGAGGCAGGATGGAGAGGAGATGGGGGTTGGGGTGGCTATGGTCCCTGCCTCAGCCCATCCCGGAGTGTCTTCGCATGACAGGACGCTCATCTCATACAGTAACTTTATATACGGATCTATATATATATACATTTAGTACAACAGACCTTCAGTTTCTTCTCCCTGCCCCTTCTTTTCCAAACATATACAAAAATATCTGAAGGCTCCTCCCAGCCCAGTGTTCACAGGCAGCCTTTCAAATCCCTCTTTCCCTTAGTTGGTCAAAAGCCTTTGGGTACAACACCCTCCCGGGATGGGAGAGGAGGAAAGAGCTGGGGCCCCCATCTGGCAGCCTTGGGGAGCAGCTGGGGTGGGTCCCGGAACCCTGAGTCTAGAGAGGTGCCTGCTGTCCCTTCCTCTCCCCACGTGTGGACGTGTGTTCCCTCTCACCCCAGAAGCCCGAGCAAGAGGACTGAGCCTGCAGTGAGAGAGGTGAGGTTAGACCTTGGGAGGGGTGCGTCCTTTGCCCTGGAGGGGACAAGACAGACCCCCCCCCTTTCACCCAGAGTCTGTGGCAAGAATTCAGAGAAAGTGCCAGAGTGGGAGGAGTCCAAGGTGGCAGGAACTAGATATCTCTTCTCCAGTCCTGCTCTTGGCTTCAGTTCACGCCCACCGGAAAGTCAGTCTTAGAGCCTCTCCTCCCTATAATCCCCCTACTCTGGCTGGGGCGGAAGTATCCTGGAGCTGGGGCGGGGTGCGGGTGGGCTACAGAGGAAGGAGGGGATGAGAAGGGAGAATGGCCCACCCCACGGCCACAGCCTAACCACAACACAAATAATCCAAGAGTCACACGAGGGGAATGAGGGGGGTGCTCAGACCACCCTTCCCTCCAGCTTCCCAATTCCACCAGGCTGCAGGGGGTTTCTCCACCCTGGAAGTAATGGGGAAGAGAGGGTTAAAGTGCTGCAGAGGAAAGGAGGGGGTCTCTGGGCGGGTTGAAGAACTGGCTCTCCCGCCCCTGCTTGGCCCCTCAGTCATTCTCATCTGGCCCTAAGTACTCAAGCTCTGTGCTGGGTTTCACCTCCTGCTCTAAAAGAGAGGGTGTCCGGCGGAAGGCGGCTGAGATCTGGTCAAACGTCCGGCCGCGGGTTTCAGGCACTTTTAAGAAGGTGAAGATGAAGAAGCCAAGCAGGAGGACCGCGAATAGAAGGAAGACGTAGGGACCCATAGCATCCTGGGACAAGTGGAGAAAGAGGTGTTGACAGAGGGGAGGGAACGGGTGGCCTCCGGCAAGCCAGGGACGAAAGCCTTCACAGGGATACTGCACAGAGCAGGTGGCTCCTTTGCGGGGCAATGGAAATTACCAGGAGAATTTAGTGAGAAAAGAATTCTCTGAACCCCAACTCTCCTGGTTTCTCCCTCTCTTACCATCCTGAGTCACTGAAGTCAGAGTGGATTCCCGGCCATTTGCAGTATTAATATGAAGTTTGTAATATTACTCCTAGTCTAAGTAAGTTATGCCACTAGTTTGTTCTGAAGAAACCTCTGTTGTTATCCAATCTAGGTCAGTTCCCTTCTTTGATTCTGGTGGAACAGGTGGTCTTCAGGACCCACGTGGTCCACCAAAGTGACCCCTAGACCAGCACTCTATGGGCAGGGGAAAGGGGGAAATGCTGACTGGAAAGCAACTGGGCTAGTTGTGAGTGTGAGTTGCCATCCTATGGCTGACCATGTGGGAGATGGGGACCGGGCAGGGGACCTACCGCAACATACTGGAAACCCATGCCAATGATGAAGTTGCACGTCCAGTTGGAGAAACCAGCCACAGCCATGGCTGCTGGGCGGGGTCCCTGGCTGAAGAGCTCGGCCACGATGAACCAGGGGATGGGGCCAGGGCCAATCTCAAAGAAGGCCACAAAGCCAAAGATGGCCACGATGGAGACATAGCTCATGGCTGGAACCCGCTCCTGGGGGCCAGGCAGGGAGGGTGGAGAATTCAGGTTAGGTCTTTCTGGATCTTCCTTTGCCCTCAACCCAGCAAACTGGCATCTACCCCTACCAGCTGCTCACGGGGGGCTGGCCACCCTTGGTTAGAATAGGTCCTCGAGCATTTGACATTCAGCTGGCCACCCTTTGCCAATTCAGGGCAGAGGGAACATGTGGTCTCCCAGCTCTTACGACTGTGGATTCCCACTTGGTTCTAGAGCTGGGTCCTTAGGAATTATTGGTCCTGAGGCTTGACAGGGGCTCTCCTCCCTGGCTGCCAGGATTGTGCTACAGCTTCCACCCAGAGGAGGAAGTGCAGCCTGGGTCCCTCGGCAGCACGGTCCTGGCATACGGCCTGGCCTCAGGATCAAAGGCATGTATGTTGAGGCATGGCCCTGGCTGCCCACAGAGCCCCTTGGGGCAGTTCCCCTGGGTTGGGCCACAGGTCCCCTTCCCTCTCCCTAGGCCTCACCAGCAGAAGCAGAGCCACGGTCATCAAGATGGCACAGCCACACATGCCTGCCAGGCCTAGGAGTTGGAGGGTCCGGCGCCCAGCCCGTTCCACCAAGAACACCTGAGGGGAGAGTCAGGGCTTGCAAGGGGCCTTTAAGGCTTGGGAAGTGGGAGGGGTTAGGTGGGTGGGGCCAACCAAGAGCTGGATCTCCAGGAAGCCCAGGGTTGTGAAACCAATGGTGGGGGCCCTTCCAGAGGTAAGTAGTTACCGAGACCAAGGTGAAGACCATGTTGACCACACCGGCTCCGATGGTGGCGTAGGCTGGTTGCCCTACCCCCGCCGTCTCGAAGATGCTGGTTGAATAATAGAAAACCTAGAGGTGGGCGAGAAGAAAAGGGGATGGCAGGGATGTGTCCCTCCCTCCCTTGCAGCCACTCCAAGCTGGACTGACCCTGAATTTTAACGGAGGGGGCTTGCTCCCTTCTTCCCTCCTCTCAGGCTCTTCCCTGACCCTTGCCCTTCCTGGAGGCTGCTGCATACGTACTGCGTTGATGCCCGACAGCTGCTGGCTCAGCTGCAGCACAATTGCAATGACGAGGGGTTGCCGATGGATGTGGCTGCCCAGGAGCTGGAGCAGGGACAGTGGCCGCTCATGCTCCAGCTTCCGCTTCTCCTCCTTCAGCTCAGCCAGCTCTTCAGACACGTCGGCCCAGCCTGTCAGGCGCTTCAAACCTGGAGGTGAGTAGGGTCAGGTCTGAGAGGGCAGGGAGGGGGCCTGGGAGGAGGACAGGCACCAGCAAGACGGCGTGGGAGCTCACTCTTTCTGGCGGGCCCCTCCAGGTTCCGGATGATGTACAGGTAGCGGGGGCTTTCTGGGCAGAAGGGCAGCAGGACCAGCTGCAGGAGGGCAGGCAGCATAGTGATGCCCAGGAGTAGTGGCCATAGGGTAGCAGTGCCCAGTATGGACTCCAAGCCCAGCACCTGTGGCAGAAGGGTGGGAGGGAGGGCAGGCCGTTCAGCCTGTCCCCAGAGCCCCACCCCAACCCCCTTCCCAGCCTCCCATGAGGCCAGGTCCAGTCACCTGGGCAATCAGGATGCCAGTGACGATGGCCAGTTGGTTGAGTGTCCCCAAGGCGCCCCGCAGGTGAGTGGGGGCGATCTCCCCCACGTACATGGGCACCAGCCCCGACGTCAGCCCTGGGCAGAGGGAAGGAGAGAGCTTCTGAGGGCAGCTGCCCACTCTGACCCCCAAGCCCAGGGAGAGTGAAGGAGAGCAAGGCACTGGGCGGGACCACAGTGCCCGCGGGTACCTGAGTAGGCGCCAATGAGGAACCGTCCAAGAATGAGCAACTCGTAGGAGGCAGCCGCCTTGGCCAGGCCCATGAGGGCGCCTCCTAGCACTGCCAGGGCATTGTTGAACAGCATTGCCCTCTTCCTGGCAGGCAAAGAGTGGGGCTGTGAGAGTTAGGGCATTGGTACTCTGGCTCCCTTCCTGTTTTCCCTTGCCCTCCAGCCTCATACCTTCCCAACCACTGAGAGATGACTCCAATCAGGAAGGAGGAGATCATGCCGCCCACAGAGAAGATGGCCACGGAGAGAGCCCAGAGCATGGTGAGGGTGCCTGGTGGGATGGAGCCGGGTCCCTCAGGCCCCTGCCTCCCCAGCCACGTCTCATTGTAGCTCTGTTCAATCACCTGGGGGACAGCACAGGAGTTATTCCCTGCAGACTCCTCCCTCTCTGCTCACTCCTGACACCCCCTGCCTTGTCTGGGCCCCCCACTCTGCCGGCTGTAGCCCCTCACCTTCTGGGGGGCATTGATGACCCCGATGTTGTAGCCAAACTGCAGGGAGCCGAGCACAGCGGAGAATACGGCGAGGACCAGGGTCCCAGTGACTCGTTGCTGGGGGTGCTCCCCATCCTGGGCAGGCGGAAGCAGAGAGGAGGCATATCACATGGAATCATGGCATCTTTCCTTCCTCAAGGGGCCCAGGCCCAGCAGGAGCCTTGAGATGCTGGGTTCCATCCAACATGTTGGGCGAGGCAAAGTGGGCCATATTAGGAGTCACTTGAAGATCTCAACGTAAACAAGAGCAGGAAGAACCCGAGAGTACCAGGGCATGGAGAAGAAACTGATGTTTGAGTCCAGCAGGCAGAGAAATGTTTGAGGACCTGGGTCTCACAATTCCTCTGTGACCTTGGGACAGGCTTGGGCTTAAAAGACCTGAGTTCAGATTTGTGTGACCTTGGGTAAGTCGCTGCCCCACTCTGAACTGGGGAGATAGGGGTGATGTTGCCTAATTTGCCTACCTGTCCGTGAAAGTGTGAAAATCAAAATCAAACGTTAACAGTGTCCCCAACAGTGCTGGTTTTATAAAGTGACAAGTGCATCATCGTCATCACCGTCTGTCCTCTCCCCTCCCATCTGGGGGTTCTCTCCGCGGGCTCCTGGAAGCCCCCAACAGGCTCAAGAAAGCCATTTCCCAAAAGGACATCGGGGTCATTCCTCCTGGCCTATGGCCTTCTCTGTCTCCGCCCCGGCCTCCCTTCCCCCTCTAAGCTGCGACGAAGGGCAGGGGGCCATGCTGGCTTTTGCCTAGGAGAGCCTTGCCCAGGGGATGGGGGCGGGAAGGTGGTATGAGGTGCGGTAGCGGTGGTGCCTGATCGCTGGCGGCACAGACTGTCTCCAAACGGAAACCTGAGCTGGGGGAGGAAGGGCTGACACTCCCCTCTACCCCTCCACCAACCGTGGGGCGAGGGAAAGTTCAGCGTCCTGGAGGACTGACAAGAGTGGGGGTGGGGGTGGGCCTACGGAGAACCTCCGGTCCTCGAAAAGTTGCGGGCGAGCTAGGACAGCTGCTGAAGGGCAAGACCCGCCTGGATCTGCTTTCTTGAGGGCAGAGTGTCCACGATCCCGGCGCAACTCGCCGCCAACTAGAGAAGGGGGCGAACCCTGGACTCGCAGAATCCAGCCGCTGTCCTAGCCCCCGAATAATCCCCCAGACGCACTCTGCCTCTTGGAGGGACTGGAATCCGACAGTCACGGGTTGTCCAGCCC
The DNA here is from genome assembly GCF_964270905.1 of Leucopleurus acutus. Classification (NCBI taxonomy): domain Eukaryota; kingdom Metazoa; phylum Chordata; class Mammalia; order Artiodactyla; family Delphinidae; genus Leucopleurus; species Leucopleurus acutus. The sequence continues at coordinate 51,725,828 of NC_139161.1, read as the reverse complement.
GGGTATAAATAGCCAGTCCCCCACCCCCACCCCCTGCGTCTGCGCAAGGACCGCCCCCTAGCTGACCCCAACCGCGACCCCAGCCCGAGAAAAGCGGGACCCGTGTCCGCGTCCCGCCCCCGCATGCCAAACCCTACTTCGGAGCCGATCTGTTGGAAGCCCGACGGCATCTTGTCTTAGGAACTGGAGATGCACGAGCTGCCGTAGATGAGAGGGAGGCGACTGGGGGTCTGCGGCCCTAGCCTTGGCGGGCAGAGGGAGCGGGGGCGATGGGGGTCGCGGAGCTTTGTGCGGAGGGCGAGCCTGGTGGGACCCACAGCCACAAGCCGAGGAGCCAGAGAGCAGCTCCCGGGGATCTGGCTGAGCCTGGCCGGCGGGGGAAAGACCCGAAGAGCAGCCCCGGCGGTTCCCCAGGGCCACGCCTTTCACAGCACCCATTGGCCGGGAGCCCGCACACCCCAGAAGGCCACGCCCCTCCCTGAGGCTGAGAGTTTGGCACCTGCTGTAGGGTAGGCCAGCGAGGCCACGCCCGTCAGCGAGCCGGGCGAGACACGCCCCGCGGGTTCCCGCCGGCCTACGTCCCGGAAGTTTTGAAAAGGGGGTCCTGGGACCCCTGGAGACCAAGTTCCCCTCAGTGTGAGGACTCCGCCCCCCGGCCAAGGTTCGGGGCTGAAGAAGCGACTTCAAAGCCCTTAGCGGCGGCTCGGGACGGCGGGGTCCGAGAGGAAGGGACGGACCAGGTACACTTGCCCGGGAGACAACTCGGGCGGCCCAAAACTGCGCGAGCCGGCGCGCGGGGTGGGTGCGGAGCAATGGCCTGGAGTAACCCACAGTGGTTATTTTTAGCTCCCACATTGGGAGACGCCAAATGTCAGGTCCCGGGTGTCCCGGCCGGTCCCGGGCGGGGGAGGGCAGGGAGACGGAGCCTTAAAGGATCCGCGACACGCTTCCCACGCGGAGATGGCCTTGGGCACAGGAAATTCCGTTCCTAGCGGGTCGGGTGTCTGGCCTTGGTGGTCCTCTTTCCATGCATCCCTGCTCTGGGCACTGTCTATCTGGCCCTGCCCCTACACCGGTTCCCCACGTTGGTTCCTGGAGGCGGCCCGAGGGACAGGTGGTCACACCAACCACGTCACCAGTCCTGAGCCCCCAGAGCCGCCAAAAATGTGCTAGCCGCGTGGACGACTAGGACACGCTTTCTAGAGGTCGCTCTGGGTTTGAATCCCCAGCTAAATCCTGCCCAGCGAGGAGGGCGCGACCTAGGGGTGGCGAGTCCCCAGAGCAGCGGAACACTCGGAGTACAGAGAGCGCGCGTCTGGGAAAAGGGGACTCAGAAGCGCGGGGCTTTAGTGCCACCTGGAGGGAGAACGCGGATCCGCAGCGGATCGGGCCAGGGTGGTCTCCGGCCCACTGTCCCCGTCATTCTACCTCTCTAAGGCTTCCATTACTTCCAGCCCAGGCCTCTTTCTGGAGCTCCAGATCCGACTGTTCAGCTGCCGCGTGGGTGGGCAGCTCACATGGTAAGAGTGTCCAGACCTGCTCCTCCTGCTAACTTCCTCATCCCAGTGAATGGTCCTATTAGCCATCCTGTCACTCCTATCAGAAGGAGGAAGTCATGCTTGATTTCTCCCCTCCTGCACCCGCCCCCACCCCTTTATCCAGTTAGTTATCAACATTGGAGTTTTGACCTCCTAAACTCTCATAGTCATCTGATTTTCTCCACCTGTACTGTTGCCACTCTGGTCCAGACCACCATCACCCTGACTGGTCTCCCTGCTCCTCCTCTTCCCCAACAGGGAGGGCAGAGTACCACACAAAACAGTCCAACCTCTCACTCACGCTCCCCCCAGAAGTCTTTGTTGCCTACTGTCAAGTTCAAACCCCTTTCAGAGTGAACAAAACCTCCTGCCTTTCCTCTTCTATCTTTGCCTCACTTTCTGTCCTCTCCCTTGAGTTTTAGTCAATTCCTAACTACTTTTTTTTTTTTTTTTTTTTTTTTGCGGTACGCGGGACTCTCACTTTTGTGGCCCCTCCCATTGTGGAGAACAGGCTCCGGACACGCAGGCTCAGCGGCCATGGCTCACGGGCCCAGCCACTCCGCGGCATGTGGGATCTTCCCGGACCGAGGCACGAACCCGTGTCCCCCGCATTGGCAGGCGAACTCTCAACCACTGCGCCACCAGGGAAGCCCCCTTAACCACTTCTTGTACCTAGAACACACTGTGCTGTTTCACTCCTTGGTGCCTTTGCCATGCTAATCCTTCAGTCTGCAATACCAGAGGACTCCTATTCATCCTCCAAAAAAAGCTCACCCTCTCTGTGACACCTTCCTTGGCTTTCCTCCAGAAATCCGTGTGTCCCCAGGACTTCCCTGGTGGCACAGTGGTTAAGAATCTGCCTGCCGCTGCAGGGGACAAGTGTTCGAGCCCTGGTCCGGAAGATCCCACATGCCGCGGAGCAACTAAGCCTGTGCGCCACAACTGCTGACCCGCGTGCCACAACTACTGAAGCCCGCGCGCCTAGAGCCCATGCTCTGCAACAAGAGAAGCTCCCGCTCGCCACAACTAGAGAAAGCCTGCGTGCAGCAATGAAGACCCAACACAGCCAAAAATAAATAAGTAAATTTATTTTTAAAAAAAAGTCCATGTGTCTCCAATATAGTGTATTGTCATAGTTTCTTCTCTGCACCTTAACCTTGAGGACAGATGAGCATCTTGTTTACCTCTGTATCCCCAGCACCCAGCCTAGGGGTGGGCACTCAGTAAATGTTTGTTGAACGAATGGAATGAGGGTCTGCTCCTGATGGCCAAGAATGCGGATTAGGGAGCAATCACAAAGCGGGGAAACCTTTGGTGAATGGCTCCACATATCTGACCAAGTAGATGTAGATGGAGAACTAAGGTCTGCTGGTTGAGGAGAACCAATCATTTATGAGCAGAAAGGAGCAGAAGCGATTGATGGAAGCGGAGAGGGACCAATCAGGAAGGTAAAAGGAAAGCCAGGGATGCTGGAATACCACAAAGGGAGGAGGGCAGGGAGAGAGGAAAAGCCAAGAAGAGTGCCAAGAGGAAAAAAGGGAGTTGGGGGGAGGCACAGATTGGGGGCAGATGATAAGTCAGTGTAGCAGGTGGAGTGCAGGGCTGGGGTCTGTCCTGGCACTCAGGGCACGGCACATTCCTGATCTCATTCAGATGCTGTGTTCTGACGCTTCCAGGAGTTTAAACCCCAGAGAAAGTGGAATCAAGGAAAGCAAATCGGAGCTAGATACAGGAGATAGAGTAAAGTGTATGGAGAGAGTGATGGAGGAGTAGAAGAGACAACAGGAATAAGGAGAGACAGTTGGGAGGGAGGAAGAAAAATGGCTGGGACGGTGGGAGAAAGAGGTCGATTGAGAGAGGATGGAAAAGGAAGGAGAGAGACACAGGACACAAGTGGGTACTTCACACTGGAGCCTGTGTGTGTTGATTTGCCTAGAAATTAATCTTTGGCCCATTTGATCTCAGAACCAGTTGTAGCCCTTCCTAAGCTCTGCCCTATGTCATGGGGAGTTGATCCCTGTGGGCTTTTGTTTTCAAGCTCCTGTGTTCACTGCCTTCTGGCCTGGTGCAGCCCACAGTAGGTAAGAGATTGGAGGGCAGGAGAAAGCCAGAATATTTCTTCCCTCTCTCTGCGTCCAGCTCCTACTCTACAGGCCCACTTTGCTTCCAGCTTCTGGAGGGAAAGCTTGGACCCCTGAGCTCCAGCAATGCCATCTCCTCCCTTTGTCCCGTCACTGTTTTTGTCAATATATGAGAGTCTCAGGTACAGAGGATTGAATTAATGACACAGTTCTTGGTACATGATCCTCACTGATCTCTATCTTATCTTGTTTTTATTTAAAAAGTTATTCTCTTTTATTTCCACACCCATTTCTCATTTGTCCTCCCTCAAAAGACAACCATTCCAATGTATTTAATGCTCACCTGCAAAACATGACATTTTTTGTGTGCACACATTTTTAATTTATGTAAATAGCAACTGGTTACCTATTTCAATCTGATCTTACTTATTTTCAGTAAGCACTATGTTTTAAAAACCCATTCAGGGAATTCCCTGGCGGTCTGGTGGTCAGGACTCTGAGCTTCCATTGCAGGGGGCATGCGTTCGATCCCTGGTCAGGGAACTAAGGTCCCACAAGCCGCAGGGCGCAGCCAAAAAAATAAAAACCCCCTTCATGTTCTATGATTATCAAAGTTATTGTTGTATAATTAATCTATTGCATTATTTATTTATTGCATAATTTATTGTTGCATTATACTCCACAATGTCAGTCATCCCCTTGATAAGCACCCATGTCACCTCCACTTCCCAACCACAACAAATAACGTGGCAGTGAACATTTTCATACAAGGCTCTTTATGGGGGATATGTCTCTGCCTCTGCCTAGGTCTTTGTCTTTATTTCTATCTATCTCCACCGAGCAGAATTGCTGAGTCATAGGGTATACTTACACCTAATTTGACTAAGAGTTACCAGCTTGCTCATAAGAATGACAATCACAGTCTCCAGTTCCATCAGCAGTTTGGGAGGGTTCCACTACCACCATACCCTCTCAGGCAGCATCCACCCAGAGCAGGATAGTTAAGGGTATGCATAGTTAAGAGCCCAAACTGCCTGAGGTGAGTCCCAGCTTTGATATTTACTAACTTCAAGCCGCCGTTGGGAAAGTTACCTAAGCTCTTTGTGCCTTGTTTACCTCATCTGTAAAATGAGAAGTGAGATAATAATAGTATCTACATCTTAGGGTTTTAATGAAGGTGAATAATGTAATAGTCACATCGTGCTTAAAATAGAATTGAATACAGTTAATTGTTTTTGTTTTTTTAAAACAGCTCTATTGAGATATAATCGACAAACAATAAACTGCACATATTTAAAATGTACAATTTGGGGACTTCCTTGGTGGCACAGTGGTTAAGAATCCGCCTGCCAATGCAGGGGACACGGGTTCGAGCCCTGGTCTGGGAAGATCCCACATGCCGCGGAGCAACTAAGCCCGTGCGCCACAACTACTGAGGCTGCGAGCCACAACTACTGAAGCCTGCACGCCTGGAGCCCATGTTCCACAACAAGAGAAGCCACCGCAATGAGAAGCCTGCGAACTGCAATGAGAAGCCCGCGCACTGCAATGAGAAGCCCACGAACCTCCACAAAGAGTAGCCCCTGCTCACCACAACTAGAGAAAGCCCACACGCAGCAATGAAGACGCAACACAGCAAAAAAAAGAAAAAAGAAAAAAAAATTTTTTTATGAAATAAAATGTACAATTTGGTAAGTCAAAAGATTTTTTTAATTGATGTATAACTGACATGTAACATTAATTTCTGGTGTATAACATAATGATTCTATATTTGTATATATTGCGAAATGATTACCACAGTAAGTCAGGTTAACATCCATAATCTGATAAGTTTTGACATATGTATACACCCATGAAACTCTCCCCAGAATCAAAATAATGAACACATCCATCACCTGCAGTGTTTCCTTGTACCTCTTTGTAATTCGTCTCTTCAGCCTCTAGGCAACCACTGATCTGATTTCGGTCATTATGGGCCAGTTTGCATTTTTTAGAATTTTATGCAAATGAAATCATACAGGGCGTACTCTTTTTGTCTGGGTTTCTTTTACTTACTGTAATTATTTTGAGATTCATGTATGTTGTTGCGTGTATTACGAGTTCATTCATTTTTGTTGGGAAATATCATTGATTTGATTATCCATAGTAATTAGTTTGATTATCCATTCACCTGTTGATGGATATCTGGGTTATTTCCAGTTTGGGGCCATTACAAATAAAGCTGCCAGGAACATTCACGTACAAGTCTTTGTAAGGACATGTATGCTTTTATTTCTCTTGGAAAATACCTAGGAGTAGAACGGCTGGATTATATGATAGGTGTGTGTGTAACTTTTTTTTTTTTTTTGGTGAGTAAACCAGGCTTTTACTGCTCACAAGGTCATTTCTGAGTTGCAAACAATTTTTCCCTATATTTCCCCTACTCAGTCTGGGCTGCCACAATCAGACAGACAGAAAGTGCCAGGACACTTTTTTCTTGCATCTGTAGTGGAAACCTTAGCAGCAGACAGTAGTGTGTAATTTTTTATGAATCGGCCAAACTGTTTTCCAAAGTGGTTGTCCCATTTTACATTCCCACCAGCAATGTCTGAAAGTTCCAGTTCTTCCACACCCTCACCAACACTTAAGATGGTCAGTCTTTTAAAATTCAGAATGGGCTATATGAGATTTTAATCAAATGACAATTTGCTTCGATTTCTAATATGTGTCAGTTCAGTAGGTGAAAGGTGATATCTTACTGCAGTTTTCTGTGATTACTTAACGGCTTGGAGCATCCCTTTAAACACTTGTTAGCACTTTGACCGTCTTTTTTCTGCAGATTCCCTCCTTGTATTCTCTGCCCATTTTCTCTTGGAATATTTTTCTTGTTGATGGGCAAGACATTTAAACAAATAATATCAGTTCTTTGTCAGATTTGGACATTGCAAATATTTTCTCTTGTTGTATCGGCTGCCTATTAATTTTTCTTCGGTGAACTTCATTTGATAGAAATCCTTAAATTTGGTGTAATCAGAATGACCAATTTTCCCTTTAGGGTTTGTGATTTTGAAATTTTGCATATGTTCTTTTCCATCTCTGCATCACAAATTCACCTTTTCTTCCAATAACTTTATAGTTTTACTCTTGATATTTAGCTCTTTTTAATCCATCTAGAGTTCATCCTTGTTTTGGGTGTTAGGGATCCAATTTATTTTCCTCATATTGAGCCACATTTACCACATGTCCGATTCTGACATATACAAGTGTCTGTCTCTGGTATTCTGTTCCATTGGTGTATCTGTCCTTGCACTAATACTATACAGTTATTGTTGCTGGATGCTTTGTAGCAAGTTTAAATTTCTGGAAGGGCAAGATCCCTCTTGTTACTCTTACCACTCAGCGTCAACTTTTTTTTTTAATTAATTGATTTATTTATTTAGGCTGTGCTGGGTCTTAGTTGCAGCACGTGGGATCTTCATTGTGGCATGTTTAGTGAGGGATCCTTAGTTGTGGCATGTGCACTTCTTAGTTGTGGCACGTGAACTCTTAGTTGCAGCGTGCATGTGGGATCTAGTTCCCCGAGCAGGGATCGAACTTGGGAGCGTGGAGTCCTACCCACTGGACCACCGGAGAAATCTTCCCTCTCAGTGTCAACTTAACCATTTGTGTTTTTTTGTTCTTTTTCTTATTGCTCCAAACAAATTTGAGGGTAAACTTATCAAGATCTTTCAAAAACCCTCCCCCAAAACAAAAAACAACCACCAGATGAATTTTTATGGGTAATATATCAAATCGTAAGTTATTCTGGGGACAAGTGATATCTTTATAATGTTAAGTCATCCCATTTAAGAGCATGGACTATCTCTCTGTTTATTCAAGTCATCTTCTATGTTTTTTAGTAGAATTAAATTTTTTCTTCCACTGAGGTCTTATGAATACTTGGTTTCCTAGATGCTTCATAATTTTTGTCAGTGATGCAAACTGAGTGTTTTTTTTTGTTTGTTTTTTTGTGATACACGGGCCTCTCACTGTCGTGGCCTCTCCCGTTGCAGAGCACAGGCTCCAGACGCGCAGGCTCAGCGGCCATGGCCCACGGACCCAGCCGCTATGCGGCATGTGGGATCTTCCCGGACTGTGGCACGAACCCGTGTCCCCTGCATCGGCAGGCGGACTCTCAACCACTGCGCTACCAGGGAAGCCCGTAATGTATTACTCTTTAAAAACATTTTTTACATTTGGTTAAGTAATATTTTATTAATGATGTTTGCATCTGTATTTATAAATGAAATGGGCCTATAATACTTATATTACCCTTAACTGATTTCAGAGGCAAGAGTAACGTAGCCTCAGAAAATGAGTTGGTCACTTTTTCACTCCTTCTCCAGATCTGTATCTCAAAATGCACTCCAGGCTGAACCATAGGAGATTATCTGGACCAGCATCCTGTTTCCCAAGCAGGCAAAATATTATCGTTCCTATTTTATAGATGAGGCAATTGAGGCCCAAGAATAAATTCCTGAATGGGGTGGAATTGGAACCTGGAATATTTTAACTGCCTTGGGTGCATAACTTCTTGGTCTGACCAGTAAAATAATCACCAGTGACCTGTATAATAATGAGTTTTTGAGTTATAATACATAATATTAAAATAACATTGCAAGTTTCCAGAGTTCACTTATTTATCAGTTTTTTTCAGAACTCAAAACATATTTTCCCATAGAAATAAACAAGTTGGTAGGGTTTCCACATCAGGTTGCCTACCTCATATGGTGTAGGTCCCCTAACCTGATCCAATATTCCAACCAAATTTGATCTTTCAAATTCTTCCACTGTAACTTCTGGACTCAACATCTGTCATCACCCTTATATGCCAGCCTCTTCTCTGAATGCTCCTTTCTGAAACCTGGCTGTCTTGGAGGACACACTTCCCTGGCAGCCCTTTTCTTAAATTAAATTAAATTATTTTTTGCCACGCTGCATGGCACATGGGATCTTAGCTCCCCAACCAGGGATCAAACCTGCATCCCTTGCAGTGGAAGCACGGAATCTTAACCACTGGACCGCCAGAGAAGTCCCAGCAGCCCTTTTAATAAAGGCCTATTTTTGGTCCTACTTCATATACCTCAGGGTCTGGAGCTGGGAGTACTGATCCTCAATGCTACTTTAGACCATTATTCTTCCTTCATCCTTCGAAATCCTCTGCTCCTATGATGTTCATCTCTGGAAGTACATTGCCCACTACCTCTAATTGTTGCTGGGGTCTTCCAGCCTGATCCTTCACCCGCATTCACTGACAACTTTAGCACCTGGCTCATCGTCTTCCTCTTTACACCTATGTTCTCATCATCATTGCTGTTGACTTCAAAGCCCACTACTCCACCGACTTACAGTCTCTCAGCCTTCAGTCTCCTCTCCAGTGACCTTTCTCTTCAGCCCACCCTCAGGCCCCTACTCATAGCTCTGTCATCTCCTAAAACACCCTCTTCCAGTTTCTGGAATTCAAGCCTTGCACCTCTTATGATCACCTCCTAGCCTTCCGGGTCATCTACTCACGTATCCCTACTCCTTTCACTTCATGGAGACCTTGAAATCATTGACCCAATCAGTTTTTCACTATCCACCGACACTGACTCCCTTTTATGTTTACTCTCTTTTATACCCAATTTATATCCATGATCTAGCACATAATCACTCTCATGCAAATACTTTAAAATCCCTTCTCTCTCTCTGTGTTTTTTTTTCTTTTATTTTGGATTCTCAGTTCCCTGACGAGGGATTGAACCCAGGCTACACCAGTGAAAGCCCAGAATCCTAACCACTAGTCCACCAGGGAACTCACCCTTCTCTCTCTTTTTAGCAAAACCCAAATCCTGATTAATTCCAACCATCCATCCACTTGCTCCTTGGACCCAACTCTTTACTTGAAGGCTACTAGGCTACTAGTGATGCTGACTGGTCACACTTTAAATCAGTGGTTCTTAACTGGGACCAATTTTGCTCATCCCCTCACTGGGACATCTGGCAATGTCTGGAGACATTTTAAAAAATTTTATTTTATTGAAGTGTAGTTGATTTACAATGTTGTGTTCATTTCTGCTGTACAGCAAAGTGATTCAAATACACACACACATTCTTTTCCATTATGGTTTATTACAGAATATTGAATATGGTTCCCTGTGCTATACAGCAGGACCTTGTTGTTTATTCTGGAGACATTTTTGATTGTCACACTGGGGTGTTGGGGAAGGTTCTACTGGCATCAAATCAGTGGAAGAAAAGGGTGCTGTTAAATATCCTATGATGCACAGGACAGTCACCCATAATAAAGAATTATCTGGCCCCGAGTATTAACAGTGCCGAGGTTGAGAGATCCTGCTTTAAGTTAATACAACAAGTCTCAAAGGGACAATCGACACAGGGTCTTAGCACTTGCTGTTCCCTCTACCTATAATATGGTTCTCCCCTGGCTGGCTCATTATTTAACAGTCCCTTCCTAGAAAGGTCTCCCTGACCTCACTCTGGAGTGGACCCAACCTCATCCAACACATTACCCTATTTTATTGCCTTCAAAACATGCACCATTTTTATGTCTTTATTGCCAGCCTCCTCCCTCTAGAATCTAAGTTACCTGAGTGCAGTGTCCTCTTGTTTTTTGTTTTTCTTCTCTTTGGCTGCACTGCCTGGCATTCAGAACTTCCCTGACGAGGGATTGAACTCGTGCCCCCTGTAGTGGAAGCGCGGAGTCTTAACCACTGGACCACCAGGGAAGTCTGCAGTGTCCTCTTGTTTATAGCTGTAGCCCCCGTGTCAAGCATGGTGCCTGGTACATTACATAGGGACTCAGAAAATTTCTACTTGTCAAACAGGTGGATGAAAATCTTGTTAATTTGCAATTTAATCATTCATTCATCAACTATTTATTGGTGATAAAATTCAGACATATCTCTGCCCTCTTGGAACCTAACAGTGGGGAGACTGACATAGAGTAAATAATCACACAAGGTAAATAGTTTCTAACCATGATAAGAGCTTTGAAAGTAAAGTACGTGTAGCGGTGAGAGCATTCAGCAGGTGATCTGACTCAGCCTGGGATGGGGTAGTCAGGCCAGGCTTCCCAGGAGAAGTAATATTTGAGCTGAGAGCTGAAGGATGAGTCGGTTAGCAAGGTAGAGGGAGGTTGGGTGGGGTAGATGGAGATGAGCACCCAGGCATAGAGAACAGAGTGCAAAGGCACTGTTGTGGGAAGGCACATAGCACAGTTCAGGAAGTGTGGCTGACGCACAGTCTGGTAAGCCACAGTGTGGCATTTATTAGCCAAATCCAGTGCAGCAATAGGAGCAAAAGTGTGCCATTGGAAGTTTTAAGGATTTTAAACAGGAAGTGACAAGATTTAAGTTTATTTGGGGAAAAAAAAGTCACTTCCGGAGAACAGATTTTAGAAGGACCAGGAGGGAAGCAGGGAGATTGGTTTGGAGGCAGTTGCAGTGTCCAGGCAAGAGGTGATGGTGGCTTGGCCTGAGATGCTCTTAACTTGGAGGGGACCTGGATATACTTACGTAATGAGAAACATGGAATTTCTGAGCTGGAAAGCACCTGAAAAAAAAAAAAAACAAAGAACCTCACCATTAATCAAAAGGTAGAAAAATTAAAATGAATAATAAAGAGTTCATTAGGGCTTCCCTGGTGGAGCAGTGGTTGAGAGTCCGCCTGCCGAGGCAGGGGACACGGGTTCGTGCCTCGGTCCGGGAAGATCCCACATGCCGTGGAGTGGTTGGGCCCGTGAGCCATGGCCGCTGAGCCTGCGTGTCCGGAGCCTGTGCTCCGCAACGGGAGAGGCCACAGCAGTGAGAGGCCCGCGTACCGCAAAAAAAAAAAAAAAAAAAAGAGTTCATTAAAGTCTGCATTTTATAGAAAAGCAGGTTAATTAGCTGAGCATGAAGGACGCTTTAATATTTTTATTGAATAAAAGAAGGAAAGACTTACAGAGAAATGTTTGAGAGGGAGGAGCAAAGACGGGAAATGTGAGAGAGTTGAGGTGAAAAAAGGAGAGAGAAAAATTAAATGAGAGAGACAGAGTAAGAAAGGTGTGTGAGCCTGAGCGGTGTCAGGAGGTTGGAGAGGAAGATTGGGAGGAAACTGGACAAGGCGGTGGCAGCGATGTGCACTCAGGAAGATGCAAAGAAAGGCTACTTGGTGATGCTGGGCTCCAAGGGGGCTGGAGATAGGGCACAAAGGTAGACCAAAAGAGTAGGAAGTAAAATAGGAAGCAGAAAAGACAGGAAGGGGAGATGATAACAGATGAGGGAGGAATGAATAAATGGGGGGTGCTTGGAGGAGATGTGTGGAGAAAGGATGGGGCCATACATAGCTCGGGGAGAGTGAGAGAAGAAACCTGAGGGCGAGGTGGCAATCTGAGGGCTGAATCAAAGGCTACATTAGAGCCAGGTGTTCTGGAGGACAGAATGGTGAGAGGGTGGGAGAGGGCACATAAAGGGTCAGGTTCAGGCTCAGAATGAGGGAGAGAAATGTGTGCAGGGCTGGGGGAGGAGGAAGAAGGAAAGGTGGAGGACAAGTTGGAAAGACTCCAAGGGAGCGGAATGATGGGTGTGGCCAAGACTCTGACCCTGGCTTTACCTCGCTCCCACTCTCTGCTGCCTTCTGGCCTCAGCGGTTTCTTCCTTCTGCTACAAGGACCCTTGAGGCGGGATGGGATAGTGAACGCTGGGAGGTGGGGTGCCAACGGCCCCGCCATTAAGTCATGTCAAGCAGGGATCGGAATAGGGGCCAAGGAGATGGGGGGTGTTGGGGCGCCATGCCTGGAAGCCGGGTGTCTGTTGGAGGGCGACAGCGGCGAGGGGTGGGTGGGTGCTAGGAGGTAGGTGGCTTTGGCGGTGGAGACTCCAATAAGGCTGCTGAAGTGGGGAGTTCTGCAGGATTGGAGCCAGAGCCCTTGAAGGTGGGATCGGCTAGGAAAAGAGAAAAAGAGCAGAGGGTTGGGGCGAAAGTAGGGCGGGACAAAGAGCGCCCAGAGTAGAACCCGAGAGTCCCTGCGTGGGGGAAAGGTGGAGCCAAGGCAGGTCTGGGGCATCCCCCCCGCTCCGGCTCCGGCGCGCTCTTAGAGCACCTGTTGGGGAGAGGGGAAGGGACATCCTGGTGCCCGAGGGACCTCCGGTCCAGAGGGGCTTACTCGGAGCTTGGGACTCCCGAGAAGACTCCGCCTCCTCCCCTCCGGCGGTCCAAGCCCGGCAAGTGAAGGGGCGTGACCCTGGTGCTCAGGTTTCTTCCTCCTCACCTGGGCCAGGAGGGGTGGGGGCCAGAACTTCCGGCTCAGGTGAGTGTCCCTTCGGTGACGTCAGGTCATCCTCGGCCGCCCCTCCGGTCCCTCCCCGCCTCGCGCTCCCGGTGCCCGCGGGGGCGCGCCCCCGACGACCTACATATACTCAGGTGCGCCGCACCTGTCCGCCCGCACCTGCCCGCTCACCGCTGAGCGGCCTCTCATCGCACAGCAGCCTTGGGCCGACAGCCCAGGATACTCTGGGGACTTCCAGCACCCGGGACCGCGCCCACACGGCCCCTCCACCTTTTGTTTGGGAAGGGTCGCCGAGCGCCGAAGGGAACTGCCGGGTCTTCGCGGATTGCTTTTGTCGGCCACCAGTCCTGTTCCCTCTGCTGTGAGATCCTCGCCCCGCCGGAGGGGTAGATTTGTGTTTACTTCGGTGACAAGATTTGCAAGCACTCGGCCAAAAACTTTTTTGCCTCTCTGGGGGACAAAACTCGCCAGCCCGGCGCCTCCCGTCTTTTCTGAGGGAGGAAATGGCCAATTCGGGCCTGCAGCTGCTGGGCTTTTCCATGGCTCTACTGGGCTGGGTGGGCCTGGTGGCGTGCACCGCCATCCCGCAGTGGCAGGTGAGCTCGTACGCCGGCGACAACATCATCACCGCCCAGGCCATGTACAAGGGGCTGTGGATGGACTGCGTCACGCAGAGCACGGGCATGATGAGCTGCAAAATGTACGACTCGGTGCTCGCCCTGCCTGGTAAGGCCGCGGGACCGACGGGGCGGACGCGTCCAGGGCCGAGGTCGCGGGGTGGGCGCGGGCCCCCGCCCCAGGCCACACGGCCCGACGCCCTGGGTTGCCGGCGAGGGCGGGCGGAGAGGAGGAAGCGGAAGCGGTCGGGCTGGGGACGCCGCGGGCCGAGATTCTGGGGCTGCACGTGCGCGCCTCCGGGGCCGGCTGCGCCCCTCTTCGCCTACGGACCGGCCTAGTCTTCGGGCTTGGCGGCCGGCGGCCCAAGCACCTCCCGGGAAGCCGAGTCCTGGGGCCGGGGCGGGGCCTTCCCCTCCCCCCACCCCGAGGAGGCCACGGCCTCCGCCATCTCCCGCCCTTTTCTCTGACAAAAGGCGGCGCGGGCTGGAGGCCTCGGAGTTGGGTTGGGGCCCGCGGGGTCGGACCGAGGGCCGAGGAGTCGTGCACCCTGTCAGTCCTGGGGCGCCGCCTGCGGCTTCTAATCTTATCGGCAGATTAGCCGAAGCCACAAACCGTGGCCTCGATAGTGGGGTCAGAGCTGGGACGAGGGCCGGGATCTGAGGGCGGCGTCGGGGCTCCGACCACCGCTTCCGGGGCTCAGGCCACCACCTCGGTTCCTCTTCGATGTACCCTTTCACCCTTTCCCCTCCCCGTGTCAGTTTCGTCGAAACCCTGGCGCCCCGGGCGGATCCTGGAGCCGAGAGGGCGGGGCGGAGCGGGAAGGCCCGCGGAGTCGGGAGGGGGCGGGATCCACCCGCTCTGGCCCGGGACTTGGGCGTCGAGGGGGCCCCAGCCCTGCGGCGAGTGGGTGCAGCCGGCGACTCAGAGGCTGGAGCCATCCGAGGGCCGCTGGCATTTCCATCAAGGACAGCATCCTTCCCCCTTTCCTGCAGCGGCCTTGCAGGCCACCCGAGCCCTAATGGTGGTCTCCCTGGTGCTGGGCTTCCTGGCCACGTTTGTGGCCACGATGGGCATGAAGTGTACAAACTGTGGGGGGGACGACAAAGTGAAGAAGGCCCGTACAGCCATGGCCGGAGGCATCATTTTCATCTTGGCAGGTGAGCAACAAGTCCAAGGTGGGCCCAAGGACTCTCTTCTTGCCCATCCTGGAGGGGTAAGGGTGGGCACGGTGTTGGTTTGCAGGGAGCTCACAATATCTCAATCCTCATTCTTTCTCCAGGTCTTGCTGCCTTGATAGCTTGCTCCTGGTATGGCCACCAGATTGTCACAGACTTTTACAACCCGTTGGTCCCCATGAATGTTAAGTAAGTAAGGGAGCCCTGCCTCCTAAGGGGTCTGGGGTCGGAAGAGGCAGGCCAGGGTTTCTGACCCCAATTCTGTCTCCACAGGTATGAGTTTGGTCCTGCCATCTTCATTGGTTGGGCAGGGTCCGCTCTGGTCCTCCTGGGAGGTGCACTGCTCTCTTGCTCCTGTCCTGGGAGTGAGGGCAAAGTTGGGTACCGTGCACCCCGCTCCTACCCTAAGCCCAACTCTGCCAAGGAGTACGTGTAAGCTGGGAATGCCCTTACCCCAGCCTGGCAGCCTAGAGGTGCCCCCAGACATCTGAAAGGACCTGGGGCAGAGAGCTCAACCCGTGGGCAGGGTGCCGAGCAGAAGCCTGCGGTCACTCTAGCCCAGCACACCATGTACAGTTCCCTGGGGTGTTGGGTGGCAGGGAGACAAAAAGGGGGAGGGTGTGCTTTTTGTACAGTAATAAAAATATGTTTTGGAAAGTAGACTTTTTTCCCTTGGGGCATCTGCTTTCTTCCAACCCAGATCCTTGCAGAACCTAAAGTGTACCTACTTCAGTTAAAAAAACATTTATTGACCACCAATGGTGTGCAAGGGTGTCCCAGCTCCACCATTTCAGTCATGCAGTCCCCGACACTTTTGACTATTGACTCTAAACAACTCATGTTCTTGGCTTCCCTCATCCCCGCCCAGCCTCCAATCCTATCCACTCGCAACTCTTGCTTAAATAGCAACCAAAGAGCTTTTGTTTTTAATTTAAAAATTAAGATTTTATTAGGCTTGGGGGGGGTGTCACCTTCCCTTATGCCCCCATTCCACTTTCTCTCCTCACTGGAAGCTGCTCCCTGGCTCATGGGTCACAGGGCACGGCCTCCACAGACACAGGGAACAAAGATGGGGCAGAGACAGGCTAAGGCCAATGCAAACAATGGAAGGATGGTTATGGGCCCAAGGTCTCCCTCTTCCTCCAATTACAGTCTAGTCACATCTCCTGGCCAGTTAAACATCTAGGTCATCATCTGGGTCTTCTTGGTCCAGGTCATCGTAAGCATCTGGCTCATAGAAAATGTGGCTGGTAGCCTGGCCCAGCCCAGGGCACAGTAGCGCCTGCTGTCTGAGAAGACATAAAGGGAGATTGGTGCTGGTGAGGGTGGGTAATGGGTCATGTCTGGATACCCTCTTTCCTTGACAGTGACTCCCTCTTTGGCCTCCATGTTTTCTTGGTCTAAGTCCCTTTGTGTGACCTCGTTTAGTTAGCACGGAAGCACCACCTGGTACAGGGTAGATACTCCTATACCGCTCTCATAATAGCCTAAGTTCTTAGCTTGAGGGCAAGGATCCTGCCGAAGTCTTGCTTCACCTGCCCACACACTGGGCACAGGACAACAGGCATCTACTAAGCCTTTATTAACCTGCCTCTACCATACCCATCTAGCTTCCTATCGTCTTAGCACCACTGCCTGGAGACAGGGCCGCTTCCCCAGGGTCTGGTCTGGCTCAACCCAGGCCCAGATTACTCTAGGGATATCTGTGGAGCTGGGACCCAAGGCTCTAACGGAGAGAAAAAAGACATAAAGGACCTTTGCCATTGCTGGGGTTTGGGTGGGTAGAGAACTCCTCCCCAGACGTGCCTCTGGAAGTGGACTTCAGCCCCTATAAAGTCTAAGAGGTTAATCAACAACCTGCTGTTGCCCCACCTCTTAGGCGCAGATGCTGGGCTCAGCTCAGGGACCCGGGCACTGAGGCCCCAACCTTACTTTTCTGAGCTGAACTGGAAGGGCAGGGTCAGGCTATCTTTGGCTTCTCTCTCTTTCTTGGACAGGCGAAGGTTAAAAGTCAAATGAGTCGTGGGGTCCATCTGTAGAGACAAAGGATGCTGCCACTCTGCCCCATCACTGAAATCCCCGACCCCACCCCCAACCTCTGCAGTCTTTATCCCCCTCTCTCCTTTTTCCAGACTCCAAACTGCATCCCCTTGTTCCGGCCCTGGCTCTCTTAGATACCGAGGGAACACGAGGATCTGGGTAAGGCTGGGGCTCTAGGGGCAGCCCCCCCTGGAGCTCCAGGTTGAAGTCAGGAAGGATGGAGAACCACTGAGTCTGGGGAGAAGAAAGAAGAGTATTAAGAAGGTTTTTTTCGTCTTACTGAGCAAACCAGAGAACCAGGACCTGCCACCCCAGCTCCCAGCCACTTATGTAACTGGCTACTTCCAGCTCTTGTTCTCCTTTTTCATCTCCTGGAAGGCAGTGTCTTTCATTGGTTAAGCTCACAGGATCCAAGCTTTCCAGGCTACAGAATGGGGATAATAAAACAATCTACCTCACAGGGCAGCTGTGCAGATACGAGGGCAATGCTCAAACCACGAGAGCCTAGGGAGGTGCTCCATCGCATCAGCCGTTTTATTGCTCTTCCTCTCTGACCCCAACCTCCAGTTCTCCTGTGCTTCTGACCTGGTGGGTCGGGCGCTGTTGGGGCCTCCGATAGAGGATGTGGGCTGAAGCCTGGCCCATCGCACCGCTCAGGGTCACCTCGGTCTGAGCAAGGCTGCTCAGCACTCCCAAGGGGCCTGGGCCGTGAAGCTCTTCATGCAGCAGGCCCAGCACATGCACCTGCTCTCCTGGGGAGCTGTCACCTGGAAAGGGACAAGAAAGGTGGTGCACGAAGGGCAGTAGGGAGCATTCAGGGGAGGCCTGGGATCAAATAGTGAAGAGGAAAAAAGGAAGGAGAGGGCCACATTCCCTCAGAGCTCTGCCAGGATCCTGACTGACCTCGGCCAGTGTCACTGCCCTGCTCTGACCTCTTTCAGCCCTCATCTTTGAAACACTTTCTTATTCCAATGCACATCGAATCAAGGCACTGCTCTGACATCATTCCACAGGAGCGCCTCAAGGCTTTCAGGATGGAATCCACACTTTCAGCATCTGTTCTCCGCTTGTTTTCCAGCCTCATCTCTTACACACTGAACCATCTGCAGTGTCAGGAACTTGCCAAGATCCCAGTCAGTGCCTTAGATCCCCTCTTTCCTTCCCTCCCTTTTTAGCAGCATTTACAAAGCGTCAGGCACCGCACTAAATACTTGCATTTTTAGGTTGGACTGTATGAAATTGCTGACATTTGATCATATCTGATCCACAAAAAAAGCAATTCCAAGTGGTTCATCTTCATACTATAAACTCCCTCCTTCCTTGGCTTTTACTGAGGAAACAGAAGCACTGTGAGACCAAGCACCTGCATACCGAGCTGGGTATCTGACTCTAAAGCCCATTCTAGTACCCACTGTACTTTAGGGCTAGTCCCAGTGCCCCCAGCTGGACAAAATGGCCCTTGCTCTTCAAGACATTCCTTCCTTAAGGTACTCTGTGCATGTTCCTTTATCATCATGGTCCTTATCAGACTGTCTAGTAATTGCTGGTTTACTTGTCTATACCTTTACAGAATTTTGAGCTCCTGGAAGGCAAGGAGCTGACTACAGTTAGCCTTTATTTTTCCATTATCTAGAACTCTACCTGATACAGTGTATGTATGCATATGTTTGTTGAATGAATGAATGAGGGAAAAAAAAACTTGGAAAAGAAAAAAAAGAGTAATTAGATAGCATTATGAAGAAACCAAGAACTAGAATAAAGGCTAAAGAGATGGAAAAAGTCCAGTTGGAGATCCCTGATATGTTTCCTGTTAGGGTGGAAAGGGGCACATCCCTTGGCAGGGGGAATTTATGGTGGGAAGAAATGAAGGAAGAGTCTCACCATGGCAGGAGTCCTGATGGCTCAGAGTGTGCAGAGTCTGGCAGAGTGTGGTGCAGGGAAGGTGAAGCAGCAGCCAGCTGAGGGAATCGAGAGCAATAGTGACAGGGCCAGGATCTGTCCTCCTGCACAGGGCCCTCAAGGCTTCCAGGGGACCCCCAGGAAGGGTTTCCCCAGTCTCTGACCAGTTGAGAGGGTCTCTAAAGAGGTCATGGTAAACCAGCCTGCAAAGAGAAACGGAAAGGCATGATCCTACTGCCCTTCCCCCAATCTCCAAATTCAGCTTCTGATCTTTGCAGCTTGTTTCTCAATTTTCACTAATATCCTAAACATTAGTGAAAAGTTTTTACTGAGAAGTAGAATACAGTAATTGAGAGCACAGACTTTGGCATCAGGCAGCCCTGAGCTGCAAGCTTGGTTCTACCTGTCCAAGGTCACCTAACTGATACGTTACTTCACCTCTGTAAGACTCGGTTTCTTCATTTATAAAATAGGAATACCAACCTCCTGACGGCACAGTACTAAGTGATGCCTAAAGTGTATCATTCTCGAATGGATAAAGAGAAAAGAGAGGACCTGAGACATGGTTCCTGCCTGTAGGACAGCTTAGAGAAGGTCAAGAATCAAGTCCTGAGGTACTAACTACAGATTACACAGCGATTCAGGAAAAGAGACTGGCATGGACTAGAAATCCTGGGAAAGCTTCACAGTGGTAGAACTTGTTCCCAGACATCTCCTTTCTTCTGCTTCTCTTGTGAATGCCATCTTTACAGCATCACCTCTACTATAACAGCTGATACAAAATTAGGGCTCAACAGACAGGTGTAAACTGTTATTATCCACTTAGCTAACCAGACCAGGAAGTAATCTTTCTTAACCACCCAACATAGGTGGATTCAGGTACCTCCTGATCTGGCTGCTTTCCTCTACCCCACATCAGTCTGTTAAGCCCTGGAAATTCTACCTGCTAAAGTCCTTTTACATTTGTCCTAAACTCTCCATCCCTACTGCCACTGTCTTTAGCCAGGCCTCTGTCGCCTCCTACCGCTATTCTCTAAGATTCACTGGAACAGGAATCATGTCGGCTTCATTCACTGCTCTAGCCTAGCTCAGCTCCTGGTTCACAACTAGTTCTTAACCGGTACTTATACCTCTGAGTGAACCTGCATTACTGCAACAGCCTTCCCACCTGGTATCCCTATCTCCTGGCTGCCCCCTCCTAACCCATTCTCCACACTGTGGTCACTGGACGAGTCTTTCTAACCAGTATGATGTTATCACTCTCCTCCCAAATTTTCCTTTTCGTGCTCTGTTAAGACCTTTTACTACCAGGTACCTCTCTCTGTCTGACCTCAGGAAGCTCTTCCATCTCCCATGAACAGGTATGCCTTCCATACCTCTCTAATTTTGCATAAACTGTTCCTTCTGCCTGTAGGACAAGTCCCTATGTACCCTGCAGTTAGTGCTGATGCATGTTGATCACCAGATTCTGAATAACTCAAAAGGCAGCACACGTTTATTCTTGTTCTCCAGTCCAGCCTCTAGTGCTAACCTGTACTGTCGGCCTTTTATTACTCTGTTCCTCTCATCTTCTATGGTCCCTGCTTTGGATTCTCCAGATACTACTCTTCATCATTCCTCTTACTAATTCCTACCTCTTGAAAAACGCATATCCATTCGATGAATAAGTAGCTGCTACTACATATCAGGTTTGCCCCTGTTGCTGGAAGGGGAGTTCCTCAGCAACAGAGGTCCCAAATTCAATTAAATCTCTTCCAATTTGTACTTACCGGCTGTTGATATTGGAGTCAAAACCTTCACGAAACTCTTCTTCGCTCACTTCACAGCCCAGGATGTGGACTTGCTCCCCACTGAGGCAGAGATGAGGGGGAGTGTCAAAGAGTGGGGCCCAGGCTCCCTTCTCGGGTAGGACAGCGAGACACTGCGGGATACTCACCACAGTGCAGATTTCTTGATAAGCGCCTTCAAGAGGCTGCGCCCCTCCCACTCCACGGAGTCTGGGGAGAGCGAGGGACGGAAAAACAGCCTGAGAACACTGAGGTTTTCGCATTCGCGAACCGGTAACGGCCTCCACCCCTGGCCTCTTACCCACGGCCCTTCCTCTCCACTTCCGCCCCTTGGGCCCTGCTCCTGTGTCTGTGACCCTCACCCCGCAGCAGCACCAGGCCACCAAGAGCCAAGAGCGACTCCAGCATCTCCAAAATGCGTCGCGTCCCTCTTCGGACGCCCTCTGATGGCGTAACTACCCATTGCCCCGCCCCTCCACATGGAAGGGGCGGGGCATCCACGATCTCTCCCACCACTAAGACCTGGCGTAACCTGGCGTGAGTGGTGCTTAGGTTTACTATCCCAGGAAGGCTCACGCGGATCGACCCCTCCTGAGCCCTGGTGCACAGACGCAGGGACGACGCCCCTCTCTACATTTTTACCGTGACTAGGGCGGGAAGAGCCGTTGGGGCAGTTGTCTATGGGAGGGGCAAGTGGCCGCGCAAGCCCGCCCTACTGTCGGAGCCTCTGGCGCAAGTGATGTCACTCCGCCCCGCCCATGCAATTCGAGGCGGGCCTGCTTTGCCCTAGGCCCCGCCCCAGCACCACCCTCCGCGCATGCGCCATACTGGGGCCTTGTTCGGAGCACGCTCCACTTTCCTTATCCCCACCCCCGAAGACAGAGTAGGGGGAACTTCAGCCCCGGTGAAGCGAATACACGTCACCACCGGAAGTAGCGTCAGAGGGGAAGAGGAGGGGGGAAGAAAGAAGGAGGGAGGCCTTTGGGCGGTAAAATGGCGCCTGTCAGAGTGGGAAATCCAGCTGCAGAGGCTGCAACCCCGCTTCCTAGCGGCTGAGGCACCCCCGACCTCGGGGAGGGGGAGGCCGCTCCAGTCCAGCCATCCGCGCCCTTCGGCTCCCCCTCCCCTCCTTCCCGACTCCTTGGCTCAGCCGGTCCGTTCGCCGCCACCGCGGCCCTGCGCCCGCCGCTGCCCCCGCCCGCCCCTTTCCCGCGGGCAGCCCCCTAGCGCGCCTGCGCAGCGGGCCACCCTCCGCTTCCCCCTTCCCCTCCCCCTTCCTTCTCCCTCCCTCCCTTCTCCCTAGCCCCCTCCCCCACAGCCCCCTCCCCCAATTCTCCATCCCCTTCCCTCCTGGTCTCGGAGGACCCCATCGTAGCCCGACCTGTCTCGGCCCGCAACCTCCGCGAATTCGTCGGTGCCACTCCCCGCCCATGTGGGCCCCCGCGGGCTGCCCACGCCTGTCCCCCAGCTCCCCGTTCCGCTGGGCTTTCCCCTCGTCGTGGGTGGCTTTCTGAGCCGCCCGCTCCGTGCCCCTCTCTGCAGCCTCTCCTGCCACTCGGGGCCCCCGTTCCCCCTCCCGGTGGCGGGGGGCTGCCCCCGGGGGGCTGGCGGAGCTGGGCCGCGGGGGCCCCGGGGCCGGCGGTGCCGGGGTCATCGGGATGATGCGGACGCAGTGTCTGCTGGGGCTGCGCACGTTCGTGGCCTTCGCCGCCAAGCTCTGGAGCTTCTTCATTTACCTTTTGCGGAGGCAGATCCGCACGGTGAGCCTGGGTGGGCGCTGGTGGTGGTGGGGACCTCTGTCAGCGGTGCTCGAGGGTTTTTGGAAAGTCTCGGGCCTCTGTTTGGGCCTAGAGACTGAGCCCCGGCGGCAGCTTTTATCGCTAGAGAATTAGAGCACCCGTCGCTGGGCATGGGGTGGGACGGGGAAGAGGAAGACCCTTGTAGTAGAACCGAGATGGTGGAGGGGGGCTAGATGGGAAAAGGATTTGGCAACTCTTGGGGGCTAGGGTGATGGGTGGGGTGCTCTTTAAGAAAGCTAGAGTTGTTGCTAAAGAAGCCGAGGGGCGGGGAACACCTGTTTGATGGCAGCAGGTCTGTTGATGTGGGCTTGTGAAAGACCCTCCTATTATTTGGAACCTCCGTGTGTGTTTGGTCTCATAACAAGGGAGAGACAGGCTCATGTGCCAGGGGTGGGGGTGGGTGGGGGGCGTATGTCACCAACAAGGATGGGAACGTGGGAAAAGCCCTGGGTGTGAAGGAGAAACCCCTGCAGTTCAAATTAAGGGAACTCTTCCAAAAAGGTCCTGAAAACTCATTTCATAGTGTGAGTGTGAATATTTGGGTTTATTAAGACTTTGAGATTAAAAAAGATGCATTTATCATTGGCATCTTTAGTTGTGGAAGGGAGCACATTAAAGTTTGGGTGTCCCTATCAGAAGACGGTGCTTGTCAGTTTAAGGTTTGAATCTGAGGGCACGCTTCTCAGATTGTTTCTCCAGGAGACCCCAGCATTGTGAGGGATACTGTGGGGAGTGTATCTCTGGGTTTCCTCCCCCATAGCTTTTCTCCAAGGTCAAACCTCCTTAGGCTAACATCATTTAATGTGCTCTGTGTTCTCACCATCACGGGGGAGAATCCTCTGAAGGAGTCTGGGGAGGATTCGGTGAGCTGGGGTGCAGAGGGTCTCCAGTCTGTACTCAGGCATACCTCAATAAAACATGAAGGAATAAAACCAGGTAGGGGCTGCCTAGGTCAAGGAACTTCCAGAAAGCCCTGAGTGGTAGTGGTGGTTGACTTACTGATTTGGGGAATGGCCTTGGATTCAGTGTCTCCTTTACTACTCCACTCCTTCCACTTCCTGATTTAGGGTTTAGGGTGAGGATTGTTTCAGGGTGGTCATGGTTGTAGGCAGGGCTGTTTCCCTGAGATAAGGGTTAGGAGCCAAGAAGAATCGGGTCAGAGATACGGAGATGTGTGGGGGACTAGCTCCTGGGATTTTCCTTACGTGTTAGCTGCTGTCCTCTCTTCCTGGCCTTGCTCCGAGCATCTCCCCTTCTTCCCCTAACATAGCAGTTTTCTGTTCTGGGTGCAGGGATGGGCTCCAGCCCATGCAGAGACTGGTTCCTTGCAAAATTGCTCTCCTCTGGGCAGCACTGACCCCACAGCCTTTTGTCTTCCCTTCCTTCCTTTCCAATCTGGTTTCTCCCCCCACCCCCTTTCTGGCAGATGCTTAGAGCATTCCCTACATGCCCCGCATGTGCAACCCGAGATAGCAGGGCAGGACACCCGAGCTGTTGCAGCCCTCATCGCAGCCCCGAGAGAAAAGAAGGGCACATGCCTTGGGATTAGGGGGAGAGAGCCCTTTGGTTTGCACGTGGAGAGCCTGGTTCGTGAGGCTTGGGGCCTAGGGACGGACTGTGCTTAGAAGAAAAGAGCAGAGGAGGGAATTGCCAAGCTTTGCATGGGAGAGATTTGAGTGCTGGAAACAGGAGCCTCTAGAGAAGGCTTGGAGAAGCTGGAAGGCCGAGATGGTGATGTCCTTGTCCCTTCCTCACCTCCCACTCACAGCCCTTACTTCACTCTGGCCTTCTTGATACTCTATCGGTCTGCCTGGTGAGTGGGGCTTTCCAGTGTTCTCTGCCTTGCCCTGGGTACCAGGATAAGGAGGCTGTTCAGAGGGCTGAGGTTCTCTACAACTTGTGACTTGGCTAGTAGAGACAGAAATGGACAGGTGGCTGGTTAAAATAGGCCTGGTGGCCCCCAGCCAGAGGAACTTAGCTGACCTGACAACCCCTGGATTCCCTCATTCTCTGTTCCCCTTAGTGACCCAAGGACCTCCCCTCCTGACTCCTACGCCCTGTCCACTAAGGAATCTGAGGCCCTCAGCTCCCAACAGGAGGTGATGAGAGGTGTCACAGAGAATTCTTGAGGTGGAGGTGGGGAGGGCCACGCATTTCTTTGTTCCATGTAGCAGGATAACATCATGGTTAAGAGGGCACGTTCTTGGATCAGACTGCACAGGTACAATCCTGCCTCCACCATTTCATTGATTCTAATGTAAGTGACCACCCCTGCTATAGTGTTCTAGGAATACAGCCACGATTGAGACAAAATCCTTGCTTTCATTCTAACTGGAGGGGCAAACTGCTACATAAGACAATTCCTAGCTGTGGGGTGTTAGGCAAAGTATTTAACTTTTCCAAGCCTTGGTTTCTTTGTCCTTAAGATGTAGATGATATTGTTATTAGGGTTGTTCTGAGAATTAAAGAAACAACCCTAAATTACACTATGCCCAGTGTATGGTAAATGTTCAACACGTGCTTCCTATTACTAGTGGGGAAGATTTCCTTGTCAAGGGTTCTAAACCTCTCTCTTGCTATTCCTAGGTAATTCAGTACCAAACTGTTCGATATGACATCCTTCCCTTATCTCCTGTGTCCCGGAATCGGCTAAGTGAGTATGCTGACTGGGAGGAACCCTAGCTGAGGTAGGGTTCAAGGTCTTGGCTGGAGGTTGGTTGGTGTTACCCCTTCCCGTTGTGGTTCAGGCCAGGTGAAGAGGAAGATCCTGGTGCTGGATCTGGATGAGACACTTATTCACTCCCATCACGATGGGGTCCTGAGGCCTACAGTCCGGCCTGGAACGCCTCCTGACTTCATTCTCAAGGTGTGTGGGGCTGGGAAGTGATGGAATGGTTACGTCTGTTATTCTGCTCAATTCTTTGCCAGTCCCAGAGCATCTCATCCCTGGCTGTGTCCTCTGGCAGCCTGAAGGAGGGAAGCAGGCAGTGGGAGGGTGGGGGGTATCCTTTAGGCCTGTGTTGTGGTGCTCAGGACTTCTCCCAGCCCTGCTGTGTTCCTCTACAGGTGGTAATAGACAAACATCCCGTCCGGTTTTTTGTACATAAGAGGCCCCATGTGGATTTCTTCTTGGAAGTGGTGAGTTTGCAGAAGCTGAAGGCAGCTCTGTGATGAAGCAATGGTTTTAGGGCTCAGGGAATTTAGAGGATTTGGAGGAAGTAAGGGATCAGGAGAAATGGGTAAGGGCAGTTTTGGAGAGGGGAGGTTGTAGGATGCTCAGAGAATGGCTTTCGATAGTTTGGGTTCATTTGTTTTGCTGATGCAATTCTATTCTTCCACAGCCTTCCCGCTCTTTTTTTTTTTGCGGTACGCGGGCCTCTCACTGCTGCGGCCTCTCTTGTTGCGGAGCACAGGCTCCGGACGCGCAGGCCCAGCGGCCATGGCCCACAGGCCTAGCCGCTCCGCGACATGTGGGATCCTCCCGGACCGGGGCACGAACCCGCGTCCCCTGCATCAGCAGGCGGACTCTCAACCACTGCGCCACCAGGGAAGCCCCTTCCCACTCTTTTGTTCTTGCATCTGTGAATCTTAAGGGTGTATGGTGCCTAAGACTCTTGAGTTTGAGGACAGTTTCAGAATTTTGTGTCCTCAGAGACATTCAGTGTTGTTGGAAGTCCTGAAGGACTCTGCTAGAGTCTTAGTAAAAGGGATCTATATGTCTGAATGATCATCTCTTCTGACACCTTCCTCTCCTCCAATCTCTTTTAGGTGAGCCAGTGGTACGAGCTGGTGGTGTTCACAGCAAGCATGGAAATTTACGGCTCTGCTGTGGCAGATAAACTGGATAATAGCAGAAGCATTCTCAAAAGGAGATACTACAGACAGGTAAGGGGCTAGCGTCCAGGTCTAAGAGTGAGGCTTGGGAGGCAGGCCATCAGGGAGGGACCTGAGTTTAAGGCAACTGCCCTGGAATGGAACCTTCTGAGGGTGTCGGGGAGGCATACTGTATAATCCCTTTTGTGAGAACTGGCTGCCTGTGGGCATTGTTGGGATTGGGGGAGCAATCACAGAGGGCGAGTCTCCTTTTGATGACCAGCTCACCCTGCCTTCCAGCACTGCACTTTGGAATTGGGCAGCTACATCAAGGACCTCTCTGTGGTCCACAGTGACCTCTCCAGCATTGTGATCCTGGATAACTCCCCAGGGGCTTACAGGAGCCATCCAGGTACAGGGGACGGTGGTGAGTCTGGCAGGACTAGGAAGTGGTTCTGAGTAGGTATTTTGAATGCATGGAGCTGGGATTCCCTGGTTTACAGTAGGTCAGGATGCAAGTTGTTTCTCTTTTAAATGAGATGTTCCCCGCCCCGCCATATCCATTTCATAAATCAGATTTCTCATATCAAATTGCTTCAGGTACACACAAGGCAGTAAGTTTGACTAGAAGCCTCGCCCTAGTATGAAATACGGTGATTAAAATTTTATTTTATTTTGAAGAATAAATCAAGGAGGTTTTACTTAGGTCATTCAGTTTGCGGGGGGGATATATATTTTAAAGTAATGAAACCCACCCCCAAATAAAAGGAAAAACACCCTATCTCTCTTGAATCCTTTGTTTCTTCTCATGTGCCTTTTCACCCACTCTAGACAATGCCATCCCCATCAAATCCTGGTTCAGTGACCCCAGCGATACCGCCCTTCTCAACCTGCTTCCGATGCTGGATGCCCTCAGGTAAGGGAAGCTAGACACTTAGATTTCTGAGGAGAGAAGCGGGTGGGGGATCCCAAGAAGGAATAAAAGTTTGTCCTGTTTTACTTTACTTATCTCTTTTCCCTTAAGAATATTACTTTTGAACAAGGTCTTTTTAAAACTCATCACTTTTAGCCTTTGGGTTTTGGGCAAACTGAACCTGTCTCATGTGAAAACGGTGATCCTTTCCACCCCACGTCTTCCGTGAGGCTGCCTTACACTAGTGTGAGGATATCAACATAAGGACTCTACCAATGCAAGTTATTGTTGTCCCAGGTTCACCGCTGATGTTCGTTCTGTGCTGAGCCGAAACCTTCACCAACATAGGCTCTGGTGACAGCTGCTCCCCCTCCACCTGAGTTGGGGTGGGGGGGAAAGGGAGGGTGAGCCCTCGGGATGCCGTCTGGTGCCCTGTCCACTGGTGAGGACTGCCTGGGCAGGGTCTGCCCCTCCCACCCCTCTCTGCCCTGGGAGCCCTGCACTCCATATGGAGTCTGGATGGACACAAGGGCCAGATTCTCAAGCAGCCTCACTCTAACTTCGTGTTCGCACTCCCTGGAAACCCCAGACTGGGACATAAGCGGAGGCCTAGGAGAGCCGCAACAGTGTCTGGTGGAGAGACAGGACTGGCCAGAGTGGGAGACAGACATTCGGTAATCCGGGAGGCTCAAAGAGAAGCCAAGCCAGCTTTGTTGTGATTTGTTTTTTTAAAAACTCTTGTACAAAACTGATCTAATTCTTCACTCCAAGGGCTGGGTTGTGGGTGGGAAACTGGGATTTTGGGCCACTGGATTTTCCCCAAACTTGTCCCCTCCCTTACTTTCTATTTTCCCTTCTTCCTAGATTCCCTCAGACCTGTAACCAGCTTTCTTTTTTTTTCTTTTCTCTCTTTTAAACCATGCATTATAACTTTAAAACCAAGGCTGCCCTAGGTCCTTCTCTGGGGTTTTGGGAAATGAAGGGAGGGGTCTGTGTTCACACCCACCCTGTCCCCTAGGCAGAAGGAAAAGAGGCTGCTGGAGACCCGAGGGGTAGGGGGAATGGTGGTGGTAGCTTTCCCTGGTGGAAAGGGACTTAGTGACAGGATGGGCGCCCTTGTCGGGGAGTGAAAGGACAACTGTGTGTCCTGAGGGAACGTGAGCTTCAGTGCGGTAGGACGGAGAAATACGAAAGGAGAGACCTGGGCGCCGGCAAAGCCAGCATTTCGTCTAGGGGGTTGACGTGAACAAGCTAAGCAGACGCTGCCCCTGAGCGGCGTGGGGCGGGAAGAGGGGGGGTGCTCCACGCCACCGGCGGGCAGGCCGAGCACCGGGGCTCCACCTCCCCAGCGCTTTCCTCCCCGAAGCCTAAGCCGGCTCTACTTCCTCGCACCCGCCACGTGACGCCCCGCCCTTCTCCGAGATCACATGATTCTCGGGTACAGACAGTGCAGTATTCTTCCGCGCTGACGTAGCCCTTACTTTTCGGACCTCCTCTCTAGTCCCTATTGGTCCACTCACCCCTGGAACCTAAGCGTTCCGTGCGTCTCTCCAAACATACGTTTCGTTTTTGCCCTCTATTTCCGGAGACCACTTCCTCCGCTTGGGTACTACTTTGTTTTGGTGTCAACGGCCGCCTTCAACGTACCAACACGTTTCGTGAATAGCTCTCCTTGTAATTATCTGCTCTTTTTCCTGTACGTTATTTCCGAAAAGAACTTTTGGAGAGCCAAGTCTCAAATTACGGTTACCATCTTCCAGCCATTTTCATCATTACCTTCCTGGGGGGAACTCGGAAAATGGGTTTTCAGTTATTTTCGACGATAGCAAAAGCCAACAGTCTTTCCTACGCCGCCTGCGTAGCCTCCAAGTTGATTCCAAAGCTATCGCACTGACGGCGTGGGGGTGGCGGTCAGTAGGTGGTGCTACGCTAGTGGCGTTAGGGCCGTTGCGCTAGCGGCGTAACATAGCAGGCGGGGAGGCTCCTGCTGGTCGGGGGCGGGGTTGGTGAATAGGGAAGTGGCCCAAGTCCCGGGATCGCTCCGCCGAATCCGCCCGCGCGTCGCCGCCGTCGCCACCGCCCCCCATCCCGGCCCCCCCCGGGTTCCCTCAGCCCAGCCCGGTCCAGCCCGGTTCCCGGGAGGATGAAGTTCGTGTATAAAGAGGAGCATCCGTTCGAGAAGCGCCGCTCTGAGGGCGAGAAGATCCGAAAGAAATACCCGGACCGGGTCCCGGTGAGGACAGTAGCCAGGGCCGAGGGCGCGGGGCGCTGGCGCTGACGCCACAGCCCGGGCTTGAGTCCGGGACCCGCAGCGCGGGCCTCAGGCTGCCGGCTGTGGCGGGGTTGGGAACGAGACCGAAACTGCTGTCCCTGGGACCGGAGGTGAAAGGAGTGGGGTAGCGGTAGAGCTGGGGGTGAGAGGATGTAGACGCGAGAGACAGACCTTGAGATTCATGTGGGAAGCTGTGGGGCGTTTGACAGTCTGAGCTTCACATGGGGTTTTTGAAATTGAAGCTGTAGTCGGCCCAGACAGGTCATCCCCTTATGATTAAAATAACGGTTTGTTATGACGCCCTGTTTAGGGATCCTGGATGTTTAGGTGAATTTGAGTCAGTGGGGTCAGAATCCCTACTCAGGGCTGCGCCGCGTGTTCAGAGACAAAGAGAAATGAGTCTGGGGTAGGTGTGGGTGCTAGGAATGTTGTTGTTTGAGTTCTTGACAGGTGGAGCTGTCGGGCTATATACCTAATGTCTCCTAATTTTAACCTTCTCTTTAACAGGTGATAGTAGAAAAGGCTCCCAAAGCTCGGATAGGAGACCTGGACAAAAAGAAATATCTGGTGCCTTCTGATCTTACAGGTGGGAATCTGACCCAATACCCGGGTTTGCTTCCTGGGGGTGGGAGCGCAGTCTCTGTGGGAGGAGGCTCCACATAGAAGGTGTTCTTTTGAGGGCATTTGTGATCTCTGACTTTATCAGGCCTTGTATCTTTGGCAGTTGGTCAGTTCTACTTCTTGATCCGGAAGCGAATTCATCTCCGAGCTGAGGATGCCTTGTTTTTCTTTGTCAACAATGTCATTCCACCCACCAGTGCCACGATGGGTCAGCTATACCAGGTATGGTGCCTGGGAACTAGTGGAGGCTTTGGAGAGGAGTTGGAAGCACTTGAGAGGGAAAAAGTTTTAAGTCAGCAATTCTTGGACCAAACTGGCTTACTTAGCTCTCAATTTTATATTTGCTCTTAAAATTTCCACATAGTCCTGGGTTGGGGATTTGGACAGGGCCGTGGGAGTAGAAAGAAGAGAGAATAGTGAGCTGGAACAACTGTTGTGATGCAGACTCTCCCCAGGCCCCTCCCTGTTCCAAGGCAGCAGAGAACAGTTTGAGGTCTTTTTGCCCAAGACTGTTGGCTAGAATAATACTGTTCAACATCTAGGGCCTGGAGCAAGTGAGAGGGAGAGTCAAAAAGAATGGTTTTGGAAGAATCTGCCCCGGTGGTGGGTGGTTCAAGTAACTAAGGCCCAGTTGCCTGAACACTGTTACTTTCTGCTTTCACCCCAGGAACACCATGAAGAAGACTTCTTTCTATACATTGCCTACAGTGACGAAAGTGTCTATGGTCTGTGAAGCTGCTGTCCCTAAGGTGGGGGGGTCCCATTCTACAAAGAGAGAGGTGGCCCCCCTTCCTTGACCTGCTCCTCCTTGAGGGTCAAACACCACCTCCCTTTTTCAGGACCTGCACTTCCTAATGTTTGAGACTCTCTTCCAGCCCCTTTAAACACAAGAGTTAATGTGGGAGATGGCCTCTAGTACCCACTCTTTCTCCATTCTTCCCCTTTACCACCTTTCCCATTCTGCTTTAGACTTCTTGACTGTCAATCTGTGTCACATCTGGTGATTGTTTTGGTTTCTTTTCCCTTTCTAACTGCCCAAGGGGCTCAGAACCCCAACAATCCCTTCTTTTCACCACCTTCTTTTTTGGGGGTAGATGGAAGGGACTGAAATTGTGGGGGGAGGTAGGAGGCACATCAATAAAGAGAAAACCACCGAACTGAACTGGATTTTTCTTTGTGTTGCTCCCCTCCCCCTTTTGTTCTCCCTCGTCAGTGGTGGGGAAAGAGGAGGTTGGAGGGATAGTGGTATATTTTGGTTTGTTTTTATGTTGGGCTTTTCCTTGTGCATAAAAAGTGTGCTTTTGTTGTGATGGATGGAATACTGAGTATCATTTCATGAAAGTTCAGTTTTATATACGTGTGTATGGATTGGGTCCTGAGGTTATAAAAGAAAATTTTTTTTTTACTGTGGGTTTCTGTGGAAGTTTGAAAGCACCTGCTTTAGATAAACCATCCAAGTTTGTCATAATCTTTTGGGTGAAGGAGATTTTCGAGTGTGGGAGCTAGTAAAAGGACTCTGTCCTCAGATGCATGTCGCTTAGACAGACTCTGTGCCGGCGTGAGGGATCCAGTGGAGTGTAATCCAGGAGAGGGAGAACACGGGGAGGAGGGAGCCATTATCACCGGGAGAACTTCATCTCCCAGCAGCCTTTTCTGTGTCTGGCCGGAAGTGGGGCGGTCCCCCGTGGGTAGAAAGAAGCCGCAGAATGAGGCAGTATGGTGGCCGAAAGTTCTAATCCCTTCTTTCCCTTCGTCCCCTTCTTTCTTAGCCCCGCCCAGCCTACATTTCCCAGGAGCCTGAGCGCACTCTTCCCCTCTCCCCTCTGCTCCCAATCTCCCCGCCACTCCCCGGGGGAGGAGAGCGGTTTAGTGCGCCTGCGCCAATCCGTGGCTTGCTGGGAACTGAAGTTCCGGAGGGTTATGCAGTGTCCTTTTTGCTGCCCCCGGACGGACTATAATCCCCTTGATGCATTGCGCGTTAGCGCCCGCGAAGGGAGGGGGGAGAGAGGAGGAGGGAGGGAGGAGAGAAGGAGGAGGGAGCAGGCGGCCGGCGGCGCGGGGGGAGGGGGCCCGGTCCGGGAGTGCGGGAGGCAGTGGTAGAGGGAGGTGGCGGCAGCGGCTAGCGGACTCGAGTCACAACCGAGTCGAAGCAGACACCTCCGTGGAGCGAGGCAGTAGGAGCACCGAGCACCGGAGGCGGCACCGGGATCCCCGGCTCAGGGGAGGGGGGCGCCGGACCGGGAGGAGGGGAGGGGGCGATGCTGGAAGCCATGGCGGAGCCCAGTCCCGAAGGTGAGCTCTCGACCGGTACAGAGCGCTTAGCCGGCGGGGGGCGGGCGAGGAATCTATTGGCAAACTTGGAGGTCGAGCCCCGGAGCCCAGCGGGGGAGGGCGGGGAAGGGGTCGGGGGCCTGCCCCTGGAGGTGGGAGAGTGACGAGTTGAGAGACGTTGGAGAAAGAGGAGTGGGAGACTGGGCTGGGGGTAGTTGGAGATCAGGCGCTGTGTGTGTGTAGGGCGGGTGGGGTGGGATGGGGGAGCGGGAGCTGGAAACCCACAGCTTCGGGGGTTAGGGGCCGAAAGGGCCTCCGGCAGGTTGGGGCCCTAGAACTGGGAGGTCGGGGGAATTTGGGGGCCGGAGAGTTGTTGGGGAGGAAGGATGTAGAAAAGGATTGAGTGAGGAGCTCGGTAGTTCGGCGAGGTGGGGGAGTTTGTGGCGGTGGTGCCGGAGCTCCCGGTAGTTGCCGCCGGAGCTAGCCCGGTGATTGTTGGAGGGGTGGGCAGATAGTTGTGGGGAGAAGAGAGGGTCTGGGTATTGTCTGCGATAGAGAGATCTATGCGGGGGGTGGTTGTGGGGAGAGGGAGCCGGGAAGCGACAAGAGCTGGCTAGTTTTGGGGGCGGTGGGGCGGGGTGGGGGTTTAAGGCCGGCGAGTTGCGCCGGGGGGAGGGGGGGTTGGTCGGTCGGCGAGGGTTAGAGCCTGGGAGTTGCGGAGGGTGAGGGGGGCAGCGGCGGCAGCAGCGGGGGTTGCTGGGGAGGAAGAGAGTAGCTGGTTGGGGGGGGCTCGAGTTTAGGGGTCCGTAGCCTAGTGACTTGCTGGCGAGTCCGGGGGCAGGGAGGGGGGGCGGCGGCCGGAGAGAGCTCGGAACTGGGCCCGGGGCCCGGCGGGGAGCCCGAGGAGCTCGAGACGGGGAGGGGCCAAAGCCCCGGATGGGGGCGGGGGGACGGCGAAATTGTGGGGAGCGCGGTAAGGGGGGGCAGGTGGGGCCGCGTCCGGGTGAGAGCTCTCAGGTCTGTCCCGGCCGCGAAGTGGCGTTGGATGTGTGAGCCCGTGTGTGTTTGGTGGGGGTGAGGGGCGCGCCGGGCCTCGTGCTCAAGTAGAAGGGGCCGGAGGGCGGGGAGCGGTTCGGCGTGGTCATCCTAGACCCTGGGGGCCGGCGGGCGGCGTGTGCGGTCGCGGAGGGCCCGGGGCGGTAGAGCGCGGCGGGGTGGGAACTCCGGGCACTGGGCGCGTGTGAAGGACAGGGGCAGGCGGCAGCCCGAGCTCGGTCCGGGGGGCGGTATGGCGGGTGGGGCGCCGAGAGAGCCGAGGAACCCGGAGTCTAGAGAAACCGTGAGTTGGGGGTGGGGGGGGCGGAGCGCCAAGCCTCCGGTGGGGGGAAGGGGAGCGCTATAGCGAGGCCTGAGAGGGCGCCGCGCCCAGGCTCCGCCCCTCGCGGGGCGGAAGGGGGAGCAGCGGCGGGTCCAGCACCGCTGGGGGCCTGCTCGCCTGGCTGAGGGACCTGGGAGAGGAGGGGGTTCACTTGGGACCTCGGAGGTTGAGAGGTGGGGTCTTACACCGACTCTTTCCTAGTGCCTTGACTCAGTTTTTATTGCTTTCACAGATCCACCTCCGACCCTTAAGCCAGAGACTCAGGTGAGGTTTCCCATTCTTTTGCAGCCCAGTATTACTGCAGGATCTCCTGCTCTTTCTCTCTCCCTCTCCCACTTTTTCCAGATTTCTCACTCCAGGGACTATGCTTTTGGGAATGTCCCTCGTAAACTCTGTGTGCTACATATTTTTTTCCTTTCAGCCACCAGAGAAACGACGGAGAACAATTGAGGATTTCAACAAATTCTGCAGTTTTGTTTTGGCCTATGCTGGTTACATCCCCCCTAGCAAGGAGGTAGGGACAGGAGGACAACTGACTGGAGGGTGGTGTCCTAGGGCTGTAGAGGGGCTCTTGAGCTTATGAGACTGTGTTACGTTGTAGGCAAAGCCTAGAAATTATATGTAAGACTAGGGAAATGGAAATTTTGGTGGGAAAATTAGTATCTGGAGTGGGGGTGGGACTAATAGGTGGTTTGAGTGCAGTGAATGGTTTTGGGGTGCTCTAAATGGAAGGTGCTTTTGGGTAAAAACTTTAGGGACTGAAAATGGTAAAAAATGAGGCTGTTCAGAAAGAGCTAGAGAAAAATGGCTCTGGTCTGGGGGATGCTGTGTTGTGAAGGCAGTGGGCATTGGGGAGATGGTTATAATTTGAGGTCAGGGGTAACATGAAGTGTTCAAGAGGAGATGCTGATGGGAATTGGGATGGGGATAAGTTTTCTGAATATAGTAAGATTTAGTGGTTTTGGCCAGATATTTTGGTCTTTTAAGTTGGGTGTGTATAGGGGCTGAGATGACCCTGGGCCCCTTGCTGATCCTGGTCTCTTCTCCCCTTTAAGGAAAATGACTGGCCAGCCTCCGGCTCCAGCTCTCCATTGCGAGGTGAGAGTGCGGCAGACAGCGATGGCTGGGACTCAGCCCCCTCAGATCTCAGAACCATCCAGACCTTTGTTAAGAAAGCAAAGTCATCCAAGAGAAGGGCAGCTCAAGCAGGTCCCACCCAGCCAGGACCCCCAAGGTCCACTTTCCCTCGTCTGCAGGCCCCTGATAGTGCCACCCTGCTTGAGAAGATGAAACTCAAGGACTCTCTCTTTGATCTAGATGGGCCCAAAATGGCATCTCCACTGTCCCCCACATCCCTGACACATGCCTCCCGGCCCCCTGCTGCTCTCACCCCAGTGCCCCTTTCCCAGGGGGATCTCTCCCAGCCTCCTCGAAAGAAGGACCGAAAGAACCGAAAGTTGGGGCCAGGAGGGGGGACAGGCTTTGGGGTGCTTCGGAGGCCTCGGCCAGCCCCTGGGGATGGGGAAAAGAGGTCTCGAATCAAGAAGAGCAAGAAGCGGAAGTTGAAAAAGGCAGAGCGGGGGGATAGACTCCCACCTCCTGGGCCTCCTCGGGCACCCCCCAGCGATACAGACTCTGAAGAGGAGGAGGAAGAAGAGGAAGAAGAGGAGGAGGAAGAGATGGCAGCAGTGGTAGGAGGGGAAGCCCCAGCCCCTGTGCTGCCAACACCTCCTGAGGCTCCTAGGCCCCCTGCCACAGTGCACCCTGAAGGAGTCCCTCCCACTGACAGTGAAAGCAAGGACGTGGGCAGCACTGAAACAAGCCAAGATGGAGATGCCAGCTCCAGTGAAGGCGAGATGCGGGTCATGGATGAGGACATCATGGTAGAATCAGGTGAGAAGTTTGGGGCTGCCCAGGGGTAGCTGGGTTGGTGGGTTTGGGGGTATTGTGGATCTAAGAGCTCCAGCAGAACACCAAACAAACCTTCTTTTCCCCAGGTGATGACTCATGGGATCTGATCACATGTTACTGCCGAAAGCCCTTTGCAGGCCGGCCCATGATTGAGTGCAGCCTGTGTGGAACATGGATCCACCTCTCCTGTGCTAAGATTAAGAAGACCAATGTCCCTGATTTCTTTTACTGCCAGAAATGCAAGGAACTGCGGCCAGAGGCCCGGCGGTTAGCGGGGCCTCCGAAATCTGGAGAGCCCTGACATATGCCATCTCTAGGCTGGAACTTCGAATGGCAACATGACTTGGGAACTGAGCCTCAGGGTCATCAGCTTGTCCCCCGGAGCTGGGATGTTGTCCCACTTCAAGGCAGAAATTCCCAAGGGAGGCTGGTTTGGAAATGAGTGATGTTCCTATCCTACCCTTTCTTCCCATCTTGTGGACTTGAACTCGGACCTATTGCAGTTGGGGGTGGGAAGCTGTCTGGGTCCCTAGACACTTAAGCTCTGTCCCTTGGACCTGCCACCGCTCACTTCCTGGGCCAGGGTTGGAGTTGGGATGGAGTGGGACGGTTGTCTATAAAACGCTAGTGTAAATATAGCACTCCCCTCCCTCATTTTTTCTTTTATCTCACTCCCCATTTATTCTACACCGGTTGTATTTTTAATTTTGGACTTCACCTTTTGAGTATGGCAGCTCAGAGGTGGAGTACCAACCAGAGCTTGGCCGAGGGAGGAAGGAAAACAGAAAGGTGACGATGTTCTCACTCACCTCTTTTGTTTTTAATAATATTGGCCAGCTGTTTGTACAGGCAGCCTTCGTGTTGTAAATAAAGCAGAGTGGGCTCTTTTGTGTTTATAGCCCTCACTGACTGTCCTGCTTGGGAGGGAGGCTTTGGAAAAGCTGGCTGGAGGTGGGGCTGAAACGCCTCTCTTAAAAGTCCAAGCTGAAAATGGCCTGGCGCTGCGCCTTTTCCACCAACCCTAGGACCTCGATTGGCTTTGCCCCACCTCACCCCCCAGTCAAGGACCCCCCCCCCAATTCCCACCCTCACCTCCCACTTGCACGCTCCAGCGGATCATATAGTTGCTTGAAGCTCTCTCCCTCAGGGGGTAAAGCGGGGTGCCCCCTGAGGGCAGAGGCCAGCCGAGCCGGGGTAGTTGGAGGAGGCGGGTGGGGACACACTTGGGGGCGGAGCCGTAGAGGGTTGGGAGACCGTTGCTGAAAGTGGCAATAATGTGACGAGGGCGCTAGGCGGAGCTGAGAGTCACGTGACCAGTGAGGATCACGTGGTGGGGCGTTACGGGCAGAGCGGGGGTGGGCTAGTTCTAGTCACGTGACATGGGGAGAGGTGGGCGGGGCGCTGGAGAGCCTTCGCGACGTCTGCGGCGGCTGCGGCGCCGGAGCCCGCGGCTTTGGGTCGCGCCCCACGGCCCGTCCCCACCGGCCCCCCCCCCCACGCCGTCACCCCGCTGAGCCTTGTCTTTTTCCCTTTTGCACCTTTCTTACGCTGGGTCGGTCGCGTTGCTCGCGCGTCGGTTCGTGGGAGTGCGCAGGCGCGGCGGGGGCGATCAGCCCCGCTGGGTGGGCGGCGGAGCCCGGGAGCGCGCGGGCGAGACCATGGCGGGCAGCGGCGCTGGGGGCGGTGGTGTCGGGGAGACGAAGGTGATTTACCACCTGGATGAAGAAGAGACTCCCTACCTGGTGAAGATCCCAGTCCCCGCCGAGCGCATCACCCTCGGCGATTTCAAGAGCGTCTTGCAGCGGCCCGCGGGCGCTAAGTACTTTTTCAAGTCTATGGATCAGGATTTCGGGTGAGCGCGAGGCCTAGACTAGGAACGACGGGGGCTGTGCTTTTGTGGGTTGGGTAATTTTGAGGGTCACTGGTCTTCTTTGGGACATGCTGGGATTTTCTGGGCTATAGTGGAGCACATCTTTACTATGCTCGTGTAGATTGGCTATCCCAGGACGGACAAGGTTATGCTTAGACAGATTGAGGCGTGCGGAACTGTAGGAGGACAGACTGGGATATACTAAACCAGATTATAGAAGATTAGGCTATACTGGAATAGAGTGGGGCACACTGGTTTATTTTTGGGTGTTCTGGTCTGTGCTGAGGTAGATTGATCTCTCCGCTGGTAACTACATTGTGAGTAGTCCTGTAGCACACAGGCTATGTAGGGATATTGTGGACTCTGCTGATGTAGATTAGGCTATACTGGGCAGGCTTGGGATGTTCTGTCCTATACTAAGGCAGACAGGATAGTTTGGGGACAGTCTAGTCCGTACTAACGCAGAGTGTTCTGTTGGGATGCCATTCTGGTCTCCAGCGGGTTCTATTGATTGATTTTAGTTTCTCTGGGGGCCTAGTTTTTATTGGGACACTCAATACAAGGGCAGACGGGGCTGACGGGGTCTGTACCAATACAGCTGGTACAGTCAGCTGTATTGGGATATTCTAGTCTATATTGGTGTAGACAGCTGCACGTGGTAGACTAGATTGGGCTACCCTGGGGTAATTTGGGACAGTCTGGGCAAGACCGGGACTTTAAATAATGCAGAGTAGGCCCTTTTGTGTTTATAGCCTTTGGGACTGTGCTCTCTTGGTCCTCAGTCTCAGCTCTTGAAGGGAGGCTGGATCAGGCTGGGATAGCCTGGGTTATAGGAAAGCTGAACAGACTGGGCTCTACCTAGAAACACTGTTGGACGTTGGGAAGGTGGTACTGTCTTGGGGGTTACCTTGGATTTCAATGTTCTATTTGTCAGCACTATAATCTGGGGTAGTTTATTCAACTTTTGTGCCTTGATTTCATCTGTGAAATGGAGTTAACCAGAGTAAAATGCTTAGTACAGGTGCATGGTACGTTCTTGGTGTGTGGTCATTGCCCTTATTAGCATTGAGTCTAATTCTTAAACTAGGTTATGATAATACAGGATAGAATCACTTGGAAGGCTGGACTATGCTGAGACTGGATTATGTTGTGAAGAATACAACGTTATGCTGAGACAGATTGGTAGTGACTGGGTTGTGTTGTCACATTGATAATAGGTGGGATTGAGTTGACATATATCCACATTCTTAGAACCATATTAGGCTAAAGGGTTAATCCGACCAGATATCCCAATTTGGGGGTGAGTGTGTGTGAGAGTCTGTTCAGGGCAGAGTGTGTCATAGTTTATACGTTTATTAGTTTAGCCAGCAGGTATTTGTTAATGCTTACGAAGTGTCAGGTACTTTGGTCTGTGGCCGGGGACATGGTGTTGAACAAAACAGGCATTGATGATTTCACTTGGTGATTGAAAAGAAGGTCCGTTGAAGGAACCGATGGGAGAGGTGACCCCCAGGACTGGGCTTTAGGGTCTATCAGGAGGAGCAGATTGCTTAGTGCAGAGTTTGTGCCAGGTGAGGCACAGGAGAATGGGGATCTGGGCTTCACCTCTGCTTGGGAGCTCAGTCTAGTGAGGAAGTACTATTCTTTGATCTAATGGGTATTTTTATCTAGGGGAAGACAGTACATTTGGACATCTCTCTGAAAGTGAATTAGAGAAAACTAAGGAAAGCATAAAAGTAGAGATGTAGATGAGGACCAAAGCCTTTGGGGGAAGTTGTGTGAGGAATACGGTGAAAGTTGGAGGGAGGCTGCCTGCAAGCTCCTAAGGTTAGATATTTGGGGCAGCTGGGGCAACCTTACGGGAAGCCTTTGAAATTGGACTGAGAGGTTTGAATCAGACTCTAGGAAATCTCTGGAACAGCGCTGAGCCCCTGAGGATGAGCTGGGGAGAGAAGGAGAAATAAGAAAAGGGAATTGAGTTTGGTGATTTCTTAGGTGTAAGTGTTACAGCGTCAGAGAAGGGGACTCGGACAACGTTGGAGAAAAGCCACATCCTTGAGCTGGATGAAGATTGGGAGAAACTTCGAATGCGGGTGGGAATGGGGGAAGCCAGTCCAGTCTCACTGACCTTTACCTTGTCTCTCGGCAGGGTGGTGAAGGAAGAGATTTCAGATGACAATGCTCGCCTTCCCTGCTTCAACGGAAGGGTGGTATCCTGGGTAAGGGGCCCTGCCGGAGAGTCCCTCTGGCATTGCCAAACTCCTCCAAGCCTCAGCCTGTGCCCGCCCCCTCGCAGTTGCCGGAAGCTCTGGCTCTTTGCCTCCTTACCTGTTTGTTTCTTTGTTTGTTTTTGGCCATGCCCTGTGTGGCCTTCCCGACAGGGATTGAACCTGGGCCTGCCGGTGAGAGCGCCGAGTCCTAACCGCTGTACTGCCAGGGAACTCCCATCCTCCTTACCTTTTGGAGAGCCAGCCAGCTGGAGCTCCTCAGCCTTCTCCTTCTGGAGCCTCTAATGCTTGCTGCCGCTTTTTTTGTGCTTTTCTCCGGGCTCTCTCAGGCGCCGTCCCCTTTTCTACTCTTTCCTCTTACTCTCATCTCATGTGCCTCTCATATTCCTCATTGAGCCGTTTTCTTTTGTTGTTGTTCTTTTCAAATCACTTGCATCCTTCTAGTTAGTGTCATCAGATAACCCCCAACCTGAGATGGCCCCCCCAGCCCACGAGCCTCGGACAGACCCGGTGCCTCCACCGCCACCTGTACCCCCTCTGCCACCAGAGAGGACCAGTGGCATTGGAGACTCCAGGCCTCCATCCTTCCAGTGAGTCCGTGGGATTCTTGAGTCCAGGGGAGGGAGGTGAGGAAGGAATCCAAGCCCCTTGGGAGGGGAAGCCGACGATTAGGAGCCTTGTCCCACTGACGCAGGTGGGAAACCCTCTCTGCCCATCTAGCCCTAACGTGTCTAGCAGCCGGGAAAATCTGGAGCCCGAGACAGAAACAGAGTCAGTGGTGTCTCTGAGGCGGGAGCGACCTCGCAGGCGAGACAGCAGTGAGCGCGGCGGTGAGGGGGGCCAGGCCTGGAGGCCGGCTAGACTGGGAGTTGGGGAGGGGTCGGCTCCGACCCAAAGCCCTGACAAGGGTGAGGAGCCCG
Source organism: Leucopleurus acutus (assembly GCF_964270905.1). Classification (NCBI taxonomy): domain Eukaryota; kingdom Metazoa; phylum Chordata; class Mammalia; order Artiodactyla; family Delphinidae; genus Leucopleurus; species Leucopleurus acutus. The sequence continues at coordinate 51,685,405 of NC_139161.1, read as the reverse complement.
AGTCCTGGTTCCTGAGGTTCCTGTTCTCCCTCAGCGGGGGGCCACCGGCCCAGCGGCCCCTCGAGGCTGGAGCGCCACCTGGCAGGGTACGAGAGCTCCTCCACCCTCATGACCAGTGAGCTGGAGAGCACCAGCCTGGGGGACTCGGACGAGGAGGACACCATGAGCAGGTGGGGCTCCGTAGGCCTCCCCGGGGTGCCCCCCCACCGCCACTCCGTCCTCTCCTTTGGCCCCGCGACCACCGCCCGGCCAGCTCCCCGCCCGACCTCCCGGCAGGTTCAGCAGCTCCACGGAGCAGAGCAGCGCCTCCCGCCTCCTCAAGCGCCACCGGCGGCGGAGGAAACAGCGGCCACCCCGCCTGGAGAGGGTGAGGGGCTTCTTGTGGGGCAGCTGGACCTCGGGGGAGCTGGGGGCACGGGCCTTGGTTTCGGGGGTACAAGGCCCAGACAGGGAGAATCCTGGGGCTTGTCCCGGCTTGTTGGAGGCAGTCCGGCTCCTTCCCCTTTACCCACCACAGGCCTCATCCTTCAGCAGCGTCACCGATTCCACCATGTCTCTCAACATCATCACAGTCACGCTCAACATGGGTATGGAGGGCGCCCGGGCCCTGGGGGCTGGGAGGACCTGGTCTCCAGGGTCCCTGGGAGGCATGAGGCTGGGCCTTCCTCTCGTCACCTGGCCTCCCTCCACAGAGAAGTACAACTTCCTGGGCATCTCCATCGTGGGTCAGAGCAACGAGCGGGGAGATGGAGGCATCTACATCGGCTCCATCATGAAGGGTGGGGCTGTGGCGGCTGATGGGCGCATTGAGCCCGGGGACATGCTTTTGCAGGTGAGCTGGGGCGGGGCCACCCGCTGACCCAGGCCGGGGCCCTCAGCCCCTCTCCCCCACCTTTGACCCACCGCCCCTCCTGCCAGGTGAACGACATGAACTTTGAGAACATGAGCAACGATGATGCGGTGCGGGTGCTGAGGGACATCGTGCACAAGCCGGGGTGAGCCTTCGAGCTGGTCTCAGGTCCTTGGTTCTCTTTCTTTGCCTTTTCACCTTTCGTTTTATTACTTTAAAAAGTGGTAAAACATAACGCTCATCAGAAAGTACGTAATATGGGACTTCCCTGGCGGTCCAGTGGTTGGGACTCCGCGCTTCCACTGCAGGGGGCGAGGGTTCGGTCCTTGGTCAGGGAACTAAGATCCCGCATACCGCACGGCGCTGCCCAAAAAAAATATGTAGAGCAAGAACGCGTGACAAGTGAGTCTGGAGTGAGTGGGTGTTTGCGTCGCCACCGCCTAGATCATGACCTAGAAGCTTTCTGACCCGGGGAGAGCCCCTCACAGTGTCCCTTCCCACTCCCTCCCTCCTCACTCCCCCAGAGGTAACCACTCTGCTGATGCTTTGGTCATCACCACGATGGTTTGCTTGGTCGTTGTTTCACCGGCCATACACGTGTTTTTGAACAACACAGTTTAGTTTTACCTGTTTTCGGACTTGCTCTGAATGGGACCATGCGGCGTATACTCACTTGAATTACTCAGCAGTGTGTTTTTAAGAGTTACCCGTGTTGGTGAGTCACCCGCATTGTGGAGCCTTCCACCATTACCTTCTCTGGCCCAGCCATGTCTGTGCTCCTTTTTTCTTTTCCTTTTTTTGTCCCTCACCTATTCTCATTCCAGGCTTCCCCACTCCTCAGGCCTCTCCCCTCACCCCAGCCTGACTGGCCTCCTCTTCCTCACAGCCCCATCGTGCTGACTGTAGCCAAGTGCTGGGATCCCTCTCCCCAGGCCTATTTCACTCTCCCCCGAAGTGAGTGATGCTCAGGGACCTGTAGCTGGGAGGACAGGGCGGGTGTGGATACCCTTGGCCTCCAGGCTACAGGGAGTGGGTGGGTGAGGGTCAAGGTGGGGCTGGGACAGGAGTCTGATTCGGGGAGGGACAGGGCTGGCTCTCTGGGACTGGGAAGTGACCATCTTGGTGGCCTTTGCTCTCCCAGATGAGCCCATCCAGCCGATTGACCCTGCTGCCTGGGTCTCACACTCTGCTGCGCTGACTGGCACCTTCCCAGCCTATCCAGGCTCTTCGTCCATGAGCACCATCACATCTGGGTCCTCTCTTCCGGATGGTGAGCCCCCAGGCCCACCTCATCCAGCCTCCCTGGAAGACCACCCAGTGTGGTGTGAATCCACCGCTCCTCTGTTTCTCCTTTGTCAGGCTGTGAGGGCCGGGGCCTCTCCATCCATACAGACATGGCATCTGTGACCAAGGCCATGGCAGCTCCAGAGTCTGGACTGGAAGTTCGGGACCGCATGTGGCTCAAGATCACCATCCCTAACGCCTTTCTGGGTATGGCTGGGCTCTGGGCAGGTGGTGTGGGGAGGAGGAGGCCACAGCTGGGAGTGGTCCAGGCAGGGGTGAGGCAGGAGCTGGGGAGGAGAACCTGAGGCCTTTCTTTGCCCTGGGCGATCTAGGCTCGGACGTGGTTGACTGGCTCTACCATCACGTGGAGGGCTTTCCTGAGCGGCGGGAGGCCCGAAAGTATGCCAGCGGGCTGCTCAAGGCGGGCCTCATCCGGCACACTGTGAACAAGATCACCTTCTCTGAGCAGTGCTATTATGTCTTTGGAGACCTCAGTGGCGGCTGTGAGAGTTGTGAGTGCCCCTGTCCCAGCCCAGGGAGAGCGGATCTGGCCGCCTCGTCCTGCCTCTCCAACCCCAGGCCTAAGGGCCACCGTGGACGCTGAGCAGCGTGCGTCCTGCGCTGGGCCCTGCGCTGGCTGGTGACACGCGTGGGGGCTGACGTCCCCCGGTGTTCTGCCGGACGAGCTGTGCGTCACGTGCAGGGTTGTGTCTGCTGGTGGGGAGGGCGGCTTTTCCTGAGTCACATAGAAGCACGTGGGACTAGTGGTGGCCCTGGCCGAGTTTCTGCCCTGATGGCTGTGGCCGGTGGGACATTTCCTGTCCGAGGCCTTCGTTTTAACCCCCATCATGGATGGTTGTGGGGAAACGGTTCCCAGTTCCTCTTCATTCGATGTCTTGGGGTGCTGGCTTCTTAAAGCAGTGATTCTGGGTCTTTCTCTTGCCTTCCAGACCTAGTCAACCTGTCTCTGAATGACAACGATGGCTCCAGTGGCGCTTCGGACCAGGACACCTTGGCTCCCTTGCCCGGGGCCACGCCCTGGCCCCTGCTGCCTACCTTCTCCTACCAGTACCCAGCCCCGCATCCATACAGTCCCCAGCCCCCACCCTACCACGAGCTCTCATCCTACACCTACGGCGGAGGCAGTGCCAGCAGCCAGCACAGTGAGGGTAAGTCACCGCCAGATCCCCATACAGCTGGGGCCTGGACGTGGGCACCAAGGTGAAGCCAGGGAGCAGAGGCTGGAGCGGGGACTGGGGAGGCCAAGGGACCCTGGGCTGGGGCTCAGTTGCTCCCATCCCCTCTCCCCCCACAGGGAGCCGGAGCAGTGGGTCGACACGAAGCGATGGGGGGGTGGGGCGCACAGGGAGGCCTGAGGAGCGGGCCCCTGAGTCCAAGTCTGGCAGCGGCAGTGAGTCTGAGCCTTCCAGCCGGGGCGGCAGCCTTCGGCGGGGTGGGGAACCTGGTGGGACTGGTGATGGGGGCCCTCCCCCATCCAGGGGCTCATCAGGAGGTGCTCCCAATCTCCGAGCCCACCCAGGGCTCCATCCCTATGGCCCGCCTCCTGGCATGGCCCTCCCGTATAACCCCATGATGGTGGTCATGATGCCCCCTCCCCCGCCCCCTGTCCCTCCAGCAGTGCAGCCTCCAGGGGCCCCTCCAGTCAGAGACCTGGGCTCCGTGCCCCCAGAGCTGACGGCCAGCCGCCAAAGCTTCCACATGGCCATGGGCAACCCCAGTGAGTTCTTTGTGGATGTTATGTAGAGCGTGTGGTGGGGCCATGTTGGATCTCCAACCTTGGCCTGTCAGTGCTTGGTGCTCCTGTCCTGTGATTGGGTGTCTCGTCAGTCACGTGCTCATTACTCCTCTGGTGCCTGGACTCAGCCTGTCCTGTGGGCTGCTGCCTGCTGTGAGGTTGTTGCCACTGTGACTCTTTCCAGCAGTGCCTGGTTCCTCCCCCTTCCCTCAGGGGTCAACAAGGGACCTTTGGTTATTTTTAGCTTTATTGTTTTTTATAAGCCTTTTTGGGGGGTTAAAATAGACTTTTTTTACATTTTTGGGACTATTTTTTTACTAGACGTTTTCTCTTTTGTATGAAGAATCCCTGTCTCCTGGGCCCCTTCTTCTAACCCCAAAATGTGATCTCCTACTCCATTTGCCCAGTCAGCTCTGTCCTGCACAGGGTGGGAGGGTGGTCAGTCGGTGGTACCCTGGGAAGTGGAAGGGGGTTGGTTCCCCTAGACAGCAGTCAAAGAAAGCTGGGGTATTTGGGGGTTGTGTAGCTGCTTTTGTTACTCTATTTATTTTAGTCACTTGTATAAAACACCAAATAAAGCAATAGGGGCAAACTCCCCATGCCTCTGGCTCCTTTCTTTGGGAGGGAGGCAGGCAGCAAGGGAAAGGACAGCGGTACGGCAGCAGAGCATGACTTGTTAGAGACTTTATTTGTGAGGCGGTGAGCACTCCCTCTGAGAGTAGGCACCGTCCTGGGCCGAGGCCCCCTTCAAGGCAGAACCAGGATCAGCACAGAAGGGGCCTGGGCTTGGGCTTGGGAGAAGGCATATTCTGGGCCAGGCCCTAGCTGGGAGTATTCAGAAGCCAAGGGGGTTGCTGGTGACCACGCCCCCCCGCTCCACCAAGGCCTTGGAGATGCTTTTGAAGTTACGGAAGAGTTCCTGCTGCTGGGGGTCAGACTGCAGAGCAGCCATGTTCTCCCGGATCCGGGCTGCAGCCTGGGGAGGGGGAAGGAGGGGTCAGGCCTGTGCCTCGAGGGCCCCCCTGCCGCCCCCCCGTACTTGGTAGCCCTGGATCTCACCTCAGTACACCAGCTGTCACAGAGCATTTTCTCATGCTGGGCTGTGGGGTGGCCCTCACTCAGGGCCCTTGAGGCCCTGGGGGGAAGTAGGAGGAAACCAATCTGGGCTGTGAGCCTGGCCCAGGACCCCCAGTGCCCCCATTGCAGCTCAGGCCTCCCCCACTGCCTCCTCACCTGGACAGAACCACCACCATGGCATAGAGGTCAATGGCACTGTCTGCCAGACGCTGCAGCAGAAACTGTTCGTCTGTCAGGTAGATGGGATGCGGTTGGGGGGTGGTTAGTGGGAGGGAAAGGAAAGTGGGGGGCGGGAATGGGGTAGAGCTCACTCACTGACTATCTCCTTCTTGTGTTTTATCAGCTTGGTCTCCACCACTGCAGCAAACTGCTCCAGAGCCTGCACTGCCTAAAGAGATGGGGAAGGTGCCCGGGGCTCAGAGTGGGGCCCAGCCCTGTCAGTCTTCGACGCAGACTGTCCCCCCACCTTGACCACTTACTCACCAGCTCACCGCTCCGACTCAGTTCCTGGTGGATGGTGCCGCTGAGACTCAGGCCACTGCCCAGCCCTGCCCGCCTTAGAGAAAGGGGAAGGGTGACTGGTTAGTTGCCATACCCTGCCCTACCCCGCCCCGCCCCGCCCTGCCCTGGCCCCTAAGCTTACCGCCTCAGCTGTTTGCTTGCCTCTCCCAGCAGGAGGCCAGCATTCCCAAAAGGATTCTTTAGAGCATTGCCAAGCCCCGAGAGTTCCTTTCCTTTGTCCTGTGGGGGGAGGAGGGTCCAATAGTCAGGACTCCGCTGTCCTGCCCAGCTCCTCCCCCCATTTCTCCTCCCTCTTACCATACAGCCCTGCAGAGCCACGAACAGCCGGAGAATGTCATTCGTCCCTTCAAAGATCCGGAAGATGCGAAGATCTCGGAGCACACGCTCTACCCCAGGCTCCTGCCACAGGGGAAGACAGATCATACACCCATGCTGGACGTGCCGCCTCCTCCTCCTGGCCCGCTGCAGCCGGCCTGGGCAGAGAAGTGTTCTGTACCTTCATGAAGCCCATGCCCCCCATGATTTGGATGCACTCATCTGTCACCTTCCAGGCTGCCTCCTAGGGACAAAGAAAACACCCAAAATTGGGTTTGGAGCCAAGCTCCCAAACCGGGCTCTCCCTCCCCCCAGGCCTGGGACCTCACCGAGCCAAAGATCTTGCTGATGGCAGCCTCTATCTGGAAGTCTGTGGATCCCTGGTCCATGTTGGCGCTCACCATGTACGCCATGGACTGAGGTTGGGACACGTGAAGGGAAATGGAAAAGGGCTGCATCAGACTCGACCTGATCACCCACATCTACAAGACTGGGTCTGCCCTGGCGCCCTGTGGCCCTCGCCTTCACCTTCCAATGCCGTGTGTCAGGCATGTCCAAATATTTGGTTCCCTGGTCAGTTCGTCAGGGGCTTGCAGGCATTTGACTTCTTGAAAGGGGTGAAGAAGGAGTAAGGGTGGGGTGGGGTAGACCAAATTTCAGGGACCTCTGGAAGCACCTCGGCAGAACAGCATGGCTCTCTCCATCCTGCGGAAGCTGAGCTGACTATGCCTCCCCGCATCCCCTAGGGCATTGGTGTAAAGCTGGAGACCCACTGCCCCAGGTGCTGCTGGGGGTTGTAGTCTGACCCAACCGGGAAGAAGGCCTCAGGGCTCCGGGGAGGGGGGTGGCCCTCACCTCAGTCACATATTGCAGCATAGCCATCCGGGCCAGCTTCTCCTGGATCATCCCAAAGTTGTGAATTTTTTCCCCAAACTGGGTACGATTAGCAGCATGATCCACCTGGAAGAGGGCACGTGTGTCCCACTGTGGTTCTCTAGTCTCCTCTTTCCGGGAGAGGGGCTGGGCTGCGCTGGGATGGGTGGGCTTTGGCCACAGCCAAGAGTTCAGTCCAGGCTGGGTGGAGACCTAAGCTATCAAGTCTGGAGCTGTTGGCAGGGGAGGGGCCTCTGGTGGAGGGAGGGCTTGCAAGAGACCAGGGGACACATGGAAAGGGAGACAGTGTGACTTAGGCTTAGATTCAGGCTAGCTAGGGACTCAGGCAGGGTACTCACCGCCTTAGCAATGATGCCCTTCATGGTGCCTGCCATGGCCGCGGCCATGCCAAACCTTCCGTTGTTGAGAATGTGCATGGCGACCTTGAAGCCGCCCCCCACCTCACCCAGTACGTTCTCTGACGGCACCTGTACTCCGTCAAAGTGCACCTCTGCCGTGTTTGAGGCCTTGATGCCCATCTTCTTCTCAGGGGGCCCGCTGTGACAGACAGGGTGGAGAAGTTGCCACTGGGTGTGTGTGGGTGAGCCATTCATTCATTATGAGCCAGCCTGTAGGAGGCGCAGGCAGCAGTCCCTGGCATGCCCAGAGGGCTGAGGAGGCCTGGCTCTATCCCGCTGTCGTGTGATGGGCTCAGTGGTTGCTGAAGCCAAACTTTAGGTCAGTTGCATGCATGCTAGGCCTAAAAGGAACATGCCATCCAAATGCTCTGGCTTTTGCACCCATCCCCAGAGTGACCTGTGACAGCCATCTGCCCTGGAACTCAGTACTGCCCTCTCCCTGGCTCTACCTCTTTCTCCCCAGCCCACTCACTTGGTGACACCTCCAAAGCTCCTCTCCACCACAAAAGCTGTGATCTTCTCCTTCATGGCCCCCGTGGCTGTGTCTTTAACTGGTGTCTTGGCAAAGACCGTGAAGATATCCGCTAGGCCTCCATTACTGTGGAAAAGTGAGAGGCAGTCAGGATGGAGCAGTGGGGCCTGGACGTGGGCAGAGGTGGAGAAGAGGGAAAAGTGGGAGCAGAGTGCCTGATCCAAATCTTGCTTCCACTGAGGGTATAGTATCTTCCACAGGGGCTAGGCACAGCTGAGGTTCGGATAGAGGCTGCATCTGATCCACTTGAGGGCTCAGTTAGACAGAAAGCGGCAATAGTCTCCCCTGTTGGAGAAAGAGCTCCTTTACACTGGGTTCTGATGGGCAGGAAAGGCCCTTTAGTGCCCACCCACCCACAAAGGTATTCCCCCTTAACGCTTCTGGCGATATTCAGTGTCTTTGTATTTCCCCACCAGCACACTGTGATGTCTACCCAGAATCTCCCCCAGCCAACACACCCAGCTGTGTGGTGATCTAAGGAGCACACAGCCTAATTTGTGCCAGGCCCAGGACACGCCCGATCTCTGGGTCTCCTAGGGCTGCCTCACCAGATGCCAGTTTGGGGAGGTATTTTTCTTTCTGGGCCTTTGTGCCGAAGAGCAGGATGCCTTTGAAACCGATGCTCTGATGGGCCCCCAGGACGATGGCCAGGCCGAGGTCATGCATGCCCACGATCTCCACCAAGCGGGCATACTGGAGGGGAAACAGGCATCTGGGGCTGTAACTGGCTACGTGGGGACCTGCCCTTAGCAGGAAAGCGTGGGCAGCAGGGCAGAGCCCGACGTGGGCATCCGTGCAGAGCGAGTGGGCAGAGCAAGTGGGGCCACGGCAGAAGGACACTGGCAGGTCTGTTCCAGGTCTTGGTGGGAGGTTGGTTCCCTACACTACCCTCAGGCAGTCCCCACCTTAGCGATTCATTAGGACTTGGGACCCTGGGTGAGGTCCATGGCCCTTGGGAACTGCAAGTAGTTTGGTGGTAACCGTCAACATCCCACAGGCCCCCAGGGCAGCTCTTGGCAGAGACCTTAGCTCCAGGGGTGAGGTGTAGACTGGGACACTGGAGGTGACCGAGGGAGCTCCCTCACCTGGGTGTTGCAGAGACCCACACCACCCAGTTCACTGGGCACTTGCAGACCAAAGGCCCCCAGCTCCTTGAGACCCTGCATAGTGGTCTCCTCCACTTGCTCCAGCATGTCATTCTTGGCAGGATCGTTCACCTCCTGGGGAAGGCACAGGATCTCACATCCAGGCTCCTGTTAAGCTCCTTATCCTCTTTCCCACCCCATCAGGGACCAAGCTCTATTCCTCAGGCTGGCATTGCTCACCTCAAAGAATCGGGACACAGGCCCCACCAGCTCTTTAAGAAACTGTGTCTGGTCCTCGTTGAGCACTGCAGGGGTTGGAGTGGCGAGAGGGACGGGCAGGTCAGGCCAGGCGAGGCGGTCAGGGGAAGACGCCCCATCCCTATCCAGCTCCGCCTATCCGTTTCCTTACCAGAGGGGTACGGGAACACCTGATCGGTGGTGAGCTGGCCTTTGAACATCCCTACAGCAAAGGACTTAGATTCCTGCACAGGGAGAAGGGAGTTTCAGGGAGCAGTGTGGGGTGGGTCTGTCCCTGGCTTAGCTCCTCCCGGGCTCGAGCCACATACCGGCTTGGCCCGGTTTTCCCTGGTCGAAGCCTCAGAAGAGAGAGAATCGGACTTCTCCACAGCCGCCTGGGGAAAGGGATGGTTAGTGAGGCCGGGGAAGGGGATTCCAAAGTACCAAGGAAAGCAAAGGGGAAGAGCTGGGTGCCAGGGGAGGGCGCATCCGCCACCTTTCCCCTAGTTTCATCTTCAGGGCACCCTGGTCTGCCCTTTCCCCTACTTTCGGCGCCAGGGCGATCGGCAGGTGACTGGGACCAAGAGGGAGACCCCTGCCGGCGGCGGGGAGGTGGGAGCCGAGGCGGCTTCCCGCTCTCATACCCTCGAAGGTGGCCGTCACTTACCTGGGCGGCCCCACTGGCATAGGGTCGCCAGGCGAGGCCGGGCCGGGGCTGCCCAAGGAGCGCACTGGACCGCGAGCTGTGGGGAGTAGGGGGTTCAGTCCTGGCCCGGTGTCCGAGCCCACTGCCCCCTTACCCCCTGTCATACACACACCTCCCGCTCCCCAACCTCAGCAGCTGCCGCCCCATGCTCGGCGCCATCCTCGCCGCCTGCATCACCGAACCGCTCCGACCGCTGCTACCCTGAGCGTTGACTTAGCGCTCTCGCCGGGTTAGCCAAAGTCTGGTCCTCCAGCCTTGCCTCATCCTCCACAATGCACCGGGAGGCGGTGGGCGGGGTTTCCGGCCGCTGGGGCATGCTGGGGGCTGTAGTTCCGGAGCGCCACCGAACCCCTGCATTCTGGTTGACCTAGGGTCATTTCCAAATGTCCCTTGTCTCCCCCAAACTCCTTCATCTCGCCTGTCCGAACTGGAGTGTAGCCCTCAGAAGGGGTGATAAGATAGGCTGAGACGGAAGACTGAGGAACTTAGGCGGCTGCAGCCAGAGGGATGGAGGGTAGACTGAAGGGAGGACTTCCCAGGTGGAATTAGAAGGGAGAGGTGGGAAGACATAAACGTAAGATAGATGCCAGAGGCAGAGGCATGGAAAGAGGACTCTTTGGGGTTCCTCGTGAAATCCGTCTCCACCAACACAAAACAGAGGGAAATAGTGGGGTGCGGTTAGAATGGGCATCATCAGAAAATCTACAAACAACAAATGCTGGAGAGGGTGTGGAGAAAAGGGAACCCTCTTGCACTATTGGTGGGAATGTAAATTGATACAGCCACTATGGAGAACAGTATGAAGTTTCCTTAAAAATCTAAAAATAGAACTACCCTATGACCCAGCAATCCCACTACTGGGCATATACCCTGAGAGAACCATAATTGAAAAAGACACATGCACCCCCATGTTCATTGCAGCACTATTTACAATAGCCAGGTCATGGAAACAACCTAAATGCCCATCAACAGACAAATGGATAAAGAAGATATGGTACATATATACAATGGAATATTACTCAGCCATAAAAAGGAACAAAATTGGGTCACTTGTAGAGACATGGATGGATCTAGAGACTGTTTTACAGAGTGAAGTAAGTCAGAAAGAGAAAAACAAATATCGTAAATTAACACATATATGTGGAATCTAGAAAAATGGTACATACAGATGAACCGTTTGCAATGCAGAAATAGAGACACAAATGTAGAGAACAAACATATGGACACCAAGGGGGGAAAGGGGTAGGGGACGGGGGTGTTGGTGGCGGGATGAATTGGGAGATTGGGATTGACATGTATACACTGATGTGTATAAAATAGATAACTAGTAAGAACCTGTTGTATAAAAAAATAAATAAATTTAATTCAATTAAAAAAAATAGTGGGGTGGGTGACTCAAAGTGAGTGTGAATGGCTCAGGCATATTATCCTGAGACGACAGAGTTGTCACTAACTCTGGAAACACCAAAATTTTCACAGTAGGAAGGACCCCGAGGTTTGCTGCCTCCCCCTTAGGGCCTCTGAAAGCTTCCTGAACATCTCTCTGCACCCTCTCTTGTTCCTTCCTGAGACCATGTGCTCAGGGCAGACCTCTGGGCAGATGGATTCTTCCCAGTCCTGAGAGGAACTGTAGGAATTCTCATGTCCCGTCCCCTTCACACACACACACACACACACACACACACACACACACACACACACACACACACACACACACACACACACACACGTCTACTCTGGGTCAAGAAGTCCCAGGTAATTTATGCCCCTCTTTTTGCCATTCTCACTGGGGACAGGCCCCAGGAGGAGAGAGTGACAGCTTCCCCTCCTTTTGAGCTGTGAGAGCAGAGCCCCTTGGGGGTGGCCCTCTTCCCCGGTTCTCAGGAAAATGTTGGGGTCATGCCTGGCTTTGGAGAGAGGGGCCAGCGTGTGAGGGGGAAGGTGGTGGTGGCGGTGGTGCCTGGGGACCTGGGAAGAATGGAATGGTGGGCGGCTCAAGCCTGCCAACTTTACCTGACAGCTCAGGCTGGGTGGGGAGAAGACAGCTCAGCTCTGATCCGGTGGATTAGAGAGATTAAAGTGAGAGAAGAGAGAGATGTCTGAGGGACCAGGACCAAGAGGTGAAAAACAGGAGTCCTTGTGAAGGAGAGGCCTGGGGGCTGGTGGGGGGCTGGGACCCAGGGGTCCTTCTCCCTGGACCTTTCCAGAGAGTCTGGGGTGAGAGGGCAAAGGCTGGGGAAGAGGAGGTGAGTGTGTTGGTCCCTCAATCTCGTCCTTGTCCCAATCCCCCCTCACTTGCATTTCACCAGCTCCCAGGTCAGCCCTCTGGCTCCTGGCCCCCCCACTATTGCGATGGGCACCCCCTCTCCTCACGGTGCTGCACAGTGACCTCTTCCAGGCCTTGCTGGGTGAGTCGCCCCAGTTTTCTGGGGGGCGGTTGTGGAAAGGGCTGGCCTGTGCCTGTGAGGGCAATTACTGAACTTGGGGGCTGGTTTGGAGCCTGGAGATCGTTTGGTACAAGCAGGAGCCCCGGGCAGGGGTCATCCGTCAGCATCCAGTCCACCAGCCTTGGCTAGAGGAGTTCCTCTGTCCTTACCAGGCAGATGGAGGAGAGGTGATGGCAGGGGCAGCCAGGGAGGCGGGGGGATGGGGTGGGGGGTGGGAGGTGGGGGGAGAGCTAACTCAGCTCTGTTCCTGTGACAGACATCCTGGACTATTACGAGGCTTCCATCTCAGAGAGTCAGGTAAAGGGGTGAGGGTGGGGGCCTGACTTCCCAAGGGAGCAGGCAGGGCTGGAGGGGGACCAAAGTACTGCGAATATGAACCTGAGACTTGGGGGCCCTGGGGACAACATCCTGAGTCAGGGGCAAGGAGAATGCACTCTTTCCCGTCCTGTAGCCCCTTCGCCCTCTTGCTTCCCACTCTTCTTTACCTGCCCCAGTTTCAGGCACTGAAGAGTCTAGGACGCAGTCACTTTTCAGGCTTCCTCCTGTGAATCCTGAGGGAGCACTAGGCCCCCAGGGATTCCCTCCTGCCAGCCCCTCCCTCACTCCCTACCCCCTACCATGGCCTTTCTCCAGTATCTCAACAACCCCGGGTGCTCCCAGCCCATCTGTGTGTGCCTCCTCGTCTGAGAAATGAACTTCCTCCTCACTGCCTCTGCTGTCATCGCTGGTGGCTGGCCGAGACTCCATGTTTGCCTCAGGGCCTCTGGGCTCCTGCTTCCTTCTCCTTTCCCATTATCCGGGTTCCTGCCAGCGCGGAAGCAGTTAACTCTGCCAAGGCACCCCCCCCCCTTCTCGCTCCTCGCTCCCTCCCTCCCTCCCTCCCCCTGCTTCCTCTCTCCTCCTCTCTCCCCTTCCCTCCTCGGCTCCACGGCTCCCTCGGCCGCTGCCGCCTCCGACCCCCCCCACCCCACTCCCCCGCCACGGCCCCTAGCCCCTGGCCGTTAGGCAAGACCCCCCCCTACCCCGGGGCTCCCCGAAATCCAGTTCCCCTCCCCCACCTCAGCTCATGCCCCAGCCCCCGAACTCCGGGGCTGCCAGCCCCCGGTGCCCCCGCCCCTCCTGAGAATCGGGGTGTGCTCCCTAAGCCCCCTCCCCTCCATTGGGGACCCCTTTTTAGGGCCCCCTTCCCCTCCCTCCCACGCTCCCCTACCCTTCCCTTCTCCAACCCCCTCTTTCCCCTCTCACCCCTCCCCCCATCCTGGCCCCCCCTGCAAAAGTGGGGTGCGGAGGGGGGAGGGGTGAGAACCCACGGAGGGGAGGAACGAAACTCCGATGAAGTCAGAGCCCCTTACCCGCCGCCGCGGCCAGGCCCCCCAACATGGACTGTCTCTGTATAGTGACAACCAAGGTAAGCATGAGGGGGGACCTATAAACTGGGGGGAGGGTATGAGTTCGTGGGGAGGGGTTAGTCAGGCCTAATCCGCGGCTGGGGGCCCTGGGGTGAGAGCATCAGAAGATGTATCTACGGGGGTCATAATTTAGTTTGGGGGTTCACATCTGAGAAAATGCTGGGTTTGGCCACAGGTGCCCCCTGGAGTGAGCCCTTTGAGGGAAATGGAAAATTGGGGGTATTCTGTGACTTGGGGGATCTGGTGGATTTTGAGGTTCACCAATGATGTTTGAGGGAGACTTATTTAAGGAGAAGCCTGGCTCACATGGGAGTCCTGCTTGCTGTATGTTAGAAGGTGGACTGCATGGCGGGGGGGACCTCTTCCCTCTTGGAGGACAAGCTGGCTTCCAGGTGCCTTGCCCAATTTCACAGGGCTCCTGGCTTGAGGGTAGAAGGTTACTGGTTGTGAGTACCTGACTGGTCTGGGGGTGTCAGCTGGCAGGGAAGGGGTGGGCCTTCAGGCTATAAAAGAAGCGTCTCATGGCTGATACATTTGGGGGCGCTCTCAATTTGAGGGAACTGTCAATTTAGGGTTCGATCATGTGGAATGGGGATACTTGGGAGTTGTCAGAGAGCTGGGGCCTGACATAGGATCACCTGAGGGAATGGACCAGGTGAGGTTAGGATTTGGGGTATTCCCTTGGGAGGTAGAAGGTTGCAGCAGCTGAGGTTGCCAGCTCCTGAGGAGGAGGATGAGAGGTTTGGGGAGAGGGGATTTGAGGAGGGGCACCAGGTGCGTGGTGCAAAATTTGGGGGTGGCCCAGGAAGGTGCCCAACATCCCCGTTTCCTCCCACACTGAATCTACCCCTGGTTGAGAAGGAGGGAGAAGAGCAGATGGAGGGGAATGTTCCTGTTACCCCTGACACTTGGGATCAAGGTGGAGGAAGACACCTGGATCTAAGGTTACTGGGGTGAGAAGGTGTAGGAGAAAGGCCGGGCTGGCAGCAGTGAAGATCTGTACAAGGGTGTCCCTGTGGTTGGAGGCTGGCAAGTGCAGGAGATCTTGGATGGGGAGCACTAGCAAGCTTCTGGTGGGATGCAGAATACCTAGGTCTTGGCTGTAAGACTCTGGGACTGGAAAGCTGGATGCCTGGTGTGTGGAGGGAGGCTTGGGCGGGTGGCAGGCAGCTGGGGGTTGGGGGGTGGGACAGGAAGTGGGGGCCGGGAGGCGGGGTCTGGGTGAGTCACAGGCTGGGGAGGGGGTTATATTTAGTGGGAACTGCAGATTCTCAGGGGAGGGAGCTGAGGACACACATGTTCTTTGCCACAAACTCATATATGTATATACACATGCATCTACACATGCGTCATGCATGTGTGAGCATGGATGGAGGAGACTGGGGGCTGGGGACCTTTAAGTCCAAGCCCCCACCGCCTCTCCAGGGCTACTTGCTTATCCCCCATTTTGTGGGCTTTGGGCTTTCTCCCATACTGCCTCTTCCTCCCATCCCTGTAGTTTCAGTGGATTTTTGTGCCTCAGTTTCTCTGGCCTGCTCTCCTTTAATGTCTGTCTGATTCTCAGTTCCTCCTGTCTCCTGCCCTTAGCCTGCCTCTTAGCCTTAGGCTCCCTGGCTATGGTCCCTTATGTGCAGGTGTACACAGAAAGCCAGTTGGAATGTGTGGGCTCTGCTTCCAACATGTGAACACACATACACGAGCAAGGGTGAGGGGTTTGCCTGCAGTGGCAGCTATTCTGGGAGGATGGGTTTATTCATTTCCCTTCAAGAATCCTGCTTCTTCGATGGAGCCCAGGGTTGAGCATCCCCGAAGGAAGGAGTCTTGCGCAGAGAGGATCATGCATTTTGTGGTTTTACAGAGCTGTGGAGACCCAGGCTTGCCACGTTCCTTGGCCGGAAAACTTGTCAGTCTCGGGATGGCGGGGACTCGAAGTCCCATAAGGCCTTGAGGCGCAAGATCTGTCGGTGTTGGCGAGTTGCTGCCCGTGGGGCTGTTGGGAGTTGTGGTTCATCTCTATCCAGGGCAGCGGAGGGTTAGCTTAGGAGGAGCCAGCAGGGGGCACATGGCACTTGTCCCCCCCCAAAAATGCTGGGTGGGGTAGACGGTGCTCATGCTTTGCGGTCGTTGAGCTTCCCGGCTCCGTCTGAGTCCTCCATCTTTCATTGCCTATATTTAGACTTCTGCCGCAGTAATTTAAGGATCATTTATTGAATACCTACAATGTGCCAGGTCCTGTGCTTTGTGCTAACTGTGCCTTTATAGCTGTCACTTAGTCTTACTCTGTGCCTAGCTCTCTGGCTGTATCTCTTGTCTCTGAGCATCTCTTTCTCCCACTCCGCCCCCGTCCCTCCCCCTTCTCCCCGCGCTGCTGCCGCCGTTGCCATGGTAACCGGCGACGACTGAAGTTGCGTGGCGGACTTGAGGGCCGGGCGAGGGGGGCGGGGGGCGGAGCAGAACAAGTGGGGGAGGGGGGAAAGTGGGGAAAGACCAGGGGTATTTGGCCAGAGTCCCGGAGGCGAAGCGGTTAAACCCTCCGGGTGGTCCTTATTGGGCAAAGCTAAGATGCCGGGGGCGGGGCAGTGTGGCCAACGGCCTCATTCATTGGCCGACTGGGGCGTGGCGGAGGGGCAGTGTGGGCGAGGCCGGGGGAGCGAATGGGCGGGAAGTGGACGGAGGCGCGGTCTCCTGGAGGCAGGTGGGCGGGGTCTGGCTTACTCTACCAAGGGTGGCGGGCAACGAAAGGGGCGGGGCCTTAGGCTGGGTAACCGGCCCGAAATGAGGGCGGGGCTGACCCGGCAGGGGCGTGACGTGGTCCCATGTGCCGAAAGGAGACAGGGTTTGAGGGGCTTGTTGTCTAAGAAACTGCGGGGCGCGGGGGTCTTTGGAAAGGAGAATCCGGGGGTTGGGCGATCTGACGTCTCAGTTTTCCTAAGATGGAGGCCTGTTCGGATTCCATCAGAGCAAAACCTCCTACCTCAGCTCTATGTTCCAGGGAGACGGTTGCTAGGCGACAGCAAAGTCCTGGATTGCTGCGTTGCCAGGCAACGGGGAAACGGAAAATGGAGGGAAAAAGGAAATGGGGGATGGGGGAGGGTCTTAATGGGCCACAGCGCCCACTGGTGGAGAACTAGGGCCTGTGCATTTTCTTTTCTAGAAGGAATTTCGAGTTCAGCCCTTTCCGCACTGGCTCCCGGATCCAAGCATTCTGTCCAGATATGAAACTAGGACCTTGGGGGTCATCTCGGGGGCGCATCTAACAGATTCCAACCAACGGGGAGAGAGGGGGCATGGGTCAGGTTCTAGGGAAGTCCGTCCTCTCTACCATATGTAGGCATTTTAGAAAAGCCAAGAGAAGCAGATTTTAGGGGACTGCTCACTGGGCTTTAAGAGTTGGAAAGGTGGGCGTTCAATGGGAGAATATTTGGAAGAGATGCTTTCAGGTTCAGTTTGGGACAAAATGCAAGACATCTGAGGCAGTCATTTTGGGGTGTTATGGGAGATTTGTGGGTCACTGCAAGTTGCAGGCCAGATCTTATTTTGGTAAAAAATTTTTGAGACTTGGGTGTGGGGGAGATAGATATATTTGGGAGTAATCTTCCAACAAAGTTAAAATTCAGAATCATGGTGGGGGGAATGTTGAGATGTAGGGGAGGGCAGCCAGAAAAGGGAGTAATGTATGCATTTAAGGGGGAAAGAAAAGGAATAGGGAAACATCTCTTAATTTAAAGGTTTGGTAATAAATTGAAGAGGTTTCAATTGAATTTAGAAGGTCAGCTTTAAATTACATTACGTATTCCCTGAAATGGGATTTGGTGGTATTGGGGAACGGTATATTAGAAACTCATGAGTATCTCATTAGGTTCAAGGATTTGGACAGGGGACCCCAAACAAATTTGAGGACTGCTTATTTGGGTGTTTACATTAGAGCAAGGGTAATAGTTGCACTAATTTCAAGGTCTCTGTCAGTGGATTGGGGGAATAGATATAATTTTAATAGGGATGATTTAAAGGGTAGATTAATTTGAGGGCACAACAGGATCTGTGGTCCTTCAACTCTTGGAAAGCGTTGTCTGGCTATCATGTGGGGCTTTCCCGCTGGTTAGAATAGGAGGTGTCTTGGCATCTGTGGGGATGTTGTCTACATTAACAATCTTTGGGGAGGTTGGGGGGAGGGGATTGTGGGAGGCAGTTTAGATCCCTTGGGGGTCCTTCTGAAATGAGGGAGAAGAGCTGCTTCCTTCCCTGCACCCTGAGAGTCCAGTGAGGTTTTGTAATAGTTAGGACCTGGTGATTTTAGGGGTGGGAGATTGGATAGAATAAGGGGTCCCAGAGAACCAGAGCGATAAATTGGTAAATTTTAGGAGTGAGTCTATTTGTAAAGGAATAGGAATATACTGTGGAACGTGAAGTGCACAGAGAAACAGCTGGAACCAAGGAAGTTGATTGCTAAGAGGGTCTCCCCTCACCCCTTCTCTCCCATCGTGACGCTCTCCCGCACTGCGCAGGCGCCGTTTCACCCCCCACCCCCCAGGCTGCAGCCTCCAGTTGCCGCGGCCGCCGCAGCCCCCGCCCCTCTGCCCCTCCCCCTCCCCCAACCCTGGGACCCTTGCTCTCCCACCCACCCCTTCCCCTCAGTCCCCTCCCCTTCTCCATGTCGGCTCGGAACAGATTCGCCTCCATGTGTCTCTGCGTGGTACGTGCCGCGGTACGGGCTCCGGCTCCGCTCCCCTCTTCCCGGACCCCCCAAATCTCAGGGTGCAAGCTTCAAGTGCTGTCGCTCTTCCTTCTGCTTGGGGGGTCTCTGGGTTGCAGTGTCTCGCGGACAGGCACAGTGGGTCGCCCCTCCTATGATCATCCACTTTCACTCACACCCCTCTATTCTGGGGGTACAAGGCTGGGTTCCAGGTCATTCTTGTAACTGGGGCTCCGGTGAGGAGGGAGCCAAGGGGGAAAGAACAACAGCACCCCCCAGCCTTTTGATTTATCCTATGCCTTAATATATTGGGGGTTCAGACTTGATCCCAATAGCACTGGAGCTGTCGCCCCGCGGCGGCCCTGAGTCCCTGTAGGGTAAAAGAGGGGATCCTCCTTTCTTGCCTGTCCTGCTTTAGTTGTCCTGTCATCTGGGATGAGAGGTGCTGACCCCGACCCCCACCTACCAGTTTGCAGTTTCTGAATGACTCTCTCCCAGCCCCACCTCTCCAGAGGTTTTTCCTTACTACATTTACTTAGAAAATGTCCAGGGACTGAGCACAGGCCCTAACCTCCTCCAGCCACATTCTGGGAACTTTGGTACCCTTTCCTTGTTCCCCATCTCCCTCACCTTGTCTCCCAATCAGGAGCAGCCTTTTCCTCAGTCCTAGACACCCCCGCCCCCCATGGGGATGAGGCAGGGAGAGGTGTCTGCAGTCTCACTGTGCTACAAATTTACTTTCATCTCCTATCTAGAATAAACAATGAAATGTCCCTTCGCAAACTTCCATTTTTGTTATGTGCACCCTGATAGTTCTTCATCGAGATTCGGGAATTTTCTGTGTGAGGTGGGGTAAATAAAGATGGAGGGGCATTGGGCTCAAACCCTTCCCCTGACTCCAAACTTGAAGCTGCAACCCTTGGCCCTGCCTCATGTATCATGCAGGGAATTGGGGGCCTGGTGAAGTGGAGGCACAGCTGCCTCCTCCCTTTCTCCCTGGCCCCTCCAGTTCTGGGGCTCTGTCCCTCAGATCTCGCACTGTCCAGGCTGAAGACCACCTTTTCAGGGTGTGGAATGACAGCCTCTTTCATTTCATCGAATTCTGTTATCCAGGAGGGCCCAGCTTTGAGGAGGATTATTTAGCTTATACTTCCCCTAGCTTCCCTTCTCCACTTTTGGTGTTCATGATATGGAAACCTGGAGGGAGCTTGGGATTCTCTCTCCGAGACTGTCTCCAAGTCAAGTCTCTCTCCAAGGCCAGAAAACAGAGTGTACCTTGATGAGCCCCATGTTTTCCTTCTTTAAGGCTCTTCAAATGTATCAAGGTGTGTCCTGGGTTTGAGAATCTCCATGTACCATCTTCTTCTTCCTATTCTCTTACTTCATCCTTAACCACGGCCAAAGTTGGATTACATCCTCAGCCTTGGTTCCTCATCCTCAGAATTTTCAGTCATACTGTAGCATCAGGCATTGACCTTGATAAGTTTCCTCCAGTTTGACCTTGTAACTGTTGGTCTCCAAATGTTGGGGTCCTCTCAGTTTCTCAGATACTTTTTTTGAGAGGGAAATCTTGCCTTCTCTTTTCACCCACGTGTACTGGGGAGTGTATTCTGTCTTTTCCAGTCTCTGAGGGAGCCCTGCATATGGCAGCCTCCCCCTCCTCCATGGAGCCTGGTTTTGGGGAGGATTTGCTTCTATGAGAGCAGAGGCAGATGTGGGAGGACCCAGGCAGAGGCACTGCCCTTCACTATCTCCAGCTGCCCTTTTCCTCTCTCTGGTCCCCAGTTAATCTCACTTACTGATGTCCCTATTAAGGTAGTATGGGAGGCCCTTGAGATGGCACGTGGTTAGTTAGGAAGGGAGTCAGGGGTCAGGTTGGGTCTCTCACTCCAAGAGGCCGGAGGGAGACCAGGAATTCGTTCTGAGGCTCTACCCCCTCCCGCAGTCAGCAAACCTGGAAGCTGACACCCATTCCTGCCCCCCTTCTGAGCCCTACTGTCTCTGTTCCTCCCCTTTTCTCCCCCTTCTCCTTCTAGTATATCCGATTAGCTGCCTGGGCTGTAGGCGTTTGTAGAGGCGGGGTAGACTCCTGGGGCCCCTTTGCCAATGACCTGGGAACCAGCGAGGCCAGCTGGCCGGGTTTAGCTGTGTCCTGCCAGGGGGGCTGACGCCAAGTACCGGCTAGTCGAAGGGCTTGACTGTGGTCCCTGCCTGGGGCCTGCAAGGTGCTGGAGAGCCACTCACTCCAGGGGTAGAGGCTGCAGTGGGGAGACTGAGGCAAGGAGGGTGGGGTGGGGTACAGAGTGGGAGAAGCAACTGGAAGGAAGCAGTGGGATTAAGGTAAAGAGGAAATGGGGGGAAGCTGATGAGGAAAGCAAGGACGCTGGGGATGGATGTAGAGAACGGGGGTGCACGTGTCAGAAGGGCTGGAGCTCTGGGAGAGGGGTGAGGAAACGGAAGCCAGAGGAGGGAGTGTGCTGGGTAGAAGGCGGGGGTCCTAGGCTGGGAGTTGAAGGAGTTGGGGGATGGGGCAGGGCTTTGGGAAGAGAGGAGAGGTGCCGAGGCCCTGGCGGGAGAAGGGGATGTGGGGAGGTGGAGAGAGGGGAGCCAATGGGCTGGAGGACAGGGAGGGGGAGGAGCTGGCCAGGCCCCAGGGCCTTCCGCACTGCACTGGCGGGGGGGCGGGGGGGGGGCGGGGGGGAGAAGAGGAGGCGCGCCGGGGCGGGCAGCCTGGAGCCCGAGGCGCTGGGCCGGCCCCTGTGACGCCTTCGTCCCCGTCCCCAGAAATACCGCTACCAAGATGAAGACACGCCCCCTCTGGAGCACAGCCCGGCCCACCTCCCCAACCAGGTAAACGCCCCCGAGCTGGTGCACGTGGCGGAGAGGAACTTGTCCCACCTCGAGGCCGTCCAAGGGGTCGTGGGCCACGCCCACTTCTCCCCCCTCAAGGTAGGAGACTCAGGCGGCCCCCTCCCCAGTGCGGCCCTCGGAGCCTCGGAGCTACAACATCCCCCAAGGCCCGGTAGGGCGTGAGCCGTAGGTGGGGGGAGGCCGGGGCTGGGGAGCTGGGCTTGGGCTCCTGGGGCCGGGGGAGGGAGGGGGCATTTGGGGCGTTGGAAACACCTGATTACCAAAGAGGAGAAAGAGAGGCCAGGCAATTGGGAGTGGGTGTAGGGCTTACAGCCAGGAGTGTGTGTGTGTGCGTGTGTGTGTGTGTCTGCGTGTCTGTGCGCACGTGTGTTGAGATGTGTGCATCCCCCAGGATGCTCTCGCGCCCCAGCCCTCTTCATTCCTTCACACCCTCCATCTCCATTTCCATTTTCTGCGGCCAGAGCGCTGCCCTCATTTGCTCTTGTCCCTTCGCTGCCTCCTCCCCCCCACTTCCGGCCTCTGGGCCTGGCTCTCCAGCCCTTTCCATCTGTCTGGCCTGAGACTAGTCGCACGGGCCTTTCTGCCTCCATCCCCTGCCCCGGCCTTTGCACCCCTCCTGTGCGCCACCCCCCTCGCTGCCTTTCCCTCCCTGTTGGCTGGCGGGCTGGTTCTAGATGCTGTCTCTCTCTTCCTCCCACGCACTCTCTTTCTCCCTCTCCCTGATCCCCAGCTCAGGCCCTCTGCGGCCTGATCAGCCTTCTGCCTCGGCAGCCGGCTCCCAACTTCTTCCCCCTCAATCTCCTCTTCCGGGGGCACAGGCTGGGGAGGATGGAGTGTACCAGGCTAGCAGGGAGATTCACGGGAACACTGTGGGGTCAGGGGTGAGATTCTAGGATCTTGTGGGATGCCCTGGAAGGGGGGGTTGTTGACATTTCACCAAGAAGATGGTGAGGAGGTTTCTGAGCCTAGAGATGAGGAGGCAGAGAGGGGGCAGCAGTAGGTTCTGGGGTGAGAAGGATGTGGTAGGAGAGGAATTGGAGAGGGAGAAAAAGACTGTTCTCAGGCAGGTAGCAAAGTGGAGAGGCAACAGAAGGGTAAGAGGTCCTGGGCCAGGAGACAGACAAGGATGAGACTGTGAAATCAGGGCAGCAGGTCGAACTGATTGAGAGGAAGGAAAGGAAGGCTCTGGAGATGAGGAGATGGTGCAGAGGATTCCTAGAGATGCTTTTTTTCCCCCAAGATGGGGCCATTAAGTCCCTGGGGAAGGAGAAGAGGAGAGAAGGTGGTAGTTAGTACAGAACTAGGGAGATTTGGAATCTGAGCCCAGGAAGCAGAGGGAAGTGGAAGGAGAGAGTGCTGGAGGCCGTGAGTGTGGGAGGGAGGTCCCATGACAAGGCCTGAGCTGGGGGACAGGAGAAGCCTCAATTTTCAGAGGAGAGGGGGAATGGGTTGAGAATGAAGGATTGTGATTTGGCCATAGAATCTTGAGGGTTTGAGGATGAACTAAGGGAGGGTGGTGCTGATCTCTCTGGGGAATCAGAAATTAAGGTGGAGGATAAGAGCAGGAGACTGATAAGGGATGGGCCCAGATGGGAGGATGCGGACAGGGAAGTGGACAGGGAAGCGGATGGAGAATGGAAGATGCGAATTGAAGGGTGGGGCAGAGATGTAGATGGAGGTTATCGGGTGGGGTAGAGAGAGGGACACAGATGAAGGTAGTTGCGGATACAAGATGGGGCCTGGGAAAGGAAATTCTAGGATAAGGATGGGGATGGCGATTGAGGATAGGCTGTGGGATAGAGGATGGACGTGCGGATGAGAGTTGGGCAGTCAGTGGCTATTGGTTGGACAGTTAGCATCTGCTGAGATTTGAAGGGTCGGAGGATGGTGTTAATAGATTTATGGATATGAAATCAACTATAGAGCTTGAAAATGTGTAGTATGGACAAATAGCAGTAGGAGAGAGGAGGGACCCCTTTGGAAGGAGAGAGCGAGGAGTCTGGGGAATCCGTGATGAGTGCCTCGCGCTTGGTAGGCTCCAAATAAATACTTGTTTAAGGAGGAGATAGGTTGGGGACCCCGGAAGGAGGCTTTTGGCCGCCTTCCCCCATTGCCATGGAAACGTGGCTTCGGTTGCCCAGGCAATTGGGGAAGCCCCTAGGACCGGCCTAAAGCGGGCTCCGCCCTGGAATCTAGAGACCCTGCTGCGTCGAGGCGACTGACGTCAGGGACCTGGGCACACCCCACTTTAACCCTTTCCCGGATGAAGTGGTGGGCGGGCGGAGAATAGATGAGAGGATAGGACCCGGATGTCTTTCACCACTCCTCTTTCCTGATGTTCTTTGCACTGCATAGGGTGAGGGGCGTACGGGAGGGAGGAAAGGAAGTTATTCAGGGTGCGCTGCGCCCTCAATCCTCCTCAGCCTGGACTTATTTCTGCCGGGCTAACGCGGCGGTGGGGGGGAGGGGGCGGGGCCCAGGTCAGGAAAGGCGGGGCTAGAGGATCCCTTCTGCCTTTGGGAATCTGGTTGTCCTTAGGCCACGCCCCATCTCCCCCTCCTGTTGTCCTGGCGACGGGGCCTCCAGGAGGTGGGTCTCCCCAGGCCTTGGCTGGGCTTAGATACCGTTGCTAGGCAACAGGGTCCCTAGAGGAAGGAGTAGATTTAATGGTGGGTGGGCGAGAGGGAGGGTGGGGCCTGCATCTGGGGGAACCCCGGATTCCCGGGGCCCAGGGTTTAGGGCAAATGTGTGTGAAAATGAGGGGCAAATCTGAGGGAGGGTTATGAAGGTATCTGGGTGTATGTGGGCGGATAGGGACAGGGATGGGGGCAGGAAGGGAGAGCAGGACCCAGTGGACATAAGTCCTGTGGTGTCTGTGTGTAGCGCATAAGGCATGTAACACTCGGTGGTGTTACATCCGGTGAGACGCTTCCCCCCCTCCAAGGCGCCCCTCCAGCCAACCCTTTACCATCTGCTGCTCCCCTATCTGGCTGTCTCTCCCTTCCTCCTTCTCAGACACCTCCTTCCACATGCAGGGGGCCTGGGCTGGGCAGAATTGGGTCCAGCATGTGTATGTGTGTGTGTGTGTGTGTATGTAACACGGACTGAGGCTGGGTCCTTCAGGGAGTCAAGGGTAGCAGAGCGGGCTGGGTTAAGAGACTGAGGAGGTAGCCAGGCTGGTGGGACTCTTGGTTACCGGCTCCCTCTTGAGCCAAGGTTCAGGCAGCTTTTCGTCTCCTTTTTCCCCTCACAGGCCAATTCTCCCCCTGTGATTGTCAACACAGATACCCTAGAAGCCCCGGGATATGTGAGTTGTTTAGATTTTGTGGCCATTACAGAAGAGAGGAGGGAGACAGGGAGGGCCTGGGTCCCAGCAGCCAGGGTAGGGCCAGGTTCTCAGGTAGGAAGTCTGTCTCACTGCTCTTGTGTTTCTGGCCCGTGCTGGAGTTGCAGGTGAACGGGACAGAGGGGGAAATGGAATACGAGGAGATCACACTGGAAAGGGTGAGCAGGCTCCTCCCTCCAAGGTCCTCCCCGCTCGCTCCCTGTCTGTGCTTCTCTCTGTGCCCGTTCTCTGTGGCCAGCCTCTTAACCCTGTCCCTTCCTGCTCTGGTCACAACTCCCCGACCCACTCCCCTACCCCCTTGCCCTGTCTAGAGCGGGTGGTGAGGGGAGCTGACCCTCTTCCCCTCCTTCTGCCCAGGGTAACTCAGGTCTGGGCTTCAGCATCGCAGGTGGCACTGATAACCCACACATCGGTGACGACCCATCCATTTTCATCACCAAGATCATTCCTGGTGGGGCTGCTGCCCAGGATGGCCGTCTCAGGTGGGGAGAAGAGACAGGGGTTAGGATGCTGATTCCCTGGAAAGGGAGGGCCAGGGCAGCAGGAAGCTCCTGGCTCAGGCCCACTTTGCTGCCCTCAGGGTCAACGATAGCATCTTGTTTGTAAATGAAGTGGACGTGCGGGAGGTGACCCACTCAGCTGCGGTGGAGGCCCTCAAAGAGGCAGGCTCCATCGTCCGCCTCTACGTCATGCGCCGGAAGCCCCCGGCTGAGAAGCTCATGGAGATCAAGCTCATCAAGGGGCCTAAAGGTAGTAACCTGTTATGTCTCCACCCCCATCCCACTGTCCGCTGCCCCAAGGCCTGCTCCCCAGGTACCTGGGCACCCACCTCTGCCTTCCCCTCCATCTAGGTCTTGGCTTCAGCATTGCTGGAGGTGTAGGGAACCAGCACATCCCCGGAGATAATAGCATCTATGTAACCAAGATTATCGAAGGGGGTGCTGCCCACAAGGATGGGAGGTTGCAGATTGGAGACAAGATCCTGGCGGTGAGGACCCCCATCACTTTTCTAGCCCACACTTAGGTCTTGCCTCCTGGTCCTGAGCAGGCCCAGGCTTCCTCATCGGCTCACCCTCAGTGCATCCGTCTTGAGGATGTTTCTGGTTCTGTCTGAACTCTGCTTCCCTTGACCCTAGGTCAACAGTGTGGGGCTGGAGGACGTCATGCATGAGGATGCCGTGGCAGCCCTGAAGAACACATATGATGTTGTCTACCTAAAGGTGGCCAAGCCCAGCAATGCCTACCTGAGTGACAGCTATGCTCCCCCAGACATCACAACCTGTGAGAGCCCTCCAAACCCCAGAGCTGCCCATGCCCCAGCTCAGTCACCCCATGACATCCCTGGTGACCGACCATTCCTCTTCAGATATTTCCCCTGAACTGGCCACAACCTCTGTCACTTCCTGTGGTTGGAGAATAGATGGAAAATCGGTCACCATCAAAGAACTAGAAAAGATTGTCAATAGTTCCTCCCGCAGAGGGCACAAGGCCCAGATGGTTTTATGGCTAATTTTATCAAATCCTCATGGAGTAGATAATTCTTATGCTCTTTTTGAATATAAGAAAAGATAAAATGTCTCACATTTCATTTTATGAGGGCATTTGAAAATGGTCACAAAGATTATATAAAAGAAGGAAAGTAGGGAGTTCCCTGGTGACCTAATGGTTAGGATTCTGGGCTTTCACTGCCGTGGCCTGGCTTCAATCCCTGGTGGCAGAACTAAGATCCTGCAAGCCGTGCGGTGTGGCAAAAAAAAAAAAAAAAAAAAAAAGGAGGAAGAAGAAGGAAAGTATAGGCCAATTTTGCTTCTGAACAGAGATGTAAAAGTATCTAATAACATAGTTGCACAACAAACGCAGCAGTGTATTAAGGGAATAACATTGTCACAAAGTAGGGTTTATTTCAGGGAATTAAAGGTGGTTCATATTATGAAACCTCTCAGTATGATTTTTTGTATTGAAAAGTTAAGGGAGAAAAAGGGTAAGTTCATTTCAAATAGATGTGGAAAAGGCATTTGATGAAATCCATCATCCTATTTTTGGAGGGAAACTTAGTATACTAGGAACAGAAGAATTTTCCTTAACGTGATTGAAGAATAGCTATCAAAAACTAACAATGAACACATTCTAATGATAAAATCCTAGCAGTGTGTACATTAAGTTAGGAACTAGGCAAGGATGCCTCTTCCTGCTACTGTTATTCCACATTGCTTTAGAGCGGAGTTTCTCAGTGTTGGGACTGTTGACATTCTTTGTTGTAGGGGGTTGTTCTGTGCCCTGTAGGATGTTTAACAGCAGCCCTGGCCTCTGTCTATCAGATGAAATGGTACCCCTCCCCACCAGTGAGAACAACCAAGAATGTCTTGAGACACTGCCAAATGTCCCCCGGGAGGCGAAATTCCCCTGCGTGAGAATCACTGCTTTAGAGCCTTCAGGCAGTGTAGCAAGAGAAAAAGAATGAATAGATGTTACTTACATTTGAAAGGGGAGAAACAAACTTATCCTTATTTGTAAATTATACTTTTGTCCATCTAGATTAAAATCTAAGTGAATTAACCGAAGAACTTAGAAATAATATGTAGGGTTAAGAAAGTGGCCATCAAAAATGTAATGGGTAAAAAGATCCCTTTTGCCACAGGAGAAAAGCTCTATAAAATTCGTAGAAAAATAAGCTTGACAAGAAGTGTGTAAGATTTACATGAGAAAAATGATGAAACTTTACTGAAGGACATAAAAGAAGACTGAAGAATTGGAGAGTCACATCGTGCTTCCTGACGCAAAAAACATAATATGCTAAATATCTCAATCTTCTCCAAGTTAATCTCTACATTTTATGCAGTCCTCATCAGAATTTTAATGTCCCCCCTACCCCCAACTGGAAAAATACATTTGGGAGAATAGCTAAGAAATTTTTGGAAAAGAATAACGAGATGTGACTGCTCCGTCCAAATCTGAAATCATACTGTAAGACCATATTAAAATCACATGGTCTTGTTTCTAAACACCATAACCTACCAAAAGGAACCTTGGCTCCTTGGAGAAAGGGCCAATTCCAAATCTTTTTTTTTTTATTCAATTCCAAATCTTGAGCAAGAAATGTGCAAGATGAGCTTGTCACATCTTTCATACTAGAAAGCAAGGAAGATATGAAAGGGTCGTGTCAAAGACACAGAAGTTGAAACTGGCCATTCAACCAAAACTCATTAGATATGTTAAAATCTACAGGATTATAATGATACTTCAAAACAATTGGGTACCTTTAGAGGATGCTAGGGAACTCATCCATTCTGAAAACTGGCAAATAAAGGGAAAGAGTCAAGCATTTATTCTCCCTTCCTGTACAAACTGCACCTTAGAGTAACCAAATGGTTGATATGGGAACGTTCTTTTTTTTTTTTTGAATCTATTTATTTATTTATTTTTGGGCTGCATTGGGTCTTCGTTGCCGCGCGCGGGCTTTCTCTAGTTGCAACGAGCGGGGGCTACTATTTGCGGTGCGCGGGCTTCTCGTTGTGGTGGCTTCTCTTTGTTGCAGAGCACAGGCTCTAGGCACACGGGCTTCAGTAGTTGTGGCATGCAGGCTCCGTAGTTGTGGCTCGCGGACTTTAGAGCGCAGGTTCAGTAGTTGTGGCGCACAGGCTTAGTTGCTCCGTGGCATGTGGGATGTTCCCGGACCAGGGCTCGAAACTGTGTCCCCTGCATTGGCAGGCGGATTCTTAACCACTGCGCCACCAGGGAAGCCCAGGAACGTTCTCTTTTACAGACGAATTCTCACTAATAAATGTTCCTC
Organism: Leucopleurus acutus; assembly: GCF_964270905.1. Lineage (NCBI taxonomy): Eukaryota > Metazoa > Chordata > Mammalia > Artiodactyla > Delphinidae > Leucopleurus > Leucopleurus acutus. The sequence goes on along the minus strand of NC_139161.1, from coordinate 51,657,193 downwards.
CCTCAAAGAAAAACCACAAACAAACATAGAATGTCAGCGCTATTTTGCTGTCCCCAGTGAACTGTGAGGACCAGGCAGCGATCATCAGTGGCTGCTAAAACTCTTAGGTGAAAGCCTGATGGGGGGCTTTACAATGTATGGATCAGGTTGACAATCCCTGAACCTACAGATATGTCTTACCTAAGAGAAGGCAACCGGACATTATTGCATCCTGTCATAATGCAGAAAGCACGCAGCACCACCTATGAAATATTCTTGCCAAAAAGTGAACTTGAGTCTCTTTGCGGATGACCAGAGTACAGGAAATACAGGGCAGAGGCGCAGGTTAACACCCCAGGGGCAGGGATGCAAGCAGTGATTTACCTATTAGAATTTCCCTAGTAGAATGTGGGAAATTCTGCTAGACAATGCCCTAGTTTTTTCAACAAATGAATGGCCAAGGGGGGGGTGGGGAAAGGGAGAGGAATTTCATAGATGAAGGGATTTGAGAGATGCTACAACCAAACGAAAAACCCCAAAGCCTGGTATTAATATTCTCCTTGGCTCCGTGATCCCTGCCATACCGAGGTCACATACCCTTAAGATCCACTGTCCCCTAGGAGCACCAACCTCTACGTCACCTGTGAATTCCTGCCCCTGACATTGCTGTGACCTGACGCCCCCTTCACCACCCCAGCCTTGTTTCTCTGGCACAGTAACTTCCCCTTTCCCTGAGTCTGGCTCTGCTGATTCCCTAGGGAGGAGGTGGGGTGGTGGGCGCTGTCTTCTTCCATGTACTTCCATCTCATCCTTTCGCCCACGTCTTCCCCCAGCCTATTCCCAGCACCTGGACAACGAGATCAGTCATAGCAGCTACCTGGGCACTGACTACCCCACAGCCATGACCCCCACCTCCCCTCGGCGCTACTCCCCAGTGGCCAAGGACCTGCTCGGGGAGGAAGACATCCCCCGAGAACCGAGGCGGATCGTGATCCACCGGGGATCCACGGGCCTGGGCTTCAACATCGTGGGTGGCGAGGACGGTGAAGGCATCTTCATCTCCTTCATCCTGGCCGGGGGCCCTGCGGACCTCAGTGGGGAGCTGCGGAAGGGGGACCAGATCCTCTCGGTGAGGGAAGGCCAGCCCTTGCCCGGACCACCCCCTCCCCTGAGGGCAGAGGCCTGGGGGCTGGAGCCTGGCCTGCATCTCTAGTGACTCAGCCTCTCCTGCTCTCTCTAGGTCAATGGTGTTGACCTCCGCAACGCCAGCCACGAGCAGGCTGCCATTGCCCTGAAGAACGCAGGTCAGACAGTCACGATCATCGCTCAGTATAAACCGGAAGGTATCGGGCCTGCAGCGCGCCTTCTCGTGGGCTCAGCTCTCTGTCTCCTCGGCTCCTGGCTTCAGCAGGGGGCGAGGGAGGGTGGCGGTAGTATGGGGCCCGAGCTCAGGAACCTTCTTGTCCTTCCTCAGAGTACAGCCGGTTCGAGGCCAAGATCCACGACCTTCGGGAACAGCTCATGAACAGCAGCCTGGGCTCAGGGACTGCCTCCCTGCGAAGCAATCCCAAAAGGGGTTTCTACATCAGGTCGGACGCTTCCCGGGCTGGGCTCCAAGTCCTCCTGTGCCCCTCGTCCCCCAGCCAGCTTTCCCCCTCAACCCTGCTGGCCCCCCCCTCCCCCCACCCCTGCCGGCCGACGCTCAGCTGGCGACGCTCAGCTGGCATTCCCGCACAGGTTAGCATTGTGAAGTAGTCCCTGTGATCCCTACTGCCACTAGCCCCGGTCACCCTGGCACCTCCCCTGGTACCCCCAGCTGTCCCACAATCTGGTAACTCAAAGGGTAACGCCTGGCAGAGCAGGGGGCCTCTCGGCTTTTGGAATATATTGCTGCAGACTGCCCAGCCCTGTGGGATAACGCAGTCCAGGGGAGGTGGACCACCGCTCTCTCCAGTCTGTCCCCATCTCTCCGGTGGCGTTTTGCTACCTTCTTGGGGCTCCTTCTCCCATTGGCTCCTCTTTCTCATTCTCCGCAGGCCTAGGCGCTGTGTCTGATGCTTTTTCCCTTCTCTCCCTTTGGGGGCCCGTCCACTCCCATGGCCTCACCTGCCACTCGCTTGCAGATGTCTCTCAGAGCTGTCAGCTCTGGCCTGGCCTCTTCCTTGAGGTCTAGACCTGCAGTTCTGGCCATCTGCTTTCTGGACACGTCCATGGGGATGTCCCACAGGCATTCACACGCAACATGTCCCAAACTGTGAGCTCACCTCTTTCTCCCGTGCGCTCGTGCTGTCTGTCCCACCCAGTCAGTGTTCTCTCTCCCTGAATGGCACCTCCATCCGCCCAGATGCCCGGCTCAGACTGGAGCCTCGTCTGGCCCTTTCCTCCCTGCAGGCTTCAGCTGGCTCCCAGGGCTGGTCAGTTCTGACTCCCAGGTGATGCCGGGCAATCCTGGGGTCCCTTCCCATCTTTCTAGCCCCAGTGATCTGCTCAACATCTCTGCTATCTCTGCGGTCATTCCTTCCCTTGTCCTGACCTCAGGGGTTATGACTTACAGGAGTTTCATACTGCTGAGGGTAACCAGAGTTTGCAGAGAGTGATCTTTTTTTCTTTCCCTTACGAGTTCGGGTCCACGTTGCCCCTGTGACTGTGACGTGTGTGCATACTGCAACTGCTTTCTTGGGAGGGTGCCGTTCTAGATCTTACTCTAGAAATTGCACTGAATCCATAGCCTGTCTGATCCCTGACACAGTGTGGACTGAATGACAGTTCATAGTTATGGTGATCATGAGTTTCGGTAGAGCTTTTGGTCCCCACACAGTTCTAGGGTTTCTCAGAATCCACGGCACCTGTGCTTGTCTCTAGACCCCGGGGCAGAACCTCCAGGTTGGGTCCTGGGGGACGGAGTCCTCACCAGGCTCTGACCAAAGGCCGCCTGCCCTCCAGGGCCCTGTTTGACTACGACAAGACCAAGGACTGTGGCTTCCTGAGCCAGGCTCTGAGCTTCCGCTTTGGGGATGTGCTGCATGTCATCGACGCCAGTGACGAGGAGTGGTGGCAGGCGCGGCGGGTCCACTCTGACAGCGAGACTGATGACATCGGCTTTATCCCCAGCAAACGGCGGTGAGCCTTCCTGCCCCAGGCACTGACGCTCCCAAGGTCCCCAGGCTGGGCAGCCAGTAGGGAGGACATGGGTCTGCCTACTGACTCCTTGGGCATCCGTCTGCTGGGCCTTCCCAGCAGCACCATGACTCACATGAGCACTTCTGGCAAACGCCTCATTTAGGAGCACGGGGCCCAGGGGCTGCTGAGAGATGGGGTTCTCAGCTGGCCCGGGGTGAGGCCATCGGGCTCCTCATGGGCATTTCCCTACACGCCCCCCCACCATCCCTCCATGTATCCCACAGGGTTGAGCGACGGGAGTGGTCAAGGTTAAAGGCCAAGGTAGGTAGAGGAGGCCGTGAGCTTGGGTGGAAGAGTGGGGGGCTCGTGGGCCTGGACTCTTGACCAATCGCATGGCCTGCTCTTTCTTCCTAGGATTGGGGCTCCAGCTCTGGATCACAGGGTACGTAGGGTCAGTTTGGGAAGACCTGAGGTGAGAGGGGCCCTGAGCCTCACTTGAGTCCTCAGGACGGCAGCACAGGGCCCCAGGTCCCCTGCATCAGAGCCCCCTTGCCGACGCCCTGCCTCCCACTAGGTCGAGAAGACTCGGTCCTGAGCTACGAGACGGTGACACAGATGGAAGGTGAGGTCTGGCTGTGCGACCTGGCCCAGCCACCCCTGCTCCCTGCTCTGCTCCCCACCTGACCCCGCACTCTCTCCTCAGTGCACTACGCTCGCCCCATCATCATCCTCGGGCCCACCAAGGACCGTGCCAATGATGATCTCCTCTCCGAGTTCCCCGACAAGTTTGGATCCTGTGTTCCCCGTGAGTGCCGGGGCCTTGGAATGGGTGGGGGGGCCCAAGCGGTCACACAGGCAGAGCCGCTTCCGGGCATTGGGATGCAGCTGGACATACGGGTTCTCAGAGAAGGGTGCTTCTCAGCCACCCTCATGTTCCATGGTGACCTTTCCAGGCCGGGGACTTGGAGGACCCGGGGTTGCTGAGGAAGTCTCCCCAGCTGCCCCCTTCCCTGAAGGACTGGCTGGGCACTCTGTGGGGGGGGGGGGTGTCACTGTAGGCAGGGTTTAAGCTAGAGGGATGGTGGTTAGATCTTTGGGTGGTGACTTCCTGGCAGATACGACACGGCCCAAGCGGGAGTATGAGATAGATGGCCGGGATTACCACTTCGTGTCATCCCGGGAGAAAATGGAGAAGGACATCCAGGCGCACAAGTTCATTGAGGCCGGCCAGTACAACAGCCACCTGTATGGAACCAGCGTCCAGTCCGTGCGCGAGGTGGCCGAGCAGGTAGGAGCCGCGGCGCCGTCCTCCTGCCCGCCCCCCGTGGCCTTCCTTTAGCTCTCTAACGCGCTCTCTCTCTGTCTCTTCCCTGCTGGGTCTCCACTCCGCTTCTCCACCTCCTGCTCCTCTTGGGCAACTCTGCCCGCCTGCTCTCTGGTGCCCCGCTCTCCCTGCCTCCCTCCCTCCCTTGGTGCCTGACCCCAAACTCTGCTCTGCCATCTGTCCCCTCTCCTCCCCTGCCCTCCTCCTTGCCCCATTTCACCTCTCTTCCTGCGGCCTTGCCCTTGGTGGCTCGGCCTCCCCCCACTCGGTCCCTCCCTTCTGCCGGCTCCCCTTTGGCCCTCTCCCCTCTCCCCTCCCACTCCTCTGCCCCCACCTTCTCCCTGCTGCCCCCACCCTGCCCTCTCCCTCCATGGCTCCTTTCTCCATCTGCCTCTCCTCCCTCCCATCTGTCTCTCCTTGTTCCTTCCATCTGTCTGTCCTCTGTCCGTCCTCCCCTCCCTCCTCTCTCTATCCTACTTCCTCCCCTCCCTCCTCCCTCTATCCTACTTCCTTTCTCCTTTTTCTTTGCTTCTCGCGACCCCCCCCTCCCCGCCTTGCTCTGCCCCATCTTTTGGTTCCTCACACCTCCCTCCTTCCCCCCACTCCCTCCCTCCTGTGCTGACCCCTCCCTTGCCCTCCGTCTGCCCCTCGCCTTTTTCTCTCTGTCTTTCATTCTGTCTATCCATACCTTTCCTGCCTCAACTCTCTCTGTCTGTGTGTCTTTCGACATCCATGTCATTTCCCTTTCGGCCAATCCCCCGTTCCCTACCTTTCCATGAACTGTGTCCTGTCCTGGCACCTGTGTCCTTTCCCGCCACCTGCTGGTCCGCCTCCGCCCCCGCTGCCCGCCCCCAGGGGAAGCACTGCATCCTCGATGTCTCGGCCAATGCCGTGCGGCGGCTGCAGGCGGCCCACCTGCACCCTATCGCCATCTTCATCCGCCCCCGCTCCCTGGAGAATGTGCTGTGAGTATGGTCCCGGGGGGCTTCCCCTCTGCTCGCCCACACCTGTGGCTCTGGGCCTCAGAAGGCCTCTGTGTTGCACTGTTCCCTCAGAACCCTAGACAGCAGCTCCGGCAGCCCTTGAGGGAAATCTGCACCTAGAGCTGGAACCCAGAGGATACCAGGACTCCCAGGCCTCTTTCCTTTTCTCCTGCCCCGGGCTAGGCAGGACTACAACTCCCAGCAACCCCTGGGGGTACACACCTTCTAGGCCGAGCCAGGGCTTCGGGGCTCTCGGCAGTTAGGGTCTTAATCCCTTCACTGGGGCTGCCGGCTGGAAGGCTGAGGCTCTGGAGAGGTCCCTGGAGTGGCCACACCCGGCTGGGGTGGGTCATGGGGAGGGGGCCCGTCTGTGGCCCCAGAGGTTATTGGGAATTGTTTTGTTTTTTGTGTTTTTTTTTGCGGTACGCGGGCCTCTCACTGTTGTGGCCTCTCCCGTTGCGGACGCGCAGGCTCAGTGGCCACGGCTCACGGGCCTAGCTGCTCCGCGTCATTTGGGATCTTCCCGGACCGGGGCAGGAACCCGTGTCGCCTGCCGACTCTCAACCACTGCGCCACCAGGGAAGCCCAGGAATTGTATTTTTTGCTTCGTGCTCCAGATGAGAAAATACTGGTTGCGACCTCACAGCTCTGGATGGAGGAGATAAAAGGTGGGGCAGGACCCACCCTCAGGTCTGTGTGTCTCTCACTGTCCACAGAGAGATTAATAAGCGGATCACAGAGGAGCAAGCCCGCAAAGCCTTCGACAGAGCCACCAAACTGGAGCAGGAATTCACAGAGTGCTTCTCAGGTGAGGCGCACACAAGGCACCTTTGGTTCAGATTCAAAGAGGGGGCCCCCACTGGGTGGGTGGTTTAGAGAGACGTGTCCCCTTTGGGTGGGTGCAGCCCCGCGGCACGTGGATAGGAGAATTAGAAAAAGGTGCCCCTCTGGGCCTGACTCCCTGCTCCCCCCCTACCCCCAGCCATCGTGGAGGGAGACAGCTTTGAGGAGATCTACCACAAGGTGAAGCGCGTCATCGAGGACCTCTCAGGCCCCTACATCTGGGTCCCAGCCCGAGAGAGACTCTGATTCCTGCCCTGGCTTGGCCTGGACTCGCCCCGCCTCCATCGCCCAGGCCCTTGGTCTGGACTGAATTGCCCACGCCCTTCGCACCTCCAGCCTCCCTCCCACCCCTTCTTATTTATTTCCTTTCTAACTGGATCCAGCCCATTGGAGGGGGGACACTCCTCTGCATGTATCCCCGCACCCCAGAACTGGACTCCTGAACCCCAGGAACCTGGGGTCTGGGGGGGGAGCCCTGGGCTCCTGATCCCGAGCCCTAGCTCCTTAGGACCCCTCGCCCCTGCCCGCCCCCAACGCACACACAGACCCACCAGGGGCCACCTGCCTTCCCCCATCTTCTCCCACACACATTGCGGAAGTCAGGGCCCCCCTCAAGGAGCACCCCGCTGCAGGGATGCAGGGCTACAGGCCTCCGCGCTCTCCCGAGGCAGGGTCTGGGGTCATCCCTGCCCCCATCATAACTCCCCCTGCCCCTTGATTTCTCATTTATTTTTTTCCATTTTTTTTCTTCTCAAAGGTGGTTTTTGGGGGGATAAGTAGGGGGACTCCACTGTGAGCCCCCTGCTTTCTACATGCCCCCCACCTTTTTTCTTTGCCGGTTTGCATGAGTGGAAGGTCTAACTGTGGCTTTTTTTTTTTTTTTTTTCCTGGGATTTTTTTTTGGGGGAATGGGGAGGGATGGGTCTAGGGAGCGGGAATGTGGGGGGGGGCAGGGTTGGGGGTAGGGTGTCTGGGAACCAGGGGAAGACTGGAAATGCTGCCGCCTTCTGCAATTTATTTATTTTTTCTTTTGAGAGAGTGAAAGGAAGAGACAGATACTTGAAACCTGGTGTGTGGCCTGGTTATTTGGGCCCCGGGTGAGGGGGGAGACCGGGTGGGAGCATAGGGATGGGTCTGGTAAGGTCAGATCCTTCTTCCCCGCCCCCCTGCACTCCCCACCCCACAGGATAGAGTGGCCTGAAACGGGCCTTGTTGGAACCTGCAAATCAAGGCTTCAGGGTCGTTAATGAAGAATGGGCCTGGGGTTGGGGTGGGGCAGGGCTGGAGCTCGGTCCAAGGTCACTGACAGACCCAGAAAGAGGACTTGCAAATGTAGCCCAGCCCTGACCACTCCCCTGGGCTGTCTCAGTCCTGTCGGGCAGCAGAATGGTCTCTAAAGAAAATAGTGAGGACACTTCATTCATGTTTGGAGCCGTGGACAGAGCTGGGCTCTGGCAGTGACCTTCAGAGAGGTTTGCTGATAAGAAATGCTGTGTGAATATTCATTGGATTTCTTTATGTCTGCCCCATCTCTATAGGAAATATTTGAAGCAGTTTTCCAAATAATAAGGGTAGGAAAATAGAATGTGATACCAAAGGTAAAAATAGGAGAAACAGATGTATTAGCTATGAGGGTAAATATGATTTCTGAGCTTCCTGGTAGACAGGGCAAAAAGGGAAATGGTCCATTACATACATACATACATACATATACATGTATGTTGTGTATATTATGAAGGAGAAAAACTTCTGGCTCTTTTAGGGAGTCAGGTTTTCCTGGGCCCTAAATCCTAACTGAAGTTTCTCAGATGCTGCTCCGTAGATACTCGTTCTCAGCTTCCCGTCTGCCACTGTTCATATGCTTGACAGGCTCCCCTCACACCAGCCTCAACTGCAGCATAGATGAGCCATTGCTGACACCAGCTGGGGGATCCCACCTACCTCTTTCTATCTCTCATTCAGGGACCCCAGGGAGGAAGGCTGAGGTGGGGTGGTTAAGTCCTGAACTGTGCAAAAGGGCAATTTTGTAGCCACCGCTGCCAGATTTGGGAGTTGGATGGAAAAGACCAACCCCCAGGGGCAGTGTTGGGGGGCAGTGTTGGGGGGTGCTGCCCTGGCCTGACCAGATCCAAGGCTAGAGGTGGAGATCCCCAGAGGTGTGGCCCTTAAAGCAGGGGTCCTCTCTGGATCGCCCTGCTGGTTTTTGAGCAGCACTCAATCCAGCAGAGGCCAGTCCTGGGGGTGGGACTGGGGGTGGTGGTGTCTGCCTTTCAGGAAACGTCGCAGGTGATTCTGATGTCTTGGTGGATGGAGAAGCACCGCCTTTTCCAATAACCCTTCTTTTAGCTTGATTCTACGTAGGAGCAAATGGTTTGAGGCTGTGCTCACATTCTCTGCCATTGGCTGAAGGGAGAAAGCTGTGAGCTGAGGAAGGCGTGTGCAGGTAACCCGTCTGCATCTAGGGGGTTAAGGAGAGTTCACTGAGAAGGGGTAAAATCCCCTAGTTGTGCATGTGTTGTGTTTTAGGTTACAACACTAATACGCATACCTTACAAAACTGCAAATAAATATAGAAATACGCGTGGCTAAAAAAAAGTTCCTTCCCCATCTCATTCCACATACTCCTCAGAGGGAAGCATGTTAGCAGTTTGGGATGTATTCTTCCAAATCTATAAAGAGCTCTTTCCTGTCCCTTTAGGGAGACCACATGTGCTTGAGTGGTAGGCGCGCTGGGTTCCCACACAGACTGGAGTTCAAAGCCTGATCCTCTTTTTTTTTTTTTTCCCACTTTTATTTATTTTTAAATTTATTATTTTTAAAAAGCCTGGCTCCTCTTCACCCCCCTCTGTTTTTTTCAACAAATACTAATTTGGATCTTCCTTGGTGCCAGTGTTTGAAATGCTGGGAACACAGTGTCCCTGCCCTTGGGGAACTTGGGGGGTCTACCCAGTGGGGACAGAGAGTAGCAAGTAAAGGAATGCAGGGAATTTAAGATAATGACGGTGCTATTGAGGAAAGAAAGTGACCACTGGGTGTGTGTCCTTGCTAGTCTAGACAGGGTTGTCAGGGCGGCTTCTTCTTGGAGCGACGTTTGAGTTGAGACCTGAACTGTGATGAAGCATGGGGTGGGGGAGTGTGTCAGGTAGAGAGAAGATGCAAGGTAGGAAGAAGTTTGTAACGTTGGTGGACAGAAAGAGGTCACAGAGTGGAGCAGGGTCAGGGGAGGGAGATAAGTAGGATATGGGTCAGAGGAATCAGCAAGGCCTGAGGCCTTCACGCGGATTTTATAAATACCAGGAAAAGTCCTGCGGGAGGGCTGTAAGAGGGCAGCGGCTGGCTGCCGTGGGTCCTGGTGAAGGAGGTATGGTCGGGGGCAGTAGAGAGCCAGGGAGGAGGTGGTCGTAGGTCAAGATGAGAGGCCAAGATGAGAGGCGTGGTGTCACTGCAACTGGCCAAAGGGCTTAACGCCTCTGACCCTGTTTCCCTGGCTGTTAAATGGGAATAGTAACTACTTTGTTGGATTCTTGTGAGGAATGAAGGGAAAAAACACGTAAAGCCATTGTTACACTGCCTGGCACACGCTAGAATCTGCTAATGGTTATTGCTCTTGGCCTCTTGATCTGTTCTCTGTTACTGGGTAAACTGGAAAGTTAAATAAAACTTGGAAACCTTTGGAGTTTTACAATTTTCTAAAATTTTCACCCTCTAAAAGTAGGAAAGAGGACAGAGGGTCCTGTGTCACAGGATCCTGGCTGTCCCAGCACAAAAGACAGTGGGGTTGGGGAGGACAGAGCCAGGATGGGGCGTGCCTACGGGAGACGGGGCGCTGCGGCCCCTCCACACAGGCGAGTTCTCGTCCAGCACCAGGGAGGGGATGCTGAAGCCCCTGGGTGGGTTTATCAGTTCACATCTGAAACTTGTGTGCAGTGGCTCCCCCGCTTCCTGCTCAGAGCCCCCTCTTTCTCTGCCGCTGCTTCTGGCGCTGAGCCCTCCAGCCCTAGTGCAGCCCCCTAACCTCCCCTGTCTCATCTCCACCCAAGCCCAAGTCAGCCTCGGCTAGATTTGGGGAACCACTGGTCACCCTCTTTGGAAAGTCAGCACAGAGCCTTCTCTGTGCCCCTCTGCCCATTTGTTGTCACCTCTTCTGCTGGGTCTGCTGGGCACACAACTCTGCAGCCCACAGGGTGCTGAGAGGCACGAGGTGGAATCCCAACCCTCTGGGTCTGGGGCCCACTCCAAACACGAGGTCAAAAGCGCTCTGAGAGAGAAGTGTGAGCAGGTGTGGGCTCAGGACACAGGTCTCCTCCATAGGAGGGGAGGGGGCTGTCTTAACTCAGACAACACCCCAGGGCCCCAGTTCTGCCCTGGGGAAGTTGCTCACCACCCTCTGGGATTTGGGGAGAGACCTCCTCTGCTATCCTGACCCAGCCTTCCCCCTTTCCCCTCATGCAGAGGCCCTGGAGGTAACTCAACGCTTGGCTGTGCTGCTAGTGATAATAATAAGAATAAAAATAGGTAGCATGCACAGAGCACTTGGTACGTGCCAGGTACTGTTCTAAGGGCTTTCCACTCATTATCTTATTTAACCTTGACGTACCTCTGAGATGGGCATTAAACCCACTTCCTAGATAAGGTGAACTCAGATCTGGCTGATAGCAGCCTTTAGGTTCTTTCTGCTTCTCTAGTTTTCCACCCCCTTAACATCCTTCTTGGGGACCTCTGGCCGTCGGCATCCTTCCTTCTCAGCGTCCCTCTCCCCACCAGCCCCTTCTCCGTCCCCCAACTGCCCAGGCCCCGCCTCCACCTGCCAGAAAAGCACTTCCCTCTTCCTGACTCACTCCGATAGGAGGCCCAGACCCCTTTCTCCTTGACCGTCTTTAATCTGGCACTTGGAGTCCCCAGAGCTGGCCCTGAAGGTCACCCCCACTTCCTGGGGCTCTTTCTTCTGCTTCCCCCACAGTGGGGGATTCCGTCCTGGTCTGCTTTCTTTCCACTGTGGCCTCATCACAGGGCAGCACCCAAGACCCTGCCTTCAGTGTAAGCAGAAGTCTCTGTGGTCTCCAGGAGCCTTGTGGACCCCGGTCAGGTGCACTGCTGCCCTTGCCCCCATCCCCCCTTCGCTCTGTGTTCAGCAGCCGCCAGGTCAGCTCCATCTTCTGCAACGTTCTGCCCCTGTGACCTTCCCTCTCTGGCCTCAAGCCTCACACTTTCTTACTGAGACCCACTCAGCAGCCTCCTGACAGAGCCCCCTGCCTCTCAGGGACCCACCTTTGACCCAGCACCCACCCCGAGGCCAGGCCATTGTTCAGCTTGCAGCTCTGACCTCACCACTGCCCTGCCTGCAACTCTTCACGGGCCCCTGTAGTCAGTCTTTAACTTGGCTGTTCAGGTGCCAACATCAGTACAGTGTTTTTGGTTGTGTGTCCCCAGTGCACATTCACTCATCTAATAATTCTATACATCTTGTGGCAGCCAGCCTTCAAGATGGACCCTGATTATTCTCACCCCCTGGAATTCACACTCTCGTGTGGTTCCTTTCCACACTGGGGAGCCACTAGGATGCTGTGGAGATGATGGAGTGTTACTTCTGAGGCTAGGTCATAAAAGAAATTGCAGCCTCCACCTGTGCTCTCCGATCATTTGCTCTGGGGGAAGCCAGCTGCCATGTTGCAAGGACACTCAAGCAGCCCTGTGGAGGGGCCCGTGTGGTGAGGAGCTGAGACCTCCTGCCAACAGCCAGCACTAACTTGCCAGTCTTGTGAGTGAGTCATCTTGGAAGCTGATCCTCCAGTCTCAGTCAAGTCTTCAAATGACTGTAGCATGGATATACATCCTGACTGCACTCTCCTGAGAGACTCTGAGCCAGAACTAACCCGCTAAGCTGCACCCAGGTTCCTGACCCTCAGAAACTGAGTGAGATGATAACTATTCTTCGCTTTAAATTGCTCAGTTTTGGAGCGATCATTTTACAGCAATAGATCACTAACACACATTGACCACTGTACAGGTCTATTATGCACGTGATAAAACACATCCCCAAGTAGAAATCTAAAGAAAAGGGATAAAAATATATATAAAGTGTTTGGTTTTGTTTTTTGGTTTTGTTTCTTTTTTGCCACGCCACACAGCTTGAGGGACTTTAGCTCCCCACCAGGGATTGAACCCGGGCCCTCAGCAGTGAAAGCCCAGAGTCCTAACCACTGGACCTCCAGGGGATTCCCTAAATAAAGTTCTAATGTTTTCTTGCCACACCCTCTTTTTTTTTTTTCCCCCACAGTGCTTGGGTTTTATTTAACATCACTTCCGTGACCAAGAGCCAGCCTGGAATCCACAGCCAGGATGGAGCCGCATGGGCCACAGCGCACCAGGACCCGCGTCCTCCCAGCCTGCCCTGCACTCACAGGTTTTAGAGCCCTCGTAAAATGAGCTCCTATAAGCAGCTGCTTCTCGTGGAAACTCAGACACCGGTGGGTGGTTCAGGGTGGGCGGGTCAGGGTGGGCTCCTCATTGCTGGTCTTCTTTTATTTCAGTTTAAGCTTGTTCCACATCCTCTCCAGGGCCACTTTTCCCATGAAGAAGGTGATGGCAAAATTACGCTTGTACCAGTCCCTGTTACAATACATGTGCTTCCGAAAATGTTTACTTAAAAATTCCTTGTAAAAGTCAGCCATTTCGGGCTTCCCTGGTGGCGCAGTGGTTGGGAGTCCGCCTGCTGGTGCGGGGGACACGGGTTCGTGTCCCGGTCCAGGAGGATCCCACATACCGCGGAGTGGCTGGGCCCGTGAGCCATGGCCGCTGAGCCCGCGCGTCCGGAGCCTGTGCTCCGCAACGGGAGAGGCCACAGCAGTGAGAGGCCCGCGTACTGCAAAAAAAAAAAAAAAAAAAGTCAGCCATTTCTTCTGCATTCAATGTTGCTTTTTGACCTAATTCAGCTCTCAGTTCCAGGCCTTTGGCTTTTAGTCTTGAGTCAATAAATTCTTCTTTTTCCTAAAAGAAGACAGCTATCAGAACTCCCTTTCTTCGTCTTTTTGTTTTTCCTTGGCTAGGACACAGCTCTCAGTGCTCTGGAGAAGTCTGGATGTGGATTTCCTGAGAAGTGGCCCATCTCAAAGCCTTTAGAAAAGTCAAATTCTGGTTTGCCCAGAACTGTTGGTTCCGTTCTTGTGTTTCTTGTCTTAATTCTCTTAACTTTTGTTCCAATGGTGATTCATTTTCAGGGATGTAAAAGTGAACAGGTTGAAGGTTGGAATATTTATTTGGGGGTCCTATCCAATCATGGCAAGATTTTCTTGGAGGGCAGAATCTTGAGACATGCTAGTGTTGGAGTGTTTCCTGCAGAGGGGGGATGGCCGTGGCTCACCGTGGGGACAAGGACACTGGCAGCAGAAGTTCTGGGAAGCATTCCTTGCCGCCTCTTGCCACCTTCTTAATGGATGATCTTGTGATACCCCTGGGGCACATGCTCCCCCAGTTTGGAGACCTCTGTGCTTCTGAATGACATTCAAGATGCCTCACCCTGAGACTGAAGGCCCTCCTCAGGGTGGCCCAAGCTACAACTCTGGACATTTCTCCCACTCTTTCCAGGGTCACTTGCTTATTACAGCTGATAAAAATCCTTCCTGTTCTTTCAGGCCAGCGTCACAGACCTCCCCTAGGGAGCCTGGTGGTGGGATTCCCAGGTTTGGAGCCTGGCCTCTCTGAATTGCTCTCTGCACGTGCTCCATATCCCAAGGTGAAGTGTACTCAGAGGGGACAGCGTCACTTTGCATGAAGAGGCAGAGTTCTAAAAGTGGCCCCCAAGATTCCATACTGTCCTCCCCAGCACCTGAGGACATGCTGAGATCTCTCTCACAATTGTTATGTTATAGGGAGTGACCCTTACCTATGGCCGTACACACTGTACAGGGGTCTGGCTTGTCAATCGGCACCCGGTGTGTCGTGTTGTTTGTCTGGCTTTCTTCATAGCGTCTCATCACTTCTGGCTCCTGTTCTTAAGTTGTTGTGTATGTCATGTACACAGCTGACCTTAGGACAGGAAGATTCTCCAGGTGGGCCTAATCGAATCCCAGGAGCCCCTTTGAAAGCACAGGGGGAGTCAGAGAGATCTGCACCTTGAGGAAGATTCCAGGCACTGTTGCTGACTTTGCAGATGGAGGGGCCATGCGATGAGGAAGGCAGGTGGCCTCGAGGAACAGAGGGTGGCCCCCAGACGACAGCCAGCAAGGAGATGGGGACCTCAATCCTACGGCTGCAAGGAACTGGGTTCTGTCAGCAACCTGAAGGAGCTTGGGAGCAGATTCTTCTCCTTTGCCTCCAAAAATGAATACAGTCCTGCCAGCACCTTAATCTCAGCTTTGTCAGACCCTGAGCAGAGAAGCCAGCTTGGACTTCTGCCCTACGGAGCTATGAGCTAATAAATCGGTGTCCTTTCAAGCCACTAGGTTTGGGTTGCATTGTTACTCTGCAATAGAAAATGAATACGCGAGGCTGTGTCCCTGAAGACCTTGCATAATTCAAGGTATACATTCTTTTTTGTTTTTTGGCCTTGCTGCGCAGCTTGTGGGTTCCCTGACCAGGGATCGAACCCAGGACCCCTGCTGTGGAAGTGCGGAGTCCTAACCACTGGACCGCCAGGGAAATCCCAAGGTATATATTCTTAAAGGGATAAATGTAAAGAGTTCTCAGGGTGCATATATCTACCGCCATGTGTTGTTGTTTTGTTTTTAGCTACTTTTTAGTTTCTCAGGATTATCTCTGGTATCTTACAGGTGGCTTGTAAGTCAGCCACCGGGTGTATCGTGTTGTTTGTCTGGCTTTCTTCACAGTGTTTTATCACCTCTGACTCTCACCCTAAACTTGTTGGCTTTGGCGTATTTTTCGGCACTGGTCCAAGTACTGCTCCCTAAGCAAGGGGTTTGGGAATATGGTTATAGGGTAGAACCAGCTTGCAGGAACATCTTATTCCTGTATAAGATGCAAACAGAAGAATGCACAGATCTTAAGTGTACAGCTTTCAGCAGTTTTACAAACTGAACACAGCCTTGCAACTGGCATCCAGTTCAAGAAGTAGAACATTTCCATCGCCCAGAAGCTCCCTTCCAATCACCACTCCTGTAAGGGTGACCGTTATTCTGACCGAAACATCGTAGGTTTGTTTGCCTGAATAAACCGGATCGTAAGCGATAATATCAGAGAAGGCCAAATTAACAGCCCAACAGTCACCAAAATTACTGGCCACAGTCCCAGTGCATGCAAACAACGTGGGGCTTTTCAAGACACGGATAAAGGAGATGTAGCCAGGGCTTCTTATTTTATGCAAGGGACGTGTTCCTGAATATCTCATGTAATGTAAACTCTCCTAACTCAGGTCTAGTTTTCTCACTGAAATAACTGTAACCTAGGATTCCTGTGACTTCACATTTGGTCCTAAAGTGAGACTTATTAACGTCTTTAACATTGCCCAATTTCTAATTTAGCATAATTCCAATCCAGACACTCCTCTGAACACAACACTCCCTGAACTCTCCCTGGGGCTGTGAGGGACCACTTTTAGCATTTCTGGGACCCCGGGGCCCAGCTATGGTGACGGGACGGGACCCTGGTTCTGGGGGCAGCACACAGGTCCTGGAGTCCGGCTGCCCACATCCCAGCCCTCCCTCTGCTGTTCCTTGCAGTGTGACTCTGGGTAAGGTCTTACCATTCAGGGTCTCGGTTTTTTCATCTGCGAATCGAATAGGGATGTGCTCGGGGGGCTAAGGAGAGGAGGTAATGAAGGAAAAGCACACAGGAATTACTGGAGGTTTTTTGGCACCAATCCCGGCTGAGTGGGAAAAGCCTGTCCTCCTGCCTCTCCCTGCACCGCCTCCTACGCGGCTGGGAGGACTTTACTCCCCCCCGGAGAGCAAAGCCATTCAGCCGCAGGCTGGGGAGTCTGGCGGCTGAGCCCCAGTGAAGCCGGGCCCAGGCTCAGATGCCAGGGTCACAGGCCTGGATTGGGCAAGAGCAGAGATCGGCCCCTCTGATCCCGGTCAGGGATATTTGGAGACACCACCAATTCTGGGAAATTCAGAGGCAGGAAGTGAAAGGGGGGAGGGGCAGAGGGGAAACGGCAAACTGCACCCTGGCCCCTCCTGGCCTGGCCCCCTCCCAAATGGTGCCATGAGTGAGGTGACTGCATACAAGGAATGGGGACAGACCGGGGAGACTCCCCACCCCTGGGAGGAAAAGAAGAGGCAACCCATCCCCCGCTCCCAGCCCCACACCCCAGAGTTCCAAATCCAGTTCTACCTCTGTTTACGTCCAAAGTCCCAGGCACTGGAGATGCCAGGTTTGGTGTGTTTGGACACATAGACAAGCAGACGCACAGACAGGCAGACGCACAGGGCTCAGGGCCCTCATATGGACCCTGCCCCCTCCTCTCCCACCACCCAGGGCTGTCTGCGCACCCTAATCCTCCAGGCTTCAGCCCGTTTCTTAGCCTGGGATCTGTGCAGCATCGAGGGACCCAGCAGTCAACCTTGAGACCTTCAGCAAGTAAAAGGGGAAGAACGGCTGTGGGGGGGTGACTAACTGGGGGGTGGGGTGGCGGAGGGGATGGAGGGGCCCCATGTCAGGAGGGCTGGGGATGGAGTGGGAAAACTGTGGAAGATAGAGTTTGGATGTCAGGCCTGGGAGGGAATGGGAGCAAGAAGAAAGGTCTCCTGCTGATCACCTAGAAAGGGACTGGACCACACACCCCAACTCTGTTCAGCCGTAGCCTCAGCCCTAACCCCAGCCCTGACCTGGTCCCAGGTCCAGCCAGCCCTACCATGACCAAGGAGTATCAAGATCTTCAGCATCTGGACAACGAGGAGAATGACCATCAGCACAGAAAAAGTGAGGGGAGGCCTCCCCCCATTTCTGAAAGGCGAGCATTAGGTGGCTCTCGCTCTCTCCACTCAGCTCCTGCTTCTTTCTGTAACCCCGACTCTCCCTGGGTCTGCCCCACTCACAGGGACACAGCGTCTGAGCCGCCCCTCTTAGGGGAGGTGCAGGGTGTAGGGCTGGATTTCCCTTCTTGGTGACGGCTGCCCCCAGGCTTCTGCATGACCCTCCTGTCCCTCACCTTGTCACCGACTTCTCAGGACCCTGGGGACGGGGGCGCCCAGGGCCGTGGGACTAACTGGAAGAAGTTAGGCCTCCTTCTTTCCTCTTTCAACACCCTGTGAGCCTTGGCCAACTGTGTGAGTGTGTGTGAGTGCATGGGTGTCAGGGATCAGTTTGGTCAAGGGGAAGATTTCTGGGACGGCTCTGAGCGATCTCTGATTGGGGGAGGATGAGGCTCTCTTACATCAAAAAGCAAGCCCCGGGCTTCCCTGGTGGCGCAGTGGTTGAGAGTCCGCCTGCCGATGCAGGGGACGCGGGTTCGTGCCCCGGTCCGGGAAGATCCCACGTGCCGCGGAGCGGCTGGGCCCGTGAGCCATGGCCGCTGAGCCTGCGCGTCCGGAGCCTGTGCTCCGCAACGGGAGAGGCCACAACAGTGAGAGGCCCGCGTACGGCAAAAAAAAAAAAAAAAAAAAAAAGCAAGCCCCCTTTCTTTCTCCTGCGAGCAGGGATGTTGCTTCGGCTGAGCCAGGATGAAGTTCTTGGTGGATGGGAGTGGGCAGCGACCTTCGATGGGGGAAGGGACTGCCGGCAAAAATGGAGTGGAAGCCCCCATATTCCAGCTCACTGGGACAGGGCTCCCGGGTGGGAGCAACCTGAGGGACCTGAAGTCTGGCTACTCCGCCTCTTTCCCTGTGCGCAGCCAAAGAGGAGTGGGATTCGAGGGGTGACCAAGAAATCCACTGCTCTTGCCCCACCTGCAAGGCGCCACACCCCCCCCCCCCCCCAGTCTCCTCCAGCTCGCAAACTCCGTCCATCCTCCAGGCTCTGAGTTCTGAGGCTGCAGTGACTCAGCCAGGCCAGCAGGTGTCAGCAAAGGCCCAGGGCCTGGGTAGGG
Organism: Leucopleurus acutus; assembly: GCF_964270905.1. Classification (NCBI taxonomy): domain Eukaryota; kingdom Metazoa; phylum Chordata; class Mammalia; order Artiodactyla; family Delphinidae; genus Leucopleurus; species Leucopleurus acutus. The sequence continues at coordinate 51,638,964 of NC_139161.1, read as the reverse complement.
CTCCGGCGGGTCAAAGCTTCGCGCCCCTCCCCACCTCCGGTTGCCTCTGGCTTCTCCGGGCCGCCCACCGCCCAAACTTCTTCCTGGATAACGTTCCTCCTAGTCGGCTAGAGGAGGCTCAGACTGCCCTCCTTCTAGGACCCCAGAGCTGCCCCAGGCTCCTGATGCCCTCTCCTCTTGCAGGGCCGCCTCCTCCCCACTCACTCTTTCGGCGTCTCTGCTCCGGACCCAGCCTCATCCTGATCTCCATCGGCCTTAGCCTCCTGCTGCTGGTGGTTGTCTGTGTGATCGGATCCCAGAGTGGGTTCCCTGGGGGTGGGCTGTGAAGGGAGCAATGTTGAGGGTGGGTGGGTAGGGGACGTGCTGGCTGCTGTGATGGTTGACACAACCTCCTAATTTTGTCCTATGCACACCCTCTTCTGCCCAGACTCCAAGCTGCAGGAGGAGCTGCGGGCCCTGAGAGAAACGTTCAGCAACCTCACAGTGAGCACGGAGGCCAAGGTCAAGGCCCTGAGCGTCCAGGGTGAGGAGGGCTGGGGCTGGGGGGGCTGGGAACGTAGGGACATTGGGACACTGAGCAAGTCTCTCCTCTAGGAGGAAATGTGGGCAGAAAGATGAAGTCCCTGGAGTCCCAACTGGAGAAACAGCAGCAGGACCTGAGTGAAGGTCAGCGAGGGAGCGTGCGTGCGCGCGCTTCCGCATGCAGGATACAGGGGTCTCTCAGGCCAAACCAAGGGGCCTTACGGCAGGAGCATCTGTGATCCATCTTCACGCCCCAGCACGCAGACGACAGAGCCTTCCCAGTCCCCTCCCCCACTCATTCCCCTCCCCCTCTGCCCTCTGTCTCCCCAGATCACTCCAGCTTGCTGCTCCACGTGAAGCAGTTTGTGTCTGACCTGCGAAGCCTGAGCTGTCAGATGGCCGTCCTCCAGGGCAACGGTGAGGGGGTGGGTGCTGCCCAGCCCCGCTTTCCTGCCCACTTCCCCTCAGCCCCTCACCCTCCCTCTGCCTGCCCCCGCCCCCACCCCCCACCCACCCCCAGGCTCTGAAAGGACCTGCTGCCCGGTGAACTGGGTGGACTTTGAAGGCAAATGCTACTGGTTCTCTCGCTCGGGGAAGCCCTGGCCCGAGGCTGAGAAGTACTGCCAGCTGGAGGACGCCCACCTGGTGGTGGTGGGCTCCTGGGAGGAGCAGGTGAGGGCCAGGCGGGGCACGGCTGGGAGGCTGGCAGGTCTAAGGAGAGATCACCAGCCCCTCCTCTCTCCCCAGAAATTTATCCAGCACCACATGGGCCCTGTGAACACCTGGATGGGCCTCACTGACCAAAACGGGCCCTGGAAATGGGTGGACGGGACAGACTATGAGTCGGGCTTCAAGTGAGTGTGTGCGCCCCACAGCTCTGCCCTCCGCCTGTGCCCCAGCCTGGCCTGCGTCCCAGCCTGGCGGGTCCCAGGGCGCCAGGGGCTGCTCGGCTTGTCTGAGGGTCTGGGCCCCTCGGGCCTGCATCCATCTGGTCTCTTTAGGAACTGGAGACCGGAGCAGCCGGACGACTGGTATGGGCACGGGCTCGGAGGAGGTGAGGACTGTGCCCACTTCACGGACGACGGCCGCTGGAACGATGACGTCTGTCAGAGGCCCTACCGGTGGGTCTGCGAGACACAGCGGGACAGGGACAGCGAAAACTAGCAGCCTCCTCTCCCCCTAATTTATTTCCTCAATGCCTTTACCTGCCATAGGGCTCCTGGTTTGGGGACCCTCCTATCTGGGGGCTTCTGGATTTTCATCTAAGATTTAGAGGGAAGGGTAGTGTCTGAGGAATGTAGACTGATGTTTGGAGGGGCGAAGAGATTGAAACCCATGCCACTTTCTGTGGTTTGCAGGTTATTATTGTCAACTTGTTTTTTAGAGTAAAAAGAAGAGAAATATATGAAATATTCTGAGTTGTCTTGTTGTTGGGGATTAGGAATTGGGATTGGGCTGGTTGGCACTAGATAGCCTTGGGCAGGCAGCGGGTCATCCTGAGAACTGTCTGGGCTTTGGGCCAGGTGGCCTGGATTTGTTATTTACAGGTATGTGAGTTAGGGCAAGTTATTCTGCTCCCTGAGTCTCAGCTGTAAAGCGGCATTTGTTACTGATGTTACTGAACTCAGTTTGGGCTGCGCGTCTCTCAAGGATCCAATCCTGAGAGACAAGTGCTGGGTAAAAGGAAATATAGCTTTACTGAGGAAGCTGGCAGTCCTGGGGAGGAGGTGGACTCATGCGTCAAAGAACCAACTTCCCCTTGCTGATCAGGGCGCACGGGCTTTTAAAGGGGAGTTTCATGGGTACATAGGCAGGGCAGGGGGCTACATGCAGAACAGCACAGTTAGCTCTGATAATCGCCTTGAAATTGGTCATGCGGAGGTCTGATCAGCATCATCTTGATTGTTTCAAGTATAGTTAATCTTCAGTTCCAGGGTCGGTTTGTTCCCATTTCCTTGAGGCCAGTCCTTGAATCGTACAAGGTGGAGCAGCTTGTGTCATGACTACAGTCTGGTCATTGTGCAGTTAACTTTTTCCATTTGGTGGTGGTTTTAGTATCTGCAAAACAACTCAGGAGTGTGCCTCAGACACTATTGTCTATGTCCTTCAGGGAGGAACTAAAGATTCTGTGATTCTATTGTCCTAATCATTAACTTCTTAAGCTTGTTTTTTTGTGACTCAGGGGAGGCTTGGGAGAGTACAGCATTTTATTATTATTTTTTTTTATAAACAAGAGACGGGGACATGGAGGGGCTTTTGTACCTGGGAGGTCCCCGCAGGGTCCTGCTTGGTTTCACTGGGATCATCCTACCTCCAGCCATGCCCCCAGGAACAGAACCACCCCAGTGTGAACAGAAGCAGCACCCACAGTTAGGGAACAAATAACAACAAATGCAAAGGTGAACCCACAACCCAGAATCACCAACATGGGAGGAAAACCAATACCATGGAAGAGAAAACCACAGCAAATAGAATCCACAACCCAGATGGGAGTTAACAGGACAAACAGATGAAGACTTTATGGACGCTTATGGGTTTATCAACCAAAATGGACAAATTAACCCACAGATGCGACCTCCACTAATTCTAAAAAGGAGCAGTGCTCTGACCACAATGAAATCAAGTTAGAAATAAACACAAAAGTATAGCTAAAAAAGATCTGTCAACATATGCATGACTCACCCTCTTTCTAGAAAACTTGAGTTTAGAAAAAATAAAAATGAAACAGTCAAGTGGTTTAGAAGTGAACAAGGAGAACACTACAGACTGAGATTGTGCGATGGTGTAAAGCAATTCCCCAGAGGAAAAGTATATAGCCTTAAGCACATTTATTAAAAAAAATAGGAAAGGCTGAATGGAAATAAGCTTATTTTTAACTTAAGACACTTGAAAAAAGCAAAACTTAATGCACTAGAAAATAAAAATGTAGATATCATCAGTAAAAACAAAATCTGATTCTTGGAAAAGGTAAATAACAAATATGAAGGAGAATAAAGGAAATACAGGTACATGATTTTAGAAAGGAAAAAGGTTGCAGAAGAACAGATATAGAGGATATAATTATGTAACACTCTCTGATTTGAAACAGCAGAGTACAGACAGTTTCTCCTACCATTGTTGTAATTTTTAGGTTAATCCCTTAGAAACAGAGCTTTTAACTTCCAAATTTATAAAGGGGAAAAAATGAAGAAAAAACAATCTAAAGGGTGGCAGGAAAGGAGAGAAAAACAGAACAGGTAGATAAGAAAAATCAAAATAAAGAGTTATGAACCCAAATATGTTGATGATTATATTAAATACAAAAGACTAAATAATCTGTCATCTATCTATCTATCTACCTCTTTATTTATTTATTTTGGCTGCACCGTGCGGCTTGCGGGAATCTTAGTTCCCTGACCAGGGATTGAACCTCGGGTCACTACAGTGAAAGCACCAAGTCCTAACCACTGGACTGCCAGGGAATTCCCTAAATTATGTTTTTAAAAGACATGAACTTACAGACAGAATGAAAGGTAAAGTCCAACCACATGCCCAAGAGACACATCTAAAGAGAGAGGTTGAAAGCGAAAGTATGAGAAAGATATGTTAGGAAAATTCTAACCAAATAATTATCTTATTTTTAAAAATTAATTTATTTGGTTGTGCCAGGTCTTAGTTGTGGCATGCATGTGGGATCTAGTTCCTTAACCAGGGATCGAACCCAGGACCCCTACATTGGGAGCATGGAGTCTTAACCACCAGACCACCAAAGAAGTCCCCAGATAATTTTCTTATAAAGGACACTTTATAACAAAAATTATTATTCGAGATAAAGTGGGTCGCTTCCTAATGATAAAAGGTTTAGTTCAACAGGAAGATACACCAGTGTTAAATATATGTGCACAGAATAACATGGCCACAAAATACATGAAATAAAAAATCTGGAAGTACAAAAAGACAAATCTATATTCATAGTAGGAGATTGTAATGCACCTCTGTCGGTAATTGATGTATCAAGCAGACTGAAAAATCACTAAGTATACAGGTGTTTTGAATGCCAGTTTGAAGTATAATGATCCAATGGACACATTTAGTATAGTGCACTCACCAGCTACAGAATACTCATTCTTTTCAAGTACACTGGTACATTTTTTTAAAAATTGAGCAAATACTGGGCCATAAGGCAGGTTTTTTTAAAAAATAAATTTATTTATTTTATTTTTATTTTTGGCTGTGTTGGGTCTTCGTTGCTGCACGCGGGCTTTCTCTAGTTGCGGTCAGCGGGGGCTACTCTTCATTGTGGTGCGTGGGCTTCTGATTGCGGTGGCTTCTCTTGTTGCGGAGCGCGGGCTCTAGGCTTGTGGGCTTCAGTAGTTGCGGCACGCAGGCTCAGTAGTTGTGGCTCGCAGGCTCTAGAGCACGGGCTCAGTAGTTGTGGCGCATGGGCTTAGTTGCTTCGCGGCATGTGAGATCTTCCTGGACCAGGGCTCGAACCCGTGTCCCCTGCATTGGCAGGCGGATTCTTAACCACTGCGCCACCAGGGAAGCCCCCATAAGGAAAATTTTAACAAATTTCAAATAGAGTATTTTCGCTATAATGACCAAAAAATGTAAGATTCCTATATAAAAAATTAACTAGCCCAATTAAATGGTGTATTAAGAGAGATAACATGTTCAAGTAACATCTGTGCCTTGAGTAAGAACTCAAAGATGCTTTAACAACAGAAAAATCTATTCATAAGATAGACACAGGGAGTACAGAAGACTACATTAATGGAGCACAAAAGAAAAGATTACATGATGCAGAAAAAGCACTTGGCAAAAGCTCCACACCTATTTATGAGAAAATCTTTTAGGACCTTGGCTGCTTCTGTATTGTTGCTCTATTGTTCTCAGCATATGAATTCTATCATCTGTTCCAAGATGACTGCCCCACTCCAGCTGTGACACATTCTAGGCAAGAGGAAGGTGAGAAGAGAAAGAGAGAAAAGTATATCTATGAAGGGAAGAGATAAAACAATATGATCGTTCACATGGAAAATCAATATCAATAAACAATTAGACCTAATAAGAGGATTTAGGAGGTGTATCTGTTACCTATCATCACAGTGACATATAAAGAATATACAAGAACAAAATTAAAATCCTTGCCAAATTCATATAGGAATTCAATGTGATAAAATACAAGTTTCAGCTGGATTTTTAAAAGCAACTCAACAATCTTTAAAAAAGGATAAAAGTCAATTTGGGAAAAAAAAGAAGTAAAAATTGAAAGAAAGGGCTTGGAGACAGAACTATGCATAAATGGGAACTTAATATATAATAAGGGAGGCATCTCAAGTTGGTGGAGGAAAGACATTATTGGGAAAAGTGGCTCTCCATATTAAGAAAAAAAAATTGATACCCAACAACACATGCAAAGGTGGATGCTGGATAGATTCAAGACTTAATATAAAAGGTAAAATTACAAAAATAATGGGAAAAAAGGAAGGAGAATCTTTTACCTATGAGTACAGAAGGGCTTCAAAAATAAGAACCCCAAAGCACATACCATAACACACACACACACACACAAAATCAGTGAAATTGACAGTGTGCAAATTAAAAATTTCAGCTCAGTGACAATGTATCAGTTAGGCTCCCAGCAAGAAACAGATGGCATATATGAAATGGGTAATTGGAAGGTGTTTTAATAAAGAGATGATTTACAAAATCCTGTAAGCAGGATTAAGGAAGCCGTGAGAAATAGGGCAGGGACCCAGGTATCCCAACAGTGGGGAGCTGGTGGCACCTTCAGGAGCCCAGAGAAAGAGAAAGCTGCATGGAGAGGGCCTCCGCGAGCCGTGACTTTTTCAGTCTGTGACTTGTGGTTGCAGAAGGCAGTTAGCCCACAGCTACCCAGCAGGGAGGGAGCTGGGGAGTCAGTATCTTCATTTCCCTCCTCTTCCTCCCTCTGATCTCCTTCCAGGGCTTGAAGCCATTTGGCAAGGGAACACTTTGATGCAGCCATACAGCTCAGCCTCTGAGGCCACAGAATGACATGGAGAAGGGTAGACAGTGGATGTGGAGGGACAAACAGAAGACATTCAGCACCAAAGGAGCCCAGAGACGAAGAAATAGATAGGAAATCTACTAGGGAAGTAGCCAAGGATATAAACAGCAGTTGGCAGAAGAGGAACCCCAGGGGTCCAATGTGCATATGAAGACATGCTTATAATCACTAGTAGGGAGAGAAATGCAACTTAAAACAAACATCAGTGAACCATCCCTTTACACCCATTCAGTTGACAAAAATGAGAGAGGAAAAGTCAAGTGCTGGCAAGGATGTGGGGGAAATGGGAAACTTATATGCACGCTGATGGGAGCATAAATTGCAATAGCCATTCCGCAAGGTATTTCGTGGAATTAAAAGTGCGTGTATACCACGATTCCTGCAGTCCTACTTCTGGGTATACATACCAGAGAAATTCTCTCACTGGGACACTGTGGAGATGTTCACGACAGTGCTGTTTGGGTAGCAGGAACTAGAGGCGACCTAGGTGCCCGCTGTTAGTATAATGTGGTGCTTGTGCCTGAAGGGCTACGGTCCAGCATTTAGGGACAGCAATTATGGCGCAGCCACTATGGAAAAGAGCATGGAGGGTCCTCAAAAAATTAGAGCTAGAACTACCATATGATCCAGCAATCCCACTTTTGGGTATATAACCAAAGGAAATGAAATCAGTATCTTGAAGAGATACCTGCACCCTCATGTTCCTTGCAACATTATTTATAATAGCCAAGATACGGAAACAATCCAAGTGTCTGTTGATGGATGAATGGATGAAGAAAATTATATATATATACACACACACACAATGGAATATTATTTAGCCCTAAAAGAAGGAAATCCTCATCCTGCCATTTGTGACAACATGGATGAACCATGAGGACATTGTTTATGCTAAGTGAAATAAGCCAGTCCCAGAAAGACAAAACCTGTATGATCTCACTTATATGTGGCATCTAAAAAAGTCAAACTCATAGAACCAGAGAGTAGAATAGTGGTTGCCAGGGGCTGGGGGTGGAGGTGGCAGAAATGCTGAGATGTTGGTCAAGGGATACAAAGTTTCAGTCATAAGATGAATAAGTTCTGGGGATCTAATGTACAGCGTGGTGACTATAGTTAGCAATAACATATTGTATACTTGAAATTTGCGAAGAGAGTAAATCTTAATTGTTCTCACACCAAAAAATTGGTAACCATGTGAGGTGATGGATATGTTAATTTACTTGATCATGGGAACCATTTTACAATGTATATGATTAAATCACCATGTTGTATACCTTAAAAAAATCACATCGTACAATCTAAAAACATACAATTTTTATTTGTCAATTGTACTTCAACAAAGCTGGGAAAAAAAGTTTAAAGCATATTGCACAGAAAAAAACCCCAGTGACTACATGTCCATACAATAATAAGAGACACCTAAAATCAGCATTGAATGAAAAAACTAAAAAATAGAATACTGCCTGGAACTCAAGAACACTGATAAAAATCAATAGCCTAGGGCTTCCCTGGTGGCGCAGTGGTTGAGAGTCCGCCTGCCGATGCAGGGGACACGGGTTCATGACCCGGTCTGGGAAGATCCCACATGCAGCGGAGCAGCTGGGCCCGTGAGCCATGGCCGCTGAGCCTGCACGTCCAGAGCCTGTGCTCCGCAACGGGAGAGGCCACAACAGTGAGAGGCCCACGTACCGCAAAAAAAAAAAATCAATAGCCTACACACACAGTAGCACTACGTACATTTCAAGGATCCATACATTTTCAAGGACACGTCTACCCCATTCAAGCGGTTGCTTTAAGGAAGGGAGGAGACTAGGACGTAAGCAGGGTGAAAGGGGGCATCACTGAGAGGACCTTGAATAGACCGAAGCTGAGAACTGTGAGTGAGAGAAGCTCACACCTTATCTTTGGTACAGAAGGAAAAACGTTCATGCACATCTCAACCTCCACTCTGCTGGGCTTCTTAATGGGGAGAGATGAGAAATAGGACCCAGAAAAGGAGGTGAATCATCGCCTGGACTACTTCTGGAGGTCGATCCAGAGCGAGAAATAAGAATAAAATGATTAGAAAGGAGAAGGTCAATTTAAAAACATTGCAGACATTATGTAGCTCCCATTTTGATGCAATAGGGACTACACAGCATCACCTGAGAACGACTTTTCTCAGAGAACCTTGAACTTGAATCTAATTAAGCTTCTAGCGCTAACTACTAGTTTACAGGAAATTTAGTGGGGAGGGGGAGCACGCACACAGGTGTGCATTCTGTCACATCCAAAAGGGGGAAGATTTTACAGAGCCAATTTCCAGTTTCTTCAACAAATAAATGACAAGGGGAAAAAAAAGAGGGAGGGGGGATTGTTATAGATTAAAAGAGCCTTAAGAGGCATATCCTGTATGTGCAACATGGGGACGTTGGCTCCTGATTTGAACAGACCAATTGTAAAAAGACATTATGTGAATATCAGGTAATTCTGAATATTACCTGGATAAGGCATTACTGTCAGTTATTTTTGGTATATAGTATGTATTATGGTTAAGTTAAAAACAGAAGATTCTGTATTTTAGAGATGCATGCTGAAATATTTACAGGTGAAATTACATGTCTGGGATGTGCTCTGAAATAATTCAGCAGGGTCAGGGGGACAGGTTGGGATGGGTGTAGAAGAAACAAAACCGGTCATATGTTGATAATTGTTGAAGCGAGTGATGGTACATGGGTGTTCATCATACTATTATCTCAGCTTTTGTACATATTTTATTCACCTCAGCTGAATTAGAAAATGCAGGTCTGCAGATATGAATTAATGAAAATATGGGCCATAATAGATTTTTTACAAGTGCAATATGGGGGAAAAGATATTTTGCTTCTCCAGAAAAGATGGGCAGATTTGACTTCACTAAAATTAGAAACAAGCAATAGACTTGGATGAAATATTTGCAACATTTATAACAAGCAATTAATATCCAGAGTATAAAGAACTCCTACAATAACAAGAAAAAGAAGCAACCCAACAGAGAAGCAGGATATTGTAGTAAACATTTGTCATCTGTTTTAGGGAATCCCCCATTATGTGCATACTTGAGGCCATAAGTAGCCCAAGGGGGACAATATTCTCCCTCTCGGCTCCCTGGTGTACCTGGGGTGGGCTTGTACTTTAGACTTTGCCCACTGGACCCTCTCTCCCAGGATGTTTTTTTGTTTTAAATTTAATTAATTTATTTATTTGGTTGCGCCGGCTCTTAGTTGCATCACGTGGGCTCCTTAGTTGTGGCTCGTGAGCTCCTTAGTTGTGGCATATGAAGTCTTAGTTGCGGCATGCATGTGGGATCTAGTTCCCTGACCAGGGATCAAACCTGGGCCCCCTGCACTGGGAGCATGACGTCTTAACCACTGTGCCACCAGGGAAGTCCCGCAGAATGTTGAGCCTGGAATGTATGATGCAAATTTGTGGGGATAGTTGGAAGTGGGAGTTCATGCTTAAGGTCTTTAGGAAATTAAGTAAAAGAATCCAGGCTGCAAAATAATATATACAATATAATCCCATCTATGTAGTATCCTCCCCAATAAAAAGCCCTGCCATTGCTCTATATTTCCTTAAATCACTCCAGTGATTGTTGCTTTTCTCCTGTATTTTCATCCTCTCCCCCTCCATGGATTCCCTCCATGTTCAAAGACTTTCCCATCAAAAATTCCCCACCTGACCTCCTGGTCCCTCTCCAGCCATTGTCTTACCTTCCTCTTTATTGCCTCAAGCTAACCTTGCTTTGGGGAATAAAGAGAGGAGCTGTGGCCTGGATTTGGGGGAGGCAGACCAGGGAGGGTTCCAGGGTTGTGGAGTTACAGGCTCGTCAGAGGTATTAAAGAGACTGGTAAGGCACCAAAGGCTAGAAAACTCAGGAATATTTGGGTTACAGATTGACGTGTGTGTTTGTGTGTGTATGTGTATCTGTGTGTAGGTATTTATGTTTGTGTCTGTGTGTCTCTCTGTGTATGTATGTTTGTGTATATGTTTATGTGTGTGTATATGTTTGTGTCTGTGTGCATGTGTATGTATGTTTGTGTGTGTATGTGTGTCTCTGCATGTATGTATGTGTGCATGTCTGTTTATGTTTGTCTGTGTGTGTGTGTGCGCACATGTGCATGCTGGGAAGGAGAGTCAGAGGAGAGGAAACCATGTCCAAGTTAGCCTTTCCTGCCCCTTGTTGTGTCCCCTGAGAGGACTATCCCTCGGGATCACTCTCACCTGAAGAGACACAGGGCAGCCTACTCCCAGCTCTGTTCAATGCTGCGTGAAGGTGCTGTGATGTTTCTTGGCAGCAGGGAAACCAACCAGCTCAAATGATTCTCCTATAAAGCTCCATTGTCTCACATGAGTTAGAATCCCCCAGGAGGCCTGTCTTGGTTTGAGTCTCTTGCAGAAGGGTCTCTCCCTGAGAGAAAGGCTTGAGGGAGGGAGTTTTCTTGGGAACTGTTTCTAGAAAGAAGGAGGGAAGACAGGGCGAGTGGGGCAGGAACCAGAGACCAGTAGGGATGCATCACCGGGGTTGTTGCGTGCTCCAGGAGCTTTGGGCTATGGGACTCCCCAGCATCTCCTGAGCTACCAACCTAAAGGAGGGGTGGCTGGAGCCTTTCCCCACAGCTCCTGTTCCCTGTGGGTTCACTCCTCGGCAAGTCTGGGCTGTACTTGGCTGACCAGGCAGCTCCTAGCGGTGCTGGCTCATGCTGGAGGTGGGATGATGTCAGCAGGAGGACCTGCCCGAGCTCACGTGGCACTACCCCCTCTGCTGTGGCTGAAATAGGAAGCAGTCGAGGGGATGTGATGTAGGGCATCAGAGGTGTCTGCCGCAGGCCCTATCCCCAGACTGCAGAAAGAAACAAGAGGATGCTCAATAGCAACCAATACATAAGACCCCTGAGAATGAACTTAGGAAATGTGTAAGATGTGTACGAAAACAGCTGTAAAATTCTAATGGAGATCATAGAAATACTTGAGTGCAGCCAACTTATCCTTGGCTCGGGAGTCTCAATAGGGCGATGGTTTTAATTTCCCCTAGATTAATGTACAAAGGCAAGGTTATTCAAATCAAAATTCCTATGCAATTTTTTTTAGGAATTTGACAACATGAATAAATGTGTGAGGATAACCTGCAGGAGAAAACCCAACAATCAGGGAACTTGTCCTATCAGATATTAAAATAGAAGGTAAGTGATTAAACCACACTTGGCACTGGCATGGGGATGGACAGATGAATCAGTGACATGGAATAGACTCCAGAAACGGATCCGGGGACTTAGTAGGGGCTGTTTTGTTTGTAAGTGACAGAAATCCAGTGGGAACCAGCGTAAGCAAAGAAGGAGTTTATCAGAAGGATTGTGGGGTGTCTCATGGGATCTCGGGGCAGGGGTGCAGCTGGGGCTCATGATTCGAAAGGGGGACTGGAGCTCTATAGAGGACCCAGGAAGTTCTTTCTGTGTATCAGCCGTGCGTTTTTCAGAGCATCTTCCTCATTCTTCTCTCTTATTGCTCTTCCGTTCACATGCTTACAGTACTCCTGGGTTTTATAGCCTACATATTCTCTCTCTCCCTCTCTCCCCCCGCCACCCCGTCTCTTTCTCCCCAAACTCCCAGGGAAGACACTGATTGGCTCTCTTTGGGTCAGCTAACTTTGTGCCAATAAACTGGAGCCAAGGGTAGGGTCATGTCATGGCATCTGCTGTAGTGACCACATGGAAAGGAGGGGGAGGGTTTACAGAAATGTGGTGATTGGGGGATGGAGGCAGGGATGTGCAAGCCAAACAATAGATATCTATTATATCCAAGTGCATATAGGAATTTAGTAGACAGCTGTGATGTAATAAGAAATATATATTTGATATCTGTCCCCAGTTCCTGACACAGAGCTCCTAAATCCCTTGGAATTTCCTTGGTGATAAGAGCATCTTTTGTTCTAATGAGGCTCCTCTTGGTGGAGTCCTTCCTGGATGGCTTCAGGATGGGGGCTGGTCACCAGAAAGACAAAGCCATGATGAAAAACTTGGAACTTTCAGTCCCATCCTCCATCCTCCATGGAGAGGAGAGGGGCTGGAGACTGAGTTGATAACTGATCAATAATAATTGATCATGCCTATGTGGTGAAGCCTTCATAAACCCCCTAAACTTCAGGGTTTGGAGAGCTTGTAGGTTGGGAAACACATTCAAGTATCAGGAGAGTGGGGCCCTCTCAACTCCACAGGGACAGAAGCTCTTGCACTCAGGACCCTCTGGACTTTGCCTTATGAAACCCTTCATCTGCCTGTTTATCTATATCCTTTATCATATCCTGTATAATAAATCAGCAAATGTGTTTCCCCAAGTTTTGTGAGCCCTCACAGCAGATTATTGAACCTGATGAGGGCTGGTTTACAGCTGGTTGGTCAGAAGAACAGGTGACAACCAGGACTTGTGATGGTATCTGAAGTGGGGACAGTCTTGTAGGACCGAGTGCTTAACCTGTGGGTCTGTGCTAACTCCAGGTAGCTGGTGTCATAATTGAATTGTAGGACACCCCGCTGGCATATGCAGAGTTTGAGAATTGACTGGTGTGTGAAAATCCCCCACATTTGATGTCAGAATTGTTGTGAATAGAGGAAACCAGAGTTTTCCTTTAATAATTAAGGAGACATTTCAAATCGGAAATGAAAAGATGCAAATTCTGGTGGGACACTTATCCAATTCATTGACCTCATCACTTAAAAAATATTGGGTGATGGGATAATTCATTTCTTATGTGCCATCTTTCTCAATTCTGAATGCCTGGAATGCTACTTCTCAAAAATGCCAGTTCAAATATTACATTTTATGCTGACGGACCAGGAATAGTAAAATTGGTATGGAAAAGTTATGGTTACCCCATCGTTTTAATAAGAGGTGAAGAAAACTTCAAATTTCAAAGCTTAAAACCCTTTCTATGAAATAAACCTCCAAGAACTTCTTCCCCCCTGAAGTCACATGTTTTGCCAAAAATAAACTCTTTTGAAATAGCCATGGAATGCATTCCACCTGTATGATGGAAAGCTTCCTGTGGATAATATCTTTTTATTTATTTATTTGCGGTTGCGTTGGGTCTTTGTTGCTGCGTGCAGTCTTTCTCTAGTTGCAGTGAGCAGGGGATACTCTTCGTTGTGGAGCGCGGGCTTCTCATTGAGGTGGCTTCTTTTGTTGAGGAGCACGGGCTCTAGACACGCGGGCTTCAGTAGCTGTGGCACGCAGGCTCAGTAGCTGTGGCGCACGGGCTTAGTTGCTCCGTGGCAAGTGGGATCTTCCCGGACCAGGGCTCGAACCCGTGTCCCCTGCATTGGCAGGCGGATTCTTAACCACTGTGCCACCAGGGAAGTCCTCCCGTGGATAATATCTTAATGCCCCTAAATGATTCACCGTCTGGAAATCAACTGATTTCCCTAGGGACCTTCCACCAAACACCATACCTTCAGCACATACATTTAGCATAAATTCGCCCATATTCAGATTTTTCAATTATAGTGCTTATGTTGCCATTTTTGTCAGGATAATAATAGCAGGTACCAACAGTTCTGTTTCTGTAATCTAAAACCAACTAAAAAGGAAAGTAGAAACCTAGATGCCAAAATATTTCATACTTAAAGGCAAATGCTTTGAGTTAATTTCCACGCAGCACATAATAACCAGGTCTATGCACTTGCTACTTCTTTTCCAGATCAACAGTTTGGAACAGCATTTGAGGATCCACTCGACCTCCAAGGTGACACATCTTGGAACAATTCTGGTAAGTATCCAAGGTGTGGGGGAGAAGAAACATTCTTGCTGACCTAGAGATTAGCCAAGTGAGGCATGTGCTGGAGAAGGGTCTCTTCCATGGTCATCAAGTTCATGTTAGGGCCATATTAGTTAGTTAGCCTGTACCAACAGATGTCTGTAGAAAGCCATTCGGATTTGCCACGGCAGGGAGGAGGACCCGGGAGAAGAGGAGGAGGAGACAGTGTCTCTCTCTCTCTCTCTCTTTTTTTTTTTGTTGTTGTTTGTTTTTTTTTTTTGCGGTACACGGGCCTCTCACTGTTGTGGCCTCTCCCGTTGCAGAGCACAGGCTCCGGATGCGCAGGCTCAGTGGCCATGGCTCACGGGCCCAGCCGCTCCGCAGCATGTGGGATCTTCCCGGACCGGGGCACGAACCCGTGTCCCCTGCATCGGCAGGCGGACTCTCAACCACTGCGCCACCAGGGAAGCCCTCTCTCTCTTTTTTTTATAAGTCCTCTCCCCCATTTCCTACTCAGTGTCTCTTGATGGAGTGTAGAGTCTGCTGGTTGGGAAACACAACTGACACATTTTGATGAACGATGGAAGGGGAAAAAACCCATCCAGGGACAATGGAAGTGGAATCGTCCTCCTAAGGATGCCATACCAAGCCAAAAGCCTCCGAAAAGTACCCCCGTCACTGGAACATTCTTCCTCACAAATGATGCCATCTTCTTGGTTTTGCTTTTGAGGTCAATAGGTATCTGGTTGCTCTTAGGGATCTTCAGCAATTTCTGGGCTTTCTTCATATCATTCTCTACTCGATGCCAGTAAACTTTTCTTTTTTTTGAAAGTACAAATACTTTATTGCTCACCTTTCACACAAAGCACACCTCCAGCCATTTTCTTTCACAGCTTGACAATATTCACGTGTACAAAAACCCAGCAAGAAGCGTCATGTAGATTTCAGTAACAGTGAGTGTCAAACATCAACGCAGCCAGGCTTTTGTTTTCTGCAGCAATAATAAAGGGCCTCCTGCTCTAAGCAAAAATCTGTCCTCTTACTTGGTAGTGCATTTTTTCCATTACAAGAAAAGTCTCCTGCCCAAAGCAAACTAACTTGTATTTGCTGAGCCAGTGGTATTAACTTGTGCATAAAACAAATTTCAGTTTGCTGTTTCTTCTAGCAGATTTCAAGTAAAAATAAGGTTGAAGGAGGAACTTGTTTTGAATGGATGCCGGTCAGTTTGAATCGCTATCCTTAACTAAATGCCTACATGTACTGTAGGTTCACAGCTTAGTTTGCTTTTATAATCTTTATGGATTTTGGCGTGTTCAGGGTTTTCAGAGTTGAGCATATGGTACAGTATTCCATCGAAAGGATAAGGCTACTGAATGTGCTATCTGCAGAAGGACTCATTTGATAGGAACTGACCTCAAAGTTCTATCATGAAGCAAATGTTGCATAACCTCTCAGAATAAAAAGCCAATCAGGACAGAACTGTGCTTGGAAAATAGGCCTTAGAATACTTTAAGGAAAATGCATATAAATGGATTGTTAATATGAGGAAGGTTTCCTAGTTGTAAATCTAAAAAAAAGGTAGGAGAATCTTCATTTTTCAAAACTGCGTATTGAAAACATGAAAACTACTTATTCAAGTAAGCTGCCAGTACACTTTGATGCACCCGGTATGGTTTGCAAACTGAAGGAGAAGAGAGAATCTACCTCTCACAGACGTTGCAGCCAACTTTCCAACCTCTTGGAAAATGAACCCCATGTGCCATCCAGGGATGCCCCCCATCAACAGTGGGGTGGTCACACTAGCCTTTTCTGCACGGGGCCCAGACTCCTACCCAGACATGGCTGCTCTTAAGCAAATCATGCAAGGTCCAGTGGTTCAAAACCTTCCTCAGAGTTTCCTTGCCTGGACACAGCCATGTAGGCAAGCTTGTCTTCTGAGGACACCGCAGGGGCTCCTTGTGGCCCCTTCAAATTATCTTTCCCTTGTCATGCTTACTGCCCTTCTCGGCGAGCTTGAAGCAACTATAATTAAAATTATAATCCTTTCGTACCCTGAATTCCTTTGCTCCTCTTGCCCTCTGTCTTTCTCACCAGGCAAAACTCCAACCCCGGTTAAATTCTTTTCCTCTTGCTCTGATCCTGCACCCAGGCAGGTGGATGTGGCTGTATGAAGCAGTTCCGATAACAACAAAAACACCAGCACAGGGCTCCCCTGGTGGCGCAGTGGTTGAGAGTCCGCCTGCCGATGCAGGGGACACGGGTTCGTGCCCCGGTCCGGGAAGATCCCACATGCCGCGGAGCGGCTGGGCCCGTGAGCCATGGCCGCTGAGCCTGC
Organism: Leucopleurus acutus; assembly: GCF_964270905.1. Classification (NCBI taxonomy): domain Eukaryota; kingdom Metazoa; phylum Chordata; class Mammalia; order Artiodactyla; family Delphinidae; genus Leucopleurus; species Leucopleurus acutus. Next base: position 51,622,308 of record NC_139161.1, on the reverse strand, counting down.
GGGTCCGGAGCCTGTGCTCCGCAACGGGAGAGGCCACAACAGTGAGAGACCCGCGTACCGAAAAAACAAAAAACAAAAAAAAAACCCACCAGCACATGATGACCTGTCTGACTTTAAAATTGTGACCAACTTCAAGTGACTCTTCGTAACTGCCCGACATTCCTGCAGGTTCTATACATTGATCTGCTCTCCATTTCTCCAAGATCGTTGTTTTATAATTTTCCCTCTCTTGATCCTTCCTCACTTTCAGTCAATGACCTTGCTTCTTACTTCACTGAGAAAATGTCTGGTCTGATGAGAAGCCCCCCCACCCCGCCCCGCCGACCCATACTCCGTGGTGGAGACCACCTGGATCGGCACTGATCTCATCTCCTCTCACCGATCGTGGGGGAATTCACACCCCAGCCTCCCTTGGAGGTAGGTTGCGTCAGTGTGACTGGCTTCTGTAGTGTGTGTCCAGGCCTGGCCATAACGCGTCCTACTTGGTCCTTCTCATTCTGTCTCTTTACTTCTCAGCTGGCCAGATGGAAGGGATCCTAAGGAGGCCCTAACGGACAGCAGAGCCGAGGATGGCAGGGGCCTGGACCCCTAAGCCGCCCCACTGAGGAAACCTGTCCTCCTGTGTACTGTGATGTGAGTGAGAAACACGCTTTGTGATGCTAAACCACCGAGATGGGCGTTAGAGCAGCTAAGGAGACACTCACTTTCCCACCTCCAGGTACCAACTCCCATGCCTGCATCTCCACCCACACACCTCTCCTTCCCTTTTGTGAATGGCGGTGGAGCCTCTCTGCTCCTATCAAAGACCCTGGAGCCCACACCTCCTCACTGATTCCAGGGCTTCCCTCCCCTCTGCACCCATGAGTTTTCTCTCCCTGCTGAACCATTCCCACAAGTTACAAACAAGCTCTCCCCACTCCCGCCTCAGACTCCCGCTCTCTGGAACACGGACCACTTCAGCGAATTCTCAGCTTCTTTGCTTCTCTTTAGAGCGAAACTCTTTGAGTTGCTTTTTCGTTGTCTTCACTTCCTCACCTCCTAGTCTCTTTCTAATAAAAAAATTAATATTAAGAGATATTTCAAACCTACAGAAAAACAGAAGAAAAATAATCCATATACCCAGCATCTAGCGTTCGTAGGTCTTAATATTTGGCCGCATGTATTGCTGATATGTTTTTGAAGAGATACCTACTCATTTAAAGCCACCAGCGTATCTGTTTCCAAGCCCATCCTGTCCCTTTCTCTTCCTAGGTAAACAAACCGCCCTGAAGTTAATGGGTTTTTGTGTTTTAATTTGTTTACGTAGTATGTGCCCGTTACCAAAGGCTAGCATTATTTTGTGTGTTTCTAGACTTTACATTCATAATATCCTACTTATAAATCATTCTACAAGTTGCTTTTATTCACCCAACATTTTGTTTGTGAGATGTATCCATGTCAATGTATGTAGAGATATTTTTATGTCCATATAAAACTGCAAAAGGGTTCCATTTTTTGACTACTACGACCTCCCTCTCTCCCATTTTAATTTTCCTTCTGATGCTCAGTTGGGTTGTTTTCAAGCCTTTGCTATAACAAAATTTTCAGATTTCTATTTCCTCTTGAGTAACTTTTGGAAAGTTATACTTATTCTAGTAATTTGTCCATTCTATTTTTATTTTCAAATGTCCCAATATTGTTTATAGTATTCTATTTCTTTTTAATCTCTGCTATATCTGAAGTTCTATTTCCTTTTGAATTGCATTTTTGTCGTGATTGGTGTTCTCAGTCAATTTCAAAGAAACAACCTTTGGCTTTGCTGATAATCTCTGGTGAGTCTCTGTTTCCTATTTAATTAATCTTGGCTCTCAGCTTTCTTTGAGTTATCCTGTTCTTTTCCTAACTTTGCTAAATTTATTTATTTTATTTTATTTTAATTTATTTTTGGCTGTGTTGGGTCTTGCATTGCCGTGCGCAGGCTTTCTCTAGTTGCGGCGAGCAGGGGCTACCCTTTGTTGCGGTGGCTTCTCTTGTTGTGGAGCACAGGCTCCAGGTGCGCGGGCTTCAGTAGTTGCCATACGCGGGCTCAGCAGTTGTGGCTCACGGGCTCTAGAGCGCAGGCTCAGTAGTTTTGGCGCATGGGCTTAGTTGCTCTGCGGCATGTGGGATCTTCCCAGACCAGGGCTCGAACCATGTCCCCTGCATTGGCAGGTGGATTCTTAACCACTATGCCACGAGGGAAGCCCCCACTCCTAACTTCTAAAGAAGGCTATTTATTCTATACTTTTCTTATTTATTTATTTTGGCCGCGCCGGGTTTTAGTTGCGGCATCCAAAAATATGGTTCCGGAAGGTGAGGGGACCATTCTGGTGTATCCTCAGGGTAGAGCAAGAAGCAGGAACTGGAGGGAGTGAGGCTGGAGCTGTTCCCTGACCAGGGATCGAACCCGGGCCCCCTGCATTGGGAGCACAGAGTCTTAGCCACTGGACCACCAGGGAAGTCCAGTCTGTGCTTTCTAATAAAAAGACGTGAGAATATACATTTTCTCCCATGTTCTGCTTTTGCTGCATCCTACAAGTTTTGATGTGTAATATTTGTCATATTGCTCAGTTCTAAATGTTTCAAATTTGTTGCTGTTTTTTTTTGATTTATAAGACATTCGAAGTGGGTTTTTAAATTTCCAACTGTACAAGAATGTTTAAATTTCTCTACTTGTTAATGGCTTCTTACTCACTGAGGTTTGTTGAGAGATCTATATGATATTCCTTCCTTGAGACTTGTTGAGACTTGCCTCCACCCTGTTACTCAGCCAATTTAGTATAGATTCCAGGCGTGCTTGAGTAGACTGCGTAATTTTTAATTCTTTGGAGCAGGGTTTTATATGTGTCATTAAATCAAGTTTTAAAATTGGGTTTTTCAGATCTTCCATATCTTTGCTATTTTGGGAGGGGGGGCATTGATCGATTAGTAATTGCAAGAAGCATGTTGAAATCTCCCACCATGATGGTGGATTTGTAGTTTCTCTCTGTAGTTCTATCAAGTTTTCCCTTTATGTTTGTTGAGGTTATTCCATTTACGTTCCTATAATTCTACAGTTGTTATATCTTTAAAGAATCTTTGAATCTTTGATCATGTTATAGGAAGCCCTCTATCTCTGAAATGCCTTTTCTGTGGGTCCAGGACCACTAGCCAATGCATCCCTCTGAGAGCTTGGATACAGCCTTGGGATCAGCGGTCAAGCCTGGAAACGATGTCCAAGATGGAACGGGAACGCAGGGCAGAGACAACATGGTGAGGAAAAAGGGAACGTGGCATGGAGGATGGACTTGGTATGCCGCTGGACAGGGTAAAAGGATGTAAGGCTTCCAACGGTTGACCGTTTCTTGCATCCTGGCACGTGTGGTGCTGGTTTATGGTGGTGACCTATTTTATGCTCCTCCTGGGGGACAACAGTCACCTTGTGTTATGTGTCAGGCTGGGGCAGCGGGACCTGGAGAAACCAAGCAAACAAGGAAAAGATTACCGGGGAGTGTGGCTACATCCTGTATTAGTCAGAACTCCCTTTTTGGAAGTGGTAGAAACCAAAAGAAGAATTTATTGACTCATAAAACCAAACCTTGTGAAGGACAGGGGTGGAGCTGATCTTTGAGGCTCCTGGAAGGAACCCAAATGCTGTTAGGATGCTCTGTCTTTTTCTGCACGTTGGCATGTTTCTCCCAGATCTGCTTCTCCATGAGGCCATAACCACTGCTGCTAGCCGTTCTAACATCCTCAAATCTCCAAAAGGGACTTCCAATTCAAACACGTCTGCAGAAAAGTCAACTTTAAATGCTTTGCTTGAAAATTACGTAAAAGCAATAAGGAGAATGGAAAATTCCATTTTCAGTAAAACGAGAAAATAGACCTATCCACAGACAGCAAAATTCCAGCTGTGAGTAGGCAGAGGTTGTGATTAGGAGAAAGGGAAGGTGGGAACACAGCAAGAGGATGGAGGGACTGCAGCTTTCTGAAAGTCTGAGCAAAAATATGGTTCCGGAAGGTGAGAGGACCATTCTGGTGTATCCTCGGGGTAGAGCAAGAAGCAGGAACTGGAGGGAGTGAGGTTATTCTGTTCACTGTTTGTTCAGTGAAGCAGAGGAGTTGGGGCTCCACAAAGACTCCCACAGTTGGGCCTTATTTAGAGGAAGCAGCTGAGGAGAGAGCCTTTGGGCTGTGATGCTGGGAAGGACACTGTGCAAATATTGACCTAGGAAAATCGAGCTCATTCAATGACGAGTCCAAGACAGTAACTAGCACAGCACTGAGAAGATATACCAAAGGGAAAAAAATGTGGGAGACAGCCATAAAATTCACAAGTAGAGGAAGAGTACCCACCAGAAAAAAATTTTGCCAGGGAGCAGCTGAAAACACCGATTGAACATTTTCCTAGGGATTAAAAAAAATTAATTAAGCAATCATCTTGATGAAGGAAGATACAAAGGCAGAGGTGCAAGAGCTCAGAAAAGAGATTATGGGACAACAGGGGCAGATGGAATGAGAGCTGGCTGAATTTCAAGAAGCAATGGAAGGAAAACATCACAAACATTAGAGAAATGAAAATGAAATTGGGGGAACACACATTTAAATATATGACTTCAAGACTGTTTTTCTGAGATAAAAGAGACTTGACTCTATACAGGGAAAGAAAAAGCTTTATGCCAGGGAAAACTGATCAAGTTATTGAATTTTTAAAAATACAGAATTTTTTGAAGAGCCAGGAAAAAAGTCAAGTCACTTAAAAGGGGATAAAAATCAGGCTAGCCTTGGATGTCTGCAGACCCATATCGAATGCCAGAAGAGATGGCACAAGATAGTCAGGGAAAGAAAACATGGGTTAGGATTTTATAAAAAGGTCACTGACGGTTTTCTCTCCTCCACCCCCAACTCCTTCTGGCATCTTTTTAGTGTCTCAATAGTTTCTCTTTCCCCGGAATCTGACAGAGTTGGAATCGTATACTATGTAGCCTTTTTAGACGGGCTTCTTTCACCTAGTAACGTGCATTTAAATTTCCTGTTTGGCTTGATCGCTCACTTCTTTTTAGCACTGAATAATATTCCATTGCATGGAAGTGCCACGGTTTGCTGATCCACTCACCTATTGAAGGATATTATGGTTGCTTCCAAGTTTTGGCAATTATGAGTAAAGCTACTGTGGGCATTCGTGTACAGGTTTTTGTGTGGACCTAGGTTTTCTCTTGATTTAGGTAAACACCTGGGTGCGTTGTAAGGTAATGCTTACCTCACCTGGATTGTAAGGTAAGCCTATGTTTAGCTTTGTAAGAAACTGCCAACTTGTCTTCCAAAGTAGCTGTGCTATTTTGCATTCTCGCCAGCAATGATGAGAATTCCTGTTGCTCCACATTTTTGCCAGCATTTGTTGCCAGTGTTTTGGATTTTAGCCATCTCATAAGTGTGTAGTGGTACCCACTGTTGTTTTAATGTAAAATTCCCTAATGACAAATAATGTTGAGCATCTTTTCAGATACTTCTTTGCCATCCATGTGTCTTCTTTGGTGAGGTGGCTGTTCAAATCTTTTCTCCATTTTTCAATTGGGTTGTTTGTTTTCTTATTGTTAAGGTGTTGTTGTTGTTGTTTTTTGCCACACCGTGTGGCATGTGGAATCTCAGTTCCCCGACCTGCAGTGGAATCACAGAGTCTTAAACACTGGACTGCCAGGGAAGTCCCTTATTGTTGAGTTTTAAGAGTTCTTTGTAAATTTTGGACACAAGTCCTTTATCAGATATATGTTTTGCAAATATTGTTTTTCCCAGACTGTGGCTTGTCTTTTTATTCTCTAAACCATAGACAGTTTTGAACATGTATGATCTCGGGAAATATTGTTCTCACGAGCTCTTTTGTGTGTGTGTGGGGGATTCCAGTTCCCCGACCAGGGATTGAACCCGGGCTCTCAGTAGTGAAAGTGTAGAGTCCTAACCACTGGACCACCAGGGAATTCCCATCAGGAGCTCTTCTTAAAGAAATTACTAGAGGAAGAACTTGAGTCAACCAAGGGATAACTGAGTAAATTTTAGTGAGAGGAAGGTAGTGAATGTTGAATATATTTAGCGTAGAAATAAGACTAAAACAAAAATTCAGTGGTAGAGTTGAGAGAAGGAAGGAGGGAAGATGAAAATACACGTTAATTCATTTGTTGTTCATAAAAAACAAATTTGAAAAGCTTCATCATTTTCTAAAAAAATATTATTCATCAAAAATATCCCAGAAGCGGGGGCTTCTCTGGTGGCACGGTGGTTGAGAGTCCGCCTGCCAATGCAGGGGACACGGGTTCGTGCCGCGGTCCGGGAGGGTCCCACGTGCCGCGCGTGGCCACTGGGCCTGCATGTCCAGAGCCTGTGCTCTGCGGCGGGAGAGGCCGCAGCAGTGAGAGGCCCGCGTACCGCAAAAAAAAAAAAAAAAAAAAAAAAAAATCCCAGAAGAGAGAAAATATAAACAGACATTTCTAATAAAAGAAGTAGTTTTCAAAGAGCCAATAGCTTCCCCTAAAGGATCAGACTCAGATGGTTTTGCAAAAAATTCTAACAAACCTTTAGAGATTATGTGGATACTGTTCCAGGGCACAGAAAAAGAGGGAAAGAAATCTCCAAATTATTTTAATTAAGGCAATACATCATTAATTCCAAAGCTTAATAAAAATTACACAAATATTATTTACCTATTTTAGTTATAAATATTGATACAAAAATACTAAATAATATATTAGCAAATGTAATCCAGCAACACATTAAAAGAATTGGGACCCAATATCTATATACAAAATAGATAAACTACAAAGACCTACTGTATAGCACAGGGAACTATATTCATTATTTTGTAGTAACTTATAATGGAAAAGAACCTAAAAAAGAATATATATATAACTGAATCACTTTGCAGTATACCTGAAACTAACAGGACATTGTAAATTAGCTATACTTCAATTTAAAAAATTGTTTTAAAAAAAGAATTGGTACCATTATGACAAAATGGACTTTATTTAGGAAATGCAAGGATGGTTCAATATTATCACCCTTCTACCCATGCTTAATTTTCATATAATAATAACAATATCACACTTCTACCCAACATGGGGCAATTGTTTTTCATTCCAGTAAAGATGCCCAAAAAAGGGGAGACAGAAAGTCCTATCATTCCCCTTATCCATCTCTGGGTGATGTTAATTTCTCCTCTAGCTCTGTCACAACCACTCCTGGATATTATGTGACCTGAAAAATAAAATTTAAAGTTAACCACCACCACCACTCTTTATATGATATGGGAGGAGAAAGGAAAAGGGGAAAAAGGAAATAACTGGTTAATGGATTCAAATCTGTAACAAGCAAGGAAGAAGAAATACATATCTGCTACAGTCCTTCTTTCTGTTATGGGAACAGAGCTGTAGTTCATCTTTATGATGTCATTCTTCCACTACCCATCCCCTGTTCCCTCTGCCCTCAGCATGCACTAAAGTAGGCAGACAGGGTGCCTTTTCCTGGTGGGAAACACAAACCTTCATTCCTGGAGAGTCGCTGGTTTTTCTGCCTTTATTAGGTTGTTGTAGTCTTCCATTAAGTTTTACTATAAGGCATGGGTGGACCAAGGGCTGCCCGTGAATCCTCCGAATTCTAGGTTTTTTTTTTTTTCCGGTACGCGGGCCTCTCACTGTCGCGGTCTCTCCCGTCGCAGAGCACAGTCTCCGGACGCGCAGGCTCAGTGGCCATGGCTCACGGGCCCAGCCGCTCCGCGGCATGTGGGATCTTCCCGGACCGGGGCACGAACCCGTGTCCCCTGCATCGGCAGGCGGACTCTCAACCACTGCGCCACCAGGGAAGCCCCGAATTCTAGATATACTCCTCCCTGCCCCTGTTGTGTAGGAGCAACCCCATTCCATCTTGATAACCATGATCGATCATTCCAGACAGTATAGTAACCTCTCTGTGGTTCAGTGGCAGGAGGGGCCCAAAATGGTCATGGGGACGATACCATTTCCAGTTCAGTGCAACCAATCATGTTTCCTCATGGAAGCATTTCACCCTTGGGAATTAATGACTCTAAAGTTGGTAGAACAGAAGCTAAATATGAGTTAGTTATTAAATGGAATAGGGAGAAGAACCCTTTGATTTCTGGACCTGTGAATCCAGGCTGTGGGAGGAACCGTTCAAAGTCTGTAGAGTATCCTGTAGGACAGCACCCCAGTCTCACAGGGTGTTGTCGCCCAGCTGGCACAGTTAGGCAGTGTTGACTAAATCATCCCACCAGAAGTCAGATAAGCTGCTTCTGGGCGACGAGGTACAAGGAAGGACCAGTGAATCCCATGGGCTTGAGCCCAGTGCTGTACTTCCTTTGTTGTAAAATGAGTTGCAGGCTCAGGAGTACGTTGTGTATACCGCAACTGTGAGTAAGGCTTTCTGAAAGTCCAGGCATGAGTGGTGGTGCTGGCAGAAGCACTGCAGGCAGTGAAGGCAAATCTATAGGCTGAATAATGACTAGATATATATGCTGCCACCTCCATGACGTCCAATACCATTAACCAGGAAAGTGCTACTAGGTGGGTGACTGGCTGGTCTCCAACCTCCCCTCCCCTACCCCCATCATGAGGTCCAGCTTTTGTATTCTTTCGTCTGCATGATACCAGGGACACTTTGGTATCATCTTAATCTCTACCAGTACAGAGCAGATTTCAATCGATCAACCAAATTGTTAGAGCTGCTCTCAGCTCCTTTGACTAACTCAGTGAATCCAGAATCTCTCGGAAGTGCATTCCTATCAATAAAATAACTAGGTGTCACACAGACCTGTCTCTTTAATCCTACGGCTCAAAATGGGCAATGGTTAACGTCTCAAGTGCGTTGCCAAGGTCAGCCTAGCCAGATCATGACCATGGTAGCTCAAGCTTGATCAGACCAGGTCCTGCTTCCTAGTCAGACCTGCATTGGCTGTGGGTCACCCCAGGGTGCCTCAAGGTGGTCACAGGCAGACTTCCACAGTGGGAGGAGTAGAGCATGGATACCAAGAGAGACCTGGACGGGTAGGGGAAAGGCAGGCATGCATCTCTCAGGGAGAGATGTGGACTGCAGAGTTCTCCTGTCTCACTCTGGACATTTACGACCAGAGACATTAGGACTGGCTTCCCTGAACCCGAGACCAAATGCCAATGTTACAACAATCAGTGAGAGTGCAACTGCTTTTTTTGTGGGGGGCAATTTCTTTGGGGGGGGCGGTAAAGCCACAGAAAGGACATATATTCAGAGAGGGCAGCCTATACCTGTGTACAAATACAGAAGCAGTCCCCCAATGCAGGCTTTGTCCAAAAAGCATATCTTCAAGTTGGCCATCAGAGCCTAGGTGCATAAACTTTGTATTATACTCTTGTTAAGGGCGGCACTGTGTCCCCCCAATATTCATACGTTGAAGTCCTAACCTCCGGTACCTCACAATGTGACTGTATTGGGAGACAGGGACTTTAAATAGATAATTAAGTTAAAGAGAGGTAATTAGAGTGGGCGCTAATCCATATGACTGGGAAGGGGAAATTTGGATACAGACACATATAGTGAAGACACAAGGAGAAGACGGCCGTCTACAAACCAGGGAGAGAGGCCCTGAACAGATCCTTCCCTCACGACCCTCAGAAGGAACCAAGCCTGCCCACACCTTGATCTCCGACTTCCAAACTCCAGTACTACAAGAAAATGAATTTCTGTTGTTTAAGCCCTCCAGTCTGCAGTACTTTGTCCCAGCAGCCCTAGCAAACGAAGACAGCTCCCTTCCTACGTGGATGCATGTAAAATTCAGAGCCACCTCTGAAAATCTGTGATGCTACAAAAGAGCCAAATCCACCAATAAAAATCTCTCTCCAGAGCAGTTAGGATTATTAAGAAATTAAACCCTACAAGCGAGGAAGGCATCCAGCAAGATTTGTATTGAATTCCCGTTTTGGAATCCCCAAATTCCTCCTTTGCATGACGTCAGTGTGGGCAAGGAAGGCCGGTGTAAGAGGATAGCACTGCTTTGAACAGAGATACCCGCTGGGAGCGTTGACAATGAGGTTGCCCCCCTGTGTCCTTTTAGGGCCCCCTCTGGCCACCCCTGCAGTTTCTAGGCCACACAGCAGAGGAAATGCCTTCTTTCCTCCAATCTAAACCCCCATCATCCTAGCGACCTGCATTCCATCCTGCAGAAGGCAGAGGAGGGGCTTTGCTATCAAACAAGCCTGCCTTGTAGTTTTAGCAGTTTGTTTTGCTGTGGAGACATTCCTGGGGTGAAAGGAGCAAAAGTTCAACAGGAAGCTTTTAAATTTGGTTTGGATTTTGTAGTTCTTCTCTCCCAGCTCCTTGTGCCCCCCCCCCCCCCCCCCGAGGTTGGCGGCTTTATCGCCTAGGGAGACCATTCTGCCCTCCCACCAGCTCCCACAGCAGGGCTGTGTTTTCTGCTCTTAGGGAGGAAAAGAGAACAACTCACAAACCTAAAATACAAAATTAGTTCTTTCAAGTTCAATCCAATGTATAATAACATTTTTTGATCTAACAACTACAGTTCAACAACAGTCCAACTGTTGTTCTTTGTCTTGGGTACTGTTTAGAAACATAATAGATATTCCAACCTCCCTTAACAAGAGGACGGTTCTCAAACAATAAGGTTTGTGGTTCAAGGGAGGGGCTCAATCCTTAAAGGAACATGTCATTTAGGTACCCTGACAAATTGTATTTTTATTGCAAACATTTAAGGACCTCCAAAAACAGAGGGTCATGTGCCTACTGGGGAAATAAAAACTTGGGTTTGTTTTAGGAACAAATGAACTCTTTTGTTATCAGCCCTTTCTGGGTTTGGGGATGTGGGGAACCCGTTTAAAAAATAAGTTAACCAGTTAGAAACACTTAAAACATGAATTCCACACTGGAGGTACAACCTACACAAACAGACATTAAAAACAAATCTACCCGTGGTTTCCAATGCAGAAATATGTTTTTGTTCAGTAATTTAGCTGTGTGTTTAAGAAAAAAAGTCATTTCCTCAAATAAAGCAAGACTATTGATCTTGCCTCTTTTTTTTTTTTTTTTTTTTACTAAACCTCTCTCTTTTTAAAAAAAATTAATTTATTTTTGGCTGCGTTTGGGTCTTTGTTGCTGCGCGCAGGCTTTCTCTGGTTGCCGCGAGCAGGGGCTACTCTTCGCTGCAGTGCACGGGCTTCTCATTGCGGTGGCTTCTCTTGTTGCGGAGCACGGGCTCTACGCGCGCGGGCTTTAGTAGTTGGGGCACGTGGGCTCTAGAGCGCAGGCTCGGTAGTTGTGGCGCACGGGCTTAGTTGCTCCCCGGCATGTGGGATCTTCCCAGACCAGGGCTCAACCCGTGTCTCCTGCGTTGTCAGGCGGATTCGTAACCAATGCACCACCAGGGAAGCCCGATCTTGCCATTTTTGACAACATGGAGGGCATTTTGCTGAGTGAAATAAGACAGAGAAAGACAAATATTGTATGATCTCACTTATATGTGGAATCTTACCAAAAGAAGAAAAAAGAAAAATTCCCCAAACAAAAAACCAAAATCATAAATACAGAGAACAGAATGGTGGTTGCCAGAGGTGGGGTGTAAGTAGGGATGAGTGAAATGGGAAGTCCTCTGGCCCCTGTGAAAAGTTCCCACCAAGACCTATGGAGAAGAGCAGTCTTGTCCAAGCCAGGGGACAGGACCTGTGTCCCCACCCGCTGTGGGCAGCTGGCCTCCCGACTTAAACAGCTGAGGAGAGGCTGCAGGGCTTCTAGCAGAGCAATCCTCTCTTGCAAAGTCACTTGCAGACAGAGAATTTGTTAGCAAGTTTTACCTGTCAGCTTGGGAAAACAAAAGAAGCTTATGTTCCTTTAACCAGGCACCGGTGTTTCATCATTAAAAGTTAATTAGAAGAAAAGCTATTGCCTGGATGGATCACAGGCAGCTAGGTGGCCCTGAGCCAGGCCGGAGGCAGGAGGCTGGCCTGGGGGTGTCAGGAGTTGGAGACCAGAGGTATGTGTGGTGTGAGGGGGTGGGAACAACCTGGGGGATGAATCCAAGACGGAACCAGGAGGTAGAACTCACCTGCTGTCAATCGGCAGACCGAACAGTTTAAGACCCAGAGTGCGGATTACCTTCAGAACCGTCCCAGGAGGAAGACTCACTCGGGCCTGACCGGAGGTCCAGGACTGAGCCTGAGTCTGGAGAGGGCGGGGCTTACTCGGGGGTGGGGGTGACAGAGGGTCCCCGGCGGAGGCCGAGGGCAGTGGGGGAGGGAGTGGGCCGCAGGTCCCCCGGCGGCCTGGCAGATGCCCTTCATCACACTTTCCGGGCGGAGCTGGCGAGAAGGGCATCTCCCGGCCTAGCACAGACTCTGGGAAAGGGCCAGAGAGCCCGACGTGTGCGGAGGCCGCTGGGTCCCGCTGGCCTCCCAGCTCTGGGGCCTCCCCGGCCTCGGCTCCCCGGCGCTCTCAGGCCCATTTGCACGCCGCAAAACCAGCTGGAACTTCCGTGTCAGAAACTTGCTGAACGGGGATGCTAGAAGCATGATCGGTGAAGATATGCTTGCATCTAACCTTGAAGGCAAGAGTTTGAGGGTTCGTTGAGCCGGTTGTCAAGCAGGCGGGCTGCCGAGACATCAGCAGGGTGATGCTGGCAGAGGCGCTTTGGCAGTGGAGGCGGGGTGGGGGTGGGGGGTTGGTTGGTGGTGATCCTGCCTGGCGGGAGGGGCTGTCTTTCTTCCGGGGGAGCCAAGGGGACGCTCTCTTCTTCTTGGGTGAAGAACCAGATAGGGTGAGAGTGGCATTGCTCTGTGTAGATCCCCCCACCCCCGTTTCCCAAGTTGACTAAGAGAGAGAAGGGAAGCAAAGATCTGATAGAAGAGTGCACTTTCTATCAGTTAAGCACTTTCGTGGAAAGTAAAATTCAAGAGGCCCTCCCCCCTCCCCGCCCCGCCCCAGCTCTTATAAACCTGGGGCTTATAAACTCAGTCATCCTGGTTTCTGAACTTGAAACCTGGGCATCGCACAGAGAAACTACCACCTTCTGGTGCCACCGTGACACCTTCAGGGTCTTTGCAAGACTTTACCGACTCTAAGAAGTCAGAGTAACCAGTAAGTGTATAGGATTTAAGCTGGAATAAGGTAATGAAAGTTAATAAAAGAGAAATGTTCAGAGGAAAAAGTTGCCAAATTGCCCCCAGGAGTTGATTTGTGGAAAACTTTTAGGTATCAGAATGATTCCTTTGCTATTTAATGTTTCGCTTCAGCTATCTGGAGAGAGGCAAGAAGTTAAAATGTTAGGGGGCGGATGAGCGGGAGAGCCTAGGTCCTCGCAGACTGGCGCATCATGCAGGTGTGACCACGCGGTGGCGCTGCCATCCTGGATGTTGGGAAGGTAAGCGAAAAAGGAAAGAAAAACCCAGCTTCTTAAATGGTGAAAGAGTAAACCCCCCAAAACGTGGAATGACTTTGAACGCCTGTTACAGTAATTTAAATAAGTTTTCCAGAAACACGCATAGGTCAGATTTCACAAATTGAACACACATGTGCTACCAGAAACTAGATTTCGAAAGAACATTATCAGTGCCCCAGAGCCCCTGTGTCCCCTTCCAGTCCTGGCTGCCTCTCTGACTTCTAATAGCACAGGTTAGTTATGCTTGTTTTTGTACTTAAGTAAATGGAACCAGGCCCTACGCACTCTTTTGGGTCTGACTTCTTTCACTTATTAATTGTGAGATTCATCCGGATTGTGGCACAGTCTTGGGGCTGTGTAGTGAAATATGGGTGTGCATCTGTTGGGTATACCCCTGAGACTGGCATTCCTGGGTCGTGTGTCCAGATTTAGTACATGTTGCCAAACAGATTTCCAAAGCGATCACCTCATTTTAAGCTCCCACCAGTGGTGTATGTGAGTTCCAGTTGCTCCACATCCTCATCAACACTTTTCCTACCACAATAATTTAAAAATGTTATTTCGTCAAAAAAAAAAAGTCGTTAGGGCTTCCCTGGTGGCGCAGTGGTTGAGAGTCCGCCTGCCGATGCAGGGGACGTGGGTTCGTGCCCCGATCCGGGAAGATCCCACATGCCGCGGAGCGGCTGGGCCCATGAGCCATGGCCGCTGAGCCTGCGCGTCCGGAGCCTGTGCTCCACGACGGGAGAGGCCACAACAGTGAGAGGCCCGCGTACCGCAAAAAAAAAAAAAAAAAAAAAAAAAAAAAAATCGAATCACTAAGTTGTACACCTGAAATGAATATAATATTCTATATTAATGATACCCCGATTAGAAAGACATTAAATCAACATTTCTTGAGTGCCAACTATGTGCCAAGTGCTCTTCTAAGTGGTGGGGACAGAGCACTGAGCAAGGTTGTCAAAGGTTTGGCTTGTCTGTAGCCTGGGATCTCAAGGACCCTACGGGGTCATCCAATAAACACAGCATGTTTGGCAGATGCTGAGGGCAAGAGAGAGGCAGGGGAGGTGAGGCTCTTGGGGGTCTCTGGCTGAAATTCTGCCTCCTCTTCTCCACCAGCAACGTCTACTTAGTACCAGCAGGGCCCAGTGAGTTATAAGATGCAAATGATTGTAAAGCTGGTAGACAAAATCCCATTGTTCCCCTACATCTTAAAAATTTTATTTATTTATTTTTATTTTGGCTGCACTGGGTCTTAGTTGTGGCATGAGGGATCTTAGCTGCGGCATGCAGACTTCTTAGTTGTGGTATGCGGACTCTTAGTTGTGGCATGCATGCGGGATCTAGTTCCCCAATCAGGGATCAAACCCGCGTCCCCTGCATTGGGAGCGTGGAGTCTTACCCGCTGGACCACTAGGGAAGTCCCCTGTTCCCATAATTTTTGATAAACTCTTTTCTCAGTCTCTCCCAATGTTTGTACTAAAATGCTAGCCTTCCTCTATCTTAAACAGCAAAATGGAGGAGGGGAATCCAGGCGAGCTGTGTGCCAGGTTCTGTGCAGGGTGTTAGGGACACGGAGGTGGAAAAGCCAGGCTTCCTGCCTGGAGGGTGTCAGGGTGCAGCAGGAGAGACAGACGGTGCTCCAGAGCCACAACAGGGGAATCTGCCCAGTGTGGAGGTGGAGCTGAGGAGGGCGTGGTGAGCTCCGTTCCGTGAATCAGGGAGGGCGTCCTGGAAGAGAGGACTCTTAAGTCATATCCTGGAGGATGAATGGGAGATCACCAGATGGATGGCTGGGCTGGGATTCCAGGAAAGCGAGAAGCCTGTGAAATGGAACAAAGAGGGCTCCCCTGGTGGCGCAGTGGTTGAGAGTCCGCCTGCCGATGCAGGGGACAGGGGTTCGTGCCCCAGTCTGGGAAGATCCCACATGCTGCGGAGCGGCTGGGCCCGTGAGCCATGGTTGCTGGGCCTGCGCGTCTGGAGCCTGTGCTCCGCAACGGGAGAGCCCACAGCAGTGAGAGGCCCGCATACCACAAAAAAAAAAAAAAAAAAAAAAAAAAAAGAACAAAGAGACAGAACAGCTTGTCATGTTCTGGAGGCTCCAAGTAGTTTCCTGCAGCTTCTAAGAGTTCAGCGTGTGGGAGACTGGAGATGAGCATGTGTGAGGGTGGGGACAAGGAGCTTGGACCTTTCTTAACTTGTGCTTCTCAAACTGATGCAAGTCTGTGACTCAAGGGATGCACCCAGGGGTGCATGATAGCAAGAGCATCGGCTCTGGAGTCAGACGGACCTGGGTGTGCCGCCTGGCTCAGCCACTTGTTTGTGACTGACGTTAGGGATGTTATTTAATTTCTCTAAGCCTTAGTTTGCTCATCTGTAAAATGGGGGTCATAGCAGTACCTTTGCCATAGGCTGTCATTGGGCTTAACTGAGATGGTGGATGTAGAGCACGTCGTACAAAGCCTGGCACTTAATAAGCTCTCAATAAATGTCAACCTAGTATTATTAGATTATTACTTGGTAATGTGTCAGGTGCATTTTCCCCCCCGGAGAGTCTATTTTGACTCATTAATATTAAAAAAAATTTGTTTTGAATTCTTTTCTTTTTTTTTGGCTCTGCCACGCAGCTTGTGGAATCTTAGTTTCCTGACCAGGGATTGAACCCATGCCATCAGCAGTGAAAAGGCAGAGTCCTAACTACTGGACGGCCAGGGAATTCCCGACTCTGTAATATTTATTTAAAAAATTATTTATTTATTTATTTATTTGGCTGTTCTGGGTCTCAGTTGTGGCATGCAGATCTTTAGTTGTGGCACGTGAACTCTTAGTTGAGGCATGCATGTGGGATCTAGGTCCCTGACCAGGGATCGAACCCATGCCCTCTGTGCTGGGATCACAGAGCCTTAGCCACTGGACCACTAGGGAAGTCCCAGTGATATTTAATTTAAAATTATTTTTATATCAAAAAGTGGTTTGGCAAGTGGATCTCTCAAAGTTTACTCTCCTCTGACATTAGGGGACCGTAGGTGGAAAAGTCTGGAGGCTGAGGCTCCCTTGAGGGCAGCTGAGCCACCATCTTCTCTAGAAAGCCCTCCTTTCTTTTTTCTTTTAATATATATTTATTTTATTTTGTTTATTTGGTTGTTCCAGGTTGCCGCAGGCAGGCTCCTTAGTTGTAGCATGTCTGTGGGATCTAGTTCCCTGACCAGGGATCGAACCCAGGTCCCCTGCATTGGGAGCATGGAGTCTTACCCACTGCACCACCAGGGAAGTCCCTCCTGGATTTCTTTCTTGATTCCGAGCTTGTGCTGTCTATGGATCTATTTCCTTCTCATTTGCGGTCTTCTTGAGGGCAGGCTCCCCGGTTATACCTATACCCCTGGCGTAAGCCCTGAGCTGCACACAGTGGGCGTCTTCTGCCATTACCAGGCCCCTCTGCTTGTATTTGGCCTCATAGGATCTTGTGATCACGTCGAGAAGGCAGAAAGGACTGTGGCTCAAGGAATCTGAGGAAGGTTCCCGAAGGCTGCGTTTCTCAGGTCCTCTTTTACGTTTCACATCTCTAATATCGTCAACCATGCCAGCCTCCCAGTGCCCTTGTGACACGTGTGTCCACAAAAAGTCCCAGGTGACATGGATTTTGTAAACCAGGAAAGGAGAACGAGGCCTCCATCAATAGGGCCACAGCCGGGCAGATATGGGTAAGTGCGTCGACGGTGACTGAGGGCGGTGTGACTTCCGCAGGGGCTTTTGGGGAGTGATAGAGCCCTGCTTTACAGAAAAAAAAGGAAGAGCACAGAGTTTGCAGCCCTGCTAGCCCTCCAGCACAGGTCCCTCAATGGAGATGGTGGGTCGGGCAGGGATGTCATTATTTGCAGGAAACATCAGTCCAACAACTGGGGACTTTCTGGTTTTGGTGTTTTTAATGGGGTTTCCTGTCCCCACACTCCCTTTCTCAGTCCTCTCCCATGGGAGATCCAATAACAGGGGCTTCTCACACACAGCCCCCCAGGGATCCTGGCTTGGGAGGAGACACAGACCAGAGGCCAGCATAGCCAGTGGCCAGGGACCAGCCTGGCAGGAGGAGGACAAAGGGGCTCCTGGAATGGGGGTGAGTGTGTGTGTGTGTGACCCTGGCCAGATTACATATTCGATTTCCCTCTGATATCTACATCTCCGGGTCCAACAAGCAGCTCACACTGACTATGTCCCAAATCAGGCTTTTTTTATTCCTGTTTCCACTCTGCTTGCAAATCCACACCCCCTCTCCCCATCTTCCCGACTCACTTAAATCTGCCCGCTTTCTCAGCCACATCTGAGGGATCATTCGTGAAGCTTTACTATCCCTGCCCGCGCACGATTGCTCCCCAACCAGTGCTGAGATGATGGTTCTTCCTCCAAGATCTACTTTTAGTCTGGCCTCTTCTTGCTGTCGTCACTGCCATCTCCTAGTCTCCACCACCATCTCTCTCCTTGGACTTTTGGACCAACCCCGGCCCCCAGCTTCCACCCTTGCCCCTAAAGGTCCATCCTCAAACGGCAGCCTTTGAAAATGGAAATCAGACCAAGTCACTCATCAGTGGCTCCCCATTTCACAGAGGAGGATAAACCAAACTCCTTCCACTTCCCTGAGATCCCCACATGATCTAGCCCCTGACTTTTTCTCCAACTTCTGCTCCTCCAACCCGCCTTCTTTCACACATCAACCTCCTGGCTGTTTCTCAACCACACCCAGCTCTTTGTTGCCCCAGGGCCTTTGCATGCATTGTTTCCTCCAGAGATCCTCCCTGCCATCACCCCTGTTTTCTTCAAGCACTCGCTCACTCCCTGAAATTAGTTTATTTTCCATTTAATGCTTGTCTATTATTTGTCTCCCTTTTAGAGAGGAAGTTTGCAAGGGACAGGAGCCATGTCTGTTTTGTTTGTCACTATTCCCACACTAAATTCAGGTCCACACTAACTTGCAGCCCAGGCCAAGGGTCCACATGGAGGCCCTGGGCCCAGCCCTCCCTTCCCTTCTCACCCCTGGTTCGTCCTCACAGAGGAACCTCACACACAAAGGTGTAGCCAGTGCAGCCTGCACTGCCACACCGCCTCTGGGTCCACTGAAAACAGAGGCCCCCCGGCCACCCCAGGCCGAGGGCTATGTTCCCAGAGGGGAATTCTGCCCTCGGGAGGACCCCCACCCCACCCCCGGCAAAGAGAGCTGTGAGGCCCTGAATGTGGGCAGGATGTCCCTGTGTCCTGAAGCTGGTCCAGAAGGTGCAGGCGGGCTTGTCTCCTGACCTGATGGATTCCTTAGTCGGGGAGTGTGGCTTAAGGAGGGTCACAGAGGGGTCTTCTCAAGTGTGGGCTCGATAGCCTAGGGCTAAGGGCAGAGCTGCCTACAGCACTGCCTGGCAGAGAGAAGGCACTAAGGAAATATTTGTTTTTTTGGCTGTGCTGCACGGCTTGCGGGATCTTAGTTCTCCAACCAGGGATTGAACCCGAGCCCTTGGCAGTGAAAGCGGTGCCGAGTCCTAACCTAACTGGACCGCCAGGGAATTCCAGGAAATACTTTTGAACAAAGTAATTGCATGGATGGGAGGGCTGTCCTAGCCCTTTCCTCTGGGGCCTGGGGCTGAGCTGGATTTGGGGAGAGTAACTCTCCTCTGACCCCCCCCTTCCTCAATGCATGTGACACACACCTGTGAAAACACATACACTCCCAGAAAAGATTTCTCTGTTCCATGCTGTTATGAGCTGAATTGTGTTTCCCCCAAATTCATACGTTGAAGCCTGAAGCCCCCAGTCCCTTGGAATGTGACAGTATTTGAAGATAGGGTCTTTAAAGAGGTAATTAAGTTGGAAAAAAATGAGGTCACTAGGGCGGGCCCTAATTCAATATGACTGGTGTCCTTATAAGAAGAGGAGATTAGAGGCTTCCCTGGTGGCGTAGTGGTTGAGAGTCCGCCTGCCGATGCAGGGGACACGGGTTCGTGCCCCGGTCCGGGAAGATCTCACATGCCGCGGAGCGGCTGGGCCCGCGAGCCATGGCCGCTGAGCCTGCAAGTCCGGAGCCTGTGCTCCGCAACGGGAGAGGCCACAACAGTGAGAGGCCCGTGTACCGCAAAAAAAGAAAAAAGAAGAGGAGATTAGGACACACACACACAGAGAGGAAAGGCCATGTGAGGGCACAGCAATAAGGTGGCTATCTGCAAACTGAGGAGAGAGACTTCAGGAGATACCAAACGTGCTGACACCTTGATCTTGGACTTCTAGCCCCCAGGCTGTGAGAAGGTAAATTTCTGTTGTTTAAGCCTGTCTGTGGTATTGTTATGGCAGGCCTAGCTAATGAATACACACGTTCATCCTCAGGATCTCATCTATCCAGGATCATTGTCCTAGATGGGCTGTGGGTCCCTGGATACACAGTCTTCTCTTGGGGAATCAATTTCCTCTCCTTGGATGGAGGCAGGCAGCCTGGGGCTGGCCTAAGGGCCCTGCCAGCTGGGATACTGTAGGATTCTATGACTCACATCTCTTGTCTCTCCCCAGAGAACTCTAACAGGGGTTCCAGACCTCCTCCCAAATGGATGCTTAACAAATATCTGCTGTGAAATACATGAGCGAACAAGCCAGGGGGCAGAAGGGGAGCCGGTGGCGGAGAGAGAGGCGAAGGCAGATATGGAGGAAGACAGAGACCAGGAGGAGGAGGAACGCAGACGGCAGAGACCGGGGAAATCCTATCATGATTTGGGGGCACTCAGTTCCTATGGGGCTCCCAGCTCTTCGTGTCTTTGGAGTTGGGCCTGAGATCAGGGCTAGGATAGGTTTGGATCAGGCCAGGGGCTGGGCCTGGGGTTGGAATGGGGGTGGGGCCATCTTGGCTCTCCTCCTCCAGGCCAAGTCTTTACCCCTTGACCCTTCCTGTCTGCTCTCCTGGGTTCCTCATTCTTGTGTCTCAGGAGTGCATGCGTACGTGTGTCTAGAAGGCACAGGGATGCGGGTTGCTGGTTCCCCTCTGCACCGCACTTCTTTCACTTCCTGCCCTTGAAGTTCCCCAAATTACTGGTGTCTCCAAATCCCCAACCAGGGACCTATTCTTCTGCTCCCATCCCCCTGCCTGAGTCACAGGCAGCAGTGGCCTCCCTCTGGGGCTCAGAGGCTGCCAGTCTCTCCAGTACCTGTCACTACCCCAGAGAGTAAATGCAGACTGAGCACCTGAAGCTGGGGGCAGGGTGCGTGGTCGGGGAGGAGACTTGCTCTGTAGCAACTGGAGGAGGTGAAAAGGAGTAAGTGGATGGATTTTTATTGAGCATCTCCTGTGAAAGGAACTTTGTGTAAAGGCTCAGTGTTAGATATTTTCCCTGCCATGAACCCATTTAATTCTCCCAAGAACAGCAAGAGGTAGGTATTATTATAATATCCATTTCCATCTGAAGAAGCTGAAGTTCAGAGATCTTAAGTAACTTGTCCAGGGCTCACTTCTGGCTGGTAAGTATCAGAACCAGAACTCAAACGTGTGGTTTTTTTTGACTCCAAAGGCCTTGGTCTTCTCCACACTGCCTTCAGACAAGGGCCACGTTTACATATGTTGGGCCCATGCTTTTTTTCTGGGCATGGTGCCAGAATATTTGGCATGAATATTGAGTGGTAATAAGGTAGCTCCTGAGCTCCAGGAGCTGGAGTCCAGACAGGGAGGGAGATGTGTAAACAGACAGTAAGAAACAAAAGCTACCCATTCACTCACGCGCCATATTAGTATATTGGGAGCAGACCACGGGCAGGTACCATTCTAGGCCTGGGGGTTTAGGACTGAATGAGGCCAAGTCCCTCTTCTCATGGTGTCTGTGTTCCAGTATGTGCAGAAATGTGATAATCTAT
The DNA here is from genome assembly GCF_964270905.1 of Leucopleurus acutus. Taxonomy (NCBI): domain Eukaryota; kingdom Metazoa; phylum Chordata; class Mammalia; order Artiodactyla; family Delphinidae; genus Leucopleurus; species Leucopleurus acutus. The sequence goes on along the minus strand of NC_139161.1, from coordinate 51,601,028 downwards.
ATACCCCCAATGCGTAATATAGTAAATGGTGACAAGTGCTATGGAGAAAAAGAGAGCAGGGAAGAGGGAAGGGGAGGGTTGGTGGTGATGCACACAGAGCCTCCTGATGTGGGAAGATGGTGGCCAGAGTGGGATGTCCACCTTCTTGGCTTCTGAGGCTGGTGATGGTGGAGCTCAGTGGATGTTCTGCTCAGTCTATTTGCTTGGCCAGAGGGGAGTCAGAATGGGCTCTACTGTGGATGTTCTTGGCATGGTGGGTGCCTTCTAGACAGCTTGCCCTGGACCCCAGCCCCTTGGCACATGGACCCTAATGTCAAGGTAAATTTTTGATTTTTCTGGTGGTATTTGTTTACAGAAAGGACTATTTACTGTTATTTGGTTTAAAAAAATTAATAATCAATTTGTGCAAATAGATTTAAAAACTCATTTTCTTTAAGCTTCTTATAAGTTCAGCTTCTAAGTGTGATTATTCTCTTTATAAATTGAGCAAAATCAGAGCCACCAACTTCATTTTCTCATTAATTATTGTAGAATGACGTAAGTTGAAGACACAAAACTCTCTAAAATAATCTGTCCCATTCACAGTGCAGTTAAATGCCTGGAAACGTTTTAAACTGAATTTACACATTCAATGTATTTTATTTTACATATTTAAAAATGTCTGACCCGGGAATTCCCTGGCAGTCCAGGGGTTAGGACTCTGCACTTTCAACTGCTGAGGGCCCGCGTTCAATCCCTGGTTGGGGAACTAAGATCCCACAAGTTGTGTGGTATGGCCAAAAAAAAAGCCTGACCTAACAAGCAAAAACTAAGCTTGTTTATTATTAATTTATTATAAATTAATATTCATAAGGAATCTCAAGGCCTCTTAAACATTCCGTACTGTTTACAGACATCATCAAATTATTTTATACTTTCCAACTGAAACCACAAGTCTCAAATCAAGTACTTGATTTTATATTTGAACTTGATATCCCAAGGCTAACTTCAAATTCTTTAGTATACTATATCTCCTTACACATCTCAATACCCAATATATTAGATTGCTCTTAAATTTAACTCAAAAGTACTAATACCATGTATTTGATTTACTTTGTCATTTATGTATTTAGTTTCAAACCTTCCTGGGTTTAGAATATACTTCCCTAGAGGAAAAGCGTTACCATCCCATGTCACCTGGGGCTGGGGCTTCTCTCTGGTCAGAGTTCTGAGACTGGGATATGGGACCTGGGGCTGCTTGTGATTTGAATGATTCTCCTGGAGCCACAGGGAGAATTTCTAAGCCCTTTTCTAGTTGCTAAGATGGGATTGAACTCTCAACTCACATCCCCTGGGTTCCACTGAATCTATTCCATAACTTTGTTTGGTCAGATTGAATAGATGGAACGATACACAACCGCTAAGGTTGCAATGCCTTCCTTCACTTTACTGCTGGGGTGAATATAGAATTCTTTACCATTTGTTCAAGCTGGGCAGGATCCAACTCTACTGGGCCTCTATGTGATGTCTGATTGACTTGCCATGTGGCTGACCCCATAGGGGAACATTCCATTTCAGCCCCCATGGTGGTCCATACTCTGTCCCCTTCTGGCAGGTTCCTTTGGCCCAGCCAGATGACTTCTGTGACACTTCCCCCAGGATCACCCATGCTTTGCCTTCACCTTGCGGGGTTACAGGAACTCTTAAAAGTCTAGTCTTCCAAGAGCTGTGGGGTTGCTGAGAGGGGACTTCCCTCACCTTGCTAGGGATGGTTCTTTCAGGCTTAGCTTGAGTAAATTAATTCTCTGGTCCCTGGCCCTCAGAAGCATCATCCCTACTGCCCTATTTGTGAAACTATCGCTAAGCTTCTGAGAGAGCTCTGGAAGCCCATACATCCTGGGAGGCATGCAGGCTTCTTGCCTCCAGGGTGGGGGAATAAGGCACCCCTTACCTGCAGAAACTCCCTTCTCCAAATCTCATCCCCTCTTCCTTCCAGCCCACTCTTTGTATTTGTTTAAAAATCTCATCCTCTTGTTATAAAAAAGAACATCCACTTCTTCGGGTTCACAAAACCCACTTGTTTATGTTTACATTTGACCTTTGTTGAAACTGGCAGCTTGTAATTGTCTCTTTTCGTGTGTGTGTGTGTGTGTGTGTGTGTGTGTGTGTGTGTGTGCATGTGCGCACGTGCGTGTGTGTGGTGGGATGTAAGTGGCACAAAAAGAAAGTGAACAGATTTCTTTCACCATGTCTCAAGTTATTGTTAGAAGTAAATACTACATCCCTTATCCTGTTCTAATAAAATTTCTGCTATGAAGCAGAAAGAAGGCTTGATATACTATTCAAATTCAGTTATGGAAAAATAAAGTGACATTTTTGGACCTTGAGCTGGGGCTGCTGTAATAAGCCTTGTGGAAATGTTTAGAAGGTTGGATGGGCAGGATGTGTAATTCACCAGTGTGACAGGAGAGAGAAGGGTCAAGGCTGGTTCTGGGGCTTTCCATGGAGAGCCTATGGTGAAGCAGGTTGGCTGCTGGTGGTAGGGGATACATAAGTTCTGAAAGTATTTGAAGGATTTACAATAAAAATACATAGTAGAGAGACGGCAAAATATATCTGAAAATAAAGAATATGGATCGGGGAAACTGAAAATAAAAGTAGAAAGTCAAGATAAAGAGAAAAAGATAAACAGAAGTAATACAGGCTACCAGGGCTACTACTTTGTAAAGTAGTTAATGTTTAGTCTCTGGTTTCACTCTGAGACTCCTGGAAACTAAAGTGAAAAGGGAGACATGGTTACATAGTATTTATTATCAGAGAGAAAGAAATATACTGGCTTTTTTTTTGAGGCACTGATAAGGTACGGAGTGCAAGTGCTGAAGCACAGCAAGTTCCTAGTATTTGTTAACTGAATACACAAGCAAATTAATAAATGAATGGGGTTGCATTTGCTTCAGACACTAGGGATCAATTTCTAGATGAATCCATTGGAGCAATAGATGAAGGCTTTATACAGCTTGAGGAAGTGTTTTCTCCTATTTCTTAGGTTATTTCTTCTCCATTGTTTTCTACTCTTTTTCTACAGTTCTTACATGTATTTTGGATATAGTGGTTCTACCTTACTGCCTCATAATTTTACTTATACTATACTTTATAGCTGTTATCATGTACATTTTTTCACATTAGCATCTCTGAAATTGGGATATGTTATAGTTGATGACATCTCACAATTGCTTCCATCCAGGTGATAGTTGTGACATAAATGTCATTACCTGTGCATGTCCAAATGTGGTTGTTGTTCCCAAAGGCTTGATCAGTCATTGCAGTGCCTCTGCGTTTCAGACAGCTAACCATTTAAGCATCATTTGTGGAAAGAATATGAGTTCTGAATCTTGTCTGAGAACCTTCCATTGACATATTCTGGAACAATAAAGAAAGCTTGTAGAGTGGAGATCAGCTGTTTGGAAGAAAATCCTGGAGATAACAATGGAGCACTCTTTTTTTTTTTTTTTTTTTGCGGTACGCGGGCCTCTCACTGTTGTGGCCTCTCCCGTTGCGGAGCACAGGCTCCGGATGCGCAGGCTCAGCGGCCATGGCTCACGGGCCCAGCCGCTCCGCAGCACGTGGGATCTTCCCGGACCGGGGCACGAACCCGTGTCCCCTGCATTGGCAGGTGGATTCTTAACCACTGCACCACCGGGGAAGTTCCTCCACTGAGCTTTAGATTCATCTGTGTCCAACTGCCCTCTAGATAGCTCCATCTGAATGGGCCACCAGATGGGACATAAACCCATGTCCCCAGTGAAACTCCGCCTCCTTGCCCCTGCTGCCATACCAGATCTCCCCATGTGCTCCTCGACTGATGAGTGGCACCACTAGTCACATGCTTGCCTCAGCCAGAAGCCTGGCTCTCATGTGCTCCCCACCTCCACTGGTTAAAATTCCAGGTGATTCCTAGAATTCTAGCTAACATCCTTTAAGATACAGGAAGTAGAGGCCTGGGTCCACAATGTATTAAGATACTGTGTTCTCCAAATGGTTTCCTACCAGGGTACAAGTCATGTCAAGGCCCAGGGCCAACCTTTTCATAAAGCAAAAGGACAATTACTTGTCAGGTTTCCTCCAACTCATTCTATTGCACCCTCCCCCTCCCCTGCAATGTGCCCACTGGACAAAGTAGAGGAGGGGATTTATAAATGTTAGACCATTTATTTTCTATGAGAGATGAGAATTAGCTCTCTTATGCCACTGCTATCTTCCAAATATACTAATAGTGGCATCTTTAGTTTAAAAATAGAGTGTTCAAAAAAATAAAAAGAAAGCACTCACATTATATGTCTATGTAAATATTATGTCCCCTAGGACCTATTACTCTACTATTATAACATTTTCTTTCTTGTACAGTTTCTTTTGCTTTTACTGGAGATATAATAATTATTCATCTTGCAATGTTTTCCTTATAATAATTTTCTATTTCTTAAAATTAAAACTCCATAAAATCGAATTCACTTTTCTCAGGAGGACTTCTTTATAGTCTTTTTAGCCACTGTCTTGAGTGTTAATTCAAATTATTTGCTAAGTATCAGTCTAGCAGAGTCCTAGCTCTTAGTTTTTCCATCATGCCCATGAGAAAAGAGGAAAGGGCCACTGAGCCACTATTTCTGATTTGAAATAAGAATTATATCCTTGCTTAGAAATTCCCAGTACAACAAGTGACCAAGAAAGACAACCAGTCAGAACCACAGGCATTTTTGGGAAATTATTTTTACCAGTGATGGCAACAATTTCTTTGAAAGTTTTGGGAATCCTAAGCCTTCCAAAGAGAGAGTTAATGTTGCAGAGAATAGAATACATCCACAAGAATTATGAAAGTCCACCTTGGTCTCCATAGTTCACAGGATAACAAGATGGGTAGGCTTGTGATCATTCTCACTGTACAGCCTATCAAATGAGAGGACTTCCCTGGTGGCGCAGTGGTTAAGAATCCGCCTGCCAATGCAGGGGACATGGGTTTGGAGCCCTGGTCTGGGAAGATCCCATATGCCGCAGAGCAACTAAGCCCGCGCCACAACTACTGAGCCTGCACTCTAGAGCCGGTGAGCCACAACTACTGAGCCCGCATGCTGCAACTACTGAAGCCCGTGCGCCTAGAGACTGTGCTCCGCAACAAGAGAAGCCACTGCAATGAGAAGCCCGTGCACCACAACGAAGAGTAGCTCTGGCTCGCCACAACTAGAGAAAGCTGGCGGGCAGCAACGAAGACTCAATGCATTCAAAAAAAAAAAAAAAGAAAGAAAGAAAAATGAGTCTCCATCTCTTCCTTGTATCTCTTAAGTTTATTATTTATTATAAAATGACTTGCATTTTTAAGGCCAGCCTCTCGAATTTCATTAGTTAGGATTATACGAAAAAAAGCCAACCTGTAGGCAGAAATACAGAAAGAGTTGAATAAGATTTTATTTAATAATAACAAAAAGTCCCATATTGAGATATTCTTTTACGTGTCTTGTTTTTGGATTATTTCCTCACTTTCTATGGTACTTCCAAACATAGTAGAAATAGGAAATAAATATTCTGAGCCATGGCACATCTGAAAGCTCTTTATTCTACTTTCTCATGCCAATGATCATTTTCACCTACAATTCCAGGTTGAAAAACATTTCCCTTGGAAGTCTGAAGGCATCATCCTGTCTCCCAATGTTGAATGTAACAGCTGAAAGGCGGAATCCATTCTAATTCTTTATTATTATTGTTATATAATAAATATACAATAATAGCTTTATTGTTGATAAGCAGTGAAGGTGGATTTGGCTCAGAACCTTAAATCAAAAGGACTTGTTGGGCTTCCCTGGTGGCACAGTGGTTGAGAGCCCGCCTGCCGATGCCGGGGACACGGGTTCGTGCCCCGGTCTGGGAAGATCCCACATGCCGCGGAGCGGCTGGGCCCGTGAGCCATGGCCGCTGAGCCTGCGGGTCCGGAGCCTGTGCTCCGCAACGGGAGAGGCCACAACAGTGAGAGGCCTGCGTACCGCCAAAAAAAAAAAAAAAAAGGGCTTGTTAATATTTCATCCAGGAATTTGGCAGACATATTTACCTAGTCACAGGCAGAGCTGGGCAAAGCAGGCTTTCTCTGCAGGGGCAGGCTCAAGTGTCCTGGCAGAAAGTAGATCACAAACTGAGCAGGGAGACACCAAAGAGAGCCCCATGGGGCTGAGCCAGGCGTTCTCAGTACGTCAGGCTTCCTCCCCTGGGGAGAGTGAGTGAGGGCAGGGACCTGTGGAGGGAGGCCCAGAGAGTTTCCCTACTGGGAAATGTACATGGAAACATGACGCCAGGGGAAAAAAAGACCCCAACTTAGCTGTTTTCTCATTAAAAATTAAAATAAACTTCGTCCTTTTGTTCTTTTTTTTTTTTTTTGAAAGATTTCCTAATTTTTATCTTCCAAAACTTCTGTTAATTTTTTTGGCTTTAACAATAATATTTTTTATTTTCAAAAGACCTTTCTTGTTTTCTGAAAGAGTATCAAGAATATACAAGAAATTCTGCAAATCAGCAAAGTGAATTCAGGAAACCCAATAGAAAAATGGATAAAGGATGTAAAAAAGCAGTCTGTGCAAGGGGAAATCCGAAAGACTAGAAAATGGATGAAGAAATGTTCAGACCCACTATTAACCCTAAATGCAACCCAGAACAGTGAGATGGCATCAGGCTGGCAGCTCCTGAGAAGCTGGATAATATCAAGTGTTGAGAAGGATGAGTCAAAAAAGGGAGTCCTCATGTCCTGGTGGTGGGAGTGTCAATGGGCACAACAATTCTGGAAAATGTAGAGCCTGCCAGGACTCAGTGAAATTAAGCAAGAGAATCCTTTGTGACCTCCCACTTTCACTCCTGGGTATATTTCACAGGGAAATTCTCACCTAGGTCCACATGGGAACTTGACGAAGCATTAATAGCAGAGATAAAACAGTAAGACCATTTCTAGGTGATTAATATTATCACAGGAGAGGCAAGGATGGAGGATGCAGTGAGGGGACTGAGTAGAGAAGCATAAGGCAATCGAGGAAAGAAAAGGAAGAAAAACTGTACTGAAAAAGAGTATTGCGGATAGGATCTCATTGATGCAAAAAAAAAAAAAAAATAATGTGTGCGTGTGTGCATGAAATTAAGTGTGAGAATATTCTGTGACCTGGCAATTTCATTCTTGGTTATAGTCCCTAGAGACAGTCTCACCTAGGTCCACGTGGGGACATGATGTGTTCATTGTGGTAGTTGGGTGTTGGTGACAATCTAGGGTTCATCATTAGGGGACTGGGTAAATATACTATGATGGATACACTCCACTGAATATTGTGCAGTGGTTCATAGCAACAAACCAGATGTACAAATAGCAACATGGTTAGATCTTAAACATTTATTCTTGGGTGAAAAAGATCAGGAACAAATGAGATGTATAAAAGTTCCATTTATCTACTTTAAAAAACAGGCACACAAACTATACCACATATTTGATAAGGATACATATTTAAGAATATGTATTATTTCAGTTATCTATTGATACATAACAGACCAACCCAAAGCTTCAGTGGTTTAAAACAAACAACTACAGTTGACCCTTGAACAAGATGGGTTTGGACAGCGTGGTTCCACTTATATGCAGATTTTTTTCACTAAAAATGTGTTACACCATCTGCAGATGCTGAACCGGGGATACAGGGGGTGAAGTTATACTTGAATTTTCAACTGCAGGGGAGGGTCGGTGCCCCTAACCCCTGCATCATTCAAGGGTCAATTGTATATTTATTGTTTCTCAGGATTCTCTGGGTCAGAAATCTGAGCAGGCCTAGGCCACATGGACCATGTGGCATTGGCTAGGGTTACACACTTGGATGCATTCAGCTGTTGGCTGGGCCGGGCTGGAAGCTCCCAGAAGGCTTTGTTCACATGTGGAGGGCCTTGGTGCGCCTTCATGTTCTCTCTCTCTCCATATTGTGTCTTACCCTCCGGGTCTCTCCACTAGGTCTCTCTCTCCAGCAGGATAGCTGGACTTCCTTACAGCCTGGTGGCTGGCTTCCAAGAGTGAAAAATGAAGCTTCCAGGTCTCTTGAAGGCTGGGTCCAGAACTGACAGATTGTCAATTCGAGCACTTTCTATTGGTCGAGGCAAGTCACACGGGCAGCCCAGATTCAAGGGGAGGGGAAATGGACTCGACCTCTGGATAGGTGGTGTGACCTGCATGGACAGTGAGGGGAGAACTTGACGGCCGCCATCTTTGGAGACTGTAACAAGTTGCAAACGCATGATTTTGGCTGCCTCTGAAGAGTCGAGGAATTGGTGTGGGGAAACAGGATGCAGGAGGAAAAGCAATAAAATAAGAGAAAGGTCTTGCTCAGACTTCCGAAGAGGACTGGGTGTCATGAATTCGGGAATACCACTAACCTAACTTCCTGCACCTGAGGTACAGAAACGAAACAAACAAAAAATCTAAATCAACCAAATAAAACAGGATTCCATAACCAAAATCAGAAAACCAACAAAAAGTAATGAGACAATATGGAAACCTCAGAAACAGCCCAAGCATATGTCAATTTTTGGTAGACTGAAATGCTGACTTTCAAATAGGGAGAAAGAGAAGGATGCAGAGAAACGTCTTCTCTGTCCTCTCTCGCCAGTGCCAGGGTGGGGGGTTGTACCCTGAAACTTGGAATCAGTTCAGTAAACGTACGTGGCCGGTGAGAATGCCCCCATCCCTGGATGGCAGTTGGTAAACCTTGATACTCAGTAGAATAAGCCATTTTTTAAGCTTGTGCCTGCATCTTGGAACTAAAACCACATCCCTGCCAAGACTGGGACTTCATGGTCGTGTTTTTCAAACTTTGAGTTGTGACCCCAACTTGGGAAACTCAATTTAGTTGGTCATGAATTTGAATGCAAGTAGTAAGGTAAGCATTGTTTTATGAAACGTTCATCTTAATAATATATCTACAAATTCATTCATTCATTCAGTAAATACTCATTGAGAACCTACTATGTGCCAGGCACTGGGGATTCAGGAGAAAGTAAAACATACAAATATGCGTGTGTGTGGGTGCCTGCGTGTGTGCTCTGGATCACACTGTAAAACGTATCTCTTACTGCGAGTTACAGTCAAAAAGCAAAGCAGCCACCACTGCTTCTGTGGCTTCGCAGGAATGCCAGGCTATTGGAGTGTGTGGCTACTTCCCGTGTGTCAGAAAGTTACCCCAAGAAAAGCACAGGCCTGTGTCCCAAACCCTTTCAAGCACAAGGGGAAACACAGGCAGCTTTATAAAAGGAACTGTGCCCGCAGCCTGCAGCTAAGTTTGGCGAGGGTCAGAAAATCAGGGAAGAAAACCGGGTTTTCTTTCCCAAGCTATTGTTCGCGCGAGAGTAGACGGCGAGGTGGTGCGAGAGTAGATGGCAAGTTCGCGCGAGAGAAGACAGCAAGTTCGCGCGAGAGTAGACGGCGAGTTAATCACGCTTCTCAGTTCATGGAGGCACGTCTTCCTCACAGGACTGTGAAGACCCCCTCGGATGGTATGCCTTTTTTCTTCTTTATCCGGTTTTGCCTCCCAATTTCCCTACCCGCCTCCACCCGGGTCAAGTCACTTAATCTCCCCAAGGCTTTATTTCCTCCTCCGTGAAGTGGGAACAGCAGAAGACCCACCTTCTGGAGTGAGAGTTACCTGAGAAAAGGTCTGTGGATCATTCAGCCCCATGGCTGGGTGTGAGGACCGAGGTTTATGTTGCCAGGGCCACAGAAGGGGCTTATATATGAGGTTGAACCCTTCCTGCCCACTGCCTTCTGAAGGGATGCTCTTCCCTCGAACTGTGGGTCCCTGAGGGGCTTACTCCCCTCCTGGAGAGTGAGGCCATCTGGCCCAGAGCCGGGGAGCCTGGTGGCTGATGCAGCAGGACGCGGCGGGGTGCGCCTAGGCTCAGATGCCGGATTGGGCAAGAGCACAGAAGCGACCCGTCTGATCCTGGTCAGGGATATCTGCCCAACAATTCTGGGAAATTCAGAGGCGGGAAGTGAAAGGGGGGAGGGGCAGAGGGGGAAGAGCCAACTGCACCCCGGCCCCTCCTGGCCTGGCCCCCTCCCAAATGTGCCATGAGGAGTGAGGTGACTTGCCTGTGGGGGAAAAGCGGACCAAAGAGACCCCTTCTCTGTGAGGGACAGAGACAGTCCTGCCCCCCGCCCCCATCACGCTTTGCCTGAGTTCCAACCACTTCTGTTTACCGTCCAAAGTCCCAGGGGCAGGAGATGCCAGGTTAGAAGCCCTTGGACACTCAGACACACGGGTTCAGGGCCCTCGCCTGGACAGGCCCCCTCCCCTTCCCTCCTTTCCTCTGTGAGCACCACCTGCTCCACTTCTGGCTCAAGCCCCTCCTTCACCCTGGGGCCTGGGCTGCCTGGGAGACTGGAGAGTCAGCCCTCCAAACCTGTAGCAGGTAACCGAGGTCGGGAGGCAGGCGGGACCGGGGTGTCTGGGATTAAACAGACCCTGGTTCAGACAGAGTGGGGGGCTGATGGGAAGATGTGGGGTGATTTGGAACGTGTGGAGGGGAGGCTTCCGGCCATGTCAAGGCCCAAGCATCTCCTGAGGAAGGATGGGACCCAGCTGCATTTCAGCCCCACACTTCCCGCCAACCTCAGATCCAACCCAAACAGTTGCCTCGACCTACTATCAGCCTCCGCCTGAATTAGCATCTTAGCCCAGCATCAAGCCCGAGCTCAGCCCCAGCCCCAGCCCGGGTCCAGCCACAGCCCAGGACCCAGCATGGCGAGGGACTTTCAGGACATCCAGCATCTGGGCTCTGAGGAGAACGACCACCAGTTTTGCAGAGGTGAGGGCCCAGGCACTCGCGGGCGCAGTCCCAGAAGAGAAGATCCATTCTGGAAAGGCAAGTGTCTGGTGTCTGGGGCTTCGCTTCACCTTGGTCTAGCTCCTGGTCGCCCTCTGTCCCTCCGAGGTCTCTGTCACATTCACTCTGTGACCAGGGACTGTCCCCTGACCTCACCTCCTTCTCCACCCCCAGGACCCCAAGAAAGGACCCCCTCTTCCTTCCAACCTAGGTAGCGTGTGCCGTGTGTGTGTCTGTGTGTGTGGGGGGGTGGGTAGGTGTGAGTTGGAGGGAAAGAGCACAGAGATTCTGGAAGATTCCCACTTACCCCAAGCCCCCTGCCTGGACCCTTCTCTAGCAAATCTTGACCGAAGGCTCCAAGTGTCTGAGAGAAGGTTTTCAGGTGAGAAGGATCTGAGCAATTCTAGGCTGAAGGGCTGGAGCTGGCGTGGGGGAGGGGTGTCAGGTGTTCGTGCTGGTGATGGAGTGAAGCTCTGTGGAGACCAGGAGGGGTTGGGACTCGAAGCTCAGGGAGCAGGATTGGTTAGCCTGGGCTGAGAGGAGGGACCTCTCAGTCCTGAGGCTGGCAGACCAAGGGAGGGCAGGTGCTCTCGCAGGTGAGGGTGGGAGCTGGGCAGGGCAGGAACAGCAGGAAGGACAGGTATTCCCACCACACTTCTCCTTTCCTGGGGTAGCGGGCTGGCAGACCTTTCCACCAGGCAGTAGGCTGCATGGGGAGAGGCCATATCTGTCTACTCCCCTCTGCACTGCCGGGGCCTACGTGCTGCCTGGTATGTAGTGAACACTCAAAAATGATTTTGGATATTGTTGAATCTTCTGAAGACAAGAGGATTCAGTGTTTAAACAGGAGGCTTGGAGAGAGTCTAGAGGTTTTGGATTTCGTGGGCGAGGGGGCTCACCCAAAAAAGACCTGGTGGACAGCATTGCAGGGTGATACCGAGCAGGTGCAACCATCAGTACTTTTCTCTCCAGCAGCCTCTGCTGCCTTCATGTGGGCTGTGATAAATGGAATATTTATAAATGGAATATTTCCTGCCATATCAATAAACAAAGGGTGTCACAGTCATCAACATTGCAACCCTCCAATGGGAGCTGGTGAGCCCTGGGGGAACTTGGGGCTGAAAAGAATACCTGCCATCTAGCAGCCATCAGACTGCAGCCACTCCCTGCGGTGAGCCCTGAGGAAACTCAGGATGTGAAAATACATGATACTGGCCCCAGATGGCTGAGGTGCATATCAAAGGAATGATTTCAGTGAGCCCAGACCCTTGCATCTTCCCATACATAGAAAAGCTCTTAACTTGAGATATCTGGTTTTCTTTAATTAACAGTAATCTTTTGATGTTCCCAACTACCAGCCCTTTGTTGCAAAACCTCTATATATCCTGGCTCCTCCCCTCACCTCCTCGGGGCAGTTTCTCAGAGTTATCTGTCTCCGGGGCTGCAGTCCTCATTTTGCCCCAAATAAAACTGAACTCTGAACATTTTTATTAAGTCAACAGCTGACATCTGCCACCTGCTTACCAGGGACCACATTCCATTCTTCCCCAGCCTTTTATATGCCTATAGTTTTCAGAAGATTTAAAAATATATTGGCCATTATTTCCTCCAAAAATTTTTCTGCATCCCCATCTCCCCTTTCCATGAAGACTCCAATTACACATATATTAGTGATCCCACAGGTCACTGGTGGTCTTTCTAGTTTGGAAGGAGGGGTGGGAATATTTTTTCTCTTGGTGTTTCTTTTTATATAGTTATTATTGCTATGTTTCTAAGTTCACTGATCTTTCCTTATGCATGTCTAATCTTCCACTAATTGTATCCAGTGTATTTTTCATTCCAGACATTGTAGTTTTCATGTCTAGAAGTTCAACTTGGGACTTTTAAATATCTTCTTTGATAGCCAACTTAATTTTTGAATACTTTACAATAACTTTTAATGTCGTTGTCTGTTAATTCTAACATCTGTGTCAGTTCTGGATCAGTTTTGGTAGATTTATTAACCTCCTCATTATGAGTTGTGTTTTCTGGCTTCTTTGTATGCCTGGTAATCTTTGATTGGATGCCAGACATTGTGAATTTTACCTCCTTGCGTGGATATATTTGTATTCCTCTAAATATTCATGAGCTTTGTTCTGGGATGTGGTTAAGTAACTTGGAGTCAATTTGATCCTTTTGGGTTTGCTTTTATAATTTGTTAGGTGGGTTGGGAACTTCTTGGGTGCTCTACCCAGTGCCCTGTGGGTTATGAGATTTCCAGTCTGGCTTGTGGGAATAGGCGCTATTCTTGGCCCTATTCCTGCCAGGCACTGTTCCCTAAAGCTTCTGGATTGTTTTTCTCCTGGCCTTGGGTAGTTTTCCTTACATGCATGTGTTGATTAGTACTCAGCTGCTTGCTTGAGGGAAACCTTCCCCAGATCTCTGGGATTCTCTCTGCAGCTCTCTTCTCTGATCCTCTGTCCTGTGAATTCTGACCCTTTGGTCTCCACAGACTTCCAGCTCCATCTGGGCTCTGATTGGATTTCCCCTCCCAGCCTTGTGGCCTGAAAACTTTCTCCCAGCAGGACGCTGGGGCAATCAGAGGGCTCACCTTGTTTGTTTCCTGTCTCCACAGGGATCATTGCCCTTTGTTTCCTGAATCCCAGTGTCTCGAAAAAATATTGTGTCTTACAGCTATCTGTCTTTTGTTGTGGTTGATTCTGGGAGGAGGGTAAATCTAGCCCCTCTGGGTCCATGTTTAGACCCGTTTTTTTTTTACTTTCAAACTTGCCTGTGCAGCACTTTCTATGTTTAATTTCATTCTCAGAATAATCCATTCAGGTAGCTACTGTTCTTACCCCAATTTTTAAAAATCGCAGTAAGAACACCTAATATGAGATGTACCCACTTGACACATTTTTAAGTGCCCAGCAGCCCATTGTGAGCTCGGGCACCATGTTGTACGGCAGGTCTCTGGAACTTATTCAACTTGCATGACAAATTTTATACCCCTTGAACAGCAATTCCTCATTTCCCCAGCCCCTGGCAACCACCATTGTACCCTCAATTCCTGAGTTTGACTCTTTTAGATTTCTCATTTAAGTGGACATGAGAAAACAGAGGCGCCCAGAGGTACAATGACTTGTCTGTGACCTCAGAGCCAGTTGGTGGCACAGCTGATCAGCCGTGGAGGGTCTGGTTTCAGGGTAGAGGTGCAGAGATAAATGCTGAGCTGACCCAGAGTCAGGGGTTTATAGGTCATAGGTCAGGTTGGGAAGCAGGACAGGGGCCTGCTGAGTGGATGGTGCTGGAGAGAGCAGTCAGGGCTCAGCCATGGGGTCCCCTCTGGGTGGGGAAGACTGTGATCTGGGAGAGCTTCTCTCCCAGGGGATTGAGGAAGACTTGTTGGGGGTGAGAGGAAAAGGGGAGGATATGCTGAGAGGGGGGAGTGGGCAGTGGGGTATCAGAGACATGCCTGTCTGGGTCAAGAGGAAGGCTGGGTGTGGCTGACGTGGAAGAAGGTGACAGTCCTTGGTGTGAGGGGTCAAGAGTTCTGGGTGGCTGAGGGGGTGCCTGGTTGTGGAGAGAGGGGGCTCAGGGTCCAAGGCAGGGAAGAGGAAGTGTTCTGTTTGCAGGAGGAAGACACAAAAGCAGGAGCCCACGGCTGGGAGGACAGCCACTGCCAAGCCTGCAGAGTTGGCAGGAGGGGAGAGGCCAGCTCTGCGTGTGTGAAGATGTGGGTGCACAAGTGTGAGAGCGTGTGAGTGTGTGAGAATGTGTGTGTGTTACGTGTGCTGCAGTATGTGCGAGAGTGTGTGAGAGGACGGGCATCTTAGTGCGTGTGTGAGAATGTGCTAAGGAGAGTGTGTGCACGCATGAGTGAAATGAAAAATGCGTGTGTGATTGTGTGTGTGTGGGGGGGGTCAGGGCTCAGCTTGGTCACGGGGGACGGAGAGGTTTCTGTGAGATGATTGAGCGCTAAGGGGAGAAGGTTTATGGTGGAACAGAGGTTTCTGGGGGGCAAGGGCGGAGGGAAGAGGGCAAGGAGGCCCTGAGTGGTGGGAGATGGGAGGATGGGCTTGGGGGGCGGCCCCTGGGGAGTGGTCCATGGTGGAATGACCCTGACTTAAGGATCCCAGTGGAATCGGGGGCAGTTGTCCCAGTTTTGGATTTGTCTGAGGGGCCCAGACAAATTTTAAGACAGGGTCTAGCCTCTAGGACCCCCAGGTCCAGGATCAAGGCTGTGCACACAGATGATGTGAATATCACGTGCATGTGCATCATATGCACCTCTGTGTGTGTGCATGTTTGCATGAGTTCCTGTGGGTGCGAGTGTACAAATATGTATGTGTGTGCACGCCGCATGAACGCTGGGGTAAAGCCCATTGACTCCCCCAATAGCACCCCCATCTACCTTCCTCTCGCCCCCTCCCACCCCAAGGCTGTACGTCCTCAGGCTCTGTTCCCCTGATGCTCAATGACACTGGCTTTCCAGCTCCCCTGCCTCCGATGCCCCTCGTCCTGACACCCCTTCTCTTGCAGGGACGCCTCCTCCCCAGCCCTTTGTCCTGCAGCGTCTCTGCTCCCAGCTCCGCCTCAGTCTGCTTGTCCTGGGCTTCAACATCCTGCTGCTGGTGGCCGTCTGTGTGATGGGGTCCCAAAGTAAGGGTCACAGGGGTGGGGCAGCAGTGGGGGAGGCGATACAGGCAGTGCTGGGGGCAATGAGAGCCACGATAGGGGAAGAGATGGGGGCAGTGCTGGGGCAAATATGGGGGCAGTGCTGGGGTGGGGAAGGGGACAGTCAGATGGATAGTGATATGGAACACAGCGCAGCCCACTTCATCCTGGTCTGTCTGACAAGGAGCACAGCTGCAAGTGGAGCTGCAGACTCTAAAGGAAACTTTCAGCAACTTCTCCTCGAGCACCTTGATGGAGATCCTGGCTCTAAGCTCCCATGGTGAGTGGGAGTGCCCCTAGGGGAGGGACTGGGATGGGCTGGATGGTCAAGGAGCTGGTTTTTCAGCATGGGTTTGCTGGACTCCGTGCTGGGTGCCCAGTGCTGGATCTGCAATAGGGGAGTGTTTGCGGGGTGCTGGGGGCAGGGTGTGCACAGATGCGGGCAGATAACCCAACCGGAGAAGCTGGGCAAGGCTTCTAAGGATGCTGATTCCTGAGCCGAGGGTCCCTGAAGGATGAGTAGGTGTTAGAGTGGAGGATGGAGGTTAGAGCCAGGTAGAGAGCAGAGTCTGTGATGACCGGGGCATGAGGAAGACCATTGCACATTCTGGGACTCTAAACGCGTCCAGTGTGGCAGGAGGTGTGGGCCAGAGAGGTGGGTAGGGGCCGGGCCATGCAGGCAAGCCATGCTAACTTGTGAGACTTTATTTTGAGAAAGTGGGAATCCATCGGAAGGACTTAGCAGTGGACAGGCCTGCGCAGTTTACGCTTCAGAAAATCACTGCGCAGCATTGGGAAGAGTGGGCGGAGTCGGGGAGACCAGTGGGCGGGCACGCAACTTCCCACATCAAGGTAAAGGTGGCCCAGACTGGTGCTCCAGTGGTGTGAGGATAGAGGGATGTTGGGGATGCGGAACGGAGGGAAACAGTTTAGCTTTCCTCTTTTTCAGGAGGCAGCGCCGGTGACAAGGTGACATCTCTGGAAGCCAAGCTGGAAAAACAGCAGCAAGACCTGAAAGCAGGTCAGAGACTCTCCCTTGAGAGTGTGTGTGTGTGTGTGTGTGTGTGTGTGTGTGTGTGTGTGTGTGTGTGTGTGTGTGTGTGTGTGTGTGTGTGTGTGTGTGTGTGTGTGTGTGTGTGTTGTGTTTCCCCAGCCAAATGCTGGAGTCCTGGTAGGTGGGCACACACACTGCCCACACCATTGTCATCATTTTGGCTCCTAGATCATGCCACTTTGCTGCTTCATCTGAAGCACTTCCCGATGGATATGCGCACGCTGGCTTGTCAGCTGGCGTTCCTCCAGAGCAACGGTAGGGACGGGGCGGGGTGTGTGGGGGTCTCCAGTCCCTCCTGCCTGTCCCGTCCAGCTGGATCTCATCTCCTTCTGCCCCCCAATGCCTTCAGGCACAGAGTGCTGCCCCGTGAACTGGGTGGACTATGAAGGCAGCTGCTACTGGTTCTCTCACTCAGGGAAGCCCTGGCCTGAGGCTGAGAAGTACTGCCAGCTGGAGGATGCCCACCTGGTGGTCATCAACTCCAGAGAGGAACAGGTGAAACCGTACCTTTCCCAAAAGCAGGAGGAAACCTTGGGAATGCAAACTCTGGGAGGCTGGGTCAGGCTTGTTTTGTTATTTTTTCTAACCTAAGGAAGAATCCAGAAGCAGAAGTCTGGCCCAGATCTGGGAGATCCATGATGGAATCTAAACCATTGATTCTAAGAGGTGGGAGATTACAGCCCGGAGCTGGGGCAAAGGACAGGAGCCAGGTGACCGGGTGATGAGGAGCACGTCAGGAGACAGAATATGTGTCAGGATGAACTAAAGGGCCGGGACTTGGGTGGAGAACACAGTGGAGCCACTGAGAGTCCCTGCTTGCTGTGTGCTGGCCTTGGCATGTGATGGTCCCTTGGGTGAACGGAACAGAGTGGGCGGGGTTCCCAGAGACTCACCGCTGTGGGTTACTGGGTTCCTCCAAAGCACCCCAGGTCTCCCTTCCTGATGCTATCACCAGACCACAACCCCAAATGGCAAGTTCACAGGGAAGAACCAACCCATTAGAACAGGTGGGGCATTTTTGGGAAAAGTAAATGGTAATATTTACTGAGTCCTTACTATGGGCCAGGCACTTTTATATATCTACTTTAATCCTCACAACCCTATGGGGTAGGCATTCTTGTTATCCCCACTTTGAGGGGCATAGAAATGAGGGAACTAAAGAGCAGAGAGGTTAAGTAACTTGCCACACATTCTGCATGGTAGAATGATTCCAAACATATCTTGCTTTACCAATCAGGTTGAAATTGCCAACATTCTATCAGTATTGGCCTATAAAATATCAATTTCATGTGGGTCAACCTAAGATTTCAGCAGTCTGTGATTTGGTCCACAAAATTTCATGCCGGCTGCAACTTCATGGTGGATGGGTTTGTACCTTCATCATTAAAAAAAAAAAAAATTATTTATTTATTTGGTTGGTTGCACCAGGTCTTAGTTGTGGCTCTCGGGCTCCTTAGTTGCAGCAGGCGGGCTTCTAGTTGCGGCATGCATGTGGGATCCCTGACCAGGGATCAAACCCGGGCTCCCGGCATTGGGAGCGCAGAGTCCTATCCACTGTGCCACCAAGGAAGTCCCCACCTTCATCATTTCGAAGTGAATGTCAGTGTCCTGTTTAATGCTTTTTGCCTTGAATTCATCTTCATGTGATATGAATAGACTGGTCCTTGATTTCGCTTGCATTTGCTTCATGTATCTTTGCCCATCCTTTTATTTCCAACCTTTCTGAGTCTCATAGATGAGTCATTCTCAGCCTTTGCAGTATATTGTAATCTCTTGAGGAATTTAAAACATATTGACACCTGGTCTTACACTCAAAGATTCTGATTTAGTTAATTTTGGATTCATCCTGGGCACTGAGATTTTTTAAGGTCTCCCCCTGACCCAACCCATGTGATGCTACTCTACTGTTCAGCTAAGCTTAAGGTATTTCTCCTACAGGTTGTGTATAGTTGTTTTTGGTTTTTAAAAACTGAGTATGTTAGAGACTTTTTTCCTTTAAGAGGTGAGTGTTATCTCATTTACATTTCTTCTTCTTTTTCTTTTTTTTTTTTTTTTTTTTTTGCGGTAAGTGGGCCTCTCACTGTTGTGGCCTCTCCCGTTGCAGAGCACAGGCTCCGGACACGGAGGCTCAACGGCCGTGGCTCACAGGCCTAGCCGCTCCGCAGTATGTGGGATCTTCCCAGACCGGGGCACGAACCCGTGTCCCCTGCATCGGCAGGCGGACTCCCAACCACTGCGCCACCAGGGAAGCCCTATTTTTCTTTTTTTAAAAAATTTATTTTATTTATTTATTTTTAGCTGTGTTGGCTCTTCGTTGCTGCGTGCAGGCTTTCTTTAGTTGTGGTGAGCGGCGGCTACTCTTCGTTGCGGTGAGCAGGCTTCTCATTGCAGTGGTTTCTCTTGCTGTGGAGCACGGTCTCTAGGTGCGTGGGCTTCAGTAGTTGTGGCACACGGGCTCAGTAGTTGTGGCTCGTGGGCTCTGAGCTCAGGCTCAATACTTGTGGTGCACGGGCTTAGTTGCTCTGCGGCATGTGGGATCTTCCTGGACCAGGGCTCAAACCCATGTCCCCTGCATTGGCAGGCGGATTCTTAACCACTGCGCCACCAGGGAAGCCCGAAGCCCCTCTTTTCTTTTTTTAACTGAAGTATGATTCACAATATTGGGTTAGTTTGAGATGTATAGCAAAGTGATTCAGCTATATATTTTTTTCAGATTATTTTCCATTTTAGGTTATTATAAGATATTGAATATAGTTCCCTGTGCTATACAGTAAATCCTTGTTGCTTATCTATTTTATGGATAGTACTGTGTATCTGTTAACCCCATACTCCTAATTTATCCCTTCCTGCCTCCCTTTCCCCTTTGGTAACTATAGGTTTGTTTTCTATGTCTTCTGTTTGTGAGTCTATTTCTGTTTTGTATATAGATTCCTTTGTATTATTTTTTATATTCACACATAAGTGATATATAATATTTGTCTTTGTCTGACTTAGTATGATAATCTCTAGGTCCATCCATGTTGCTGCAAATGGCATATTTCATTTTTTTTATGGCTGAGTAATATATATATACATACATACATACATACACCGCATCTTCTTAAGCCAGTCATTTGTCAGTGGACACTTAGGTCGCTTCCATGTCTTGGCTATTGTAAATAGTGCTGCTATGAACGTTGGGGTGCAGATATCTTTTCGAATTAGAACTTTTGTCTTTTCCAGATATATACCCACGGGATATACCCACAGGTGGGATTGCTTGATCATATGGTAGCTCTATTTTTAGTTTCTTAAGGAACCTCCATAGTGTTTTCTGTAGTGGCTGCACCAACTTACATTCCCACCAACAGGGTACGAGGGTTCCCTTTTCTCCACACCTTCTCTAGCACTTATTGTTTGTAGACTTTTTGATGATGGCCATTCTGACCAGTGTGAAGTAATACCACATTGCGGTTTTGTTTTGCATTCCTCTAATAATTAGCCATACTGAGCATCTTTTCATGTGCCTGTTGGCCATCTGTATGTCTTCTTTGGAGAAATGTCTATTTAGGTCTTCTGCCCATTTTTTTTATTGAGTTGTTTGCTTTTTCAATATTGAGCTGTATGAACTGTTTTTATATTGGGGACATTAACCCCTTGTCAGCTGCATCATTTGCTAATATTTTCTCCCTTTCCATAGACTGTCTTTTTTGTTAAGGGTTTCTTTTGCTGTGCAAAAGCTTTTGTTTGATTAGATCCCATTTATTTTTGCTTTTATTTCTTTTGCCTTGAGAGACTGATCTAAGAAAATATTGCTATAATTTATGTCCAAGAATATTTTGTCTATGTTCTCTTCTAGGAGTTTTATGGTGACATGTCATATATAGGTTTTTTTTTTTATAAGTTTATTTATTTATTTATTTATTTTTGACTGCGTTGGGTCTCTGTTGCCGTGCACGGGCTTTCTCTAGCTGCCGCAAGCGGGGGCTACTCTTTGTTGCAGTGCGTGGGCTTCTCATTGCAGTGGCTTCTCTTGTTGCAGAGCATGGGCTCTAGGCACTCCGGATTCAGTAGTTGTGGCTCACGGGCTCCAGAGCACAGGCTCAGTAGATGTGGCGCACGGGCTTAGTTGCTCTGCGGCATGTGGGGTCTTCCCAGACCAGGGCTCAAACCCGTGTCCCCTGCATTGGCAGGAGGATTCTTAACCACTGTACCACCAGGGAAGTCCCAATATATATAGGTTTTTAAACCATTTTGAGTTTATTTTTGTATATGGTGTGGGAGAGTGTTCTAATTTCATTGATTTACATGTAGCTGTCCAGTTTTCCCAGCACCAATTGTTGAAGTGACTGTCTTTTCTGCATTGTATATTCTTGCCTCCTTTGTTGTAGATTAATTGGCCGTAGGTGTGTGGGTTTATCTCTGGGCTGTCTCACTTACATTTATTTTAAAATACATATCTTTAATCCAGTCTTTTTTTTTCTGTTTTGTATGCTGCTTTTGTTTTCTGCCATTTGCTATCAGAGATTTATTATTTTTGTTTTCTCCTCTGTGTTATTTTGGACTAGATGTAGCCTGTATTTCATTATACTAGTAATTACTGTCATAACTTTATTTTTTAATTTTATTTATTTATTTATTTTTGTGGTACGCGGGCCTCTCACTGCCGCTGCCTCTCCCATTGTGGAGCACAGGCTCCGGACGCGCAGGCCCAGCGGCCATGGCCCACGGGCCCAGCTGCTCCGCGGCACGTGGGATCTTCCTGGACCGGGGCACGAACCTGCGTCCCCTGCATCAGCAGGCGGACTCTCGACCACTGCGCCACCAGGGAAGCCCTACTGTCATAACTTTAAATGATGGGCTGAAACTTATTGGCTTCAAAAAATAAGAGGTTATATAACTTTCCATATGAAAGATGAGGAAACCAGCACACCTTCACATGCCTCACTCTTTTCTCTTTTTTAAAATTGAGATATCATTGACATTTAACACTGTGTAAGTTTGAGGTGTACAGCATGCTGGTTTGATACATTTACATATTGCAATATGGTTAATACAGTAGTGTTAGCTCTCACCTTTATCATGTCACATAATTATCATTTCTTTTTTTGTTGAGAACAATCAAGAACTAGTCTCTTAGCAACTTTGAGGCTTATAACGCCTTGTTCGTTTCTCTCCCACATTCCTTAAATGTTTGCACGAATAGTTGGAGTCTTTTCTGTCTTTGAATTTCATTAACCTCGTCCAGATATATCTCAGTGTTGCTCATTCTCTCTGTATTTTTACTCTGAGGCCAGGAGAGTCCTTTTAACACATAAAGTTAGGTTTTCTAACATTTTGGAAGATTTTCTTAAGCCCTGTGTTTGAAAATTTTTTCTTGACCATTTGTTCTCTTTTCCTCTGGAGCACATCTTCCAAAATGATCTCCATTGTCTGCCCCCATAGCCATCATCTTATTGCTATTTACTTCTATCTTTCTCTCTTCTCCTCTGTATTCTGGGTTCTTTTCTCAAGCCTATCTTTTGTAGTTCAGGCTTGTTTTTTTTTGCTGAATTGCTGGGGTTTTTAGTTTTTAATGTACTTCAAAATTTTCTCTTCAATTTCTTCCCTTTACTTTTCATTGTTATCTTTCTTCTTTGATATATTGTTTCATATTTTTATGTCGTTCATCTCCTCTTCAATGTTTTTGAGGATGTAAGTTGTTCTCCAGTATCCTCTTATGTTTTGAAACATGCCTTCTTTACAAAGTACATTTTTCACCTCTCTTTTGATATCACAGTGCTTTTTTCTTCCTCCTCTTCCTTTCCATCCTCTTTATTTTTGCACAAGTTCCATGATAATACTCCCCTGTGCTACTTCTTTGAATGGGCTGAATTCTTTCTTGCCTGTTATTTACTCGTGAACAGGGCAGATGCATTCTTCTGGACTATCTTCTTCAATCATTTGGCAGTATTTCATTCTTCCCCTCAGTCTTCAACACAGAGGGCTGGATACTGATGATTTGTATTCTTTGTTCAGTTATTCAGCTTCTTGTGATGGTGGGAAGAGGGCACTGGGGCAGGTGGCAGCAGCGAATAGAATATCTTGTCTCCAGTCACTTTCCCTCCAGCTCAGTTGACTCCTTTGATTTTGGGGAGCACCCCTACCAGCCTCTGAGGGCTGTCCCTTCATGCACAGGATGTCGACCTATTTGCAGGATTCTAGAATTCAAAGGTGCTACTGTATCTGCCTTTAGATGAGGTGACTAACTGCAATCTTAGTTGGGTCTCTAGGACATGAGAGTGGAATTAGGAAATTTTCCTCCAAATGCAGTTGGAGACCTTTCATATGCTGTCAAAGAGAACTGCTACCCGTGCATGTTGGTCACCCATCCTCCTGTTTCCTTCATAAAACAAGGTGATCACACCCTCCCTCTGCTGCCCTCCCAAACCAGGGGACTTAAGTTCCCAGAAAGGGCCATATCTATAAGAGAAAGCTGCTCGGATGTCTGTTGTCCTAGGAGGTGTGCATGAACCCTGGCAAGCTATCTCAAAGACAACTTGTGTCCCAGCCCTTGCCAGCTGGATGGCTGGGCTGCCCCTCGCACATAGGGCATCTTCCTATTTTCATCCAGACTGCCAGACTCCATGTAGCCAAGTCATAACAGGGCTCTGGGCAGTGGGTCCAAGCTTGGAAGCTCTGGGGCCTGGAAAACAACAGAAATGACAGCTATACATAGAAGCAGGAGCAGATAAGTGTACATGAGAGGCGAGTGAAACTGAGATCCTTAATGGGTAACTGGGGCCCATGGGGGCGGCAGGGGCCGGGGTCAGGATCCAAGAGTTTGAGCCTGTGAGCAGAAGACAAGGAGAAGCCTAGAATCTGAGTCTAGCAGCCGTGCGTTAGGAATAAAACGGGAGGCCAGGTCAGGGGGCAGCGGTCATGAACTCAGGCACTGGATTGATGCTCTGGGTTCCACGATTACCGTGAGTTCCTTGACCTCACGTGTAAAGTGTGAATCATTAGGGCGCCCAATTTAGAGGGCTTTATGAGATTTAAATAAAATAATCCTTGTAAAGCACTTAGTGCAAGGTTTAGCCCAGTAAATATTCACTAAATGCTAGCTATGGTTGCAGAAGAAAAAGCAAGGAACTAGTGTTGGGAGCTGCTGCTTCAAGGTGGCAGCAGATCAGGCTGGGGAGGGCTGAGGGAACCATAACTGATGCCTGCGTGGAAGTACAAGGGACTAGAAACTTCCCTCCTGCCTGTTTTCCAGAAATTCATTGCACAACACACGAACCCCTTTCAAACCTGGATAGGCCTCACTGACAGTGATGGCTCCTGGAGATGGGTGGATGGTACAGACTATAGGCACAACTATAAGTAAGTGGCTTCTCCTTCTCTCTCCCTGTTAGTTTGGCCTGGGGATGGCCATCTGGTCTCTTCCCCCAGTACACTCCCACTCGTCCCTCAGGGACCAAGTTCTCCAGCCATCTTCCCCTCAGACTCCCAGACTCCAAGGCTGCAGCTCCTGCTCCCTCAACCGTCCAAGGCCATGCGTTTCTGAGGTGGGGATGAGGGTTGCTGGGATGAGGGGGCATCCAGAGCTGAGCTGTGTCCCGCCTTCCTAGGAACTGGGCTGCCACTCAGCCAGATGACTGGCAGGGGCACGAGCTGGGGGGCAGCGAGGACTGTGCTGAGATCCGGGGGGACGGCCGCTGGAACGACGATTTCTGCCAGCAAGTGAAACGCTGGGTGTGTGAGATAAAGCGGAACATCACCATCTAGGTGTCCTGACCTCCAGCAGACCTCTGACCTCCAGCAGACCTCTGACCTCCAGCAGACCTCTGACCTGCATCCTGCCTGCCTCCAAGTCCTCCACTGGGCATTTTGAAGAAAGGAAGAAGAGAGTCCTCAGAGGCGTGGGGAGGGGTTGAGGAGAGATAGAAGGGGGTGGTTGAAGAAGCTCAGACCTTGGGGAGACTGAGATCCCGCCTCCTTCTGAAAGTCACTGTAATTACTATTATAATTAATTACTATTATAATTACTATTATAATTACTATTATAATTTTTGGCCTCCTCAATGGATTAGGAAAAGGACAGATACTTGAAACTCTGTGTGGATTGGTTATTTGGAACTGGGAACTGTGGGGTACAAAGAAGAGGGAGGGAGAGGGTCTGGAAGAGAGAAAGCTTAAGTGCTAGACGGCTGTCCTTGACACCTAATCTTGAAGACATGGGTCAGGGAGGGGAGGGAAGAGGATTGAAACAGAGGAAGGCCCCGTGGAAGGCACTGGTGGGGGCGGGGAACTGGCTGGGCTGGGGCTGGAGGGTCTGCCCACACCCTGAGGGGTTCCCTGCAGTTGGGATCCCCTCCAGAAGAGGTTCCAGGGAACACACCTGCTCCACTGTCAGCCTGGGAGCTGTGAACTGGGCTGGCGAAGGTCAGTGACAAAGGTGTGCTAAGAGAAGGAGGATTGGTATGACCCCAGATAGACCTAGACGTGTCTCCAGATAGAAATGGTGTCTCCAACAGTCTCCACAGTGGGTAAACTGCACCTTCCAAGATCATTCTGAAATTGACCTTAAAAGAGTCTGTAATCAATTAGATTTTTTGGTTTTATTTTTATTACAAAAGTAATATATACTATTAGTTAAAAATGTTTCAAACACACACACACACACACACACTGGGAGTCTCCTCCTCTCACCCTTCCCACTTCTCCGCAGAGTTAACAATTTTCATGGATATTGTATTAGTCAAGGGTCTCCAAAGAAACAGAACCAATAGGATGTATATGTACCAATAGGAGATATATTGGCTCATGTGATTATGGAGGCTGACAACTCCTGAGTTCTGCAGGTGAGCTGAAGAGCCCCAAGGTTCCCATCTGAGTCTGAAGCCTCAAGACCCAGGAAGAGCCAATGTTTCCATGTGCCAGTTTGGAGAGGGTCAGGCAGGGAGACCTTTCTCTTACTCATGAGAGGGCCAGCCTTCTTGTTCTCTTCTTGGCTTCAACTGATTGGGTGAGGCCCACCTGCATTAGGGAGGGCAATCTGCTTTCCCAATTCAAATGTTCATCTCATCCAAAACACTCTCACAGACACACTCAGAATAATGTTGGACCAAATATCTGGGCACCCTGCACCCCAGTCAAGTTGACACATGAAAATGAACCATTACAGGGTTCCTGTCAGGATGTTTCCTGTGTATGTGCATATATGTGATACTACATGTCATTAGTAGCTTGTTTTTTCACTCTCCAGTGTCTCATTGATCCAATCTATGCTATTTCCTGAGAGGTTTTACTTCACTGAATTTAGCAGGGGTAGAGAATTCCAAAGTATGGATGTGCCATATATTATTTAATCATTCTCTGTGGTGGGTAAGTAGTTGCTATTTTTGTTTGTTTTCACATATAATGTTTCAAGCAATTTTTGTTTCTAAGCTTGTGCTGGGTCAAGACTTCCCAATTTTCAGCTGCAAATTTTTCTAGGACTTTTCCTTCAAAATGTATGCAATTGGCATTAAATTAAAAAATTATGACAGAAATAATACATACAATTTAAAGTCTTGTAGGGCTGGAAGCAGTTACAGGAACTGTTTCCTTCAGCCACTCCTGCTGCTTAGAGAAACCACTTTTAGTGTTTTAGCTGTTTCCCTTAGTGTTGACATTTGTACTTCTAAATAATATACACAAACTGATATCTCTTTATCAGTTGTAGACATTATTTAGTCACTTTTCATCACGTAGGTAGGCACAATTTTCCAATTTAGTCTATAGCAATTTTTGCTTAAATCCTAATTCAGAATCTGTGTCAGTTATGGCTGTGTCAATATTGTTAACTGCTGAACCAAGTAGTATAATCTGATTACATTTCCTTTCTTGCACAACTTTTGTTTCTTCTGAAGTTAATAGTTGAAAAATTTGCTTCATATTCTTTGAAACAATTGCAAAGTCTTCCTTAACTGTAAAAAGGCTGACAACATAATTTTCTGCACGTGCAAACTGGTCACATAGCCAGCACTTCAGTTGTGGTTTTTTCCTAGAGCCACCAGGGTGAATCCAAGTTTTATGGGGGCTGAAATGTACACAATTTTGGAGAGGCCTCCTTAGGAAAAAATACAAAATGATGAATACAAAATTAAGCATAAAATTGCTGTTTACTTAAGTTAGGAAAAAAAAGCTGAAAGCTACCGTAAACATCACAAAATACAGAAAACTGATATAATATTTTTAATAATCTTCCAACACACCTGCGAAATCCATTTTCCCCACACTTTTTGGCTGCATACTTATTGTTTACTTCTGCATGTGACAAAGGTGTTGTAAGGTGACTTTCCACAGAGAGAAGAGAAGGATAATTGAGGGTTTCCTCTAGCATGTTTCTTCTTTACTACTGATGTCAGTGCTTCAGGGAAGCTCATGGCCCACCTTCATGTCACCCCCAAGTGAGTCTACGCAGTGGATGCCAACAGTGCCCGTGAAAGCCATGCCTGGGCAGGTGAGCCAACCCTAAGGATGAATGATGTGACTGCAGAGCACATAGCAGGGTCCCTCTCCACTCAAGCCAAACCTGTATATCCACCCCAACTTCTTAGTTGGATTAAAAAAAGGCCACCTGACACAGAGGGAGAGGTGAAGGAGAAGTCGGAGTTAAAAGTGATGTGGTCATCTTAACTGGTTATAGTCAGTTATTTGTTTTTATAATTGACAAAAACTTCTGATCATGGCCTCGGGTGCCATGTAAGGGGCCCACAATCGGGCCTCGAGCTCAAGCTCCCTTAGGCTTCCTGTTGATCCACTTTTGTACCTTCCCCTCCCCCGTTCTCCCCCCCCCCCACCTCCCCCTGCCAGCAGTTTTCTTGGGACTTCCCGATAGTCCTGGGAAACCCCTGGACCGCCTCTTTCTTCTGGGCTGGATCCTCTCTTCCCTGGATCTGTGTGTTCTTTCTTGGTTTATCCCCTTGTTTTATTGAAGCATCCCCTCCAGTAGCTTCCTGGAAAAGGAAGGGACTTTTTTGGATAGCTTGATTGATCGTTTGTGGAAATATGGAATTCTAGGTTGAAAATGATCTCCCTTCACCATTTCATATGCCTCATCCCGTGTTTTCCATTTGCTATGTGCTGTGGAGAGAGCTGACCCTATTCTAGGCCTGATCCTTTGGATGGGAACCTTCCCCCTCTTTAGGATGTTCCCTTTAACCCTGAGGTCTGAAAATCACCACTGACGTGCCTTTGGTGCGGGCCTCGCAGTCACTATACCCGGTTCTCACAGGCTTCTTTCATCTGGGAGGGCGGGAAGGAGACGGTGTAACAGATGTGGTTGGGGCCCAGTGGTTGGGAGCCCAGTGGTTGGTCTTTGGGGCCATCAAGAGGATTCTGGTGCTACTTGCTTGAATTCTGCTGCTGGTGTCCCGCGCTGCGTTCCTCCCTGCCCAGTGTCCCTCGGGTTCATATGGAAAACCTCTGGAGAGGTTTGTCCACATCCTCACCTGCATTTGGTTGCTGTCACTATTTTTTTTTTTTCATCTTTAGCGCCATTCGAATAGGTGTGGTGATATATTACGGTGGTTTTAATTTGCATTTCCCTGATGGCTAATGTTGTGCGTCTTTTTGTGTGCTTATTTTCCATCCATATATCCTCTTTGACACAATGTCTCTTTATATCTTTTGCCCATTTTCTAATTGGATTTTCTTTTTCATTTTTTACTGTTGAGTTTTGAGAATTCTTTATATATTCTAATACTAGCCTTTGGTTGGAGATGGTTTGCAAACATTTTCTCCAAATCTGTAGTTTGTCTATCCTTTTAACAAAAACATTTCTAAAAAGACTGTGATAAATAAAATGTTGGCAAGCCCAATTAAGGAACTGAGAAAAGTGACATGACTACTTGAGATAGGAGGTTAAATGACACTTTTCCTGTTTTTATAGAAATTTGGCTGAATTCCCCAAACTGAGAATGATTGTTGGTAAGTGCTTATACATTTAAAGCAGAGAAGAACTGGGGGTTGGGGGAAATGGGGAGATATAGGTCAAAGGGCACAGATTTCCAGTTATAAGATTAACAAGTTTGGGGATCTAAGGTACAGCATGGTGATTATAGCTAACAATACTGTATCGTATACTTGAATGTTGCTAAGAGAGCAGATCTGAGATGTTCTCACCACAAAAAAGAAATGGTAAATATGAGGTGGGTTGGAAGTGGTAGCTAATACTATGGTGATAATCATTTTGCAATTTATAAATGTATCCAATCAACACATTGTATACCTTAAACTTACACAGTGTTATGTGTCAATTATATCTCAATAAAGCTGGAAAAGAAGGACTTCCCTGGTGGCGAAGTAGTTAAGAATCTGCCTGCCAATGCAGGGGACACAGGTTCGAGCCCTTGTCCAGGTAAATCCCACATGCTGTGGAGCAACTAAGCCCGTGTGCCACAGCTACTGAGCCTATGCTCTAGAGCCTGTGAGCCACAGCTACTGAGCCCACATGTCACAACTACTGAAGCCCACATGCCTAGAGCCTGTGCTCTGCAGCAAGAGAAGCCACCGCAATGAGAAGCCCCCGCAATGAGAAGCCCGTGCACCACAACGAAGTAGCCCCCATTCGCTGCAACTAGAGAAAGCCCGCACGCAGTGACAAAGACCCAACACAGCCAAAAATAAAAATAAATAAATAAATAAATATATTAAAAAACAAACAAACTGGAAAAGAAACCCAGAGAGGTGCTGAACGTAACTAGTCACAACTTACTAAGAGATGATAAAAAAGAAACCATTCTTCTTCCCAGCCTCTGTAAGTGAAGATTATTTCAAGGGAATTCTTAGATGTAGTGAGAGATTCAACACTTTTTTTCTCTCCATATCAGGGAGAGGAACGCTTCTCCATGCCCCATTGGCCAGATGATGGAGTCCAAAGGGAACCAATGCAGAGACTGGAGTTGTCTTCAAGGGGGTAAGACAGGTCTGTCACTACCAGGCCAGATAGTAGTTAAGCTGCACACTCTATTGGACTGCTATTTTAGAAGGGCAAGAAGAGTTTGCAGGGAGGCTGTGGATGTGTGCTGAGGAGTTTTGGAGTAACCATGGAGAAATAGACTCGTCCTTGACAGAAGTCTGAAGACATAAACCTGGGCTGGAGCTGCCCCATTCATCAATTGATTGGGTTACACTTGGTTGTCTGTCAGGGAACCTGTGAGCCAACTGGACCCTATGGATATCAAGGTTGAACCACCTAGAGAGGACCCTGCCCAAGAGGACTGCATGGCAGTGAGGCTGAAAGAGGATGTGGGTATACAGCTGCAATCTGGGGCAGGAACTAATGGTGACCATCACAGAGGGCAACGAGAGAGCTCGTCATCCTTGTGAAGAGCTGGTATGGTGCAGAGGGTCCCACAGGGGTCTCTGAAGCACCACACAAGTAAGGCCAGTGTTGGAGGCCTGCCATGAAGAGCAATTTGACCACCACAATAGCACCAGATCACAGAGCTCTTTTCCTTGAATTCTCCTCTCCGTTGCCCCAACCCTCAAGGATCAATGAAGAGAAGAGGAAAGAAAGAAAGGAGGAACCAAACAGTCCATGACTCCTGTCCTAGGTTCTCCAGAAGCAGATCTGAAATGAGGATCCCTATGAAAGTAATTCATTAGAAAGTGTTTTTAGGAAAATTAAGGATATGGGGGAACAGGATGAGGAAGAGAAGGACTTCTAGCAGGAGTATAATAGAAGTTGACCGTAAGATGAGGGTTCTTGTAAAAGTGATTCATGAGGAAGTGGCTTTAGGCAATATTAAGCAAAGTCCTGTGGTGGTGGTATAACAGGCTCAGTCCCACAGGGGAAGAATTGGGAAAACGCCAGTCACATCTCAGAGTTGTCTCAGTCAGAAACAAGGGATCTGGAGTATTTGAACTCTTGCATCCACAGTCATTGGTTAAGGGTGGCCTATGGTTGGCGAGAATGTAAATTCTAAGATATTTCCTGCTTTCTTTGTGCCCAGATGGAGCATGCTGTAGCAGCTTGAGGGCAGTCCACGGACAGACACACAGGTGCTGCTTGTTAAGAATAAAGTCATTTGCAAATGAAGCAACTGACAAAGGATTAATCTCCAAAAGTTATAAGCAGCTCATGCAGCTCAATAACAAAAAAACAAACAACCCAATCCAAAAATGGGCAGAAGACCTGAATAGACATTTCTCCAAAGAAGATATACAGACTGCCAACAAACACATGAAAGAATGCTCAACATCATTAATCATGAGACAAATGCAAATCAAAACTACAATGAGATATCATCTCACACCAGTCAGAATGGCCATCAGCAAAAAATCTAGAAATGGGGCTTCCCTGGTGGCACAGTGGTTGAGAATCTGCCTGCTAATGCAGGGGACACGGGTTCGAGCCCTGGTCTGGGAGGATCCCACATGCCGCGGAGCAACTAGGCCCGTGAGCCACGACTACTGAGCCTGCGTGTCTGGAGCCTGTGCTCCGCAACAAGAGAGGCCACGATAGTGAGAGGCCCGCGCACCGCGAGGAAGAGTGGCCTCCGCTTGCCGCAACTAGAGAAAGCCCTCGCACAGAAACGAAGACCCAACACAGCAAAAATAAATTAATTAATAAACTCCTACCCTCAACATCTTCTAAAAAAAAATCTAGAAACAATAAATGCTGGAGAGGGTGTGGAGAAAAGGGAACACTCTTGTATTGCTGGTGGGAATGTGAATTGGTACAGCCACTATAGAGAACAGTATGGAGGTTCCTTAAAAAACTACAAATAGAACAACCATATGACCCAGCAATCCCACTACTGGGCATATACCCTGAGAAAACCATAATTCAAAAAGAGTCATGTACCAAAAAGTTCATTGCAGCTCTATTTACAATAGCCCGGAGATGGAAACAAGTGTCCATCATTGGATGAATGGATAAAGAAGATGTGGCACATATATACAATGGAATATTACTCAGCCATAAAAATGAAATTGAGCTATTTGTAATGAGGTGGATAGACCTAGAGTCTGTCATACAGAGTGAAGTAAGTCAGAAAGAGAAAGACAAATACCGTATGCTAACACATATGTATGGAATTTAAGAAAAAAAATGTCATGAAGAACCTAGGGGTAAGACAGGAATAAAGACACAGACCTACTAGAGAATGGACTTGAGGATATGGGGAGGGGGAAGGGTAAGCTGTGACAAAGCAAGAGAGAGGCATGTATATATACACTACCAAATATACATATACATATGTATATATACATATATATGTATATGTATACATATATACATATGTATATATGTATATATATATGTATATACATATACATATATACACTACCAAACGTAAGGTAGATAGCTGGTGGGAAGCAGCCACATAGCACAGGGAGATCAGCTCGGTGCTTTGTGACCGCCTGGAAGGGTGGGATAGGGAGGGTGGGAGGGAGGGAGACGCAAGAGGGAAGAGATATGGGAACATATGTATATGTATAACTGATTCACTTTGTTATAAAGCAGAAACTAACACACCATTGTAAAGCAATTATACTCCAATAAAGATGTAAAAAAAAAAAAAAGAATAAAGTCACATTGGAAACCAGTGTGCTTGAAAAGAGTGAAGGAATCTGAGCAAAATCCGGATAGTGTCTGCTGCAGCCAGGCCACTGCAGATCCTGAGTTGGTGCTGTATAAAGCTTTAATTGGATGCAAGTTTGTTTTGTTTTGTTTTGTTTTGTTTTGTTTTTTTCGGTACGTGGGCCTCTCAGTGTTGTGGCCTCTCCCGTTGCGGAGCACAGGCTCCGGACGCGCAGGCTCAGTGGCCATGGCTCATGGGCCCAGCCGCTCTGCGGCATGTGGGATCTTTCCGGACCAGGGCACGAGCCCATGTCCCCTGCATCAGCAGGCGGACTCTCAACCACTGCGCCAGCAGGGAAGCCCTGGATACAAGTTTAAAGCTTAGTTTTATTTTAGACTGCACTTTAGAGACCTGAAATTAAGACTGATCTTATAGCTGAATATACAGGAAAGAAAAAATCCGAGAAAGTCTATTTAGTAACAGTGGAATGACAGTATATGATGCCCTTAATCAGGTTGAGGAATTTCCCTTTTATTTCTAGTTTTCTATTTTATTTATTTATTTGATTGACTGATTGATGGCTGCTTGTAGTTTATTTTCCACTTGGTGCAAGGCACAGGGTTGTGGGGTATCAGGAAGGCTCTCATGTGTCTTGGATAGTAAAGAGTAGGATTCTCTCAACTTCCTTTTTAGTGTTTTGGTGTTTTGGTATTAAAAACCCAACTGCTTCCACTGGCTGCAGCCTGCTTAGCTCGGGGAGGGGAAGGGGGTGGGGGTGGGGTTAGCTCTGATGAACCTAGTGCCTTGGAAGAAAGCCTGGCAGCTGGTGGTGGCCACTCAGGACGAGGGGGGCAGCAGTTGGTTTTGCCAGGCTGGCCACCAGGCTGCTGCTTCCACATGGCTTCCCGAGCCAGGTCACAGCTGAACATACCTGTGGAGGTCTGGGCAGATTCCAAGTGCTCTGTGGCCATGAATGCGAGAGTGGACTTCCCGAAAAAGAAGCTAGCCCACCAGTGTCCCGGGTCGGCTCTGGGGAGACTGGGGTGGTGAGAGATGGTTTCCCCAGGGTACTTGGCACTTCCGCAGGAGCTGTTACTGGAACTGGAACCCAGGTGGTGCTGGTATTAGTCGTGGATGGCCACCAGAGAGACACTGGAGGGGATGACTGACATGCTCTTGCTTGTGGGCTGGTGGAAACCTTGGCGGCAACCCCTCGCGGGCCTTGGTGAGCAGTCGCGGACAGTGGGGACCGGGCCACTAGGCCACGGAGCCCATCTGCACAGGAAACCAAAGGTGGCTGCTCCACTATCCAGAAGCACGGGGCGCGTACGTGTGGACGCTCCCCATTATATGGCGGCATGGCCCAGCGCCCTGCAAAGCCCCATTGCTGAGAGTTTTTTTAAAAATCATGGTTGGGGACTTCGCTGGTGACGCAGTGGATAAGACTCCATGCTCCCAATGCAGGGGGCCTGGGTTGGATCCCTGGTCAGGGAACTAGATCCCACATGCATGCTGCAACTAAGGAGTCTGCCTGCTGCAACTAAGACCAGGGGCAACCAAATAAATAAATATAAAAAAAATCATGGATGGGTATTGAATTTCATCTAATGCTACTCTGAATGATTGATATGATTACATGGATTTTCTTCTTATATTGTTAATATAGTGGACTACATTGATTTTTGAATATTGAGCCAACCTTGCAGTCCTGCAACAAACCTCATTTGGTCATAGTGTGTTATACTTTTTGTTTATTGCAAGATTCAAACTGCTAGTATTTTGTTGAGGATTTTTATATTCATGGTCATGAGAGATGTTGGTCTGTAGTTTTCTTCTCTTGTATTATCTTTGTCTCACTTAGTAGCAGGGAAAATGCTAGCTTAATAAAATGAGTTGGGAAGGGTTCCCTCCTTTTCTATTTTTCTGGAAAGGATTACATAGAATTGGTGTTAGTTCTTTTTTAAGTGTTTGGTAGAATTCTCTAGTTACACCATTTAGGCCTGGAGATTTCTTTTTTGGAAAGTTTTAAACTATGAATTCAATTTCTTTAACCGTTATGGAACACTTCAGTTAATTTATTTCATCTTAGGTAAGTTGTGGTAGTTTGTGGGTTTTGGAGAATTGAATAATTTCATTTAAGTTGTTAAAATTTTATGCATAGAATTATTCATAATGTTCCTTTATTATCCTTTTAATCTCTTCTGAGTGTATAGTAATATCCCTTCTTTTATTCCTGATATTAGTAAATTAATATAAAATTAATTTGTTCCTTTTTTTTTGGTCAGTCTTGCTAAAGGTTTATCAATTGTATTGATCTTTTCAAAGAATTAGCTTTTGGTTTCACTGATTTTTCTCTTTGTTTTTCTGTTTTCAATTTTATTGATTTCTGTTCTTAGCTTTATTATTTCCTTTCTTCTGCTTGCTTTGGGTTTATTTTGTTCTTTTTCTAATTTCTTAAAATGGGAACTTAGGTTGTTGACTTAAGATCTTTCTTCTATTTAGGATAAGCATTTAATGTTGTAAATTTCTAAGTATTTTTTTAGCTGCATCCCACAAATTTTGATATGTTTATATTTTAATTGTAGTAATTTCTCTTGAGACTTTCTCTTTGATCCATGGATTATTTAGAAATGTGTGGTTTAATTTTGGGGATTTGGAGATTTTTAAATTATCTTTTTGTTATTGATTTCTAGTTTAATTCCATTTTTATCTGAGGCCTTATGTTATAAAATTTTAACTTGTACCAATTTGTTAAAGTTTGTTTTATGATCCATGATATGGTGTATCTTGGTGAAAGTGCCATGTGAACTTGAAAATAATGTGTTTTCACTATTGTTGGGTGGAGTGGTCTATAACTGTCAATTAGGTCTAGTTTGTTGATGGTATTAAGTTCTATATTTTTATGTCTACATGTTTTATTACTCAGAAAGGAGTGCTGAAGTTTTCAACCATAATGGTGGATGTGTCTCTTTCTCTTCATTTCCTTCAGTTTTTGTATCATGTATTTTGAAATACTGTTGTTAAGTGTATATACATTTAGGATTGTTATGCCTTATTGGTGAATTAACCCTTTTATCTCGTAATGTTCATCTTCATCCCTAGTAATTGGATTTGCTCTGACTTTTACTTTGGTATTAATATAGCCACTCCAGCTTTCTTTTGATTAGGGTTTGCCTAGTTATCTTTTTTTTTTTTTTTGCGGTACGCCGACCTCTCACCGCTGTGGCCTCTCCCATTGCGGAGCACAGGCTCCGGACGCGCAGGCTCAGCGGCCATGGCTCACGGGCCTAGCCGCTCCGCAGCATGTGGGATTCTCCCAGACCGGGGCACGAACCCGTGTCCCCTGCATCGGCAGGAGGACTCTCAACCACTGAGCCACCAGGGAAGCCATGCCTAGTTATCTTTACCCATATTTTAATTTTAACCAATTTATATCATATTTGAAGTGAGTTTCTTGTAGACAGCATATAGTTGGGTCATTTAAAAATCCATTCCCTGCCTTTTCATTGATGTGTTTAGACCATTTACATTTAATGTCATTATTGATATTTTTGCATTTAGATCTACCATGATTTGTTTTCTGTTTCTTCCCTCTGTTTTAAATTCCTCTGTTTCCAATTTCCTGCGTACTTTTGGGTTATTTAAACATTTTTAATTCTCCATTTTAATTTTTCTATTGTGATTTTGACTATATCTCTTTAAAAAATTAATTAATTAATTTTATTTTTGGCTATGTTGGGTCTTTGTTGCTGCACGCGGGCTTTCTCTAGTTGTGGCGAGCGGGGGCTACTCCTTGTTGTGGTGCACGGGCTTCTCATTGCGGTGGCTTCTCTTGTTGCAGAGCATGGGCTCTAGGTGCATTGGCTTCAATAGTTGTGGCACGTGGGCTCAGTAGTTGTGGCGCACAGGCTTAGTTGCTCCACAGCATGTGGGATCTTCCTGGACCAGTGCTCAAAGCTGTGTCCCCTGCGTTAGCAGGTGGATTCTTAACCACTGCCCCACCAGGGAAGTCCTTGACCGTATCTCTTTGTGTAGTGTGAAAAAATTGGTTGCTCTAGGAATTACAAAATACATACTTAACTTTTTACAGCCTACCTAGAATCAATGCTTTATTATTTTAATGGAATACAGAAACTTTACCACTGTAAAGATCCTTTATTTCTTCTCTGTTATAGTCTGAATTGTGTCTCCCCTAAAATTCATATGTTGAAGCCCTAATCCCCAGTACCTTAGAATGTGACTGTTTAGGGGGATAGGGCCTTTAAGGAGGTGATTAAGTTAAAATTAGGCTGTTTGGGTGGGCCCTAATCCAATCCGACTGGTATCCTTATAAAAAGAAGAAAATTGGACATACAAAAAGAGGCACCAGGGATGTGCATGCACAGAAGAAAGATCATATGAGGACACAGTGAGAAGATGGCTATCTGTAAGCCAAAGAGGGAGACCTCAGATGGAACCAAACCTAATAACACCTTGATCATGAACTTCTAGCCTCCAGAACTGTGAGAAAATTAATTTCTATTGTTTAAGGTACTCAATCTGTAGTAGTTTGTTATGGTAGCCCTAGAAAACTAAAACACCCTCTTTATGCTACAGTTGTCTTATATTTTAAATCTACATACCTTGAAGACCCCAGTAGGCAATGTTACTTTTTTTCTTTGTTTTTAACCATCAAGCATATTTTATTTTATTTTTTAAAATTTTATTGAAATATAGTTGATTTACAGTGTTGTGCAAGCATATTTAAATGTCTCAAGAAGAGATCAAGAATCTATTATTTTACCAAGACATTTACCATTTCTGTTACTCTTCATCTGTGTTTTCTTCTGGTGTCATTTCCTTCCAGTCTGAATAGCTTCCTTTAGTCATTCTTTTAGAGTAGATCTGCTAACATTAAATTTTCTTAGCTTTCTTTCAACTGAGAATGTTTTTACCTTAATTTCTGAAGGATATTTTCACTGGACATAGTATTCTGGTTGATAGTTCTTTCCTTTCACCATTTGAAAAATGTGCCATTTCCTTCTGGCCTCAATTTCTAATGAAACTAGTTTCAGCTGTCATCAGAATCCTTCTTCCCCTGTAGGGGGATGCTTTTAAGATCTTTTACTTGTCTTTTATTTTCAACAGTGGTGTTTGGAGGGCATATTTACATGTTTTTGAAATATATAATCCTGTCGCAATATATTGGCTCATAATAATAACAAACCATGCATCTGTTATTATGTATGTTTTGTTTTATTAAATTTCTGAAATGTTTAGTATTGCCCTATTGATAAAGAAGATTCTCCAAGTATTAGCAGATTAACTCATTATCACTTCAATAATGTAAATATAGCATTGTTAAATTTTTGGAATAACGTGATTTCAGTAATTCCTGAGAATTTCCTAGAATTCTGATTTCTTGCTCCTGAATCCTAAAGATTAATATCCGTCAGACATTTGGAAACACCAGCTAGACCTGATAACATGATAAGCTGCGTTGTGTTTCTGGATAGCAAGGTATAATACTACAAATATATCAGTCCTTCCAGAAATTATATGTAAACATAATGCAATTTTTTTTTTTTTTTTTTTTGCGGTACGCGGGCCTCTCACTGTTGTGGCCTCTCCCGTTGCGGAGCACAGGCTCCAGATGCGCAGGCTCAGCGGCCATGGCTCACGGGCCCAGCCGTTCCGCGGCATGTGGGATCTTCCTGGACCGGGGTACGAACCCGTGTCCCCTGCATCGGCAGGCGGACTCTCAACCACTGCGCCACCAGGGAAGCCCCCATAATGCAATTTTGATCTGAATGCCAGTAAACTTTTTTTGGAACAGGACAAAATAACTTTAATGTTCATATAGAAGAACAAAAGTCTAAGCATATATAAGATTTATGGTTAAGAAATTGTGAGAGGTCACTTTAATCTGCTAAAATCAAATCAGTATGATATTAGCACAAGAAAAGAAATTAAATCAATGGAACATACTACAAGTCCAGAAATATATACAAATATAGTTAGGAATTTAATATGTGACAAAAGTCTCATTTTAATTCATTGGGGGAAAATATAAAATATAATATAGTTTATAAATCAGTTATTCATTTGGAATAAAACAAAGCCAGACTGTTGTCTCAAGCCCTATACAGGAATAATAAACCCTAGATGGATCAATTATTTAAATGCAAACATTAATCATTACAAATATTAGAAAGAAAATTTGGAAAATGTATAAAATTGGGATAGGAAGCTCTTTCTAAACAAGGCTAGAAATCCAGAAGCCATAAAAGAAATGGCAATCCTTTTTGATTACGTAAGAATCAGGGGGGAAAACATCATGCCAAAAGGCATTATGCTTTTAATATCCCACTGAGACGTCCTGGACAATAAGGTGAAATGAGGCACAATTCCACAGTCTATCTTTTCTAATATTCGACAAAATGAGCAAAGTTACCACCATTTACCACCTTTACAAACAACCAAAGTTACTCGAGCAATATCCAAACGTGAGAAGTTTTCAAACATCTGATATCAACTTTGCAAACTGGAGATCTCAAAACAAAAGATATAAATTTAGCATCTTTAAGATTTAATCATTTGTGTGCTGATTCTCTGGGATTTTAAAAGTAGATAATCATATCATTTACCAGTTATGACAGCTTTCTTTCAGTCCTCATGTGTTTGATTTGTCTTGTCTTTCTTCACTGGGACAGTCTCACAAAGAACTGGGGAGAGTGAACATCCTTTATCTAGCTCTAAAGAAATGCTTCTTTTTGCTCTACTTCTGGGAAATTTCCTCAACTTTTTTCTTCCAGGTCTTCTACTAAGTCATTCAATTAGATTATAATATTTTTTACTTTCCCCTAGTGTACTTATGTGTATATACTTTGATAATATAAAACAATTAAAAAAGAAATACCAGAACCTCCCCCAGAGCTGAATGACATAGATCTCAAATGGAAATGGATCTCAAATTCTCTGCACAATGGGTCAAAAAAGGCCCATACCTAGTCCCATTACTATGAATTTCAGAGTATCATGTAGAACAATAAGATAATAAAAGCTTTCCAGATAAGAACTTTTGAAGGTAATCACTGAAAGAATAGAAACAAGGTGCATAATTTCTAAACCATTAGAAGAAAGAAAATGCAAGAAGAAATAACAAATCTGTCAAAGTCAGGAAAGAAAAAAGACAACATAGTATGGTAGATTGAAAACATGAGATTATATGGTAGGAATAAATCCAAAAGGCCCTAGGATTGCCCCCTGCCTTTGGCTTCAGGTTGAGGTCCAGAGGAGTGGAGGGAAGGTTACCCAGGAGGAGCGGATTCCCCTAAGACAGCCTGCCACCATTTAAAGGTTTGTTGGTGAAGGTGGGAATAAATGAAAATCCTTATACATGGTCGGGGAGAAAATAAATTGGTGATGTCTTTTCAGAGCAGTTTGACAATATCTTATACATGGTCGGGGAGAAAATACATTGGTAATGTCTTTTCAGAGCAGTTTGACAGTATCTGTACAATTAAAAAATTTAAGATAGTTGTGTCTACTCAGCAATTCTACTTCTAGATATTTAACCAAGAGAAATATCTGCTTCTTAGCACAAACAAGTATATATAAGCCTATTCACGTCAACATTATTTATAAAAGCCAAAGATACAAGCATCTCAAAATGCATCACCAAGGGAATCATTAAATGAAGTCTGGAAATCTGTACTCTGGAACACCATGCAGCCGTTAAACTGGAGGTGGGCAGCCACATGAGAAAATCCTCAAGACCCATTTTTAGGCAGAAGCATGTTACAGAGAAAATTCTGTGTTTAAAAAAAAAATTCTCTACTTATGTGCGTGTATTCTTATAGGTATATAAATATATCTGAAAAGACACATCAAATTTCTATTTCTGGGCTCGGGGGCTGGAAATTGGATAAATTTCTTATTTTACTACCTTTCCCTGACCTATCATGCCTGAGCTACAGGTGAGGATACACCTTAAATCAGTGACCAATATGGTGCCCTCTCCCCCACAGCCATGTACACGACTAAGAGACAGAGAAGGGTAGTGTCTCTTACCTGGCACCTAATAACCCACGTAAAGACTTTTTCCTTTTCATCTGCACAATCTGGGATCATTGGATTTTGGAAGTTCTAGTGCCCAAGGAAAGAACCCACCCACCAGGGAACACACCTTTGGTTCTGTTTCAGTTTGAAGATGAGATTGAATCCTGGCTGATTTGGGCTCCTCATTATACCACTAGGTAGGGGATATGGGAAATTGTACTTTTGGGGGTGACTGATTCTTATTAAGAAGGGAAATAGGTCTGTTGCTTCACGATGGGGAAAAAGAAGACAGAGCCTGGAATTCATGAGACTCTGGGGTGCTAGATAGCACTCACATGTCCAATAATATAATGGTCAGTGGTGCATTGTGGTGACCCAAGATAGACAGGACCATAAGGACTTGGATGCTGCAGAAATGAAGTTTGGGGTCACCCCACTCGGTAAAAGAATCCTGACCAGCTGAGGTGCTGGGAGAGGGTAAGGGATCATGGAAAAGGTAGTGGAAGAAGGAAGCTATGATTGTCAACCATGAAAGAAGTCTCAGAGACAAAAGGGAAAAAAAAAAGGTTACTTGCAAGGAAGTTGTAAGGGCATGACTAATCATTAATTTTTATATTTAATTTTTTCTTACTATAAAAATTTAAATCCCACTTCAGATCAAAGAAAGAACTTTCTCTGGAATCATCGCTGAATGTATATTTAA
Source organism: Leucopleurus acutus (assembly GCF_964270905.1). NCBI lineage: Eukaryota > Metazoa > Chordata > Mammalia > Artiodactyla > Delphinidae > Leucopleurus > Leucopleurus acutus. The sequence goes on along the minus strand of NC_139161.1, from coordinate 51,560,182 downwards.
CTAAATTCTCATTTGTTGTGCTCTTTTGTGCATGGGTTCCTAGGAAGATAAAGACAAATGTCTGTTTCAGACCTGTTTAACATGTACATATCATGATTGATCATGTAAACAATATGAGCCTGTGTGTCACAATTTTTAAGATTGAATAACAATATGGATAATAAATATATTCACAAGGAATGAGTACCAGGGATATAAATTAAACTGCTTAGCTGAAACTAAAAAAAAAAGTTGTAAGGGAATCAGACTTTGGGAGGACAGGCTTACCAAAGAAAACCACACCAGGTATTCAAAGGAAAATACTGCACAATAACCAGTTTTAACAAGTTTTCATCAGTCTGCTCCTGATGGCAAAACAGAACTTCTCTCACATGATTAGCCTGTGCACAAAAGGTCATGAGAGATCTTAAGGCATCAGCATTACAAAGGCAGGGAGAAAGTTGTTTTTCCTAGAGAGTCAGCAATTTATGGGAAATGCTCAAAGTTTCATTTATTTTTGGGACTAGAAGGAGAACTGTTTTGTGTGTGTATGTAAAATCCACGTGCAATTTATCAGCAAAAATCCTGTCAATTCTACCTTCACAGTATTTCAGAATCAAAACATTTCTCACCACCACCAAGCACAAACCACCATCATCTCTCACCCAGCTATTACAATGGCTCTTATTATTATTTAAAAAAATTTTCTTGGAGTATAGTTGATTTACAATGTTGTGTTAGTTTCAGGTGTACAGCAAAGTGATTCAGTTATACGTATATATATATTCGTTCTCTTTCAGATTCTTTACCCATATGGGTTATTACAGAATGTTGAGTAGAGTTCCCTGTGCCATACAGCAGGTCCTTGTTGGTTATCCATTTTATATATAGTAGTGTGTGTTTGTTCATCCCAACCTCCGAATTTGTCCCTCTCCCCGACTCTGGGTTGCCACTCTGGTCACGGTTCATGAAATTCACAACACAGTAGTCACATTGTTACAGTTTAAATGTAAATCAGTTCACTCAGTCCTCTGCTCTGACCCCTCCTCCAAAGCCTGCCCCTCTTAAGGGTAAAAACAAATCCGTGACAATAGCCTACAGGCCCTGAAGAATTGGAGCTCCAGGTTTTCCCGCTATGATTCATCTACTTCTCCCTCACCTCTTTCAGACTTTTGCTCAGATAATCATCTTCCCAGTCTAGGCTGTTCTTGACATCCTAGTTTAGCCTGTTAAAAATTGACCTTATTTTACCTACTTCCTTGCTATATTTTCTTCCACAGCACTTATCACCGTGTGACATTATATATATTTTACTCAATATATTTTTATTATTATTAATTTTTATTTATTTATTTTTGGCTGCTTTGGGTCTTCATTGCTGTGTGCAGGCTTTCTCTAGTTGCAGTAAGCGGGGGCTACCCTTCATTGCAATGTGAGGGCTTCTCATTGTGGTGGCTTCTCTTGTTGCGGAGTGCGGGCTCTAGGCTTGTGGGTTCAGTAGTTGTGGCACGCAGGCTCAGTAGTTGTGGCACGCAGGCTCAGTAGTCATGGCTCACGGGCTCTAGAGCACAGGCTCAGTAGTTGTGGTGCACGGGCTTAGTTGCTCTGTGGCATGTGGGATCTTCCCAGACCTGGGATCGAACCCATGTCCCCTGCACTGACAGGCGGGATTCTTAACCACTGTGCCACCAGGGATGTCCCTATATTTTGCTCATTTATTCTGTTTATCTGTCACCCACTAGAATATAAGCTCTGTGACCAGGGCCTTTTTTACCTGTTTGTTTACTTCTGAAGGATATGTTTCTTCAAGGTTTCAAAAAAGCCAGACCAAAAGGTACACAGCAAGTCAGTATGGCCTTGGCACCTGGGAAGGGAGTCTTATCATCAAAGGAGGACCAGCATTGGCATCCCAAGAAAAGGGGCATTTAATCTTTATTTTAACATGGACATTCTTTACTTCTGGTCAGTGTATGCTTTCCTTTACTAATTAAAGCAGATGTACAGTGTGTGTGTGTGTGTGTGTGTGTGTGTGTGTGTGTGTGTGTTTAAGGGCCATTTATTTTTACTTTAATTTTGGCTGCATTGGGTCTTCGTTGCTGTGTGCAGGCTTTCTCTAGTTGTGGCGAGCAGGGGCTTCTCTTGTTGTGGAGCACAGGCTCTAGGCACACGGGCTTCAGTAGTTGTGGCTCTTGGGCTCTACAGCGCAGGCTCAGTAGTTGTGGTGCACAGGCTTAGTTGCTCCGCAGCATGTGGGACCTTCCTGGACCAGGGCTTGAACCCGTGTTCCCTGCATTGGCAGGCAGATTCTTAACCACTGTGCCACCAGGGAAGCCCACAATGTATATTTGATAGGCCACAAACAGGCTGTTTTAGTTAGCATAAAATTCAAGTTAGCTCATGAAAAAGCCAGAATGACTTCCCCATACCTCAATATGTGAAAATTTCTTTTATCAACACCCAGTAAATACTTGTTGAATGGATGGGTAAATGCTTGGATGAGTGAATGGAGAAACATACCATGTTCTTTGTGAGAAAGATTCAATAATCTTTAATTCAATAATAATCAATAATTCAATAATAAGCAAAAATGTTGATTATCCCCAATTAAGGTGTGAAACTAATACAGTACTGGGGTCGACACAGAGATGAGAGACCCAGACCCCGCTCCCAGGAAGGACTTGCTGCCCAGTTGTGGGGAGTGTAACCTGTGCACACAGCTACCTCCCCTGAGGTCTCACCCCTGCTGCGGTGGCAGCATCTGGTGACTGAGCAACGTCAGGTAATAAAGGCCCTGGTTCAGCCCAGTGATGGGCAGCTCTGACAGGCGGTGCAGTTGGGTTGGCTAAAGCTTTGTGGGGTCTTTGCATCTGTTTAACTTCTTCCTCTGCCCCCTCCTCTTCTTTCCCCATCCTTTCACAGATGTGGATCCCTAATAAATAGACTGCACCCCAGATTGGCTTCCAAAAACCCAACCTGTAACAAATACTAATTCAAATACCAAATAAATACAAGCAAAGCAAGAAAACAAAACGAAACTGGAAACAACCTAAATGTTTATCAATAGGGAAAAGCTTAGTCAATAAATTATGGCACAGATTATGAAATGAGATGAAGATGAAAAATGAATAAAGGACATTTTATGAACTGATATGGTAAAATGTTCCTGATACATTGTTAAATGAATTTTAAAAAGCAAGTAGCAGAACACAATCCCATTTAATTAGAAAATAGAAACTGAAATGTATTTGCTTTCCTTCCTCCCCTTTTAAGACACTAAGAATCTTTCTTAACTGTGAAAAGATTGTGTGTGTGAATTCAGAGCAGCCCCCTTAAAGGGATTTACAGAGTTGACAGGATTAAATTGAATCCCTTTCGTGAGGACAGTGTATGTGGAGAGAGCCCAGGCTAGTGTGTCCGGCAGCACTGGGCTGGAAATCTGGCTCTTTTGCTTACCAGGGGTGAGATCTTGGGCAAGTCACACAATGGCTCTGACCCTAAGTCTATCATCCAAAATTCCTCCCAAGGTTCTTGTGGAAATTGAATGGTTAGTGCAAGTGTCTGGCACAATCCTCATCAGATTTGCGTGCTCAATAAATTCTGTTCTTTCCCCTGGCTTCTCCCCTCCCATTCCGGCCAGGAAATCCTACTCTCCACCACCCGCTTCCCTCCTTCCGAGCGAAGTGAAGAGAGCTGGCCAGAGCTAGGGGAGCATGATGGCTGAGGCCCCAGAGGAAGCTCAGATGCCAGGGACCCCAGGTCAGGATTGAGCGAGAGCAGAGCAATGGGCTCCTCTGGACTCGGGTTTGCAGTGATGGAGACACCAAGGATTCTGAGGTCTTCAGATGCAGGAAGTGAAAGGAGGTGTGGGGCAGACTGCACCTCTGTTTCCTTCTGGTCCAATGCTTCTCTCCCAAATGATAAAATTGAGGAAGTCATGGGAACTCAAAAGAAGCGGAAAGGGAGTAGACACTCCCTGCAAGAGGAAAGCAGAGCTGGCCCCGTATCCAGCTGCCCTGTGCACACCACGTCTGCCTGCATTTTGATTTCAATTCCATCCTGTTATTTACTGCCCCAATCAGGGAAACGGGAGATTCCCAGATTATAGACTCTTGGTCTTTCAGACACAAAGACCAGCAGGTCTCCAGTCACTTAGGTGGCTCCTCCTTCAGTCACCTCCATCCCAACTCTGCAGGACTTAGTTTTTTCCAGCTCTGCTCACCGCTGCACAAAGAACTCAAGAATCATAGCCTCTGGACTTTTCACAGGTAACCAGGTTGGGGATGCAGGTAAGACTAAGGGGGCAGGGAGGATGTCAGAGAAAGCAGGGAGAGGGGACTGTGGGTCTTAGGTGAGACTGAATGGGAAGATATATAAGGGGGCAGCTTGGGGATTTAATGACCGAGCAGAGATTTTAGACTCTCTTCCCTTCACTGGATGCAGATTGAATTGTGGCAGCCACAACCTCAGTCACAAACTGAGACTCACACTCAACCCCTTCTCTAGCCCAGTTCCAGCCCTGTCTTCAGCCCCCACTCCAGTCGAACCCCATACCAACCCCAGTTCCTCCTTTAACCCCAATGGCATCTTCACCCCCAGAGTCAGCTTGAACCTTTGTGGGTTTTTTGGCCGTGCACTGTGGCACACGGGATCCTAGTTCCCCAACTAGGAATTGAACCTCTGCCCCCTGCAGTGGAAGCGGGGAGTCCCAACAACTGGACCGCCAGGGAAGTCCCAAGTCAGCTTGAATCTTAACACCAGCCCCCACCCAAGCTTGAACCTCAACTCTCTCCTATTTCCAACTTCAGCACCAAGCTTAGGTCCAGCTCCATCCATGGCTTCAACATGAGTACTGACCCCAATCCTAGCAGGAGACGCAACCTCGATTCCAGCTCCCAGTGTTAGACCCAGTCCTAGCAATACATTTAGCTCCAACTTTACCTGCACTGTCAACCCCAAACTCAACCTGACCCTAGCTCAAAGCCCAATCCTGACCCCACTTCTGACCTCAGCTGCAAAGCCAAGCCCATCCCCCGTTGCTAGCCTTGACCCTGGGCTTCTTCTCAACCCTCATCTCTTCCCTTATCTCCAGCCCTGCACTCGGGTCTTACCTGGTCCCAGCCTCCATCTTTATCCCAGCTCCTTGCCCAGCCTGGCCGCTGGCCCTGCCTCTACTTCAGCTCTGACAGCCTCAGAGGCCGTGTTAGTCCAAACATGTCAGTGAAGTATGAAGACCTCCAGTACTTGGAGAGTGAAGGGAAAAGCCAGGGGTTTACAGATGGTAAGATGAATGGGGAAACGGTCTTTCCTAAAATCTCCTCTGAATATGTTTAGAAGGATTTCTGCTGTCGTGTCATGTCTGCACCTCTACCGTATGTACTGGTGGGGTCTCTCACTCTGAAGGGGAGGCCCCAGCCTCTGGGGACCCCAATAAAAACACGATTCAAGGTCCACAGCAGTCCTGGCTTCCTGTGCTCTGGGGAAGGGCATGAGAGTAAACCCATTTTCTTTCTCTCTCTCTTTTTTTTTTTTAATTTTGCCACTTAAAAGATTTACTGGCTATTTATTGTAGCTATTATTATTATGGACACATCCAGGAATAACAAAACATAGACCCAGATTAATTACACTGAAGGAAATTGCTAATATTGTCTTTTAAAACCATTGCAGCCATAATGATTGTTACCTCCCAGCCTGGGCATGTTAAAAGCACCTAGTGTACATTTTCCAGAATTTTATTTTTCCTTCTTTTATTTCCAAAGTCTTTATTTTAAATTAATCAATTAATTTATTTTTGGCTGCATTGGGTCTTCGTTGCTGCGCACGGGCTACTCTTCGTTGTGATGCGCAGGCTTCTCGTTGCGGTGGCTTCTCTTGTTGCAGAACACAGGCTCTAGGCACGTGGGCTTCAGTAGTTGTGGCATGTGGGCACAGTAGTTGTGGCTCACAGGCTTAGTTGCTCTGCGGCATGTGGGATCTTCCCGGAGCAGGGCTCGAACCCGTGTCCCATGCATTGGCAGCTGGATTACTTAACCACTGCGCCACCAGGGAAGCCCTTATTTCCAAAGTCTTGAGGAATAACTTCTTCGTAGAGCCTTTACCTTAACGGCCAACAGTAAATCTCTTCTCTCCTATAGATGTGCCCTACTTGTACTTCTGCTTATTAATCCAGAGGTCAGCAGTGTGTGTTCCTTATGGGCAAGTGCAATGTGCCCCATATTAGTAAACCCATTTTCTAACTTGTTTTCACTGATGAGTGTGAGCCTGCTAAGGTAGTCGCCGTCTCTCTCCCTGGGTCCTCCTGCCTGGTGCCCCAGCTCTGATGATAGGACCTTATACATCGCCATCATCCCCTGTCTGTGTGTCTTTGTGTACATGTTTCCCCAGGGGTGTGAGGGGCCCGTGTGACTGAGCACTTGTGCTGGTCCATGAGGGGTCAGTGGCCTGGACGTCCCCCCGCCCACAACTCTCCTTGTCCAGCCTCCCCCCAGCATCAGCTGCAGCAGCCTCCTCCCTGCAGGTCCCCGTGGCCCTATCCTCCTCCCCGTCTCTCACGTCCTGGACCCTCCTCGTCCTGACACCCTCTCCTCTTGCAGGGCTGCCTGCCCTCGAGACCTTCCTGCAGCGGCTCCCCTCCAGCACCCGCTCCTTCCTGCTCTCCCTGGGCCTCAGCCTCCTCCTGCTGGTCGGCATCTGTGTGATCGGATCCCAAAGTGAGGGGCACAGGGTGGGCAGGGAAGAGAGAAATAATGGGGTGCAGTGGTGGGGGCACTGGTGGCGAGAGTGATAAATGAGGATGACTGCTGGCCCTGTCACTTATCAGTTGGGGAATGAGGTCAAATTATGTCCCCTCTCTAAGCCTTAGTTTCCTCACCTGCAATATTGTATAACAATAGTACCCATCCCTTTGGGTGGGGTCACGCTGTAGGGACCCAATGACACAATGCATGTCAAGTGCCCTGCCCAGTGCTGGCACAGAGGACCTGATAACCCTTAGCACTGATTGTCTCATCCGCCTGATCAGATTCCAAGTTTCAGAGGGACCTGGCAACCCTGAGAACAACTTTCAGCAACTTCACTTCAAACACTACGGCTGAGGTCCAGGCACTGAAATCCCAGGGTGAGCCTGGTATGGAAGGGGCTCTGGACTGGGGTGGGGTGCGGTGGGAGAGGGGGAGGAACTGACTCCTGAGCCCTGAGTCCCTGTGTCTCCAGGTGGAAGTTTGCAAGAAATGATAACATCTCTGAAAGCTGAGGTGGAAAGTCACAAGCAGGAACTGCAAGCAGGTGAGAGACCCTTCGGGAGAGTGTGTGGAGGGGTGAGTGCCAGGCACTCAGGGCGGGGGGAGAAATGGGAGCAGTCACGTGGTGCTGAGTGCCCTCCCTCCCAGCCCGTAGCTTGAATGACAAGGTGCTTTCTCTGGAGAGCAGCCTGGAGAACCAGCTGCAGGAACTCAAAGCAGGTCAGGCCCCTGCTCCCCTCCACCTGGGCATGAGGCGTGTGGGAGGGCAAGGGGGTTCCTAGGCTGGGGCCCCGGGCGTGGACCTCTGGTCTCCAGGGACTCAAGGAGCAGAAGCCACACCCAGGGCACTGTCCCCACTGCCCATCCGTGTGCGTCCCAGGTTATTCCGAAATGCTCTTGCGAGTCCAACAGCTGGTCAAGAACCTGAACTCCCTGACCTGCAAGATGGCTGCTCTCAAGAGCAATGGTGAGGGCTGCATGGGGTGGGCCGGCCCCAGCGTCTGCCCACATCCCCCGGACAGCATCTCAGACCCTCCCCTGCCCCGGCCCCTTAGGCTCGCAGAACAACTGCTGTCCTACCAGTTGGCTGGAGCATGAAGGCAGCTGCTACTGGTTCTCTTCCTCGGGGAAGCCCTGGCCCGAGGCTGAGAAGTACTGCCAGCTGGAGGATGCCTACCTGGTGGTCATCAACTCCAGAGAGGAACAGGTGGGGCCCCTAGAGCGCAGGTCCACGACACGTCCCATTGAAGAGAATGGTTCTCCGCCTTGGCTGCATATTGGCATCACCTGGGGAGCGTGTGTGTGTGTGTGTGTGTGTGTGTGTGTGTGTGTGTGTGTGTGTGTGTGTGTGTGTGTGTGTGTGTGTGTGTGTGTGTGTGTGTGTGTGTGTGTGTGTGTGTGTGTGTGTGTGTGTGTGTGTGAGATACGCGGGCCTCACTGCTGTGGCCTCTCCCGTTGCGGAGCACAGGCTCCGGACGCGCAGGCGCAGCGGCCATGGCTCACGGGCCCAGCCGCTCCGCGGCATGTGTGATCTTCCCGGACCAGGGCACGAACCCGTGTCTCCTGCATCGGCAGGCAGACTCTCAACCAGTGCGCCACCAGGGAAGCCCGACCTGGGGAACTTTTAACAACGACTGCCATCTGAGCCAGACCCTCAGAGGTTTAATTGGCCCCGGGCGTTGGGATTAACACCCCGAATCTCCTTGACGGGTTTAATGAACACGTGAAGTTCAGAACTGCTAGTCCAAGGAGTTGGCAGGGTGGGGAGAAGTCACCACTGCCCTTCTGTTGTCCCAGGATTTTGTCCAGGCCCATATAGGCTCCTCCTACACCTGGATGGGCCTCAGTGATCTGGATGGAGTCTGGAAATGGGCGGATGGTACGGACTATGAGACCAACTTCAAGTGAGTGCCCCGGGTTTCTGTGCCCTTCTTCCTCGTTCAGCTCGGTTCCTCCAGGGTCTGACCCTCAGCCCCTTCTCCCTGACCTGGATTCTGTGCCTCCCTAGCTGCCTGTTGTCCTCTCCCCTCAGGAACTGGAAGCCAGGCCAGCCGGACGACTGGCAAGGGCACGGGCTGGGTGGGGGCGAGGACTGTGCCCACTTCCACCCCGATGGCAAGTGGAATGACGACGCGTGCCAGAGACCCTACCACTGGATCTGCGAGGCTGGGCTGAGCAAGGGCAGCTAGGGGAGCGGACCACCTGGCCAAGGAAATGGTGGGGCTGTGGGAGGGGGACCTTCTCCTTGTGGGAGAGGAATAAGCCCTGGGAGATTGGAGCACTGCCATTGTTTGGAGTTGGTTTTTTTTTTCCCCCCTTAACTTTTAAAAGATTATCTAGAGTTCCTAAGGTATTTTTTTAAAAAGTTCTGCTTTATTGAGGTATAACTTAGGTACAAAATTGTAAGATATTTAAAGTGTACATCGTGATTTGATACAGGTATGCGTTGTGAAAGGATTCCCCCATCTAGTTAATGAACATATCCATGACCTCAGATATTTATCTATTTTTTTAGGTGAGAACACTTAAGTTCTACTCTCTTAGCAAATTTCAATTATACAATACAGTGTTATCAACTATGGCCACTGTGGTTTTTATAATTATTTTATTTTAAAAAATTTTATATTGGAGTATAGTTGATTAACAATGTGTTGGTTTCAGGTGTACAGCAAAGCAATTCAGTTATACATATACAGGTATCTATTCTTTTTCAAATTCTTTTCCCATTTAAGTTATTACAGAGTATTGAGCAGAGTTCCCTGTGCTATACAGTAGGTCCTTGTTGGTTATTTATTTTATTATTAATCTATTTTAAATACAGTAGTGTGTACACGTCAATCCCAAACTCCCAATCTATCCCAACCCCCAACCCTTCCCTCCTGGTACCATAAGTTCGTTCTCTAAGTTTGTGAGTCTGTTTCTGTTTTGTAAATAAGTTCATTTCTATCATTTTTTAAAGATTCTGTACGTAAGCAATATCATATGATATTTGTCTTCGTCTGACTTACTTCACTTAGTATGATAATCTCTAGACCCATCCATATTGCTGTGAATGGCATTATTTCATTCTTTTTAATGGCTAAGTAATACCCATTGTATATATGCACTACTTCTTCTTTATCCATTCATCTGTCGATGGACATTTAGGTTGCTTCCATGTCTTGGCTTGAACATTGGGGTGCATGTATCCTTTTGAACAATGTTCTTCTCCAGATATATGCCCAGGTGTGGGATTGCTGGACCTTATCGTAGCTCTATTTTTAGTTTCTTTCTCTCTCTCTTTTTTTTTTTTGCCGTGCCACGCAGCTTGTGGGATCTTAGTTCCCCGACCAGGGATTGAACCTGGGCCCTTGGCAGTGACAGTGTGGAGTCCTAACCACTGGACCACCAGGGAATTCCCTATTTTTAGTTTTTTAAGGAACCTCCATACTGTTCTCCATAGTGGCTGTACCAATTTACATTCCCACCAACAGTGTAGGAGGGTTCCCTTTTCTCCACACCCTCTCCAGCACTTATTGTTTATAGACTTTCTGACGATGGCCATTCTGACTGGTGTGAGGTGGTATTTCACTGTAGTTTTGATTTGCATTTCTCTAATTATTAGTGATATTGAATATCTTTTCATGTGCCTCTTGGCCATCTGTATGTCTTCTTTAGAGAAAAGTCTGTTTAGGTCTTCTGCCCATTTTTTTGATTGGGTTGTTTGTTTTTTTGATATTGACCTGCATGAGCTGTTTGTAAATTTCAGAAATTAATCCCTTGTTGGTCACATGGTCACCGTGTTTTACATTAGGTTCTCAGAACTTATTCATCTTATAGCTGAAAGTTTCTACCGTTTTACCAACCCTTTCCTGTTCCCCCCAACTCCCGGCCCTTGGCAACTACCCTTCTACTTTCTATCTGTGAATGCGACTTTTTTTTTTTTTAAAGAGTCTACATGTAAGTGATACCATACAGTATTGTCTTTCTCTCTTTGGCTTATATTACTTGGTATAAATGCCCTCAAGTTCCAACCATACTGTTGCAAATGGCAGGATTTCCTTCTTTATCATGGCTGAGTAATATTCCATCATTTTATATATACATATATATAATGGATATATGGTAGAATATTATATTATTCTTTATCCATTCATCCACTGATAGACACTTAGGTTGTTTCCATATCTTGACTATTGTGAATAATGCTCCAATGAACGTGGGACTGCAGATATCTCTTTGATATCCTGTTTTCATTTCCTTTGGATATAAACTGAGAAGTGGAATCCTGGATCATATGGTACTTCTATTTTTAATTTTTTGAGGAACTTCCATATTGCTTTCCATACTGGCTGCACCAGTTTACATTCCCACCAACAGTGCCTAAGGGTTTCTTTTTTTCTCTACATCCTCACCAACTTCTGTTTCTTTTTAACCTTAAAAATCAGCTTTATTGAGGTATAATTCTTACCCAATAAAATGCACCCACTTAAAGAGTAGAGATAACTCTTGACAAATATGAATACCTAGGTAACTACCACTCCAATCAAGATAGAACATTTTCCATCACCCCCCAAAGCTCCCTTATACCCCTTTGCAGTCTAACCCACTTATTTGTCCCCAGGCAGCTAATGATCTGCTTTCTTTCACAGCTAATTGGTTTTGCCTACTCTAGAATTTCTTATGAATGAAATCACACAGTATATACTCTTTTGTGAAATCTGATGTATTTCATGTCACCTGATTTTTAACAACCTTAAAATGGCAGAATGGAGAAGCTAGGTGAGGTCTTGGAAAGTCCTATGTTATTGTGAAAAGAGCATTTTCCTTTCATATAGATTTGAGTTCAATTCTTTTTCTGTCACTTAAAAGTCAGGTAAACTTAGGGTAATAAGGGAAGGTAATTCTTTCATTTCTTTGAAGATCCCAGAATTGTTGGGAAAAGTAGATAAGATCCCAGGTGTATTGGCTACCTATTGCTATGTAACAAACCACCCCAATGCTCAGTGGCTTAAAACAACAAGCATTTATTATACCTCACAGGTCTGTAGATCAGCTGGGTGGTTTTTTGGTCTGGCTAGGCGTGGCTCATCTTAGCTGGACTGGTTCATGCATTTGTGGTGGGTTGGCTGGGAGCTGGCTGGTCTAGGACAGCCTCTCTGCTGTGTCTGACATTTGGCTGGCTATGGGCTGGGGTAATGGGCTGGGGTAATGGACCATGTTAGGCTAGCCTGGGCTTGTTTGCATCGTGTTTGGGCAGGGTTCCAAGGGACTGATCTGAAGAGTCGCAGGGACTCTGGAGCCTTAGGTTTGGAACTGAAGCGTCACTTCTGCTGCATCCTATTGGCCAAAGTAGATCACAAGGCAGCCCAGATTCAGAGAGTTGGGAAATAGACTCCACCTTTTGATGGGAGGAACTACAAAGCCATATTGTGGAGAGAATGTGTATAGGGAGGGATGGAAATTGCTATTTTTCTAACAATATAGCATACCAGGGGAAGCATGTCAATCATGGAGAAACAGCTCAAAGCTAAAGGTTCCCATTAAGAGAGGACAGGACCCATTCATTACTGTACTGGTACCAAGAAAACTGCCTGGCATATAGGAGTGTCTCAATTAATGTTAATTAAAATTAAAGAGGGTGATGTCAGAGGGAAGGTATGGGAAAAACAAAATTTAGCTCCCAGGAAGCAGCACCCTTTCACTTTACCCTGCCCACCAGCATCACATGAAAATCATCAGGATGGAGCAGAGAGAGGTCTTGATGGAAAGTGCTCTGAGGGGACCTGGAACTGATGGGTCCAGAAGACACTGCCCAATATGCAAGAGATTCCATAAGGAGCAGCAGTACCCAGTGAGTTCTGTGGCCACAAAATACTGGAACCCAGTGTAGCCAAGCGCACAGAACATTAAAACCATACCAATAATACTCCAAACCAATAACTTCCAGGTCATTTCCCTCATCACTTTATGCAGTCCTACTTAATTAATTCTTGTTCTGCTGGATGTTGGGTCAGCATTCAAGTCTTATGAAGTTCTCTGTGTCTAGACTAGAATAGTCCTGGAAATCCTGACTCAGTCTAATGATGGAACTGACAGTTATCTGAGCAACGTCTGCTCAGAAGCCCATACTCCTGAGTGTGTCCCTTGAAATAATAGTATTTAAGAATACTTGGTACCATGCCTTTCCTGAGGCTTTCAGACTACCCTTCTTCGTTGAAGACATTTTTCTAAACCATATAGCTACAAACAGGGTCTTCAGGCAAGAGCAGAAGGAAACAGAAAACTTACAGATTGATAAGGTTGAATGGCTACAGTTAATTTATTATAATAACCACCAATATCATAATGGAGAATAATGTTATCTATTGAACGTAATACAGAACTATTTTATGAGGATTTGATGTATGTTTCCCAAAGAGGAAGAACATTTTGTGGTCAATGAGGGCACTGACAAATCTCCAACACCTTCCAATCTGTAGAGTGTACAATCTCTGAAACACTTATATTACCATTAACATTTTGCCAGTACATATTAACCTAGGGATGGCTGAATTCCCTTTTGATTGAACAGCTCTTCCCATATAGCTCTTAAAATAGTGGTGAGGTAGTTAAGAATATGGTGCACACCAAATGAACCTTTTTTGTTTGTTTTTTACCATCTCTCTTTCTCTAAAGGAGAAGAAAACAATCTTTGTAGTGATCCAGTGACCTTCTGGGGAACCCCCAAAATCGTTTAGGGTAAAAGACACCTTCAGAATTTTATTTTATTTTTATTTATTTATGTATTTTTAAAAGAATTTATGTATTTAATTATTTATTATTTATTTTTGGCTGTGTTGGGTCTTCATTGCTGTGTACGGGGGCTACTCTTCGTTGCAGTGCGTGGGCTTCTCATTGCAGTGGCTTCTCTTGTTGCAGAGCACAGGCTCTAGGTGCACGGGCTTCAGTAGTTGTGGCACATGGGACTCAGTAGTTGTGGCTCGGGGGCGGTAGAGCGCAGGCTCAGTAGTTGTGGCGCATGGGCTTAGTTGCTCTGCGGCACGTGGGGTCTTCCAGGACCAGGGCTCGAACCCATGTCCCCTGCATTGGCAGGCAGATTCTTAACTGCTACACCACCAGGGAAGCCCCAGAATTTTATTTTTCTGAATTTAAGGTCTGATCTTGAGAAGGCAAAATTAAAATTTTTCAGATAAGTTGGGACTTCCCTGTTGGCGCAGTGGTTAAGAATCCGCCTGGCAATGCAGGGGACACGGGTTCCATCCCTGGTCTGGGAAGACCCCACATGCTGCAGAGCAACTAAGCCCATGCACCACAACTACTGAGCCTGTGTACCCTAGAGCCTGCGTGCCACACTACTCTGCCCACACGCCACAGCTACTGAAACCTGCATGCTCTAGGGCCCGTGTGCCATTAACTGTTGGGCCCACGTGCTGCAACTACTGAAGCCCGCGCGCCTAGAGCCCGTGCTCTGCAGCAAGAGAAGCCACTGCAATGAGAAGCCTGTGCGCTACAACGAAGAGTAGTGCCCCCTGCTTGCTGCAACTAGAGAAAAGCCTGCATGCAGCAATGAAGACCCAATGCAGCCAAAAAAATAAAAAATAAATAAATAAATAAAAGTTATCAGATAAGTTGATTACTTGATCAGGCTTGTAGCATGAATGCTGGAATAAAGAATGGTTGAGATTTCTACAAGGGTGACAGTGAAATATTTAAAAAATAAAAATAGCAGAAAGTAACACAATTGTAAGAAACCTTAACACATTCAGCAGTGAGGAACTTTTGCTTGCTGGTTTTAATAAGCAAGGATGTAATAAATTCAGTATAAAGCACAAAAAGTTATTGTGATGAGATATATAATCTCTGCTCTCTCAACAGACCAAATAGATGACGATGGCTTTTACTATTTCTTGTTTAGAGCAGAATGATTTGTTATTTTAATAGAGAAAAATAATTTTTAGCCTTACATTAATATAATATTTGGCAGGAAAATATTCTCATACTTTAAAAATGTTATAATAAACTCATCAATATAAAACCAATCTTGCCAGTTTTAATACATTCCATTCCTTCTTTTTAGTGCCATTATTTATAGGTATTATATAAAGTCCAAGGAAAATAAATTTAATTTCACAAACCTTCTACAACTTTTTATCCACCCAGGTTTTACCCTTCATTATCATTTACACATTCTGGAACAACTAAACACTTCAGGGAAAAAACTACTCTCTTTTTTTCCTTGATTAAAAAAAATCACATGTTTTTTTGCATACACAGTCCTATTTCTTTGCTATCATTGTTTCAGATAGTCTCCACCACTTTGATTAATTATTAACTGTCAAGGTAATAAATTTCACAGACAAAGCTGGGAGGCAGGTGATTGAGAACTGTTCATTATATACCAGGGTCTAAAAATCCAACAAGACTCATGATCACACAACTACAACTCCCTATAGCCACATGCATTCCTTTTACACTTTTTAAAGTGGCAAAATGATTGTTTTAACATAACCCAAGTCAAGAAATATGAAGAGTGTGAGATTTCCTTGAAGTGTCTGTATTTTTGTCCTTCTTGTAAGCTAATGAACTAGTCTGCCATCACTTTATATGTATGAGCAGAAGATCTGACACCACTTGGTCAGAGAGAAAAGGTTTTATTATTCACAATACAGCAAACAGCACGGGCCTCATGTTTGTTTCAGTTCCCTTGTCTTCCAAGCCCAAGGGAGTGACTCAGAGGGACCCCAGTGAATGCTGCAGATGCAGTGAGTTTGCATCACAGCAGAGGTACACAAATCTTTTTTTTTAATTGAATGGTTGATTTACAATATTGTGTTATTTTCAGGTGTATAGCAAAGTCATTCCGTTATATATATATATATATTTTTTCAGATTATTTTCCATTAAAGGTTGTTATAAGATATTGAATATAGTTCACTGCACTATACAGTAAATCTTTGTTGCTTATCCATTTTATGTATAGTAGTTTGTATCTCTTGATCCCATACTCCTAATTTATCCTTACCCCACTCCCTTTCCCTTTTGGCAAGCATAGACTTGTTTTCTATGTCTGTTAGTCTGTTTCTGTTTTGTATGTAGATTCATTTGTATTATTTTTTAGATTCCACATATAAGTGATATCATATAATATTTGTCTTTCTCTGACACTTCACTTATAGTATGATATTCTCTAGCTCCATCCATGTTCCTGCAAATGGCAATATTTCATTCCTTTTCTATTCCATTGGGTATATACTACATCTTCTTAAGCCAATTGTCTGTTGAGGGGCACTTGGGTTGTTTCCATATCTTGGCTATTGTAAGTAATACTGCATGTATCTTTTAAAATTAGAGTTTTCATCTTTTCCAGATATACACCTAAGAGTGGGATTGCTTGATCATATGGTAGCTCTATTTTTAGTTTTTTAAGGAATGTCCTTGCTGTTTTCCACAGTGGCTACACCAATTTACATTCCCACCAACAGTGTACAAGGGTTCTCTTTTCTCCATACCCTCTCCAACATTTGTTATTTGCAGAATTTTCAATGATAGCCATTCTGACCAGTATGAGGTAATACCTCATTGTGGTTTTGATTTGCAGTTCTCTAATAATTAGTGATGTTGAATGTCTTTTCATGTGCTTTTTGGCCATCTGTATGTCTTCTTTAGAGAAATGTCTATTTACGTCTTCTGCCCATTTTTTGATTCGGTTGTTTTTTTGGTATTGAGTTGTATGAGCAGTTTGTATATTTTGGATATTAACCCCTTGTTGACCACATGATTTGCAAATATTTTCTCCCATTCCGTAAGTTGTCTTTTTGTTTTGTTGATGGTTTCCTTTGCTGTGCAAAATCTTTTAAGTTTGATTAGGTCCCATTTGTTTATTTCTGCTTTTATTTCTTCTGCCTTGGGAGACTGACCTAAGAGAATAGTGCTATGATTTATGTCTGAGAATGTTTTTCCTATGTTCTACTCTAGGAGTTTTGTGGTGTCATGTCTTATATTTAGGTTTTTAAACCATTTTGAGTTTATTTTTGTATATGGTGTAGGGGAGTGTTCTAATTTCACTGATTTACATGTAGCTGTCCAGCTTTCCCAACACCACTTGTTGAAGAGACTGTCTTTTCCCCATTGTATATTCTTGCCTCCTTTGTCATAGATTGACCGTAGGTGTGTTGGTTTATTTCTGGGCTCTCTATTCTGTTCCATTGATCCATATGTCCTTTTTTTGTGTCAATACCATGCTATTTTGATTACTGTAGCTTTGTAGTATTGTCTGAAGTCTTGAAGGGTTATGCCTCCAGCTTTGTTCTTTTTCCTCAGGATTGCTTTAGCAATTCTGAGTCTTTTATGGTCCCATATAAATTTTAGAATTATTTGTTCTAGTTCTGTGAAAAATGTCATGGGTAATTTGACAGAGATCACATTAAATCTGTAGATTGCTTTGGGTAGTATGGCCATTTTAACAATATTAATTCTTCCAATCCAAGAGCATGGGGTATCTTTCCATTTCTTTGAATCATCTTCAATTTCCTTTATCAATGTTTTATAGTTCTCAGCATGTAAGTCTTTCACCTCCTTGGTTGGGTTTATTCCTAAGTATTTTTTTGTGATGCAATTTTAAATAGGATTGTCTTTTTACTTTCCCTTTCTGACATTTCACTGTTAATGTAAAGAAATGCAACAGATTTCTGTGTGTTAATTTTGTATCCTGCTACCTTGCTGATTTTGTTTATCAGTTCTAGTAGTTTTTGTGTGGAGTTTTTATGGTTTTCAATATATAGTATCATGTCATCTGCATATAATGACAATTTTACCTCTTCCCTTCCAATTTGGATACACTTTATTTCTTTTTCTTGTCTAATTGCTGTGGCCATGACTTCCAATGCTATGTTGAATGGAAGTGGTGAGAGACATCCCTGTCTTGTTCCAGATTTTAGTAGGAAGGTTTTCAGTGTTTCATCATTGAGTATTATGTTGGCCATGGGTTTGTCATAAATAGCTTTTATTATGTTGAGATATACAGAATCATTTCTTAATGTGGCTGTAACACAGCCACTGTCCATTTTCAGCTTGTGCCCATGTTCTCAACTGATCCATACATAAACCAAGCTTGGGCTTTTTCTCCCCCTTCAAATGAAAACCAGGGAAGAGAACTGATGCAAATGTGGTGGGTGAGAGGGGCAAGGGGTGTTACTTGCTCATGTAGCTCACTTGGGCCCTTTGATCTGGTCCTGCTTAGGCTTGATTCAATTTCCATCTGACCATGAACTGTTGCTGTATATGTCTGACCTTATGATTTGGTAGGTCTGACAAAACCCAGTTCATAATGAGAAGTTTCAGATACATGGTTACATTGTATCCTATGGTTAAACATTCCATCTCTTCCAGGGTCCAGTAACATGTCAAAAGCTATTTCTCAAAGTGCATCTAATTCTCTGCTGCAGATATCATGGTTTTATTCCAGACTCTCAGAGGCTTGTGTTGTGACTCTTCTACTGGAGCTTTCCATAAGCTCCATTCTGCATCTAACACCTCCAAAACTTAAAGTCTGTGGGTCATATGGCCCAAATAGCAAGGTTGGTTGCATTGCAGACTTAATCTGCTGTAGTGCCTGTTCCTGCACTGGATCCCATTCAAAACTGGCAGCCTTCTGCATCACCTGGTATATGGACCAGAGCAGTATTTCTAGATGTGGAATGTGCTGCCTTCAGAACCCAAAGAAGCCCACCGGGCACTGTGCTTTCTTCTTTGTGATGGTGGTGGGGAATGCAAACAGCAACAATTTATCTTTTACTTTGGAGGGGATATCCTAGAAATCCCCTAACCACAAGAACCCTGAAGCAATTATACTCCAACAAAGATGTTAAAAAAAAAAAAAGAACTGTAACGGCTTTATTGAAGTGGCTTATCCCTGAATTTTTATAGAGTTTATCTCCCTACATCCTGTAGAGTGTATGTGCCCTACCAAGGCCTCCAGTGTACTAGCTACCTCTTGCTCTTCCTGTCCAGTCAGCGTGATGTCATCAATGTAGCGGATCAGTGTGACATCTGTGGGATGTCCAGATATCCAGATCTTTCAGGACTAGATTAAGATAGAGGATGAGAGAGTTAAATAGCCCTGAGGCAAAACTGTAGGTGAATATTGTCTGTCCCATGTGAATATGAACTTTAAAAAATTTTTAAATTTTATATTGGAGTATAGTTGATTAACAATGTCATGTTAGTTGCAAGTGTACAGCAGAGTGGTTCAGTTATACATATACATGTATCTATTCTTTTTCAAAGTCTTTTCCCATTTAGGTTATTACAGAGTATTGAGCAGAATTTCCTGTGCTATACAGTAGGTCCTTGTTGGTTATCTATTTATTTATTATTTAAAAAAATAAATCTATTTATTTATTTATTTATGGCCGCACTGGGTCCTCGTTGCTGCGTGTGGGCTTTCTTTAGTTGTGGCGAGAGGGGGCTACTCTTTGTTGTGGTGCACAGGCTTCTCGTTGTGGTGGCTTCTCTTGTTGCGAAGCAGGGGCTCTAGGTGTGTGGGCCTCAGTAGTTGTGGCACACAGGCTCAGTAGTTGTGGCTCGTGGGCTCTAGAGTGCAGGCTCAGTAGCTGTGGTACATGGGCTTAGTTCCTCCATGGCATGTGGGATCTTCCCGGACCAGAGATGAAGCCTGTGTCCCCTGCATTGGCAGGCGGATTCTTTGGTTATCTATTTTAAATATAGCAGTGTGTACACGTCAGTCCCAAACTCCTAATCTGTCCCTCCCCCACACCCTTCCCCCAGGTAACCATAAGTTTGTTCTCTAAGTCTGTGAATCTGTTTCTGTTTTGTAAATAAGTTCGTTTGTATCATTTTTTAAAGATTTTGCTAAGTGACATCATATGATATTTGTCTTTCTCTGACTTACTTCACTTAGTATGATAATCTCCAGGCCCATCTATGTTGCTGAAAATGGTATTATTTCATTCTTTTTAATGGCTGAGTAATATTATGAACTATTTTTTTGATCTCTTTTCTAATTGGAATGGAAAAGAATTCATTACTCAAGTCAATAGCCATATACCATGTACCTGAGAGCTTACAAATATGCTTTGACAGTAATGCACACCCAGCACAGCTGCTGAAATGATAGCTTGGTTAAGTCTGCTTCACACTGTGGGAGAAAGAACCAAGTGCAAGCCATTGGTAATACCAAGATATTAGACCAGAGCAATACCACATCCCTGGAGAAATTCATAATATTAAAAGACTTGGGGGCTTCCCTGGTGGCGCAGTGGTTGAGAGTCCACCTGCCGATGCAGGGGACACAGGTTCATGCCCCGGTCCGATCCCACAGGTTCATGTGGGATCCCCGGGAGGATCCCACATGCTGCGGAGCGGCTGGGCCCGTGAGCCATGGCCGCTGAGCCTGCGCATCCGGAGCCTGTGCTCTGCAACGGGAGAGGCCACAACAGTGAGAGGCCTGCGTACCACAAAAAAAAAAAAAAAAAAAAAGACTTGGGAACCACAAAAGACCCCAAATAGCCAAAGAAATCTTGAAAAAGAAGAACAAAGCTAGAGGCATCACACTTCCTGATTTCAAACTATATTATAAAGCTGTAGTAATCAAAACAGAGGGTATTGGCATAAAAACAGACACAGAGATCAATGGAACAGAGAGCCCAGAAATAAACCCACACATATATAGTCAATTAATTTATGACAGAGAAGCCAGTAATATACAATGGGGAAAGGACAGCTCCTTCAATATATGATGTTGGGAAAACTGAACAGCCACATGCAAAAGAATGAAACTGGACCACTATCTTACACCATACACAAAAATTAATTCAATATGGATTAAAGACTTGAGTGTAAGACCTGAAACCGTAAAAATCCTAGAAAAAAACATAGGGAGTAATGTCATTGACATTGGTCTTAGCAATGTTTTTGTGGATCTGACTCCAAAGTCCAGGTAAACAAAAGCAAAAATAAATAAATGGGGCTACAACAAACTAAACAGCTTCTGCACAGTGAAGGAAACCATCAAAATGAGAAGGCAACCTACTGAATGGAGAGAAGATATTTGCAAATTCTATATTCTATGAGGGATTAGTATCCAAAATATATGAAGAACTCATATAACTAAATAGAAACAACAAACAATACAATTTAAATACGAGCAGAGGATCTGAATAGACATTTTCCCAAAGGAGACATACAAATGGCCAACAGGTACATAAAAATGTGTTCAACGTCACTAATAATCAGGGAAACGCAAATCAAAACCACAATGAGATATCGCCTTACACCTATTAGAATGGCTATTATCTAAAAGACAAGAAATAGCAAGTGTTGGTGAGGACGTGGAGAAAAGGGAAACCTTATGCTCTGTTGATGGGAATGTAAATTAGTGCAGTCACTATGGAAAAGAGTATGGAGCTTCCTCAAAAAATTAAAAGTAGAACTACCATAACATCCAGCAATTCTACTTTTAGGTATTTATCTAGCAGAAACAAAATCACTATATTGAAGAAATTTCCGCACCTCAATGTTCGTTGCAACATTATTTACAATAGCCAAGACATGAAAACAACCTAAGTTTCCATTGATGGATGAATGGATAAAGAAGATCTATCTGTCGATCTATCTATCTATCTATAATGGAATATTATTCAGCCATGAGAAAGAAAGGAATCCTGCCTTTAGTGGTAACAGATGGGCCTTGAGAGCATTAGGCTACTTGAAATAAATCAGACAGAGAAAACAAATACAGTCTTACCTCACATATATGTGGAATCTGAAAAAACCTGAACTCACAGATACAGAGAACAGATTGATGGTTGCTGGGGGTAGGGGTGGGGTGGTCTGACACAATCTCCATCACAGATTTGACTCTCAGTAAAAATTTGCTACTGTCCCCTGCTCCTCCCCTCCTGTTCCAGTCAGGAAATCCTATTCTCCATCACCCTCTCTCCTCCTTCCCCCCATGGTCTTGAATCCTTGGTTGACTTCTACTTCTGAGTGCAGGGAAGCCCAGAGCTGGGCAAGCCTGATGAAGCTGGGTCAGGGGTTCAGATTCTAGCAGGCCAGGTCTGAATTGGGCAAGAGAAGAGAAATGGGTTCCTCTAGACCAGAGGCCATGGTATCTGGAGACATCAGCAGTTCTGGGGAATTTAGAGGCAGGAAGTGAAATAAGATGAGGCAGAGGAGAAACAATAAACTGCACCCCTGGCTCCTTCCTGTCCTGCTAGCACCCCCTCCCAAATGAGGAAGTCAGGGAGCTGGAAAGAAGGGGAAAGGAGAGGAAACGCTCCCTGAGAAAAGGGTGCCAGGTGGGGTTCATCCCCCACTGCTACCTAAATAAACCCTTTGCCTGTATTCCAACCTGTTTCTTATTTATGGTCCACAGTCAGGAGCTAGGGGATCTCAGGGTACAGAATGCTGGGCCCTTCACACACAGTCAGGAAGGATTCAGTCACTCATGTGGAATCTCTCCACTTTATGGCCCTTCATTCAGAATTTCCAGACCCTGGTACCTGGGCTGCCTGAGGAAACCAGGAATCACATTCTCCAACTTTCTGCAGATAACAGGACTGAGGAGGCAGGGAGAGTAGGAGGGAAGATGGGGGAGGGTGACTTTGTGGTTTCCTTGGAAATAAATGGGAGTTTGGATCACAGATTGAATTATTAATTGGAGGAGATTGAGACTCTGTCTCTCCACTGACCTCAGGATTGGGTTAGACACATCTTCAGGATAGGTTCCCCTGTCCTCTGTAGAATAAAGAATCCTCCCGAGCTATAAATCCCTCTATAACTCTGGGTTTCCTGCTTTGGGCTGTCAGTCACTTGCAGTTACTAGTTCAAATGTCTGTCCAGCCTCAAGGATAGAGTCCTAGGAGGGAGAGCCACACCTGCCCCTTCCCTGACATAGTCTCAGCTCCTGGGATGGGGTGGAGGGTGGAGGAAGGAGCTTTCCCAAGGAGCAGACACAGTATTTCACAGTCACAGGAATCAGACATCTGAAATGGAATTTTACTTAGTTCTGTATAACATCCTGGCATTGCTCTGGAGCACACGTTATCGCTAATGGCAGAAAATCACCTTGTCAATTCGGAAGAATCTACTCACTTCTGGACTTTCTGTCCTTTTCAGGCTCAGGTCAATTCTGGATCCTCTCCCTTCCCTCTTCCCCTGTTCGTCCTGGGGATGGTAATACTTTTTTTCTTTTTTTATAAATTTATTTATTTATTTTTGGCTGCGTTGGGTCTTCGTTGCTGCGCGCGGGCTTTCTCTAGTTGCGGCGAGCGGGGGCTGCTCTTTGTTGTGGTGTGCGGGCTTCTCACTGCAGTGACTTCTCTTGTTGCGGAGCACAGGCTCTAGGCGCACCAGCTTCAGTAGTTGTGGCCACTCGGGCTCAGTAGTTGTGGCCTGCGGCCTCTAGAGCAAACGCTCAGTAGTTGTGGTGAACGGGCTTGGTTGCTCTGCGGCATGTGGGATCTTCCTGGACCAGGGATCAAACCCATGTCCCCTGCTTTGGCAGGCGGATTCTCAGCCACTGCGCCACCAGGGAAGTCCCGGGATGATCATTCTTGATGGAGCAGGGCGTCACGTTTTCCTCACAGGTGTCATTTCTACTTCCTGTCAGTGGGCCTACTGGTGTGAGGGCTTCGCCCTGAGGTCTTTTGCCAGCCCTTCATCTGAGAAGCAAAGCACAGATCTTCTCTGCTCTGTTGAACCCAGCCCACTGTACGTTCAATCTTCCTTGTCCCCAGAAATCTGACCCCACCAGTAGTCCAAGAGCCAATCCCTTTTATAGGAACCAAACCATGGACTCACTCGCTCTTTTTTTTTTTTAAGTTGAATTATAGTTGATTTACAATATTGTGTTAGTTTCAGGTGTGTAGCAAAGTGATTCAGTTATATATATATATTTTTCGGATTATTTTCTATTGTAGGTTATTATAAGATATTGAGTATAATTCCCTGTACTATACAGTAAATCCTTATTGCTTAATTATTTAACGTATAGTAGTTTGTATCTGTTGATCCTATATTCCTATTTATCCCTACCCACCTCGCTTTCCCCTTTAGTAACCATACATTGGTTTTCTATGTCTGTGAGTCTGTTTCTGTTTTGTATATAGATTCATCTGTATTATTTTTTAGATTCCATATATAAGTGATATCATATGGTATTTGTCTTTCTCTGTCTGACTTACTTCACTTAGATGATAATCTCTAGGTCCATCCATGTTGCTGCAAATGGCAGTATTTCATTCTTTTTATGGCTGAGTAATATTCCATTTTATATATATATATATATATACACACACACATTTTATACACACACACACACACACATCTTCCAGGCCAGTCGTCTATTGATGGGCACTTTGGTTGTTTCCATGTCTTGGCTATTATAAATAGTGCTGCTATGAACATTGGGGTGCATGTATCTTTTCAGATTAGAGTTTTCATCTTTTCCAGACATATACCCAAGGGTGGAATTGCTCGATAATATGGTAGCTCTACTTTTAGTTTTCTGAGGAAACTTCATGCTGTTTTCCATAGTGGCTGCACCAATTTACATTCCCACCAACAGCATAAGTAGGTTCCCTTTTCTCCACACCCTCTCCAGCATTTATTATTTGTACCCTTTGATGATGGCCATTCTGACTGGTGTGAGGTGATACCTTATTGTGGTTTTGATTTGCATTTCTCTAATAATGAGCAATGTAAATCACCTTTTCATGTGCCTGTTGGCCATCTGTATGTCTTGTTTGGAAAAATGTCTATTTAGATCCTCTGCCCATTTTTTGTTTGGGTTGTTTGTTTTTTCAGTATTGAGTTGTATGAGCTGTTTGTGTATTTTGGATATTAACCCCTTGTTGATTGCATTGTTTGCAAATATTTTCTCCCATTCCATAAGCTATCTTTTCATTTGTTGATGGTTTCCTTTGTTGTGCAAAAGCTTTTAAGTTTGATTAGGTCCCATTTGTTTATTTTTGCTTTTATTTCTTTTGCCTTGGGAGACTGATATAAGAAAACAGTGCTACCATTTATGTCCAATAATGCTTTTTTTTTTTTTTTGCGGTACGCAGGCCTCTCACTGTTGTGGCCTCTCCCGTTGTGGAGCACAGGCTCCGGAAGCGCAGGCTCAGCGGCCATAGCTCACGGGCCCAGCCGCTCTGCGGCATGTGGGATCCTCCTGGACCGGGGCACGAACCCATGTACCCTGCATCGGCAGGTGGACTCTCAATCACTGCGCCACTAGGGAAGCCCCAGGGTTTTTTTTTTTTTTTAATTAAAAAAAATTCGACAAATAAATGACACTGAAAAATATCTAAGTAGAAATTTCCAAAGATCTAGAGCATAAAGTTATTTACAACACAGATTTGTTTGCAAACAAACGACAGGCAGCAATGGAGGGTGGATTAACATTTTGGGTTGGGAATGAAAATCATGCCATGAATGCATATTTAATGATTAACAAAGGAAGTCATGATCTGTGTTAATTAATAAAGCACATTATAACCTAAAAAAGAAAGAAAGAAACTCTCCCAACTTGCACAAGCTCTCCAAGTTTGGATTAAGTGAGTCAAGGTCACATGGTAATGGTCACCCCCACAGCAAAGACAAAATCAAACAATTCCAGCCTGGTTGGGAGAGGACTGGGGTGTGATGGTGTCACAGGTGCCACAAAGGAGAGACTGTCTCAGCTCTGAAAAGTCAGAATGCTTGGAGTGGGGTTGACTTAGATGAGGGTGGGCAATTTGTGACAGGTTCTGAATATTAAGAATATCAATATCCAGGGACTTCCCTGGTTGCGCAATGGTTAGGAATCTGCCTGCCAATGCAGGGGACACGGGTTCGAGCCCTGCTCCGGGAAGATCCCACATGCTGTGGAGCATCTAAGCCCATGTGCCACAACTACGAGCCTGCGCTCTAGAGCTTGCGAGCCACAACTATTGAGCCCGTGTGCCTAGAGCCCATGCTCTGCAACAAGAGAAGCCACCGCAGTAAGTCCGTGCACCACAAGGAAGAGTAGCTCCTGCTCACTGCAACTAGAGAAAGCCTGCACGCCAACGAATACCCAACGCAGCCAAAAAATAATAAATAAATAAGTTTATTTAAAAAAAAAAGAATATCAATATCCAGAAAGGGTGCAGGGACTGGAAGGAAGCACAATGAATCTGGCATAGCCGACGCATTGCAAATTGAATTTGCAAGCCGAGGCTTGCAAATTGAACAAAAAGTGTTATATAAAAGCTACATTTTCACAAATTAAAACAACAACAACAACAACCTGAATTTTCCTCTGTCTGGCATGAATATATTTTAAAAGAAGACTGTTCCCTAATTTTAGGAAACTTCCCAGGCTGGCTCTCTAATTATGCAAACAAACCCTCTGTTATTCAAAGTTATACAAGACTCTCTTCTGAAAAAGGACTTTGGTCCAAAGGAGATAAAAGTGCTCTTGGGTGATCATGTAAGCTTTTCTATGTTGATTCTGGAAACAGAGTCTTAAGTAAGCAGAGGACGAGAGTGAGGAAGGGCTTGTATGACATGTGTTTGTCTGGACTTGTTTGAATCCCTATTGGAGTCCTATATTGAAAGGACTCTGGTTATAAACTACAGAATATCTCTGGGTTTAGGTAATGCCAAAAGACCATTCATTACACAAGGGTGTCTCACACAGCCTGTTATGGGTTGAATTGTGTCCTCCAAAAAGATGAGTTGAAGTCCTAACCCCCAGTACCTGTGACTGTGACCTTATTCAGAAATAAGATGGTTGCAGACGTAATTAGTTGAAATGAGGTCATATTAGAGTAAGGCGGGTCTTTACTTCAGTATGGTGAGTGTCCTTATAAGGAGAGAAGAGACACATGGGAGAAAACCATGTGATCACGGAAGCCGATTAAAGGGTGGCAACTGCAAGCCAGGGAAGGTCAAGGATTGAGGCAAACCATGAGAAGTTAGGCAGGTGCAAGGAAGAGTCATCCCCTAAAGGTTTCAGAGGGAGCATAACCTTTGCTGATGCCTTCATTTCAGACTTCTAGCCTTCAGAACTGTGAGACAATGCATTTCTGTTGTTTTTGCAGCAGCACTCTGTTAAGGCAGCCAGCCATACCTAGGAAACCAACAGGTGACTCTAGGGCAGGGAAGTGGCTAAAGCCCTGAGATAGACTGGAAAGGGGACCTGGAACCTCGAGAGACTCTTTCCTTTCCACCATCCGCTTCAGTCCTCTTTCTCACTGCAGACTATAATTCTCTGTTCTTTAGCCAACACTTCCCGTGATCATTTCTTGCTTCTTCCTTTGTTCAGGTATACAGGTGTGGGGCAGAAACCAGTCCGGGGTAGCCCCTCCCTTCTTCTGTACTAAGGGCTGAGTTATGACTGGTTTAAGCTTATTAGGGCATGCCCACTCTTTTGTCTGTGATTGGTTTAGGGATAGACATGTGACTCAGTTTTGGCCAATGACATTTGAGGATCTGGAAACCTTCTGGGGCTGCTGTGAAAGATTTTCTTCCCTGGTAAAAAAAAAAAAAAGAAAGAAAGAAAGCTGTCTAGGGAGGACCCCTGCTTGTTGCCTTCCTGCTGTGGATGGTTCCTTGTTGAGGACATGATGTTTGGAGCGGTGGCAGCAGTCACATGACTATGAAGGGAAGGTCAGGAGTAAGGAGTTACTTAACTGCCGGAGCAGCGTGAACCTACGGTGACTCCTTGGGGGAAGGCAGAGAGCTGGGTGATTAGTGGATCTAATACTGGCTAAATGTTGTGCACTGAGTAAGGTGCTCTCCACATCCTGCTTCTCATCTGGAATGAAAACGTATACTTCTTAGAGTTAAGCTACTTGTAGGTTTGGGGAAAAAGGACAAGAATCTGAACAGAATCTGAAGAAAATGTATGACTCATTGGATGGAAAGGAAGATAAATGCCTCTAGTTGTACTCCCAGAATTGTTAGGATTTGAAATGTCAGAATGAGTCATAACTGGTCATGTTTTGTAAGTGAAAAAGCAATCCCATTGTGTATTATTCACATGGTGCATGATTACTTCATGGAGGTGGATGGGAACAGTCTATTGCCCTTTAGTAGAATGGTTTCAGAATGAGAAAAGAAAACCATTAAGTAAATCAGGATAAGCAGTGCACGATGCTCCTAATTCCACCACTTTTCCATAGATCGATTTGCACTACCTGAGAATAAGGGGCAGACACCTCTCCCTGCTGTACACAGAGGCATAGCCGCTACCGCCTAAAATTAGCCAATCAGAAGTTAACACATAAACTCTCCAGTTTCATATCTTGACTGTGGTGAACTGTGACTAGGAATGGAGTAATTCTGTCCCAGAAGGTCATAAGGAACAGAATGCTTATATAAACTAAACTGCCAGGGGCTTCCCTGGTGGCGCAGTGGTTGAGAGTCCGCCTGCAGATGTGGGGGACACGGGTTCGTGCCCCGGTCTGGGAAGATCCCACATGCCGTGGGGCGGCTGGGCCCGTGAGCCATGGCCGCTGAGCCTGCGCGTCCGGAGCCTGTGCTCCGCAACGGGAGAGGCCACAACAGTGAGAGGCTCACGTACCGCAAAAAAAACCCCACAAAAAACAAAACTAAACTGCCTTAGACCTCTGTAAGAAATTATATGGACAGCAGTTGCAGATAACTGAAAAATATTGTTCCCTTCTGTCAGCAAAACTGTTGAGCTCTACTCTGCTGAAGTCCTCATCGGGTTCTATTGAAGCAGCAGATGGACAGGACTGAATGGGAAGTGAAGTCCTTTGCATTATACTCCCCTGACCACTCACATTAATCCTGAGACCTTTACCAGTTCACTGACCACCAATCACAGCCAATCCTGAGGTGGAGGCAGGTCTATACTTCTCAACATAAGGGACTGGAATTAACTCCCTCTTGCCTTTGCTGTCCTCATTCCACCACTGCTCTTCAGACTTTTCTTGGATTTTCAGGATGTCTCTTTTCTTAAAGTCAAAGAGAGGTTGGATAACACATCCTCTGGCTCTTCCTGCCTGAGAATCACTCCACTTCCCTGCCTGGCCTTGGGAACTGGTTTTATCGATGTTGTAGTGTCTAAATAGTACATTTTGTAGAATTCCAGTAAAGTAGGCAATGCATCAAACTTCTGATCTTCTGTTTGGAATCTGAGGTGACTCAGCTCAGTTACTCGGCTCCTCCAAGTGGAAGTCGCCTACCTTGGCCATCTCTGCACCCACGTGCTGAGACTCAGTAGCCGTGTGCATCCCCACCAGCCCCAGCATCGACACCACAGTGGACCAGCTGGTGTCTCAGCCTCACTGTTGTGCCTGAAATGGCAGTAGCAGCTGTGAGCACTCGCCACTGGAAGTCTCTCTAGTCATTTGATCATTTTTTCTTCATAATTTTTTTCATATTCATACTTTCAAACTCTCTTCTACGTATTTAAACATATTAGATATATTCATTTTGTATTTTTTCAATATTCCAACATCTAAACATAAAGTTCTATTCTGCTATTTGATATTTCCACTGACTGTCATTCCTGATGCCCTATTTTTTCTTTTGTGTTTTGTTTTGTTTTTTACACTATAAGCTCTTAGTTTTTGAGACTTTGTCTCTCAAGATTCTTTCGGGTCTGGTCTGGTGGTATATTCCTCCAGAGAGGATTTGTGTTTGCTTCTGCCAGGTGCCTAAAGTCCTTCCAAGCTGAGACTACTTTAAATAAATCACTCAGCTGGATGTTTCTTGAAACTCAAATGCCGTGTGTATTTGTGCCCTGATCCTGCTTGAGGACAAGCTTGTGGTTATGAATTTTTATGAGAGTCTTCTTTCATTCTCTGGAAGACCAGCTTTCTTCTTGTCTTTGTCAACTGGAGGAAAAAAAAAAAAAAAGCACAACCTGGGGAATTCCCTGGTGGTCCCGTGGTTAGGACTCTGCACTTTCACTGCTGAGGGTGCTGGTTCAATCCCTGGTTGGGGAACTAAGATCTCACCAACGGGGTGGTGTGGCCAAAAAAAAAAAAAATCAGCACAACCTAAAGTTGAGAATTATGTTTTATTTGGCAGGCTTTCTGAGGACTTCATGCCTGGGAGACAGCTTCTCAGATAGGGCTGAGGGGCTACTCTGAAGAGGTAAGGGAGGAGCCAGGATATACAGAAGTTTCATAACAAAACCCAGGTAGTCAGAATATCAGAAGATTACTGTTAATGAAAGAAAACCAGACATCTCAAGTTAATGAATTTAGCGCTTGTCTATGTATGAGAAGATGGGCTCATTGAAATCATTCCTTTGATATGTACCTCAGCTGTCAGGGGCCAGTATCCTGTGTTTTCCCATCCTGAGACTCCTCAGGGTGCACCGTTAGAGGGGGGCTGCAGGGGCCGATGGCTTGATGGCGGGCATCCCGTTTCCATCCTGAGTGCCCTCAGCGCTCACTGCAGGGGGCAACTGTAAAGTGATGGCTTGAGGGCTTGCAACATCCTTTGTTTACTGAAATGGCAGGCGATATTTTTCACTCACATCTTTTCTGTGGTCCTTCCTGAGGCTGCTATTACGATCTGACTCCTCAGCTCACGTGGGCCCAAGTCTTCGACACTTGCCACTCACACGGGTGTTCAGTTTGAAACTCCACGTTACATTCAGCTTTAGGGTTATCTGCTTAACCCTTGCTTACAGCTCTGGATTTATTATGCTCAGCTGTAAGAACCTCTCTTATTTTCTTTCTAGCTAAGACACTAATTTAAAAGGAATTAAAAGATTTTTTTATCTAGCACTTTTAGGTATTCTGTAGTAGGAGTTTAGCTGCCCTACTGCTAAAAAAAGAACTTAAAGCTACTGTTTTCATTTATACATCTTGTATCCAGCCACCTTGCCAAAGTTTCTTATTAATTCTGAAAATGTTTTATGCTAGAGCCTGTTGTGTCTTCTAGGTACTCAGTCTTACCAGTATTTACTTTCTTTTTTGTGCCTGCTAAAACCTTTATACACCGTTGGGTAATAATGGTGATAATGCTTTTTAATGAAATAGATTTAACGATTTTCTCTTTAGAATAACTGCTTTTTTTTTGGAGAAATGGACTTTATTAAATTTAAGAAGTTTCCTTATATTTCTATTTTACTTAGAGTTTAAAAAGAAAAGAAAATGGCTGCTGAAGCACATCCAATGTCTTCTTAGAATTTATTGGTGTGATGCTACATCCAATTTGTAACCATGCTGTGCCTATTCATGCTTCACTCATTCACCCCTCTAGCAGGCTGAAGCTGAGGATACAAAGAGAGAAAGAGAGAGAGAGAGAGAGAGCTCTGAAGATATGATTTTCAGGCTGGATTCAAATGATAATGGCCCTTGTGCTCTTGGCTAAGGAGTCTTGAGTTTGTCCTGAGGGCAGTAGGAGCCTTTGTGGGTAGATCAGATTTGAATTTTGAAAAAACATCACTGCTGCAGTGAAGAGAATGAATTGCTGGTGGCTGGAAGACCAGTTAGGATGTGGGTTCCATCGTTGAGACTGGGGGAGGCGAGACATGCTTTTATCTGTTGCTGCTATATCGATGCCCACTTCATGACAGACATTATGTTAGATCCTTTACACCGAGTATAGGTGTTTCTTCCTGCTCCTTGTGTATATGTGTGGTGGAGGGAGGAGTTTGTGGTAATCATCAGAGGGAACAAATCACATTAATAATAACAAACAAAAAATCCCCATTAGTGTCCCAGGAATAGTAATAGGAATTACTCCTCCAGAGGAATAGCCCCTCCAGACTAATCTTTGGCTTTCCAACCTCCCCAAGTCCCTTCAGGCACCAACAGGGAGTTCATAGATGGTTTAGCCAACACTCTTGGTTTCCTATGCAACAATGATTCTTTTTTCTCCTTCCTAACTGACCCTAAATGGTGTTTAGGAATCCACCCTACAGCATACAGTCATGTGCTTCAGGTGAATCCAGCTCCAGGATGAGAATAAGTCAGTTGTGGTGGTCCTATCCCCCTTGCCAATGGCTGGTTTAATCATGGGCATGGGATACAAATCTGGCCACAGATGAGGGGCTATCTGCTGGGGGCTGTAGGGAAAGATTTCTTTACTACTAAGGGGGACACACTGGAAGAGTTGTGCTCATTTTTCTCCGCAATATGGTCATGGCTGGCTGCCATACCTAAAACTGGTGAAGCCATGTTGCAACCATAAGAGGAAAAAACTAAAACCCTGAGGGTGACAGACTGAAAACATAGGAAGAATCTGATTCCTCGATGATGATTAGCTAGCTTTGGGTATTCCTACCTCTAGTTTTATTGATACATGAGATAATATACTTTGTTATTATTCAAGCCAAGTTGAGTTGAACTCTTCTTACTTAACTTTAATTAAGAAACATAACTAACAGAGATGGTTTGTGCTGCCAGTGAGCACACTGCATATGCTCTCCAGAAGGGCTTATGACGCGCAGCCAGCAATGATCTTCCCTTCCCTCTGGGGCTGGTACTGTTACCAAGCCCAAGCTCACTCTGCTCGCCCGCCGCATGACAGGCCAATGAATCAGAGACGAAGTGTTGAGGCAAGGAAGACGACTTTATTCGGAAAGCCTGCAGACCGAGAAGACGGCAGACTAGTGTCTCTGAAAAACCGTCTTACCAGGGTCTGCATGCCAGTTTCTTTTATAGAATCAGAGAGGGAGAGGCGGTGAAGAAGTAAAGTAAAAGGGCCATCAGTCTTGCAAAACATCTCCTAGAATGACCAGCCTCGGTGAGGGTATGTGTTAGTTTCTTTTTTCTTGCAGCCATTCACAGGTGGGCAGGGTTCCCTGAGGCAGGCGGTTATGTATGATTATAATAACAAAAGCAACGAGAAGCAAAGTTTAAAGTCAAAGAAACAGATCCAACGTGGAATCCGATTTAGCTCTTCTCCGTTACAGTACTACCAGGAACTGCTATCCACTGAGCTTTCTTGGCACTGCCACTTCTCGTCAGCATCCCCAATACCAAATGGCATTATGGGAAGTTGGACCCCTAACTGGAGACAAAGCCGAAGGTGAAAGTGAGAGAGACCATCAGAGACTGGAGGGGTAACAGAGTGTCAAGGAGGTGTATGTATTGTGTAGGGTAGCGATGGTCAGCGGAGGCACAGGCAGCTCAAGGGTCCAGCAGGTCAGCGCCCAAATGGATAATTAGCTTTGGGAGGGACTAGGAAGACAGCTTCCTTAATAAAACCAAGTTCGAAACTCCATGGATTAGCCCAGGGAGGAGAAGCAGTAAAACTGGGCAGCAATTCTCTGGTCCAAGTTTTCCCTTCTCCTTGGGGCTCTTTTAGCTCTGCCTCCATCCTGAAAGCCCAGGTGTACATGGTTCCTCTCGTTGTGGCCTAAGGCTGCACACAACACTCTCCTTTGGTTCACCAGCCCAGGTGAACTGGCATGGAACTTTCCTAAAGACTTAAACAAACCCTCAGGGATCAAAAGCTCTCCTGCAGGGCCTCTCCGGTGGTGCAGTGGTTAAGAATCTGCCTGCCAATGCAGGAGACACGGGTTCGAGCCCTGGTCCGTGAAGATCCCACATGCCGCGGAGCAGCTAACCCCACGCGCCACAACTACTGAGCCTGTGCTCTAGAGCCCGCGAGCCACAACTACTGAAGCCCACGTGCCTAGAGCCCATGCTCCGCAAGAGAAGCCCCCGCAATGAGAAGCCCACGCACCGCAACAGAGTAGCCCCCGCTCGCCGCAACTAGAGAAAGCCCGCGCTCAGCAACAAAGACCCAATGCAGCCAAAAATAAATTAATAAATAAAATAAATTTTTAAAAAAGACACTCCTCAGGCTCCCCTGGTGGCGCAGTGGTTGAGAGTCCGCCTGCCGATGCGGGGGACACGGGATCGTGCCCCGGTCCGGGAAGATCCCACATGCTGCGGAGCGGCTAGGCCCGTGAGCCATGGCCACTGAGCCTGCGCGTCCGGAGCCTGTGCTCCGCAATGCGAGAGGCCACAACAGTGAGAGGCCCGCGTACCGCAAAAAAAAAGAAAAAAAGATGCTCCTACAAGGCAGCTGGTCAACCAGCTGCCCTCACCTTTCTTTAGGCCTACTCAGATGTGACTTCCCTCCAGGCCAGACCCTGCCACCACACTCTTCAAACTACACAGTAGGCATCAGACTCACAGACTTGCTTTAAACCAGGATCAGTCCCACTGTGAGAGACTCCTGGTTGTGAATCAAGAAAGAGCTATGATCAGAGTTTGAGACAAAGGTGGGTAAAGCTGGGAAAAGCTATTTGTCTGAATGAGATAGAGGAAAGGAACCCTTAGGAAGAAAGGCTACCTAGCATGTAGCCTTTAAGCATGATTTAAAATGCTTTGAAAGTAGGGGAGAAGGCTTTGCAGAGGAAATGACATTGAAGTGCAGGCAGGGGCAAAGGAGATTCAAGGCAGACAAGCAGAACTCTGTTCAAAAGCAAGGAAACTGAAAGGCAAAAGACCCACCCTGTGCACAGACAAGAAGAGGTCTGTGGTAACAGGAGCCAGTCACAGCCTCTTTAGTTCACAAACCCTCGAAGGATCAAAGATCATACAACGGAGAAAGGACAGGACAATAAATGGCATGAGGAAAACTGGATAGCCACATGTAAAAGAATGAAACGAGACTACTATCTTACACCATGCACAAAAATTAACTCAAAATGGGTTAAAGACTTGAATGTAAAACATGAAACCATAAAATTCCTAGAAGAACACATAGGCAGTAACCTAGTGACATCAGTCTTAGCAGTGTTTTTGGGGATCTGACTCCAAAGGCAAGGGAAACAATAGCAAAAATAAGCAAATGGGACTACATCCAACTAAAAAGTTCCTGCCCAGCAAAGGAAACCATCATCAAAATGAAAAGGCAACCTACTGAATGGGAAAAAGTATTTGCAAATCATGTATCCAATAAAGGGTTAATACCCCAAATATATAAATAACTCATACACTCAACAACAAAAAAACAAACAACCCAATTAAAAAATGGGCAGAGGATCTGAATAGACATGCAGATGGCCAACAGTCACATGAAAAGATGTTCAACATCACTAATTGTTAGGGAAATGCAAACCAAAACCACAGTGAGGCATCGCCTCACACTGTTAGAATGGCTGTTATCAAAAAGACAAGAAATAATAAGTGCTGGCGAGGATATGGAGAAAAGGGAACCCTCATACATTATTGGTGGGACTGTAAATTGGTGCAACCACTATAGAAAATAGTATGGAGATTCCTCAAAAAATTAAGTATAGAACTACCATATGATCCAGCTATTCCACTTCTGGTATTTATCTGAAGAACACGAAAACACTAATTCAAAAAGATATATGCACCCCTATGTTCACTGTAGCATTATTCACAATAGCCAAGATATGGAAACAACCTATGTGTCCATCGATGGATGAATGCATAAAGAACATGTGGTATACGCACAATAGAATATTACTCAGCCATAAAAAAAGAATGATATCTTGCCATTTGGGACAACATGGAAGTGAAATAAGACTGAGAAAGACGAATACCATATGATATCATATGTGTAATCTAAAAAAGCAAAGCATGACTTCCCTGGTGGCAGTGCTTAAGAATCCGCCTGCCAATGCAGGGGACACGGGTTCCATCCCTGGTCGGGGAAGATCCCACATGCTGCAGAGCAACTAAGCCCGTGCGCCACAACTACTGAGGCTGCACTCTAGAGCCCGCAAGCCACAACTACTGAAGCCCGCATGCCTAGAGCCCATGCTCCGCAACAACAGGAGCCACTGCAATGAGAAGCCTGTGCACCATAATGAAGAGTAGCCCCTGCTCTCCACAAGTAGAGAATGCCCACGTGCAGCAAGGAAGACCCAACGCAGCCATAAGTAAAAATAAAAGTAAAGCAAAGCAAATGAATAAACTAAATGAAAAAACAGAAACAAATTCATAGATACAGAGAACAAGATTAGCAGTTATCAGAGGAAAAGGGGGTTAGGGGGTGGGTGCAGGGGGTCAACTGTATGGTGATGGATGGCAATTAGACTTGTGGTGGGGATCACTTTGTAGTGTATACAGATGTTGAATCATAATGTTGTACACCGGAAACATTTATATATATATAGTATACCTGTAAACCTGAAACACACATATGTATGTGTACAGATGTACAGGCATATATATATAGTACCACAGAGGGGAAAAGACAGATGTCATCACTGGCCCCTTCTGGTGTGACTCCCCCTCTCAGATCAAGACGTGGGAGTACAAGGAACTAGAATAGAGATTAGATGAGAGTAGAGGTGAAGGGGTGACTGTCTGTGGCCAGAAAATGGGAGGAAATGAAATGGATGGGAACCTGCATTTGTATAATGCCTACCATGTGCCTGCCGGCGGTTGTGCTGGTCCTTTCCAAGCTTTATTTCTTTGAAGTCTCACCAACAATGCTTTGAAGTATTACCACCTTTTAATAGATACCTAGAAAACGTTGGATTTGGGAATCAAGAACCATGTTTTTCACAATTCACCGTGTCCAAGTTGTTTTTGCAAGATGCACACACCCTGCTGCCTCAATTTGAATCCCATTCCCATCCTGATGACCAGTTTTTAGTGGACATTTTGGGCTGTCTCGCATCTAAAACCCTTCCTTTGTTTGAGAAATTCCTGTGATGATGATGATGATTCCACTTTACTGGGGTATGATTGACATGTTCCACCTTATTATTTTGGATGGGAAGCAGAACCCATGTACCTGTCAACACTGAAAACACCAGGTACTCACTCTCCTGGTGTCCCTTCCAGCTATGATAAGAGCACATGACCAAGGCTCAGGTGGTCAGAAGCACGACCCTGGACTTGAGTTTGGAGCTAGAAGTGAATGAGACAGAGAAGATATTTTCAACAGTTGACCATCAAGTAAGGCCATCAAGCCATCAGCCACTACAGCTGCCTGGACTGTGCACCCTCAGGGGATACAGGATGGAAGAAAACAGGATACCAGTCCTAGAAAGTTAAGGAGCATATCAAAAGAATGATTTCAGTGAGCCCAGACTCTTGCATCTTCCCATACACAGAAAAGTGCTAAATTCATTAACTTGAGATGTCTTTTTTTTCTTTAGTTAGCAGTAATTTTTGAAGTTCTGACCACCTGGTTTTTGTTGCAAAAACTCCTGTGTATCCTGGTTCCTCCCTTACCTCTTTGGAACAGTCCCTCAGAGCGATCTGAGGGGCTGTCTCCTGGACTTAAGTCCTCAGTTTATCCACCAAAAGAAAAGATAATTCTCAAAACAAACAAACAAACAAACAAACAAACAGGATGTTTCTGAGCAGCAGCAGCAGTTTCTAGGTCCAGTGGCTGCAAAAGACCGGCAGCGACATCTAGTGTCCGATGGCGACAGCAGTGGCCTTGGCCCCTCGTTTAGACTTGTGGCCGGTCTGTGTTCCTGCTAAACCTAGTTCTGTAGTCTTCCTGGTAATTCTAAGTGTTACCCACTATCCTGTAATCAATCGTTTCTCTCCTTAGGTAAGTTAGAGTTGGTGCCTGTGGCTTACAACTAAGGACTTTGACACACATGTTGGGCAAAGTCCCAGAAGCAGAAAATGCTGGAATAAGACATATTTGGATCTTTAAACAGACGCAAAGACTTTAGCTAGGTGCTCCTCCGCCATCCTGATCTCCTGTCCTGGAGGCTGGGCTGTCCAGAGAGATGCAAAAGCCAGACGCTCCAGATCTTCTGCAGGTGGTGGGGCTGGGGAGGTGGGGGGCGGGAGGGTGACAGAGGGAAGGGATTGGGGACTGGATTGAAGAAGCACCAGAGACAAACTTGGTAGAGGGGCTCAGAGAGGAGTAACGTGGGGTTGGGACTCCCGTCCCATCCTAGGTCTTGGCCCCAACCTAGCTCCAGCCTCAGCTCTGTCTCATCTGTGCCAACTTCAAGCCCACCACCAGCCTCCCCTGGCCTCAGACTCAGCAACCGCTTACCCAGCCCCAGCCCCAGCACAAGGTTCAGGGGACCTGGTTCAGTTCCCCATTCAGGTGTGGTCATTCCAAGCAAATTTGTTCTCTGCACATCCTAAGCCCCACTGAGTGGGCGCTTTCATCTTCCTGTTTCATGACCCACCCCCATTACAGAGTGTCTCAGCAGATGTGCTCGCCTGGCCTGAACCACAAGCCCTGACCTTTGTGTCCTTGGCCCCTTCCTGGGTCATGGTCTTCTTCCACTTTGAGGTCTATGCCGACTTCCCATGGCTTGGTCTTGGGTGAGCTGGGATAGGAGAAGATTCTGGGAGGCGAGGGGTGAGAGGCAGCTGTATTAGGCACTTAGAAGCCCAAGATCAGCAGGGCCAAACGCGGGAAAGCCTCATATTTTTGTGTACCTCAAATAGAGCCACGTTTCCTGTGGGTGATGCCCTGCACCCTTGTCCGCCCCTTCCTTCCCATCCATATTCTGCAGAGGGAGCTGCCAGTGGGTGTCCTTAGGCAATGGCTGGGCTCAGCTCAGGGATACCCAGAGGTTGCAGGCCCCAGAGGACCTAAGAACCTCTCACAGGGGCTCCCAGGAGAAAGCCTCAGAGCAGTTTTAGAGTTCACAGACACAGACACACTCCCTGATCTCGTGGTCCCCAAAGCAAATTATGGACAGACCTTGCCCCTCTTGTCTGATCTCCCTAGACCCGACCTGGATCAGCATCTGCTTCTGGAGCTTTCTCTACGTGGGTGGACATTGCCAGTTTGGTCCATCAGCAACCACTTGTGATCTCGCCACATCTGATGGAGCACGAGGCCCCGAGTCCACACATTCAGTGGGTCCCGTGTTCAGTGTTTCTCTCATGCAGTGAGTTGTATTCACCTTTGGCACCTTTGGGTGTCAAAGATCCAGAGATCAATAATGCAAGGTCCCACCTCCTGGGCCTCAGGGTGCAGGGGCAATGTAGGGGTGGAGGGCAAAAAGGATGATGTCACTGCAGGCTGAAAAGTGCTCAGATGGGGTGAGTAGGCAGAGGGGGAGGCACCTAACGCAGATCAGTGGTTGGGATGACTTCCCAGAGGTGGCTTCTGCCCAGAGGAGGACTTGGGAAGAAAAACTTAAATAATTTATCTAGTCATTTAAAGCATAACTTTCCTATGAAGATATGCATCAATGATTATGAAGCAGGATGCAAAATTTTCAATGTAAAACAAGATAGTTCAAAGAAACGTCCCCTGCACAAAAGGTCTACACCCCAGACTCTCCTGACCCTTCTGATTCTGGTATGAGTCCTCTTCCCTCTGTGATCAGCTTCCAGTATTAGTGGATATTAGTGACTGCTGCCTCAGGGGTAATTTTGAGAAGAATCAGTCCCCGGGAAAACATCTAAATTCCTTGGCCTGGCCTTTCATGATGGGACCCTCTGCCCCAGCAGCTTCGTCCTACATTACTCTCCTACACACTCCCTGTTCTCCACACAGTGGCTATTTACAGCTCCCCAAACAATAAACAATGTGCCAAGCTGGTTCATGCCTTTGTGATTTTCCACAGGCAGTTCCCTTTGCCTGGAATGCCCCTGCCCACACAGCCATCTGGCAAACTCCTACTCATCCTTCAAGACCCAGCTCAAAGAGCTCCTCTTCTGTGAAGCCTTCCCAGCAGGCCCAAGCAGAATGAGTCAATTCCTCCCATGCACCACTCTATGGTGTCTGCATCCCTTTCGTTGTGTTGAGATGTCTTTATTTCACTTTTTCTCTTAATTTGATTGTGGGGGCTTGGAGGGGAGAGACTGTAGCATTCATAGTTGTATCCCTAGCCCTAAGCAGAGCATCTGGCATGGTAGGTGTCTATAAATATTTTGTATGAGGAAGCGAATGAACAAAACTTATTTTGACTCCTTTTCTTCTCATTTGTTTTTAGAGTTGAGATAGGGAGACCAGCATTTTCTCCTAAACTTTGGAAAATGCTAAGAAAACCACTCACTACTAAGAGAAAAAATCCATTTAACCTCTCTTTGTAGCCATTCACGTCTTATAAAGCTGTGTAGTTCTACTGAGAACTCACCAGACCAATGTTGTTCTTTAACCTTGAGGCATCAGTAGGTGTAGCCAGTGGGGAAGGGGCAGGGGTGCAAGAGGGGCTGACATATATCATGTTCCAGGCACTGTTCTAAGTCCCTTATTCATACATGTATACACAGTGTCTCATTTTATTCCCATAGCAATCCTATCAGGTAGCTACTATTATTATCCCCATTTTAGAGATGAAGAAATTGAGGCACAGAGAGGTTGAATAACTTGCTTACAGTAATACAGCTAATAAGTGGCAAAGATGGGCTTCAAACCCACAAAGTCTAGCTTGGGAATTCATTCTCCCAACCTCACTGCTATATTTGCTTGTTGACTGAGAAAAATGCACAACCTAAAAGTTGAGAGTTATGTTTTATTCAGCAGACGAAACTGAGGACTTAAGCCCGGGACACAGTATGGCAGATAAAACTCAGAGATTGCTCCGAAAGAGGCAAGGGGCGGAGCCAGGATATCCAGGAGTTTTTGCAACAAAGACCAGGTAGTCGGAACATCAAAAGATTAATGTCAATTAAAGAAAACCAGATATCTTAAGGAATTTAGCACTTTTCCATGTATGGGAAGATGCAAGAGTCTGGGCTCACTGAAATCATTCCTTTGATACGCACCTCAGCCATCTGGGGCCCGTATCCTGGGCTTTCTCATCCTGAGTCTCCTCAGGGTGCACTGTTGGGGGTGGAGGGCTGCAGTGTCTGATGGTTTGACAGGGGCATCCTGTTTCCATCGTGAGTTCCCTCAGGGCTCACTGTTGGCTAAGAATACAGGGAACATGAGGTAGAAGATGAACGTGCCCTTTCGCAGCCAATCACCGTAGCCCCAGGCTCTGGGATGCCCTGTTGGTTCATAAGTATCCTGTAAAGGTGCGCAGTGTCACTCCCAGACCCTGAGGACCCAGTCTCCTCTTTGACTGCCCTGCATTTCTCCTTCACCATGGAGAGGGAGTGATTTGTTTCACTTGGCCTCATTCAGCTTGGAGCAGAGTCCTCACCGGCCATGTCGGGAAGTGGGCTCCGTGCCTTCCCCCTGGCTGAAGATATGCTGCCTCTGTCTCCCAGGTGCCTTTCACAACAGCACACCCAGCTAGGGAAGCTGGTGAGACCACCTTCCTAGGGTGTGTGTGTCAGGGCTCCTGTACCCCATCCAGGCCATTTCAAACAAAGGGCATGACATATTCAAAACTTTAGGAGTGAGAAAAAGCTAGGCATGTCCATACAGGCGGCTGATGGAAGGGTGTAGGAGAGAGGCGAGGGAGATGGGATGGAAAGATGGTCTACCTTTGATTGTGAAAGGCCTTATGCCCAAAGTAGAGAATTTTGTTGTTTTTTTTAACCTCCTATAGGCAGTGGAGAGCCCTCGAAGATCATGTTGTTAGGTTTACAGTTTCACTGATTAAGAAGCTGTTTTTCTTTTCTTTATTTGTAGAAACGTTCTCAACCATTAGGAAACACTGCCACCATGTGGCTTTCGGATGTTGCATACACCAAACTGTAAACTGCCAATTTCTCTGATACTGTTGGAAAATTAAATCAAAGAACACATCCCTTGATCAAACAGCTGAAGTAAATTAATGGTAAACTTAATCCTAATG
Organism: Leucopleurus acutus; assembly: GCF_964270905.1. Lineage (NCBI taxonomy): Eukaryota > Metazoa > Chordata > Mammalia > Artiodactyla > Delphinidae > Leucopleurus > Leucopleurus acutus. Next base: position 51,518,884 of record NC_139161.1, on the reverse strand, counting down.
TAAAAAGGAAAATTTTTTCAAGAAACCAATACCTGGGTTCAATTATCGGATTTCTTAACTTTGTTTTTAAAATTCTAATCTAACTCTTCAGCGATTCTGACCTCAAGAATCCTTTGTATTCCCAGTAACCCCTATCTCAGAATCATAAACTCTCTGGCTCTGCAAAGGCTCTACCATTTCCAGGTCAGTTTGGCATCAAACTGTCTCCAGGCCATTTCCCTCCATGGTGGCGGATTCTATTTCAGTCCTAGGTCTGTTCTTCTTGTATGGTTCCGCAGTTGGACAGACCCAAATTCAAATATTTCCACCATTTTTTTTTTTTTTAAGCTGAGTGATTTGGGCAAGTCACCTAACCTCCCTAAGTTTCAGTTACCTTATCTGTAAAATGGGAAGAACATCTTTTTCACAGGGTGATTGTGAAGATGAAAGATGGCATGTGTACATGTCCCTGGCCCATCATAAGGAAGTCCTCTTCCTTCTCGCCGTCCCTGAGGGCATATTATTGTTAAGCACGCAACACACACTCCGTGGAGGTGATTTAACATCCGAGAGCTTTTACCAGGTTCTCCAGCAACGTTCCCTGAGAACGAAAGTACTCATCCACTCAGGCTTTGGGAGGACTACCGCTATTTCCGTGCGTTGCCTACCGACGTTGGGCAGGCTGGAGGTTGCAATCCACGCGTCTCCCGGGTGCACAGCCGGCGGCAGGTGCGTGGGCGTGGGCGTGGCGGCATTCATTCCTCACCCCTCCCTTCCCCGGGGTTGGGGGTGTAAGTGGATAATTCAATCCCCGTAGGACTCGGCGTCTGGCCTCACCCGCGGCTCGGCGGATTGGCTGTCTCAGCTCGCCCCCGCCTCCGTACCCCCCCCCGTCCCAGGTGGCTCAGCCCCCCTGTGGAGCTCTCTGTTTACCTTGAGAGCCCGTCCAAGTTGGGCTCCATCTCTACATTTGCTCCCTCTGGGGCCCCGCCCGCCCCGGAAGCAGGGAGAAAAGCGGGCCGAGCCCTTCCTCTCCCCGCACCGCCCGGAGAGGTCGGGTAAGGGAGACGGGTGTGTGGGAGGGGGAGTCTCAGGCCTGGGGGATCCGGCTGTCATCCCGTCCCGGGATCGCGCGAACCCGGGAGTTCTGTCCCTAGGCTCCTCCGTCTCCGTCCTGTCGTGCTCAGGGTGACGTGCCCACCCTGGGCAAAGAGCCAGAAGCTGGATCTCAGGGATGCCCGGGTCCCTAAAGGAGGCACAGACCTGGAGACTTCTCTCACAGGTGGTCCCCCTCCTCCAGGCGGTGATGACCCCCAAGCCAGCCGGACCCCCGGACGGGGGCTGGGGCTGGGTGGTGGCGGCCGCAGCCTTCGCGGTGAATGGGCTCTCCTACGGACTGTTACGCTCCCTGGGCCTCGCCCTCCCTGACCTCGCGGAGCATTTTGACCGAAGCGCTCAGGACACTGCGTGGGTCAGCGCCCTGGCCCTGGCCGTGCAGCAGGCAGCCAGTGAGGGGGGGCCCCGAGGTGGGAGGCGGAAACCGGGGTGGAGGGGCCATGAGTGCAGTGGTGGGGGACACACCTGGTTGATTACCAGACAACGTAAGAAAGGTCGACCAGTGTACCTAAGTTCTAGAATATAGTGGGTCTTGAGGTCAAGGCGGAGAGGCTATTAGGCAGGGGGAGAAGTTTAGGCCAGGCAAACAGCCAATGAGAAGTGTTGGAGCGAGTTTGGGGGTCCAGGAGCGTGTCTTCCGTTGACTCCGCCTCCTTCCAGGCCCAGTGGGCAGCGCCCTGAGCACCCGCTGGGGGGCGCGCCCCGTGGTGATGGTTGGGGGCGTCCTCACCTCGCTCGGCTTCGTCTTCTCGGCTTTCGCCCGCAGTCTGCTGCACCTCTACCTTGGCCTGGGCGTCCTTGCTGGTGAGGAGAGAGGGATTCCCGGGTTCTTCAGGGGTGATGGTGGAGATAGAGCGTGTCGGGAGCGGGAGGCCAAGGGCGCGAGGTTCTCCTGCGAGCAGCCGAGCTGGGATGGTGGGGGCAGGCATCCCCAGCTCCTGTCCTCACCCGGTCCTATCCATTCGCAGGCTCCGGCTGGGCCCTGGTATTCGCCCCTGCCCTCGGGACTCTCTCCCGTTACTTCTCCCGCCGTCGAGTCTTGGCCGTGGGGCTGGCACTCACGGGCAACGGGGCCTCCTCGCTGCTTCTGGCGCCCGCCTTGCAGCTCCTCCTCGATAATTTCGGCTGGCGGGGCGCCCTGCTCCTCCTTGGCTCCATTACCCTCCACCTCACCCCCTGTGGCGCCCTGCTGCGACCCCTGGCGCTCCCTGGAGACCCCCTGGGCCCACCCCGAAGCCCGCTAGCTGCCCTCGGCTTAGGTCTCTTCACACGCCGGGCCTTCTTAGTTTTTGCTCTAGGCACGGCCTTGGTGGGGGGCGGGTACTTCGTCCCCTACGTGCACCTGGCCCCTCACGCTTTAGATCGGGGTCTGGGGGGGTATGGGGCGGTGCTGGTGGTGACGGTGGCTGCCGTGGGGGACGCGGGCGCCCGGCTGCTCTGCGGGTGGCTGGCGGACCAGGGTTGGGTGCCCCTCCCGCGGTTGCTGGCGATGTTCGGGGCCCTGACAGGGTTAGGGCTGCTGGCGGTGGGTCTGGTGCCGGTGGTGGGGAACGAGGAGAGCTGGGGGGGCCCCCTGCTGGCCGCGGCTGGGGCCTACGGGCTGAGCGCCGGAAGTTACGCCCCGTTGGTTTTCGGCGTGCTCCCGGGGCTGGTGGGCGTCGGCGGTGTGGTGCAGGCCACCGGGCTGGTGATGATGCTGATGAGCCTGGGGGGGCTTCTGGGCCCTCCCCTGTCAGGTAAGGGCCTGAGCCAGCAGATCCGCTCGCACCCCTCCTCTGCACCTGGGCACGGAGGCCTCTGAGTTCCTTTCCCCCTCCTCTCAGGCTTCCTAAGGGATGAGACAGGAGACTTCACCGCCTCCTTCCTCGTGTGCAGCTCTTTCATCCTCTCTGGCAGCTTCATCTACATGGGGCTGCCCAGTGCGCTGCCCTCCTGCCGTCCAGCCTCACGTCCAGGCACCCCACCCCCTGAGAGGGGGGAGCTGCTCCCCAGCCCTCAGGTTGCCCTGCTCCCCCCAGGAGGCCCTCACTCCACTCTGGACAGCACTTGTTGACCATTTTCTTGTTTGAGCCTCGCCCCCAATAAAGGCTTTCTATCTGCTTTTGTTAGGCAATCTCCAATTGTTAGGCAATCTAGGATGCTGCAAACATTCTACTTAAAATATCCAAAAAGGCTGGTTGATAGGAACAGGATCCCCCTAAGCCGTGCGAGGCAGGAAGGGTGTTTGTCTAGTCAGTCCGTTTCTCTTTGCCCAAGTTCTTGCCATTATAACAGGAAATCTTTGAGAAACTGTCTGCCTATCAGCTTCAGTTTGTTGGAGGAGGGGGGTGCTCATGGGTGCTAGCTGCCCCATCCTCATTTCCCAGATAACTCTCTCCTGCATTTCAGTCTCCTTCTACTGGCCTGATGAAAACATAAGAATCCCAGACCCAGACTTCAGCTCTCTTAGCTTTATCTCCCCCTCCCCAGCTAGCACCCCCCGCATGTCCCTCACCATTTTCTTAATTTCTTTCCTAAGTTACAGGGGATAGTGGGAAAGAGGGAGGTCAGTGGGCAAGTAGGAGGAACTGTGATCCAGAGAGCAGAGTCCAGGGTTAAATGCTCTGGGTCACCAGAGCTCCTGGATACCTCCCCTCCAGTCCCCAGCGTGACCCCATTCAGCCAACCCAGGCATATGGGACCCAATTCTTTTTGAGGTTCTGATTATTGTCCGGTTTTCTTATTCAGTTTTATCTCAAAGGGGCATCCCTCTTTCCCAAAGATCTGTCTTCAGGGAAGAAATGTGGGAGGCAACACCAGAGATCACATGTAAAACATGATAAGTCTCTTGGCCTTTGAGTTTCCACAGTCGATTCACAGCTCAGTGGAGCAGGCTGAACTCCTGGATCCTTCAGAAAAGGTTGTGCGAGCAAAGAAGAGATAAGACAAAATACAAAGGGTTGGCACACACATCGCAGGAGCCCCAGGCCTGCTCTGGGGGGGAGGAGGCAGATAACGATGCTTAAGGCACTGTGGTTCTGTGGGTGCCAAGATGGGGCAGAAGACCTGGAGCCAACAACCCCTGGGTTTCTGGGTCTGACTCCCCCTTCCTGGAGTTCAGTCCTCTCCCAGCCCCTCCCTGGGCAGGGGGACTTTGGTATCCAGTGCCTCTGTTACAGGGTCCTGGGGCTTGGAGGTAGGAGCTGACAAGCAGAAGAAGTGGGGCAGAGTGATGAGAACTCCACTCCCTGCAAGAAGGAAGGCCCCAGCCACCACAAAAGAAGCTGTGTAGGTGCCTGTCACATCCCGGAGGTAGCCTAGATTCAAGAGAGAAAAAGAATACACATGGGTGATCTGTTTCCTGGGACTCAGACACATTTTGGGGTGGAGGGAAGAAAATAATCCTTAACCCATCATCTTGGAGAATTAGAACTCTCAAGGTAGGACTGGATGAGCTCGAGAACTCAGGCTTCCCAGGGGCCTCAAAAGGCCATTTCAACCACCTTCCTGCTTTCAGAAAGGATCTCTGAACCAGCCAGTGGGGATTTGGGGATCCGGATGGAGTCAGGCACACTTGTGCCTTTCTTTCCAGTAGCTGTGGCCTTCTCTTCCATGCCTTCAGTTAATAGTTAGGAAAATGTTAAGGGTCTGAAGGTTCTGGCATCAGGAGCCTGGAGAACTTTGACCAGATGGCTCAGACCCCTGGCCTGGGGCCCAGTGGGCCAAGGGAAAAGGCAGACACTGGCATGTTATGTCTGGCCAGGTCTGACCAGGTCCTCTGAAAACCCCAACTGTAGGTACCCTGCCACTTCGGACCCATTTCAGGGCTGCTGTGGTTGACCATGCAGGCTGTGTATGTACCATACCAGAGGGCAGTATTCACATAACTATAATGTCAATTCCCTCCCTGAATGGTATGACGTGGCAGCCCGCACCCACCTGGAAATCCCAGTCCCCTTACCTGATAGAGGAGCCCCCAGCAGCCCCCCGATGCTTTCTACCATCTGCACCAGTCCCAGGCCACAGTATATCTTTCCAGTTCCCACCAGTTCAGGCAGCACGGAGAAGGCCACTGGGGTCAGGGCCCCTGATGTGAAGCCATAGGCCACAGTCAGAGCCACCAGGGCTGTGGGAGCCTGAGCTGCAGGGTACAGGGCCAGTATCACCCCAGTCAGGGTGGTCCAGAGCATCAGGAGTCTTGCCACAGGCCCTGGGACTGCATCCCCTAGCCACCCAGAAGCCACACGCCCCACAGGGTCAGAAATAGCCGCCACTGAGAGTAGGAAGGCAGCAGGCAGTGGGTCCCAATCTAGGTCCCGAAGATGGGCCACCAGGTGCACGTAGGGAATGAAGTAGCCAGTGTTGATCAGGGTGAGGGCAACGGTGTAACGGAGGAAGGGGCCATGATGGAGAAGGTTGGCAAGTTGGGCCCCAGGGCCACCCACGACAGGGTCCTCGGCCAGGGAGAGTGGGCGGAGAAGAGCACCACAGGCCACCAAGTGGAGGGAGAGGGCAGACACCAGCAGCAGGGCCCCCCGCCAGGCGTACTGGCTGAGCAGCCATTGGAAGAGTGGAGCAAAAGCAAAGGAGGAGAGGCCCACGCCCGTCAGTGCTAGCCCAGTGGCCAGGGATCGCCGACGAGAGAAGTAACGGGACAGGCAGGCCAGGGTGGGAGTGAAGGTCAAGGCCCAGCCAGATCCTGTCAAAAAGGAAGAAATGGGGGTTGAGGGACCCATAAGGAGCTCAGGGCACACAATCATCCCAACACTGCCCAGCAGCAGAATGTAGCACAGGTGTAAATTACAATCCTAGCTTGATACTTGCTAGCTGTATGACCTTGTCTATTTACTTAATCTCCTAGCCTCAATCTCATCTGCAAAATGGCGGTAATATACTTTATGGGACTCTGGAATGTTTGCAAAGTTAACTACCATAGAACTCTGGAGTTAGACCTGGGCTCTACCATTTCTGGCTGTGTGAACTTCACTTGCCAAGTTGCATAAGCTTAAAGCCTTTCCTCATCTGTAAATAGGATAATGATATCTATTTCACAGCTTTCACATCTGACACAATTTTACAGTAATTCTTCCTTTTACACTCCAGTCCCACTAGCCCTGGGCTTGTGTCTTTGAATTTCCTGATTTCCCCTAACCTGTTTATCATTTTAGTCACCTCTCTTAAGAATTCCCTTCTGGGGGACTTTGCTGGTGGCGCAGTGGTTAAGAATCCGCCTGCCAATGCAGGGGACACGGGTTCGAGCTCTGGTCTGGGAAGGAGCAAGGGCCAGGGAGCAACTGAGCCTGTGCACCCCAACTACTGAGCCTGCGCTCTACAGCCCGCGAGCCACAACTATAAATCCCACATGCCACAAATACTGAAGCCCGCGCGCCTAGAGCCTGTGCTCCGCAACAAGAGAAGTCACCGCCAAGAGAAGCCCGTCGCACCGCAACGAAGAGTAGCCCCCACTCGATGCAACTAGAGAAAGCCCACGCGCAGCAACGTAGACCCAACGCAGCCACAAATAAACCGATGTAATTAAAAACAAAATTGCCTTCTGGGCACAGGTGCTAGCCAAAACTTTCTCTCAGCGTCTCCCTAAGCCTTTTGGAAGGAGCTGGAAGAAGGTAAAAGTCCAGAGGCCAAAAAGACTCAGACTTTTGACCCGCCCTTGCCCAGGGTCTCACCTGAGAGCAGCCCAATACTCAGGTACAGGTGGGTTAAGGAGGTAGCAAAGGCGGCGAGCAGCATCCCCAACGCAGCCAAGATGCCCCCAGCCATCACCACAGGCCTGGGCCCGAACTTGGTGCTCAGCGCGCTGCCCACTGGGCCTGGAGAAGAGGAAGTGTTCTGAGAGAAGATCACAGGCGTCCTTCTCCAGCACTGACCCCACCCCCACCATCTCCTTTACCGTCCCCGCATCTCCTCTCCCTTCCGAGGGTCGAGGGTCACAGGACTCTGGACCCAGGCGCAGCACTCACTCCCGAACTGCTGCACCGCGATTCCTATGGAGGCGATCCAGGAGACTCGCGCTGCCGGCTCCTCAAACGCAGCCACAAACTCCACAAAGAAGACGCCGAAGGAGCGGAGCACTCCGAACACCAGCGCCGACTGGAAGAACGCTGAGAGCACCACCATCCACCCCCAGCCCCCGTCGGGGGGCTCGGCCCTAAGTGCCATCTGGGAGGTAACAGGACTGCCGCCTTAAGCCCCTTCCGGAGCAGGGCTCAGGACGTTCCACCTCTGCCCACCACCCAGCCGGACCACTCGCAGCCGAGCAGGGAGGAGAGGATGGTAGAGAGGAAAGTACCAACGAGGGCTTGAAAGCTGCAGAGAGGCTGCGTGAGGCGCCTGCGCCCTTCCCCTAGCGGGGGCGATATAGGTAGGGAGACCAGGCGGGCGCTTGGCCCTGCGCTCAGCGCCGGGGGGCGTGGCTCCGCCGGCCGTGAGTCGAGAGTCGAGGCCTGGGCGGGACAGACGGAGGAGAGGGCTGACTTTCGGTCTAGGAGCCAGGGGGCAGCACTGAGTTTGGGCCCCATCCCTGAGGTCTCAGGGTGGATTATCTATCTTATCACTGGAAGTGTCTGCACCTGGCCAGCCCGGCCAACATCCCTGTCTGTAGCTCACCAATGAGAACGCGGGACTCCTCAGAAGGGGGCGGAGCCATAAGGGCAGGGCGGGCTTTAGAACCTGTTCTGGGGCAGTGAGTGGGGCGCAGGCGTGAGGAGGGGACTTTAGCAGGCTAAATAGACGGGCCCTAGGTGACCCAGGAACCAACCAGGAGGTAGCTTCGGTCTCCTGTCCAACTAGCGGGCCAATTCGACCAGATTTCAGCACGGAGATGCGCACGTAAGGAGTCCGTGGGCGTTAGTAGTTGGTAAACTGGTTCAGGAGGGGAAAACACATACTTGCTTGATGAGGGGCCCGGGAGCTGAAAAGCGGGGCGGGGGTGGGGTGGGTGGTGCGGAGGGATTATGAGATAAGATAAAATACCTGGCCAAGCGCCTGAGGCCACTAGAATCTAGATGCCTGGATTCCTGAGTGGGTTCAAAGGCCAAGGAAAGAGAGAGGAGACTGGGCTCTTGGACTCTTGGCGTTGATTTCTGTATTGGGAACTCGTTCCTGTCCCTTCTGTTCCCACTAACAGGAAACCTACGGGTCACAGAGACCAAAAATAACGGGAGAGGAAGTGCAACTCTGAGCTCACTCAGAGCCCCACCAGCCCTCGTCTTCAGTGGGGCTGGAACATTTTCCTCTGACCTCTAGTAACAACCACTTCCTAATCACAGCTTTTGATCTCATGATGGCATAGACTAGAGACAAGCCATGACCACTGGCGCAATCAGCCCCTCCTACCCAACCAGTACCCAGTTCCTCCAGCCTTATAGAGCACTAATGACTTGGCTTCAAGATCCTTAGGACACTGACCTTGAAATTTGAACTCAAGGGGTCATACCCAGACAAGTGGGGCTGGGGTGGGGAGGGAGGCTGTGTAATTTAAAAAAGCATATTGAGCCGTATAATTTTATACGTGGGAAATAAAAGTAATCATACCAAGAAGCTTTTTTTTTTTTTTTAAGTGGAGTTAGAACTTTGGCTGGTGGGGACTGTACCAAAGATGTAGAAATTGGTGTGGCTGTATAACAGAGGGGTTAAGAGCGCAGTCTTTAGAATCAAATCACAGTTCCAATCCTGGTTTCATCACTTCTTAACCTGGTCAAGACATTGAACCTCTCAGCTGGTTTCCCCACTTGTAAACTGGGGCTAATGACAGTACCTACTTTTAGGGTTGTCAGGGGAGTTGAATTAGAAAATCTATACACTAAAATGTTTAGTTTAGGGCCTGACACGTAGTAGGAGTTAAGTAATATTAGCTGGTCTTATTTTATTTTAAGCTGGTCTTATTTTAAACAGGGGATAAGCTACAGTGGGAGGGGAAGGAAGGTTTTAGTTTAGTTTCTTTGTTTTGTGCTTAAAAAAAAAAAAATCTAACCCAGGTCATGGGTTTTAAAAGATTAAGAAGCACAACCACAAACTGTAAACGTTGGAAGGAACTTATTCCTTCCATGCTAATGGACTTATTTCATGGATGAGGAATTTAAGTCCAAAAGGAATTTAAGTCCAAAATTTAAGTCCACTTATCAGAATTAGTGACCCCTTAACCTCTGGGTAGAACAAGGCTGTGCACCCATGACACACACAGGACAGGGGAAAGGGTGGGAGAGAAGTGTGTACTAGGCACTGGATGGATTCCAAGACACCACTGCTGGGGGAGGGGTAGAGCTGGCACGCTGGCTCTAACCACACAGCCTTCTCACTGCCACCTCCAGCTCCTATTATCCTTATGGCACCCAAGTCCTATCCATTTTCTGTGGTGGTTGTGGTGGTAGAGGGTGTCCAGGCATTAAGTTCCCCTGCACAGATGCATCCCGCAACATGTTGGTATTATTAGTGGCTTCCTGGTTTCTCCCTGCTGCCTCCACACCTCAGGCAGGAAGTGACTTCAGAGCAGTAGGATGCAGGTGGCTCCGGAGAAACTTCATGAAGTCACTGGTTCCTACACAATGATCCGGAAGGCAAGGGCAGGGAAAGGGAGAACAAGGGCCACTTAAAATGTCTGGTGAGATGGGACAGTGGGATGGGCACAGAATCCAAGATGGTATCCAGGAAGGATAGGATACCCTCTTTCCCCAGCTTCAGAACCCTCAGTCCCCAGATCCCCACAGGCAAGAACCCAGGACACAACAGGCAGCACAGAGAGGCTTCTTTATTCCATGATTCTGATCTTGCAAGATCTAACATCTCCACCCCTTGGCACTCTCCACCTGCCCATCCAATCTGGTAAAAAAAAAAAAAAAAAAAAAAAAATCATGGTTCCTTCTCAGCTCTCTCCTCTGCTTTCCCTACCTCCTTCAATTCTGCAGTGGAGAGTAAGAGGCAAAGAGGGAGAAGAGTAGCTCTCTCACCAGTCCCCAAGTGACAGCCACTAGTACTGACCTGTCTTGAGGAACCTCCACCCTACAAATTCAAAGTGCTTTTTACCTTCCACCCCATGTCCCTAATCCCCCAGGGCAACAGGGGCAGGACTGTAAATCAAGGCTTCAGAGTATCATCTAACATTCCAGACATTCCACACAGTTAAGAAGCAACCCATTCCTAACCTTCTACCTACTTGGCCTACACCAGAGACTTTGCCCCTCAACCAACCTCTTAATCCTACCTGGATACTTGGTCAACTAGAGGGTCCATCAGTCAGTCTTTTAAATCTTCTAAATCTCTAATCCCAACAGTAATTCCGATCATTATCCCAAACTACAGAAAATCCATAGTGGAACTCAACCCCTTTTCTCTCCCTGTGGAAGGTTCTAGTGCTTTCACTGGTTCCGGACAGGAATGCAGTGACAGGAAGACCAGGTCACAGACCCAGCTTTTCTAAGGTAAGAAAGTTACCAAGCAGCTGTGACTTCTAGAGGCAAAGAAGTTTCTGGAATCTGGACACTTGCCAGAAGATGTCCGAAAACCTACTAAAGGAAGAAGAGGTTCATCTCAGGTAGAACCCCAAGGAACATTCAAACCCAGACACCTCTGCAGTAAAGGATGAGTCATACTCTTTACTGTTTAGTCAAGATAAAGGGTTTCATAATTCTCCCCTAGGTCATAACATTCTTAGAGACTGGGCAGAATCAGAAAAGATTGCATCATCTCTGGTGAGGAATTTCAGATCTCTCCTGCATGGAGGGATCAACTCAGTGCTAAGAACGGGCCCTAGTGGGAGGATTGTGGGCCCAACTCAAGCTCCTGGGTGAGTTCTATCAAACAGACACAGTGGAGCCAGACCTAGGTGATCAGACGAATGGGACAGTTAGGAACATAAGAGAAAGCCTCTGTAATCATCACCCCAGTTCCAAGACTGACAAAGGCCCCACACCCACTGCCTCTAGGAGGTACTTATTACCTCCACTTCAGGCTCACCATAGGTTCCTGTAACCCTTGAAGAACAGAAAAAGTCTAATCCAGTGCTGGCCTGCTAGAAAACCTACAATATTCAGAATACCAGAGAGGGTTCCTGACCCGATTCCATAAACCCACATGTTCCCAGAGCTGCCCTAGAACAAATTACGTTTCCAGACCTAGAATTGGAGGGGTAGGACAAGAGAACCCCTTTCTCCATTTGAAACAAACCAACAAGCAAATAGGAAAAGAACAACCCTAAAGATAAAAGTTATGACAATAATAATACAAAACACTCACGCCAAAGGAGGCAGCCAAGTGCTAATCTCTGCCGGCAGAGCCATGACCTCACATTCTGTGTTTCAGGTCACTTTTGATCACACTTGTGGAAGAGGGACATGGGAAATGCAATAGAATGAAGGCCCTGGTGCCACCCAAAGGCCTCAATAAATTATATTTACAGATAAACCGGATGAGATGGGGGCTGCAGGTGGAAACCAGGCCTCCAGTCTCTCCCCTCCTCCAGCTCCTAGCTTGTTCTCTCCTCAGAAACAATTGTGATCGTGGGGAAGAGGTTTTGACCAGCAAAACAAAGGCAGATCAAGCTGGGATCTGCCACCCCTGCTCTCCCCAGTGAGAAATTAAGGTGGTGGCAAGTCGCTGACATCGAGGGCCCTTGCACACCCCTATGCCCAAGCCTGACAGCGAACCCAGGCGTGAGCCGCAGCTTTCCTGTCTTCCAGGAAGGGAGTGGGGCCTGGGCAGGCGCTCAGCTAGGGCCCCCCCAGAATGTGGTAGTGCACTTTGGTGTTGGTAGCAGCTCCGTGTTTCTGGCGCAGATGCAGCCGAAGTTGACTCTTGTGCCGGAAATGCAGACTGCAGGGGTCGCACTGTCGGAGGACAGCTGAGTCAGGTCCCTCCCCAACCACGACCACCTTTTAGGTGTTGAGCAAAGGAGAACCGCCCAGCACTCTATCTTAGAGAAGCTCTTTAGTCCCTACATGCTCCCAAATCCTCAGGGGAAGGCCTAGGAGCTACGCCCCGCCCTCTTCAGCAAAGCTTTCTCCATCCGTCAGCTCCTCTCCAGGAGGGTAGCGCCCCGTCCAGGAGCCTAACTTCTATACCTGCCACCCCTACCCTCGGCCCCCGCCCCTTACTCACAAGGACACCGCCCACCTCGAAGAGGTCTAGAACCGCTGGGCCGTCTCCTTTCAGAGCTCCGCCCCTCGGTAAACGGAAGGTAATTCCAAGGCTTTGGGTCAAGCCAGGTCGGGTACTCACGTGGTACGGCTTCTCTCCCGTGTGGATGCGAACGTGGCTCTTGAGGGTCTGTAGGTGGCGGAAGCGAGTCCCGCAGGTGGGGCAAGGATAGGGCTTCTCCCCGGTGTGGATCAGCACGTGCGCGCGCAGATGCGCTACCTGGGAGAGGAGGGGACCTCAGACAGCGCCAATGGGAGGGACAGAACCCTCCCCATTCGGCCCACCTCGCCCTCTCGGAAATTTGCCTGCGAGCCGTCTCTGAAACGGGCGCCGTACCTGTACAAAGCGCGAGCCGCACGTCTCACACTTGTAGGGCTTCTCTCCCGAATGGATGCGGCTATGCGTTTTTAGGTTAGCCGGCCGGTTAAAGCGGGCTCCGCAGACGGAGCAGTGGTAGGGCTTTTCCCCTGGAGGCAGGGAGGAAGGGAGGTCAGGGACTCTATCAGGGGACGGCTGTGGGCACCAAGGCCAGGGCCCTCTCCCTGCTCCTCCCCTACCTGTGTGCACCGTGCGGTGGCTGGCCAGGTTGCCCTTATAGCGGAAGGCAGACCGGCAGAGCTGACACTTGTAGGGCTTATCCTCATCCCCAGGAGCCAAGGGGTCCAGCCCCGATGAGCACCCAGCCACAGCCTCACAGCTCTGGCAGCTGAAAAATTCACTTCCTGGGAAGGGTGGTGGGTAATGACAATACCAGTGAATCCTCAAACCACACGGTAGCGGGTTTTCTTTTTCCCAATTTACTGTTAAGGCTTCTGGAGCTCATTTGACTTGCTTGGGGTCACATGGTTATTGAGAGGACAAGCCAAGATCTGACTCCATGTCTGTCTGATTCCAGAGTACTCTGCTAATCACTCCAATAGCGGTGGTGGTAGGTGGAGGCCCCTACTCGTGGGTGGAAGCTTCTGTTTCTCTCTCCTCTCTTGCACCACTCTGGATGACAGCTTGCCAGAGAGGCCTTGCTTCCAGCTGGGCTGACCACTCAGGCCTGGATGGAAATAGGCCAGAAGTTCCCAAACAGTGCTCTTCACTGGAAGCTTTAAAAAGTACTGATGCCAGGCTCCCACTTGCAGACTTTCTGATCTATGGGGTGTGACCTGGGCAATGGGATTTTTAAAAGCTCCCTAGGTGATTCTAATCAGCAGGAAATGGACTGGGCCTTTAAACTGGCCTTGAGCAGCCATGGGAGAAAATCCAAGAAGGGGGTAAAAGGAGGGGCTCTTACCTGGTGGTGGATGAGCCCGCCCAGAGTGTGACCCAGTGGTCTCTGGAGCCCGGGGTGTGAGGAGATGGGGGGTATTGACTGGAGCCCCACATTTGAACTGTACAGTGGCAGCAGTTGGAGAGAGCCTAGGCAGATGTCAAGGCCCAGAGACAAGGGTTAGGAGAGATTATATGGCGGCGGCAGTGGTGGGGTTCTCCCCTGGAAGACTTGTTGCCATAGGCCTACCCTCTGGAGGTGAGCCACTATGGACCAATGTGCCATGTCCAATTTCACTGCCCAAGTCCCACCCTACAGAGTAAGCCTGACCTCTGGCCAACTCCTTAAGGTGAGCTGGTGTCTCTGAAGCCCACTCCTTCACTCCCTGTTCCTGACCACCCAGGCCCAATGGCTGTGCCTCTGAGCTGAGGCTGCCTCTACAAATTGCGGGGGGTTCCAGTTTCTGTACCTGCTCTGTGGACCGGAAATGGGTCCTTCTTCACTGCTGCTGCTGCTGGAAGCCTCATCTCCACTGGGGAGCCGGGCCTGGGAGCAAAGTTGACCAGAACTCCTCTCCCCTGCCAGGCTCCCTGCTTGGGAGGCCTGAGAGTTTAGCACGATGAACTTGTACTTTTTCCAGTTGCAGGCCTTGGGGTCTGGGCTGCCTGGACTGGGGGGCCCTTGACTGCAGCTGCGAGACTCAGTAGGTGGGTCTGGGTGCCCTTCGGAGCGCCTGGGACTGCCTGGCGGAGGGGCCGTTGGGGGCGTGGGGGGTTCTGCCTCCAGGGGCCGCAGGGAGATGCCCAGAGGTTCATAGCTGAGAAAAGTGCGATGGACATTAGTGCTATTTCCTAATCTTGGCCTTTGCCCTTGACACCTAGGATGCCACTTCACCCATGAGGAACACCGAGTTGGGGCTCCCTCACCTGGCCTGGATGAAGCGGTGGCATGCCTGGACCACGTGTTCCATCTGCAAGTAGGTGGCGGCCGCAAGGACGGCTGGTGCAGTGGCCGGAGAGAGGCGTAGGCGTGAAGTGTACATGAAATCCAGAAGAGGAGCGAAGCCTCCGGCTTCGGGGCCCCCGGGCAGGGAGAGCACGTCTACTCCCACTCCTGCACGGCCTCGGAAAATTGAATAGAAGAAGCCACTGGAGAGAGGAAAGATAGGTCATTTTAGGGGCTGGGGAACCAAGGGAGACACGCGCCCCTGTACAAAGCCCCGCCTCCCCCACTCTCACCCCGCCCCCAATTCGCGGACGCCCCGCCTCCTGCTTCTGGAAGGTTTGGCTTCGGGTTCCCTCCCAAAGACCTTCGGGCTCCGCCCCTTTTCCATTTGGTCCCACCCCACCCCTGAGCCACCCCTCGAACCTGCAGGCGATAAGAACTGCCTTGTGAGCTCGAAGGGGTTGCCCGCCAACCAGCAGCGTGACGTCAGTGAGGATCCCGCGCAGGCGCAGCTCATTCAGGTTGCCGAGCACGTCGGAGGAGTGGCGAGTGAACTCGCGGACGTAGCCCAGCGTTCCCTCCGGGGCAGCGGTGGAGCCCATTGCGACGCAGGCCTGCGGGTGCCAAGGAGAGGGCTCAGGGATCCAGGCCGTCCTAAGACGCCTGCCCTTCCGCAGTTTGCCTCTTCCTGCTGAGGTGCAGCTAGAGCCAAGCCCCCGGCCCCGGCTCACGCAGCCTCACTTAATTCATCTTGTTCTTTCTACCCTCAACCACAGCATCGCTCGCTTTCCTCCTCTAGATTCCACAGCGCTTGGAGCGAGTTGAAGGTTCCCACACCGCGGCGTCGATGGCAAGTGTGAGGAATCCGGCCCGCAGCGCCCTTACTTAGACTCCCAGTGCCCTTCCAGCACCCCCATTTCCCCTCTGCCCCACCGCGCGCCTGGTCTCAGGAGTCCGATCCTGCCCGGAGACCCCAGATGACCCGTGGTCCACACCCCTCCAAATCCCAATCGAAGCTCCCTTCCCCGAATCACGAAAGTCCATTCTCTAGTCCCGGATCCCTAGTTTAGCTCAATTTCTGGGCCTCTGTCTTCTTACCATCAACAAGCCCCAACCCTCTTAGGGGGACCCAGGAGTCTGGCTCCCTCAGTCTCTGGTTCTTACCCCCGTCCTGCAGGGGCTTCAGCTTTCTTCTCAAGGGGGGCGGGGTCTCTCTCCCCTCTTGGCCTCGGCTCCTTTATCTGGCCGGGATGTCGGGGGCGGGGGTGGAGGTGGGGTGAACGCCTGGGTCTGTATCCTTCCTTCCTCCCTCGCTCTCCAGATGGCGAACCCGGGGCGGGGTCTCCGGCTCCAGGGCGGGACCTCAGAAACACTAGGTGGTCGTAACGTAAGGGGTCTTGGGCCACTGAAAGTGGAACTGATGGGACATTGGAATTGGGGAGGAGGTTGGGGATATTGAGATTGGAAATATGGGTGACCTGGGTCGTCGGGGGGCCTGGGACAGCGACAATTGGTGTGTTGGCTTTAGGAAGGAACCTGTTACAGGAGAGTGAATACAGCAAAACTCCCCCTTCCAGTGTACGGTACTAAGGGAGATAAAGGGGAGCCCAAATAGGAACTAGGTTTGGGGAGGTGATAGTGGGCTCCCGTGGGGTCTCAGACAGAGGGAGGGTGTGGTCATTCAACAGGCTCCTCTAGCGGGGCCTGCAAAAGAGGGGCTCTGGCCGGGCGCGGTAGGGAGGGGGCGGATATGATTTCTAGTTCGTTTCCTTCCATTGTCCTGCGACCGGACGGCTCCGCCAGCTGCTTCCCCTCGAGGAGGTGGGGAAAGCCCCTGGTGGGGGCCGAGAGACGACGCTCAGGAGACCTAGGGTCCGGTCTTTCGCTCCCGACTCTCTTTTGAATCCTTTTAGGGATCCAGCGAGACAGACTCCCGCCCAAAGCCCTTTCGCCCTCCCCCAGTCCCAGATCTTTAGGGCCTCGGGCATCCGCCCGTCGGCTACGCTTGGAGGCTGGCGGGACGCCGGGGTCCAGCGCGGCAAGTAGGCAAAGCTCGGCAATGTTTGGCTCCTTCCACGAGGGGGCGGACGAGCACTAGCCTCGCCTCGCCCGTCTTCTCCACCCGGCTGGGGGTCCACTCAAACGGGGGCGCAGGATCGATTAGGTCTGAGCGGCTGAAACCTTCGTTCTCCCCCTCTTTGCTCTGGTTTATTTTGTCCAGGGGACTAGGGTTGGGCGGAGGGAGGGAGAGTTAGGCGACAGAGGGGACTTTCCTCCGAGGATGGGTTTCCTATCTGGGGTGAGAAATCCGCGGGCTTTGGGAACAAGGGAAATGAGTGGGACAAGGAGCGGGATCTGAGTCCTGGGAGCCCAGGGTTTCTATTCTTTTAAGCTAGATACTATTATCCGTCTTTAGAGGTGACTTTTTAGTGAACATTAATATGAAAGTTGGGTGCAGTGAACAGACAGAGGGGAAACAGGGAGGGTCTCAGGGTAAAAGAAGGGAGAGAGGGCAGGAGGGGCTGATAACCCCAATTTAAGTCCCTGATCTGGAAGATAAGCACGGGTCACACCCTCGTATTTTGTTTGGGGAGAGTTGGTGGGGCAAGGTTCATTTGGAGAAGTGGGGCAAGAGCTGAGTTCAGCTGCAAAGCGGGACTTGCATCTGGGCTCAGGAGAGTCTACCGTTGCCCAGTAATGACTGACCATTATCCGTGGAGCTGCATATCGAGGCCTGGGGCCCTCCCCTTCAGACGTGAGGGTGTCTTTATTTGGGTACAGGAAAGAACTGCTGAGAAACTGGGAATGGGGAACCACTGGGGATTCACCGTGGTGAGGTGGCTTTTGCAAATGAGGGTTGCTTTGGTCTCTGCCCAGTTGGAGGTGGGAGTTAGACTGGGGGCTCCCTTTGATATCAGGATGGAGTTACTTTTGTGTTGTCTGGTCAATTTGTCAATTGTGGGGTGCAAGTTTACTATGGGGTGTTGAGTTAGTTTGTTCTGGGCCCTGAAGCCTGCATTCAGGGTTGAGGGCCAGTAGTAAGTCTGAGGTATGGAGCTGATTTTGAAGCTACGTTAGTTAGTTCTAGGGGTTCTGACACCCACAATTTGGAGCTTGTCATCTTGAAATATCAGGGGAACCTGCTAGGTGTTTTTCAGAGGTGGATGAGGATTTTGCTTTGGGGATTCATAGTCATCAGTGTATGTGGACAATCTGATTTCAAGTGGAGTAATTCTGCTGGTTTTGGGGTGCAGTCTGTTTTGGGGTGCCAGATAAGTTTTGAGGTTCAGATTATATTTGGGGGGACATGAAATTCAATTTGGGGTTTTTATTAGCTTGAGGTGGAACGTAATAGGAACCTGGGAGCAAGTTTGAAGGCCTTCTGTGGTTGTGGGTCCTTGCCGGGGAGCAAAGCTTTATATTTGAATGTTGTGCAAACTTACTTTGAGGAGGGGGATATTTCTGTGTATGCACTGAGAGCCAGGAGGCTTTTTCCAGGGGGAGAAACAAGATGAGGGCCCAGGGTAGGAGACTAAAGTTTTGGGGTGTCCTTATTTTGGGGTGTTTTGCCACTCTTTGGGTGCATTTGGTGTAACTGAGTGATGGATCGTGAGGCGAGATTGATTTTAGGGTTCACTTAATTTGGACCATGATGCTGCTTTGGGATGTCCTTTGCTTATAGCTCCCGCTCACCCCAGATTCTAGAAGTCTCTTTCTTTAGTGAACCTCCAAATATTCCCAGGATTTGAAGGACGAAATTCGGAAAGGGAGTGTATCTCCCCTTATTTCTATGTGGCCTGGATAGATCTGAGGGAGAAAAGGTGGTTTCAAACTCTGAACCCCAATTTCTTAAGGGCACATACCTTGGTTTGGGGGCAGATGGGGGGGAAATGGAGTGTGTTGTGGTAAAGTGGACACCCCTGACTAGGGCAGTCTGTTGGAACTGTGCAAGGAGAGGTGGTAGTGAGGTACAAGGAGGGGAATCTTGTACCCTGATTTTCTGGGATAAGAGCCCCAAACAGAAAGCAGACAGAGGACTGGGAGTGTGGGTGAGATGGGGGGGGTTCCCCACGGCAGCAGGGGCTGGGGGGTAATCCAGGCCAGCTCTGCACACCCCGGTCCCTGCTCTCTTTGGCTCTCCTCCCCTCTCTCCCTCCCACCGCCCACCCCCCCAACCCAAGGAAAAAAACTGCCTGTGCAACAGCAATGGCAGATTCCAATCCTCCAGGCTTTCCTAAACCACCACGGAGACCAGCCAGGGGGGAGGGGAAGGGAGGATCGGGCTTTCCTGCTTCCCTAAGACTGGGGCTATGAGCTTGACCTCCTGGCCCCTAGCCCTTCGAGGAGTGCCCCCCTCCCCCGGCCTGGAAGCCAGGTGTCCTGGACCCTAGCCCCCGAGCGGGGGGGTGGGGGGGGGCCTGGAGAGACGGGGAGGAGGAAGGAGGGAGTGACTTCCAAAATTGGCATCGGGACAGAGCAGGGCTGGCGGGAGGCAGGTGAAAGACGGAATTTTCCTGAAAAAACGGGGGCATCTGAGGACCCCAAATTTGGGGAGCTAGTCCAGAACCGTCCAGCCAACATCCTAGATTTTTTTGGGATTTTTTGGGGCCCCCGGGACCCCTCTAGATGGGGTGAGGAATGTAGTGTTGGGGGAATCTGACTGGGGCATTGCAGCTGCCTCTCCCGCCGAGTTGGAGACGGATGGGCTGGGACGGGTTTGGGGGGGGGGGTGTCCCCAATTCTGACTGGGAGTGGAGGAGCCCCCTCATGTGCTCTCTTGTGGGGGTCCCCCCTCCCTAGGGCACTCCCCACTCCCTGAGCCAGCCGAGAGGAAGGAGGCCAGCGATGCGACTGGGGCGGCTCCTTTCTCCTGCACCCCAAATGTGAGGGATGCACCCCAAATTTTGTTCCCTTCAAAATAGGGGACCAGGATCTCAGGGGAGAGTAGCTGAGGTAAGTGGGGAGGAAAGTGTCCCCTGTTTTCAGGAGAGACGTGGCGGTTGGGGGGGAGGTTTGGAGGTGCGTGTTGGGGTGGGGTCGGGCTTTGTCAGCCTTGAAACTGGGGGGATGATTGGAGAGGCTTTCTCTTACACCCCGAAACTGGAGTCCCCCAGATGGAAACCAAAGACAGGCCAGAGGGACCCCCAACATCCCCAGCCGTTAGTATAGTGTTTGATTTCTGTTTCATCCCCACAAAGGCTCTGCCGAGGATGGGAGTTGGGGGCAGCTGTTCGGTTTGGGGGGTACGGGGGGTGGCGTGAGGAGCAGAAGGCCTTGGCAGGATTTGATGCTGGACAGATAGGGGTCTCGACCGAGGGGGTCCGGCATCCCCCGGGGCCTGAAAACTCTGCTTACACCACCATCTTAGATCTTTTTGATTGCTAAGAGTTTTGGGGGGTGTGTCGGAAGGTGGGGGTGGTAAAGGGTGGGATGGGAGGTAGGAGGATAACTTTTGGGTTTTAGGGGATGTTATTGTGATTTGCGGAAGGGGTCTTGGCCCTTGGATTTTGCTTTCTGGTGGGTGTTTTTTAAAAATCAAGTCCTGGACAGGAGAAAAAGGCTGAGGGAAGGCCTAGGGTGGGGGTGGGGAGAGGCATGTTTGTCTCAGCTTAAACGTGGCTTTCTGGGGTGGGCCTGCCTTCCTGGGCCTGGTGAAGGGGCTGGGGGGGGTTGTTGCGGGGGGTGGGACTTGGGTCCTGGGGGTCCACGGGGAGTGGGGACAGTGCTGGGGGTGGACTACCTGGCCCCCAGGTCCAGATGGCCCTCTTCCTGTGCCCTGCTGCTCCCCTTTCCCCCTGGCCTCCATTTCCTGCCTTTGGCCTCCATCTTGTGGCAGGCCCAGGGCCCAGGGCGACTTCCGGCCCCCCTCTCCCGACCATGTTCCGGCCCCACCACCTCTGGACTGCCAACTCCCAACCCTGCTGTCCTTGGCCTTCTGTCTCTCCTTGCTTTCTCTTGGGTTCTGACCCAGGGAGGGGAGGAACGGACACAGGAAGCCTTGGGTCCCTGCCCTTGCTGAGTCGAGAGGCAGTCTGTTGGTCCCCCCCAGTCATTCCCTGCTTCCTCTGCCTCTGACCCCACCCTAGGGATCCCCTGAGCAGAGTTCCTACAAGGAAGATGGTTCCAGTCTTATTACACTGCGAGCTCACCCCTTAGGCCCCTCTCCCTCCAGTTGCCTGCTCAGCTTCTAGCTCTGGTTTCTTGTTTTCCCCAACGCTTCTTGGGGCCATGTTTGCCCCAAGAAGGGGTCTTCACAGCACTGCCTCGTGCTCCCTTCTTCTCAACCCACCCCAGTCCTGCTCCCGCCCCAGCAGCACACTGTGGTTTGTACGGCACTGTGGCCACGTCCAAACCACACTGTGGTGTTAGAGCGAGGGTGGGGGAGGCACCGCTGAGGCCTGGCCGGGGAGGCCACCCTGGAGAAGCGACACGAAAAACATCTGGGGCCTTCTGGTGAGGTGGCGGGGGTGGGGGATGAGGGTGGAAATGGAGGTGTGAAATCACTGGAAGTTGCCCTTCTGAAATCCCCAGGGTAGTCT
This sequence comes from Leucopleurus acutus, assembly GCF_964270905.1. Taxonomy (NCBI): domain Eukaryota; kingdom Metazoa; phylum Chordata; class Mammalia; order Artiodactyla; family Delphinidae; genus Leucopleurus; species Leucopleurus acutus. Next base: position 51,497,920 of record NC_139161.1, on the reverse strand, counting down.
CAGGAGTACTGCCTGCCAGAGACCCCGGAGTAAGTGCTGCCTTCAGAGAGCAAAGTGGAGCCTTTGTTGCCCACACCCAGCTCCCCTGGCTCTAGCAGCACAGAAATATTGGCACTGGGAAGAAAGCCTGCCAATATTGGCTGTGCTGCTCCAGGCAGGGTGGTGAGAGCCGCTGAGGAGGGGCTGAGCCCCGGGGTCTAAGGAGAGAGGGAGGTGTCCCTTGCACTCCAGTAATGTCAGGCTGAAGGCACCAAGCTGAGAGGGAGATCTTTACTGTTTTCCGTATAAAAATGTCCATCAGTTGGGGGTCATAGGGGTTGAAGGAAGATGCTCATACAGCAACAGCAAGGTGGGCCACCCGGCAGCCTTTCCACCCTCTCTCATGCAGGCCTTGCTCAGAGTCCCAACCGGTCCACAGGTCCAGGGTGAACAGTGAGAGGGGTGAGAGGTGGAAGGCTCAGCAAGAGAGCAGAGGAGGATCAGCGGAGGTCAAGAGAAGGCCAGAATCCAGGGTCAGGCTGTCTGGAACAGGAAGTAAAATGGGCCGAGATGGGGCGAGCCCCAAGTATGACTCCCACCTCCCTAGAGCACCAGCTCTTTGCAGACCCAATCCCCTGCATGCACAGGAGGGAACCTTCTCTTCCACAGCCCCTGGGAGGGGGATCCTGCTAAGACCCTCCCCCACCCCTTCAGCCGTTGTGGGAGGAGGAGGACTCCTACCCTGGTCGAAGTTGAGTTTCTTGGCTGGAGGAGTTTCTCCTAGCCCTTCGATATCCACCAGGTCACTGTTGGCGTCCGAGTCGTTCAGAGCACTGAGTGTCACATCTGGGAGAGGGGCACAACCTAGGTTCTAGGTTCCCTGATGGTCCCCCCCAACCCGCCCACTTCCCCAAGTTTCAAGCTCTCCCGCTCTCCCTCCCTCCCTCCCTCCCCTACCCCAGCCACCCTCTGGGAACCTTCACTGGGAGAGGAAAAGAGATCTGTCCTTTGACCCAAGCCCAACTCTCTCACTGAACCTCAGATGGGACCTTTAATCCCCAGGCAGCAACTCCACAGCCCTTACCAGCCTTCTGTTTCTTTATGGGGGGACCGCCGGCCTCAGGGGCACTGGAGCTGCTTGGTGGAGGGGCAGCTGGAGGAGGCGACAAGACACCAGATGCCACCTTCTTGGGCCCTTTCTTGGGTGAATCAGCTGGAAGGGGGATGCCGGAGTCTTCATATACCTTGCGTTTCACGGTGGCCTTTATCTGAGCCCTGAAGAGAAGAGAGAGCAAGCTAGGAAGGGAGTCATCAGAGAGGCTAAGGGAAGCAGGGAGGGGAGGACAGGGGCAATGGGCAACTCTGAAAGAACACTGGGGAGCCCCTTCATAAGAATCCAGGTGAGGGCCCCGACTCTTTGCTAGGGTCCTCGTTTTCCTGAAGCCTTGCAGTCACTTAGGGCAAATGGAGCCTGAAGAGTGGAGTCCAACTGAGAGTGGGAAAGGCCCGTCTTCTACTTCTCTTCTGGGAGAGATGTATGAATGTGGAAGGCTACCAGGTAAGCCTGGGTGACCTACCGGGACATTGAGACTTATTAATAGATCCTGATCCACTAGCTCAGAACCATAATATCCCTGGAAACACCACAGTAGAGTCTCAAAAGATCTGTATAAATAACCAGGGACTTCCTATTACCAAATTCAATTATTGGGTGTCTCTGGAAACCTAAAATCAAATTCTTGTAAGGTCCTGATCACCACAGCATTTTAGTGACTTCTGACCAATTGTGACAATTCTTTTATTCTTTCAGTTCTCCAGGGACTTTGTTGCTAACAAAACTAGCAACAAAGTAGGAAAGATGTTGAGCTGGAAGGGAGTTTGAGGAAGATGGAACAATGGGTATGGAGGAAGAAAGCTGCCCACCCGCCCTTTCTCTGCCAGCCAACCCTCCCTCACACTGTCCGTTCCTTGATGACACAGCTGATGTGATTAAGATCGTCCCCAAATCGCTTCACAGCAGCCCTCAGCATCTCTATCTCCGTCTCCGTCCACTTGGCACTGTCAGAAGGGGAGAAGGGAATAGCGAAAGTGGGAGGAAGAGGGGTGTGGAGCCAGCCCACAGGCTACGCATTCCACAGCAACCAGCCTCCTCCCCGCGATGCCTGGGGCCCCTTGCATAAAGAGGTCCTCCTTAGAAAAACAAAAACAAAAGCAAAAAACAAAATTCTTAAGGCGCCGTGGGAACCCTGCGGACCCCCAACCACACGATATTGTAACAACCGCCACCTTAGAAGAAAACTTCTCCCCCATCAACGTGAAACAGCTGCTTATGTACACAGCCCACTGAAACCCATCCAACAAGTGGGGGTCTTACAGACAGAGCCTCTAAACACAGTCTGCTGCAGTCTGACAGAATTCCACATGATTTGGGGGGTGGTGTGGTGTGGGTAGTGGTGGCGGTCTATGGTCTACCAGTTCACAGCAGGGTAGAGCTGTGAAATGAGTCCGGATTATGAGCCTCGGTCTGTGGTTTATCTGTCATTCATTCATTCAACAATCATTTATTAACACCTACTCTGCGCTGTGCCAGGCACAAAGGGAAACTAACATCTGTCCCTGCCCTAGAGAGTGTCGGTGTCTGTGATCGAGACCCAGCGTCCGCTCTCAGCGTCCATCTCCCAGCCCGGGCTCACGTACCCCGCGGGGGAAGAGTCGGCCACGGGATGCAGCTGCATGGTCAGCTCCCCGAGCTTCGTGAAGGCGGCGCCCGCCGCGGAGAAGATCTCTCCAACCTGGGGGGCGGGGCAGCATTACGGGGGGCCGGCGCACAGTGCCGCGCCGGACCGCCCGGAGCCCCTAGCCCCACCCCAGGCTGGACTCCCGCCCGCCCCTCGCCCGGGATGGAAGAGCCGGGAGCCAACTTGGGGGCCCCGCCCTCCCGTGGCCGCCAGGGAGCGCTGTCCGCGAGGGAGGTCGAACCTTTGTAGACGCTGACGTCATGGCCCCGCGCGCCTCCTCACGGAGACGTTGCCGCCGCCGCTACCTCGGAGCCGGGACCACGGAGAGCAGGGCGATCGAACGGCTCCGGCCCCCGCGCAGGAAGTCCCGCCCCTTCCCGCAGCTGATTGGCTCCAGCTCGGCCGCTCACCGCCTCACCGCCTCGGCGCGCGGGAAGGAGAGTGGAAGACACCGCCTCGCTTCCGGCCCGGCTTCACTCCACTTCCGTCGAGGGGTCGGGACTCCCTATTTGGAGTCCGAGCTCCAGCCCGGATGCCTGCCCCGCAACCCATGCACACACACGAGGCTTAAGAGAGCAGTTTCTCTTTATTGTGTAACGAGACAAGGCGAGGGGGCCGGAGGGACGGGGAACGGCCAGCCCCGACCTCCCTCCACTGGAGCCGGGCGCCAGAGGTTGAAGAACAAGGGATTCAGTCTATCGCCAGGGAAACCCAGTCCGCAGAGGGCGCCAGACTGGCGGTGGGGCGGGTGTGACTGGGTGGGGAGAATCTTTAAATAGAGGAGGGGGCTGGAGAGGGGGAACGCGACGGTGCTCTAGCGCACCATGTATTCCTTGCGCTTATTGAGCCGAACTTGGCAGAAAGAGAAGCCTCCGAGGAGGAGGTAAAGGCCCGCGGCGATGAAACAGTTGTAGCTGACTTGCTCGTAAAGGTTGTATATGTTCTGGGGGCCATTCCTAGGGGTGGGGATTAGGCAGAGAAATATCGGAAACATTATTAACAGCAGCCAACATTTACAGAGCACTTACTATGTGCCGGGTAACCGTTCTAAACGCTTTTACGTGTATTATCTTAATCTTCATAACCCTATGGGGTGAGTTCTGTTATAGCATACACTTTGCATAGGTGGAGGAGGCACAGAGAAATCAAGGAAAATACCTAAAGAAGCCACACCTAAAGCGGTGGGTTTAGGATGGCCGCTGAGGTCTGACTCCCAAGACTGCTCCTGTGCGCTAAACAGAGCAGCCAGTTCCCTAGCCTCTGGGCCCCAAGCATCCAGCCTCCTGCAATTCCCCGCGCATAATTCTGACCACTTCCCCCGCCTCTCCACTTACTCAAAATCTTTCTCCGTTAAGGGAACGTCTTCAATTAGCACAGCGGAATGGACATTGAAAAAGATTCCGAGCATTATCTGCAAAAAGGGAAAGGGTAGGTTGTTGAACTCAGGCACCTGACCTGGTCACTGCCTGAACTCCTCCCACTTCGAATGTTGCCACAACATCTGGGTATGGGAATTACCAGAATGAGCTGGGATTAGGGATGGCTGTTGCCGGATTTGGACTCCAGTCACCCGGAACAGGGCATGAATGGTGACATAGAGAAGACTTGGCTGGGGCAAGGGTTAGGAATAATGAGCAACCAGGAACCAGATTTTCATCCTCTCCAGAGGCGTCATTATCACGGGACAGGGAGGAGGGGGTCAAAGGGAATCGGCACTTCTCCATATTACTTTTTCCTGAAGTGGGTCGGGTAGAGTCCTCGGGAAACAAGGCCCAGCTATCCATTTCGGGAACAAGCTCTCCCTTTCCCCACTGCCCTCCATTCAGCTCAAGGATCTCTCAAGAACGTAGCTCTTCTTCCTCCTACCTTGAGGGTACTCCAAATTGACCAGCCCCCGGGCCCATTCCAAGCTTCAGCTCCCCCTCTCCCTTCCAATTCCCCATTTCTCAATTCAGTTCTGTCTCGTTCTCCAGCGGCTAATCAACCACCCCCTCCGGCCTGTCTGCTGCTTTCAAACGCCTGGTGTCTCCTAGCCTTCCAGCCCTCCAACACCCGGGCCCCTCAGGCCCTCTCCTCTCCGGTTGTCGCCGGGCAGTCCCCTCACCAACATGATCACTCCCCAGGCGCTGAGGACGATGCCGCAGGCGGCCAGCTTGGGCCCACAGCACAGAAGCGACGCCATGAAGAAGGGAGTCGGGGATCGCCTAGATGTGGGCCAGATAGGAAGGCGGTGAGAGGAAGCCCCGATGAGCGGGGTGGGGGGAAGAGAGCTGGACTTGGGGGCTCGCGGAGGACCGAGCGCAGGGAGAGCGACTGAGGGGGCGTGGCTTCCGGGCCCAACCATCGGGCTGGCGGGCGCCAGGCGGAGAACGCTGGCGCCTCCGGGTCCTCTCGGACTTCGGCGGGAAAGGGCGGTGTTTCTGAAATCGTAGCGGCCCCTCGGGAATCCCTTATTGCCCCATATGTAGCTGGGGTGCGAGTATTGCAGGAGCAAAGTTCTCCGGTTTCTTGGATTTCCCCCCTCTCCAGTTTGGAATGGGAGGAGCCAGTATATCATGTGACCAAGTCTGGCAAGTCACGTGACGAGGAAGAAATGGTAGCCCGGCCTCAGGAAAGCTTTTATCTCTGGCGGAGCTCCTGGTAACCTTGGCGATGCGCTCTCAGCAGCCGAGGATTGAAATTATGTCATTTTTCTCTCAGATACCTTAGTCTCGGGTGGTGTCCTGTGATGGAGACGTGGTAAGTGAGACATAGAGATTTACACCGAGAGAGAACGCCTCTATCTCCTCTCTACTCATCCCTACCCTTTAAAATAGACACTCTGACACAGTAAAAGAAGACGTTGAGCCCCTTCCCGAGCCCAAGCGTGCTGTTCTGGCTAGAACGCTTTAAAATTGCTGAGGGTTCTTGGCATTGGATATACTTAAGTAACGTTTTGTTACCAAACACGAAATACTGAAGAGTTGTGGTTGCCAAATCCAGGAAAAATATGGGCGTTAGGAAAAGTCCAAGGAAAGCAGATTCAATGAACAAGCTGTTAAGGTGAGTGGCCCTGCCAAATGTGCTGGAGAAAGGAATAAGTACACACAAATGTCAATTTTCTTCCCTACCGTAAACCAAGGAAGCGGATCATAGGTCCTTTGAACAAGGTAGAGTATAAGATTTTAAAAATATGAATGGGTCATACCATCCAAAGAAAAAGTTTGTACACCTCACTGGTGAAAAACAGATTTGTAATAATTATTCAGGGAAATAGTGGTGTTTGAAGAACACAGTTTTGCACTGAGTATGTTGTACCCATTCTAGTGAGGACAGTGGTCATAGCGTAATTGAGAGGGGTCACTTTGATCCCAAGACCCCAGAACCAGACAAATACTGTCAGTGGTTAGCATAACTTTGTGGTATTTTTCCATTTATTTTGTGCAGATTGTTCTTAAAAGGGTCGTGAAAGAGAACTTGGAACCTGGGAAACACTTAGAGACCCCAGAGTACTGAAGAGCCTGGGATAGTGGCCTTGAGACATTATTTCGTGTCTCTTTTTTTTTTTTTGCGGTACGTGGGCCTCTCACTGTTGTGGCCTCTCCCGTTGCGGAGCACAGGCTCCGGACGCGCAGGCTCAGTGGCCATGGCTCACGGGCCCAGCCGCTCGGCGGCATGTGGGATCTTCCCGGACCGGGGCACGAGCCCATGTCCCCTGCATCAGCAGGCGGACTCTCAACCACTGTGCCACCAGGGAAGCCCTCGTGTCTCTTTTGTTTGAGACTGTTTGGAAGGAAGCCATTTGGGGGTGAAAGTTTTTATTTTGCCTTAGGGGCACCATTCTCATTCAGGGACTTTTGGGGTAGGTGTGTGAATAGGAGACACAGGGGTGGAGAGAAAATTGCCAAAGAAGAGTCAGGAATTTTTAAGTTGGCCAGGCATGAAGTCAAGCTCCTGGGAAAGGAGAATTAGTTGAGGTAGTCGATTTCTCCAAGAAATCTTCCTCACCCTCCCCACCCACCATACCATCCTCTGGATGTTTTGCAAGTAAGGTCAGTGCCTCAGGCTACGGCAGGGTACCGTTTTGCAGGTACTGCCCCAAATCCAGGGCCAAATCCAGCCTGTAGCCTGTGCACATCCCTGTAGCGAAGCACAGGGTTTTGTTGTGTGTTTTTGCATTTTAAAATGGTTGACTAGACCGAAAGGAGGATGTTTTGTGACACAGGAAGTTCATATTTCACTCTCTGTAAATAAAGTTTTATTGGAACACAGCATTCATTTACACGGTGCCTGTGGCTGCTTCCGTGCTACAATAGGAGAGCTGAGTTACTGTGACAGACTGTGTGGCCTACAAAGCCTAACATATTATCAGGCCCTTTACAGAAAAGTGAAGGCCCTTGGGCTCATGGGATGCAGATGTAGGGGGTTTAATTGGGGGAGGAAATAGAGCCTCTGCAGCAGAGACTAGGAAACCATGAAACTCAATATGGAACTGTCAGTCCCAGAGCTGATCTGCAGTCTTCCCGGTGGGGGTGTCCCAGAGCTCAGATAGTGATGCTGTTCTCGATGAGGCTGGGCTTTAGGTATTCATAGGGCAGGTCAAGTTGCTCATTCCGGGCTGTAATCTCCCTTTCCAAGTTTTCCAGATCTGTTTGGAATTGGTTTAGTACAGACTTGGCCTTGGGGTCTGAGAAATACTTTTCTTTGTGATGCCCCAGAGGCACCTAAGAAAGAACAAAGGATCAGTCAGTTTTGAGTCAGACACAGCTAGAGCCTAGCCCTTCACTCTTATGTTTCCCTTCCAACTGTCATTTCCCTTTCCCCAGGGTCCTCTCTTACCATGTCTGGCTGGCGGCGCCCCAGATGCCATGTGACGACCATTTGAAGACAGGCCTGTCGGACATCAGGTAGTGAGCCCATCACCGTGGCCACTGTCACATCTTCCTTGGTGGTAGGTGGGGGCATCCGCATTGTGCATGGGGCATTAGGGACCCAGGCATACCAGTCCAGCTGGGGGAAGAAACTGCAACCCTAGGATCCTGGTACTTAGGATTTGAACCCGCATCTCTCCCTTGGGCATCCCAAGGTCCAGACACTTGCCTTCAAGGACCTGGGCTTTCAGCTCTCCATACCTGGCCCTGGTTGATGGCCCCATGCTGAGCAGTGCACGTGAAGACACACATGGTAAGGAAATGGCAGAGCTGATTCTGGGACTGGAAGGAGATGGGGAAACCTGGGCAGGAAAGAAACAGGATTTAGAGGCTGCAGTCTGAGAAGAGAGAAATAAAGGCCGAAGACTTGGGATGTCTACGTTTTGGAATTGATTGTTGTTTGTTTAGTTCATTTATTCAAATATATTTGCATCAGACATGGATTTCAATTCAGATTCAAGTAATAGAGTTGGGTTACCTTAGGCCAATTACTTACCGTCTCTGAACCTCAACCTCTTGACCTGTAAAGTGTAGGTGATACCTATTTTATAAATGAGCTAATCACCTGGTGTGGAACAAGTTCTCAATAAATAATAAGTATTGTTATTTTGGAAGGGTTAGGGGCTGAAAAGTTCTGAGTGATCAAAAATCCTCTGCCTCAAAAAGTGGTTGAGAATTTAGGGATGCTTCCTCCTATTCCCAGGTAGGGAATTACAAGTGTCTGAATTATAATGTGAAGGATAAGAGAAGTCATAGATTAATAGGGTCATAGCCAAGAGAGGCTTTCCGCAAAGATTATGTCAGGCCATTCAATTCACAGTGGAGGTGGGGGGTTCAGAGACCCAGAAATCCTGTCAGTTTAGTGGAACAAATATAATCACTTCCCTTTTGTAGATTAAAAAAAAAAACCAAAAACCAAAGACCAGAGAGATTAAACTGCTTGTCAGGACTGCATAATTGGGAGAAGGCAGAGGCTGATCTTGAACTCGGGTTCCTGACTGCTAATCTCAGGCCGTTTTTAGCACACTTTCTCCAAAGAGTCTGTTGGGAAAGTGAGGCGAAGGTGAGCTATGAGAACTGAAGGACAGTGGAGGAAGAGAGAATGAGAGGCACTTAGTGGAGGTTAAAGTTCACATGTGGATGTTTATTTTCATTTTCCAAATGTAGATACTGGTTGGGGAAAAGATGGCCAGGGAGAGGAGGGGTCTCCTGGTAGCACGTGGAGCCCAAGGGACATACCGAGATGTACTAGAGAAAGTTTGGTCCTGGAAGGGGGGTGGTGCAGACACAGATTCCCTAGGGAGACGCTCCCTCCAGAGGGCGGGTGTTGTGTTACTGCTCACGGCACCCTCAGAGGCCGGCCATAGCGGCTCCCCAGCAAATGTTTGTAGTTGTCCCACAGAGGCAGGGATGTTGGTGCAAAGTATGAGGGGCGGGGACGCAAGGACAATTTGGAGCAGAATCCAGGCTGACCCACGTGTGAGAGAAAGAGGAGGAGGAATCTAGGAAGAGCTCAAGAAAGGCTGTTTCTTCCCCAGAGGTTAGAATGCAGGTGGGGTGCTAAAGACGGTGGCTGGATCCTAGCAGCGGTGGGGAGAGGCTGGACTGGCCAAAGAAATGTGAGCCTCAAGGGGCAGGGCACCGAGTTCAGGGTTGAGCCAAAGCGTGCAGAGCATTGTGTTTGCATCTGGAAATGACCTTGCACTGTGGTCAGTGTGCAGTAGGCCTGGACTTTCTATGCGTGTGCTGGACAGTAGCAAGCAGGAGGAGAAGAGGGAGAACAGAAGGGCTTTGGTGGAAGAATCTTCCCATTTATATCCTCAAGTAGGAATAGACAAGCATGAGGAGAGAATGTGAGCCCCAGCAGGGCCTGGGCAGATCCCTTGCTGGCTCAGGTTCTGGCCCTGTGGCGTCACATGCTGTGGCAGGTTAGGGGATGGGGTGGAAGTAAAGGTTGATGGCCAGGGTCTCTGCGGAGGATGATCCTGGGGTATCTAGAATTGTCCTGAGTCTTAGGAGGTGGGAATGGGATTCAGATGTTTGACGTGTGGAGGGAGAGGGGGTGGCATGAGGGGTTGGGGTCCTGAACCCAGACTCTGCTTGGGCAGAGTGTCCAAGGAGCTCCTGTCCCTGGGGAGGGCTCTCACCTCGGTTCTGGGCCTGGCACAGCCCCACCTCAGTGATCTCCCGACACCAGGCCTGCAGCTCAGGGTCCCCTCTCACGACGTCATCCCCGCAGTAGAAAAGGTGGATGATCCCCTCCACGTAGCTGCCCAGGGGAGAAGGGAGGTGAGCTCCTTGAGAGGAGAAAGCTTTGGCCTTTGACCCCTGCACTTTTCCATGGTCTCTGCCCAGCTGACTCTCAATATGTCTGAGTATAGATTCTTCAAGACCTGCCTTTTGGGTCATTCCCAACTCTTTCTACAAACTAGTCTAGAGAGGAAGGACACGTGGGTCATTAGTTCTAGGATCCCTATACATGGTTGACAGCCATTCTCCCTGACAAAACCCCTGATTTTTCCAGATCCCTCAGCCTCCCAGTCCACAGCTTTCCCAACGTAGGTTCTCTGTCCCCAGCCTTCTCCTTCTCAGGCCGTACGCACTGACTCACGCTTCCTCATCTCTCCCCAGGATCCAGTCCTTTGCTCCTCTTGTCTGGACCTTCTTGTTTTCAGGTTCCTTTTGCCCCATGCTGACCTCAGGCCAGAGCCCCACTCGCCCTCTCCCCTGCCGCATTTCTCGGCTCCCCGTCTCACCCACCGGGCAGTGATCTCCCAGAGCCGTAAAGCATCGCAGGCATAGAGAGCACCCGGGGTTCCCAGCAGGCCGCGGTCAGCCAGATTGTTGGGAGGACAGAGGGAGCAGTAGGTCAGCTGAGCCAGGGCCCGGCGGAGCAAGTGCACGTGGCCCCCTCCACCGGTGCTCACTGCCTGGGACAAGAGAGATGCGAGGCCTTGAGGAGGAAGCCAGCACACAGTATATAAGGGGTTCAGGTGTGGCATTTTCACATTTAGAGACATAGATATAAAGGGACAGGCTCATGGGTTTAAGGGTCAGGACATTCACCCAGGTTGGTCTGGGATCTTGAAAGTGGCAGGAAATCGTAGAGAGTCAGACGGTGAGGCAGCCCCATGCCCCATCCCCTCCTTACCTTATCAAATATACCTCCGTCTGGGAGGAGTTGGGTCCGTGCCCGGGTGTTGATTTCCATCGTGTAGCGGATGTGTGGAATCAGGAGCTGGGATGGGGGAGATTAGAGGGGGTGGTTTATGGAGGACATGCTTGGGTCCTTCCTTGTAGGCAGCATGGTGCCTACTCTTGATGCTTTCCTCCCTTGACAGGCTCCTCTCTGCCTGCTTCTGTGATCACTCACTCTCGTGATCTTTTCGCCCCCGTGAGTCAGGCTCTGGAGCCAGACTGACCTGGGTTTCACTCTGCACTTCAGCACTCACTTTGATACTCATCCAAGGTACCAGACCTTCTAAGTGTTGACCTGTCTATCTCCTGTCTAGCCCCTCGTCTGTCAACAGCGGGTGATAATTGGGTCTTTTGTCTCAGGAGGCTGCGGTGATGCTTATGTGAGTGATGTATGAAGAGTTTTTAGTCCACACAGAAGCCCTTAGATACTAGCTGTTATCGCTTATCTTTATGATTTCCACCTGGGGTGTAGGTGGCCTTTGAGAATCAGCCCCTTTTAATTTGCTTTTATACTCTGTCACTTACAACCTCACAGCTTAAATTAGCCTCTCTACTCGTTACCAAAGCCATGCCTCCACCCCCTGGTCGCTTCACTGTTGGTTTTTTGGGGGGTGGGTTCCCTTAGGGAGATAGAGGAGCCATACTGAGCCACATATGTAAGCAGCAGAGCGGCTGTCGTCAAATCTCCCCCCACCCCCAATTAGGCAGTGAGGTCCCGTCTATATTTTATAGCTTTTCAAGAAATGGCTTTTCCCTAGCTATTAAAAACGGCTATCTCATCCTCACATGCATTTCTTTTTATCTCAGACTATTTTGTCTTCATTTACACCCAGTTTATGTACAGGTTTCACGTAGCATTGGTATTTATCTGAGTTGTTGGTGGACACAGGGTGTGAGGCAGAGATAACTCTGGTGCCAGGAGGTTAAAGCAGCTCACATTGGACTGAAACTTTTCACAAAGTTCATGAAAGGTGCTGAGTGTCATGGAAAGCCCAAAGTCCACATGAGGAGCAGAGATACCTTGGGACAAACAACTCTTAACAAATCATTGCAAGAACTAATTTTTTCTAGCTTTTAGCCTGTGTCACACTATTAGGTCGTTTCAGCCTTCAGCAACCCCACGATGGGCCTCCTGTCATCCTCATTTAGACCTGAGGACACTGAGCTCACGTCTGGGAAGCACAGAGGTCAGGATTCAGGCTTCAGACCCCGGCAGTCCGAATCCAGAGCCTGTGCAGGTCACCTCTGGGACATTGCTGGCCTGGCTCTCCTGCGTGTACTGATTACGATGCAGCTGTTTGCCATGACGTCGCTGTGGGAATGGAGATAGTTGGGCAGAGGGCTGAACTCGTAAAGGGGGATTTTCAGTGTGCCTAGAGGCTTAGCCTCTTCAGGGTGAGCAGGAGACGGTGGTGCAGGAGCACCGTGAGATCAGTAAAATCCAAGATGCTGCTCATCACACTGGTCTCCATCTTGTCTGTGTCACCCCAGACTTGGAGAGGCCACAGCTACTGCTGGCCAGGCTTGGGGGTCGGGCGGGGCCCCCGGCTGAAACACAGTTCAGTCGTTCTCCTTGCCAGGTGCTCACCTGCATGTCCTACCAACATTTATGACTCCCTGTACCTCAAACTGAACCGCATTTTTGCTTCCCAACTGGCTTCTTTCCTGGCTTCCCTGTTTCTGACAATTGCTCTGGTTCATAAGCTTCTATCAGTTTCATCCCTTCTCTGTCTTGTTCCCTATATCTAAAGTGTCATCAAGATTTTGAGGACATTTTTACTCAAGCACAAGCCTTATGTCACTGCCTTCTGCCGAGCAATAGATGCTGAGCTCACTCTTTCATAAAATGACAAGATTTCTGGGTCAGTCTGCAATACCCACCCTTGGGCTTCTGGGTGTTGCAGGAGCTTAGACCTCTGACCTTTCTGTCTCCGGTCTGATATCCAGGCTTGCGGCAGCTACTATTCCCTCCCTTCCCCAATTCTGACTCTGCTGTGCTGCTCTCCTTGCCTCTTGACCTGCTCCTACTTAGCAAACTCAGTTGGGGTGGAACATACTCCATCAGTACTCTAGTGTTTATCGCTGTCTCTTGTGGTTTCAGATTCTAGATCCAGCTGTTGTTCTCTGGGTAGTTCTTAGGGGCACCATTTGTCATTCTGGCTAAATCGTAAATCTCCTTAGGCAGGATCAAGGCTTTTGTTTTACTAGCAATATTCCGGCTGTACTCTAGGCCCATTGTTAGATTGTCAGATCTCTGAGAATTTCAGAGGGTTTCCTTAGTAATTGTCCTGAAGAAACCTTAAGTGACTTGACTTAATTAAAACACAAGTCTCAAAATATTGATGCAGTCTTCCTTCTGTTCTCACCTCTTTCTTTCACAGAGTGATAAAAATTTTGTTTTGCTGCTGCAATATCATTTGATACTGGGCTGTTTCCTTTCTCTAGGGTCTGAGTGAAGGGGGACATGGAGGGTAGAGGTTGTACCTTGAAGACCGGGTGCAGCCCCGGGAGGCATCTCATGGTGGCCACAGCAATGACCTCAGCCAGCAGGTGGGTGTTCAGCAGATGATATTGGAGCTGGTGCAGTTGGAAATCTGAACTTCGGACCCAGGACTTTGCCAGGAGCCAGGCAAGTGGAGGGTCTGAGGGCAGGAACAGTGGTGGGGTCGGAGAGCTGGGGCTGGGAGGCTGGATCTGGGAAAAAGAGAAATTAAGCCTTCATTGAACTCCCACTTTATGTGTGACATCATGGCCAGCAGTCTTGGGGAAACAGATGAGTAAGTACGATTATCGCATCCAGGAGGTATAATCTAGGAGGAGGAATGAGGCCCCTCCCACCCTGCCTCTCACTAGCTGTGGCACTGTGCGAGCACCATGGTTGTCAGGTTGAATGCAGGGGAGTCTGAAGCAGGGAGTCCAGGGAGGAGATCCCAGCAGTGGTCTGGGAGAAACGTGATGGGGGTCTGAGTTATGGTGGGGGATGGAAAGGGAAGCTGGGTGTGGGAGATAATTGACAGTATTTGTTAACTAACTATTGAGACCAGTGGGAGAAAAGAGAGGGGACTGAGAGATTAAATAGCGATTCTCAGAGTGTGTTCCCAAGCTAGCGGCATCCGCATCACTTTGGAACTTGTTAGAACTGCAAATTCTCAGTCCCCATCCCAGACCTACTGAATTGGAAAGTCTCATGCTGGGACCCAGCAAGCTGTGTTTTAACAAGCTGTCTAGGTGATTCTGATACACAATAAAGTTAGAGAACCATCGGGTATAGGACGAGAACTCCAAAAGGCCATTATGACTCTTGAACAAGTCCTGCCAGTTGGGTGAGTCAGGAGAAACCAGGCTTTAAGCGGAGTGACACGAGAACATGTCTCACTGTGTGAGGATGGGGTTTGGGAGTCAAGAGCCAGGGGGCTGGTTCCTCGGGAGCAGAGGTGGAGGTGAACAGAAAGCAGTGTTGGGAGGTGGATGCTGAGGGCGCCCCACCTGGATGACCATGGGTAGCAGCTTCCCACTGGTGTCCATCTTCAGCATGACGAGGGGGGCAGCCAGGTACTGCTTCTCTCCTCGGATCACATTGGCTGGAATTCCATCCAGGAGAATGAAATCAGCCTCAAACAGGGAACTGTTCTGGGGAAAGGAGGAATGTATCCATCGTTAGAGTTCGAAGTCTAACCCGAGAGGGCCAGGGCAAAGGGGGAAGACATTCAAGACCTGTATCTGAATTCTTGCCATCATCCTATGTCGGTTGCAGAGTCCTATCGGCAGAACCAGAGCATCTGGCCCGATTCCTCTCATCTTAAGTGAAGAAACAGCCTAGTGAGGGTAGACATCTTGCCCAGGGATGTGTGGTGGCAGATCTGATTTTAGAACCAGGCCTGCTCAGTCCCGTGTGCAAGCTGTCCCCTTGTCGAGATGGCCAGGTCTCTTCCCCACTAGCCCTCGATGATCTGAACACCTTGTGTTTAGCTGTCACCAGCTCAGCAAATACTCTTTCACTCCCTAAAACTCACCTTCTCTGCCAAGTAATCCACAGAGGCTCCCCTGCCCAGCCCTGCCGCAGAGGCCAGCGCACATGTGCACACATGCACACGGCATGCTCACATCCTGCCTCGCTCGTCCTCCTCACATGTAGCTCACCTCTTCCAAACCCAAGTAACCCCTGCAGTTCTCCCCATCTGATGGCATATTTTCTACCCTTCTTCCTGCCCATGAACACTGCTGTCCAGAGCACTGACGTCAGCCAGGGAATGTCATTGTCCCTGCTGACACCTCTGGCCCCATCTGCACCCTGGGAATCTACCCTGTTTCCCCTCTACACCGGGAGCCTCTCATAATTTTCCCTACATACTGTATCACCTCTAGGTTTTTCTAGCACTGGAGTCTGGACCAAGGGGCTGTAGGTTACCACAGCCTCCCTTCCTTGACTCATCTTTGGTCCCTGCCCTTCACTACTTCTGGCCACACCGCCAAGGAGAGAACAACACAGGGTGGGAGGGGTACCTGGAGTTCTTTCTCCAGCTGGGTCCGTAGCTCCTCCATCCCGGAGGGCAGCACTAGCCGGGAGGGCAGAGAGGTGCAGCGTCTCAACAGCATGGGATTGGTGCCATTGAGGAACTGGTAGCCAAACAATTCATCGTCCTGCCAGCGCTGGCGAACCTTCTCTGTGGGGTCGGGGTGGAGTGTAGGAGGAGGATGTTTACACAGCCGGGATGTCCCTCCTCCAGGCCCTACCCCAGTGATCCAGGCACGTGACCATCCCATATCCAGCCCCTGCCTTTTCATCTGGGGCCTCTGAGAAATGACCCAGCACAATATATTCTCATCTGGGAGGTCTCGTGAGGGGCTGTGGAGTGTGAAGGTCGGGTCATCAAAAGGGGCCAGCAAGGGGTTATAGAGACCTGGGGAACCACTGACCAGCCAGGGTATTCTTCTGGCCCCAGAAGATGTGATCAAAATCCTCAAAGCAGTTCCAGGAGCTCAGGAGGGTGTAAACATGTTTGAGGACCATCTCCAGAGCCCTAGGACAGGAATCGAGCCATGAACCCATTTGCCAATCCCTCAGCCGCTCACCATTGACCACCGTTTTTGGATCTCCCAGCCCTTTCCCCACTCTGAGCTCCAGGCCTGTTCTCACCCTGCCTTCAGTGTCCCCTCAAAGTCCAGCCTCTTTTCCTCGTGGAATCTCATATTGGCAGGTAGATCGTCCTCACAGCCCGCAGCTATTGTCAGGGGTAACCCTTCCTTCCATGTGGCCCAGCTAGGAGATGGGGACAAGGCTTCAGGGAGGGTGTCCAAGTCAGTGACGGGGGGTACCACTGAGAGGCCCTGTAGGTGGGTGGTCACCAGTATATCTGACGTCTTTCTTTCAGTTCCTTCTCTCGATGTTTCTGGAACACATCCAACGCGTTGTTTCCTGCCAGGCGGGCTGGGGAGACATTAAGACAATTGGCCACGGTTTGTGTGGTCCTGTGCTCTCCTCTGCTCGTCCTCATCTTCCTTTTCGCCATCATAGGCCATGTGTTCAGTCAAGCTCTGTTGCGTTTATCTCTGGCCTTGCCTCACTCCATTGATTCCTGAGACACATTTATCTTATCATTGCCAACTTTGCACTCTGGGTTTTGCTAATCTCAACCCTCGTCTCTTGTCTTGAGACAACAATCTCATGTTTGACACCCTTTCTTGTCCCTTAACTCGTCTTTCCCCACCTGATCCTATTTCATCAGTATCTATGGTTGGAAAAAATCACCTTAAGTAAGGTGATAAAATTTTGGGAATTCCCTGGTGGTCCAGTGGTTAAGACTCTGTGCTTCCACTGTGCTGGGGGGGCGGGGGGGGGCACAGGTTCAATCCCTGCTCAGGGAACTAAGATCCCACGAGCCATGCGGCGTGGCCAAAAAAGAAAAAAGGTGATAAAATCTCAATCACTCATGTGCCCATACCTGTTTTCTACTATATATTGCTTTGGTTAATTTCTCATCTCCTGAACCTCACCTACCACACCTCGACCGTCCTCAAAAGGCTTTAGGAACAGCTGTTTGCTTTCTTTCCCTGACTTCACTCTTCTGAGATTTACCATCAGAGTCTATATTATCAACTTGTTCCTGTTCTTATCCGCATTTATACTCACCTGGCTCAAAGTGATGTATTTCGTGTTTCCATCCTTAATTGCCCTTGCCCTCATTTGCCTCTGTAATCATCTTTCTTACTTATTTACCACGGTAACAAATTCTGTATTTGCTGTCCTCATTCATTCCCACCCACCTGTCAGTGTGCACCCTCTCCCTCGTGGTTTTCTTCCATGTTTTCCCAACCAACTCAGCTCTCCAAGTCATATTGCTTATTGTTTCCCTTAGCTGCCTCCTCTTAGGGGTCACCCCCATCCCCTACTCCATGTGCTACCCTTACCTGCCCTGCCCTAACTTGTCCCTGCCCTAACTTGTTCCTGTTTCCCATCATTGCTGCGGCTCCCATCCCGTGTCCTCATCTTCTTGGAGGGTGGGATCTGCCCATCACTTATGTCCCTGTCCAGCCCCACTTGCAGCCTTTTTTATTCTGTGTATAAATTTGGTACTTTATAACTTTTTTCCAAGGTCCTGTCTTCTCCACACTTAACCTGCTGAACACTCACTTTCATCAAGGCCCTCTGACCTTCCGCAGCCCTCCCCCACCCCTTCCCCAGCAGTTCCCCAGGCCCTGCATCCCCTCTCCCGACACTGCCCCTCACCGGTGCCCTCGGGCAGGCACAGCACGCTGTCGGCCTGCACCCAGCGGTAGCACGGGAAGGTGGCCTCCTGGAAGGCTACAGGGCCCTGCACCGTGATGTGGTCGCAGAACCACGCGTTGTCCACCAGGGAGTGGTGTTTGCGCAGCTTCACGAACTGCAGTGGTCCCAAGTCCTCGGGAATGTCATGCTCAAACTCCTTCTCCTGTGGGACCAGAACCCGGAGACTTAGTAGCAGGGTCCCAGGAGAGGCCGTTTTGCCTGCCGGGGGTGGGGTTGGGGGGTCAGAGGTGCGGTGGGGACAGGAGAGGAGGGGACCTTTGTGGAGCCTCCGTTGACAAGGCCTCCAAAGACAGCCTCCCTCGTTCCCTCCTCCGGACATCTGCGCGGTGTGTCTGACGCCCCATCGCACCGGGAGGAAGAGGGAGCGTGGCGCGTGGCCCGCAGTGTCTTGAATTGATGTCTGAGTATCAGCACCTTCATCGGTCCTTTAACTGAGCTCTCCCCGCTCCCTCATTCCTAGGAGCGTCCCACTTGACTTCTGATCCTATATTGACACTGGACTGGGGTCATTTGGAGAAGGAGTTGGAGGCTGCGAGGACCAGGGCCGGCGGGAAGGGAGAAGGGATATGCGCTCAGCCCGGGTCCTGGCTCCCGATCCTCTCCTGGCCCAGCCGCCCGGGCGTCCCAACACCTGGAAGTCCTAGCAGGCACGGTTCCGCAGTCGTTTCGCCCTCGGATCCCGCCCCTCGCCGGCCTCCCGCGTCCCGGCCGGGGTCTGTCCCCGCTCCGCCCGCTGACCTGGCCCCGCGCCGGCAACAGCTGCAGCTCCAGGTCCGTCTCCCCGCGCGCCCCGACCAGCCACAGCTGCACGCGGTCGTGCGACCCGGCGAAGAATGCGGCCCCGGTGGCCACGCGGATGCGGTAGCGGCCCATGGCAGCCCCGGCGGCTTAGGCGAAGGGAGCCGGATGGGGCGCGCTTCTCGGGGTCGCCGGCCGGTATCGAGGCGCCTCAGGTCCCGGGCCTTTAAAGAGAGGCCCGCGTCCCCGCCCTCCTCACCACTTTCAGACGCTCCCAGTCCCCGCCCCAGACTAGCCCGAACCTGCGAGCCGCTGAGCCGGTTGCGGGGAAGGGCCGTCCCTCCCGGGCCGAGTGGAGCTGTGGGGCGATGAAGGGGCCTCCGCTTGGGTGAGGCCGAGAGCATGGAAGCGCCCGGGGTTTCTCTGGACCTCCGGGGGAGGCCTGGGGCCAGGCGCCTCGGGGTTGAAGGCGGCAGGATGAGGACACTTCCTGAGGTCTCCCGGCCTTTAGGAGAGCTAGGAGGAAGAGGGGCTGAGTCAGTCTTCCAAACGCAGGAGAAAGCCTCCGCTTTTCTGGGCTGGGACCCGGGAAAGACCATGGGCTGAGCCCTGGAAGGCCGGCCTGCTAGGCTGTGCTGGGCCCATGCGGAATGTCCTGCTCTGGACCCAGTGCAGCCCAGTAAGTCTTCAGTGCCTGATTTATACCTCATTTGAGCCCAGTCCTTCATTAAATGACCAGAGGTGCCCCAGGCTGCCTAAAACCTGGAAAAGTAACAGCTGAAAGACTTGCCCCCTCACCTCCACCCACAACCTCATTTCAAACATGGCTGGATTAGGACCCTGGGCACACCAGATACTGAGGGAAGCCCAACTGAGGCAGGGCAGTGAAAGCCTCCTTTTGTCCAACCTTCATAGTGGCTGCTGAGAATGTTAGGGACCAGGTGTTAGGCCGCAGTATGGAGTCACTTAGGGGACCCAGCATCTGTGCGCAGTTACCATGGACTTTGTCCCTTCCAAATGAATGCAGCCTCTTTCCCTTCTGTAGGTTCCAGGTAAATTTTTATTCCAGCCTCACTGACCGTGGTGCCTGCTTTCCCCACCAGAATTCAATTTCCTTCTAAAAAATTAGGTGTAAAGATTTTATTAGTCATGAAGTTCTACTTCTTTCGTCTTCCCTCTTGTCTTTGTACTGCTCACTGCCCCCCCTCCCCCCTCCCCCCCACTATTTCCTGGTCCTTTGTGGCACTCAGGGCAGGAAACCAGGGAGCAGCGGTGGGGCCAGTGCTGGTTAAGGACTTTGTAAATGTCAGAAGGATGATTCAGGGCTCAGGCTTTACCACCCACCCAGGAAGCCTCTTGCAGGTCCCTCTCCAGGTCTTCTTGACCCAAGTCATTCTAAGCATCTGGCTCACAGTGGGTGTGTTTGGCAGCTGGGCTAGGCCAGGGCAAGGTAATTCTGCTTTCTTGAGCCAGACCCTCAAAAATGACTTGACATGTTGGTCATTGGTGGGAATGAGGGATTTCCAGTCCTGCCTCCCAGCCTCCAAACCTTATGGAAGTGTCTGATCCTTACTGAGTGCCCTTCCCCTTCTTATCTTCTGGGCCCACTCCTGCTTACTACATCCTCAGTGCTCAGGGCTGGTGTCTGCCATATGCTGGCCCCCAGTGTCCTCCAGTTTGGGATATCTTGTAATATCCGAATAGAGTGGCTCACATTCCCATCTTATGGAGTAGCTGAATCTGGCCTTTCCACACACGCCCTTCAAGGGTCACTTTTAGCTAGAAAAGAGAGTTTGCATCATACCTACTTCCAAAACCAGTCCAAACTTCAGCCTGCTTCTCTGCTGTTCCGTGATACCTTTTCTGCCCACTGGAGAGTTCTCAGAGGCAGGGTGGGGGGTGAATAATTAAGAACAGTAATCCAAACTACTACATAGCTAATTAAGTTAATGTGTAAAACACTTAGAACGATGCCTGACAGTAGTCTCTGTATGTATATGCTGCTATTATGCTATTATTTACATTTTGGAAACAATTTTCAGTTGAATGTCAGCGTCACTCTTAGAAATTCCTCTCTCTCTCCCCACTGGTTTTCCATGTCCGTCCCATTTAGGGGTCTTATATCTCAAAACCTTCCCACTTTTTTTTTTTTTCCTTTTTAAGCACATGCATTATGTTGGGGAATATAATTAAAAACAAAATTTCCCAACCCAGGGAAACCTCTCCACAAAGGTAGTGGAGGAAAGAAAACAGTTTTATATTTGAATAAGCATTACCAGAATGTGATGTGCGCCACAGGCCATCTGCTAAGAGATTGTAGAGATAAAGTATCCCACCCTGTTATAGAGCCAAACAGATACAGCCATTACACGCATGTTCTCAAGATAAACAGTAACTAGTCCTCAAGTAAGAGGCTTGAGAGCACCATTTGTCACACACGTTCATCCTAACTTTACGGTAATTGGTGATCCTTTGTGTTATTAATAGGCTTAATTGCAGGAAAAACAAAGTATCTTTATGACAGGAGGTAGTTTTGCAACTTGGAGCAAGGAGCCCACCTCAGTTAGGATCCTACCCTCCCATAGGAACTGGGAGATAGGGATGCGCTCTCTCCTAATATTTCCATTTCGAAGAGATGGCTTCCAGGGCCTTGGGAGAGACATCCCTGGATCCTAAAGCTGCACGAGGCTGATTTAGCTTCTAAAAAGACACACATTTCAAAGAGGCAGAGAAAGAGCTTACAAGTTTTCTAAAGTTAGTGCTCTGAGAAAGGGGTGGGGGGAGAAGTCTCTTATTTTCAACAGGGAGAATTAAGCCTCTTATTTTAAAATGTTTATTGGTCTGTAAAATTACCATTTTGTTCTTCTGTTTACCACAGGAAGGACCAGGGGCTGGGTTTTGCTGGGCCCTTTGCAGCAGGGAAGCGCATGTGTACACCCCAAAGCTAGACTCTCCTCTTCTTCTAGACTTCCAGGGCCCTGTTTTTCATCCCACATTCCCATGACCTCTCTTTGCAGAACGATTTAATAGCTTTTTTTTTTTTTTTTTTTCTGGCCGTGCCCTGCAGTATGCAGGATCTTATTTCCCCAACCAGGGATTGAACCTGTGCCCCCTACAGTGGAAGCATGGAGTCTTAACCACTGGACCACCAGGGAAGTCCCAGATTCAACTTCTCGATCAAAGCTTCTCTCACTAGGTTGGGCTTCCCTGGTGGTGCAGTGGTTGAGAGTCCGCCTGCCGATACAGGGGACACAGGTTTGTGCCCCGGTCTGGGAAGATCCCACATGCCGCGGAGCGGCTAGGCCCGTGAGCCATGGCCGCTGAGCGCGTCTGGAGCCTGTGCTCCGCAACGGGAGAGGCCACAACAGTGAAAGGCCCGTGTACCACAAAAAAAAAAAAGCTTCTCTCACTAGGTTATACCCCAGGGGCTGTGGGTGAGGGGGACGGACCTTGCATTTCATAGCCGAAAAGTCTTGTTAAAGTGTTCTAAACACAAGAATAATTTCACCCCCTTCCTTTCTCCTGTGCTAGTGTGGCTCGGACTTAGGTCGGCTCGAGGATAACTCCACTGTCCCTGCTATATGAGTGTTTGGAGCCCATATTTAGCACAGGGCTAGAGAAATTTGTGTTTGTTCCTTGAGGACAAATTGGACATACAAACACGGCTTTATAAACTGTGTAACTTTAAACTAAACATAGGCTCTGATTTCAGGGTAGACATATCACATGTTTTTCCACTTAGTAATTTGAGTACCCCCTGCCCCTATGTGCAGGAAGCCCAGCACTCCCCACCCCGACCCCGCTCTGAGTGCTGTTACTTGCTTCTGTTCTTGTTCACTGGTGGAACTAGGGACACATTGTTCCTACACAATCTGATGGGTCATTTTCTAGTGCCACGGGGACCACTGCCTAGGCCACAACAGTGATGCACACTCGGGCTTCCCAACTCTTAGTTCAGCAGTCCCCAAGCTTTTTGGCACCAGGGACCGGTTTCGTGGAAGACAGTTTTTCCACGGACCGGGGTGGCGGGGTGGGGAGATGGTTTCGGGATGATTCAAGCACGTTACATTTATTGTGCACTATATTTCTATTACTATTACATTGTAATATATAATGAAATAATTATACAACTCACCATAATGCAGAATCAGTGGGAGCCCTGAGCTTGTTTTCACTTGCTACTTACTGATAGGGTTTTTTTTTTTTAATTTATTTATTTTATTTATTTTTGGTTGCGTTGGGTCTTCGTTGCTGCACAGGGGCTTTCTCTAGTTGTGGCGAGCGGGGTCTACCTTTCGTTGCAGTGTGTGGGCTTCAGTCGTTGTGGCTTGCAGGCTCCAGAGCGCAGGCTCAGTAGTTGTGGCATGCAGGCTTCAGTAGTTGTGGCTCACGGGCTCTAGAGCGCAGGCTCAGTAGTTGTGGCGCACAGGCTTAGTTGCTCCGCAGCGTGTGGGATCTTCCCAGACCAGGGCTCGAACCCGTGTCCCCTGCATTGGCAGGCGGATTCTTAACCACTGCGCCACCAGGGAAGTCCCTACTGATAGGGTTTTGAAGTGAGTCTGCAAGCAATTGATCTATTATGGTCTCTGTGCAGTCAGACCTCTCTGCTAAGGATAATCTGTATTTGCAGCTGCTCCCCAGCGCCAGCATCACCGCCTCAGCTCCACGTCAATCATCAGGCATTACATTCTCATAAGGAGCACACTACCTAGATCCCTCGCATGCACAGTTCGCAGTAGGGTTTGCTCTCCTATGAGAATCTAATGCCGCTGCTGATCTGACAGGAGACGGAGCTCATCCGATAATGCGAGCGATGGGGAGTGGCTGTAAATAGAGATGAAGCTTCGCTCGCCCCGCCCAGCCACCACTCACCTCCTGCTGTGCGGCCTGGTTACTAACAGGCCACGGACAGGTACCGGTCCATGGCCCGGGAGTTGGGGACCCGTGTCTTAGTTCACACAGGTTTGGGCAGGGTCCTCCAGTGTGACTGTGGTGCCAGGGGCCTGGGTCAGGGCCATGTCCAGCCTCAGCCCCTTAAACCTTTAGGCACTGGTATTGAGCCTGGCCATTTGACCAGATGACTTTGCTCGCAGAGGCTTCCCTTTCGGGAACTTTAGGGTTCTTTCCTCCTGTTGGATCTCTGTTAGAACCTTCTCAGTCTCTCAGAGATAACTTACTTAATATTAAACAGTGTGAAAAAGAATTCCAGTCTCACTCTCTTTCCTACCAGGTAGTGTCTTGGGCCCTTGAGGTCCATTTGCCCCGTCCTCCTCATCCACCAGCTCTGCCGACCAAGGGAGTATTGGGGTAGGGGTGGGAGATGGGGAGGGTGTGATGGGAAGGAGAGAGCCTTTGTAGGACCTCAAAGGGTGCTGGAGAGGGGACACTTAAGACTCAGAGGAGAGTCAAGGAAGGCTTGCTCCCAGGGAGCTATGCACTTACAGAGAGAAGAAAACTGGCAGATCCTTGCCCCCTTGCTGCCTGTCCCACTCTTCCTCCCACCTCTGCCACCCCGATCCCAAGTCAAGCCCAAAGAGTCTGCTCAAGTTTCTGTGGGTTCATGGAATCATCTTCAATCATGAATACACTTCTAGGAGTGGCTGGCTCTGGTTGTTTAAAAAATCTGTGCCATACTGTACACTTTGCCCTGCAGCTTGCATTTCTCACTTAAGAGATCTGTTTCATGGACATTTCTGTA
This sequence comes from Leucopleurus acutus, assembly GCF_964270905.1. Taxonomy (NCBI): domain Eukaryota; kingdom Metazoa; phylum Chordata; class Mammalia; order Artiodactyla; family Delphinidae; genus Leucopleurus; species Leucopleurus acutus. The sequence continues at coordinate 51,473,872 of NC_139161.1, read as the reverse complement.
GTTCAGTAGTTATACCTTGGACTCATTCTTTTTTTTTTTTTTTTTTTTGCTGTGCTGTGCAGCACGTGGGATCTTAGTTCCCCAACCAGGGATCAAACCTGTGACCCTGCAGTGGAAGCTCGGAGTCCTAACTACTGGACCCCCAGGGAGGGAATTCCTTGGACTCGTTCTTTTAACAGCTGCATGGTGCTCCACAGTGGTTTTAACCACTCCTCTGCTGATGATCATTCAGTTTCCACTTTTTCTGACATATGATACATGCTACAGAGGGCATGTTTGTATTTTTTTTTTTTTGCGGTACACGGGCCTCTCACTGTTGTGGCTCTCCTGTTGCGGAGCACAGGCTCTGGACGCACAGGCTCAGCGGCCATGGCTCACGGGCCTAGCCCCTCCGCGGCATGTGGGATCTTCCCAGACCGGGGCACAAACCCGTGTCCCCTGCATCGGCAGGCGGACTCCCAACCACTGCGCCACCAGGGAAGCCCTCATGTTTGTATCTATATCCTTATGTACTTGGTGGTTTTATTTCTGTGGGTTTGAGTACAAGAAAAGGTACAAAGGATAAAATACCACCAAATTAAAAAAACAAAAACAAGAACAAAATAAAACGAATAGATAAAAGCAGTCCACAGAGCTGAGTGTCTTTTCTTGTCAGGCAGAAGAACCCACCAGGGGAGACACTGACTGACTCTTTCACGGAGGGGCATAAGTCAGGGATTTCTAACTGCTAGAAAGGGGCTGTTCATAATGTTTATGCTGATTAAAAGTTGCAAGCTTGTACCCTGGAGAGACCGGAGAGAGTCCACAGGTTTGTACACGGTTGGTGAAGACAAGTCCCATCATTCCAAGAGAGTCTTAAGTTAGGTTCACTAAGGATTGGGCATAGCAGTGTTACTCAATATTCATAACCATTTAAAATCTTCGGCTGGTTAGAAAGAGTTGTGGTGAAAAACAGCATTCAGTTTTGGTATTTCCTAGGCAGGTGCTGGTAAGATTTCTTTTACATGGGATTGCTGGGTGGAAGAGTATGTGTATGGGAGGGGCGCAGAGTTCATTTTTGATATTATGGAGAACAGGTTCGGTAGAGAGACAGAGGCAGAATGCAGATCAGAGTGTGGTGTGCCCTTTGAGAAATAAGGCCGGGAAGGAAACAGAGAGGGGGCCATGGCTGGAGATGGGTGACCAGTAGGCACCATGAGAGGTAGAAGTTGAGATGCCGGAGAATGGGATTGTTAAGTGTTGAGGGGAAGATCCCGAGGGAAGAAATAAAATCCAGAAAACGTGGGGAGGAACTGGCTGTAGATCATGGATGCTCACAGGGGGTGGGGCCACAACACTGTAGACATTACAATGGTGTGTGGCCCTTCGAAGGGCCACATACACAAACAGATACACCAAGGTGTTAAAATCTCATGTAGTAGGGGCAGAAAGCAATCAGGAAATAAAGGTGTCTTAAAGGCTTTATAAAGGGGCAATCATAGAAAAAACGGTAGAGAGACATGACTTGGGGTGTGACTTCCCTAGCAGTACTCTGCTTGGTTGCTGATGCAAGACAAATCAAAGGTTGGAATCATCCAGAACATTATTCTGAGGCTCCGTCTGGCAGAGGCTGACGTGAGCCCCTCCCTCGTGCTTATCTCCCCAACATCAGTGGTAGAACAGGTATGGACCCACACTTGCATGTTACCAGTTAGCATATTATATAAACATGGTGTTAAGGAAGGCCTCCCTTTCTTAACTCCCTTTCATGGTGTTAAGAAAGATTCCCTTTCCATGAGATTGACATCTTGAAACTACTTGGATTTACTTGTTCTGAAGCTGGCTCTTCTCAACATTTCTGTAAAGAGGTTGAGAGGTTAATCCTGGGCCTTCCTCCAGACCCCACTGCTAATCTCTGTTTCTCAGGGATCCAATCTACAACCCCTGACCTCTCTTTTCAGGACTGAACTGCAAGGCCAGACCCATGGAGTCTCGGACTTCTCACTCCATCTCAGAGAAACAAAGGTTAAGGGACAAATGAGTTGTGGGGTTCATCAGAGGGTACAAGGGATACACAAATTCTACTCCTTCTGTGGGATCCCTGCCAACATCCCTAAACCAGCCTAAACTCTTTGTTCTAACGTTTACCTTATAATCCTGTAGTATTCAGATCTCTTAATCACACTGATTTCCAGATAATTTTCATGTCTTATCTACTGCTGATGAAGCTCTTTGCTCTACCCTGTGCTGAACCATATTTAAAAGCAATCACGGGCTTCCCTGGTGGCGCAGTGGTTGAGAGTCTGCCTGGTGATGCAGGGGACACGGGTTTGTGCCCCGGTCTGGGAAGATCCCACATGCCGCGGAGCGGCTGGGCCCGTGAGCCATGGCCGCTGAGCCTGCGCGTCCGGAGCCTGTGCTCCGCAACGGGAGAGGCCACAACAGTGAGAGGCCCGCGTACCGCAAAAAAGAAAAAAAAAAAAAAAAAAAAAAAAAGCGATCACTAGGGACTTCCCCGGTGGTCCAGTGCTTAAGACTCTGTGCTCCCAGTGCAGGGGCCCTGGATACCATACCTGGTCAGGGAATAGACCCCACGTGCCCTAACTAAAAGATCCTGCATGCCGCACTTAAGACACGGCGCAGCCAAATACACAAACACAAATAAATAAAGTGATCACTAACCCAGAGCTGTTCCATGTAACAGATTTGTACTGAGGGCTTGAAAAGGCAGTAGCCAGGGCAGGGACTAGGGTGAGGTGAGTGAGGCACGTACCTTGGGTGCAGCATTTAAGGTGCACTCCAAAGCCTGGTAATCAAGGTAAATAGTATTTTAATGAAATATTTGAAAAAATCAAAATTAATGCAAAAAATCCACAATCAACAAAATATTAAAATTTTAAAGACAGGATCAGTTGTAAGACTTAATATTAGGCATCTACATATATTCTGAAAAAAATTGTTTTAATAAATTTATTTATTTATTATTTTTGGCTGCGATGGGTCTTTGTTGCTGAGCACCAGCATTCTCTAGTTGCGGGGAGCGGGGGCTACTCTTTGTTGTGGTGCACAGCCTTCTCATTGCGGTGGTTTCTCTTGTTGCGGAGCACAGGCTCTAGGCGTGGGCTTCAGTAGTTGTGGCACACTAGCTCAGTAGTTGTGGTTCACGGGCTCTAGAGCACAGGCTCAATAGTTGTGGCACACGGGCTTAGTTGCTCCATGGCATGTGGGATCTTCCCGGACCAGGGCTCGAACCCATGTCCCCTGCATTGGCAGGCGGACTCTTAACCATTGCGCCAATAGGGAAGTCCACTGAAATTTTTTTGCAATTGTTTCTGCCACCAGAAATTGCTCTCTGGCTAACTTGACCCCCAGTACCCTCATACCCAACCCAGGATTAATGGGGGCCGTTTGCTTGCTTCTCATACAGATTTTCAATCAGTCTTACTGTGTTCAGTCTTACCTACACCCCTGTCTTCAGGGATCATTGGTACTCTAATTTCTGAGCCTTTCTGGGGATCTGTGCTGATTGCCCCATGCACACCCTGGAGCCATTTGACATTTTTTCTTAATCACCCATTATTTTATTTATTCTTTTTTAAAAAAATATTGGACTATAGTTGATTTACAATGTTGTGTTAGTTTCAGGTATACAGCAAAGTGATTCAGGGGTGTGTGTGTGTGTGTGTGTGTATTTTTCAGATTCATTTCCATTATGGGTTGAGTTTGCTGTAGGAGGGTGGACTCCAGCATCTATCAGTTCATCATCTTGTAATCAGTATTGTGTATTTATTCTCTACCAAATCCCCCAGTAGCGATGACCAAAGAGGTATTTTAAAACAGTCTTGTGATTCTTAAACTCTGATCAAAGAAGCAAAAAGTAGTTTAACCAATATATCCTGTTGTACCAGTTTGTTACAAAATTAGGTTACACCCCTTTCAATTTTTTTTTTTTTTTTTTTGGCCACACCACTGCATGGCATGCAGGATCCTATTCCCGGACCAGGGAATCCTATTCCCAGACCAGGGATCGAACCTGTGCCCCCTGTGGTGGAAGTGTGGAGTCTCAACCACTGGACCACCACAGAAGTCCCTCCTTTCAATATTTAGATTAAACTATTCTTTACCTCCACCCTGCCTATTAGGATGTTTTTCCATCTCCAGGATCCTTCTTCCACGATGACAGTTAACAGTTCTGTAGTATTTACTTTGGGCCAGTCATTCTTCTAAGTGCTTTTTTACATGTATTAGCTCATAATAACTCCAGACTCCTCAGGGAAGCTTTTTAAGTGTAATGGGTTAGTACTTGTCATTATTATCTTGAGGAGAGCAAAATCTGAAAGTCTGCTCAGTCTGCCAGAGGTTCCTGGGTGAGTGTTTTGTGTGTGTGTGTGTGTGTGTGTGTGTGTGTGTGTGTGTGTGTTGACTGTTGTTGCCCTTAATCAACTATGGATTGCTGGTGAAACTCAGGTTGCCTAATGATTTTGATCCTTGTCTACTGATAAGTGACCCATTGAACACCAGTCAAGGAGAGTATCATATCCTCTTGGACAGTGATTGGTTAAGAGGTGGACACATGGCCCAAGCTGGGCCAATCAGAGCCAAAGATGCTTACTTCTGGGACTTGGATGGAAATGCAGAGAATGAAGTCTCTGTGTTTCCACCGTGGCTCCCAAGCTTGTAGACTATAGGCCTGTTGACTGCAGTGCGCTCCGCTTAGAGAAACGCTAACAGAGAATAAAGCCAACATAGAGGAAAGCAAAGCTGGGTCGTGGAGGGAGAGAGAGAGACTGAGACCTGATGATACTGTTTGAACCCCTTGATCCAGCCACATGACTGCTCCTGACTTTTCAAATTACAGGAACGAATCAATGTCATCAATGTCTTTTCCTTTTTTATCTTTTTGGCCGCACCATGCAGCATGCGGGATCTTAGTTCCCTGACCATGGATCAAACCCATGCCCCCTGCAGTGGAAGCATGGAGTCCTAAACACTGGACCGCCAGGGAAGTCCTGTCATTTCCTTTTTTTTGGCTGCATTGGGTCTTTGTTGCTGCACGCAGGCTTTCTCTACTTGTGGCAACCGGGGGCTGGCTACTCTTTGTTGTGGTGCATGGGCTCTAGGGCGTGGGCTTCAGTAGTTGTGGCGCATGGGCTTAGTTGCTCCGTGGCATGTGGGATCTTCTCGGACCAGGGCTCGAACCTGTGTCCCCTGCACTGGCAGGCGGATTCTTAACCACTGTACCACCAGGGAAGTCACAAAGAGAGATTTTTCTTTTTTAAAAACCACTTTGAACTGACTTTCTGTTACATGGATATAAAGAATCCTGGAAAATGCAAGGGGTAAGACAGTGACACAGTCTGTAGGCTGGAGCACCTGGGTGCCTGTGATCTGGGTCTAAGAGATAGTGACTTAAAACAATGTGCCAGCCTGTGAGCGGTGTTCTCCCCAGGCAGCCCAGGATCTGTGTGAGTTTGGATGTGGATTTCTCACTATCTTCCTAGGGTCCTTTTCCAGATGGTACTCTTTTCTTAATTGCTGGGACCTTCTCCTCTCAGGAGCGGGAGCCTGGCATCTCCTGGCTTTTTCCCTATTTCTAGAACCTCTCTGGGTGAGTCTGTTAGTTTAAAAGCCACTGCATTTGGGTATGGGAAGACTGCCCAGTGACTGGCCTTATATTTTCACTTTGGCTCACTATTTAATATTTCTTTTTTGCCCCTTATATATAACTGGAAGTAGAAATTTTCTGTTGTTTTTTTTTTCTGGACAACAGTGGTGGGTTTTTTGTTTGTGTTTTGGTTTTGGAGGGGGCTTGGCGGTGGTGAGGTTTTGCCCTGGTGCCTGCCTGCTAAGCTTAGGAGGGGTGGCAAGGCAGTTCTGTCCACCAGCTGTCCTAGAGGAACTACTTTAAAGTAGGTCTTCTTACAAATGAACATATCTACGAAACAGAAATAGACTACAGACATAGAGAACAGACTTGTGGTTGCCAAGGGGGGGGGGCGTGGGGGAGAGAAGGATTAGGAGTTTGGGGTTAACAGATGCAAACTAGTATATATAGGATGGATAAACAACAAGGCCCTACTGCATAGCACAGGGAACTATATTCAATATCCTGTGATTAAACCGTAATGGAAAAGAATATATGTATGTTTAACTGAATCACTTTGCTGTACAGCAGAAATTAACACAACATTGTAAATCAGCCATACTTCAATAAAAAAAAAAGTAGGTCTCCTTTTTTGGGATGTGGCCTCTCCCATTCCAATTGTATTTGTTCACAGATAATATTCCAAATCTTTTTCATCACTAGGTAGAGAGCCCCTGTCCACTGGCCAACTAACTTATGTTAATTTCTTAGTAATATTTGTTATCTTTCCCATAGTTCCTGGCATCTGGAAACATTTTTGTGGGCAGTGACAATAGTTAACCAGTATGTTTTGGGGGGTGTATTTTGAGTGCGGTTTTCTAAATCTCTCTTCCACAAATCCACTCTAAAGCACTAATCTGTGAGCAGTTTTGTGGTCGCCACCCAACATCAAAAAGTGGCATGTAAAGCCGGCAACATCATGAAGGTTTCACCGATTCATGTTCCAAAAATGTCACAACTCCTGCTCAGGCCACAGTGTCAACACTATATATATATTCAATGATTTATTTTATAAAGGAGTAAGTCCTTTTTTTTTTTTTTTTTTTTGCAGTACGCGGGCCTCTCACTGTTGTGGCCTCTCCCGTTGCGGAGCACAGGCTCCGGATGCGCAGGCTCAGTGGCCATGGCTCACGGGCCCAGCCGCTCCACGGCATGTGGGATCTTCCCAGACCGGGGCACGAACCCGTGTCCCCTGCATCGGCAGGCGGACTCTCAACCACTGCGCCACCAGGGAAGACCTCTTTCTTTTTTTAAAATATTTATTTACTTATTTTTGGCTGCGTTGGGTCTTTGTTGCGGTGCGCGGGCTTTTCATTGCGGTGGCTTCTCTTGTTGCGGAGCACGGGCTGTAGGCGCACGGGCTTCAGTTGTTGTGGCACGTGGGCTCAGTAGTTGTGGCTCTTGGGCTCTAGAGCGCAGGCTCAGTAGTTGTGGTGCACGGGCTTAGTTGCTCCACGGCAAGTGGGATCTTCCCAGACCAGGGCTCGAACCCGTGTCCCCTGTATTGGTAGGCGATTCTTAACCACTGCACCACCAGGGAAGCCCCTCCTCATTTATTTCTTTAATGTTTTTGTCCCTTGCATCAGATGTTACGGTCTTTAAGATTATGCCCTGAGGCAGTTTTAGAAGATACCCAGAAATTCTGTGAGACTATCCTTTGAAAGGTGCGGATCTATGTTTTTCCCTTTCCCCAAACCTCGGCGGGTTTGTAACTCCCTTGTAATCAATAGAGTGTGATGGAAATGACGAATGTGTGAATCCTGAGGCCAAGAATAAATGCTTGCAGCTTCTACCTTGTTTGCCAAACACTTGGTTTTGGAGCCCTGAGCTGTAAGGTAAGAAGTCTGAGCCCAGGCCATAGTGAGAGGTTACGTGTAGGTGCTACGATCAATAGCTCCAAGCGGAGGTCTCAGCAGACAGTCAGCCTTATACACCAGACATGGAAGTGAAGGCGCCTCCATGTGAATCCAGCCTCCAGCAGTCAGGCCTTCCAGCCCTGGAGCCTTCCCAGCTGAGGCCCCAGGGGTCATGCAGCGGAAACGGGCCTTTTCTGCTGGCCCCGTCTGGATCTCTGACCCACAGAATCTGGGAGCAAAAGAAAATGTTTGTTTTAAGCCTTTATGTTTTGGGTTAACTTGTTATATATATACATACATACATATACACATCTTTATATTCATATTTATTCGATTTATTTATTTTTATTGAAGTATAGTAAATTTACAATTCTGTGTTAGTTTCAAGTATACAGCAAAGTGGTTCAGTTATATATATATTCTTTTTCAGGTTCTTTTTCATTGTAAGTTATTATAAGATATTGAGTATAGGGAACTCCCTGGCGGTCCAGTGTTTAGGACCCTGTGCTCTCACTGCCGAGGGCCCAGGTTCGATCCCTGGTCAAAGATCTCACAAGCCACGTGGTGTGGCCAAAAAAAAACAAAACAAAACTGAGTATAGTTCCCTTGGGTTAACTTGTTATAAAGCAATAGTAATCAGAACACTGTCCTAAACTGAGTCTTCCACCCTTCTCTGTATAACTAAAAGTTTGGAGGGCAGTGATGGAGAACTCATGGTCCCTGTAGGCCCACTGGCTCCCAAGAAGAAAAAAATGGTGGAGCTGAGTCAAGGGTTCCCTTTTAATCTTCCCATAATTACCAATGAGATATGTCATTTTTGCATGGATTAACTTTCTTCCTCATCAAAGAAATATCAGGAGAAGGGGACAAGTGTTCACCTCTGTCAAGAAGGGTGTTTTAGGGGCTTCCCTCGTGGCGCAGTGGTTGAGAATCTGCCTGTCAATGCAGGGGACACGGGTTTGAGCCCTGGTCTGGGAAGATCCCACATGCCGCGGAGCGACTAAGCCCGTGCGCCACAACTACTGAGCCTGCGTGTCTGGAGCCTGTGCTCTGCAACAAGAGAGGCCGCGATAGTGAGAGGCCCGCGCACCGCGATGAAGAGTGGCCCCCGCTTGCTGCAACTAGAGAAAGCCTGCATGCAGCAACGAAGACCCAACGCAGCTAAAAATAAATATAATTAATTAATTAATTAAAAAAATAAAGAGGGGTGTTTTAAAGGGTTTATTCTGCATCTCCTCTCCCCCTAAATTATTTCAGTTGACTATTTCTTTTTGTTATAGTGTCGTAATATAAATTATAGTAAAGTTAAAAGAATGAGTTATAATACATTTATGTTATGTAATTATATACAATATATATAATTAAGAAGTTATAATAAAAATGTTGTAATAGAAAATAAAAATTCTCGTATTTGTTTTCTCTTCAAATGTCTTATGTTTCTTGGCTATCTCTTCACACAGGTGTGCAGCATTATAACTCTGGAAGCTCTGAGTACGTGGCCAGGGTTGTGGACACACGGACCTCACACAGGGAAACTGGTAAGTGAAAGGGCTCTGTTATTGGGAATACCCTTAAGTGTTAGAGCAGGGAGGGCTTTCCTCTGGAGCAGTTTCCTTCCGCAGAAAGGAACTGCCCCGTCTCCTTCTTTGTTATGAGCTGCTCACAATTCGAGAAGCTGGTTGGGGAAGGACTGGGGTCCCCACCGTTCAGTGTTAAGTTTCACTTAATCTCCCTACGTTCAGTCCCATCCCTCACCCCACTTCCTCTACTCTACCTGGTCTCCCCACATCTGGAGCATCTCATTTCTTCATAAGGTAAACTTCCCGTCTCTTGTACAGAAGGTGCCAGCCTGCAAATATGGAACATGAGGGAAGGTAGTGGTCTGATCCCTCAGTAACACATGTCCAAGCGCCTCCTCATTTTAGCCTCATGTCTCACCTGCGGTTTTTGTGGTACCTAGAATCTCCAAGGGCTGAGCCTTTCCAGGTTCTATGAGGTTTAATTGGCCCCTTTCCCAGTGGGCACCCCTATTCAGGGTTAGGAAGATTAAATTGCCCAAAGTTATACATCTAATCATGGAATTTAGACTCCATCTCAGGCTTGTCCGTCTTCAAACCTCTGTATTTCTTATTTTATAAAGCTAGAAAAAAGCCTGATAAGCCTGAGAAAATAGAATACCAGAAGAACCAATTTCAGAATATAGATGCAGGATTCCTAAATGTTAACAAACTGAATCTAGCACAATATTGAAAAATCTATACAAGGCAGGCGACTCAGTAAAGAAATGCAGAGTAAAATGAGATATCGCTTTTGTGTGTATGTGATTAACTTAGCAGAGATTTTAAGAAAGATCCTACCCACTGTAGGCAGTGGATGGAGGAAATAGGCATTCCCATATGTTTCTGGTGTGAGAATAAATTGGCATCACCTTTCGAGGGGTCGCTTTTACTATATGTAACAAAGTCTTAGTATCCTCCATAACTTTTGGCCCAGAAGTTCCAGTTCTAGGAATTTATTTTCAGGAAACAATCATGATAGGCACAAACATTTAGCTATGAGGATATTAATATCAATGTTATCTATAATATTGAAAAATTAATAACAATGTATCTGTTCACCACTATGGGCTTGATAAAAATAAACTATAATACCAAACAAAATAATGTTGGAGAATAGTTTTAATAATATGAAAATATGATAACGATACATTAAGTGAAATACATAGGTTCAGAATGGTGTGTTCTCATTGTATTGCCATTTGTCTGTGCAAGTGATGAAAACTGAACTAAAAGTGGCTGAAGAGAAAGAAAAGGAATGTACTGATTCATAGTACTAGAAAGTCAGGGCGTGTAATACCTCAGGCAAGTTGGGCCCAGGCACTCATGGATCATCGCGAGAAATCTATTTCCATCTCTTAATTTGTATTTTGTGTTGGTTTTACTTTCACATAGACTCTCCATGAGAGCTGTTAAAGAGGGTGTATTAGTCAGTGTCTTCCAGAGAAACAGAGCCAAGGGGACCCGGAAAGCTGATGGTGTAGATTCTAGGCTGAGTCTGAGGCCTGAGAACCAGGAGCGCTGAGAGTAAAGGATTGATGTCCAAACTCAAGTTGTCAGGTAGAGTGGACTCAGCCTTCCTCCACCTTTTTGTTCTATTCAGCTCTCAATGGATTTGATAGGTCCACCCACGCTAGGGAGGGCTGTCTTCTTTACTCAGTCCACTAATTCAAATGCTAATCTCTTCTTGGAACACCTTCAGGCACACCCAGAAATAATTTTTAGCCAGTTATCTGGGCACCCCTGTTGCCCAGTCAAGTTGACACATAAAATTAACCATCACAAGTCCACCCCCTGTCAAGTTGACACTCATACATATCTCCTTAACCCATACTAATCTCCAAGTAAAGAATAACAAAGGTTGGGCTTCCCTGGTGGCGCAGTGGTTGAGAGTCCGCCTGCCGATGCAGGGGACGCGGGTTCGTGCCCCGGTCCGGGAAGATCCCACATGCCGCGGAGAGGCTGGCCCCGTGAGCCATGGCCGCTGAGCCTGCGCGTCCGGAGCCTGTGCTCCGCAACAGGAGAGGCCACAGCAGTGAGAGGCCCATGTACCGCAAAAAAAACCAAAAAAAACACAAAGGCTCAATTCCACCTGACACAACACAACTCTCCATACAACTGAAAATGCACTAGCCCCTTCCTCAGAAGAGGAGGTAAAGTCCTTGAGTGATGTTTACTCTCCTTGTCACCCTCTAACTTAAACAGTATGATGTAGAATTAACAATACTTAAATATTATGATTTAAAGTCAATACATCTTATGTTGCATGATAAGGAAATAAGAGAGGAAAGAAGACAAAGATACTCCCACACAATCATAACAAAATAAGGAGGAAATCCTCTAAGACAGTTACAATCGTCATGTCTCTAACTGGCCACGTGGCTGGTATTTATAACTACTTTCTCCCGCTACCCATTCTGTATTCCCTTTGCCTTCAACAAGCACCTGAGATGGTCATCATCATTCTTTACTTGTAGGATGACCAAACCTTCATTCCTGAAGGGCCTGCACCATTAGTGCCTGGGTTGGATTGTACTTTTCCATTGACCTTAATCATAGGACACAGTAATACTAAGAGATGTCTAAGGGATCTCCTGTATGCCACACATATTCTTCCTTAACTCCATCGTGGATAGTCCAATTTCCTCTTGGCAGCCAGGATCAATCACTCCAGCCAGCATAGTAACTCCCTTCTTTGCCTGTTGATTCAGTCATGAGATGCCCAAAGTGGCCGGGTGGCTCTCTTAACTTCCAGCTCATTGGATTCATTGTTATATCTCTCAGTGGAAGCATTCCTCCTTCTGGAACTAAGACCTGTAGGCCAGCAGAGCATAAGGTCACAGGAACAGGAAGCTAAAACTTTGCTAGTGGGTCATTAAGGGTTAGAGTGAGTGGTACCACTCCCATTTCCACCCCAATTCCTGGATCCGTGAATCCTGGCTATGGGAGAAACAGCACTGTATATTGGACGCTGATTCAGAGCATATACAGCCTCCTGGAGAACCTGGCCGCAGCCCTGAGAGGTATTGCCACCTAGCTGGCACTGTAACTGAGTCTTCACAGGGCCGTTCCACTGTTCTATCCAACCAGCTGCCTCAGGATGGTGGGGAGCATGTTAAGACTAGTACATTCCATGAGTGTGGGCTTATTGTTGCACTTCTTTTGCTGTGAAGTTCTTTTTTTTTTTTTTTTTAATGTGTGAAGTGAGTTCTTGGTCAAGCATTTCAGTGTGGAATACCATGGGAGTGGATAAGGTATTCTGCAAGTCCACTGATGGTAGTTCTTGCAGAAGCACTGTGTGCAGGGAAGGCAAATCTGTATCCAGAGTAAGTGTCTATTCTAGGAAGAACAAAATGGTACTCCTTCCGTGATGGAAGTTGTCCAGTATAGTCAACAGGCCGGAAAGTAGCTAGCAGATCACCTCGGGGATGGTGCTGTATCAACGACTAGGTGTTGGTCTCTGCTGCTGGCAGGTTGGGCACTCAGCAGTGGCCACGGCCAGATTGGCCTTGGGGAGTGGAAGTGCGTGTTGCTGAGCCTGTGCATTGCCTTCACCCCTGCCACCATGGCTGCTTCATTCATGAGCCAAGTGGGTGATGGCTGGGCTGGCTGTGGAAAGAGACTGGCATCCACAGGATGGGTCATCCTTTCCGCTTCATTATTAAAATCTTCCTCTGCTGAGCTTACCCTTCGGTGAGCATTCACGTGGGACACAAATACCTTCATGGTTTTTTGCCCATATATCTCTTCACCACATTTCCTCATCACCAGTTTTCCAGTCATGTCCCTTCTGAGTCCCTAACCATCCAGCCAAACCATTGGACACGTAAATCAGTATATAATCACGTGTCTGGCCATTTCTCCTTCCAAGCAAAGTGAACAACCAGGTGCACTGTCTGAAGTTCTGCCCACACCACTGTCCTTCAGGGACATCCCCAAAGGGCCTATGGTGCTACAGCTGTCCAGTTTTGGGTGGTGCCTGCATATTGTGCTTCTAGAACCATCTGTAAACCAGACCAGAGTCTTCTCTTTCTCTGTCAGCTGCCATGGAGAACTCCCCATGAGGCCATAGGTGCAGGATGGGAGAGAGAAGGGGCAGCAGGAGTGGGGACCATGGACCTTTGGGCCACATCTTCATGTAATTTATTGTGCTTTCAGGGCCTGCTCAGGCCTCATCATGTATATGTCACTTCCATTTGATGATGGAGCGCCGCCGCGCACTATGTGCCTTGGTGGGTCAGGTAACGCCCAGTTCATGGTGGGCAGTTCAGGTCACATGGCAACTTGGGAGTCCTTGGTCAAGCGTTCAGTCTCTGCTAAGGCCCAGTAGCAGGCGAAGAGCTGTTTCTCAAAAGGAGAGTAGTTATCTGGAGGGGATGGCAGGGCTTTGCTCCAAAATCCTAAGGGCCTGCACTGCAGTTCACCTATAGGGGGCTGTCAAATGCTCCAAACAGCATCGCATGTCAAGAAGGAATATCTTGACTTGCCCCTTACCCCTGGACCCCTCGAAATTTCACTGAGGTGGAAGGTCCCTGAATTTTTGTTGGATTTATTTCCCACCTTCTGGCATGCAAATGTCTTACCAAATCTAGAGTAGTTGCTACTTCTTGTCCACTAGGTCTGATTAGATTAATGTCATCAATGCAGTGGACCATAGTGATAGCTTTGTGGGAGAGAAAGGTGATCAAGATTCCTGAGAACTAAATTATGACATTGGGCTGGAGAGTTGGTGTATCCCTGAGGTAGCATCGGAAAGGTCTGTTGTTGGCTTTGACAGCTGAAAGCAGACTGCTTGACAGGGTGGAGAAAAAGGCATTTGCCAGATCAGTAGCTGCATGCGAGGTGCCAGGAGATGTGTTATTGGGCTGGCCAAAAGGTTCATTCGGTCTTTTCCGTAAGATGGCTCCAGTAGCGCTTAGTTGTCTTTAACTTCATTGGAAACAATGTTGTTAGATTGTATTATGAAAGCCATCATATCAGCATGCATTTTTTTTAAAAAAACTTATTAAAATTGGTGAATTTTTGTATAGCCATTTTAATATTGAAGATGGAAGAGAAAAAGCAACATTTTCGGCATATTATGCTTTATTATTTCAAGGAAGGTAAAAACGCAACTGAAATGCAAAAAAAGATTCGTGCAGTGTATGGGGAGGGTGCTGTGACTGATCAAACTTGTCAAAAGTGGTTTGCTAAGTTTCGTGCTGGAGATTTCTCGCTGGGCAATGCTCCATGGTCAGGTAGACCAGTTGAAGTTGCCAGCAATCAAATTGAGACATTAATTGAGAATAATCAACGTTATACCACACGGAAGATAGCTGACATACTCAAAATATTCAAATCAAGTGCTGAAAATCACTTGCACCAGCTTGGTTATGTTCATTGCTTTGATGTTTGGGTTCCACATAAGTTAAGCGAAAAAAACCTCCTTGACTGTATTTCTGCATGTGATTCTCTCCTTACACATAATGAAAACAAATTGTGATGGGTGATGAAAAGTGGATACTGTACAATAATGTGGAATGGAAGAGATCGTGGGGCAAGCGAAATGAACCACCACTAACCACACCAAAGGCTGGTCTTCATCCAAAGAAGGTGATGTTGTATATATGGTGGGATTGGAGGGAGTCCTCTATCATGAGCTCTTTCCAGAAAATGAAACGATTAATTCCAACAAGTACTACTCCCAACTAGACTGACTGAAAGCAGCACTTGATGAAAAGCGTCCGGAATTAGTCAACAGAAAACGCGTAATCTTCCATCAGGATAACGCAAGACCACATGTTTCTTTGATAACCAGACAAAAACTGATACAGCTTAGCTGGTAAGTTCTGATTCATCCGTCGTATTCACCAGACATTGCACCTTCGGATTTCCATTTATTTTGGTCTTTACAAAATTCTCTTCATGGAAAAAAACTTCAATTCCCTGGAAGACTATAAAAGGCACCTGGACAGTTCTTTGCTCAAAGAAATAAAAAGTTTTAGGAAGATGGAATTATAAAGTTGCCTGAAAAATGGCAGAAGGTAGTGGAACAAAATGGTGAATACATTGTTCAATACAGCTCTTGGTGAAAATGAAAAATGTCTTATTCTTACTTTAAAACCGAAGGAACTTTTTGGCCAACACAGTACTTTGCTCAAGCAATGAAACCACATCTGGTACAGTAACTGCTAGTGGAAACACCACCTGGTTAAGCTTGTGACAATCCATTATTATTCTTTAAGACCCATCTATCTTCTGCACAGACCAGAAAGGCAAGTTGAATGGCGATATGGTGGGAATTAACACCCCTTTATCCTTTATGTCCTTGATGGTGGTACCAATCTCTGCGATACCTCCAGGAATGCAGCACTGCTTTTGGTTTACTATTTTCCTATGTAGAGGCAGCTCTCGTGCCTTCCACTTGGCCTTTCCCACCCTAATAGCTCTCACTCCACAAGTCAGGGAACTAATGGGGGGATTCTGCTAGCTGCTGAGTGTATTTATTCCAATTACACATTCTGAAACGGAGGAAATAGCTACAAGGTGGGTTCAAGGACCCACTGGGCCCTCTATGAGACAGACCTGAGCTAAAACTCCATTGATCTCCTCACTTAAATCAGGCTCTCCTCTGACTGGTGGATCACAGTGACATTTTGGGTTTCCTGGCATTAATTTCAGTTCAGAGCCAGTGTCCAGAAGTCCCTGAAAGGTCTGATTATTTCCTTTCCACCAACGCACAATTACTCTGGCAAAGGCTGAAGGTCCCTTTGGGGGAAGGCTGAGAGAAAGATCAACAGCATAAATTTTTGGTAGCTTACGAGGGTCCTTCCTCAAGGGGACTGGCCTCCCCTTCCTTCAACGGGTTCTGGGTCTGTAAACTGGCTCAAGTCTGGGAATTGACTGTGGGACCATTATTCCAGTTAGACTTTTGTTCACCAGACCTGGAATTTTTTTGCTCATATAGATCAAGTAAGCATTTAGTAGGCTTCCTATCTATTTCACTTCTGGAACACCACCATCAACTAGCCACCTAGGTCTATGAGAGTCAGACTGTTCTATTAATACTTTGACTCTGCTATCCATTATGGTAGCCAAGTCCATCTCGCCTTTGGGTGGTTGAGTGCTACCACTTGGCCTCCACCATCCTGGGATCCAGTTACTCCCATCACATTTAGGGTTCCCAATTCAGTGGCTGCAGTTCCCACTGGGAGATCTGGCCTACAGAGAAGAGCAATCTCAGAGCTCCTCCAGGCTGCTGGGGCTCCCCTCACAAACTTCCTTCTCACTGTCTTCCAGACCCTCCCAGAGAGGGTGAGTAGGCCTTAAATGACAAATGCCCTGTAACATTCCAATCTCCCTAATCCTTTGAATCCTTTCCTCGACATTAAACCAAGGCAGGTTCATCATTTCCAGTTTACTCACTGTGGGCCGCCTTTTGGCCCATGTTTCAGCCAACCAACCAACCAAACTGTTCTAACTTCCCAAGCTGCAAACTAAATGCAGAATCTTTGCCTAGTGAGCCCGTATCAGTAAATTTGGCCTGATCCAATTTTATGTTCCTTCTACCATTATCCCACACCCTTAGTGTCCATTCCTTCACGTTCCCCAGATCTCTGTGTGTGTAAATTAGGAAACCTTAAGTTATATATTGTTATAAATTATATATGAATATAAATACTAAAAAGAGATTTATTATAAGGTATTGGCTCCTATGATTATTGAGGCTGAGAAGTCCCATGATCTGCCATCTGTAAGCTGGAAACCAAAGAGAACTGATGGTGTATCAGAGGCCTGAGAGCTGGAGAGCAGGTGGCGTGGATTCTAGTCTGAGTCTGAAGGCTTGAGAAGTAGGAGTGCTTGAGGACAGGACTTTAAACAGGCAGAGAGCAAATCCAACCTCTTTGCACCTTTTTGCTCTATTCAGCCTCAACGGATTGGATAAGGCCCACCCACAGTGGGGAGGGCCATCTGCTTTACTCAGCCTACTGATTCAAATGCTAGTTTCTTCTGGAAACACTTTCACAGACTACCTAGAAATAAGGGTCAACCAGCTATCTGGGCATCCTGTGGCCCAAGTCAAGTTGACATGTAAAATTAACCATCACAGAGGGCTAGTAGCAGCTCTGGGATTATGTTTTACCAATGCGAAAGTCTAACAAAAATAGAGTCTTTCCTTTCAAATCATTCCAGCAAAAATCCCAATGCTGCATCTCTTTGGCCAGGCTTGGGTCACGTACTCCTCTTCTTCAGCTGAGAGGTGGTGTGAGTGCCACCTTAATAGTAGTTTAGATAGCTAAAATTTATTGAGTACTAATTATGTGTAAATCATGAACCTGAGTCTAAATTTTCTGTGATTAGATGTGTAACCTTGGGCAATTTAGCCTCCCCAAGCCTGAAAAGGACTCAACATCAGTGTCCTCTGTGTTATTTCACTTAATCCTCCTGACAACTCCAATAAAATGGATTCTATCATCATCCTCATTTAACTGGTGAAGAAACTAAAGCCCAGGCAGGTTACGTATATTATGCATGACAAAAGAATTAGCAAATGGTGAGTCCACCTGCATGGACTGAAAATATGGGTGGAGGCAGTTTCCTCCCAAAAGAATCAGATGCTGCTTCTGACATTGAAGACAGAGCCCAAAACAAAAGAAAAACAAAATGAAACAAAACAAACAACCACTCAGGATACAGGGGTGTGAAGACTTAAAAAATCTATCACTAATATACTCATAAAGGTAAGAGAATATATTGCACTCGTGTTATAGGAACAGGATGATATAATTATAAATATTAAGAGAAAAAAGAAAGCCCTTAAAAGTTAAAGCAGGATAGTAGGCCCAAAAAATGTGATAGAAGAGTTGGAAGGTAAACTTGAGGAAATCCTGAAGAAGATGAAGAGATGGAAAATAGGAGAGAAAAGATGAGAAGATTAAAACAATAAGTCTGAGAGTTTCAATATCTGAATAATAGAGTTCCAGACAGAGAGAACAGAGAAGATTTAGGGGAAGCAGTCATCAGTAAAACAATACAGAAACATTTACCAAGCTCAAGGACGTGAGTTTCCAGATTGAGGGGTCCTTCAAATGCCCAGAAAAAAGGATGAAAAGAGACCCACCAAGACACATCATCATGAAATTTCAGAAGATGGGGGCAAAGAGATTTAAAAAATCTTTGAGAGAGAAAAAGAGAGATGGAGATTAGGAATCAGATTTGACTTTTCATTCTTCAGTGAATAACACTGGAAGCAAGAAGACAACAGAGCAATGCCCTCAAAATTCTGAAGCAGCATGATTTCCAACCTAGAATTCTCCACCCAGCTAAATTATCAATCAACTCTGAGGGTAAATAAAGACATTTTCAAGTATGCAACATTTCAACGCATTTCCCTCCTATGCATCCTTTCTGAAGAAGCTACTGAAGGCGGTGCTTTTTTTATAAATTAATTTTTGGCTACGTTGGGTCTTCGTTGCTGCTTGCGGGTTTCCTCTAGTTGTGGTGAGCGGGGTCTACTTTTTATTGCGGTGCATGGGCTTCTCATTGCAGTGGCTTTTCTTGTTGTGGAGCACGGTCTCTAGACGTGTGGGCTTCAGTAGTTGTGGCACATGGGCTCAGTAGTTGTGGCTTGTGGGCTCTAGAGCGCAGGCTCAGTAGTTGTGGCTCACGGACTTAGTTGCTCTGCGGCACGTGGGATCTTCCCGGACCAAGGATCAAACCTGTGTCCTCTGTATTGGCAGGCAGATTCTTAACCACTGCACCACCAGGGAAGTCCTTACTGTACCTTTTTTTTTTAATTAATTAATTAATTTATTTTTGGCTGCATTGGATCTTTGTTGCTGCGCACAGGCTTTCTCTAGTTGTGGCGAGCGGGGGCTACTCTTTGTTGTGGTGCATGGGCTTCTCATTGCAGTGGCTTCCCTTGTTGCGGAGCATGGGCTCTAGGTGCACGGGCTTCAGTAGTTGTGGCGCGTGGGCTCAGTAGTTGTGGTTTGCGGGCTCTAGAGCGCAGGCTCCATAGCTGTGGTGCACAGGCTTAGTTGCTCCGTGGGTTGTGGGATCTTCCCGGACCAGGGCTCGAACCTGTGTCTCCTACATTGGCAGGCGGATTCTTAACCACTGCGCCACCAGGGAAGCCCCTTACTGTGCTTTCTGAACAAGAGAATAAACCAAGAGGAAGGCATGACATACAATAAATAGGAATCTGACACAGGAGAAATGTGAAGGGAATCCTCAGGGCGAGGGTAATGGGAGATTCCAGGATGACAGCTGTGCACTGGATGCAGAAGGAAACAAATTCAGACTGAAGCAATGCGACCCGAGAGAGAGATGAATTGAGGGCTGACACCACCATTCGCCCCACCACCGTCATGCAGACTTTTAAATCAAGGATAAAATGTCCAGAGAGTCTGACCCACATTTTCCTCTGAAGTTTGTCAATATGCTCATCACTCCTGGATGACCTGCTGCCTGATCTGCTGTGGATAGTGTCTCGCAATGCTCCGCTTAGACCTCTTCTAGGAGCTGGAGGGCAAGTCCTGGTGAACAGAAAATACAGAACAGCCTCTCCCTCTGACTGTATCCTGGCCAAACACCTACAAGCTGGCCCATGCTGTGGTGCTGCCACATGTCTCAGCTGTGCTGAGCCCGATGCCCAGTGTTACTCATCATGTTACTCAGTGATTTTCCCATAAAAGGCTCTTATAAATACTCAGGGAAGCTGAAGCCAGGCAGTGACCCAGAGACAGTTCAGCTTATCTTCTCCTTCTGCAGTGCCAGTGTCACCCTTTCCTTACCCTCCTTGTTTGGTGCTTACTACTCAGATTTTCAAAACTCAGTAATATTTAGGGAGGCATATCTAGGTGGAAAACTAAAAAGGAAAAGTGAAAGTCAACAGTGAAAAGTGAAAATCAACACGAAAGTCATCACAGTGGTTAGCGCTGGGGGGTAGAGAAAAGACTGCAGCTGAGGTGTAAACAGAGGCCTTGGAAGGACTGGCTGTGTTTTATATCTCAAAATTAGTGGATGATTGCTTTTTTTGTTTTTGAATTTTATTGTATTATTTTTTTATACAGCAGGTTCTTATTAGTTATCTATTTTGTACATATTAGTGTATGTATGTCAATCCCAATCTCCCAATTCATCCCACCCCCCCTTCCCCCCTTGGTGTCCAACATTTGTTCTCTACATCTATGTCTCTGTTTCTGCCTTGCAAACCGGTTCATCTGTACAGAGTGAAGTCAGAAAGAGAAAAACAGATATTGTATATTAACACATATATATGGAATCTAGAAAAATGGTACAGTGGATGACTGTTTACCCTATTATTACATTTAAGTTGCACAAATGATTTTATTCCCCTTTTTGTTTGTATGATACATTTCACAGCAAACCATTGAAAAAAATCAGGTGCTGTTACTCAATAAATAAGGAAATGAATGCAGACAAGCAGAACTAAGAAATGTTCTTCCAGAATCTTTGAAAAATGAAAACACCTGCAAAGAGAAAAAACAGGAGGGGACACTTGTGTCTGGCTCTTTCTGTTACAGGGAACAGAGACCTGCTTAATTTATTCATTTTTTTAAAAATTTATTTTATTGAAGTACAGTTGATTTATATTGTTGTGTTAATTTCTGCTGTACAGCAAAATGATTCAGTTATATGTATATATACATTCTTTTTCATTATGGTTTATCACAGGATATTGAATATAGTTCCCTGTGCTATACAGTAGGACCATTCTCTATATAACAGTTTGCATCTGCTAATCCCAAACTCCCAATCCATCTCTCCCCCACCCCTGCTTAATTTAACTCAAGAAAGGAGTTGGGGTTGTTTTGAGTCTACGTGTGGAATGAACTGGAATGATAAAACTCAGGTAGTTTTTCACTCTCTCTACAGGCATCTCTGTGTCCCTGTCTGTCTGCTCTGCTCCCTATTGGCTATATAGTGAACCTCCCCCAAATTCTTTGGCTTAAAACAACAATCAACATTTATTTATTGGCTCATGATGCTGTGATTTGGGAAGGGATTGGCAGGAACAGCTCATCCCTGCTCCATCAAGTGTTGGCCGGGTCAGCTTGACTGGGGCTGGAGGGTGCTGATGGCTTCACTCACATGTGTGGCTTCTCAGCTAAGGCGTCCAGAACAGTGCGGGGCTGGCTGGACCAATCTCTCCAGCAGGGCTTCTTTACATGGTGACTTAAGGCTCCAGAAGAAGTAAAGCAGAAGCTGTCAGGCCCCTTAAGCACCAGGTCCAGAACTGGCACCATTGTCATTTCTGTTACATTTTGTTGGTCGAAGAAAGTTCATATCATGGGGAGGAGAAATAGGCTTCACCTCCTGATGGGGGGCGTGGCTTACAGAGGTGGGAAGAACACTTGGCAGCTATTTTTGCAAACAATAGTTTTCCTCCCACCACATAATTTTGATTTGCATATAATTTTAGTTTGTTGTTGCCTTAACTCCACCCATGTTTTTCTGTCACCTACAACTTTATTGCCAACTAGCAGACTCGTTTTGTGTTTTTAAGTTCAAATTCATAAGAACTGTTTGGTTCAGTTCATCTTTTCACCTCATGCCACTGGTCCAAGCCTATTTTTTTTCTCAAGTTTTTAGTTTGAAAAACATTGTTTCAGAATAGTTGCATGACTAGTACACTGAATGCCTATATACCCTTCACTTAGAGTCACCAATTTTAACATTTGCCACATTTGCTGGATCACACTTTCTCTATGCATGAACGTATGCAGTTAGTTGAAGACATCATAGCATTTTGTCTTTAAATACTTTGGGATATATCTTCTGAGAACAAGGGCATTCTCTTACATAACCACAATCAAATGAGCATACTCAAGAAATTGAACAATTATATACAGCTATAATCTAATGTACTGTCCATATTAATATTTCCACAATTGCCCCAATATTGTTCTTTATATATGACTTTTTTGGATCCAATATTCAAATTATGATCACACGTAGAAATTTGTTGTCATGTCTCCCTAGTGCCCTTTAATTTAGACAAGTTCTCTGGCTGTTTTTCATATATTTTTAAAAAACACTTACTTATTTATTTTCCTGCACCGGCTCTTCGTTGCAGCACACGGGATCTTTTAGTTGCAGTATGCAGACTCTTAGTTGTGGCATGTGAACTCTTAGTTGCGGCATGCGAGATCTAGTTCCCCAACTAGGGATCGAACCCTGGCCTCCTGCATTGGGAGCATGGATTCTTACCCACCGGACCACCAGGGAAGTCCCTGTATTTCATCTTTATGACATTGACTTTTTGGAGAGTCTAGGCCAGTTGTTGTGCACAATGTCTTTCAGTTTGGATTTGCCTGATTATTTCCTCATGATCAGATTCAGCTTAAACCTTTTTGGTGAGAATACTACATAGGTGATGTGGTGTGGCTAGCCAGTTGATTGGTTGCTCTTAGACAATTGCTGGCCAGTTGCCTATTTGTGCTCACTCGCATCCCCCTTCTCTTATCCTGTCCCCCATCATTCCCCAGTCTCCTTAGCCCAGAACCTTCTGTGTAAGTTTGGCCAAGGGGAGAGAGTGACAGATGATTGGAGAATAGGAGAAGTGGAAAGGCTGGGATATTTCCCTCTCTTTCTCGTTTCCTTCTCTCCTATGAAGTCTCTTGTTCCCCCCCACCCCAAACAGACCCTGCCTCTGTGGTTCCAGCTCCCTGGAAATCCCCCTCCTTGGTTCTGGCTCCTTCTGACTGGCCCCAACCTCTGTGCTCTGATAAAACCTCCTTCTCCTGCCATCCCTTCAGCCCTAGGGCAGCACTTAACTTCTGGCTATTGCTAACCTCCAGTTGCCTTACCATCCTGTGTTTGGCTTCTCAGCTTTTCCATTTCCTGTGGAACCAATTTCCTTTATTTGGTTTGAAAAACCCAGGCTGGCCTCTGCTTTCCTGACTAAACCCTGACTAATACAGGCAGGGTGTCTAATCCCAGTGACCTATGGGATGGGGTTACATGGTATAAACTAAGGCAGCATTAGCAACAGGGGCTGTAAGAGGGGAAATTCCTTTAGAAGGAGGAGTACGCACTGTAGGTCTCCTCCCTGGTTACATAGAAAGGAAATGTACAAAAAGGTAACATCTCTGGGTGGTAGAATTTTGGGAGATTTTCATATTATTTTTCTTCTTTTTTGTTTATCCACATTACTTATGTTTTCTGCAACAGACATGGATTGTTTTTGGCATGAAGAAAAAAATCTAGCATGCCATATTTAGTAAACGAATGAGAGGATGTTGTGCTCAATAAGATATATCAGAGGATATGGAAGTGGCTAACCCCCATGAGAGTACTTTGGCTCCCAAATATTTTTTTCAGCTTTACTGAAGTATAATTGATAAATAAAGTTGTAATAGATTTAAAGTGTACACTGTGATGATTTGACTATGCATGTACATTGTGAAGTGATTCCCACAATTGAGTTAACACTTCCATCGTCTCACATATTTACCATTTATTTATTTATTTTGGTGCAAATACTTAAGTTCTATTCTCTTAGTAAATTTCAATTATACAGTGCAGCGTTATCAACTATAGTCACCATGTTATACATTAGATCTTCAGACCTTATTCACCGTATAACTGAAAGTGTGCACCCTTTTACTAACCTCTCCCCTTTTGTTGCAACCCCCAGCCCCTAGCAAACACCATTCTATTCTTTGTTTCTATGAGTTCAACTTTTTTTAAAAATTGAAGTATAGTTGATTTACAATATTGTGTTAGTTTTAGGTGTACAGCAAAGTGACTCAGATATATCTATATCTATATGTATTTTTAAGGGTTCTATTCCATTATAGAATATTACAAAATATTGAATATAATTCCCTATGCTATACAGTAAATCCCTGTTGCTTATCTGTTTTATGTATAATAGTTTGTATCTGTTAATCCCATGCTCCTAATTTGTCCCTCCTTCCCTCCCTCTCCCCTTTGGTAACCATCAGTTTGTTTTCTATATCCATAGGTCTGTTTCTGTTGTGTATAGGGATTCATTTGTATTATTTTTTAGATTCCACATATGAGTGATATCATATAGTATTTGTCTTTCTCTTTCTGACTTATTTCACTAAGTAAAATATTCTCTAGGTCCATCCGTGTTCCTGCAAATGGCAATATTTCATTCGTTTCTATGGCTGAATAGTATTGCATTGTATGTATATACTACATCTTCTTAAGCCCATCATCTGTCGTTGGGCACTTGGGTTGTTTCCATGTCTTGGCTATTGTAAATAGTGCTGCTATGAACATTGGGTTGCATCTATATTTTTATTTGTTTGGGTTTTTTTTAGAAGTTTTATATATTTATTTATGTATTTTTGGCTGCGTTGGGTCTTCGTTGCTGCCTGCAGACTTTCTCTAGTTCCCTCGAGCAGGGGCTACTCCTCGTTGCGGTGCGCGGGCCTCTCATTGCGATGGCTTCTCTTGTTGTGGAGCACGGGCTCTAGGCGCACGGGCTTCAGCAGTTGTGGCTTGTGGGCTCAGTAGTTGTGGCTCGTGGGCTCAGTGGTCGTGGCACATGGGCTTAGTTTCTCTGCAGCATGTGGGATCTTCTCGGACCAGGGCTCAAACCCATGTCCCCTGCACTGGCAGGCGGATTCTCAACCACTGCGCCACTAGGGAAGCCCACATCTATATTTCTGAATTAGAGATTTTGTTTTTTCTGGGTATATACCCAGGAGTAGGATTGCTGGATCATATGGTAGCTCTACTTTTAGTTTTTTAAGGAACTTCTATACTTTTTTCCATAGTGGCTACACCAATTTGCATTCCCACCAACGGTGTAGGAGGGTTCCTTTTGTCCACACCTTCTCCGGCATTTATTATTTGTAGACTTTTTAAAGATAGCCATTCTGACCGGTGTGAGGCGATACCCCATTGTGGTTTTGATTTGCATTCCTTTAATAATTAGCAATGTTGAGCATCTTTTCATGTGCCTGTTGGCCATCTGTAGTTCTTCCTTGGAAAAATGTCTGTTTAGGTCCTCTGCCCACTTTTCGATTGGGTTATTCGTTTTTTTGGTATTGAGTTGTATGAGCTGTTTGTATATTTTGGATATTAACCCCTTGTTGGTCACATGATTTGCAAATATTTTCTCCCATTCTGTAAGTTGTCTTTTCATTTTGTTGATGATTTCCTTTGCTGTGCAAAAGCTTTTAAGTTTGCTTCAATCCCATTTGTTCATTTTTGGTTTTACTTCTGCCTTAGGAGACTGATCTAAGAAAATATTGCTATGAGTTATATCCAAGAATGTTTTGTCTGTGTTCTCTTTTAGAAGTTTTGTGGTGTCGTGTCTTATATTGAGGTCAAAATAAACCATTTGAGTTTATTTTTGTATATGGTGTAGGGGGTGTTCTAATTTCATTGATTTACACGTGGCTCTCCAGCTTTCCCAACACCACTTGTTGAAGAAACTGTCTTTTCTCCATTGTATATTCTTAACTTCTTTGTCAGAGATTAATTGACCATAGATGTTTGAGTTTATTTCTGGGTTCTCTATTCTGTTCCATTGACCTATATGTCTGTGTTTGTGCCAATAGCACACTGTTTTTTTTTTGGTTTTATTCGGGGTTTTTTTTGCGGTACGCGGGCCTCTCACTGCTGTGGCCTCTCCCGTTGCGGAGCACGGGCTCCGGACGCGCAGGCTCAGCGGCCATGGCTCACGGGCCCAGCCGCTCCGCGGCATGTGGGATATTCCCGGACTGGGGCACGAACCCGCATCCCTTGCATCGGCAGGCGGACTCTCAACCACTGCGCCACCAGGGAAGCCCAGCACACTTTTTATTAGTGTGGCTTTGTAGTTTTGTCTGAAGTCTGAAAGGCTATGCTTCCAGCTTTGTTCTTTTCCCTCAGGATTTGCTTTGGCAATTCTGGGCCTTTTGTGGTTCCATATAAATGTTAGAATTATTTGTTCTAGTTCTGTGAAAAATGTCATGGGTAGTTTGATAGGGATTGCATTAAATCTGTAGATTTCCACATTGAGTGGAAAGTAGGAATCTGTTTTTTGAACAGAAATTCTTAAGAGCTCACGAAGTTCCAGGGCTTCACGGTAGCTGGGCTCCTGTTCCAATGAACTTGTAGTAAGTTCAATATAACCAATAAGCCAGTAGCCTATAACCAAGTGTAAATTAGTATCCATCAAAAGTCCATGAGTGATATATTTTGCTTTAAATCATAAGGCTGTAAATTACAGGTTTTATATACCTGTATCTTTTACTCTGCCATTTCCACACCACAGTTGCTGTTGTTTTCAATACAGTATCTCTAAAAAATGTCCGTATTACTTTTGGCATCCTTAAAGCATGACTTAGGAACCGTTCACACTGAGCTCACCATCACTTCTTCTCTTTAAGGACAGTGCAAACCAAAGTGACACAATTGGTGCCCTTCGATATCAGCAGGGCTTGACAGCCCCTTGGATTTCATTGATGAGCTACTGAATGGCTTGGCAGCCATCCTCAGGGTCTGACCAAAGGATTTCATTCTTTCCAAATTCACAAGCAGAATTTCTTTACTACCAAGTTTCCCGAAAATGGTGTGTGAGTACCTGTCAGTCCATCACTTACAGGAAGGTTTCTGAGGTAGTCCCTAGTCTTTTCTATCCTATTTCTGGTTTCAGAAGACTGGTTTTGGGTGACTGTCCCTCACAGAGGGCCCTCCTGTGGCCCAGGAGGCTGCTATATTACCACTGTGGGCCTGAGAGAAACTGTTGGTTTCCAGGCCCATGTTCTTGTGAAGTCTTCCCTTAGAATGGGGACTTTAAACTTAGATTCTACAGCAAAGGTTTTTTTTTTTTTAACTTATCTCCATGATATCATTTTATTTATTTATTTAATTTATTTTTTAAACATCTTTATTGGAGTATAATTGCTTTACAATGGTGTGTTAGTTTCTGCTTTATAACAAAGTGAATCAGTTATACATATACATATGTTCCCATATCTCTTCCCTCTTGCATCTCCCTCCCACCCTCCCTACCCCACCTCTCTAGGTGGTCACAAAGCACTGAGCTGATCTCCCTGTGCTATGTGGCTGCTTCCCACTAGCTATCTATTTTACGTTTGGTAGTGAATATATGTCCATGCCTCCCTCTCACTTTGTCACAGCTTATGCTTCCCCCTCCCCATATCCTCAAGTCCGTTCTCTAGAAGGTCTGTGTCTTTATTCCCTCCTTGCCCCTAGGTTCTTCATGACCATTTTTTTTTTAGATTCCATATATATGTGTTAGCATATGGTATTTGTTTTTCTTTTTCTGACTTACTTCACTCTGTATGACAGACTCTAGGTCCATCCACCTCACTACAAAATAACTCAATTTCGTTTCTTTTTATGGCTGAGTAATATTCTATTGTATATATGTGCCACACCTTCTTTATCCATTCATCTGTTGATGGACACTTAGGTTGCTTCCATGTCCTGGCTATTGTAAATAGAGCTGCAGTGAACATTTTGGTAGACTCTTTTTGAATTATGGTTTTCTCAGGGTATATGCCCAGTAGTGGGATTGCTGGGTCATATGATAGTTCTATTTTTAGTTTTTTAAGGCACCTCCATACTGTTCTCCATAGTGGCTGTATCAATTTACATTCCCACCAGCAGTGCAAGAGGGTTCCCTTTTCTCCACACCCTCTCCAGCATTTATTGTTTGTAGATTTTTTGATGGCCATTCTGACCGGTGTGAGGTGATATCTCATTGTAGTTTTGATTTGCATTTCTCTAATGATTAATGATGTTGAGCATTCTTTCATGTGTTTGTTTGCAATCTGTATATCTTCTTTCGAGAAATGTCTGTTTAGGTCTTCTGCCCATTTTTGGATTGGGTTTTTTGTTTTTTTGATATTGAGCTGCATGAGCTGCTTGTAAATTTTGGAGATTAATCCTTTACAGCAAAGGTTTTTAACCTGGGGTCCAAACACCCTCTGTTCATGGTTGAGTTTTAGTGTGTCTGTGAATCCCTTGAAATTGCAAATAAATTTTCATAAATGTGATTTTTCTGGAGAAAGAGTTCTTAACTTTC
This sequence comes from Leucopleurus acutus, assembly GCF_964270905.1. Classification (NCBI taxonomy): domain Eukaryota; kingdom Metazoa; phylum Chordata; class Mammalia; order Artiodactyla; family Delphinidae; genus Leucopleurus; species Leucopleurus acutus. The sequence continues at coordinate 51,445,813 of NC_139161.1, read as the reverse complement.
ATCAGATTCTTCAGAAATGGGTGTCCCTAAAAGGCTAAGAGCCACTGGTCTGTCCTGTCTCTGACCTTGATCTAACTTGATACACACGGTTCCTTGTTTGTATTTCTAACCAGTAGAGTATGAATTGATTTTGCCAAGGCCTTAACATTTCCTACCATTCTGTGTGTCTCTCTCTCTTACTTTTGTTCTTTTTTTTTTTTTTTTTTTTGAGTTACGCGGGCCTCTCACTGTTGTGGTCTCTCCCGTTGCGGAGCACAGGCTCCAGACGCGCAGGCTCAGCGGCCATGGCTCACAGGCCTAGCCGCTCCGCAGCATGTGGGATCTTCCCTGACCGGGGCACGAACCCATGTCCCCTGCATCGGCAGGCAGACTCTCAACCACTGTGCCACCAGGGAAGCCCACTTTTGTTCTTTTTGATTACACATTTTTCTGGTTGGACAACAAATTTCTGGGTATTCTTTAAAATCTTTCTTGTGAGCTTTAAGTTCCTCAATGATTTAACTTCTGTTGGTGATCCTTAAATATGTCATGAGTTTTTCTTTTCTTAAACTATTTTAGTATGGACTGTATAAACATCCAAAAGAGGGACTTCCCTGGTGGTCCAGTGGGTAAGACTCTATGCTCCCAATGCAGGGGGCCCGGTTTGATCCCTGGTCAGGGAAGTAGGTCCCACATGCATGCTGCAACTAAGAAGCCCGCATGCCGCAACGAAGATCTTGCGTGCGGCAACTAAGACCCGTGCGGCCAAAATAAATAAATAAATAAATAAATAAATATTTTTAAAAAATCCAAAAGAGCACATGTGAAATTTAAAGAAGAAAATTAAAGCAATTAAAAAGCACCGGGGGGGGACTTCCCTGGTGGCACAGTGGTTGGGAATCCGCCTGCCAATACAGGGGACAAGGGTTTGAGCCCTGGTCCGGGAAGATCCCACATGCTGCAGAGCAGCAAAGCCCGTGGCCACAACTACTGAGCCTGTGCTCTAGAGCCCGCAAGCCACAACTACTGAGCCTGCGTGCCACAACTACTGAAGCCTGCGCACCTAGAGCCCATGCTCCACAACAAGAGAAGCCACCACGATGAGAAGTCTGCGCACAGCAACGAAGAGTAGTTCCCGCTCACTGCAACTAGAGAAAGTCCGCGCACAGCAACGAAGACCCAACGCAGCCAAAAATAAATTAATTTAAAAAAAAGCACCAGGTCACCATAACCCAGTTCAAGAATTATAATATTGCCAGTATCCTATTATCTATACCACCCTCCCCCCAAAGAAAACCTCTCCCAGAAATAACCACTCTTCTAATCTTGTGATAACCATTTCCTTGCCTATCTTTATAGCTTTTCCATGTAGATATGCATTATTTAGTTCTGACTGTTTTTGAACTTTATATAAATGGAATCATACTAAATTATTTTTATCTTGCTTTCTTAGCTCAGTATTTGTAATATTAATTCATGTTGCTGCATATAGCTGTAGTTCATTCATTTTTATTGCTTTGCAGTGTCTTTTGTATGAATATACCACAATTAATATATCTATTTCACTGTTGATGGACAATGGATGGTTACCTATTAATAGCTGTTAAGAATAACGTCATCTTGGACTTCCCTGGTGGCACAGTGGTTAAGAATCCCCCTGCCAATGCAGGGGACACAGGTTCGATCCCTGGTCCGGGAAGATCCCACGTGCTGTGGAGCAGCTAAGCCCGTGTGCCACAACTACTGAGCCTGCACTCTAGAGCCAGCGTGCCACAACTACTGAAGCCTGCGCACCTAGAGCCCGTGCTCCGCAGCAAGAGAAGCCACCACGATGAGAAGCACGTGCACCGCAAGGAAGAGTAGCCTCCGCTTGCCGCAACTAGAGAAAGCCCGCGCGCAGCAACGAAGACCCAAGGCAGCCAAAAATAAATAAAAAATAAATTAATTTAAAAGAAAAGAAAGAATAATGTCATCTTTTTCATGTATGTGGTGTGTATGGGCAAGAGTTTCTCATGGGTGTGTACCTAGAATTGGAATTGCTAGTTTGTAGGATATGAGCAAATTCAACTTTATTTAGAAAATGCCAGTGATTTTCCAAAGTGGCTCTAGGAATTTAAGTTCTCATGAGCAGTGAATGGGAATTGTTCCACATCCTCAGTAATCGTTGGTGTTATGAGTGTTTTTATTTTAGCTATTCCAGAAGCATGTAGTTGTATCTCATTGAAGTTTTAAGTTGTATTTTTCTGATTATTAATGAGGTTGGGAATTTAAAAATATACTTTTTACTATTTGGATCTCTTCTTTTATTAATTATTTATTTTTGGCTGCATTGGGTCTTCGTTGCTGCATGTGAGCTTTCTCTAGTTGTAGCGAGCGGGGGCTACTCTTTGTTGCAGTGCACGGGCTTCTCTTTTCGGTGGCTACTCTTGTTGCAGCACACGGGCCCTAGAGCATGTGGGCTCAGTAGTTGTGGCGTGTGGGCTCTAGAACACACGGGTTTCAGTAGTTGTGATGCACAGGCTCAGTAGTTGTGGCTCACAGTCTCTAGAGTGCAGGCTCAGTAGTTGTGGTGCACGGGCTTAGTTGCTCTGCGGCATGTGGGATCTTCCTGGACTAGGGATCGAACCCGTGTCCCCCACATTGGTAGGCGGATTCTTAACCACTGTGCCACCAGGGAAGTCCCTGGATCTCTTCTTTTGTGAATTGCCTGTCCAAGTGTTTTGCCTAGTTATTATTAGGTTGTCTCTTACTTTTTTTCTTTAAATATTTACTTATTTATTTATTTAGGCTGCGCCGGGTCTTAGTTGTGGCACGCAGGAACTTTGTTGTGGCATGCGGACTTCTTAGTTGCAGCATGTGGTTTCTTAGTTGCAGCATGCAGGATCTAGTTCCCTGACCAGGGATCAAACCCGGGTCCCCTACATTGGTAGCGCAGAGTCTTACCCACTGGACCACCAGGGAAGTCCCATGCATTGCTAGTAATTTTTGACTGGATTCCAGATATTGTGAATTTTATGCTGTTGGATGCTTGATTTTGTTGTGTTAAAAGATAAACTGATACATATTAAAATTTTTAAAGTTTATTTGGGCAAAAATCTATTCAAATCAGGTAGCATCCAATCTAGCAGAAAGAAAGGCGCGCTGAGGAGCTGTACAAAATGAAGGATGTTTGTAGGCAGAAAGGAGTGGGAACAAGGAAACTAGACTAGGCGAAAAATCGGGTTGGTTATTGCAGTTACTTTCCTTTAAGGGATGGCAGGGGTCTATCAGGCAGGTTATCTAACTAATGCTGATCAAGTGATCTTAGATTGACTGCATTAATTCCATTTCTGAGGAAGCCGAAACTATGATCAAGTCTCGGTTCGACATGGAACTTAGCATAAGCAACTCCATTTTGGGCAGAAATTTTGACTTACAAATCCACAAGTAATTGTCCTCTTTCTGGCAATTGTTTGCCTAGCCTCATGGAATTGCACCCTTGGTCAGATTGGTTTTGAGCCCGACACTCAAGGAGACCCCCGTGCAGGTTTCTGGAGCTCTTTCTCTGTGTATATTCCTCCTCTCTGGCGTTCTGCCCCCTCGACCTCCCTGAACTCTGATCTCTGTTTCCTCAGTTCAGTGAAGCTCTTTTGAGATTCCCCTCCTATGTTGCAGTCCAGAAACTTCCTGCAGGCAGAAAGCCTGGGCAATTGTAGCTTTCATCTCATTAGTTTCCCTTCACAGTCCCGTACTACCTGTTTTTCTGTGTTTGAAAATGTTTGTTTTTGCATAAATTCCGGGTTTTTTTTTTAATGTCAGGAGGGCAAGTCCCATAGTAGTTACCAAGTTTTCAGCTTTTTACTTGTTATTTTCTTTGTGATTCTTTCTATTATACAAATCTGAGAAAATAATTATCCTCTTAGAAATATAATAAACCCACCTTTGAATAAACCCTTCTTTCAAAGAAAGAAGAGGTGGGTTTAGTAGTGAGGATGGAAGAGTGAATTTAAGAGATACTGTAATAGGAACAAGTGTTAGAATCTAGTCATTACACATGGGGGTGTGGTATGTAAAAATAGCAAGACATTAAAGATGACCTAAAGTTATAATAAAAATGGTATTGCTTCAGTCTGAAAATAAAGCTTCAGTCAAATGAGAAGATGTCTTCATCCTGAGGTAATGTCACTTATTATTATTATTTTTTGCAACTTGAGTAAGAAGATGAAGGTGCGTATCCAAAGAAGACATGACAATATTAAAGAAGTCACACTATATAAACAATGAGATGTTATATAAAAAGCACTAAACTGTGAGTCAGAAATTCTGCATTTTAGTTCCCATTCTATCATTTACAGGCTCTGTAGCCTGTAGTCATCTGAGCCTTAGTTTCTTTGTTCTATGGGAAAAACATGTCATGCTTACCTCCCAGGTGAGGCTCAAATGAAATAATGCAAGTGAGAGTGCTTTGTAAATCACTTACATCATCCACAGGTAAGATATCACTGTATGATTGTTACTGTTTTGCCTAGTAAGTATCAAGATGTGGAAGATCAGAGTAAAGCTTCAGTCAAAGCCAGATAGTTGTAATCTTGGAGTGCTTCCTGTAGAAGGTGTCATTAAAAATAGAAACAATAGCTAGGTGGGAAGGAACTGTCATGGGAACCACCATAAACAAAACTTCAGAGGCAGAAACAAGCTCTCTTTTTATGTTACTACCTGGGACAGTTTACCCTCCCCCTGCAAAGAATAGGTGATCAACACTTTGAGGAAATCAGAGCGGAGAGCTTAAAGGCTGGAGTGGGAATTTTAGGGGTGTGCTGGGGGAGAGGTGAGGACACTGGCTGAGAAGAAGCTAAGAGGGATGGCTGGAAAGAGAGAGAGAAAGATGTGGGAGAGAAAAGTGGTTTTCTCACTATTCTTTGGCTAGAGTGGGAGTGAATGGTGATTATAAAATTAATGTCAACTAATTGTAGAAGTTCATGCATAACAGAAGGGAAAGCCCTCAACTCTTTTTCACTTTGGAGAGGTGACTGATCCTAATAATTTGGTGTATGTCCTTTCACACTTTTCCCAATGCATACATAACACATATAGTACAAACTTAAATTCACAGCAAACAACAGTTACCTCCCTAAACCTAGAATCCTTCTCTACCATTGCCTTCTTAGGCCCTGTGCTAATTCTCTTCCTAACCCCCACATTAGCTTTCTTGCTTTTTCTTCCTCACCCCTAACAGGAAATAAACCTCAAGGCTCAGTCCTTGGCTACCCGCTCTTCCCTCTACATTCTTTGCTCTTGAAGATCACTTCCAAGCAGATGACTTCCCCAGTTTCCTCTTCAATACCTGACTTAGCTCAAGAGTTTCGAGTCTGTATCTCCTACAACCTGCTGGACATCTCTTCCTTGATCTCTTACCCACCCCTCTCACCTGGACCTTGTCTACAACCAAGGTCAGCCATTTGTCTCAAAAGGGCTCCTTCTTCCAGATTTCCTGTTTTTGTCATATATATTCCCCTAAATTCATGTGCTCAGAACCCTGGCTTTGGTCCAATTGTTTCTTTTCTCAATATCTTTCTCCTCATATCATCTTTTTTTTCCAATAGATTTTATTTATTTATTTATTTATTTATTGGCTGTGTTGGGTTTTCCATCGCTGTGCACGGGCTTTCTCTAGTTGCCGAGGGCTTCTCATTGCGGTGGCTTCTCTTGTTGCGGAGCACGGGCTCTAGGCGCACAGGCTTCAGTAGTTGTGGCACACGGGCTTCAGTGGTTGTGACTCGCGGGCTCTGAAGAGCAGGCTCAGTAGTTGTGGCACATGGGCTTAGTTGCTCCGCAGCATGTGGGATCTTCCCTGACCAGGGCTCGAACCCATGTCCCCTGCATTGGCAGGCGGATTCTTAACCACTGTGCCACCAGGGAAGTCCCCATATCATCTTTTCATTCCCTCTTTTCACCACCTACACTATGACAGTCATCCTGCCACAGATCCCTCCCTGCCCTTATCCATGTCCTCATAACTGTCACACCAACCTATAAAACACTATTTACATCTTAATCTTCTATTCCTCCTCAACATAGAATTCCTCACCTTCTTGCTTAGCTGCCACTGTCCCAATTCCTCAACCTGGTGATGATACCTCTCACAGTCTAGCACCAAATTATCTTTCTAATCTCATCACCATGACTCTTCTATACCTCCTTTCCATTCCAGCCCAAATAATTTAATCACTGTTCTCTGAAAACGCCTTTTACCTGTTGACTCCTGGATCTTTGTTCAAACTGCTAACTCAGCTTAAATTCTGATTCCATTTTTCTGAACTTGTCCAAGAACCCTAGTTCAAAACCAAGTCAAGCCATGTCTCCTCCAAGAAGAATTTTCTGACCATCTCCACTGTCGGTGGTACCATCCCTTCCAGAACCTAAGGACACTGATTATTGAGAGACTAGATTGGTCTTTCTATATTATCTCGTTAGATACTTGTTTGGCCTCTTTGAGTTTCCCATGTATAGCGACTATACTTCATTCCTCTGTTTACCTTCAGTGCCTGGCACAGGGCCTGGGCATCACAGATGTTCAGTAGCTTTTATGAAACGATTATGCTTGGGGATAGAATGTTGATGGTGTGGAGACAAAGGAGATAAAGTTTGGGGGATAAAGAAGAGGGATATTATGGGAAGAGTTGAGGAATAAAATTGTGGCAGAGGACAAAGAGAAAAGGTTGAAGGAGGGGCAGAAATGGGTGTTTGGGAATGAAGGATATAAACATGAGATTGAGTGAAGATTGTGCTCCCCCCTGTCTTTGGTAGGGCCCAGGAATAGAGGCCCTATCAAGATGTGGTCATGAGGCGGTTGTGTGACGGGCCTTGGGCTAGGGAGAATTAGGTGAAGTTGGCTCTCTCAGCTCTGCTGTGGCAGGCAGCCAATGAATTATTTAATTTGACTCTTACAGAGACTCAAGGAAGCACCTTCTAGAAGGCCTGGTTACTTTTTTCACAGAAAAGGAAGGGTAAAGATAGGAAAGTATTTTGTTTACTGGATTCATTCACAAAATGTTTGTTGAGCACCTATTATATACCAGGCACCAAGAATACAGAGATTTTTGTCCTCAAGGAGTTCCTAGTCTGGTGGGGGAAACAAAATGATTAAAAAAAATGCAACCGTATGTTACTATAAGAATGAATTCTATATAGGGTGTGGAGCACAAAGCAGGGACGGGTCAGTTTACCTTGTGGAGACAGAAAAGACTTCTCAGGGGAACAACTTGAACTGAGCCTTGAAATCTGAGTAGGCATCTGCCAGGTTGGTGGGAACAGAGGAGAGCTGGGGAGAGGGGAGGCACTCTGGGCAAATAGGCAACAAGAGTTCCAGGGAGCTGGTGTAATTTCAGGGAAATTCATGAGGTTGGGATCAGGAAAAGATAAGTGATGTGGTTGGAAAGGAAACAGGAGACTCATGAGAAGAGTTCTTTGGAGTGCTGGTGAGAGATGATAAGGGCCAGCAACAGGGCGGGGTTAGCAGGAATAGAGGTAGGGGAGGGTGAAAGAGATGCTAAGGAAGTGGAATTGTCAAGACTTATTCCACTGGTGATGGTAGGGAGAGAATGGAGAGAAGGATGTGAGAGAGAGTGTGGAAAAGGGGGAGAGAAGGCAAGAGAGGCTGATCCAGTAAGACTTCCTGGTTCCTGGCTGAGGCAAGTAGGTGTATGATGGTATCATTTACTGAGATGCGGGACACATAAGGAGTGGAAGGATTGGGAAATACAATAAACTTGGCTTTTGGCAAATCAAGTTTGAAGCACCTCTTGGAGTTGTAGAAGAGTACCTCATGGCCCACTTCACTGTCCACTGCTTTGCATATGTAAAGCTTTGCTGTCTGAGAAAGGTCAAAAGAATCCTTGGTAGAGTGACTCTAAGCAAGTGCAATCCAATTCAAAATAAGTTCTTGAACATTTACTATGTGCCACACTGCAGCACACACTAATCTCCAAGGGGACTCTATCTGCCTTGTTCACATTTGCATCCCAGTGCCTGGTACAGTGACTGATACACAGTGGACATTTAATTAATATTTGTTGAATGAATAACTGAATGTATGAACGAACATGTTTGGTAATGAGAATACAGCAATGAATAGCTCCTGAATCCCTCCCTTCGGAACTTACTGTCTGGTTGGGGAGACAAATGCATGCACAAACAGTGTCAAACAGCATATTAACGCTTGAATAGAAGTTGGATGTAAGGGCAATAAGGACTCGGGGGAGAGGGAGTGACTTACTCAGTCCTTGTGCTGGGTTTTACAGTTCTCTAGGCAGAGAAGAGGAAAAGACATTCCAGAAGGAAGGAACAGACCAAATAAAGGCCTAGAAGGGTGAAAGTGTCTGACATGGTTCTCAGACTAACAGTTTAGTGCAGCTGTACTCCACATGGCAATCATCATGCCTGCCATCCCCTTATAAGGAAATATTCCACATCCACATCCCTTGCTGAGGGAAAGCTCTGAGTGTTCTTGCTCTACACAAAATGAAACTGCTGTTCAGCCACAGGTGGCCACTCACCCCAAAAGAGACAAATCATATGCTGTCTAGCAGCCTAAGAGGTATACTTGAGCGGAGCCACTGTCAAAACCAGAAGGAGCAGGGCCATTCTGCTCACTGTGATGTGAGTATGTCTCTGTGTGTGGTGGTGGTGATGGTGGTGGTATGGGAAACCAGAGAGAATCGGGCAGTTAGCCATACCTTCAAAGATGGAGAGAAGCCAGAGAGGCCAAGCTGGCCATAGGAAACAGAAGTTACAAAAAAAGTAGACGCCACATGGCAGAAAAAAGACATGCTGAGCAGAGGGAGAAGCAGCAGTTGTTTTCAGAGTGAGAAGCAGATGGAATCAGAGGTCATCCAGTTAGATCACCGTCTACATATATTAAAACCCATTAGTAATGTTAGAATACTTGCTGTCCACCACCATCAAACATATTTAATAATTCATTAGGAGAGGATATTTGAAATTTCTGTTGTTCTTCCTTTATTCCCAGTGACCCAAGTTTCCTGCTCATATCATTTCTGTTTGAATAACTTCTTTTAGCAATTCTTTTGGAGCAGGTCTGCTGGCAATGGATTCTCTTAGTTTTTCTTCATCTGAGAATGTCTTTATTTCATCATCATTTCTCCAGGATATTTTTGCTGGATATAGAATTCTGAGTTAACAGGGTTTTTTTCCTCTCAGCACTTAAAAAATATTATTCTACTTTATTCTGGCCTCCATTGTTTCTAATGAGAACTCCACACTCATTTGGATCATTGTTTCTCTATAGAAGTGTGTTTCTTTTCTCTGTCTGCTTTCAAGATTTTTTTCTTTGTTTTTAGTTTTCAGTGGTTTGCTTGTGATATGCCTGGGTGACGATGTTTTGTTTGGTTGGTTTTTTATCCTGTTGGTAATTTGGTGCGCATTTGGAATCTATAGGTCTATGTCTTTTATAAAATTTGAGAAGATTTGTTAAGCCATTATTTCTTTTTAAGAAGTTTTTTCCTATACCACACTCTCTTTCCTGTGCTTCTTTGACTCTGATGACATGAATGTTAGACCTTTTGGTTTTGTCCTACATATCCTTGAGGCACTGTTTACTTTTTTCAATCTCTTTTCCTCTATGTTATTCAAATTGCATAGTTTCTATAAATATATGTATACTTTTTATTTTATTTATTTATTTTTGGCTACATCAGGTCTTAGTTGCAGTGTGTGGGCTTCTCTCTAGTTGTGGCGTGCAGGTTCTCTAGTTGTGGCATGCAGGCTCAGTAGTTGTGTGAGCATGTGGGCTCAGTAGTTGTGGCACTCAGGCTCTTTAGTTGTGGCGCACAGGCTCAGCCTAGTTGCCCTGCAGCATGTGGGCTCTTAGTTCCCCGATCAGGGATCAAACCCACGTCCCCTGCATTGGAAGGCAGATTCTCAACCGCTGGACCACCAGGGAAATTCCTATTATCTGTATTCAAGTTCACTGAATCTTTCTTTCATCAGTTTCTTTCTGTCATTGAGTTCATTTGATGAATTAAAAAAAAATTTTACTCATTGTAATTTTCAGTTCTAGAATATTCATTTGGTTCTTCTTTATATTTTCTATTTATTTTCCTGAGATTTTCCATCTCTTCATTCATTTCAACAGTGTTTGCCCTTACTTGTTGGAGTATTTTATAATCATTCCTTCAAAGTCTTTGTCAAATAATCCCAACATCTGTCCCAATATCTTCACATTGATATCTATTGTCTCTTCTCATGTGAGTTGAGATATTCCTGGTACGAGTAATTTTGGAGTGTAATCTGGATATTTTGAATATTATGTTATGAGACTCAATCTTGTTTAAGTCCTATAGAGCATGCTGGTATTTTTGTTTTCTCAGGCAATTGAGCTGGTTGGATTCAGGTCACAAATTCCAATCAGTGTTCTGTGGTTGTGCTTTCAGTGCCAGTTCTATTTTCCAGGCCTTTGCAATGCTATTTGGATCTGTCCCACGTTTGTGCCACCCAGTGGCCAGTGGTAGCCTGTCATTTAATTCAGTTCTCAAAGTCTGTTGACTTTGTTCAGTTCTCCTGTCTGTTTGTGATCTGATCCTTACTTGTGCAGTTCAGGAGTGAGCCCAGGAGTTCATATACAACATTTTGGGGTTTCTTTCCTAAGATCTTCCCTCTCTGTGGTAACCCCAGTGCTTTCAAGTTCCCTGTGATTTCCCTTTTCGGTCCTCCAGCCAGAAAATTAGGACTTAATTTACCCCACTTTGCTGTACATTTATTACAATTGTGCCCTCATCTGGGTTCAAGCAGCAAGAGGACAGAGAGGAAAAAAAGTCCGTGGGGTTTTTCCCATCCTCTTGGGACCACACCTCTTCTAATTGGAGAGGAAAGTTCCACTTCTTCAGAGTTGTGAGTACCTATAGGTCCTTGCTGCTACCGTTGTCACTCCCAGGTGATCCCTTTCCCACGATCTAAGCTGGACCTGAGAGCTTCCCCTGAAGCTCTCTCTGTCCATGCTGATTTACACTTCCAGTTTTTAGGCTGCCTTGAAGTCAGTTTAGGGGCTACTGGAAGGGAAAAAAAATAGTAAACTCACTGCCAGTTTGTGCTCTGGTCTTAACTCCTCAATCCACATGCTAGTACCACTTTTCAGAGTCTCTTTATTTCCTTCCATTATTTGTTCTTTTGTATATTTGCACTTTCTCACTTCCTCATTTTTGATTGGGCTAATGAGTTATTTACCTTTAAAAAAAGTATTTTAGATTTATATAGTAGTTCTGTTTTTCTTGTTTTCTAATTTATTATAATTTGGTTTTCTTCGTTCGTTCCTTTCTGCAGCTTTCCTTTGGTTTATTTTGTTATTATTTTCTATCTTTTAAAAAAGATGCTTATTTCTCCATTTTGTTTTGAAATATGTATTTAAGGTGATTAAGTATTCCTCTTAGTACTACTTGAGCCACATTTCATAGATTCTGGTATATATTCTTTACATTATTATTTTTATTATTTCCATTAATTCTTTTGTTTTGGGTTATGTTTCCATTTTGACCCAATTATATGAAAGAGAGCTTTATTTTTAACTTCCAGGACAGAGAGGACTCTTTGATTTTCTTATTAAATTCATTTGTTGCAATATGATTATAGGATATTTTCTGCATTATTTCTGTTTTGAGGGTTTTGAAATATTTCTTAAAGACTTAAATATGATTAATTTTAATAAATATTATTGGACAATTGAAAGGATGAAGTATCCTCTGCTTTTAGGATGCAGAGTTTGATATATATCAGTAAGGTCTGCTTTGTTAATTATATTGTTTAGGTCAACTCTATTTTTAGGGTTTTTATTTTAACTATTTTTTTTTTATGGCCTCACTGCACAGCTTGCAGGATCTTAGTTACCCAACCAGGGCTTGAACCTGGGCCCCAGCAGTGAAAGCGCTGAGTCCTAACCACTAGACCGCCAGGGAACTTGCCTATTTTTAGTTTTAAAAAAATTATTATTTGTTTTTGATTGGATGAAACAAGTAATTTAAAGCCTCTTTTTTATTAGCACGTTTCTGTTTCCTTCTTCTTGCTTATTTTGTAATTTCTGCTTTGTGAAGGTTACTTTTATGTTGTTTGGTACATTGATAATCATAATCGTTACATTTTCATTGCCAATTGTACCCTTTTTTTTAATAGATCTTTATTGGAGTATAATTGCTTCACATTACTGTGTTAGTTTCTGTTGTATAACAAAGCGAATCAGCCATGTGCATACACGTGTCCCCATATCCCCTCCCTCTTGAGCCTCCCTCCCACCCTCCCTATCCCACCCCTCTAGGTCATCACAAAGCACCGAGCTGATCTCCCTGTGCTATGCTGCTGCTTCCCACTAGCTAACTATTTTATTTGGTAGTGTATATATGTCAATGCCACTCTCACTTTGCCCCAGCTTTCCCCTCCCTGCCATGTCCTCAAGTCCATTCTCCATGTCTACGTCTATATTCCTGCCCTGACAGGAATATAGGTTCACCAGTACCATTTTTATTCCATATATATGCGTTAGCATATGGTATTTGTTTTTCTCTTTCTGACTTACTTCACTCTGTATGACAGTCTCTAGGTCCATCCACGTCTCTACAAATGACCCAATTTCGGGCTTCCCTGGTGACGCAGTGGTTGACAGTCTGCCTGCCAATGCAGGGGACACGAGTTCGTGCCCCGGTCCAGGAGGATCCCACATTTCGCGGAGCGGACCCGTGAACCATGGCCGCTGAGCCTGCGCGTCCGGAGCCTGTGCCCCGCAATGGGAGAGGCCACAACAGTGAGAGGCCCGCATACCGCATTAAAAAAAAAAAAAAAAAAAGACCCAACTTCATTTCTTTTTATGGCTGAGTAATATTCCATTGTATATATGTGCCACATCTTCTTTATCCATTCATCTGTCGATGGACATTTAGGTTGCTTCCATGACCTGGCTATTGTAAACAGTGCTGCAGTGAACATTGAGCTGCATGTGTCTTTTTGAATTACGGTTTTCTCTGGGTATATGCCCAGTAGTGGGATTGCTGGGTCATATGGTAATTCGATTTTTTTTTTAAGATCTTTTTTAAAATTTAATTTAATTTTACTTTTTTTTGCTGTGTTGGGTCTTTGTTTCTGTGCGAGGGCTTTCTCTAGTTGCGGCGAGTGGGGGCCACTCTTCATCGCGGTGCGCGGGCCTCTCACTATTGCAGCCTCTCTTGTTGCGGAGCACAGGCTCCAGACGCGCAGGCTCAGTAGTTGTGGCTCACAGGCCTAGTTGCTCCGCAGCATGTGGGATCCTCCCAGACCAGGGCTCGAACCCATGTCTCCTGCATTAGCAGGCAGATTCTCAACCACTGTGCCACCAGGGAAGCCCTGGTAATTCGATTTTTAGTTGTTTTTTTTTTTTTGCGGTATGTGGTCCTCTCACTGTTGTGGCCTCTCCCATTGCGGAGCACAGGCTCCAGACGCGCAGGCTCAGCAGCCATGGCTCACGGGCCCAGCCGCTCCGCAGCATGTGGGATCTTCCCGAACCGGGGCATGAACCCATGTCCCCTGCATCGGCAGGTGGACTCTCAACCACCGAGACACCAGGGAAGCCCCGATTTTTAGTTTTTTGAGGAACTTCCATACTGTTCTGCATATTGGCTGTATCAATTTACATTCCCACCAACACTGCAAGAGGGTTTCCTTTTCTCTACACTCTCTCCAGCATTTGTTGTTTGTAGATTTTCTGATGATGCCCATTCTGACCAGTGTGCGGTGATACCTCACTGTAGTTTTGATTTGCATTTCTCTAATAATTAGTGATGTTGAGCGCTTTTCATGTGCTCCTTGGCCATCTGTATGTCTTCTTTGGAGAAATGTCTATTTAGGTCTTCTGCCCAGTTTTTGATTGGGTTGTTTGTTTTTTTAATATTGAGCTGCATGAGCTGTTTATATATTTTGGAGATTAATCCTTTGTCCGTTGATTTGTTTGCAAATATTTTCTCCCATTCTGAGGGTTGTCTTTTTGTCTTGTTTGTAGTTTCCTTTGCTTTGCAAAGCTTTTGAGTTTCGTTAGGTCCCATTTGTTTATTTTTGTTTTTATTTCCATTACTCTAGGAGGTGGATCAAAAAAGATCTTGCTGGGGCTTCCCTGGTGGCGCAGTGGTTGAGAGTCCACCTGCCGATGCAGGGGACATGGGTTCGTGCCCTGGTCTGGGGGGGTCCCGCATGCCGCGCAGCGGCTGGGCCCTTGGGCAATGGCCGCTGAGCCTGTGCGTCCAGAGCCTGTGCACTGCAGTGGGAGAGGCCACAACGGTGAGAGGCCCACGTACCACAAAAAACAAACAAACAAACAAAAAAAATCTTGCTGTGATTTATGTCTAAGAGTGTTCTTCCTATGTTTTCCTCTAAGAGTTTTATAGTGTCCAGTCTTACATTTAGGTCTTTAATCCATTTTGAGTTTATTTTTGTGTATGGTGTTATGGAGTGTTCTAATTTCATTCTTTTACATGTAGCTGTCCAGTTTTCCCAGCACCACTTATTGAAGAGACTGTCTTTTCTCCATTGTATATCCTTGCCTCCTTTGTCATAGATTAGTTGACCATAGGTGCGTGGGTTTATCTCTGGGCTTTCTATCCTGTTCCATTGATCTATATTTCTGTTTTTGTGCCAGTACCATATTGTTTTGATTACTGTAGCTTTGTAGTATAGTCTGAAGTCAGGGAGTCTGATTCCTCCAGCTCCATTTTTTTCCCTCAAGACTGCTTTGGCTATTCGGGGTCTTTTGTGTCTCCATACAGATTTTAAGATTTTTTGTTTAGAACTGCTTTTGCTGCTTCCCATAGGTTTTGGGTCATTGTGTTTTCATTGTCATTTGTTTCTATGTATATTTTGATTTCTTCTTTGATTTCTTCAGTGATCTCTTGGTTATTTAGTAACACACTGTTTAGCCTCCATGTATTTGTGTTTGTTACAGTTTTTTTCCTGTAATTGATTTTCTCCAGTTGTACCCTTTAGCTTTATAAAGTAACCTTGCTGTCTTGGCTCGAATTCCACCTCGTCGATTATTAAAAGCATGACTTCTGCTTTAAAAAACTTGTTGTATACCCTTGCCAATGTTTTAATCTTTAAAATAAACTTTAAGAGTGCTTCTAGATTTACAGAAAAATTGTACTGAGATTTACAGAAAAAGTGTACAAAATCGAAGGTTGTACTGAGAGTTTTCATATACTCCACACCTAGTTTCCTCTATTGTTAACATCTTACGTTAGTATAAGGCTTTAAACGTGAAGAGAGTGAGAGGAAGCAAATAACACAAATTGATAATGTAGGAAGTGGAGAAACAAGGATACACATAAAACATTTAAAAAATAAACCAGTAAAATAAGCAAATCTCAAGCGAGCTTTATTTTTTTCACAAAGTGAGAGAGTAGGAATAAACCATGAGAAGGAATGAAAGAAACACTACTTATACAGTATAGGCTTAAAAAAAAAAAGTAGTAACTCTGCAGCAGGGATAGACAGGAGGGAGTGCTCTAGGAGTCCCTGGTAATTTACAAAGCCTGTTGTTTGAACCTCATCATTACCTGACACATCTAGGGGTTTTTTTGTTTGTTTCTTTTGTTTGTTTGTTTTGGTTTGGTTTTCTTGGCCATGCCGTGGCTTGCGGGACCTTAGTTCCCTGACCAGGGATCGAACCCAGGCCCCTGCAGTGAAAGTGCCAAATCCTAAACACTGGACCACCAGGGAATTCTCCATGCTGTAACATTTTATTCAGTTAAGTGTCAACGGTCCTCTTTTTAAGTAGTTATTGTTGCTTTGATTTCAGCTAGTCCACAAAGTAGAAAATATAACCCACCTGGTCTGAAGATGAGACACTAAAACCACACATTTTAATTCCTCAGTTTATTCCTCATGATTTAAATAGAGAGCCCTCTAGGGGGCAGCAGTGGAATGACAGGAGCTGCTGTTTGGATATTGTGGAGAAGAGGGAGAGACAAAATGGTGACCTCTAGACCAGAGCTTCTAGGTAAAAGAGAAGACTTGGCATTGGAACTCTTGATCCTTTCTTTCACTGTTTACAGATGGCCACCATGTCACACACTGCAGTGGAAACCATTCACAGAGGATCCAATGTGAGTGCCCACCTGGAGTTGTGCAGCAGTGCAGCCCTACAAGAGTACAGATGGAGTGAGGGGTAAGAAGTGATCAAAGTCAGATCAAAGGAATGTGACCAAGATTCCCAAAGGTGTTTTTTCTTTTTTGCGGTACGCGGGCCTCTCACCGCTGTGGCCCCTCCTGTCGCGGAGCACAGGCTCCGGACGCGCAGGTCCAGCGGCCATGGCCCACGGGCCCAGCCGCTCCGTGGCATGTGGGATCCTCCCGGACCGGGGCACGAACCTGTGTCCCCTGCATCGGCAGGCGGACCCTCAACCACTGCGCCACCAGGGAAGCCCCCAAAGGTATTTTGAGCCTGGTGTAAAAAGAAGGGAGAGAGGATTGATGGGAAAATTAGGGGTGTGTAGTCCAAATGGGAATCACCATTAACAAAGATTTAGAGGCAATAGTAAGCCTCTTATATGCAGTGATACCTGGGCAGATTGTCCCAGTAAAAGAAGACTCGTTGCACCAGACTCTCCTGGTAGATTAGGGTGGAATTTTTTTTTATTGAAGTATAGTTGATTTATAATGTGTTAATTTCCACTGTACAGCAAAGTGCTTCAGTTATACATATATATATCTTTTTTTAATATATTCTTTTTCATTATGGTTTATAATAGGATACTGAATATAGTTCTCTGTGGTATACAGTGGGACCTTGTTGTTTATTATGGTGGAATGATTTGAAGACTGGAGTGAGTCCTTGGCCCACCCACATTCAGTCTTTTTTTTTTTTAATTTTATTATTTATTTATTATTTTTGGCTGCATTGGGTCTTCGTTGCTGTGTGTGGGCTTTCTCTAGTTGTGGTGAGCAGGGGCTACTCTTCGTTGTGGTGTGTGGGCTTCTCATCGTGGGGGCTTCTCTTATTGCTGAGCACGGGCTCTAGAGCACAGGCTCAGTAGTTGTGGCTCGCGGGCTCTAGAACACAGGTTCAGTAGTTGTGGTGCACGGGCTTAGTTCCTCCGACATGTGGGATCTTCCCGAACCAGGGCTGGAATCCGTGTCACCTGCATTGGCAGGCAGATTCTTAACCACTGTGCCACCAGGGAAGTCCCCCACATTCAGTCTTGATAGTTTAATTTGGATGTCAGTGACCCCTTTTTCAATTGTCTGCTTAATTGCTTCCCATAAGTGTCCCACTGTTACTCTAACTTAAACAATTTTTCTTCTCTCTAGCCCAATCATGCTAATACTCATAACCTCAGACTCAGTCTTTTAATGTCCCTCATTCACTCCTCTTCTGAAACTCAGTCAGTCTTCAGGTTGTTTCAATCTGTACCTCACAAAGTTTCTCCAGAAAAACTTATAAGTGGCCAGTGCAAAGATTCTGAGAGTTTATGATTTCTCGAGACTGTCTTTTATTACCCATCTGACACGGCAAGTTCTAAGCTAAAACTCCACCTCTCGCTTGGTGAGGTAGTGAGTGGGTTGCTGAAAGGTTGGTGGCAGGAGGTGATTTTTTTTTTTTTTTTAAGGAGGTGATTTTTAATGGATCATACGTGTCTGTTTCTGCCTTATTAACTGTATTATGTTAACCTTATTTAAATTTCCTCAAATATTTGTGGGAAGCTGTGGGGCATAGATAAGATGTGTAAGATGTTTCAAGGATTCAGACTCTCTGTATCTGTCATGTCCTTGCCATCCCACAGCCCTTACCCCAGGCCAGGGCAGGCTCCTCACGTTGAGATGACACCAATAATTTCCAGATTGGGCCTTTGGTCTCTACATTTTAAGAGTTATCTTTTTATACACTGTTTTGCTCATATGCTCTTAATCCTAGCTTTGATTCTTCCTCTCAAATGGCCCTTGATCTTGTTAGATTTGGTTATATGTTATGCTTTTTTTTTTTTAACCCTTCTAAGCACATGGGCCTGGTGGAAACAGCAGTAAATCTACAATGTCCCTTTTTGTTGTGTTCTTGGAGAAAAATGGGAGCTTCCACATGGTACATGGGTTCCAGGAGTGCTAGTCTAGCTGCACCCACTTAGGGATTCAGGCTGCTGACCTTTGCATTTGATCCTCCTATTCTGTGTTCCGAGGGATGCCCTATTACAGGTTACCTGGCCCAGATTGGCAGAAACACACTGACTAGTGCATATCAAGATGTACATGGAGGCAACATGGCTGAGCTAGGGCTCTCTAAGGATATGGGGAAATCAGAAGACTTAGAGGCTGAGAGACCAGAGGTTAGACAGTAAAAGGGATAGAAAGACCAGAAATGTGTATAAACACAGAGGGAATGGAGTCCTGGGGGTCCTGGCCTTTGGATTAAGTGGCTCATTCATAGCGGGTATTTGAATGTTTGTCGACACGGAATGAATCTTGGAACTCTGAGGTACTATGGAACGTTTTGCAACCATGTAGGAACTATGGAACGATGGCCCCAGAGGGGCCACTGCTACTCATGGCCAGGTTCGGGAGTGGAGGTGGGGACCGGCAAAAGAAATACAACTCAGTTGTTCTGCCTGCCGAACACTAACTTGCACATCCTACCAACACTTTAAACTCCTTGTATCTAAAACTGAGCACCTCATCTTTGTTCCCAAACTGGCTTCTTCTCCTGCCGTTACTGTTGCTGACAGTTGCTTCGGTTCATCAGCTTGTATCCTTTTTTCCCCCTTCTCTTCCATATCTAAAGTCTCAAGATTTTGAGAATATTTTCTAGGCAAGAGTAAGTTTTATTTTGCTACCTTCCACCTAGCATTACATACTGGACTCACTTTTATAAAATGTTAGTATTTCTATGTCAGTACAACAGTACCCATTCCTGTGTGCTCCTGTGTGTTGCAGAAGCTTAGGCCTCTGTTCTAGCTTTCTCATTCTTGCACTCAGGCATGCTGCAGTGATTTTCCTCCATCACCAGACTTTTGATTTCTCTCTTCCACTCCTGTCACCCTCATGCAGGACTTTAGCTACCTCTCTCGTTGGGTAGGCGCGAATAATCTGGGCTGTTCTCTTTGCCCTTTGATCTACTTTATTAAAGATTTCTCAGTTGTTGTGGAACATTCTACAGCGATCCTATAGTGTCTATGGTGATCTCTCTTGATTTCAACTCTGTTTCCAGATATTGTTCTCTGGTTGCTGTTGTTGGTTGTTTTCTTCCCCCCCATATGTACCACATTTCTTCCCAGCAAAATGGTAACTCTCCAAAAGCAGAACCAACACTTTTGTTTAACAAATTATATTCCTACTCTACTTCATACTGATTGCTAGAGAATCCTGGAGAGCTGCCCTGCAACATGTACTGAATAAATGCTAAGTAACTTGACTTAATAGGACAGATGGGACCTCTCTGTCTTATTTCTTAAAGCTGCATGTGAATCTGTAATTAGCTCAACATAAAAAGAGTTTAACATTGAAAATAAAAACGCAAGGCTCAAGATTTTGACGCAATCATCCGTCACACTTCCTCTCCTCCATTCACAAATTGCTGTAAAGATTCTTTGCTACAGTAACGTACGAATGCTTGTTGAATTTGAAGCATCTTTGTTTACTTCGTTCCAGCCAGATGGCTTAGGCTTTTAAAATCCTAAACAACTGTTGGGCTGTTTCCTTTCTCTGGGGTCTGAGTGAAGGGGGACGTGGAGGGTAGAGGTTGTACCTTGAAGACAGGATGCAGCCCTGGGAAGCACCTCATGGTGGCCTCAGCGGTGACCTCAGCCAGCAGATGGGTGTTCGGCAGATGACATCGGAGCTGGTGCAGTTGGAAATCTGAATTTTGGACCCAGGACTTTGCCAGGAGCCAGGCAAGTAGAGGATCTGAGGGCAGGAACAGTCATGGGGTCTGGGAGCTGGGGCTGGGAGGCTGGATCTGGGAAAAAGAGAAATTAAGTATTCATGGACCTCTCATCATACGTAAGACACCATGTGCAGCCCATCTGTAACCAGCAGAAGGAAAATACAGGCCCTTTTGGACACTCTGGTTTTATTCACAGGCAGACAAAGTGTTCCAGAGTTCTTCCGCCAGCTCTGAGGTTTCCACAGCTTGCCTGTTTCTCTTGGCTTTATGAGTACCGGGAGGCTCCCCCATCTAGTACTGCTTGGTAGCCAGCAGGTGGCGCTCAAAGGTCAAAGTACGCTAAAGAGCCTTCCTGGATTTGCCAGTTACCTTCGGAAGATAGAGAACAAATAACCAAGAAGAGGTCGGTTCCATTCCTACCCGTCCCCCACTCCATCTCCCTCCCTTTCCCCAACCCCCATTGCTAGGTACAGAGGGTCAGTCCGTGTAAATATAACCAGGCCATTGAGTTGGAATCTTGGAGTACAAATACTTTTGAGCTGATGAAAAAATTGCTACTATGTAAATAGGTTAGGCTGAGGCAAGCCTTGCCCCAGTGTCAGGACTGCTGACCCCAGAGCCCATCCCAAGGCTGCAGGGAGATGAAGAGGGTGCCTTTAGGGTGGCCTCCAGTGTCCAAGGCCAGAATACACCCAGAGAGGGTGCTCTACTAAAGCCCCATTGAACCCTAAATGCCTGTGCCCTTGTAGCCAGCACTCTCCTTCTGTCCATTCTAGGTGCTGCCAGCCACCCTGGGTGGGCAAGCAGGATAGAGGGTGGACTCAGAGGGGTGGGGGGGAGAAAGGAAAGAGGAAGGGTGCAGCCAGGAGCAGGGCTGTTTGGAGGGCAGGGCCAGCAGCTGGGTTATAAATGAACCCTGCTAGGGCAGCGACCACAGCCCGGGTGAGAAGCTCCCAGTGACACCTGGCATCCCTCCCTTCCTCTCACGTTCTGCCCAGAGTTTGCCAGGGCCTTTGCTCCCTAGAGAGCCTAGACTCAGAGGGGCCTTTCCCTGTGTGGGGGCTGCAACCTACAACCTACAGATGCCTGCCCAGAGAGCTGGGGAGCAGAGTTAAGGGGCCGGCTGGAGATCATCCAGATGCACGGAGAAAAAGACATCTTTTCCTTCCTTTCCTCACTCATTTAATATTTACTGAGTACCGGAACTTCCGTGGTGGTCCAGCGGTTAAGACTTCGCACTCCCAATGCAGGGGACCTGGGTTTGATCCCTGGTCAGGGAACTAGATCTCACATGCATCTTTAGTCCCCCGCAACTAAAGCTCCTGCACAGGGCAATGAAGATCCCGCGTGCTGCAACTAAGGCTCAGCGCAGCCAAATAAATGAATAAATATATTTTTTTTAATTTACTGAGTACCAATCACATGCCTGGCCCTTCTCTAAGCCTTACATGATGGGGGTGGAGGAATGGGGAGGGAGCAAAAAAAGTGAATTAAGACATGCCTTCTGAACTGTCATGTGTGTGGAAAAGTCAACCTCAGGTACTGACATAGGAGGGCTCGAGGTATGGAATACTCAGGTTACTTCTGTTTGTCACGTCCGGGGAGTGTTGCACGTGGAGGAGACCCACAACCTGGTTTTGTTCCCAGGGACGGAGGGAACAGCAAGTACAAAGAGAAAGAAGTGTGAGAATGTTTGCTGGAGGGTGGGAGGTGGGGATGGGATGATACAGGGCAAATAATTCCAGGATGGTTAAGTGCCCTACTCAAGCGATTCACTCCTCACAGATGAGGCACAATGTCCGTCGGTCTCGGGGGAATTGTTTCTTAACTGAAAAGAAAGCAGCTCAAGTCCAGATAATGGTGGAAATTCAGGCATCAGGAGTGTGTGTGTCTATGGGCCAAGGTCAGGGTGAGCAGGATAGATTGGGTAGATAGGTCTTTGCCCTTTTTCTTGCCTTTATTATTCCTCCCCAGTCACAAATGCCTCTCTTCAGCTCCCTAGTTAAGGGTGGATCTGCCTCTGCAGAGACCAGCATTGTACACTTGGATGACGTGTCTCTGATCAGCGATGTCCAATGGCTTCCTCTCTCCTTCTCAGATCCTGGCGCTGGAGCAGCGCCATATTTCTCTGGCTCCCAGCCTCCGCTTCTTGGCTTTGCTCTGAGCGTCGTCCCCAGAGAGCTGTGTTTCTACCACTGTTACCAGGAGATCATGCCTACCAGAGCCAAGCTGGGTGCCCAGTGCACCAGCATCTATTCTGGGGCCACAGCTGGAATTGGACCACCATGGCCAGTGTCATGAGTATCTTGGCTTGGTTCTTTGACATAGGTTCTAACAGTTTAGGTCAGGAGGTCAGATCCTGGATGGAAGAAGAAATGTCTGAATGTTTTCCACCAGCCTGGACTAATTCTCACCCTCATGGAAGCACTGGTGCTTCAGAATGGTCCAGCTTTATCTCTAAGCAGCCTGCTTCCCCAGTGAGTGCTGCGAATTTTGAGTGGCCCTCTGCCTCCTCCTCTGAATTGCCAAGAGGAAGTGGATTGAAGTATAGCCAGGGAACCCAAGTGCGCTGATCCAGGTGTGCTATAGCCATTGCTCCAATTCCCCCAGGCGTTGCCTTTAGCAGTCCCTGATGCTAGAGGTAATTGAAGCCTGCCCAGTGCCAGGGAAGCATTGAGAGGCTGAGCACTGCCCAGGGAGCTCCACTCCCAGCCTGAAGGGAAAACCCTAAGGATACACTGGGACTGGGAAAGGGAAAAAGGTGGAGGGATATCTCTGGCAGAGTTAACAACTAAGCAAACAAGCTTATGCACTGTATTTAATATTTTCAACACCATCAGAATCACTTTTTATTTCTACTGAAAGAGGAAGCTGAATCTTAAATTGTTCATCTTAAACCTTCAAGACAAACTGGGCTGTTATGAGATTTGAAAACAAACAAAGCCCCATTAAGAAAAGCTGAATAAGCTTACTGTCGGGTGTTTTTACATTAATTGATACACATCTTTATATGTCATTAATCTGAAACAACTAACAGAGGCTCCTTAATGTCCATGAAGAAAAGAGTAAACTATTACTTTTTTAATATTATTCTGATATTAGAAAAAGTATTCTCTTCCTAAAAGAAAAAAAATGCTTTTTATACCGAGGAACCGAGAAATATATTTGCTTTGAAATTAATTTTTTTCCTTTAATATGTAATCTTGCCAGGAAGCAAGATACAAGTTTTGCAACATTCTTAAAAGAAACACTTATAATTTTAGATCGTATTCCTCCTTAGGTTAAAAGGTAGGAGGCTTGGGTTTTGTTTTTTGTTTTTGTTTTTTTTTTAAACAAAGAATTGCTTTATTAACACAAACACACAAACTATAAAGCACTAAAATTTAAATATCTAAGTCATAGCAAACAGGTGACAATTCAACATCCAGGGTCGACCAAATGCTTGTCAGAGCAACAGATAAGACTCCCAGGGTGGGACCTCCCTGGTTGTGCAGTGGTTAAGAATCCGCCTGCCAATGCAGGGGGCATGGGTTCGATCCCTGGTCTGGGAAGATCCCACATGCCGTGGAGCAACTAAACCCGTACGCCACAGCTACTGAGCCTGCGTGCCACAGCTCCTGAAGCCCGCATGCCTAGAGCCCATGCTCCGCAACAAGGGAAGCCACCGTGATGAGAAGCCCACACACCGCAACAAAGAGTAGACCCCGCTCACCGCGCAACTAGAGAAAGCCCGCGCACAGCAACGAAGACCCAATGCAGTCAAAATTAAATCTTTTTTTTTTTTAAAGTACTAGTCAAGCCAAGAGACGGGACTAGATTCAAAAGTACAAGAGGAAAAAAGTCAAAGAAAGAGAATCGCAGACATTAGAGTTAGCAAAACAAAGACTGTAAAATAATGGATTCATGTGTTGAAGAAAATAGGTGAGATGATAAAAAATTTCACCAGAGAACTGTAATCAGTAAAAATGAATCAAATGGCAACTCTAGAGCTGAATGATGCAACAGCTGAGATAATGATTTCAATTAGGTAGATTTATAGCAAATAAACCGAGCATAAAATTGGATTAATATGTAAAGCAATTATACTCCAATAAAGATGTTTTAAAAAATTGGATTAATAAACCAGAAAACAGGTCAATAGAAAATAACATAGTAGAGAAAGAAGGAAAAATAGAAAATAAAGAGCATAGGTATGTTGAACACAATTAGAACACATGTTCTAACATGTGGAATTCTAGAAGAAAAGAGAATTAGGCAAAAGCAATTTGAAGAGATAATGGCCAAAAATTTCTCAAAACTGAGTAAAGATATCAACCCAGAGATTCAAGAATCTCTGTGAACCCCAAGCCCCCAAGCAGAATAAGTACAAAGAAAACTACTGCCAGGCTTATAATAGCAAAAGTGCTAAAACAAACAAAAAATAGAAAACTATAAATTCAGCCAGAGGGGGAAAAAGATAACTAAAGGAACAATAGCTGAGGTGTCAGCTCCATTTCCCAACAAAAATGAGGGAACCAGAAGACAACAGAATGCTATATTTTTAAAATTTATTTATTTATGTATTTATGGCTGTGTTGGGTCTATGTTTCTGTGCGAGGGCTTTCTCCAGCTGTGGCAAGCAGGGGCCACTCTTCATCGCGGTGTGCGGGCCTCTCACTATCGCGGCCTTTCTTGCTGCAGAGCACAGGCTCCAGACGTGCAGGCTCAGTAATTGTGGCTCACAGGCCCAGACACTCCGTGGCATGTGGGATCTTCCCAGACCAGGGCTCGAACCCATGTCCCCTGCATTGGCAGGCAGACTCTCAACCACTGCGCCACCAGGGAAGTCCCCCAGAATGATATTTTTAAAGTGCTAGGAGAAAATAACTTTTAAAATATCCTTCAAAAATACAAAGTAAAGATATTTTTAGACAAACAAAAAACAGAGAATTCATCACTGTCATATCTGCTCAAAAACAAATACTAAAAGGAGTTTTTTAAGCAGTAAGGAATGGTTCCAAATAGGAACACAAAAATATAAGAAGAGTACACACACACACACACACACACACACACACAGGAATATTATTCAGCCATGAGAAGGAATGAAATTCTGCCATTTGTGACAACATGGATGGTCCTAGAGGGTGTTATGCTAAGTGAAATAAGTCAGAGAAAAACAAATGCTGTATGATTTCACTTATATGTGCAATCTAAAAAAGCTGAACTTGTAGAAACAAAGAGTAGAATGGTGGTTACCAAGGGTGGGGGGGGGGATGGGGAGATGTTGGTCAAATGTACAAACTTCTAGTTAGAAGATGAATAGGTTCTGGGGACGTAATGCACAGCACTGTGATTATAGATAATCATACTGTACTATATATATATATGTGAAAGCTGCTAAATGAGCAGGTCTTAAGTGTTCTCACC
Source organism: Leucopleurus acutus (assembly GCF_964270905.1). Taxonomy (NCBI): domain Eukaryota; kingdom Metazoa; phylum Chordata; class Mammalia; order Artiodactyla; family Delphinidae; genus Leucopleurus; species Leucopleurus acutus. The sequence continues at coordinate 51,420,552 of NC_139161.1, read as the reverse complement.
ACGTAAAAGAAATGATAACGACGTGACGTGGTGGAGGTGTCAGCTAATACTACTGGTGTTATTTGTTATAGCAGCCTGAACAGACCAAGACATTTTCATTTCCCAAACCAGCATCAGGTGTGTTCCTGAGGCAGATTGAATGAAGATGCTGAAAGAATTAAGTATTTTCATCTCTAAAGGACATCTTTGTGATTAAAGGTCCCAATGATCAGAAGCTTACAGTCCTAATAATAAGGGGGGAGGGGAACACATTTTAAATTATATAGAATAAACCTTAATCTTAGGAACAACAAAATAAGTTCTAATGAAATGCAAAAAAATCCACTCATTTTATTAGAGAACTAAGAATGACTAAGAACTAAGGAAAAGGAAAATATTTGTTTCCCTCGCAATCTCTCTTTCCTTTCATGTCAATAAACAAGTGAGAAAATTGGAGCGTGGTATACACAAAACTTATTGATGAAACATCATGTGTACTTAAAGAATCATACAACCTGTCAATACTGTGCATGTATAGTGGGACTAGCAGAAGAAAGAAAGGAAGGGAGAGAGGGAGGGAGGAAGGAAGGAAGGGAGGATAAATATTTACCAAATGATAGAAATATAGAGATTTATTGTTTTGACAGTGAAGTGACCAGTGGAATGTTAGCAAAGGCATTCAGTAGTGAACTTACTGAGTAGACTCTACAGGTGGGTCTCACTGAACATCTCACCGAGTATCTTCACTTCTGATTGTCTCCATTAGGTGAAATTCCACAGGTAAGTGGGCATCCGAGAAAGGGAGTCATGCTCCTGGCATCCATCTCATTAGAGGTACACCTCCCTTGCACCCCTTTTCCTGAAGAAGCTCCCTCTCCCCGGCTTAGATGTGGTGTTACCCCCTCACTAGAGAAGACCCCATATGCAAAAAGATAATAATTGTCCCTCAGACCCACTCCCCATCACATGATAGGCTAGGAATCGGGGAGTCTCACTGAATGTGGAGAGTCACGACTGTCATTCTGCTTTTTTAGAGTTGGAGTTGACTACTGCCTAACATTGCATTTAAAAACTGCTAAGCCAAGCTCCAAATGCTTTGTTTCAAAGACTGTTACGTAAGAGAATGTTTATTTGCATCAAAAACAGTTATGTACCATTGCATGTATCTTAAGTTATTTAGACAGTTGGATTGTTGCCTGGAAAGAAAGTTCAGAGGAACTTTATCTTCTGACTCTCCCCATTAGGTGAAATTCCGTAGTTGAGTGGATATCCAAGAAAGGGAGTCACGCGCCTGGTATCCGTCCCAATAGAGATGAACCTCCCTTTCCCTCCTTTCCTGAAGAAGCTGCTCTTCCCTGGCTTAGACACGATGTAACCGCCTCACTAGAGGAAGACCCCATGCAAGAAAGCAAACAATAACTTCCCTCAGGACCTACTCCTCAGCAAGAGCCAGTAATCAGAATGGGATCCCAGCATTCAGCCACATGTAAATGTAAAACACATGTACATGTGACAGCAGATTCTGAAAGAGAAAGTTTGCATATTAAGAAGATTAGAGACATTTTGTTTGTTAATGTCGATACAAATCCAAGGACTTTTCTGGGAAGTGGATTTTGAGGACCACCAGCCAAGGGAAGAGGAGTATTATTTTACATCAGGCTGAAATTGTCGATCTAGACGGATTTAACAGAGATTCTGAGTTCGGGGTGTTTTTTGGCACATCTGGGTGTGATTCTAGCAGATACATTGGGCCGCAAACTGCCAGATACAGTTCTGGATGATATAAAGGAAGCTTAGATGCCATAAAGCCCTTGGCATTTTGCACAGGAAGAAACTAAGACCTGGACACATAACAATGCTGAGTTAGTTCCATTATATATATATCCCCTTCGTTCACACGCCATGTCCCTCCCTGAAATTGAGAAACACATCAGTATGGGAAGCGCTAGTTCTTTTAAATGAGTTTTACTGGCTCTCCTAAAAAACAAAAATATGTTACTCAAGAAGACATCTGGAGGCTGTACAATGACCATGTGCTTTATTTAATCTGCTCTGTGATTTCTAATTTCAATAGTAGCCTCCATATAAAGTAAAAGTACTCAATTACCTCAACTTTGATTTAGGTTAAGGTATCATAAGCAATTAAGAATTTTAGAAAATACATTTAAACTGATACCGTGAAACATAATCATCATTGAAAATAAGCATTTGTCAGAAAAATAGGCCATCTTAAAACTTTCTACCCAGACAGTATGGTGGAATAACTCATAGCTACACAAAGTTTTCAATTTTATCTGACTTGTAAGAACTCGTTTATAAAGATTTTTTATTTAAATCATACCAATTTAGGGCTTCCCTGGTGGCGCAGTGGTTGAGAGCCCGCCTGCCGATGCAGGGGACACAGGTTCGTGCCCCGGTCCGGGAAGATCCCACATGCCGCGGAGCAGCTGGGCCCGTGAGCCATGGCTGCTGAGCCTGCGCGTCCGGAGCCTGTGCTCTGCAATGGGAGAGGCCACAACAGTGAGAGGCCCGTGTACGGCAAAAAATCAATCAATCAATCAATCAATCAATCATACCAATTTAGTTGAATACACACGTATACTTTTATATATTCTTTTTATTTATTTATTTATTTGGTTGTGCTGGGTGTTAATTGCAGCTCGTGGGCTCCTTAGTTGCGGCTCACCAGCTTCTTAGTTGCAGTATGTGGGCTCCTTAGTTGCAGCTCCAGGGCTCTTTTTTAGTTGCGGCTCGCCAGCTCCTTAGTTGTGGCATGCGGGCTCCTTAGTTGTGACACATGAACTCTTAGTTGTGGCATGCATGTGGGACCTAGTTCCCTGACCAGGGATTGAATCCGGGCCCCCTGCATTGGGAGCACGGTGTCCTATCCACTGCACCACCAGAGAAGTCCCTATATATTCTTAAATAACAGTGTAATGTAACTTATCTGACCTATAAAGCAAGTGTAGGGAATTTAGAAAGTTACATTTATTTTAGCCTTTTAAAAAGACATATGTAAATTCTTGCATAAACTTAAATATCATTTTGTATCTTTATTTCACACTCTGGAAAATTCCAGGACATAATGTAGAGCCACCTTCTACCCAAAATTTACAAAGCAATTTAATCTATCAAAGGGTTTGCCTTGAGTTGAAATTTAGAGTGATTAAAATATGATTCTCTCATTTTTCTTTTACTGATTAATAGTAAGTTCTTCTATGTCTTAATTAAAAGTCTCAGTATCAAGTGTTGAAGGCTTCTTATGACCACTAATAGTTGGCCTAATGTAAATTCACATATTTTTTCTTTAGCTTATAACTTAGCAAGGCTGAGTAAAAATTTCCCTTTTAGTCATCCAAAAACTTTGGAGAGATAGAAAGAATGTATTTTGAAGTAAGAATACTGAGTAAAGGGACTTCCCTTGTGGTGCAGTGGTTAAGAATCCGCCTGCCAATGCAGGGGACACAGGTTCAATCCCTGGTCCGGGAAGATCCCACATGCCGTGGAGCAGCTAAACCCGTGCGCCACAACTACTGAGCCCATGTGCCACAACTACTGAAGCCCGTGCACCTAGAGCCCATGCTCTGCAACAAGAGAAGCCACCGCAATGAGAAGCCTGCGCACCGTAACAAAGAATAGACCCCACTCACCGCAGCTAGAGAAAGCCCTCGCGCACAGCAATGAAGACCCAACGCAGCCACAAAAAAAAGAATACTCAGTAAATTTTTTATTAATAACAGTTGTTTTGCACGGTTAACTTATATGGGTTTTATTTTTCTCATCCATATATAATATTTATCTTCTTAAATTGAGGTATAGTTGATTTACAATATTACATTAGTTTCCTGTATATATATAACATAGTAATTCAAAATGTTTATAGATTATAATTCCATTTATAGTTACTATAAAATATTGGCTTTATTCCCTATCCTTGTAGCTCATTTATTTTATACACAGTAGTTTGTACCTCTTAAATCCCTACCCCTATCTTGCCCCTCCCACCTTCCCTCTCCCTATTGATAGCCACTAAGTTTGTTCTCTATATCTGTGAATCTGTTTCTTTTTTGCTATATTCATTAGTTTGCTTTATTTTTTAGATTCAACATATAGGTGATATATTTGTGTTTCCCTGACATTTCACTAAGCCTAATACCCTCCAGGCCCATCCATGTTGTTGCAAATGGCAAAATTTCATTCTTTTTTATGGCTGAGTAATATTCCGTTGTGTATATATACCACATCTTCTTTATCTATTTGTTTATTGATGGGCACTTAGGTTGCTTCCATATCTTGGTTATTGTAAATAATGCTGCTGTGAACATTGGGGTACATGTATCTTTTCAAATTAGTGTTTTCATTTTCTTTGGATATATACCCAGGAGTGGAATTACTGGATCATATGGTAGTTCCATTTTTAGTTTTTTGAGGAACGTCCAGTATGTAGTATTTATCTTTTAACTAAATTTCTATAACTTAATTGAGTAATATATTTTTTTACTTAAAAATACCCTTTTAAACGTGAAAACCATAGTAAGACTCTGTCCCTTTGAAGCCAGTTTAATTACAGATGTAATATATTTGTGGAAGGTAATAAGTATAATTAATGACTTGGTTCTCTTTTCAAAGACTGTGAAGTTTTAAGATGTCATTTTCTTCTGACAATTATTTCCTTTTCTTCCAGCCTAAAGAGAATCTTTCCTAAAGACTGTCATATCTAAAGCACCATCAATTTTGGTATTATCTCTACCTAGCCCCGGCCCAGCTAGTCTTTGCACTTTCTTATCTTAGGTTTTTACAAAGCACTTACTAATTTCTTATAATCAAACAAAATAGAAACTCTGTTTAATGTGGAAGATTTCATGACCTTTATAATATCTCTGATTCAAAGATGCTTTCTGAAGGAAATTATTTTTCTTTGTTATCCTTGGAGTACATATAGTACCAATCTTCAGGGGACTGCCAACTTTGGCAAACATACTGTTTGTTTTTTTTTTAATTGAAGTATAGTTGATTTACAATATTGTGTTAGTTTCAGGTGTGCAGCATAGTGATTCATGTTCTTTTTTTTTGCCGATTATATTCCATTATAGGTTATTAAAAGATATTTAGTATAATTCCCTGTGCTATACAGTAAATCCTTGTTGCTTATCTATTTTATGTATAGTATTTTCTGCCTTTTAATCTCATACTCCTAATTTGTCCCTCCCCAGCTGCTTCTGGCTGAGTAATATTCCACTGTATGTGTGTGTATGTCTTAAGCCAATCGTCTGCTGTTCAGCACTTGCGTTGTTTCCTGTCTTGGCTATTATAAATAGTACTGCTATGAACATTGGGGTGCATGTATCCTTTTGAATTAGAGCTTTCATTTTTTCCGGGTATATACCCAGGAGTGGAATTGCTGCACTGTGTGGTAGCTCTATTTTTAGTTGTTTAAGGAATGTCCATACTGTTCTCCATAGTGGCTGCACCAATTTACATTCCCACCAACAGTGCAAGAGGGTTCCCTTTTCTCCACACCCTCTCCAGCATTTATTATTTGTAGGCTTTTTTTTTTTTTTTTTCGGTACGCGGGGCTCTCACTGTTGTGGCCTCTCCCGTTGCGCAGCACAGGCTCCGGACGCGCAGGCTCAGTGGCCATGGCTCACGGGCCCAGCCTCTCCGCGGCATGTGGGATCTTCCCAGACCAGGGCACGAACCCGTGTCCCCTGCATCGGCAGGCGGACTCTCAACCACTGCGCCACCAGGGAAGCCCTATTATTTGTAGACTTTTTGATGACATCCATTCTGACTGGTGTGATGTAATACCTCATTGTGATTTTGATTTTCATTTCTTGAATAATTAACAATGTTGAGCATCTTTTCATGTGCCTGTTGGTCATTTGTGTGTTTTCTTTGGAGAAATATTTATTTAGGTCTTCAGTCCATTGTTTTCTAAAGTCTTTATTGAATTTGTTACAATATTGCTTCTATTTTATGTTTTGGTTTTTTGGCTGCGAAGCATGTGAGATCCTAGCTCCCTGACTAGGGATCAAACCCGCACCCCCTGCACTGGAAGGCGAAGTCTTAACCACTGGACCTCCAGGGAAGTCCATTTTTTAAATTGGTTTGTTTGCTTTTCAGATATTGAGTTGTATGAGCTGTTTTTATATTTTGGATATTAACCCCTTGTTGGCCACATTGTTTGCATATATTTTCTCCCATTCCATATGTTGTCTTTTCATTTTGTTGATAGTTTTCTTTGCTGTGCAAAAGCTTTGAAGTTTGATTAGGTCCCATGTGTTTATTTTTCGTTTTATTTCTTTTGCCTTGGGAAACTGATCTAAGGAAATATTGCTGTGATTTATGTCTAAGAATGTTTTACCTATGCTCTCTTTTGGGAGTTTTAAAGTGTCATGTCTTATATTTAGGTCTTTAAACAATTTTTAGTTTATTTTTATATATGGGGTGAGGAAGTGTTCTAATTTCATTGATTTACCTAAAGCTATCCAGCTTTCGCAACACCACTTGTTGAAGAGACTATCTTTTCTCCATTGTATAGGCTTGCTTTCTTTGTCATAGATTAATTAACCATAGGTGTGTGGGTTTATTTCTGGGCTCTCTACTCTGTTCCATTGACCTATATGTCTGTTTTTGTGCCAAAACCACGCTGTTTTGATTACTAAAGCTTTGTAGTATAGTCTGAGGTCTGGAAGGGTTATGTCTCCAGCTTTGTTCTTTTTCCTCAGGATTGCTTTGGCAATTCTGGGCCTTTTGTGGTTCCATGTAAATTTTAGGATTATTTGTCGTAGTTCTGTGAAAAATGTCATTTATATTTTGATAGGGATTACATTAAATCTGTAGATTGCTTTGGGTAGTATGGCCATTTTAACAATATTAATTCTTTCAATTCAAGAGAATATTCAATGGGATATCTTTCCATTTCTTTGAATCATATTCAGTTTCCTTTATCAATGTTTTATAGTTTTCAGCATATAGGTATTTCACCTCCTTGGTTAAGTTGATTCCTAGGTATTTTATTTTTATGACATGATTTTAAATGAGATTGTTTTTTGCTTGCTCTTTATGATATTTCATTATTAGTGTAAGGAAATGCAACAGATTTATGTATATTAATCTTGTATCCTGCTACCTTGCTAAATTCATTTATTAATTCTAATAGTTTTTGTGTGGAGATTTCAGGGTCCTCTATATACAGTATCATGTCATCTGCAAATAGTGACAGTTTTACCTCTTCCCTTCCAATTTGTGTACCTTTTGTTTCTTTTTCTTGTCTGATTGCTGTGGCTAGGACTTCCAATACTATGTTGAATAGAAGTGGTGAGGGAGTTACCTGGCAGTCCAGTGGCTAGGACTCGGTGGTTTCACTGCTGTGGCCCAGGTTCAGTCCCTGGTCGGTGAACTAAGATCCCACAAACTGTGCAGTGTGGTCAAAAAAAAAAAAAAGGAATAGAAGTGGTAAGAGTGGGCATCCTTGTCTTGTTTCTGAACTTAGAGGGAAGACTTTCAGCTTTTCACCGTTGAATATTGTGTCAGCTGTGGGTTTGTCATAAGTGGCTTTTATTACATTGAGATATGTTCCCTCTATGCCCACACTTTGGTGAGAGTTTTTATCATGACTGGATGTTATTCAAATACATTTTCCATCCCCTTCTCTCTCTCTCATTTCCTTCTGGAACCCCTATTATGCGTAGGTTGGCACGCTTTATATTACCCCATAGATCTCATATATTGTTTTCTTTTTCTTTTCTTTTTTTTTAATTTGTCTTCCTGTCATTCTGTTTGGGTAATTTCCATTATTCTATCTTCTAGATCACTTATTCGTTCTTCTGTGTCATTTAGTCTGCTATTCCTTGCTTCTAGATTGGTCTAAGCAATTGAATTGTCTAACTTTGGTTCATCTTTATAGTTTCTATTTCCTTGTTACAGTGATCTGCATTTCTGTTGATAATTTCTTAATTCCCTTAGCATTTTTAAACATTTTTTTATTGAAGTATAGTTGATTTAGAATGTTTTGCCAATCTCTGCTCTACTCCTTTAGCATTTTTATTGCCTCCTTTTTTAACTCGGGGTCTGGTGGACTGGTGAGGTCTGCTTCATTATTTGTTCTTTAAGGGGATTTCTTTTGTTCTTTTAATTGGGAATAGTTCCTCTGCTTTTTCATTTTACTTAACTTTTTTTGTCTCTAGGCATTCAGGAGAAACAGTTATCTACCGTGGTCTTGCAGGTTGTTTTTATGTGAGAGTATCCCTGTGTAGACCGTGTGGGTCCATTATTTTTGGTGCGAGGGCTGGCTTTTGTTGTTGTTGTTGTTTTGCCGTGCTGCGTGGCTTGCAGGATCTTAGTTCCCTGACCAGGGATTGAACCCAGGCCATGGCAGTGAAAGCATGGAGTCCTAACCACTGGACTGCCAGGAAAGTCCCGAGGGCTGGTTTTGGTATGGATGCCAGCCATGTCTTTCCTCAGAGCATGCTGTCAGCTAACCCCTTGGTATAGGGGGTGTGGTTGGTGTTGTGGTGTCCAGACCCTGTGCTGGATATTGGGCGGGGCTTCCTCTTTGCTCCATGGCTGTCTCCATCCTGTCAGGGTGGGGTCTGCTCCCCAGCTTCTGGAGTAGAGGCCCTGAGAGTCAGGTTCAGTCAGGTTCTCTCTCCCAGGAGGTGGTTGTTGAAGCAAGTGAGGCCCGTGTAGTCACAGAGAGGCTTTGCGCCACGTGTGTAGGCATCCATGGTTCCACTCAGAAGCAGCCCAGGGTCGCACCCCTTTCTCTGTTGTGTTCCTCCCTGATCTAGTACAAGTCTGTGGTGTGGAGTGGGCTGGGGCTTGGGGGGTCAAGGGTGTTGTGGCTGCAGGAATTGAGGTAACTGTACTGCTGCCTGAGATCTGGGCTGCTGCTGTGACAGACTTCTCCTGGGTTTGTCTGCCCCACACCTAGCGCTAAGCTGCGGTGTGGAGTCGCCAGAGCCCAGGCCCTCTCACTGGGAAACAAACTGCTGCGTACTCCTGCCCAGGGCCTGTCTGCTCAAGATTCAGCCCTTGTTCACTTGGTCACTGTGCATTCTTGTGACCTCCAAGGAGAAGCAGGTGTGGCCTCCAATGAGAAGAGGGTGTGGACTCCAAGGAGAAGAGAATGTGACCTCCAAGGAGAAGGGGGTGTGGTCTCCAAGGAGACAGGGGTATGGCCTCCAAGGGGAAGGGGGTGCCTCTGTGAGTGTGACTTCCAGGACCCTGTCATACCCTTACTTATAATCCTTCAATGGCCGTTTCCTAAAGGTCAAGCCTAATTTCCTGGCGTGAAACATGTTCTTCATGAGACCACCCCTTCCCACCGCTTCTCTCACTCGCTAGACTGCATTATTTCTGGCGTGGAGCTGCGCCGTGCTCTCTCACCTCCTTGTGGGTTCTTCTGGATCCCAGCATTAAACTCTACCCCAACCTCTCAACTCTGCATTTCGTATTCTTCCTTCAAGAATCAGACCAAGCATCCCCCATATGTCTTCTGCCAAATTAAATAGAATCAGAGGCAGGAAGCAACTTTGATCGTGCTGTAAAGGAAACAATTCTGGTTTGTGTTTACTGTTAGTTTCTGTTTCACCATATCCACAGATGATCATATTAAGAAATCAAACTTCCAAGTTTGTTTTTCCAGACTTTTAATCAGATACAGAAGTTGGATTTTATTGACTCCTTTGTTGTCCCCCGTTAAAATAATGAGATTTTTAGTACTTTTCCAGTTAATCCTTTTTACTTGGAGCTTTCCAACTGATGAAGTGCAAACGGATTATCCATATGGATCCCTTGGGCAAAACCCTGAGGCCAAGTACCTCCAGCTGAGAGCAGCTTCTGCAGTTTAACTAGTTAACTTCCATTTATCACTTTCTAAGTGAGTCATGAAATGAAAATCTTGAGAATTGCTGTGTTAATGGTTTGCTTTGTGTTGTGACTGGTCTCAGGACAAGCAGTGAATCCCATCCAGTTAGAAAGATGTGCTGTACACTCTTTGGCCAATATTTGATTTAGCATAGTTTGGACTGAATTCTTTTCTTTCATTAGTCTAAAATATCTTTTTCCTGTCATTAACTGAATTTAGGTTCAGAATCATATTTGATTCATAAAAGGTTCATTCATTCATTATCACCCTATTCTATTCTTGGAACTGTTTGTATAAATGTGGCTGTTGGGGCTTCCCTGGTGGCACAGTGGTTGAGATTCCGCCTGCCGATGCAGGGGACACGGGTTCGTGCCCCGGTTCAGGAAGATCCCACATGCCACGGAGCGGCTGGGTCCGTGAGCCATGGCCGCTGAGCCTGCGCGTCCGGAGCCTGTGCTCTGCAACGGGAGAGGCTACAACAATGAGAGGCCCGCGCACCGCAAAAAAAAAAAAATGTGGCTGTTAACCTGCCCTATGGGTGATCTGAAATATCAAGGAAGAAGGGGTGGGGGTGAGGCGGGAGAAATAGGGACAAGGTCCCTAGGTCCTGCATCTGGAGTAAAATTTGTTCCCGGTGGGCGCAGACAATGAAAAGGTGACTTTGGGGACGATGGGAGTTGGGAAGAGGATGGGGTTTGGGGAGGGCAAGACTGAGAGCACTAGGGGATGGGTGTGGCTTGGGTGGAAGGGGGCCGAAACAACCCAAGGCTTGGGGCACTCCTATGGCCACACTGTTTTCCACCAGGCTGGGCCGCAGGTATTCGTAGGGCAAGTCCAGCTTGGCATTCCGGATCTCAATGCCCTTTTCCAGGGCAGCCAGCTCCTCCCTGAACTTCTTCAGTGCAGCCTTGGGCTCAGGGCCCGAAAAATACTCCTCCTTATGTTGGTCCAGAGCCACCTGGACAGAGGGGAAAAAGGCAGCTGAGAGCTTCACTGACCCTCAGTCTGGAGTGCCACAGCTCCCAGTACCTGCCCCCTTCCTCGGGGACCCGGGCACCTGGCTCTCACCATGATGGACTGGCGTCTGCCCAGTTGCCAAGTGATGGACATCTGGAGAGAAACCTGATGAAAGTTGGGCAGTGTTGCCATCACTGTCTCCAGTGTCACATCCTTGGTGGTTGGCGGGGGCAGCCGCATCGTGCAGGGCGCGTTAGGGACCCAAGCGTACCAGTCGAGCTAAGGAGGGGCAGTCAATGTCTACTAAACATGAAAACCCCTAAGACCACCTGCACACAGCCCCCTTCCCCCTCCAGCACAAATGCCCAGCTGTCCCCCTATGATAAGTACCTGGCCTAGGTGGTTGGAGCTGTGCTGGCCAGTGCAGGTGAAGATGCACGTGGTCACAAAGTGGCAAAGCTGGTCCTTGGACTGTAGGGCGATGGGAAACCCTGCAAGGGGTAAGGAGAGTTAGAAGCTGTGAGGCCAAGGATAGAGGCAGAGTTCAGAGGGACTGAGGAGGAGAACAAGAGAGGTAAGGAGAAGACCAAGGACTCTCAGTAACTACTGTGGGAAGTGAGACGAGCGTGGGTTGGGGTGGCGGGAGCAGGGAGGTCTTTTGGGAGGGTCCCACTCAGTGGGGTGCTGGTGTGGCTCACAAGAGTCAATGATGTCAAATGTTCAAGTATTTAGCAAGCTGGTTGACATCACCTTGGTAGCCACAGTGCAATATTTACACCATGGAAATGGGCAAATGCTACAAATCGGGGCATTTTTTTTTCCCCCAGGGAGCCAGTTGTTAAACATTTATGAGCAACCTCTGGTCCCACTGCATCTAGAGGGGCTCTCAGTGCACAGGATGGAGACCTGCTTCTAGCTGAGAGGAAAAGGAATCTGGGAAGGCTTTGGGTGTTTTCATAGGGGTTGGGAATGCTTCTGGAAGGTTCCATAGAAGTAGAGAGGATTCTGGGGAAGTTCTAGGGAGGAATCATGTGCTGGGGTCTCGGGGCTCATCCTACCTCGGTCCTGGGCCCCTAGCAGTCCAATCTCAGTGATCTCTCGACACCAGGCCTGCAGCTCAAGATCCTCTTTCACAGACTTGTCCGTCTTATAGTGGAGACTCACAATGCCCTCCACGTAGCTGCCAGTGGAGGGCTCAGGGCGGGGGAGCTGAGGCTGACGACAGGGAGCCCCCAGGCCCTTTGCTCCTTGCCCGCGCAGCCCCCCAGCTGGGCCACAGACCTCATGTTTCCCCAGCTTCCTCCCCGGCCTCACCGCGCCCTGCCACCTCACTGAGAGATGATTTCCCAGAGCCGAAGGGCATCTTGCACATAGAAAGGAGACTTGACTCCCAAGAGCCCCCGCTCAGCCAGGTCATCAGGGGGCAGAAGGAGCTATAGGTTAGAAAGGCTCCTGCTCTCTTGAACAGCTCCACATGACCGCCCCCACCTGTGCTCACCACCTGAGGAACAAGGACAGGTGGGGTCAGGCCAGTCCACCTGCCCCACGGCCAGAGTTGGAGTGTGAACTCCAGAACCGCCCCCTTTCTCTCCTCATACCTGGTCGAAAATTCCCAAATCAGCGACCAGCCCAGTCCTGGCCCTGAGGTTAATTTCCATGGTGTATCGAATGTGCAGAATGAGAAGCTGGAGGGAGAAGAACAGGGAAGGGCAGGGTCAGAAGACAGCTGTGGCCCATCCCTGCAGGAAATAGGGGCTGAAAAGCAGGAAAGGTACCAGGTCTTCGGGAAAAGCAGGGACTGAAGTACAGCGGCCCCTCAACACCACTGACTTAATGCTCTTTGATCATTGAAAGAAATCGTTCTCCTTTTCTCTTCATGGTCTTCTCAATGTTTCTCCACCTTTGTTTTCATTATCACTTCTCCAAGGAGGCTTTTTTGATATTTTTTGTACTCTTAACCTGCCCCATGAACTTTTAGTGCTACAGATATACTATATATCTGTTACCTCCTGTAAATATATATGTGCTTTATACATAAAAATAATTTTTTGCCCTCCAGAACATGGTCTAATCTGCTACCTCCAGAACTTCATCTCCTACCCTTTGTCCATTATACTCTCCTACCGCTTTGTCCATTATACTCACCTTCTTTCTGTCCTTCAAACACTCCAACCTTGTTCCTGAGTCAGAACCTTGGCGCTAAGCTGTCCCCTCCGCCTAGAGCAATGTGCCCCGTGCTCTGCTCATGGCTGGCTCTGTGTAATTTCATTCTCCCTGTCACCTCCTGAAAGGAGCCTATCCCGACCACCCAGTCTAAACTCACTATCACATCACCCTGCTCTGATTCTCTGCAGTGTGCTCACCACAGCTGATCTGTTACAATACAGTCTTCACCGTCTGTTAGCCTTTAATGGATAGGAAAATCCCCAGAGACTAGGACCTTGGCTGTCTTGCTTAGCACCGGCATCTAGAATGGTTATTTGCCCCATCGGAGACACCCAAGAAAAACGTTAATGGACGAACACTCTGTTCTAAATGTCAGCTACTGTCGCTGACCTGAGCCCCTCTAACCGGCCTATGTGTTACTATCTGGGAACCCTTCAAAACTGGCTGGAAAAATCTTTTATATTATTCGCATGGTCCCCTCTCCCTGGGTGGAATCCTCAGTCATTTGTGTATTCTGTTTATATACTGCATGTGTATCTGTGCTTTATACATAAAAAGAGTAAGACTTCCTGCCCCCCACTCCCTCACCCTCCCACCACTCTCCACCCCATCAATGAATCATTTTCACCTCCTCGGAAGTGATATCACCCTGTTAGAAATGCAGAGCAAGCCATGCTCTCGCGCCATTGTTCATTTGTCTTTTATTGGTTGCTTCTTCCCAAAAGCTGAGATTCCACACAGAAGGTGCTTCCAGAGGTGGGACCACTCTGTGGGGCAGAGAGCGGGGGAGGAGGGGGGGATAAAGTGTTACCTTGAACATAGGATGTATCGATGGAAGGCACCTCATGGTGGCCACAGCAATGACCTCAGCCACCAAGTGTCCCCTTAGGAGATGAGACTGCAGCTCGTGAAGCTGGAAGTCAGAGCTGCGGACCCAGCATTTGGCCAGGAGCCAGGCCATCGGGGGATCCGTGGGCAGGAAAAGCAGTGGTGGGGGAGACCCCTTGCATGGCAGTTGGAGCTGGAAGAGGGACAGAAGTGGGATTTGGGAGGGGTGAGGGCCAGTGCACAACAGACTCCCCTTCCCTTGCATGCTTAAGCTCTTCCTCTTCCTCCAAAGTTGCTTAGCATTCTCCATCTGACAGCTGCCGCTCCCTTACAGTCTGAGTCCTCTCACCTGATGACCATGGGTAAGAGTTTCCCATCAGGCTGCAGTTTCAGCATAACCAGAGGAGCAGCCAGGTACTGCTGGCTACACAGGATGACGTTGACCTTGATCCCATCCAGCAAGGAGACGTCAGCTTCAAATAGCGTGCCTCCCTGGATGGGGGCAGAGAGCAAGGGCTGCTATCAGCATAAGACATCTTCTTCCCACTCTGATTCCCCGAAGGAAGAAGGAAACTAATTTGTCTCCATGGCCTACTTCCTACCAGGTGATGGATCATGGGCTTGTTGCCTCATATAATTCTTAGATGCACTTGAATTAGCCCCAGTTCTATAAAAGAGGAAACAGATGATCAGAGAGGATAGATATCTTGCCTGAAGTCACACAGCTTATAAACAGCAGAGCCAGGATTCAAGCTCAAGTCTGTCTCACCCTAAATCCCATGCGTTTTCTCTTATTAGTTCCATGCTGACTCCCCATCAACAGCCCCAGCCCTGACCCTGATTCTCTTACTCCACACTCTCCCTAAGTCCCTAGCACCCAGTTACAGCTCATCATTTTGACTCTGTCTCTGTCACCCATCACATACTCTTCCTCCACAGCACGCTATTCTCCTTAGGAGAGGAAAGCCATGGAGGGGCACCCTTCCAGGATCACTCAAGATTTCTGCTGTAGGGACTTCCCTGGTGGTCCAGTGGTTAAGACTCTGCGCTCCCAATGCAGGGGGCCCAGGTTCGATCCCTGGTCAGGGAACTAGATCCCGTATGCTGCAACTAAAGGAGCCCGCATGCCACAACTAAAGATCCCACGTGCTGCAACGAAGATCCCACATGCCACAACTAAGAGCTGGCACAGCTAAATAAATACATACATACATAAATATTAAAAAAAAAAAGATTTCTGCTGTAGGATCCCGTCTCGCCATTTGGCAGCAAGCTGGGCCCACGGTAGAGCCCGCAGCAGCGCAAACACCCCACCCCCATTTCACTGTGTGGTCTCCTTAGGGCTCTTACGTCCATACCTGGAGCTCCTCCAGCTGGGCCTGCAGCTCCTCCATCCCTGGAGGAAACTCTAGGCGGGCAGGAAGGTGATTGGAGCATCTCAGCAACATGGGGTTGGAGCCATTGAGAAACTGGTACCCAAATAAGGCATCCTCCTTCCAGGAGTCCCGCACCTGCTCTGGGGATGGCATTTGTGCAGTTTTCTGTGGGATCTGAGCTCCTGGTCTTTCCAACCCCCACCAAACCATCCCCACTTGACCCCAACCTATTGGAGGGGCCCAGGCCTCTGGTCTCCCAACCATGGTTCCTTAGACTGAGTAGGATCTGGGGGTAAGGGTCCTGAGAGAAATACTGGGGTAGGGGCACTAACCAGCCAACTTGCTCTGGCCACACCAGAAAACCCTGTTGAAGTCATCCAGACTGTTCCAGCTAGTCAGAATATTTGAAGAGTCTTTGATGCTAGGTCTGCCAGCCTTCAGGGAAGGATGGGCGAAGAGTTTGTTATTCTCAGAATCAAACATTACAACCCCACGCATCCATCTTGGGCTGGTCCAGCCCTGTGAAGTCCATAAACCCACTGGCCTCCACTGGACCAGGACAGGACAGCTCCCTGTCACCCAGCATACCTTGTTCTTACCCCTTGACCAGCGAAGCCTCAAAGTCAATTCCTTTGCCCTCCAGAAATCTCTCATCTATGGGGAGGTCACATATTGTGGCCCCGGCCATATTCAGGATTAACCCATCCTTCCAGTTACCCCACCTGCGGTGGAAATGAAACCAGGCGTTGGTACTGGGGAAGGGTCAGTGGCTCCCTGGGGGGTCAGGAAGTGGGAGTGGGGCAGACCAGTACAGCTTCCTTCTCTCTTCCAGTTCCTCCTCCCTGTGTTTCTTGAACAGGCCTTGAGGGTCGTCGACCACTGTGCAACCTAGAAGTGGGGAGGAGGGCATGGGCCATGAGGCTCCTCCTGAGAGCCTCTCCCCTGCCCTGCCAGGGGTCCCTCAGCCCGCCCTTGCGGCTGGCCCCTGACCCTTCAGCATCACTGCACACCCCCAGTCTCCCTGCTGCTCTGTGCCAACTCCAGCATCCCGCCTCTTCCGTGACCCCCAAAGACCACGCCCCCTTCTTCGCTCCCCCACCCCCAACTTCTCTCGTGCCCCCGGAGGCCTCTCACACCCCCAAGCCCCCCCGCTGCTCACCAGTGCCCTCGGGTAGGCTCAGGATGCCTTTGCCCTCCAGCCAGCGGCAGCGTGGGAACCTGAACTCGTCCCCACTGGCCCCGGGGCCCTGCACGGAGATCGAGTTGCAGAACCACGCGTCACCCTGAAGGAGGTGCCATTTGCTCAGTTTCACGAACAGCAGCGGCCCCAGGTACTCTGACACGTCCACCTCGAATTTTCTCCTGCCCGCGACAAAAGAGGGTCAACAAGAGGGGCTCTCTGGAAGGAATCCTCGGACTGAGCTCTGGACGCCCTTCCCTCTGGGCCTCTGGGAAAGCGGCGCGAAAGGAGCCAGAGAGGAAGGGGGCGCGCACCAAGCAGGCGGCTCCACGACCCCATTCTCGATCGTGAGTTCCTCAGCCCCGGGTGAGGCGGGAGGCGGAAGGTGGAGAGGGGCACTCCTCCCTGTAGTCACTGATTGCGCCGAGAGTTGGGCTGCGCACTGGGCACCCGCGAGCGCACTGGTGACCAGTGTACAGACATTGTCCCCTCGACCCCGTCACCAAGGCCGAGCGCCCACAGAGGCCCCACCCATCCCGGAGCAAGCTTCCCCGAGGACATCCCGTCAAAGCGGAGACGCACAGGTGCGAAGGGCTTAGCCGGGGAGAATGAGAAAGAGGAAAAGGTGGGGGAAAGGCAGGCCAGGGAGGGGAAGCGGGGAGAGCAGAGGCCAAGGCCGGGCGAGCGGCGTCGCGGAGCTGGAGCGCTGAGCGCGAGGTGTGGGCAGATGAGCAGGACCGGATCGTAAAGTGTGGAAGGTTAAGCCAAGAGCTTTGGCTTGGTGCTGAGAGTAAGCGGAAGCCATTCACATGTTTTCAGTCGGGGGAATGTTTTAAGGATGGGAATGTATTGGGAAGAAATCGCTCTGACTGCAGAAGGGCTTGGAAGGGCAGGGGCGCAAGCGGTGAGGCGGGTGAAGAGAATGAAGGTGGCGTAGGTTCGAGGGGACATTAGTGGTCAGAGTGGGATGGACATCAGGGTATGGATGCCGGAGATGTCTAAGAGATGGACTGGACAGCGATCGATTCTTGGTTAGACGGAGGCGAAGAGAGGCGGAGGTGGGAGTGCACCTGGGGGATACAAGGGGAGCGGTCTGGGACGTGGGGAGAGGGGAGGACCTCACTTGAGCATGGTCCTTTGAAGCGTCCATGGGCCAGACATCAGATCTGGGGATCTTGGAGAGAGCTGGATGGGAGATGGGAATCTGGGGGTCGGCGGAGGCAAAATGTAACAGGAGCCAGGAGCGAATACCAACCAGGTAGATGTGATGGGAGAGGGGGTGGGTGGGGAAATCGAGTGCTCTCATCACTCGGCTTCTTCTCCCTCCTCTTCCTGCGTCCCCATCCCCGCCACATCCCAGAGATAAAGCCCGCAAGGTCGGAGAAGATCTGTGAAGATCTGAAATAGTAGCTTTTAAGAAGAGGAGACAGGAGACGGACGGCCGCTCTAAGGACCCCTGAGTTTCCAAAAATAGACTTCTGTGGAACGACGGGCGCGCAAGACTATCCCAATTCCAAGGAGGGTGGGCGGCGGGAACATTTATTGAGCAGTTACCTTGTGCCGCGTCCCGCCCTAAAGCGCTTTACTCTCGCGGTCTCCTAGCCCTCTCCGCGCGTGGGGCGTGCGCCCGTAGCCGCCGGGAGGAGCTGGAGGCCGGCTGCGGCGCGTCTCTTCCAGGGGACTTGTGGGCCTTGGGGCCAGGGGCGCAGCCCACCCCGTTCGGCTCCGGCCAGCTCACCTTGCCGCTCATCGGCCGCAGGCGCCACCCGAGCGCCACCTCCCCGTGCTGGCCGACCAGCCACAGCTGCACCTTGTTGTTGGAGCCCGCGCGGAGCGAGGACCCGCTGGACACGTGGACGCGGTAGAGACCCATCTTGCCCAAAGAAGTTTCGCCCCTTCTGAGCGGGAAGAAGAGTGGATGCGCTAAATAACTGGGCCCGAGACCACGCCCCTCCGAAGCCTGGCGGAGTTCGGGGTGTGGGTGACAGGTCTCCAACCAACCCCTCCTGTCCGCGCTCTGGGGTCCTCAGCTCCGCGCAGCCCAGAGCTCAGCCCTGACTCCAAGAAGGCGGGGCCCCCCGGGGGAGGGTAGAGGGCGCAGAGGTGGGAGGAGGATGGTAGGGGGAAGCAGATGCGGATTTGGGCAGAAAACATGCAGGAAGAAGGAATCGACGCCTGGCCCGGAAGACAGATGGTGGGAGTGTCTGGAGGCCCCCTCCATCTAAGCGCAAGCGCGCGCCTCACAAGTTGGTTCACCACTGCCAAGGGCCGTGCTCAAGGCTGCAACGGAGGATGAAGACGGCAAGGAGACGGGACCCAGCAGCATTTGGGAGCCAAGTAGCCCCAGGAAAAAATAACTGTTCCAAGAACAGGAAGGACTGATCAGCACCATGTGGCTGCACATGATAACCAGGTAGAAAGGAGATCCAACCAGTTAACCAACGCTGGTACTCACACTCTGTGACCAAGGAGAAAGGCAGTCCTGAGATGCTGAATTAGCCAAATGTCCTAAAGAGAAGCAAAATCCACTAGACGCCACCTTAACCATAAGACATTAGGAATGCACGCATAATTTTTTAATAATACTAACAAAGCAAGTCAATTATCATAGTGACAAAACCAGGAGTTCCATAACTCTAGCCAAGTGAAACTAAAGGAATCCATCATTTCGGAGGAAAAAGAGGTTGCAGAAATTAAAACCTTATGTAGAAGATGCAAACATTAAAAGACTATTTGGGGTAACAGGAGAAGTTTTACTGGAGCAAAGATAGCTCCTTGGAAGAAACAACAAGCTTCAGAGCCCCAAGTGCGAATCAGCCTGCTGAGAAGCCCTATTCTGTAGCCTCAGTGCATTCAAGGACCTGAGACAATATTCTTTGTGGGATATGAGGGAATCTGGCAAGATTTTGGTAACACCAAGAAAACATCAAAAGAAGTATTTTAGCAACCTTGAGAAAATATCTTATTCCTAGAGAAAGACCGGAACAAGTAGAAACCAACAAAGTAGCTAAATCCATGGTGTTGGTGTGTTAAAACAGATTTACGTATAATGACAGTAAGTCTTGTAATCATTGTATTTGTGTTCCTTTTGTGTACTGTTTAAATTGTATTCAAAAGAATCATCATATTAAATTTGTAATCGCAGTTTAGATTATTTAAGGAATTTTAATGAAGTATGCAAGCAATGTTTAAATATTAAAATTTATTTTTCAAAGTTCTGTTTATAGATAAATGTTTTAAAAATCGAGTATTAAATAAAATACCAATATTTTTGGAGTATTCTCTCCATGGACAAAAGTTATCCTCAAACTTTAAAAACTCTATCAACAATGAGCATAAACCGTGTCCACAATAATCATAGAAAAATAGCTGAAAGAGTGGACTGTGGTTTTCTCTGGGTATATGCCCAGTAGTGGGATTGCTGGGTCATATGGTAATTCGATTTTTAGTTTTGTAAGGAACCTCCATACTGTTCTCCGTAGTGGCTGTATCAATTTACATTCCCACCAACAGTGCAAGAGGGTTCCCTTTTCTCCACACCCCCTCCAGCATTTGTTGTTTGTAGATTTTCTGATGATGCCCATTCTAACTGGTGTGAGGTGATACCTCATTGTAGTTTTGATTTGCATTTCTCTAATAATTAGTGATGTTGAGCAGCTTTTCATGTGCCTCTAGGCCATCTGTATGTCTTTGGAGAAATGTCTGTTTAGGTCTTCTGCCCATTTTTTGATTGGGTTGTTTGTTTTTTTAATATTGAGCTGCATGAGCTGTTTATGTATTTTGGAGATTAATCCTTTGTCCGTTGATTCGTTTGCAAATATTTTCTCCAATTCTGAGGGTTGTCTTTTCATCTTGTTTATCGTTTCCTTTGCTGTGCAAAAACTTTTAAGTTTCATTAGGTCCCATTTGTTTATTTTTGTTCTTATTTCCATTACTCTAGGAGGTGGATCAAAAAAGATCTTGTGGGCTTCCCTGGTGGCGCAGTGGTTGAGAATCTGCCTGCCGATGCAGGGGACACGGGTTCATGCCCCAGTCCGGAAGATCCCACATGCCGTGGAGCAGCTGGGCCCGTGAGCCATGGCCGCTGAGCCTGCGCGTCCGGAGCCTGTGCTCCGCAACGGGAGAGGCCACAGCAGTGAGAGGCCCGCGTACTACCAAAAAAAAAGATCTTGCTGTGATTAAGAGTGTTCTTCCTATGTTTTCCTCTGAGAGTTTTATAGTGTCCAGTCTTACATTTAGGTCTCTAATCCATTTTGAGTTTATTTTTGTGTATGGTGTTATGGAGTGTTCTAATTTCATTCTTTTACATGTAGCTGTCCAGTTTTCCCAGCACCACTTATTGAAGAGATTGTCTTTTCTTCATTGTATATCCTTGCCTCCTTTGTCATAGATTAGTTGACCACAGGTGCATGGGTTTATCTCTGGGCTTTCTATCCTGTTCCATTGATCTATATTTCTGTTTTTGTGCCAGTACCATATTGTCTTGATTACTGTAGCTTTGTAGTATAGTCTGAAGTCAGGAAGTCTGATTCCTCCAGCTCTGTTTTTTTCCCTCAAGACCACTTTGGCTATTTGGGGGTTTTGTGTCTCCACACAAATTTTAAGATTTTTTGTTCTAGTTCTGTAAAAAATGCCATTGGTAATTTGATAGGGATTGCATTGAATCTATAGGTTGCTTTGGGTAGTATAGTCATTTTCACAATATTGATTCTTCCAATCCAAGAACATGGTATGTATCTCTCCATCTGTTTGTATCATCTTTAATTACTTTCATCAGTGTCTTATAGTTTTCTGCATACAGGTCTTCTGTCTCCCTAGGTAGGTTTATTCCTAGGTATTTTATTCTTTTTGTTGCAGTGGTAAATGGGAGTGTTTCCTTAATTTCTCTTTCAGATTTTTCATCATTAGTGTATAGGAATGCAGGAGATTTCTGTGCACTAATTTTGTATCCTGCAACTTTACCAAATTCATTGATTAGCTCTAGTAGTCTTATGGTGGCATCTTTAGGATTCTCTATGTATAGTATCATGTCATCTGCAAACAGTGACAGTTTTACTTCTTCTTTTCCAACTTGGATTCCTTTTATTTCTTTTTCTTCTCTGATTGCCATGGCTAGGACTTCCAAAACTATGTTGAATAATAGTGGTGAGAGTGGACATCCTTGTCTCGTTCCTGATCTTAGAGGAAATGCTTTCAGTTTTTCACCATTGAGAATGATGTTTGCTGTGGTTTGTCATATATTATGTTGTGGTAGGTTCCCTCTATGCCCACTTTCTGGAGAGTTTTTATCATAAATGGGTGTTGAACTTTGTCAAAAGCTTTTTCTGCATCTATTGAGATGATCATCTGGTTTTTATTCTTCAATTTGTTAATATGGTGTATCACATTGATTGATTTGCATATACTGAAGAATCCTTGCATCCCTGGGATAAATCCCACTTGATCACGGTGTATGATCCTTTTAATATGTTGTTGGATTCTGTTTGCTAGTATTTTGTTGAGGATTTTTGCATCTATATTCATCAGTGGTATTGGTCTGTAATTTTCTTTTTTTGTGGTATCTTTGTCTGGTTTTGGTATCAGGGTGATGGTGGCCTCGTAAAATGAGTTTGGGAGTGTTTCTTCCTCTTCAATTTTTTGGAAGAGTTTGAGAAGGATGCGTGTTAGCTCTTCTCTAAATGTTTGATAGAATTCACCTGTGAAGCCATCTGGTCCTGGACTTTTGTTTGTTGGAAGATTTTTAATCACAGTTTCTATTTCATGACTTGTTATTGGTCTGTTCATATTTTCTATTTCTTCCTGGTTCAGTCTTGGAAGGTTATACCTTTCTGATAATTTGTCCATTTCTTCCAGGTTGTCCATTTTATTGGCATAGCATTGCTTGTAGTAGTCTCTTAGGTTGATTTGTATTTCTGTGGTGTCTGTTGTAACTTCTCCTTTTTCATTTCTAATTTTATTGATTTGAGTCCTCTCCCTCTTTTTCTTGATGAGTCTGGCTAATGGTTTATCAATTTTGTTTATCTTCTCAAAGAACCAGGCTTTAGTTTTATTGATCTTTGCTATTGTTTTTTTTTGTTTGTTTGTTTCTATTTCATTTATTTATGCTCTGATCTTTATGATTTCTTTCCTTCTGCTAACTTTGGGTTTTGTTTATTCTTCTTTCTCTAGTTCCTTTAGGTGTAAGGTTAGATTGTTTATTTGAGATATTTCTTGTTTCTTGAGGTAGGCTTGTATTGCTATAAAATTCCCTCGTAGAACTGCTTTTGCTGCATCCCATAGATTTTGGATCATCGTGTTTTCATTGTCATTTGTCTCTAGGTATTTTTTTGATTTCCTCTTTGATTTCTTCAGTGATCTCTTGGTTATTTAGTAACATATTGTTTAGCCTCCATGTGTTTCTGTTTTTTACAGTTTTTTCCCTGTAATTGATTTCTAATCTCATAGCGTTGTGGTCAGAAAAGATGCCTGATATGATTTCAATTTTCTTAAATTTACTGAGGCTTGATTTGTGACCCAAGATGTGATCTATCCTGGAGAATGTTCCATGCGCACTTGAGAAGAAAGTGTAATCTGCTGTTTTTGGATGGAATGTCCTATAAATATCAATTAAATCTATCTGGTCTATTGTGTCTTTTAAAGCTTGCGATTCCTTATTAATTTTCTGTTTGGATGATCTGTCCATTGGTGTAAGTGAGGTGTTAAAGTCCCCCACTATTATTGTGTTACTGTGGATTTCCTCTTTTATAGCTGTTAGCAAGTTGCATTATGTATTGAGGTGCTCCTATGTTGGGTGCATATGTATTTATAATTGTTATATCTTCTTGGATTGATCCCTTGATCATTATGTAGTGTCCTTCCTTGTCTCTTGTAACATTCTTTATTTTAAAGTCTATTTTATCTGATATGAGTACTGCTACTCCAGCTTTCTTTTCATTTCCATTTGCATGGAATATCTTTTTCCATCCCCTCGCTTTCAGTCTGTATGTGTCCCTAGGTCTGAAGTGGGTCTCTTGTAGACAGCATATATATGGTTCTTGTTTTTGTATCCATTCAGCCAGCCTGTGTCTTTTGGTTGGAGCATTTAATCCATTCACGTTTAAGGTAATTATCGATATGTATGTTCCTATTACCATTTTCTTAATTGTTTTGGGTTTGTTTGTGTAGGTCCTTTTCTTCTCTTGTGTTTCCCACTTAGAGAAGTTCCTTTAGCATTTGTTGTAGAGCTGGTTTGGTGGTTGTGAATTCTTTTAGCTTTTGCTCGTCTGTAAAGCTTTTGATTTCTCCATCGAATCTGAATGAGATCCTTGCTGGGTAGAGTAAGCTTGGTTGCAGGTTTTTCCCTTTCATCACTTTAAATATGTCATGCCACTCCCTTCTGGCTTGTAGAGTTTCTGCTGAGAAATCAGCTGTTAACCTTAGGGGAGTCCCCTGTATGTTATTTGTTGTTTTTCCCTTGCTGCTTTCAATAATTTTTCTTTGTCTTTAATTTTTGCCAATTTGATTACTATGTGTCTTGGTGTGTTTCTCCTTGAGTTTATCCCGTATGGGACTCTCTGCACTTCCTGGACTTGGGTGGCTATTTCCTTTCCCATGTTAGGGAAGTTTTTGACTATAATCTCTTCAGATATTTTCTCGGGTCCTTTCTCTCTTTCTTCTCCTTCTGGGACCCCTATAATGCTAATGTTGTTGCGTTTAATGTTGTCCCAGAGGTCTCTTAGGCTGTCTTCATTTCTTTTAATTCTTTTTTCTTTATTCTCTTCTGCAACAGTGAATTCCACCATTCTGTCTTCCAGGTCACTTATCCATTCTTCTGCCTCAGTTATGCTGCTATTGACTCCTTCTAGTGTATTTTTCATTTCAGCTATTTTATTGTTCATCTCTGTTTGTTTATTCTTTAATTCTTCTAGGTCTTTGTTAAACACTTCATGAATCTTCTTGATCTTTGCCTCCATTCTTTTTCTGAGGTCCTGGATCATCTTCACTATCATTATTCTGAATTCTTTTTCTGGAAGGTGGCCTATCTCCACTTCATTTAGTTGTTTTTCTGGGGTTTTATCTTGTTCCTTCATCTGGTACATAGCCCTCTGCCTTTTCATCTTGTCTATCTTTCTGTGAATGTGGTTTTTGTTCCACAGGCTGCAGGATTGTAGTTCTTCTTGCTTCTGCTGTCTGCCCTCTCCCCGCTTTTTGAATAGGAATGACTATGTTATCCTATGCCTAGTCCACCACTGTATGGTGGGGGAGGGAGGCAGATGACTTTCTCTTTTTTTTTTTTTTTGATGACTTTCTCTTTAGTTCACAGGTCTTCAGAAGGTGAGGAATTTCACTGGAGAAACTGTACTTAAGAATATATACTTGAGGGACTTCCCTGGTGACACAGTGGTTAAGAATCTGCCTGCTAGTGCAGGGGACACAGGTTCGATCCCTGGTCCAGGAAGATCCCAAATGCCACGGAGCAACTAAGCCTGTGCACCACAACTCCTGAGCCTGCGCTCTACAGCCTGTGTGCCACAACTACTGAGCCTGCATGCCACAACTACTGAAGCCCCCGTGCCTCGAGCCTGTGCTCTGCAACAAGAGCAGCCCCTGAAATGAGAAACCCACGCACCACAATGAAGAGTAGCCCCCACTTGCCACAGCTAGAGAAAGCCCGTACTCAGCAATGAAGACCCAATGCAGCCAAAAATTTAAAAAATAAATACATAAGTTTATTAAAAATAAAAAAGAATATATACTTGAGAAACCTTATCTATATCTAGGCCTGATTTAGATGATGAAATTCTGGACTTCAGGCTGATGCTATAATGGGATTAGACTTTGTGGTGCCTTGACAGGGGATGAGTGTATTTGGCATGTGGAAGAAATATGAATTGTTGGGAGCCAGAGGGCATACAGTGGTAGCCAGTCTCCAGAACAGTCCCCAGGGACCCACAGCTCATGGTATTCATGCCCTTGCGTAGTCTCCTCCCAAACTGTATCAGGGTTGGTCTTTGTAACCAATAGACTATGGCAGAAGTGATGGTATATGACTTCTGAAGCTAAGAGACATCTCTCTTTCTCTCTCCCCTTCTCTCCTTCTCTCTGTGTCTCTTCAGCTGCTTTTCTGGGAGAAGTCAGCTGTTATGTCATGAGGACAATTAAGAAACTGTATGGGACTTCCCTGGTGGCACAGTGGTTAAGAATCCGCCTGCCAATGCAGGGCACACAGGTTCGAGCCCTGGTCTGGGAAGATCCCACATGCCACAGAACACCTAAGCCTGTGTACCATAACTGCTGAGCCTGTGCTCTAGAGCCCACGAGCCACAACTACTGAAGCCCGCACACCTAGAGCCCGTGCTCCACAGCAAGAGAAGCCACTGCAATGAGAAGCCCACGCACCACAATGAAGAGTAGCTCCCACTCACCGCAACTAGAGAAAGCCTGAAGACCCAACGCAGCCAAAAATAAATAAATAAATAAATAAATTTTTTTTAAAAAAGAAAAGAAACTCTATGGAGCACTCCACATGGCAATAAACTGAGCTCTCCTGCCACAAGCCAGTGAAAAACAGACCTCCAGACAAGAACCATGTGAGTGAGTTCCTCCAGCCCCAGTTAAGCCTTCAGATGACTACAGCCCCAGCCAACACCTTGACTGAAACCTCATGAGAGACCTGAGCTAGAACCACCTGACTCTCAGAAATTGTATGAGGTAATAAGTATTTGTTGCCCTAAGCCACTGAGGTAATGATAATGTAGCAATAAATAACTCATATGGTCCACGTACTTATTTTCTGAATCCCCAAACTCATAAGCTTATGTAAAGCCAGGAAGTATTCATGATGAACTGACCACTTACAAAATTAGTCCTTATTCATATACATTCCTCCCTTATTAGTACCAGCTACCAACCTCGCCCATCTAATTGGCTGCGGAGTGAAACTCCAAGTGTTGAAAAAGATAGAAGACTGAACCAAGTCCATGGAAGTGCTGTTAGAAAAGTGATCAATCAGCAAAGCAATTAACAAATAACATTGATGTAGTAAGAAGGGCCACCCACCTGAGGTATTTCAGACAGGGGCTAAGCAGGGTTTTAGGGCAAACAGTCGATAGGTGACCCGTTGGCAGCAATCAAAGGTACAGGCATGGCTTATCTTTTCCCACAGCCATCATCTATGCACAGGAGTCATTCCCAATCCCTTTATGTCCAGGCTTTTGGAACTCAAAAATCCAAAACTGAGGCTCCAGTATAGTAGGGCCAGCTGAAATTGTGGAAGGAAGTATCAGGACCTTAACATATGTTAACATTGTATTTTACAAGTATTATTCCATCAAAGTGGGACCCAGCTGTGTAATTTTTTTTTTTAATATCCTCAAGGTCCTTGTTTATCTATTTTATTATTTATTTATTTATTTTTGGCTGCATGGGGTCTTTGTCGCTGCATGCGGGCTTTTCTCTAGCTGCGACAAGCGGGGGCTACTCTTCGTTGTGGCACGCGGGCTTCTCATTTTGGGGGATTCTATTGTTGCTGAGCACGGGCTCTCGGTGCACGGGCTTCAGTAGTTGTGGCACGTGGGCTTCAGTAGTTGTGGCTTGCGAGCTGTAGAGCGCAGGCTCAGTAGTTGTGGTGCACGGGCTTAGTTGCTCTGCGGCATGTGCGATCTTCCCAGACCAGGGCTCTAACCCGTGCTGCTGCATTGGCAGGCAGATTCTTAACCACTGAGCCACCAGGGAAGTGCCCCAGCTGTGTCACTTAATTCATTATAAATATTTCTCCTAACTGTCGTGGGAGAAAGGTAGCAGGATATGGGAGGGCAAAGAGATTGCTGAATGCTCTGTGGTGCGTGATGTGTTTCCTCCATTAAACCTTCTGGACCTTTCATAAATGTTATGAAACACTTGATGTGATGTGATCTGATGTGAACCGAATTTTGCATCTAAGTTTATTCAATGACCATTCAGAGACCCCATATTGGGAGCTGGGATTAGAGGCCAGAGTTATAGTGAGACTGCTAGTCTGAAGACTTCCACAGAAATTTGTGGAACCTGTGGATTTCTCTAGGCCATGAAAATTTGCATTCCCACCAGTGGGGAAATAAACAAAGATCGCCCAAATGAGAGCAAACAGAGGCTGTTTACTCAGAGCTTACTATATGGCAAGCGAGTCAGCCACTATCACTTGTGTGTGGCAGGCGAGGTAGTTCAAAAGCTTTACAATGGGAAAAAGGGATGGCTTCAGGTATTTCCTGATTGGAGGCTGTTGGCCTTGCAAAGCCTGTAGGCCCAGAGCTAACCAGAAGTGGGGCATCCTATGTGATTGGTTAGGGGGGCCTGTATGTCTCTCTCTGGTTGGTCCTAAATTGGAAGCAGGGGCAAAAATTAGGGAAGCTGGTGGTTGTTGACCAAGTTCTGACCATGTGGGGCCAATTACTGCAGAGGTTGTGGGTTGGCTTTCTAGACTGGTCGCTTCAGAGGCGTGGTTTAATGTCTCTGGCTGGTTGCTCCAGTGGTCATGGCTCTGTTTCTTTATGTGATTCTGGCCATTGTCCTTCTGTAGATTCAGTGTCTCACTAGCAACGCATGAGAGTTCCAGTTGCTGTGCCTCTTCACCAGTACAGCTTAGGGGAGACGGGGTGACTTGTGGCAGGGGAGTGTCGGCCATTCTAGTAGGTGTATAGAAGTATGCCATCGTGCTTGTAATTTACATTTTGCTGATGACTAATTATACTGAGCATCTCTGTTCATGTCCTTATTTGACACCTTGTATATCTTTTTTGGGGAAGTATCTTTCCAAACTTTTGCCTATTTTTTATTGAGTTTCTTGTTTTCTCATTGTTGTTCTGGGAGTAATTTATATATTCTAGATATAAGACCTTTATAAGGTATGTGATTTGCAAATACTTTCTCCCAACAAGCAAGGTCTCAGGAAGTGAGGGTGTCTTTTCACCTCTTAACAGTGTTTTCAGCAGAGAAGAAGTTTTTAATTATGAGGAGGTAAACTTTATTTTTCTCTTTTACAGATTGTGTTTGCCTGTGTCTAACAAAAGGTCATAAGGATTCTCTCCTATGTTTTCTTCTAGAAGTTTTACTTTTTCCCTTTTTTTTTTTTTTTTTTGGCCACACCACATGGCTTGCAGGATCTTAGTTCCCTGACCAGGGATTGAACCTGGGCCCATGGCAGTGAAAGTGCCAAGTCCTAACCACTGGACCACCAGGGAACTCCCATTTTTTCACATTTTATATTTAGGTCTGTGATCTATTCCAAGTTAATTTTTGTATGAAGTGTGAGGAATGAGCCAAGGTTGATTTTTTTTTTTTTTTTTTTGCCTGTGGATTGCATATGGAAATGGTGTTTTAGCACCTCTTCTTGAAAAGTACTTTTCTTCTCAATTGAATTGCCTTTGCATCTTTGCCAAAACTCAGCTAACCATATTTGTGTCTATTTTTGGACAACCTACTTTATTCTGTGATCTTATCTTTCAGCCAATACCACACTGACTTGCTACTGCAGCTTAATAGAAAGTCTTGAAATCAAGTAGCCTGAGTCTTGAAACTTTGTTCTTCATTCCCAAAACTGTTTTAGCTATTCTATTTCCTTTTGCCTTTTGCTATACATTTTAGAATCTGCTTATTGATACTGACAAAAATTACTAACAAAAATTTCTGCTGTTGTTTTTCATTGGGATTGCATGAATCTATAGATATATTGAGGAGAATTGATATTTAACATTATTGAGTCTTCCAATCCATGAACAAAGTATATCTCTCCATTTATTTGGTCTGTTTTGATTTCTTTCATTAGTATTCTATAGATTCCAGCATAGAGATCATGTACATGTTTTGTTAGATTTATACCTACTAAGTATTTCTTTTTTCTGGTGTGGTTGCAAATTGTTCTTTCTTATTTCACATTCCAATTGTTCATTGCTACTATATAGAAATACGATTAACTTTTGTATATTGATCATGCATCGTGCAGTCTTGAAAAGCATACTTATTAGTTGTGGGAGCTTTTTTGTAGATTCTTTGAATTTTCTATGTAGATAATCATATCAAATGGAAATGAGGACAATTTTATTTCTTCCTTTCCAATCAGTGTATCTTTTATTTATTTTCTTGCATTACTGCACTGGCTAAAACTTCCAACGATGTTGAATAGTTGCCGTGAGAATGGACAACTTTCCCTTGTGCCTGATGTTGGGGAAAAGCATTTAGTATTTCATGATTAAATATGATGTGAGTCGTAGGTTTTCAACTTCATCGGGTTGAGGAAGTTCCCTTCTATTCATATTTTGCTGACAGTTATCATGAATGGATATCGTCACATGCCTTTTCTTCATGTATTGAGATGATCACACGAATTTTTTTCTTTACTCTGTTAAGATGGTAAATTTCATTGATTGATTTTCAACCATATATACCAGCCTTGCATTCCCAGGATGAACTCCTCTTGTGTGTGATTATTACATTTTTTACATGCTGCTTAATTCGATTTGATAATGCGTTGTTATAGATTTTCCCCTCTGTGTTCATGGGGGACATTGGTTTGCAGTTTTTCTTTCTCGTTTTGTCTTTGAAATTGAGGGCAATCATCAGTTAGATCCATTAAACTTGTAAACTGCCTTCACTGCTCAGGCTCACTTTAATTGTTTTTGCAAAAATCTGCATGTCCTTCAAGCATCACGTAGCCTAAACAATAAGGTGTTTGCCCAAGTAGTTTTTTTCAGAAACTTGGAGTCAGCTGTGATGACTAGCTTGAGCTAGTTAAGACTGATTGGAACTACCGATCCCCTACCTGGGCCTGTGCGAGTGTCCAGTAACCTTTTGAAGTCAGAGGGCCAGGAACTCCACCCTGAGAACATGCTGTTGCTGCCACTTTCTGGACACGCGTCCCATGAAGAAGCATGTAGATTCATTGCACCTGCGCAGAACAACAATTGTTTCGCCTTTTTCTTACCTCCAATCACCTTTCTCCATGCTCCCCGTGCTCCCCGCCCACCAGCTTTATCCTATAAATACCCTGAGCCGCTTGCATTCAGGGAGGCAGGTTTGAGATTTGTTCTCTTCTTTTGGCTGGTCTGTGAATAAGTCCTTCCTCTGCTGCAAACCTCGGCATCTCAGTGTTCGGCTTGCTGTGCGTCGGAGAACGAACCTGGTTCAACATCTTTACCTGGCTTCAGTAATACGGTAAGGCTGGCCTCATAAATGAAATGGGAAGTATTCTCCCCTCTTCTGTTTTCCACAGATATTGTGTAGAACTGGTATTATTTCTCCCTCAGAATGTTTGGTAGCAAAGCTGTCTGTACCTGGAGTTTTTGTTGTTGGAAGGTTTTTAACTATAAATTCAATTTCTTTGATATATGTAATATATCCATGTATCCAATGTATTTGGGGCTTCCCTGGCGGCGCAGTGGTTGAGAGTCCGCCTGCCGATGCAGGGGACACGGGTTCGTGCCCCGGTCCGAGAGGATCCCACATTCCGCGGAGCGGCCGGGCCGTGAGCCATGGCCGCTGAGCCTGCGCGTCCGGAGCCTGTGCTCCGCAGCGGGAGAGGCCACAGCAGTGAGGCGCCCGCGTACCGCAAAAAAAGAAAAAGAAAAAAAAAGAAATATGTATTTGGTCTTCATCCCCATTTCTGGCACAGAACTTCTAGAACGCTTGGGATTTCCTAAGTGATGAGAGCAGTAAGGTGGTTTTTGTTTTGTTAATAAGGTGACTTCTTTGGAAAGCTCCTAAGGATGGGAACTGGTTGCTGGAGAAGCTGACTATGTAATTAGAGTGTTGGAATTTCCATCCAACCCACCTGACCTCTGGGGAGGGGAGAGGAGCTGGAGGTTGGATCAATCACCAAAGGCTAATGATTTAATCGACTGTGGCTGTTACCAAGCCAAACTTTGCTCACCTGTGTGCAGTAAAGCCAGTCCACTGACACCAGGTTGTGGTGAAGGAAAGTGCAGAATTTATTGTTAAGGCCAAACAGAGTCCAGGCCACTAATGCTCAAAAGACCCAAACTCCCTGTTGGATTTCAGGGAAGGGTTTTTGTTTTTGTTTTTGCGGTACGCGGGCCCCTCACTGCTCCGGCCTCCCCCCGTGCGGAGCACAGGCTCCGGACGCGCAGGCTCAGCGGCCATGGCTCACGGGCCCGGCCGCTCCGCGGAATGTGGGATCTTCCCGGACCGGGGCACGAACCCGTGTCCCCTGCATCGGCAGGCGGACTCTCAACCACTGCGCCACCAGGGAAGCCCAGGGAAGAATTTTTAAAGATAGGGTAAAGGAGAAGGTTGTGAGATGCATGGTGAACTCGTGGACACTCTTCTGACTTGTTGGTGGTGAGGTAATTGGAAGTCAACATCATTAAGTTTCTGGTTCCAACCTGTCTGAGGTCTGTGTGCTTGTGGTCAGCGTGCAGTTAACTTCTTCCACCTGGTGGGGGTTTCAGTATCTGCAAAACGGCTCAAGGATATGGCTCAGAATACTGTCTAGCCCTTGAGGAGGTACTGAAGGTCCTTGACTTTGTTTAATGGCTAAACTATTATTATTTTGTCTTGCTTAACTGTTTTCCTCTGTCTCTGCATTTTCTCACTTCTGATTAAATTTGTTCTTTGGAACTCAGGGAAGGCCTAGGCAGCTAAAGATTTGCTACAAACAAGAGGCAGGTGGAGGGCATGGGGGGTGGATCTTTCCTGGGAAGGCCCCATAGGGTCCTGCTCAGTCACAGTCCCCCCTTTTCTTTGATCTTCCTCAGTCTTGAGGGAGAACATGTGTGGGACAAGAAAAGGAATAAAGTTTTGGATAGAGAGGTTAATCATAAACTTGGCAGAGGAACTTGGTTTTAGGGGGACTCAGTTTCATGACTATGTAATGAAGCCTCCATAAAAACCCAAAAGGGGGCTTCCCTGGTGGCGCAGTGGTTGGGAGTCCGCTTGCCGGTGCAGGGGACGCGGGTTCGTGCCCCGGTCCGGGAGGATCCCACGTGCCGCGGAGTGGCTGGGCCCGTGGGCCATGGCCGCTGGGCCTGCGCGTCCAGAGCCTGTGCTCCGCAGCGGGAGAGGCCGCAGCAGTGAGAGGCCCGCGTACCACAAAAAACAAAAAACAAAAAACAAAAGGATCGAGAGAGCTTCCGGGTTAGTGAACACATAGAGATTTGGGGAGAGTGGTACATTCCGAGAGAGCCTGGAAGCTCTGAGCCCTTTCCCCATACGTTCCCCTGTGCATCTCTTCTAGCTGGCTGTTCCTGAGTATTGTCCTTTTACGATAAACCAGTGGTCTAGCAAGTAAAATGTTTCTCTGAGTTCTATG
Organism: Leucopleurus acutus; assembly: GCF_964270905.1. Taxonomy (NCBI): domain Eukaryota; kingdom Metazoa; phylum Chordata; class Mammalia; order Artiodactyla; family Delphinidae; genus Leucopleurus; species Leucopleurus acutus. The sequence goes on along the minus strand of NC_139161.1, from coordinate 51,387,916 downwards.
AGCCTCTCTAGCAAGTTAATTGAATCCAAGGAGGGGGTCGTTGGAACCTCCCACCTATAGCCAGTTGGTTAGAAGCACAATTGATAACCTGGACTTGCAACTGGCATCTGAAGTGTGTGTATGTGGGTAGGTGTGTGCACACATGTGTGCATGGGGGCGGGGGTGGGGTGCATGAGGGCAGTGGGGTACGTGGGGAGAAGCAGTCTTGTAAGACTGAACTTTCGGGACTTCCCTAGTGGTCCAGTGGTTAGGACTCCACACTTTCACTGCCATAGGCCTGGGTTTGATCCCTGGTCAGGGAACTAAGATCCCACAAGTGTGGCCAAAAAAAAAAAAAAAAAAAAAAGACTGAACTCTTAACATGTGGGATCTGATGCTATCTCCAGGTAGATAGTGTCAGAGTTGTATTGAATTTTAGGACACCCAGCTAGTGTCGGAGAATTGTTGATATGGAAAAACTCTCCCACTCCCATGCTGGAATTGGGTCCAGAACCCTCTTTAATATAGAACTATTCAAGTTATCTATTTCTTCTTGAGTTTTGGTAGTTCAAGTCTTTCAAGCAGTTAGTCCGTTTCATCTGAGTTGTCAAATACATGGTATAATTGTTCATAATATTCCTTTATTATCCTTTTAATGTGAGTAGAGTCTATAGTGGTCTCTCCATTTCCATTTCTGATATTGGCAGTTTGTCACTTGTCTCTCTTTCTTGGTCATGACTAGAGGTTTGTTGATTTATTGATCTTTGCAAAGAACCAGTTCTTGGTTTCACTGATTTTTTTTTTCTATTTTTGATTTCACTGATTTCTGCTCTTTATTTCCTTCCTTTTGCTTGGTTTGGGTTTAATTTGCTCTTTTTCATTTTCTAAATGCAAAGCTAGATTTTTTTTAATTTGAGAGCTGTCATCTTTTCTAATATAAGTATTTAATGCTACAATTTCCCTTCAGGCACTTGTGACCTGGAGCCGTGAGAATCAATTGTGCCCACCTCTTCCCAACCTTGTGTTCAGTGATGTCACCTTGAAATCAGCTGGAGTGGGAGTATTTACACCACAGAATTCAGAAATACTATGCACTAGGGCTAGTCTTCCCCCTTCCAGAGAACCTATTATTAAACAATTACTAGCAACCAATGGCGCTAAGCACTGCTCTAATGCCTCACAGAGGTTTTGATATGTTGTATTTTTGTTTCTTTTATTTTCTAATTTCCATTGAGATAGTTTTCCCGACTCATGAACAATGTACAAGTGAGTTTTAATTTCCAAATATTTGGGGGATTTTTCAGATATCTTTCTGTTGCAGATTTCTAGTTTAATTCCATTATGGTCAGAGACATGCTTTGTATGATTTTCCATTATTTTAAATTTGTTTAAGGTTTCTTGCATGGCCCAAAATATAATCCGTCTTGGTGAATTTTCACTGTGTACATGGAAAGCGTTGTTCCGATGCTGTTTGGGTGGCGTGTTCTATAAACGTCAATTAGGTCAAGTTGGTTAATGGTGGTGTGCAGGTCTTCTGCATCCTTGCTGACTTTCTGTGTTCTACTGATTTGCGTGTTCTGTTGATGATGGAGAGGGGAGTAGGTGAAATTTCCAAGTATAATTGTCAATTTGTCCATTTATCCTTTCAGTTGTATCAGTTTTCTCTTCACTGTATTTTGCATCCTTGTTCTTAGGTGCATATACATTTAGGATTGTTACGAGTTCTTGTTGGGATGACCTTTTTTTTTCATTCTGTAATGTCTCTCTTTTATTCCTGATAACACTGCTTGATGTGAAGTCTAGCCTGTCTCATGTTAATATACCCATTCCATTCTTTTTTCAATTGAAGTATAGTTGATTTACGGTATTGTTAGTTTCAGGTGTACAACAAAGTGATTGTTTTTTTTCAGATTTTCCATTATAGGGTATTACAAGATATTGAATATAATTCCCTGTGCTATACAGTAAATTTTTGTTGCTTATCTATTTTATGGATAGTAATTTGGATTTGTTAATCGCATACTCCTAATTTATCCCTCCCCACCTCCCTTTACCCTTTGGTAACCGTAAGTTTGTTTTCTATGTTGTGAGTCTGTTTGTTTTGTATATAGATTCATTTGTATTATTTTTAGGTTCCACATATAAGTGATATCATATAATATTTGTCTTTCTCTGTCTGGCTTCACTAAGTGTAACATTCTCTAGGTCCATCCATGTTGCTGCTAATGGCAATATCTCATTCATTTTTTGTGGCTGACTAATATTCCATTGTATGTATATGTACCACATCTTCTTAAGCCAATCATCTGGGCACTTGGGTTGTGTCCATGTCTTGGCTATTGTACATAGTGCTGCTGTGAACATTGAGGTGCATGTATCTTTTCAAAGTAAGGGTTTTTGTCTTTTCTGGATATATACCCAGGAGTGGGATTGCTGGATCATATGGTGGCTCTATTTTTAGTTTGAGGAACCTCCATAGTGTTCTCCATAGTGGCTGCACCAATTTACATTCCCACCAACAGTGTAGGAGGGTTCCCTTTTCTCCACATCCTCTCCAGCATTTAGTATTTGTAGACTTTTTGATGATGGCCATTCTGACCAGTATGAGGTAATACCTCATTGTGGTTTTTATTTGCATTTCTCTAATCATTAGTGATATTGAGCATCTTTTCATGTGCCTGTTGGCCATCTGTATCTCTTCTTTGGAGAGATGTCTGCTTAGGTCTTCAGCCCATTTTTTGATTGAGTTTTTTTTTTTTGGGGGGGGGTGTTGGGTTTTTTTCTTTTGCTATTTCTTCTACTAGTATTTTCATTGCATATGTTTTTCAACTCTTATCTTTAACCTATTTATATCATTACATTTAAAGTGGATTTGTTATAAGCAGAATATACTTGGACCTTTATTCATCCAATCTGATCGTCCATCTTTAATTGGAGTGTTTAACCATTTAATTTTTTTTTCCACCACACAGCTTGTGGGATCTTAGCTCCCCGACCAGGGATCAAACCCAGGCCCTCCACAGTGAGAACTTGAAGTCTCAACCACTGGACTGCCAGGGAATTCCCTAACCATTTACATCTGATATAATTATTAATATGGTTGAATTCAAGTCTACCATTTTATTTTCTGTGTTTTATGTTTTCTTCACCCTTTTCTGTTTACTTTTGGGTTATTTGAGTATTATTGCATCTTAATTTTACCTATTGGCTTTGGGGCTATATGACTTTGTTTTTCAGGAGGTGCTCTGGGAATTATGATATACATACTTAACCTCTCACAGTAGACTCAGAGTTAATATTGTTACCACCCGAAGTAAAATATAGAAGCCTTACAACCATATAGGTTAGGTCCCTTCATCCACTTTTATGTTATACTTTTCATATACATTACATCTACATACATGGAATACCCCACTAGACAATGTACTAATTTTTGCTTTATACAGTTAATACAGGGCCTTCCCTGTTGGTCCAGTGGGTAAGACTCCATACTCCCAATGTAGGGGGGCCCGGGCTCAATCCCTAGTCAGGGAACTAGATCCCACATGCATGCTGCAACTAAGAAGTCCATGTACCACAACTAAAAGATCCCACATGCTGCAACAAAAAGATCCCGTGTGCCGCAACTACAACCTGATACAGCCAAAATAAATAAAATAAATAAATGAAAATTTAAAAATAAATAAACAGTTAATACATATTTTAAGTAACTTAAGAGGAGAAAAATAGAAAAATATATTACCCAGATATATACAATTTCTGTTGCTTTTCCTTTATTCCTGAAGTTACAGGTTTCCCTCTGGTATCATTTTCCTTCAGCCTAAAACTTCCTTTACCATTTCTTATAGAACAGGTCTGATGGCAACAAATTCTCATAGTTTTCCTCCATCTAAATGTCTTCACTTTGTCATCATTCCTGACATGTTTTCACTGGAAATAGAATTCTGGGTAGACAGTTCTTTAAACACTTTAAAGATGTCATTCAGGGCTTCCCTGGTGGCGCAGTGGTTGAGAGTCCGCCTGCCCATGCAGGGGACACGGGTTCGTGCCCTGGTCCGGGAAGATCCCACATGCCGCAGAGCGGCTGGGCCCGTGGGCCATGGCCGCTGGGCCTGCGCGTACGGAACCTATGCTCCGCAACGGGAGAGGTCACAACAGTGAGAGGCCCGCGTACCGAAAAAAAAGAAAAAGTCATTCAGCTGTCTTCTAGCTTCTTTGCTTCTAGTGAGAAATTCACAATCATGCATATTGTCCTCTTCTATATGTAATGAGCCCTTGTTCTCTGGTTACTTTAAAGAAGGTTTGGTTTTTAATCTTTGATTTTCAGTAATTTGACTATTGCCTGGGCATGGTTTTATTGAGTTTGTTCTGTTTGGGGTTTGCTGAACTCTTTGAATCTGTAAATTTATGTCTTTCACTAAATTTGGAGAGTTTTCATCCATTATTTCTTGAAATATATTTTATGCATCAAATGTTTTCTCCTCTCTCTCTGGGACTTCAATGATATGAATGTTAGAACTGCTGATATTGTCCCACAGTTCACTAAGGCTCTATTCATTGGGTTTTCTTTTAAATCTTTTTTCCTTTATGTTCATCAGATTGGAAAATGTGTGACTGTTCATTGACTCTTTTCTGCCACCTCCATTCCACTGTTGAGCTCCTCCAGTGAATTTTTTATTTCAGATATTGTATCCTTCCATTCTAAAATTTCCATTTGGGGACTTCCCTGGCAGTCCAGTGATTAAGACTCTGTGCTTCCACTGCAGGAGGCATGGGTTTGATCCCTGGTCGGGGCACTAAGACCCTGCATGCCATGCAGTGCTGCAATAAATAAACGAACTAAATGGAAATATTTATTTATTTATATCTCTATTCTTCTGAGAACCTCTCCATTCAGCACCTTTATCTCATAAAGCATGGTTATAACAGCTGCTCTCAAGTCTTTGTCTGATAATTCTAGTATCTGACTCATCTTAGAGCCAGCTTCTACTGATTGTCTTTCACTTGAGAATTGGTCCTATTTGCCAGATTCTTTTTATGTCCAGCAAGTTTGGACTGAATCCTGGACATTTTTAATTTTATGTTGTGAGACTCTTAAGTCCTGTCAAAATCCTTTGGAAAATGTTGATGTTTGTTTGTTCTGATTTAGCCGATAATTGGCCTGGTTAGATTCGGACATCAAGCTCTGTCTCACCTTCTGTGAGCTCTGGTTTCAGTGTTAAGTGTTTTCCAAACCTTTGCTGTGGTACCTTGGGTCTGTCCCACACATGAATGTCTCTTAGTCTGGGACTTGGGTGGTAGTTTATATCATAACTCAGTTCTCAGCCTTGGCTATGCTCCTTTAGGTCTGTTCCATGCATGCACAGCTCTGAGATTAACGCAGAATTTGTGTAAATTCATACACAGAATTAGGATTTCCTCTCTATAGCCTCTCCAGTACTTTCCCTACTCTCTCCGACCTCCAGGGATCTATTTTTTTCAGTCCTCCTGCTTGAAAGAAGGGGTTTCTCTTCAAGTTTTTGTCACCAGTGCTGCCACACAGTTCCTCATGGCTGGGGCTACCCCCAGTGCAAAGTGGTGAGAGAAAAAGAGGAAAAAATAATGGAGAGTCACCCCTACAGTCTTAGACCACAGGGTCTCCTTTTTCTGGTTCCTCTGGCCACAAAGGTGAGTTTTCGCTCAGTTTTATATGCTGCCCCCACTGCTGTACACTCTGTGACTTGGGCCACCCTTGAGCCAGAAAAAGAGGGAGTCACCACCAGACTCCCAAGCTGTAGGAGCTCCTTCTCTTAGTTCTCTGGCCAGAAAGACAGGGTTTCTCTCTGTTTTCACTGCTGCTCCCTGCTGTGCAATCCCCCACTGAGGTCACTCTCAGGTCAAAGTCAGGAGATAAAAGAATAAAAGAAACAGGGTAACTCACCCCAGTTACATGTGGTTCTTCAAGTTTTGGCTCTCCTCCCAATCTGCATGCCAGCCTTCACTTTACAGACTCAGGTAGTTAGTTGCATCTTATATTTTATTCAGAGTTCTTAGTTGCAATCAGTGGGAAAGATAAGCTGTTTTGTGCTTACCAGAAGTCACTGTTGAATTTTAATATATATGTGCAGTAGATGAATGCTGAAGATGTTGCCATGGAATGCAGTGATGGGGCCAGCAACACGGGGGGTAAAAGAAGCGAGGGTTGGGGCTTCCCTGGTGGCGCAGTGGTTGAGAGTCCGCCTGCCGATGCAGGGGACAGGGGTTCGTGCCCCGGTCCGGGAAGATCCCACATGCTGCGGAGCGGCTGGGCCCATGAGCCATGGCCGCTGAGCCTGCGCGTCCGGAGCCTGTGCTCCGCAACGGGAGAGGCCACAACAGTGAGAGGCCCGCGTACCTCAAAAAAAAAAAAAAAAAGCGAGGGTTGGACTTCCCTGGTCTCAGAGTGGTTAAGAATCTGCCTGCCAATGCAGGGGACATGGGTTTGATCCCTGGTCCAGGAAGATCCCACATGCCGCGGAGCAACTAAGCCCATGCGCCGCAACTACTGAGGCTGTGCTCTAGAGCCCTTGAGCCACAATTACTGAGCCCACGCGCCACAACTACTGAAGCTCACGCGCCTAGAGCCCGTGCTCCGCAACAAGAGAAGCCACTGCAATGAGAAGCCTGCGCACCACAGCAAAGAGTAGCCCCCCGCTCGCCGCAACTGGAGAAAGCCCATGCACAGCAACGAAGACCCAACACAGCCAAAAATAAATAAATAAATAAAATTTTAAAAAAAAAAGAGGATAGGAAGCAAGATTTATTGGATACACTGCAAGGGAGCAGCAGGCAAGATCAAGAGAGGGTCTGCATGGGGCGGGGAGAGAAACTGGGCTTCTTTTATGGTCCCTTCTGGTCAACCTTGGGTTAATCTTCCACCCATATGGTGATTAGGGCTGGGTGTGTCGTAACTCAGTCATCCTGGAATGCCCACTGCTTGTGGCTGCTGGTAATTTTCCATTGGGGGAGGATGCAATTGCTTTATCCTGAAATGACCTCCCCTGCCCAAGATGACTGTTCTATTGTTAAGCTCCACATTTCCCCCCTGACAGATCAGCAAAGTCAAATCATTGACATCTGGGCGACGACATCATCTCGGGCTACTTCATGCTGAGAAGGGGCGACTTGGGATCCCGGTTGGCTTTGCTGATCGGCCATGGGGCTATGGGATTGTGTGTGAGTAGAAATTCTGGGAGGCCTGTTCAAGAGTAGTCAACTGTATTGATTGTAGAGGTTGGAATCCTTGTCTTATCACCATTTGTAGCTTGATGGAATGAAGTCTATTGGAGACAAAATGAACAAGTAAATTAAACAAAGGTGGCCCTGCCAGGAGAAGGATAAGGAGGGATTTATGTGGGAAGAGGAATCTGGTGTGAAGAGTGCCATGAGGGCCGGTGGGTCTCAAGAAAGCACAAATGAGCCTGTAGTTTAGACATAATGTCTTGGCCCAGAAGGGGGATAGGGCAGGAAGGCAAGACCAGAAAGGAATGAGTAAAGAGGTGTGTGTCGGGCTTCCCTGGTGGCGCAGTGGTTGAGAGTCCGCCTGCCGATGCAGGGGATGCGGGTTCGTGCCCTGGTCCGGGAAGATCCCACATGCCGTGGAGCAGCTGGGCCCGTGAGCCATGGCCGCTGAGCCTGCGTGTCTGGAGCCTGTGCTCTGCAACGTGAGAGGCCACAACAGTGAGAGGCCCGCGTACCGCAAAAAAAAAAAAAAAAAAGGTGTGTGTCTATCGTGCAAGTCAAGGGAGGTGTAGAATGGGCCGCTTGTGGTTTGCCGGCAGTGCTGGTGAAGAGGATCAAGGACAGAGAGGTTGGACCAGAAAAAGTGGTCAGGGTGGAATATGTGGCCCCTGTATCAATGAGGAAAGTAATTTTGGTCCCTGCCACATCAAGGGTCACGCAGGGCTCTTCCACAGAGATGGAAAACATGGGAACCTATATAAGCCCCGGACGCTGTCAGTCCTGCAAGAGGACAGGTTCCTCATATGGCTCTTTGTAGTCCAGGAAAAGCATCAAGGGCATTTGTCCCTGGGGAGGGGCTCTTGGAGCTCGGGGGCCTCCCAGTGGTACATGGGGCCTTTGGGCGGAGGATGGCCCTCCCCCTTGAGGGAGAGGGGGACAGTCCGTTTCCAGTGGCCACGTTGCTTGCAGTTAGGGTTCATAGCCCTGAGGCTTAGAACATTCCCGACTGAAGTGCTCTGCTTGGCCGCAGCAGGAGCAGGAACGGGCCGGGGCGGCTGTCCCCTTTGCTTGGCTGGGGTGAGCCACGGGAGTGCCCAAAATGGACAGGGAACTAACAATCGCTGCTGCATATATCGGGCCTGCCGTTTATCTTTCATCTTCCTGTTTAGCCCTCTGGGCTCTCAAGGCCTCCTCCCGGTTATTAAAGACCTTAAAGGCTGTATCCAATAAGATGCAAAGGGAGTTTGGGGTCCCTGTTCGAGGTTTTGGAGTTTTTGTCTGATATCAGGTGAAGCCTGGCTGATAAAGTGCATGGCTAGAATAGCTAGTCCCTCTGGGCTTACATGGTCCTGAATGGGTGTGGGGAAGCGAGGGGATGTCGGCCTAGGGACGAGCAGTGGTGGGAGGGGAGCAGGTGAGAGGAGTGCAGGAGGGATTGAAGGAGGGACCGTGGACAATATCGGTGTCAGGCCTAAGAGAGCAGAATTTGGAGAGACGCATGCGCCCACTTTGTCGTATTTTGGGGTTTTGTGACAGGGCCATGAAGGCCTGAATGTAGGGGACCTCAGAGTCCTTCCCAAGTTTACGACAAAAGAGATAGAGCTGCAGGATGGTGTTATAGTTTAGGGATCAATTGAGGGGCCAGACCTCCTGATCCAGCAATGAATATTAGCCGTTTCTTTTGAGAGTTTGGGGATCAAATTTAGTCCAGTTTTTAAGAATACGTCCCAAAGGTGACTCAGCAGGAATAAAGGGTGTTAGACCCATATCGGATCTTAACCAGGCACAGCGTCTGCCCAAAAGATGTCCCTAGAGGGAGATGGGCCTCTGTAGTGTCTGCAGGGGACCTGAGGTTGCGCTCTAGACTGGGGCGCCGCACCCCCCAGAATAGAGGACCTCTGGAGGCGTGCTCTGTCTGACAGAGGCCTCCTGACACCCAGCCAACAGGTGTTGGGCCTTGGGTGAACAGCCCAAGAGGAGGGAGTGGAAAGTGGTCTCGGGCCAGCCAGGAAGGGAAACTCACTGGTTTTGTGGTTACTCGACTCGTTTGAAGTACCTGGAGATGTTGGTGGATCAGGATGGGTGGTCCTCAAGGGAGAATGGAAAGGAAAAGGGGATCTCACAGCCTGCCTGGATTCGCCCCAGACGAGCTGCCACTGCCGACTGCACCAGGCGTCGGAAGTGAGCAGTCCCAAGGCTAGGGCCAAAGGGCACTGCCACCTGATCGGGCAGGGACTGTCGATCCGTATGGGGCCAGGTTTTACGTCTGAACAGTCTCCTTGGCCAGGGTGCGCCATCCCGGGTCTCCAGGGACCTCAGACCATCCGCGGTGTTGAAGAGAAGAAGAGACCGTACCCTTTAGGGAGACAGCACGTCAGAGTCCCGACCCGGAGGGCTTCCGGTCTCGCTGAGGAGTTGCCCCGATTCAGTAGGCCCAGTAGGCCGATCACTACGTGTTGGAAGACGATCAGAAAAGGCACAGAGAGGAGAGAGAGGCACTCCCCGTAGGGGCCACCAAGACGCCACAGGGTGCAGTGAGGGGGCCGGCAACAAGGGTGGTGAAAGAATTGATTGAGTCAGAAACGAGGGTAGAAAGCGAGGTTTACTGGATACACTGCAGGGGGCGGCGGGTGAGACCAAGAGAGGGTCTGCACCGGGGGGAAAGAATCTGCGCTTCTTCTGTGGTCCCTTCTGGTCCCCCTTGAGTTAATGTTCCATCCATATGGTGGTTAGGGCTGGGCATGTCTAGCAATGTAGACAATCTGGGCAGTCTTCTTGGAATGCCCACTGCCTTCTTTTTTTGTTGTTTTGTTTTGGTTTTGGTTTTATTTATTTATTTATTTAATGGCTGCGTTGGGTCTTCGTTGCTGCGCACGGGCTTTCTCTATTTGCGGCGAGCGGGGGCTACTCTTTGTTGCGGTGCGCGGTCTTCTCATTGCGGTGGCTCCTCTTGCTGCGAAGCACGGGCTCTAGGCGTGTGGGCTTCGGTAATTATGGCTTGTGGGCTCTAGAGCGCGGGCTCAGCAGTTGTGGCGCACTGGGCTTAGTTGCTCTGTGGCATGTGAGATCTTCCCGGGCCAGGGCTCGAACCCATGTCCCCTGCACTGGCAGGCAGATTCTTAACCAGTGTGCCACGAGGGAAGTCCCAATATCTAGGTAATATCTTTGTATGGTGATATATCATAACTAGTCTTATCATGGTGATCATTTTGAAATGTATAGAAATATTGAATAAGTATGTCGTTGTGTAATAGGAACTAGCATAGTGTTGTTGTAGGTCAACTACTTCAAAAAGAAACTCACTTATAGAAAAAGAGATCAGATGTGTGGTTACTGGGGCAGGTGGGAATTGGATGAAAGCAGTCAAAGCGTTCAAACTTCCATTTATAAGATAAATAAGTACTAGGGATGTGATGTACAACATGAGAAATAACACTGCTGTAAGTTATATATGAAAGTTAAAGTAAATCCTGAGTTCTCATCACAAGGAAAAATACTTCTTATTTCTTTAATTTTGTATCTATACAAGATGATGCATGTTCACTAAACTTACTGTGTTAATCATTTCATGATGTATGTAAGTCAAATCATTATGCTATCTACCTTAAATTTATCCAGTTCTATATGTCAGTTTTATCTCAATAAAACTGGAAGAAAAAAAAATAATGGAACGGCTCAAACCAATCCCAAACTTTCTTTTCCCAGTGCCTGCTGTCCGGTCAATTCCTGGCTTCTCCAACCATTCCTTTATATGTTTCATTCATTTCACAAAAATATGAATGCCTACTGTGTTGTTACAAGAGCAGTTGTATCACCTAATCAGCCTGACCCATAAGTTCAGAGGTCTTTTTGAGTGCCAACCTCAGTGTTCTGGGAAAACGGAAGAAGTGATGCAAGTGGTGAACCTAGGTTAGGTGTTTGTGTGTGTGTCTCATTCCAGTGGTCAAGGGCCCCACCCTTCATGACTGTGGGACCAGATTAGAAGACAGAGATGCTTGGTGGAAGCTTGATAGTCTATCAGCCCTCCCCACAACCTGGACCTTATCTTTGTCTGAAATATATGGCATGGTTGTTTGACAGGCATCTTTTTAGTAAAAAGTTATGAACCTCTTGTTAGTTGGGATTATTTTTGCTTTTGATCAAAGAGAAAGGAAGCAGTAAATACTAATTCTAGAATCTAATGCTTTAACAACAAAGCAGGAGTTAGCAGAGGTGGCCCATGCTGCAGAGATCCAACTAAGGGCCGTGAATGGATATAGGTGACCTATATGTATATGGATGTAGGTCAGGGAAGGGAGGAGACTCAGGAATGGGACAAGGGATAGAGTTCAGGTCACAGATGGGTCAAAGGTACCATGACTTAGTGACATAAAAAGGTGAAATTCACAAACAGCTGTAAGGGAAACTAGTGGGACAATTGAGGAATTGCAAATATGGGCAACATATTAGGTAAGAGTAGCCTCTCAGTTGTTAAATTTCTTGACTGATAATCATATCATGACTGTGTAAGAGAACGTCCTTAATCTTAAGAAATACCGTGTAAATATTTAGGCATGTGGGAATATTGAAGTGTAAAGTATCATGATGATACAACTTACTCCCAAATGGTTCAAGGTATAGAAAAAGCATGTGTGACAAAATATCAATATTTGATTAAGTGAAAGGCACATGGGTGTCTGTTGTACTGCTATTCTGTTAACTTTCTATGGATATGAAAAAAATTTTTAATGTGAAATGTCCTTCTTCTTGGCCCCAGTCACTTGGGGTTGGTGGAGTTTCCCAACCTTTTATCCAGATTGTCTGTCCCCCAGACAACAGACACTGCTCTCGAAAGCCCTTATGCCCTTATATCTCCCCACTATCCCTACCCCCTCACGGACCCAACAGCTCTCCTCCAGGGCTCTCACTGTGCTCTATAATCACAGAACAAGTTCACTTCATGGCATTCTTCTATTTAGCTTCCTGTTCCCCAGGAGCCTGAGATGTCCTTGGAGACAGTGACTGGGTAGTTCTCCTTTGCGTTCCTTCTAGCATTCGGCATCATGTGTGGCCTACAGGAAGTACATTACAGGTGTAGGGCGTGTTGTGGAAGTAGTGAGTGAGTGAATGGCTCGTTGGAGGCAGAGAGAAACAGAGATGGTTCGTGGAGTTGTGACAAATGAAGGCAAGTAACCTCCAGGCTGGTTGACAGGGACTGAAATGATCAACATGTAAATGGGTGCAGATTCTTGGTGTTTAAGACTCAAAAATGCGGCCTAAGGGACTTCCCTGGTGGCCCAGTGGTTAAGACTGTGCTTCCACTGCAGGGAGCACAGGTTTGATCCCTGGTCAGGGAGCTAAGACCCTGCATACCGCGGGGTGCAGCCAAAAAAAAAAAAAAAAAGTGTGGCTTGAGTGATGTGTCACCACATGGGAGCTAGAGAAACAATGAAGAGGGTGGACTGAGAGGGGTCAGAGAGGTGAAGAAATCGCGGCAAGACTGAGTTATCAAATTGGGAAACATCAGAGCAGCATGAGATTAAGGAGACCAAGTATAATCACACAGGACTGAAAGCGGGCAGCTTCCTCTTGAACTCTGGATCACACACAGGATCCGTTTACTTACCGTTTACTAACGACTCCTCCAGGCCCAGCGTTTGCCAGGAAGCACAGGGAGAAAAGAACACATAGCACCCGAGCCCTATGCAGGAGGTGCTGCAGATGAGTGTTTAGGGAAGTCCCCTGGGCAGGTTGCAGCATCCTTGGCGTCCGAAAGCAGCTCTCCACCTGGGCCCTGGGCAGGTAGAGACCCGAAACGGGGAGAGTGAACCAGGCACGTGGACTGGAGATCAGTGTGACCCTGGGGAGACAGAGGCCCGGGAGGTGGCCCCCGTGGGCGCCACAGGATCTGTGCCCTGAGAGCCGCCCCTGGAAGGGTCTCCTTGGCTCGCAGGGGGCAGGGGCAGCGCAGCCCCAGGGGCCCTACAGCCCCAGCCCCTGCTTTGTTGTTGCCTTCAGCCTTTTCAGAGGGCGAGGGCTGGGACAGGCGCTGTGTGAGAAGAACGCAGGGTGACCTCAGCCTGACAGGATGAACTCTGCGGAACCTTCTACAAACACGCCCGTCAGCTGGGGAGCTGGCTCCCGCAGAGCTATCAGGTTGTGGGCGGGGCTTGCTTGTTTCGCCCTTTCAGCTCGGGAAGGGACTGAGGGGAACCTCGGTTATCTGTGCTTGTGACACCTGCCAGGTCCCTGCAGGGATTCCTCCTCAGTGACCCATTCACTTGTTCATTCATCTGGTGGTGACTGAGCCCCTGCCTCAAACCAGGAATTTGGGACTTGGCAATACTGCAGTGGACAGACCACAACAAAAGGGTCTCTGCTCTGATGGTGCTTTACGTTCTGCTAGGAGGCGACAGCTCCAAATAAACTCATACTAAATCGCATATGTCAGGTGGTGCTAAGTGCTACAAAGTGGAGCACGGGGGGAAGCAGGGGAAGGGCTTGATGATGGCAGGTGGGGACAGGAGGGGGTGATTTTATTTTCTCTTTAATTTTTTGGCCGTGCCACGCGGCATGTGGGATCTTAGTTCCCCAACCACAGATCAAACCCTTGCCCCCTGCAGTGGAAGCGCATAGTCGTACCCACCGGACCGCCAGAGGAGTCCCAGGAGAGGTGATTTTAGATGGGATGTCCATAGCCCCTGTGAAAACGTCAGCTCTCTGCCTCTGTTAGTGGTGACCAGAGCCTGAGACCTGCCTGGGGAGCTCTGCCTGTCCCTGGAGGCTGTGACAGGAACCATATGCAAGGCTGAGCAGCTGGCCCTCCGCAGCAGACAGAAAGCGCGCAGAGAACGCGCCAGGAGCAGAGCCTGCCCGTGGCCAATGCCCTCACTACCCATCTTCTCCCCTCTCCTTCCTGTGCAGAATCTTGCTCTCCCCCTTTTCTCGCCTTCCGACTCCCCCACTGAGTTCTGCCCCCACCACCCTTCTGAGACTGCTCTGCCCAAACCCACTGATCACTGACAAATCCCATGGACATTTCTCGGCAGCACTGATGCTTTCCCCCTCCCGTTTGAAGCTCTTCTCTCGTTTTCTGGGACATCAACCTCTCCAAGCTCCCTTCCCTCTTCTTTAAAGGCTCCTCTTGCCCTTCAAATGTTAGTGTTTTCTGCGTTCCATACACAGCCTACTTTTTTCGCTCAAATCGTATTCCTGGGGTGACTTGCCCCTCCCAAATCTCTCTGCAGCCCCGATCCCTCTCCCGAGCGCCAGACCCCACCTGTCCAGCTGCCTGCTCTCCTAGAGGAACTGCTCAGAGTGTTCTAACTATTGCCAGGTTGTGAATCCCTTTAGAGAAGGATCTCAAATAATGTATTATTTATTTCCGCAATGCCTGCTGCCCTGCTTGTACCCCATAAGCACTCAAGACACCCCAAATTACTTCAGTCTTGGCCATAGGCCCTGCCATTTGGGGGATTATCTCTAGTTTCTAGCTAGCTATCCTCTCAAAGCCCCATCTCTGGGGGAGTGTAAGCGATGACACTGACACATGGTACTGAGGGATGGCAGAAGACTCATCTGCTTCCTGGGAAAAAGTGGAAAGACTTCGAGACTGTCCCCAGGCAAGGCCCAGCCAGCCTTTGTCAAGAGTCCCCAAAACTGAAGCATTCACGGACACCAGAGAGCAGGCCAAAGGGCACTCTTAGACAGCCGGACAGCCCGACCTGCGCATCCCTGCCCATGGCCACTGCCCAAAGTCACGCTTCAACATCCTCCACCTACACCAGTGTTCATTTCCTCTCTGACCCCTCAGGCTCCTGCTCTCCTCCACGGGCTGCCAAAGCTGATGGAACATAGAACTTGTCGCTTCCCTCCTCCAGGTTAAACGTTAAAGGAATCCCTGCCACCTAGAGAAAAGCCCAAACTCCTGGGCAGAGCTTTCAAGGCCCCCCACTAACCCATCCACCCACATCCCCACGCCCCCTTTGATCACCTGCTCCAGGCTCTCCTAAGCCCGCACCCATCTCTGAATCCCCCTCTTTCTGCTAAGCCACAACTTCCTATATGATGCAATTGCTTGAGAAGCCCAAAGACAGAATGATATTCTGACCCCTATGAAATTCTACCATGCAACTTTTTTAAAACTCCTTGTCAGACAATTCCAAATACATGCTAGCCTTCCGACTTTGTGTCCCATGAAAATTTAGTACACAGCTAAGCTCTCCATCCACGTTACTTAGAGGAATTTTGAGCAAGGTCTGGGACACAGGCCAAGAAATCTCCAGGATGACCCTGATCGATTGTCCTTTGGGTATGATTATTAACTGCTTGAATAATTTAACTCTCCTAATATGTGGCCACCATTCTCTACACTGGCCACAAGCATACTGGGAGACTGATGAAGAACTTGCTGAAGTCAAGCACTCTCCCCATTTCCTGGGCTATCGATCCAGAAACCCAGAAGGGCTAGTCTGATAGGCCCTCTTCTGAATTGTGAACCCATTCTGGTTCCTACCAGTTATTTTGATCAAGCTCAAACGCACTTTAGTAACCTACTCTTCCTACCAGATACTGGAACATATCATAAAGCCACAATCAATAAGTGTGCACAGGCAGATCAATGGAGTAGAACACAAGGTCAAGAAATAGACCCAAATATACACATACAGGAATTTAGAGTGTAGCAAAGGTGGCATTTCAAATCAGGGAAAGGTGGGTTGTTTAATAAATGACATTTGGACAAAACAGTAAAGCCAGATCTGTACCTCATGCCTTACACTATGATAAATTCCAAATGGATGAAGGATTTAAATAGAAAAACTAAAATCATAAAAGAATTAATATTATAAAAGGATGGGATCTTAAAAATACTAGAAAAAGAAGTGAGAATCTTCTAACAATCTCAGAATGGTGAGGGCTTTTTAAAAGTATGACTCAAAAACATAGGAGCTTTAAAAGGCTTATTGATAAATGCAATTAATAAAAATAAAAATGTTCAACTTGGCAAAAACCACTATAAGCAGTCAAAAGACACCCTATTACCTCTGACCTCATCTCCTCTTTTTCAGGCTCCCTGGTCTCCCTGCTTTCCTTCAACACCCCAAGAATGCTCCCACTTCAGGACCTTCTAATTGCTGTGCCCTTGGCCTGGAAAACTCTTCCCCCAGAACCCCATGGTCTTTCTCCCCCCACCAACTCCTTTGGGTCTTTTCTTTTTTTGGGCACAAGACTCGAGGGATCTTAGTTCCCCAACCAGGGATCAAACCCATGCCCTCAGCAGTGAAAGCGCCAAGTCCTAACCACTGGACTCCTTCGGGTCTTTATTTCACTATCACATTCTCAGCAAGACCTTCCTTGACCACCGTACTTAAAATCCGCATGTGCCCGCGCGCGCATGCGCACACACACACACGCAGTAACATGTAGATATATGGGTATTCTCAGTATAATTTTTTCAACTTTTCTTAATGTCTGAAAATTTTCATAATAAAATGTTGAAAAACACCCACACAAACCTATTCCTTTTCCTTGTTTTCCCACTGGACACGTCACCACCACCTAACATACATTTTACGTATTTATCTACCCCACCCCGCTTAAGGGCTGTTCACTGCTCCATCTCCAGTTTGTAAAACAGGTGCCTGTTGCTATACCAATATTAAATTCCTGGTTTTAATATTGTACTATAAACATGTAAGGCTGGGAAAAATGGGGAAGGGGGCTTCGTCACTCCTCTCCCCTCTAGACTTTGCAACCTCCTGTGAATCTATAATTATTTCAAAATATATGTATTGAGAGAGCAGTACCTAGTACATAATTGGTATTCAGTATTTGTCAAATGAATCAACCCCATGACTTACTGAAATTATATGATTTAAGTGATAAAACACTACTACTTGTGTGAAAAAGGGAAGGATTTTCATATTTGCTTGTGTATGCATACATTATCTCTGGAAGAAAATATAAAACTGCTAATACTTGCTGCTCAGGTAAAAAAAGTCTGGGTGACTAGAACGGGGGCAAGAAGACTTTTCAACAAACCTTTTGTACCTCTTGAGTTTTGAACCAAGTGACTATATTATCCATTCAGAATAAAATTTAAATTAGAAAATTTTCTGTTCTGGCATCTTCCTCAGAGTCAATGTCAACTTTACCTATCTACAGCTTCCAGGATTCAGGTTCTTTGCATTTTTGAAAAATCACTATTGCGGGAGTTTTCACACCTATGCACCTTTGTCCTTGTGATCCTTAAGCCCCCTCCACCTAAAAAACAAACAGCTATAAAAGACATTTTTTAAAAAAATAAGGAAATTTGAATACCACACTGCAGCTGACCCTTGAACAATGAGGATTTCAACTGCATGGGTCCACTTATACACCTTTTTTTTCCAGTTCTAAGTCCTACAGTAATACGTGATCTGAGGTTGGTTGAATCCTCAGATGCAGAACCTCGGATGCAGAGGGCCAACTCTGTTTTGACTGCTTAGAGGGTTGGCATCCCTAACCCCCCACGTTGTCCAAGGGTCAACTGTATATAGTTGGTACTATTGAATTACTGTTGCTTTTCTTAGGTTTGTTAGTGGTATTGTGATTATGTAGAAAATGTCCTTCATCTTCATCTTAGCATCGAAATGCTGAAGAGTTTAGAGGTGAGGGGCCATGCTGTCTGAAACTTTTATGTGATCCAACAACAAAAAAATGTGTACAGATATAAATGTATTGATTACAGAGACATATATGCATGTGTAAATACACGTCTAAACGTAGATACAGACATAGTTACAGAGAAAAACTCACATGGCAAAGGTTAATTGGTCAATTCATGGAAGGGTTATTATATACTGTACTGTTCTTTCAACTTTTCTGCAGGTTTAAAATTTTTCAAAATAACAAGTTGAGGGGAAAATTTTTTGACAATTTAAATTTGTACTTTATCTTTGCATAAATGGTATAACCATCCATAATAATTATCTTTTAATTAAATTTTTATTTTATATTGAGGTGTAGTTGATTTACAATGTTGTGTTAGTTTCAGGTATAGAGCAGAGTGGTTCAGTTATATATATATATATATATATATCCATTCTTTTTCAGATTCTTTTCCCATATAGGTTATTACAGAATATTGAGTAGAGTTCCCTGTGCTATACAGTAGGTCCTTGTTGGTTATCTATTTTATATATAGTAGTGTGTGTATGTTAATCCCAACGTCCTAATTTATTCTTCCCCCAGCCACCACCTTTCCCCTTTGGTAACCAAAATCTTGGTTTCGAAGTCTGTGAGTCTGTTTCTCTTTTGTAAATAAGTTCATTTGTATCATCTTCCTAAACTCCACGTGTAAGTGATATATATTTGTCTTTCTCTGTCTGACTTCACTTAGAATGATAATCTCTGGGTCCATCCATGTTGTTGCAAATGGCATTATTTCATTTCTTTTTATGGCTGAGTAATATTCCATTGTATATATGTACCACATCTTCTTTATCCACTCCTCTGTCAATGGACATTTAGGTTGCTTCCATGTCTGGCTATTGTAAATACTGCTGCAGTGAACATTGGAGTGCATGTATCTTTTTTTTTTTTCAATTTTTTGGCAGCACTGGGTCTTTGTTTTGTGCGTGGACTTTCTCTAGGTGTAGCAAACTGGGGCTACTCTTCGTTGCGGTGCACGGGCTTCTCATTGTGGTGGCTTCTCTTCTTGTGGAGCATGGGCTCCAGGTGTGTGGGCTACAGTAGTTGCAGCAAGCGGACTCAGTAGTTGTGGCTCGCAGTCTCTAGAGTGCAGGCTCAGTGGTTGTGGCGCACGGGTTTAGCTGCTCCACAGCATGTGGGATCTTCCCAGACCAGGGATCAAACCCATGTCTCTTGAATTGGCAGGCGGATTCTTAGCCACTGCACCACCAGGGAAGTCCCACATGTATCCTTTTGAATTATGGTTTTCTCCAGATACGTGCCCAAGAGTGGGAATGCTGGATAATATTGTAGTTCTATTTTTAGTTTTTTAAGGAACCCCTCCATACTGTTCTCCATAGTTGTTGTACCAATTTACATTCCCACCAATAGTGTAGGAGGGTTCCCTTTTCTCTGTACCCTCTCCAGCATTTATTGTTTGTAGATTTTTAAAAATTTATTTATTTATTC
Source organism: Leucopleurus acutus (assembly GCF_964270905.1). Taxonomy (NCBI): domain Eukaryota; kingdom Metazoa; phylum Chordata; class Mammalia; order Artiodactyla; family Delphinidae; genus Leucopleurus; species Leucopleurus acutus. Next base: position 51,368,617 of record NC_139161.1, on the reverse strand, counting down.
GGCTGCACCAGGTCTTAGTTGCAGCATGCAGGATCTTCACTGCCGCATGTGGGATCTTTTTAGTTGTGACATGTGAGATCTTTAGTTGTGGCATGTGGGATCTCTTAGTTGCGGCATGTGGGATCTAGTTCCCAAAACCCGAGCCCCCTGCATTGGGAGCATGGACTCTTAACCACTGGACCACCAGGGAAGTCCCTGTTTGTAGATTTTTTGATGATGGCCATTCTGACCGGTGTGAGGTGATGCCTCATTGTAGTTTTGATTTGCATTTCTCTAATAATTAGTGATGTTGAGCATCTTTTCATGTGCCTCTTGGCCATCTGTATGTCTTCTTTGGAAAAACGTCTATTTAGATCCTCTGCCCATTTTTTTTTTTTTTTTTTTTTTTTGGTGGTATGCGGGCCTCTCACTTTTGTGGCCTCTCCCATTGCAGAGCACAGGCTCCGGACACGCAGGCTCAGCGGCCATGGCTCACGGGCGCTGCCGCTCCGTGGCATGTGGGATCCTCCCAGACCGGGGCATGAACCCGTGTCCCCTGCATCAGCAAGCGTACTCTCAACCACTGCGCCACCAGGGAAGCCCCCTCTGCCCATTTTTTGATTGGGTTGTTTGTTTTGTTGTTTTTGTTGTTGTTGTTCTTTTTTATTTTTTCTGATATTGAGCTGCATGAGCTGTTTGAATATTGTGGAGATTAATCTTTTGTTGGTTGCTTTGTTTGCAAATATTTTCTCCCATTCTGTGGGTTGTCTTTTCATTTTGTTTATGGTTTCCTTTGCTGAGCAATAGCTTTTAAGTTTCATTAGCTCCCATTTGTTTATTTTTGTTTTTATTTTCATTACTCTATGAGGTAGATCCAAAAAGATCTTGCTGTGATTCATGTCAAAGAGTGTTCTGCCTCTGTTTTCCTCTAAGGGTTTTACAGTATCTCGTGTTACATTTAGGTCTTTAATCCATTTTGAGTTTATTTTTGTGTATGGTGTTAGAGAATGTTCTAATTTCATTCTTTTACATGTACCTGTCCAGTTTTCCCAGCACCATTTACTGAAGAGACCATCTTTTCTCCATTGTATATTCTTTCCTCCTTTGTCATAGGTTAATTGACCATAGGTGTGTGGGTTTATTTCTGGGCTCTCTATCCTGTTTCATTGATCTATATTTCTGTTTTTGTGCCAGCATCATACTGTCTTGATTACTGTAGTTTTGTAGTATAGTTCGAAGTCAGGGAGCCTGATTTCTCCAGCTCCGTTTTTCTTTCTCAGAATTGCTTTGGCTATTCAAGGTCTTTTGTGTTTCCATACAAATTTTAAAATTTTTGTTCTAGTTCTGTGGAAAATGCCATTGGTAATTTGATAGGGATTGCATTGACTCTGTAGATTGCCTTGGGTGGTATAGTCATTTTGATAATATTGATTCTTCCAATCCAGGAACATAGTATATCCTTCCATCTGTTTGTGTCATCTTTGATTTCTTTCATCAGCATCTTATAGTTTTCAGAGTACAGGTCTTTTGCCTCCTTAGGTAGGTTTATTCCTAGGGATTTTATTCTTTTGGGTGTGATAGTAAATGGGATTGTTTCCTTAATTTCTCTTTCTGATCTTTGATTGCTAGTATATAGAAATGCAACAGATTTCTGTGTATTAATTTTGTATTCTGTAACCTTACCAAATTCATTGATGAGCTCTAGTAGTTTTCTGGTAGCATCTTTAGGATTTTCTATGGATAGTATCATGTCATCTGCAAACAGTGACAGTTTTACTTCTTTTTTTCCAATTTGGATTCCTTTTATCTCTTTATTTCTCCCTGACTGCCATGGCTAGGACTTCCAAAACTATGCTGAATAGAAGTGGCAAGAGTGGACATCCTTGTCTTGTTCCTGATCTTAGAGGAAATGCTTTCAGCTTTTCACCATTGAGTATGATGTTAGCTGTGAGTTTGTCATATATGGCCTTTATTATGTTGAGGTAGGTTCCCTCTATGTCCACTTTCTGGAGAGTTTTTTTTTTTTTTTATCATAAATGGGTGCTGAATTTTGTCAAAAGCTCTTTCTGTATCTACTGAGATGATCGTATGGTTTTTATTCTTCAATTTGTTAATGTGGTGTATCACACTGATTGATTTGTGAATACTGAAAAATCATTGCATCCCTGGGATAAATGCCACTTGATTGTGGTGTATGATCCTTTTAATGTATTGTTGGATTCAGTTTGCCAGTATTTTGTTGAGAATTTTTGCGTCTATGTTCATCAGTGTTATTGGCCTGTACTTTTCTTTTTTTGTGGTATCTTTGGTTTTGGTATCAGGGTGATGGTGGCCTCAGAAAATGAGTTTGGGAGTGTTCATCAGCAATTTTTTGGAATAGTTGCAGAAGGATAGGTGTTAACTCGTCTCTAAATGTTTGATGGAATTCGCCTGTGAAGTCATCTGGTCCTGGACTTTTGCTTGTTGGAAGTTTTTAAATCACAGTTTCAATTTCAGTACATGTGATTGGTCTGTTCATATCTTCTATTTCTTCTTGGTTCAGTCTTGGAAGATTGTACCTTTCTAAGAATTTGTCCATTTCTTCTAGGTTGTCCATTTTACTGGCATATAGTTGCTTGTAGTAGTCTCTTGTGATCCTTTGTATTTCTGTGGTGTCAGTTGTAATTTCTTTTTCATTTCTAATTTTACCGATTTGAGCCCTTTCCCTTTTTTTCTTGATGAGGCTGGGTGAAGGTTTATCAATTTTGTGTATCTTTTCAAAGAACATGTTTTAGTTCCATTGATCTTTTCTATTGTTTTCTTCATCTCTATTTCATTTATTTCTTCTCTGATCTTTATGATTTCTTTCCTTCTACTAACTTTGGGTTTTGTTCTTCTTCCTCTAGTTGCTTTAGGGGTAAGGTTAGGTTGTTTATTTGAGATTTTTCTTGTTTCCTGAGGTAAGATTGTATTGCTATAAACTTCCTTCTTAGAACTGCTTTTGCTATGTTCCAAAGGTTTTGGATCGTTGTGTTTTCGTTTTCATTTGTCTTTAGGTATTTAATTTCCTCTTTGACTTCTGTGGTGATCCACTGGTTGTTTGGTAACATATTGTTCAGCCTCCAAGTGTTTGTGGTTTTTTTGCAGTTTTTTTCTTATAGTTGATTTCTAATCTCATAGCTTTGTGGTCGAAAAGATGCCTGATACAATTTCAATTTTCTTTTATAAGTTTATTTTTGGCTGCGTTGGGTCTTTGTTGCTGCATGCAGGCTTTCTCTAGTTGCGGCAAGCGGGGGCTACTCTTCGTTGTTGTGCACAGGCTTCTCACTGCGGTGGCTTCTCTTGTTGCGGAGCACAGGCTCTAGGCATGCGGGCTTCAGTAGTTGTGGCACGCGGGCTCAGTAGTTGTGGCTTGTGGGCTCCAGAGTGCAGGCTCAGTAGTTGTGGTGCACGGGCTTAGTTGCTCCGTGGCATGTGGGATCTTCCCCGACTAGGGCTCAAACCCGTGTCCCCTGCATTGGCAGGCGGATTCTTAACCACTACACCACCAGGGAAGTCCTATTTCAATTTTCTTAAATGTACTGCAGTTTGCCCTGTGGCCAGCATGTGATCAATCCCAGAGAATGTTCCATGTGCAGTTGAGAAGAATACGTATTCTGCTGCTTTCAGATGGAATGTTCTATAAATATCAATTAAGTCCATCTGGTCTAATGTGTCATTTAAGACCTGTGTTTCCTTATTGATTTTCTGTCTGGATGGTCTGTCCATTGATGTAAGTGGGGTGTTAAAGTCCCCCACTATTACTGTTACTGTCAATTTCTCCTTTTATGGATGTTAGCATTTGCCTTATATATTGAGGTGCTGCTATATTGGGTGCATGTATATTTATGATTGTTATATCTTCTTCTTGGATTGATCCCTTGATCATTATGTAGTGTTCTTCTTTGTCTCTTGTAACAGTCTTTATTTTAAAGTCTATTTTGTCTGATATGAGTATTGCTGCTCAAGCTTTTGACTTCCATTTGCATGAAATATCTTTTTCCATCCCCTCACTTTCAGTCTGTATGTGTCCCTAGATCTGAAGTGGGCCTCTTGTAGACAGCATATACGGGTCTTGTTTTTCTTAATCCATTCAGCCAGTCTATGTCCTTTGGTTGGAGCATTTAATCCATTTACATTTGAGGTAATTATCGATATGTATGTTCTTATTGCCATTTTGTTAATTGTTAGGATTTGGTTTCTAAGTCTTTTTTCTTCCCTTCCTCTTCCATTCTCTTCTCTTGGTATTCGATGACTATCTTTAGAGTTGTGTTTGGATTGCTTTTTCTTTTTTGTGTGTGTTATCTATTGTAGATTTTTTATTTGCAGTTACCATGAGGTTTTGATACAGAAGTCTGTATATATACAGGATTGTTTGAAGTTACCGGTCTCTTAATTTCAAATGCATATCCAGTATCCTGCATTTGTGCTCTCCTCTTTTCAAAATTGCTGTTTTTGATATCATATTTGTGTGTGGATGATTTCCTACCTTTACTATACTCTTGACTTTATGATTTGTAATTTTGTTTCTGATTATGACTTTTCCTTCTCCACCTAGAGAAGTTCCTTTAGCATTTGTTGTAAAGCTGGTTTGGTGGTGCTGAATTCTCTTAGTGTTTGCTTGTCTGTAAAGCTTTTGATTTCTCTGTTGAAACTGAATGAGAGCCTTGCTGGGTCAAGTATTCCTGGTTGTAGGTTTTTCCCTTTCATCGCTAAATATATTGTGCTGTTTCCTTATGGCCTGCAGGGTTTGTGCTGAAAAGTCAGCTGATAACCATATGGGGATTCCCTTGTATGTTATTTGCTGCTTTTTCTTTATTGCTTTTAATATTTTCTCTGTCTTTAGTTTTCGTCAGTTTGATTAATATGCGTCTTGGCATGTTCCTCCTTAGGTTTATTCTGTATGGAACTCTCTGCGCTTCCTGGACGTGAGTGTTTCCTTTCCCATGTTAGGGAAGTTTTCAGCTATCTCTTCAAATATTTTCTCAGGCCCTTTCTCTCTTCTCCTTCTGGGACCCCTATAATGTAAATGTTGGTGCATTTAATGTTGTCCCAGAGGCCTCTTAGACTGTCCTCGTTTCTTTTCATTCTTTTTTCTTTATTCTGTTCTGCAGCAGTGATTTCCACCAATGTCTTCCAACTCACATATTTGTTCTGCCTCATTTATTCTGCTATTGATTCCCTCTAGTGTATTTTTCATTTCAGTTATTGTATTGTTCATCTGTTCTTTAAATCTTCTAGCTCCTTGTTCTTTAAATCTTCTAGCTCCTTGTTAAACATTTCTTGTATCTTCTTGGTCTGTGCTTCCATTCTTTTTCTGAGTTCTTGCATCATCTTTACTCTCATTCTCTGAATTCTTTTTCAGGCAGATTGCCTATCTCCACTTCACTTAGGTGTTCTTCTGGGGTTTTATTTTGTTCCTTCATCTGGAACATATTTCTCTGCTGTCTCATTTTGTCTTTCTGTGTCTGTGATCTCTGTTTCAGGCTGCAGACTTGAAGTTCCTTATCCTTCTGGTGTCTGCCCCTGATGGGTGAGGTTGGTCCAGGGGCTTGTGTAGGATTCCTGGTGGGAGGGACTGGTGCCTGCCCACTAGTGGGTGGAGCTGGATCTTGGCCCTCTGGTGGACAGGGCCATTTCAAGGGGTGTGTTTAGAGGCAGCTGTGTGCTCAGGACGTCTTTAGGCAGCCTGTCTGCTGATGGCTGGGGCTGGCTTCCGACACTGTTGGTTGTTTGGCCTGGGAGCCTGCAGGCTGTTGAGTGGGGCCAGGTCTCCATGCCAAAATGGCAACCTCTGGGAGAGCTCACATCAATGAATATTCCCTGGGGCCTCTGCCACCAGTGTCCTTGCCCACACAGTGAGCCACAGCCAACCCCCACCTCCCCAGGAGACCCTCCAAGACCCGCAGGTAGGTCTGGCCCAGGCTCCTAAGGAGGTCACTGCCTTGCCCTGGGTACCAGTGCATGCGAAACCCTGTGTGTGCCCTCCAAGAATGGAGTCTGTTTCTCCCAGTCCTGTGTAGCTCCTGCACTCAAGGCCCACTGGCCTTCGAAGCCAAATGCTCTAGTGGCTCCTCCTCCTGAGGCCAGACCCCCAGGCTGGGGAGCTTGACATGGGGCTCAGAACCCTCACTCCTGTAAGAGAATCTCTTCAATATAATTATTTTCCAGCTTGTAGGTTGCCCACCTGGTGGGTATGGGATTTGGTATCACGAAAGCACCCCTCCCACCGCCTTGTTGTGGCTTCTTCTTTGTCTTTGGATGTAGATTATCTTTTTTGGTAGGTTCCAGTCTTTTTTGTTGATGATTATTCAGCTGTTAGTGGTGATTTTGGTGTTTTCCTGTGAGGGGGTGAACTCAAGTTCCTACTCCGCCATCTTGTCTCCTCCTTCCAAGGGGGCGGAAAATTTTTTTAAACGCCTACTAATCTTCCAAAAATTGGCACAAATGTCACTTCTCAAAGAGGCCCTTCAGGATACAGGCAGTTGGGAAGTCACCACCCTTTCTGCATTTCCAAGGCACTTTACTCATGTTCACAGACTGAAAAAACCATGAGGCATCTACCTCAAGCCCATAAACCTCAATACCCTCTCACACACACAACTCTGGGTGATGCTCACATGTGCATCCCAACAAGTCCTAGAATATATATAGTCTATAAATGCTTAAAGGGATCAGACACTGGCTGGGAAATGTCCAAATCTCAAGAGTGAGTAGGAAGGCTAGAGGTGAGCTTGTCAAATTCCTGCCAGGGAGGTGCTGGGCGGGGATGTTGCCACTGGAAGGACCAGTCCCAGAATAGAGCTCATCCCCCATATCCACGATGGATGCCCCTATAATTTAAGACACCCAAGTTCCCAGTTCAGAGAAGTCAATGATTAAACGCCTCTGTACTTTATCGTAATTTTCTAAAGTTCCATCACAGTCACTTGGCCTGCTCTTTGAGACCAAGGGGCTGTGTGTATACACAGGTTCACTCACTAGGACACTTAATCCCATAAATTTCCCACATACTCCCACACCTGGATTCCTCACAGAAGCAGGGCTACTTCCTTCTTCTCCTTCTCCTTCTCCAGGCAACCCAGCACACACTTAGCATCAGCAAGAGCACCAGGCAAAAATTCAACACTTTTGACACTGACTTGCTGAGCAACAGGACAGGCTGTTACCCCTGTAAGTCAATGGCTCCTCTTCTGGACGGTGGAGCTAACAGGACAGCCATGGACATGTTTGGGAAACACTATGGGTACAGGACAAGCCCAGCTGGGGACACTGTGGTGGCAAAAGGCAGAAGCAGCAGTCGCTATCCAAGGACATAACTTTATTGGAAATGAAGAGTGAGAGGTGTGGGAGAGGGCTAGGAATCAGGCTCTGTGGCAGGTGGTGGCTTCTCATCATCAGGGGGGCAGTCAATGAAGTCAGCCAGCATGGCAGCTGTGTCATCCTGCTCCTTTGAAGGACAAAGACATCAAATCCAAAACAGTCACACACACACACACACTCACTGAAGAGTGGGTCAGGCTGTGCAAGCAGCCAGCACGTCTCCCCGCCCGGCCCGCTCACCTTTTCCTGGAGAGCTGCTGCCTCTGCCTCTGTCTCCATCTCTTCTGCTGCAGATGCCTCTGGTGGGGTTGGTACCTTGTCACCCCCACCCTCAGCCCCCTCTTCCAGCAGGGTTGGGGGCACAGAGGGCTCCTCTTCAACAAGCTCCTGAGGAGGTGGCACTGCAGGGGGGCTCCCCCCTTCCCTCTCCACCTCCCCCTGGGAGGGGAGCACCTCAGGGGCCAGTGTGGGGGCCGTCTCAGCCCCAGGCCCCTCCTCAGCCCCCGGCTCCTCCACTTCCAGCAGCAGCCCGGGTTCCGGTTCTGGCTGCGGCTGCACCTTGGGGGACGCGGCGGGGGGCAGAGCTGGAGGCAGGCTTGGGGGTGCAGGCCCTCCTTCTTCCACCTCCCCGCCCGCCGGGCCGAACTCCACCTCTTCCACCTCTTCCTCCTCGTCCTCGTCCTCTTCTTCCTCCTCTAACTCACCTTCCTCTTCCTCAAACTCCTCCTCAAACTCTTCTTCCTCTTCCTCCTCCTCCTCAAAATACTCCTCCTCTTCCTCCTCCTCCTCCTCCTCCTCAAAATCCTCCTCATCCTCGTCTTCCTCGTCGTCGTCCTCCTCCTCCTCACTGCTGTTGATGTTAATAACTGTCAAATCTTCTTCTAGGGCTGGGGGTCCTCTGCCACTGGGAGTCCCTTCAGGGACCAGCTGGGGTGGTGGGAGTGCCACAGGGCCAGGAACAGGAGGGGGAGGCGGCGGAGGGAGAGGCCCCGGGGCCGCAGGCAGCTCTTCTGGCTCCTCCTTGGCTGGCACAGGAGGGGAGGCTGTTGGGGGTCCGACCGGGGCTGCAGGCGGGGGTGTGGTACCCGAGGGGGGTAGGGGTGGCAGCCCCTCAGGCACGATCACCACACTGTCATCAGAGTCGCTTTCCAAGGAAATCTCCACATCGGACGCCTCCTCCTTATCATAGTGGACAAAGGCTGGTCTGGGCACCCTTCCCCCGAAAGTCTCATCTGGGGGTATAGTAGGTGGAGGAGTGCCACTAGGGGCAAGGACAGCATCCTCATTTGAGCCTGCCCGGTGGTTCTCAGGGCCAGGAAGGAGCCGGGGGGATACAGACACCAGGCCTGGGACGGAGAGGCCTAAGTGGTTGGCTGTGGCTGGAGGTCCAGGACGTGCCGGGGGCATGGGGCCCACTGAGGGCATGGGGCCCGCTGGGGGCACAGGGCCTGGGGAAGGCATGGGGCCTGCTGAGGGCATGGGGCCCACCGAGGGCATGGGACCCACAGAGGGCATGGGGCCTGGGGGATGAAAAGCTGGAGCCCTGAATGGAGATGGAGCCTCAGGAGGGGGAACTGGGGCAGGGGTGGGGCAGGCAGGGCCCATGGTCTGCAGGGGAGGAACCCGGGGATGGGTCAGAGCTGCACAGGTCACCAGTGCTTCTGAGCAGAAAGCAGAGACCTGAGGAGGGAAAAAAAGGGTGAGCGCGAGCATCAGGGATATGGGCCTTCACGAAACCAGGGAGGGAATGCCAACAAGCATCAGAAACGAGAATCCAGGAACCCACGAGGTGGATTTGGCCACACTCTGCAGTTACCTCAAGGCTGTCTTCTCTCTGGCCCAGGGAGAAGGCCTGCAGGGCACAGGCGAGAGGAGGCGGGCAGCGAGGAGAAGGCGCCAGCAGCAGAGCCAGCAGCAGGCGGTAGAGTTCCCGGCGGCAGCGCGAGCTGGTATACGGGGAGCTGCCTAGGACCTCGCCCTGCTGGACGCCCATGACCAGTGGGAGGACCAGATCATGCAGTCTCTGAAAAGGACAGAGAGCACACCTTGAGACGACACCACGACGAGCCAACCCTTCTCCGGGGCCTACTTCCTGGTGTGAATGAGCCCCCGACAGGTACAGAGCTGTGGCTCCTCCCCACCTCCGTGGGGACCAGGCTCCACTCACCCTGTGAGTCTCCTCCTTGATGAGAGGCCCGCACATGAGGACGGTCCGGCTGAGGCCTGGGGAAGGAGACCAGTATGTCAGAGGTGGGCGGCTAACACGATGACGAGCCAGGGCTTCTGAAGCACATGGCCCCAGCTGAGCACCCCATTCTGCCACGGCCCACCTCAGGCAAGTCACGTAACTCCTTTAAGTTTATTTTCTCAACTATAAGATGGGGATCCTAAACGTATCCCTACTACCTAAGCTGTTGACAACATTATGTAAATGAGACAGATGATGGAGGTACAACATTATAAATGTGCGTTTACGTATTTGGGGAGAGCTGGCACTTCCCTTCACACGGGGGGTGGGGGGCTGGAGGGCAGTGGGGGGCTGGAGGGCAGTGAAATACACGGGACCCAAAAGAAAGTCACTTCTGCGTCCAGATTAGCAACTCAGAAGCAGGAAGCCCCACTGAGCAGCCCGCCTGGGGAGTGTGAGCTCCACAGCCCAGGGATTTCGTCCTCTTCCTGGCCCCGCCCTCTTGTACTAGAACAGCACTTGGCACGTACAGGGGATGCACGAACAAAGATAGCTGAGACCCTGGAGGGGCGGTGTCAATACCAGCACTCCACCTAACAACAGGACCCAAGATTCCACCTGCAGCCCTGGGGGTGGCATAGCTTCGCCACAGGCTCTTAGCTGGGTCTGCATTTTTTCTACACCCTCCACCTCAACGACTGGTTTGGGGCTATCACCCCAGGCCATCCCAGTGCGCCGAGGTGCAGGGCACAGGCCTCACCCACCTCTCAGCGCAGCTGCACACACGTCACTGTTGGCATTGCTGTCCCCTTTCCGGTGGCTGGGCGGGGCCAGAGCCTCCCCCATATCCAGCTTTAGCTTCTTGGGGGCGCTGGGCTTCCCGGTCTGCAAACCCCCATCAGGGCTCCCCCGGGGACTGCGCAGCTGGCAGGGGAGGGGAACATAAATCACACACACCGGCCAACAGGAAGGCAGGACAGTCAGAAGGCAGTGTCTGGTGGTGAGGCTGGTGAGGACAAGGGGTGCAGGATGGGGTCCCGGGACAGGGGCAGAGGCCTCACTCACTTTGAGGGCATCAGCCGGCGGGGAGATGTCACTGAGCAGGTGGGTGAGCAGGGCCTCACCCGAGGCTCCCCCCTGAAGCACTCCTGCCGAGGCCCCACACACCTGCACCCACAGCTCCAGGACAGTGTACACCTTGGTCCGCATAGTGCTGTGGGAGGAGCAGAGGGCAGCTTGTGAAAGGGAGTCGATGTCCCAGCCACCGGCACCCCCGGTCCACCGGCACCCCCTCACCCACCCTCTCCTCTTTATTCTATTCCTAGATGGTCACCTGTAAGGCCTCTCCTGGCCTGGAGAGAGGCTGTCCCTCCCAATGCTCCAGGCATTGAGAACCTGGGGAAGCAGGCGGCTGATCAGGGCCCCAAAGCGCAAGAGCCGGCCTCTACACCTGGGGGCGAAGACAGAACAGTGACCCCTGCTCCTAGCACATCCCAGCCCCTGCACCGCATCCTCCCGACCCCACTCACGCGAGGATGAGTGCAGAGAGCAGGTCCAAGGCTTCCAGGTGGAGGGAGGGCAGCAGCAGCAACCGCAGGGGACCGTCCCCAAGCAAACTCTGCAGAAAAAATTAGCAGAGTAAGGAGTGGGGGAAGAAAGTGAGGCAAAGAAAGAGAAATGGAGGCAGGATACATGCACGTGACTGAATACACGTGTGCACGCAGGTAAGGAACCCACACCCGACCCCAACTCCCCCAACAAGATCTAACTGCCATCCTCCTCAGCAGACCCTGCAAGGAGGATGAGGGAGGGACGGCCGAACCTCGCGGCAGTGATGCAGCTGGCCCCCAGCTCACCCTCCCCTGAGGAAGCATCTGCTACAAGTGCTCCCGCAACACGGGAGCGAATCGGCACTGATGTGCGTGTGCCGGGAGCACGGGAATAACGGCATCTGGAGAGGTAAGGAGCTGGCCAGGGCAACCTCAGGCGACATCACTTCGGGAGCCACAGCCCACACTGCTTGCCCGGCTGCCCTGCATCCTGGGCAAGCGCTGTGAACAGGGCACAAACTCCACTTACGATGTTCTTGGCACTGACGCTGAGGGTCCGGCAGATAAGATCCAGGATTTCCTGCACGGGGACGGACACGGGAGCCCCGAACTCGGAGCTAACGAGAATCAGAGCAGGGAGATCCTCAGCGCGGGGGCCCAGGGCGACTCCACACCCACCCTCAACCTCCCTCCTCATGATGAAGACGACACCCATCTTGGCCCCTCCTGCTCCAGGCCCTCGCTCCCTCCGACACTCACACACCTGAGCATGAGCCCCAGGCAGCGGGCCAGCCCGGAAAACCTCTGCCAAAGCCGGAGAAGGACATGGGCATCACCATCTTCTGAGGGGGAGAGCAGCGTCTCCACCCCAGGGCCTTCGTACTGCATAGGAGCTGGACAGAAACACAACCACCTTCACACGCCAGGTCTGTCTTCCATCCCCTCCTCCTCCATTCTGGTGGAGGACCCACCCATATTCTACTCCCTTTTGCCTAGAACTCAAAGGCCCCGCCTCTCCAGACCAGCCCCCTGCTCCCCTCACCACCATGCCACCGACCACAGCAGCCACAGTCCCTACCCGTGTCCGCCCCCGCATACAGGGCCCCAAGCAGGCTGTGCAGAGAGGTCAGCAGGCTGTGCAGCTCCTGCTCCCAGCTGTCCGTGTGCTTCAGGCCCTGGGAGAAGCCAGCCCCTAGAGAGGGCAGCCGGGAGTAACACTCACAGGCCAACTGCAGAAGACAGGTTGGAACCCTGGTCAGATGGGAATCCAGCCCAGCCACGGAATCCCAACCCCACCAATGCCCAGGAAGACGGAGATCAAAGAGAGCTCTGAGGGAAAACGGAAGGGACTACGGGGCAGAAAGACACAGATGGAGACACGGAGGCAGAAGTCACGACTTGTGTTTACTGCGTATGTTCACAGGGAGGGGAGTGAGACCGTGGTCGAAAAGCAGTAACAGACAGAAAAATAGAGAAAAGAAGCTCCAGCTCAGACCCCAGGCTCTCCATCTCCCTCCTTTCCCTTTACCTGCTGGAGCTGAGGGCTCAAGGCATCCACCCGAGACAGGAAAAATGAGGCCAGCTTGCCCTGGATTAGAGGGAAAGAAAGGGAGAGGCTGGTGAGTCAGCTCCAAGGGCCAGAGACATAGACCCCGCCCATTCCCAGCAGCAGAATCGAGGCCCAGGATCTAAGGCCTTTTTCTTTCCTGCAGACAAGGAAGCACCACACTCTAAGGGGCATCATGCCTGGGTGCAGACATGCTCTCATGGTAGAAAGACACCCTGAATGTCACCTCTTGTCCTTAGCCTCCCTGTTTGAGGCCTGTGTCCCACAGATGACTGGGCCCCCTCCTGCCAATCTTTGCAAAATGACAGTCATCTCCCTCAAGCCAAAGACACAGCACTGAAAAGCAGCTACCTCCACGCCCCAACTCCCTGCCAGCTCAGACAAGAAGCAAGGGTCCAAGCTGGGAGGTGCGGCACTAAACAGAGGTGCGAGGGCAGGACAAGGTGGAGAGAGAAGGAAAGGCTGCCCAGCAGGACTGAGGTAGCACATCTCAGAGCAGCGACCTGTCAGTTAGCCAACAACAGTACTCCGCCTGCTATGTGAAGGCGCCGGCACAGGAGTGTTTAACTGGGGCCCCATTTAGCTGGAGGTAGAATCAAAGGGGCCTGTGAACATGGAAGGGAAATTTTTTAAATCATTTTCACTAACCTGTAAATGAAGTATAATTTTTTTTCCTACTGTATATGTAGACAAAAAGCCACAGTAGTATCAGCAGTACCTCTGACTGTCACCATCAGAAATCACTTATTTTCATTTCACGTTACATATAGTTGTAAAGTTATCTTGAATTATCATTCACGTGCATCACTAATTTGAAACTTAGTTACCAGACCTGCTGCTAGATCCTGTTATTTGACACGTTAGTAAAGCAGCACATCCCACTCTATCACAATTTTTTAAAGTATACATTTCAACAGAATCAGTGTCCCTTGCAACTCCATGTATTTTATAGATTTAAAAACATTCGAAGAGGTCTATGGCACAAAAAGGGTGAGAACACTGAAGTATAACAGGATTTCCACCTTCAGTGGGTGTAAGAGTCGGGAAGACAAATGCATGGAAAACAAAGAGGGAGGGTCAGGAGGGACTGATGCTGAGAGGCAGGACTGAGCTGGGTTGGGGAGAAAAGGGAGGACCCGGATAAGGAGACAGAGGGAGGGACACCATGAGGAGAGCTCCAGGCTCACAAGAGGCCCACGGAGAAGCAGGCCGGCCTTAAATTAAATCCCAGGCTAGCGTGTATGGACTTCATCAGGGGATGGCGGCATCACATGCACAAAGGTAAACTTCCAGAAGACAAGGAAGACAAATCAACAGAGGCACCAGGTACGCAGCAGGGGACTTATGGGAGGAAGCAGGCACGGAGGTCTAGCAGTGTATGGTTCAGAAAGCAGCCCTCCAAGGGCTCCCTGCCATCGCCCTGTGGCAGGAACCACATCTGGTTTCCCACGTTCCACTGCAGGATTCTCACCATGAGACAAGCACTGTTACAGCTGATCCCAGGGTATGAGAAGGCCTAGAACCGTATCCCTCGGGACTTGGAAAGCATTTTCAGGTCCGGTGTGGTAGGGTTCTGCACACTTCAAACCAAAAGCAGCAACCGCCCACAGGTCTCCTGACACCGGCTTCTCCAAGGATGACAGAGAGTCGCCAAAGCCTTATCTACAGGGGCACTCAGCCCTTCTGGCCAACTTACTGCTCACGCTTTCCCTGAGACTGAGTCAAAAAGCTGGGCTGAGGCCACCAAAAGTCTGCTTATGTGACTGCAGTCAAGCAAAGTACAGGGACATGGCTCTGACCACAGGTCTACCCCAAGTGACCTGCAAAGCCAACCAAAGTAACGGCTCACTTGGAACATTTCACTGGAAACGCAAGCACGCGTGCACACACAGTACGTCCTGGGTGTCTCTTAAGCGTGGGGTGAGTCTTCCCACTCATTCCAGGGAACAAATAATCTGTCGAGGAGGAAAGGTAACGCCTCTACAGGACTGACTTCATGGACTCAGAATGCCTGAGAGATCTCATTTGGGAGGGGTCATCCTGAGCTTGGAGACTGCAATTGCCCTGGGAGCTTCCGGGGGATGGAATAGAGAACAGATAGACAGTCCAATTATCAGTTCCTAAGTACTGGTCTGCAAGACATTTCAAGTACAAACTGCCCCCGGGGCCTCCACACAAGACAGAGTCTTATCTGCCATGTAGGCAACAGACAAAGCCAGACTCCTCAACAGAGGGAAGTTCTCCAGATGACACTGTATTCTTAGAGAAATAAGGGCATATGCACCCCGCAACAACATATGAAAGTTTTGTTGTTTGGTTTGGAGAGGGTACTTAAAATGCAGGCCATAACTTCAAAAACTACACGTCTGACAAAAGGCTGTGAGTTAAAGATGAATTCTCCTGACCACCACTCACAACGAAAATTAAGGGGCCCTAGCAGAGGACTCATGGACAGGCTAGTCTGACTACTCAAATCTTGACCCCATAGATAACACTCAATTCTCCCTGCACTTTCCTGGGAGGATGCAGGTAGGTATAGATAACCCCAAGCCAAGCTGAATCAAAGCAGGCGTATGCAGTAAAACCTCACGTACTTTGACCAATGAGGGGTCAGAGACAATGATCTAGCCTGTGCAATTTGAGAAGTTAATTTACAGAGCATTCTAGAAGAAAGTTTAGTTTAGTAAACTAAACTTAGTAAACTTTAGTTAAAAAAAAAAAAAACTTTAATAAAATCCCCAAGTTACTCCAAATGCCTTCTTGACAAAGTCCTGCCCTGCTACCCAAAGATTCTACTACCTGCCCTTAGTGGCAGTCATATGAAAGCAAAGCATCAGCAAGGACGGGACCCACGTTCACTGAGAAATATCACCTGCTCCAGGGCTTTTCAAATACTGCAAGTAACCAGTTACCAAAGTCTCCATAAGTACCACTCCCAGACCACAGCGCACGTGCCCCCAGAGCTCCGCGTCAGGCTCACGATCCTTCCCAAGCCACTAACAACTGATCAGAGCCGGCATCAGTGTGGAAGCCTATCTGTCAATCCTGTCCACGTTCTTAAAAGTGCCTGGGGAGTTTGGTTTGGTGGAAAAAACATGGGCATGAAGGACAAATAGTTCTCACTCTCACCCTGGTTCTACAACTACCAGATACACAGGCTTGTGTTAGTCAAACCCTTCTGGACCCGTTTCCTCCTGTTTAATTCGGTGACACCAGCTCCACAGAATTACTGCAAACTGAGAAGACACACAGCGGAGTGCCTGGCACATAGTGAGTAGCAGTTCTACTAAGTACCAGTTCCCTTTCCCTTTGACTTTCTTAACTTGGTCATAGAACCATGTGAGCTTACTTTCAAGATAACTTGTATGGCAAACTCCCCCTTAATTGGTAATACTGAGTATAGTATTACCAATTACTGTGATTAACCACATGAGTTATACAAAAAAAAATATTAATTTGCCGCTAATTCCAGTTCTCCATAGGTTTGTGCTTCCATCTGAGAAAGGGGGTGCCCAACGGTTTGTCAAGCAATGATGAGTGTATCAAAACAAGAGAGAACATCTAATCGACAGGAGAACACCTGTTTGTTCTTAGGTACTTCTTGGCATTGAATTATTCTGCAAACAATCAATGTACCAATTCCAAAGGCCCTTTAACTGTTACTGCTTTGGCAGAATTTGATAACCATTCATATTTGTTATTTTATCTCCTTGAAAATAAAACGAATTCTTCCACTGACCTCCTTCCTCCCTCACCTGATCCACGTCCACCCTGCCTGTTTGCCCTAATAAGGCTCTGCTGTGCAGCCACCTTTGTACAGCCATGACAGTTCGGGGGACAGGGTGAGAGATTAGTCAGGAAAATAAGGAGAGAGAAGCGCTGGGGAAGCTGATATAGGGAAGTAATAAGTCAGCAAGGCTTCCCAGAGGAAATCATAAGAGCTTTAGGAACAAAGTAAAACAAGATGGTAGAAAAATGGGCAGGGCATTCTAGAGGTGCGGAGAAAGCAGGGCAGAGAGAGGAAAGAGTCCAGGGGTAAGAGCCTGAGCTTTGGCATCAGTTCTTAGGCAAGTTACTTAATTTCGATTTCTTTATCTGTGAGGATTAAATGAGAATGCATTTAAAGCTACGAGGTGGCACAATTAGACCTGTGGAGACAGGAGCTTAGAAATCTCAGCACCGGAATCTGAGGTAAGACGGCTATCAAGGTGTATGTTTGTGGGAAGAGGAGTTCCCATGAACACTTACTTTGAGAGACCCACACGCCCGAGGAAAATAGGTCATACAAGCCTTCATTCCTTCCAGTGCTGAGAGCTCACTCTGTGGGGAAACAGAAAGTAAGGAAGAGGCTGAGGGCCCAACGCCCCAGACCCTATCTCCACCCCACCACGCGCCCCTCAGGGTCCCTTCTTCTTATACTTTTTCTTGGCCCGGACCCCTTCTCACTTCTTCAGTCCTATTCCCCAATCACTTCCCATCACATTCTTTAACCCAATGGGTATCAGTGAGGGCAAGCAATGCAATGGGCCCAGGGGAGGGGACCCGGGCAGGCATCTCACCTCCGGTCTGAGGCCCAGCAGGGAGGTGAGAAGGCCAGGAAGGTGGTTCATGGAGATGTCCCGGAAGAGTGTGGGGAGCTGGGCTGCGTAGCGGAGCAGGTCCCCCAGCACAGCCACGGCCAGCTCCATCGTGGGGGGCGGGTCCTGGGACTAAAGAGCAACAACACCCCATGCTCCCAACCTCACCTTCACGGTCACCGAAAGGAGGAATGAGAGGTATGAAAACATGGGGCTTTCGACAAACACCACAGTTAACGTCAACATTACCATCAAATCTACTAGGGACAGGGGCTTCCCTGGTGGCGCAGTGGTTAAGAATCCGCCTGCCAATGCAGGGGACGTGGGTTCAAGCCCTGGTCCGGGAAGATCCCACATGCCACGGAGCAACTAAGCCTGTGCGCCACAACTACTAGGCCTGCACTCTAGAGCCCGCGCACCACAACTACTGAAGCCCATGCGCCTAGAGCCCATGCTCCGCAGCAAGAGAAGCCACTGCAGTGAGAAGCCCGCGCACTGCGACGAAGAGCAGCCCCTGCTCGCCGCAACTAGAGAAAGCCAGTGCACAGCAACAAAGATCCAATGCAGCCAAAGATAAATAGATTAAAAAAATCCACTAGGGACAGAGCGTATTAGAGATATGGAGCATCCGAAGTAACACATTCATCTACAGACAGGACGTGTGTTCACACTTTAGTACTATGCGCGTCTGGGGGTCCGAGGAATTTGGGGAAAAAAAGGTAACAAAGCCATACTTTAAAGATCTGCCTGACTAGAGCATCTCAAGAGTTTCTTGCTGCTCCCATACTACATTTCCCTGCTAGGAATGGAGAGGAGCACTTCTCAGACCACAAGAAAAGTCTCAGCCAAAACAAAACCGCCCCATCTCGCCAAGCTTGCTTCTGGCTGTCTCAGACCTACCGTGGAATTCACGGAGGAAAAACGGCTTAAATTTATAAAGACGGACTTCTCTAGAAAATTAACATGTATCTAAGGGAAAAGCCTTCAGCACATTACCCCTTGCTAGACCAGACGCCACGTGTCAATGAAACAAACAAGAATGCTTGTTAGGAAGTCCGACTCAGTGGGCCTACCAACCACAAGCAGGCCTCAACACTGTCCAGCAATCCTCCTGCACCTCTCGCCCGTTAACTCCCTCTGCTACTCAGCCCCTCTCCCACCACTGTCACTTCCGTATAACCTAACCTGCAACTTCAGAGAAAGCTGAAGCCCAAAGATGGGCACTCCCTCAGCTTCCCACCACCAAACTGAAAACTCCATCTCCATCCTCATCCCCGCTCTCCTTCCTCCTGTCCCACTAGAGGAGATGCTCCTCCCATCTGAGGACAATCCCTCCTCGGTGCTTTAGATAGTCCCCCCTCCCTTCTTCTCAGAACCTACCCCTGTTAACTGGCCCCCTCTCTCCAATCCCTTTCAAAAGGATTCTTCCTACTGACATTTGTGCATGCTCCAGTCTCTCCCATCCTAGAAGTCCTTCTCCTGAGCCCATACTCCACTTGCCCAATCTCAGCTGTTGCCCAGTTTCTCCCTCTTACCAGCAGAGCCAGACGTCTTGACAGGACTGCCTGCCTTCTCCACTTCCACTCCTTCTGCCACTCACTGCTCATCCCAGGGCAACCTGGCTTCCGTGTCCACTGCTCCACCAAAAACACTTTCACAGTCTCATTACCCTTGAGTTGCTAAATCTGATAAAAAATTTTCAGTTCTTGTCTTATTCCAGCTCAGAAGGGCATAAAGAGAAATGACTCCTCCGTCTTCCCTGAAGTATTTGGATTCCATTCAACCCACCATCCTGGTTATCTCCTTTCTGCTGCTCTGTCTTGTCTGCTTTTTTTTTTTTTTTTTGCGGTTCACGGGCCTCTCACTGTTGTGGCCTCTCCCGTTGCGGAGCATAGGCTCTGGACACGCAGGCTCAGCGGCCATGGCTCACGGGCCCAGCCACTCCGCGGCATGTGGGATCTTCCCGGACCGGGGCACGAGCCCATGTCCCCTGCATCGGCAGGCGGACTCTCAACCACTGCGCCACCAGGGAAGCCCTGTCTTGTCTGCTTTGTAAGCTCATCCTCCTCTACGTGACCACTGACTGTGGAGCGCCTCAAGATCCAGTCTGTATAAGTATTCAACTTGATCATCTGAGCCTCATCCTCAGCTGCAGCTGCCATCTAAATGCTGAGGACTCTTCCTCTTTGTAAAACATATTGACTGAAGCCCCCACCACTGAACCCTCAGGGTTACCCTCTGAGATATCTGGTCACTTCCACGCACACTAGGTCAAGGGTATGCTTCCTGGGGGCCTCTACTGAATGCCCAAGACCATACTCATGTTATTTTCACCACTCCCCTTGGAACCTGGCTGTCTTCCAATGTTCTGATACCTGGGAGTCATCCTGGACACATCCTTTCCCTGACACTATTCCATCATCAGGACCTGTTGTCTATTTTGCCTCTAAATCTCTCTTGAAATCCCTCTTTGCCTCCAAATCTCTCACCTACTTCTCATCATGTCTCCAGCTGCCGCCCTAGTCCAGGCTACCGTGAATGCTCTCCTAGGTTACCCTCAGTACCTTCCTCGTGGTCCTTCTGCTGCCATTCTGGCTCCTTTCTAATCCTGTCTCCACACAGCAGCCAGAGTGGTATTTCCAAATGAAAGTTTGATCATGTCACCACTACCACCTCCTTCCCCCTACTCAAAACCTTCCACGAATTCCCACTGTTCTGAGAATAAAAACCAAACTCCCTAATATGCCTACAACGCCACACACAGCCTGGTCCCCATGCACATACCTCCCCGGTCGCATCTCATTAACCTCAGCCACACCAGCCTGCTTATAATTCTTTACAAATGAGTCAAACTCCTTTCCTCTCAGGACTTTTGCAGGCTTAGAACACTTAGAAAACTCTCAGCCCAGTTCACTCCTACTCATCAGAACAGCCGTCCCTGAACCACTGACCCTGATCACCACCCCAGTCTGGGTCAGGTTCTCTCGTTACATGCTCTCAGAGAACTACATTCTTTACCTCTGGAGCACCTACTGAAGTTTATCTTTTCACACTCATTGTATAATTATTCTCTTTCAGGACTTCCTTGGTTAAGACTCTGCACTCCCAATGCAGGGGGCCCGGGTCCAATCCCTGGTCGGGGAACTAGATCCCACGGGCACGCCGCAACGAAGAGTTCACATGCCGCGACTAAGGAGCCCACGTGCCACAACTAAGGAGCTGGCAAGCTGCAACTAAGACCAGGCGCAACCAAATAAATAAATGAATAGATTTTTAAAATAAAATAAAAAGCACTTAAAAAATAAATATTATTCTCTTCCACTAGAACACAGATCAGCAAACCATGGTCTGTTGGTGCCTGTTTTTGCACAGCCCACAAGCTAAGAATGGTTTTTAAATTTTTAAAGGGTTGGAAAACAAACCAACAAAGAAACACTACGCAATAGAAACCATGGGAATTCCCTTGTGGTCCAGTGGTTAGGACTCCACACTTCCACTGCAGGGGGCACGAGTTTGATCCCTGGTTGGGGAACTAAGATCCCATGTGTGTGAGGCACAGCCAATAAAAAACAGAAACCATATGGGGTTCGTAAAACCTAAGACATTTTACTACCTATAGACACCTAGAAAGTTTCCCAACCCCTGCAAGAGACTCTAAACACCTGAAAGCAGGGTCCAAGTACATCTCTCCACCAGAGCTTAGCACACAACCTGCCATGTGTGCCCAGAACATGCTTGTGGAAGAACTAAGTGGGGATGTCATCAAAGGATGTAAAAGCAGAAAAAAATTTAAATGTTAACAGAGGAAGAGAGGAGTAGGAAAAAAAAACACCTGGGGAATTCCCTGGCAGTCCAGTGGTTAGTATCCTGCGCTTTCACTGCTGAAGGCACGAGTTCAATCCCCGGTTGGGGAACTAAGATCCCACAAGCCACACGGCGTGGCCAAAAAAAAAATTAAAAAAAAATTTGGGGGGACTTCCCTGGTGACGCAGAGTGGTTAAGAATCCGCCTGCCAATGCAGGGGACACGGGTTCAAACCCTGGCCTGGAAAGATCCCACATGTCATGGAGCGACTAGGCCCGTGCACCACAACTACTGAGCCTGAGAGCCACAACTACTGAGCCCGCGTGCTGCAGCTACTGATGCCCACGCCCCTGGGGCCCATGCTCCGCAACAAGAGAAGCCACCACAGTGAGAGGCACGTGCACCGCAACTAAGAGTAGCCCCCACTCGCCTCAACTAGAGAAAAGCCCACACACAGCAACGAAGACTCAATGCAGCCAAAAAAAAAAAAAATCAGTAAGCTATTTAAAAAAATCAAACATCTAGGAAAAGCAGCTTTAGAGATGTCACTCATTAGAAAAGCTAATAAGGATGTGAAACAGCGGTTACAGAGTATGAAAGGTCAGATGAATTAAAATAACCCAGTAGATAAAAATATCAAAACGTGGGCTTCCCCAGTGGCACAGTGGTTGAGAGTCCACCTGCCAATGCAGGGAACATGGGTTCGTGCCCCGGTTCGGGAAGATCCCACATGCCGTGGAGCGGCTGGGCCCGTGAGCCATGGCCGCTGAGCCTGCGCGTCCGGAGCCTGTGCTCCGCAACAGGAGAGGCCACAACAGTGAGAGGCCCGCGTACCGCAAAAAAAAAAAAAATTCAAAACGTTTAAAAGGATGTTTCTATTTGAAGCTCATCCTCCCTGCTAGAAAAAAACTGCTTCTAATTATTCTGTCCGCAGAACTAAATGTCTAAGCCACAAAGATGTACCACATCCAGAATGGAGAATACGGCATGGCTGAGGGAGGGAGGGAGGCAGGGCGGCGGCTGAATCCTTACCTGCAAGACCTGCTGAATACTCCGAAGCCAGGACACACAGTGCTGCTGGAACATCTCTGTGGGGCTCTCCCCCACTAGCAGGGACAGCAGACACAGGCCCTCAAACCTTGTAAGAAAGGTGAGTGACAAGTGAGTGGTGGCTAGACTGCAGAGAAAGCAATTCATCGCCCTTTAATGCTCACTGGCTAGAGAAACACATCACCTCCAGATCCACGGCAGCTTCTAACTCCTGAAATACTTGGAGGACTTGGAGTGAGGTGCGGGCAACAAGGAAAGAAGGGAACAGAAGGTGGGTCACAGAAACCTGGAAGCTGGAATAGGTGGGGTTCAAAGCCAAGTGAACTCATGAAAAGAATCAAATTCTCCACCTTCTTGGGGAATGGAGAAATCTCAGGAATCCGTGGGGTGGTGACAGTGGATGGACAGATATACAGCCCTCTTCCTAAAGAAACATCCCCCTGGAGAAAAAACAGGGTTAAAGACTTACCGAGTTTTGATAGAACCAAGACGTGCATTACTGAGACCCACCAACGCGCCAACAGCTGAAAGGTTCTGGAGGAAAGAAGACAAGGAAGTGAGTTGGGAATAGGATGCTAAAGACACAGGATTTCTCCAAGCGCTTCCCTGCCCCACTGTTTCCGAAGCCTTTTCTGAAGTAACACCTCCTTTGAGGCCAAAAGGCCATTCCTCTAGAGGCCGACAACCTTTTCCCTATTTTCAGTAGGTGACACACACAGCAGCCTGTCCTGTCCCGTGGGCTTTCCTCAAGTTACATCCCACCTGTCCCCTCCCCAACTTCCCACCCAACGAACTAGTGTTACCTAGAAGGCTAGACCGCCCGACTCATCCCAGCTACCAGACTTCAAAGACAGGCTCCTTCCGTTTCCCTAGACAGCACCTAGCGCAGAGGGACATCCCTAAATGCTTGCTGACTGGACACTAAACTCATCTGACCCCTTCTTCCTTCACCCCAAATCCCCCTCCTCCTGTTCCTGGCTCCCTTCGAGCTGCTAATGCCAACATAAACCAAGTCAACCAGAGCTTCCTTCCTGCACATTCTGGCAGCCCTGAAAGAGGTCTCCTCCTCAGCCCTCCCACGAGTAAACTCTCCATGCTTAAATGGCCAGAGTCCTCTGGTGGCCCCTGTATCCCCCTAACTGTACTCATCATTCATTCTTTCAACAAACACATCTTATGCACTGAATCAGATGAAGGAATACAGAGCTGAATAAAATAAATAAGGTCCCTGTTCTCATGAAGGGAAATGTTGATTCACTTAATAAACATTTATTTACCTACTTTATGTGAGACATTGTTTGAGGTGCTAGGGAGCTTATATTCTAGTTAGAGAAGACAGAAAATAAACAAATGACCAAATAAGAAATAGCATGTTGGAGGGTGCTGGGTGCTAAGGGGAAAAATAAACTGAGGAAGGAAAGGAGAGGCTGGAGTAGGGAAGGGAGACAGCACTCTATGTGGAGTGGACACAGGGCCCTCTCTAAGAAGCTAGTTGAGCAGAGGAAAGTGAGAGCAAGGCGTACTGATACGCTCACAAGCACTGTGAATATAAAATGGTGCAGCCACTTGGGAAAACAGCCCAGCAGTTCCTCAAAAGGTTAGAGTTAACCATATGACCTAGCAACACCACTCCTAAGTATATGCCCAAGAAAAATGAAAACACACGTTCTCATAAGAAATCGTATAGGAACATTCACAGCAGCATTACTCATAACAGCCAGAAACTGGAAACAACCCAGATGTCCATCAACCATGAATGGATAAACAAAACACAGTATATCTATACAATGGAATATTACTTGCCATAAAAAGGAATGAAGTTCTGAGACATGGATGAACCTTAAAAACATTATGCTAAGGGAAGGAAGACAGACCCCAAAAGCCACATATTGTATGATTCACTTCTATGAAATCGTCAGAGCAGGCAAACCTATGGAGACAAAAAGTAGCTTAGTGGTTGCCTCCGGCTGAAGAGCAGAGAGGGGTTGGGGGGAAATGGGGAGTGACTACCAATGGGTATAGGGTTTCCTTTGGGAGTGATGAAAATGCTCTAAAATTGATCATGGTGATGGTTGCACAACTCTGCAAATACTAAAAACCATGGAATTGTACACTTTAAATGGGTGAATTGTAAGTATGTGAATTACATCTCAATAAAACTGTTTCAAAAAAAAAAGGCATGCTGGTAACTTTTTGTTGTTCCAGGCAAAGCAGAGAACAAGAGCAAAGGTTGTGAGATGACAGCACACTAGGCGTATCTGAGGAGCAGCAAGGAGGTGAACTGTCACTAGAGGAGACTGAGCGGGAGAGACGAGGCCCCGGGAGCAGGGTGGGACCTTTTGGAGTCATATAGGCAACCGTTGACTTTCACTCTGACTAAGATAAAAGCCATGGGGTAGAGAAGAATTAGGCAGAGAAGGGATATTACTTGACATAATTTATTTTTTAAAACACATCCACAACACCTGAGTTGCCTTGTCCAGAAGGCAGAAGCAGACGCAAGTAGGAGGCTATTTTAAGGATCCAGGAGAGAGACGAGGCAGTGTAAAGAGCGTGGTAAGAGTGGGGATTCAAGCCTCAAGCTGTGGTTATACTCTGAAGTTAGAGCCCACAGGATTTGAAAACACACTGGATATGGGTGGGAGATAAAGAAAAGAGGCAAAGCTAATTCCAAAGTTTTTTGCCTGAGCAACTAGAAAGATGGAGTTGTCACTTACTAGGCAGCAGAATACTGCAGGAGGAGCAGGTTTGGGGGTGAGAATCAGGAGTTCAGTTTCAGGTGTTAAGTCTGGGATGTCTATTTAATGCCAAATAGGCACTGGGTAGCTAAGTCCGGAGTTAGGAGAAATCCTGGTCAGAGTATGGATTTGGGAAGTTGTCAGTCATCAGACTGGATCAGCTCACTGTGGGAGTGAGTGTAAATAGAGGAAGAAAGCAGTACAAGGACTGGGTTCTTGGGCACTCAAACACTGAGAGGTTAGAGAGGAGGAGCCAGTAAAGAAGGCTGCGAAGGAGTGACCAGTATGGTAAGAGGGGAATCAAGAGAGAGTGGTATCCCAGAAGCCAAGTGAAGAAAATTTTGCAAGAAAGGAGTCATCAGCTGTAACAAATACTACAGACAAGTCAAGTAATAGGAGGACCAAAATTTGACCTTTGAACTTGATATCTTCAGTGGTCATTGCTGATCCTCAAGACTTACCAAGTCACCTGGTAAAGCAGTATTTTGGTGAAGTAGTTAGGCTAAAAGCCTAAATGGGATGAGTTCTAAGGGACAACCATCAGGGTAATGATGCGTTCAGGGAAGAATCTTTAATGGACACTAAAAAAAACAGGTGAAAGGGTAACAAGACACAAAATTACATAATCTCCCCACAGGAAAAAACCAAAACTTTATAATGAAGAAACCTGGCAGACATCACTTTAACCCATGATCAAAGTTAACATCACCAGTAATGGGACAAAGAGACATTATGTGCCCCCTGATACAACGTGACAAGAATGTCACACATCATTTCTGCAGTGTTCCTGCCAAAACTGCACAACCTGAACCTAATCATCAGAAAACAGCAGACAAACCAAGCTAAGGGACATCCTATAAAATAACTATCCTGCACTCTTCAAAAATGTCAAGATCGTAAGAAATTTTTCTTTTGCCATCAAGGACACTTTTAGCACAACTGACAAAATTGGAATAAGATCTATAGATTAAATCACTTATGGTACTGATATTGATTTTGAGTTTGATGATGGAATGCAGTTATGTAAGAGAATGTCGTTTTTAAGGAAATGCACGCTGAAGAATTTACAGGCAAAAGGGCATCATGTCTGCAACTTCCCCCTTCATGGACCCAGAAAAAATATGCACAGAGAATGATCAAACAAATATGCATTTAAAATGCTGACATTCAGGGAATCTGGGTGAAGGGTATATTCTTTCAAATTTTCTATAAATTGTAAATCATTTCAAAGTAATATTTTTTTAAAAAGAAGAATGGGAGAAAGTACAAGTGCAAACAACTCTTTTGAGGAGTTTTGCCATAAAGAGAAGCACAGAAATGGGGCAGGAGCTGGAAGGGGGACTTTTTTTAAAGCGGTTTTGAGCTATATGCTGATGAAAATGACCTAAGCGGGAAAAGCTGATGATGAACAAGTGGAGAAGCAATGGACTTGTGTACATGCAGAGGGGACAGATGTCATGTACAAGCAGAGGGCTGGCCTTAGTAGGCGCATGGACCAGCTCACCCCTAGTAATGGGAGGGAAGGCAGAGCATACGAGCACAGACACAGGTAAGCTGGCAGATGTGGTGACGGCAGCCTATGGGAATTCCCATCCCCCAGTTTCTATTTTCTCACTGAAATGGGAAGTGACGTCATCAGTTAAGAGTGAGGATGGAGAGAAGTAATCAGAGGTTGTCTAGGAAAGTGGAAATGTAACAGGATTGCTAGGCAACACTAAGAGTCCACTTGAGAAGATGATAGTCATGAATTTAAAGTGAGACCAGCCAGCCAGGATACATGTATCTCCAGCCATACTGAGCTGTAACAGGTACAGGCACCAAATAAACAGAGTTGGATTTAACACAGACGGGGTGCTGCCGGGCAAGTACAATGAAGGCAGAAGGGTGAGGAAGTGATTATAATGGAATTTAAACAAGGTAAGAAGAGAAGAGAGAACATGACAGATAATAAATAAGTTAATTTATTTCAAATAGTGATAAACGCTAGGAAAGAACCAAAACAGAATAATCTGACAGAAAATGACTGAAATGGGAAGGACCACTGTATTTTAAAACAGCGTGCTCAGGAAAGGCTCCTCTGAAATGGTGGCATGGAAGCTGGGATCTAAACAAGCAGCTCACCTCCCCAGGAGTTTCCCAGCAAAGAGCGAAGGAACTGATGAGCAGTGGCCTCAGCTGCTGCAGAAATGAGATCAGCCTGGGTGGCTGGAGCACAATGAAGACAGGCCAGGAGTCGTGTGAGGGGAGGTCAAGAGGCCAGCATAGGCCGCGCTATGTAAGGCCTGGTGCAATAAGTTAGTGTACGGTTTTAAGCAGGACAATGCTCTAATCTTACTGATATTTTTAAGAAGATCGCTGGGTACTGGTTAGAGAATGGGACAGTACAAAGCCCTAGGGACACAAGGCAGAACAAGACACTCTGTCCTTCAAAGTATGTGCAATTATAAGGGAAATGAGATACAGGAGTTGTTTTAAAATGCTCTGGGGTGGGAGGGACTTCCCTGGGTCGAGTGGTTAAGAATCCACCTTCCAATGCAGGGGACGCAGATTCGATCCCTGGTAGGGGAACTAAGATCCCACAAGCCACGGGGCAACTAAGCCCACATGCCACAACTACAGAGCCCATGCGCTCTGGAACCCGCATGCCACAAACAGAGAGCCCACGTGCCGCAACTACTGAGCCCACATGCCACAACTAGAGAGAAGCCTGTGTACCACAACGAAAGATCCCCTGCGCCGTAAATATGACCCGATGCAGCCATAAATAAATAAATAAAAATAAAGTGCTCCAGGGGCAGGGGAGGTTGGAGGCAAAGTTGGGAAAGTGGGAATGAAACAAGACTGGCAAAATGTTCACTGTTAAATCTGGGTGATAGAGACAGCACGGGCTGGGGTGGGGGTAGTTCAAAATACTATTTTCTCTACTTTTGTGTCATCTGAAATTTTCCAGAAGTTTTTTTTTTTTTTTTTTTTAACTACACACGAAAACAAATCAAAGCCCAGTTGTGTGGGTATGGGGGAAGGAGGTTGAGTGTATATGTACAATGAATAAATAATTTCCATATGGTGTAATAAAGAACAGCTAATCATAGGTGGTTTGGAAAGGTTTCCCAAAGGCAGTGACAAACAAACATTGAGTTGAAAATATTTGGGGGATTGTTGGGGGGGAGTGGGGGGGGCGGGTATGGAGAGGCAGCACAGGGAGAGATTCCAAGCACAAGTGCAAAGGCCCTGAGGCAGGAAAGTTCAGGTGCTTAAGGATTTTAAAAGGCAGCAAACAGGTTAAGGATTTTACAAACAGGATCAGCTGTTATGTGGGAAATGAATTAAAAAGAGCAAGACTGACAGCAAGGAGACCAGCTGCCATAATGCAAGCCAGAAACTGTGAACTGTG
The DNA here is from genome assembly GCF_964270905.1 of Leucopleurus acutus. Classification (NCBI taxonomy): domain Eukaryota; kingdom Metazoa; phylum Chordata; class Mammalia; order Artiodactyla; family Delphinidae; genus Leucopleurus; species Leucopleurus acutus. The sequence goes on along the minus strand of NC_139161.1, from coordinate 51,340,429 downwards.
CTCAGGTAGTTCCATTTTGGAACTGAGTTTGCAGTACCTGTGGGAAAACAAAGTTGGTGATTAAGGGTAGATGGATGGGCCAATCAATGGATCTCTTTTTCTCTCACGCTCCAGGCCTATTTACTTACCTTCATTTCTCATCTCAGCTAAGCTAGAAATTCTCCGAGGAAAAGGATGATGTCTTACTTATCTACCTAGAGATGAGGAATAGTAGGTAACACATAAGAGATACTCAAAAAATCTTTGTTGAATGAAAATCTACAAGGAAGTGAAGGAAACCCACCACACAGGTCCATGTTCTGAGAACTCAATACAACACAGACAAGTAGAAAAAAATTCAAGGCAAGATATACCCAAAAAATATAGTACAGGCAATTTAAAGGTGTTTCCCACATCACCCTTAGATTCTTTACTCAAAATTCTTCTAAGGGAAGGGAGGGTGGGCAAGGGATGAACTGGGAGTTTGGGGTTAGTAGATATAAACTATATCAAAACATATAGAATGGATAAACAAGGTCCTACTGTATAGCACAGGGAACTGTATTGAATATCCTGGGATAAACTATAATGGAAAAGAATATAAAAAAGAATGTATATATGTGTATAACTGAGTCGCTTTGCTGTACAGCAGAAATTAACACAACACTGTATATCAATTATACTTCAATTTTTAAAAAATGCTTTTAGACATTTAAGAGAAATTAAGCAAGACATTAAGTTCATGTAGCTCGCCTTGAGGGAGGAGGGGAAGACTTGAAAGAGATGATGACGGAAATCACACATTTATAAACAGAAAAGATAATATTTCAGAAATACTTAGGAACCACATGAATCACAGGAGGGGAACTGGGCTGAGATATCAGAGGCACAGTTTTGTCACCCTCAATGAGGACTAATAAATAAATGAGGTCATCTCTAATAAATTTGGGGCTAAGATTACTGAACCACCCAGCAGGTTGTTATAACCCTCTTCCTGGAAGGAAGCATAGAGCTGGGAAGATCCCGGTAACAAATGTTGGACAAGGAAGAACTCATGTACACGGGTCTTGAAGGATGAATAGAATTTGGGGGAGGGTTAGCGGGAAAAGATGGAGCACGGGAGATAATATTAAAGGTGAACCTACTGTAGGTTAGACAGTTATGTCTTCTTAGAATCTGGGTAAGATGATGGGGGTTAAAGCCAGGATGGGGGCAATGGGAAAGACATGGAAAGAAGTGGACAGATCTGAAAGCTACTTAGAGAATAAAATCAAAAGGACTTAACAGACTGCATACGGAGGTGTGTGAGCAAAAAGAAAGTGTTCAGAATGACATCTGGGTTTCTAGCTTGTAGGACTGAATGGAAGTTAGATTCTATTCTGTGTATAATCCAAAGGACTCTTCTAAACCAGTCTACAAAGCGCTGCATGATCTGTTCACTGCCTACTCACCTCATAGCGCCCACTCTCTTCCCCTCCATCTCTGAACCTCAAGCACAATGCCCTTCTTTTCAGTTCCTACCAGAGGACCTTCCCACATGAGCTTTTCGCTGACTGAACCGCCCCTCCTATTTTCTTCCCCTACCCAACTCCTATGATTATCTTTGGGGATCTCAACTTAAACTCCAGTACCTCAAGAAAATTTCTGCAATTTTCCAGATTAGGTTAGAGGTCCCTACTATACAATTCTCGTAGTGTTTTGTAACATTTTGTTCATCGCCATCGCATCTATAACTGGAGCGCCCAGCATTTAGCCCTCAGTAAGAGTTCAGTAAATATTTGTTGAATACATCCATTCACTCAGTCGAAACAATCCCCAAAACAGATACTTCCAGATGAAAAAGAAGCTAAAGATCATACATCTAGTGAATGACGGGGCCTGGGATCGAACCCATTCATGCGTGTCTACCGATAGCCTAGCAGTAGAGAAAACGAGGCCCTTTCTCTTCCGAGTTTCTTCGATTCACGGCTGATAAAGGAGAAATGCGTGAATCTCGTCCAGAGTGATACCTGGATCCGCTTTCTGCCCCCAGCTTTCCTTCCCTCCACCTCTCCACTGCAGCTGCAGTGCATCAAGACCCCGGTGCACAAAAGCTGCGCCAACCTTCCAACAGGGCCGCGGGCCTGCGGGCTACAGACTCACCTGGGCCCCGCCCACCGTCCCATGTAGCCGCAATAGGCACATGAGCCCCGGCAAATGTGGAACCGAGCGGGTTGGGGGGTGCACAGGAGAAACGGTGGACCCAGCTCGCGGCTGTAGCAACCCCGACACGCTCTCCAGCAGAAGCAGGCGGAGACGCGTGCCCGAGTTCACCGCCGAGAGACCCCCGGTCCCGCCGGGAACCCCAGCCGCGGAGCCCGCAGACGGCCCGCTAAGCACAGCTGCCGCCATCTTCCCCTGGGCTCTAGAGTTGGCGTGGCGCGATGACGCAAATACCCCGCGACGGACGCCTCGAGGGGAGGGGCGTGAGGAGGGGGCCTTGGTCCTGCGCTTTGCAGTCCGCTCGCCGGCTGGGAGGGAGCATGCGCGGCGTGGAAGGGCCGGGGCGACGCAGCTGTGGGTGTTTAGTTCCCGGGGTGTCAAGGCCTGGTCGGTGGGCTGGGTCGAGGGCGGGAGGCCGGACCAGTGGCGGTTAAAGAACACGTGGTCAGGACTACAGGCGCCGGAGTCCAAAAGCTAGCCTTTAACGTAGCGTAATCTCAGGACACTTTCGATCTAGGTATCACTGGCCTGGCCTCGTTGTGTGAAATCATAGATATTGTTAACTACATTTACAACGACAGAAATGATACAATACACGTGCCTTGCAAATACAAATTCAAACAATAAAGAGGGCATAAAGTAAAAAGAAACTCCCTCCCCCCCAAGTCCTTCCCCCAGTAATGTGTATACTTTCCTAATATTAGTCTATGCACAAACACATAAATACAAAGTATATTTTACAAGAGCGGGGTCTGTACTTTGCTTTTTTTTTTTTGCAGTACGCGGGCCTCTCACTGCTGTGGCCTCTCTCGCCGCGGACCACAGGCTCCGGACACCCAGGTTCAGCGGCCACGGCCCACGGGCCCAGTCGCTCCGCGGCACGTGGGATTCTCGCGGACCGGGGTAAGAACCCGCGTCCCCCACATCGGCAGGCGGATGCCCAACCACTGCGCCACCAAGGAAGCCCTGTACTTGGCTTTTGTCACTCGATATATATTGTGGGCAACTTTACGCCGTTTTTTAAGCGGCGCGATACAATGAAATGGGCACACCACGAGTTCACAATTCTTTTGCTGAGTACTTCCAGCTGCTCCAGTTTTTTCACTAATACACTTTTTTTTTAAATACAAACACTTTAATGAACATCCTGATACTTCTGTGCATTTTTTGTACACAAAATCTTCATAATTTGAATCTAATAAAATTCAAATCCCAGATTCAAATGCAAGGGTGATCTTTTTTCCTCTTTTATTGCACTTTATCTAATCCTTCTTCAAGTCCTGGCATTCTGCCTCCAAAATATACTACCCAGAAGGGTTCATTTTTTTCTATTTCTCCATCTCCAGTGACACTCTGGGCCAAGTAACCATTCTCTCTCACCTGGCCTCTTATGCTAGCCTCCTGCAGTGGCCTCTTCATTGCTCTCCCTGCTCCCCTTTTGGCCCTTTGTACTCCCTTCTCCACGCAGCAACCAGAGTGGTCTTTTCAGATGGAAGTCAGTTCTTGTCACTCCCTGCTTAAAGCCCTTCAGTGGCTTCCAAATATCATGTGAATGAAATCCCATCTTTTCACCTTGGCCTACTAGAATCCCCACGATCCGACCCATACCCACCTGTGACCTCAACACATACCACATAAGTCACTCTCCCTCTCTTTCCCTATCCTTGAGCCACACTAGCCTACTTTCTGTCCTCTGGCAAGCCCATTCCCACCTCAGTGCCTTGGCACACGCTGCTGCTTCTGCCTGGAGAAACGTTCCTTTGACTCTGTATGACTGACGCCATCTGGCCATCCTCAGAAAGGGCTCCTTTTTAAGAAGTTCCCACTCTCACCCCCATCACCCTCTATCACATTACCCTATTTAATTTTTTTTACAGCTCATCGCACTATCCAAAATTTATTTTCTTACTTATTCACTGACTGTTGTGTTTTTTTGGCTGCGTTGGGTCTTCATTGCTGCGCGTGGGCTTTCTCTAATTGCGGTGAGTGGGGCCTACTCTTCATTGCGGTGCGTGTGCTTCTCACTGCGGTGGCTTCTCTTGTTGCAGAGCACGGGCTCTAGGCACACAGGCTTCAGTAGTTTTGGCTCGCGGGCTCTAGAGCGCAGGCTCAGTAGTTGTGGCACACGGGCCTAGTTGCTCCATGGCATGTGGGATCTTCCTGGACCAGGGCTCAAACCCATGTCCCCTGCATTGGCAGGCGGATTCTTAACCACTGCACCTCCAGGGAAATCCTCACTGACTGTTTCTTCTGTCTAAAATACAGACCCCATGAGAAGGGTCTTGTCATCTTCACTATTTTATCGTCATCCCCTAGAGCAGTAGTACCTGGCACATAAAAAGTGCTCAATAAATATTTGTTGAGTGAATAAATGAATGAGTTTTGGATGTAAGAAAATGCCTGTTTAAATTTTGACAAGAACTAAGCAAAATGCCCTCTAGAAAGTTTGCATCGATTAACACCCCTGCCAACCATGTAGAACAGTGTTCTCTAGTTTATACATCATCCCAAAACTAGGTTTATTTTTTAATTTTGTCAACTGAATAATGAAGAAGAATATCTCCTTCTTTCAATTTCTTTTGTTTCATTAGGGAAATGGAGTAACTTCATATGTTTAGTAGACATTTGTGTTCCTTCTTTATTAATTATTTTTCCATAACTTTTACCCCTTTTTCTATTGGGTTGTTTATCTTATTAATTTGTAGGGACTCTTTGTAGATGAGGGAATGTATTCTTGACTGTTATCTGTGTTGCAAGGTTGCAAGGGATTTTTTCCAATTTGCCTTTTTATTTTGTTATTTTTAAATTTCTTAGCCTTTTTCAAGTAAGGTGCTGTGATTAAGGGCACAGACTCTGGAGCTAGACTGCAGGGTTTAAACACCAGCTTTGCTTCTTGCAAGTTGTGTGAGTCTGCAAGTTACTTAACTGTGCCTCCCCTTCTTTATCTGTGAAGTGGGGATATTGTAGAACATTCACTCATAGGCTTGTGAGGATTAAATGAGTTGATATTTGTAAAATGCTTGGAACAATGTTTGGCACATGGTAGATACTGTACATAAAGTGTAAGCTGTTATTATTTCAAGCCCTGGGGTTTGATATCTTGTGAGGCTTTCCCTAACCTCCAAGGTTATAAAAATATCCTCATGTATTTTCTCCTAATACTTTTATAATTTTATTCTGTGCATTTAGATCTTAAACCATTTAGAATTCATTTTGTTTAAGGTGTGAGAGGTACAACTTTTTTTCCCAAATGGATAGCCAATTGTCCCAACCCTATCTAGTGAATCTGCCATTATTTCTCCATGTGGGTGTGTATCTGGACACTATTCTGTTTCATTGCCACGTTTAGTATGATTGCACCAATAACACTATTTTAATTATCGTAACATAACAAATTATCTGGTAAGACAAATGCCTGCTTCACTCCAATTTTTCAGAATTTTCCTGACTATATGTGAAAGTTGATTCTTTTGATAATGTTTAGAATCCGGTTCCCCCCCAATAAAGTCTCATTATTATTTTGATACAGCATTAAATTTATAGGCAATATGAGAAATGATGTCTTTATAATGATGGTTTTTCCCACTATGATTATATGGTGTATCTCTTTCATTCTTTCCAGCCTTCTTTAATATTCTAAAGTTGTCTTTATATTAGTATTTTTTTTAATACAGTAGCTTTAATGCCATGCAGACCACTACCTTTCAGCTCCAAAATCACTTTAGATATGTAGCAATATAGATCTCATTACCTTCTGGTCATGCCCCTTTGACAAAAGTGATTCATGAGTTTAAAAGAAATGCATGAGCTAAAGCTTGAAAGGTGTGAAGAGTGAGCTTAGAAGGTGGTGGGAGAACTGGGGGTGGGGAAGTAGCAGCTGGTTAGTAAGCCTGTATTTGAACCTTAAAGATGATTTCAGAAACTTGTTGTGCACATTACTTTTTGTTGCACAGAAAAGTGGAGGGAAAAGGGTGAAGTTAGTTCATTTGGGGGAGACAGGGGAGTATGGGGAAAGAGATGGAAGAAAGAGAATACGTTAGCTCCTTAAGTCTAGGAATGTCCATCATCCATCATCCTCCCCCAGTCCGCTCAATTTTGCCCTAAAAATGACTCTTCAGCCTGGCCCCCTTTCTCCCTTCCACTCTATTGTTCATCATCTCTCCTTGACTAGTTTTCATCTACAACAGCTGTGCCCCACTCCCTCCACCCTCCACACTGCCCATAATTATCTTCCTAAAGGAGAAATCTCATCCTTTAGGAAGATTTTAAGCCACCCCTTGGCTTAAAAAAACCACTACTGGATCCATGTGTCCTCCTCCACGAGAGGCCCCTGTCTCACTCCTTTACCTGCTATACAATATCCTTCACCCTCCTGTTCCAGCCATCCTCCTCAGCCTTATCTCTCCTGCCCTCTAACCCCATAGACACCTCAGAACAGGATGTGCCCCTTGCCTTTCTCTCTCTTTGGAAAACCCTTTCTCAACTTCTGCCCACCCTTCAGAAAGATTGTCCTCAAATGTCCCCTCCTCTGGACAGCCTGCACTGCCTCCATCCCTCCCGCAGTCAAGCGCTGGGAGTCACTTTGTCTTCTGAGTCATACCTCTATTATAGCATTCCTAGAATCATAATACCTCTTTATATGTCTCCTCAACCATACAAGGAAGGCAGGGGCCATGTAAATTCATGTCTGGGTCCCCATCTCCTAGCATAGTGATTAGCACAAAATAGGCATGGATGGATGCAGGCGTGCATGAATGGATGTTAGCTTTGATGAACGGATGGAGAAGGGTGGTTAAGAGAAATGAGGAAAAGTAACCCTGCAAAGATCAAAGACAGACACCAGGGGGAGCTGACACACCACAATAAAGAAGCGGGAGGGCGGGCCAAAGACGGCTACAAGCTCTGGGGTGAGCGGGTGAGAGGCGCGCAATAGGCGAGCATCACGCAACTGGAACCGTTCACCCACGTGTGCCTCTCCTCATCCTCCTTCCTAGACTGTGCTTGAGCTCCTGCACCGCCCCCACCACCGCCTTCGCCTCCACCGCCACTGAGAAAGCAAACAAAGGGGAGGGGACCCCTGCAGGGTCCTGGATGCAGGGAACCAATCAGAGGGCTTTAATCTCTTGGAAGGCGGGCGCCTTCGTTTGAGGAGGCCAAATCAGTTCCTAAGCGGGTGCGGAGGGGCGGAGAGATGGGCGGGAAGAGCAGGGTGTAGGGACAGCGCGCGCCAGCGAGGGATGCTTCGGGAAGGGTGGGGCTGGAGTGCTGAGGGGAGCGGGTGGAGCCAATCACCGCGCGTGTCTGTGAAGAGAGGGCGGGCAGCGCCGTGGCGCGCGCGATCCGGGCTGACGCATCTGGCCCCGGTTCCCCAGGATCCGAGGCGGGGGGGGGGAAGGGGGGAGGGGGGAGTGGAGAAAGAGCGGGGGCGCGCGTGCGCAGTGGCGCGGGGAGGAGCAGGGACCTGGCAGCGGGCTAGGAGGCTGCGAGCTAGCCGCGAACCGGGCGGGCGGCGGGCGCGCGCACCATGGGGGAGAAACCCGGGACCAGGTAAGAGAGGTGGGGCCACGCAGCGGGACGTGGGCGGCGGCTCGGGGCGGGTGCCGGGACGGTCCCCAGACAGGAACCCGGGGGAGAGAATCCGGGGGTCGGACTCCTGGGTCCCTAGGGGACAGCTATCCGGGGCCGCACGCCTAGGTCCTCGGGGATGATGAGGGGAACGCATGCCACAGCCCATGCAGAAAGCGAGGGCTGAAGGCGATCAGGAAACCTGCATCTGGGTTCTCGCAGAGATGTGGGGGCCGGACGACTCCAGTACAGGCTGCGATGCAGGGGCGGAGGAGGGCGGAGCAGGTGGCCGGCCCCGAGGGGACGGGTATGGGCAGGCTGGATGCCAGGAGGGGATCCCCCCCCCAGACTCGTTCCGAGCCACTGGAACGCCTCCTGTCCAGTAACCCACAGGCAATCGGGCTGCCCCAACCTGTCCCAAGGCCGGGTGGCTCCGCTTCCAAACTTCTGCCTTCCCCCGGGTTGCTAGGAGCCACAGCTTCATCTTGGTGGAGCAGAGTGCTTGGCGACCCTCCCCGATTCTGGGCCTTACCCCTCTTCCCGGGGGTGAGGGGAAGCTGTGTCTGCCCTGGGCACGCCATCCACTCCCCGGATGTTTTCTGTGCAATCGAGGCTCCTTCCTTCCACTGACACCCCGAGTTCTCTTTTTTGGTCTCTAGCAAAATCCACTTCCTGTTGTGACCCAACACCCCCAAGGGGGCAGTGGGTGAACGCCTGAATCCCTGGAGAGCAGGAGCAAAAGAGGAAAAAGAGTGGGGCTATTTGCTTCTCTCCGGAGAGGATCAGGAATGGGGGCCTGGTTCTGGTCTGTCACTTGTTCTGCAAAACAATTTTACCAGCCCTACCACTCCCCACCCGTAGAGTAGGAAAGCATAGGTTTCTGAGCACTAAGTCAACTGATATTGGAGAGATGATCGGAGGGAGGATTGGTGTCCTGGATTAGGGGTTAAACACAGAGAAAGGGGAAGTTGCTGACTTGAGGGAGGCCCCAGATTTCCGTTATGTGGTTCAGGGAGGGGGACGGATGGACCAAAGGGGGACTGCTGACTTGGCACAATTCCTCCCACCCCCATCAAATTCTGGGCCACAGGAAATGGAGAGAATAGCAGGAAGTGTGAAGGGGCATCTGCTTCTGCTGCCCCCTGCCCCCTCACTGGGTACCTCTCTGGTCATGCCAACCTCGGTATACACACTGCTCCTCCCTAGCCTGCAGAAGGCTGGCTGGGTTAGAATCTAAAGGGCAGGTGCCCTGCAGCTACTTCAGGGCAATTACCCCAGAGCCACACTCCAGTTGTCCAACGGATTGTGGCTGTCCCAACCCTCTGCCAGTACTCCTAATAGGAAGAAACACTAGGACAAAGAGGAAAACCAGAAGCAAAGGGGAGGGAGAGCTGGAGGATGCCACAGCAGTCAGCCCCCAAGTGGGGACAGGAGATAGGGTGCTTATCCTAGCTGCCACCTTACCAATGTTCGCTCTTCTTTATTAGATGGGGATACCTGGGGGCCTCCATACCCTATGCCTCATAGTCTTTGGATAGCTTGGCCTTCTGGGAAGAAGGGGCATGTGAAGTTGTTATAGCAAAAACTGGGGTGGTGGAGTTAGAGGAGGGATGGGCCACTTGGCAGGATTTCAATTTCTGCTACCTGGGGACCCTTCACAGATATCACTACGGAGGCAGAGTGGATTGGGAGGAGTAAGATGGTGCAGCAAAGAATAGGCCCACAGTGGCCAGGACACAGGGGTTGCCAGACACCTCCCTACCCTCCCAGCAATGGGTGGAGTCCAGGCTTTGATTGTTTCAGCAACTGGAAAGTGAATCTCCTTCACTCCAACAAACCTAATGCCAATAACAGAGGCAGGATAGTACAATAGTTTCGTGATGAAGAGCCAGAATACCTGTTTGCACCCAAATTCCACCATTTACTCTCTGTGACCTTACGTAAAATGTTTGACCTCTTCTGTGCCTCAGTCTCCTCACCTGTACAATAGGAACATTAGGATCTCCCATCATTGGGTTGCTAAGAGTGTTAAATGAGATAACACACATGAAATACTTGCAACAGTGCTGAGCATAGACCATTCATCCAATAAATGTTAGCCAGCATCCTCATGTTTGTCTCATGGCTGGTGCTGTGCTGGGGACACCCAAATTAATAAGGCCTCTGCTGTTCACAGTCCATCTGGTGAGATAGATGATACACAGCTAACTGCCCTTGCACGCTATCACACCATAGGTAAAGCATAAACAACATGTGACAGGAATCCCAAAAAAGGGAGTGACCAGAGTCTGGGCTGGACCTGCTTTCTAAAGGAGGTGATATCTGAGCTGGGCCTTGAAAGACAAATAAGCTTTTAAGCTGCTGAGATCAGAGATGGGGACAGTTGGAGGTTAATGGAGAGTAGGGTCACACTTAGGTACTGCCCATAATAGAAACCATTTTAGAGCCATCGCTCTTTCAAGTACTCCAGCTCTTGTGGGAGGTGGAGACCAGAGATGGAAAGAGAGTTAGGCCTTACACAGACACTACTGCAACCTGTCCATTCAGGTTCCCCTGGGGGAGGTCCTCTGGGAAGAGCCTGAGTGGTTCCTCTGGCTACCAGTGGCCACTGCCATGGGAGGAGGGGAACTACGGGGGGTGGGGGGGCATTGACATGGCAACCAGCTTTGAGGGGCTGCCATGCTGGGAGCATTAAGGACCTCTGGTTACCTTTCCTTCTGGGAAGAAGTGGGAACAGGTAGGGCTAGGTAAGGCCCCAAAGCCTCCAGGCAGGAATCTCGGGTGACCTCTGCTTCTCAGGCTGGGAGGGACAAGGTCTTGGCACCGGGGTCCCTGCTGAGTCTGAGGGAGGCAGTGGGGTTTCCCTTTCTGTTTTGTTAGGGTCTTCAAGAAGTCGAGTCCCAACTGCAAGGTGAGTCTCCCACAGTGCTTCTCCCAACCCTCCCTGGGCCCTCACAAGGCCCAGCCTGCCCTAGACAGTCCCCAACCCCAAGCTCCCCACTTCCTGTGACAGCTAAGAGCCAACTTCCTTCCCTCCTGAAGCCCCTTGCCGCAAAGGCCTGAGCCAGCAACAGGGCTGGGTGGGGACAGGCTCAGTTCAGTTTGGGTCCCTAAGTGAGACCAAGGGGGAGGGGCCAGAAGCTCACGCCTGGAGCCCTCTTAGGAGCCAACCCACGGGTGCCAGGGGCTGGGAACAGATAACATCCCCCCAAGCTATGCCTGTTTATCCCAGAAGTCCTTGAGGACATGCAGTGAGGCTCTCTAACTGCTTGCCTAGCGCCAGGTCCTCCTGGACCCACGCACACACAGTGTGCGTTCAGAGGTGCGAAAAGATATTAGGGAGCAGTTAAAAAGCCTCAAGATTGGCTAGTCCGGCAAAGCCCACCACTCTCCTCTTCCAACCCCACTGGGAGGAAACCAGGAGAAACTCCTTCAGATACCCCAGGCTGGGAAGACCAGGGTCAGGGCAGCCACTTCTGAGGGCTCTGAAGCCCTGCCACCCGCCTACCCAATCTTCCCTGTGACCCCTCTGCATCCTCAGCTCACCGTGTACCTGGGCAAGCGGGACTTTGTAGATCACCTGGACAAAGTGGATCCTGTAGGTAAGTGTGCCCAGAAAGTGGCATCATGTGCCCCAAGAGGGGAGGAAGTTCCTGGGCCCAGGAATGGAGGAGAGGCCCTGACAGGAACTGAGCTCATGTGTCCCCTTCCCAGATGGCGTGGTGCTAGTGGACCCTGACTATTTGAAGGACCGCAAAGGTACTGGCCCTGAGTCCAGGGGCCCCAGGGGAGGGAGGGAAAGAGGGAGGTGGGGAAATGAAATGGGCTGGCATTGAGAGGGGCCCTGGGGAGACGGAGGGCCGAGGCGGAAGCCAGGAGTAGGATTCAGGCAGGTTTTATGCTGCTGAGGAAGGAGCAGCTGCTGCTAGGAGGTGAGGGGACTGTGGGAGGGGGGCTCCTGACCACCCTACCTTGCCCACCTTTGCCAGTGTTTGTGACCCTCACCTGTGCCTTCCGCTATGGCCGCGAAGACCTGGATGTGCTGGGCCTGTCCTTCCGCAAGGACCTGTTCATCGCCAACTACCAGGCCTTCCCCCCAACGCCCAACCCGCCCCGGCCCCCCACCCGCCTGCAGGACCGGCTGCTGAGGAAGCTGGGCAAGCATGCCCACCCCTTTTTTTTCACAGTGAGGACACCCCCACCCTCTGCAGAGCAAGGCGTCTGGGACTGTGTTGGGGGTGGGGTGGGGGGGTGAGGCACCTGTTAAGGGCAGGTCTGGGAGAAACAGTGAGGAGGGACCCTAGAACCCCTGCTTCAGGGTCACCCTGCACTCAGGAAGCCCTTGCCTCTTTGCCTCCCCCAGGGCCCCTTCCTTTTTCCTTTCTCTTCTCCAGGAGTCCTCCAACCTCTTAAGTTGAGATTGGGAGGAAGATTCTGGGGCTTTCTGGAAGAACTGAACTCTTTTCTTCTGCCACAGATACCCCAGAACCTGCCCTGCTCCGTCACCCTGCAGCCAGGCCCAGAGGACACAGGGAAGGTACGGGAGGAACAGGGTCCAGCAAGAGCCAGGGGACACACCGGGGGGTGGGAGGAGGCGTCAGGGTGGGACTAAGGATAGGGAAATGTCCCCGATGGCAGTGGGTGTATGGAATGGTCACTGTTCAGTTGCGACACCTCCTGCTCTTGACCTGCACGGCCCTGAGTAGAGGGGCTCATCTTGTGCAGCGAGGACCGAGCCTCTGCTGGGCCGGGCCTCGGGGAGGCAGAGGCGGAAGACCCAGGTCCTACGCTCCTCAGACCATGATGGGGCAAGAGTCCATGGCCAAGACAGGGAAGTGGGAAGGAAGTGAGTGGCGGCAGTGGCAGAGGCCTTGTGTAAGATGTGACCTTTTCTCCCCCTCCCAAGGCCTGTGGGGTAGACTTTGAGATTCGAGCCTTCTGTGCCAAATCACTAGAAGAGAAAAGCCACAAAAGGTGAGAGAAGCAACCTCCCCTCAGGTCTGACCATTCCCTCTGGGTCCCAGGAGCCCCAGGCCCCTGTGGGAGGCGGGAGCCAGTGTCTGGGCATCTGAGGACTGACCCTCTCACCCCTCATCTCTGCCCCCAGGAACTCCGTGCGTCTGGTGATCCGAAAGGTGCAGTTTGCCCCAGAGAAACCCGGCCCCCAGCCTTCGGCTGAAACCACACGCCACTTCCTCATGTCTGACCGGTCCCTCCACCTTGAGGCTTCCCTGGACAAGGAGGTGGGGTGGGGACCCAGCTGCTGCAGACCCGGGGTGGGGAGGGGTGAAGCCACATGTCAGGATGGTGTTTTTAAAGGAGGCCACCTTAGCTGGGGGTGGGCTTGGGTTTAGAGGGAGGAGGCCTAGCAACGTGTGTGTGTGTGTGTGTGTGTGTGTGTGTGTGTGTGTGTGTGTGTGTGTGTCAGGGGGCACACTAATAATGGGACCAGTGAAAAAAGATCCGATTAACCTGACCCCCCTACTCAAAAGCTGTACTACCATGGGGAGCCCCTCAATGTCAATGTCCACGTCACCAACAACTCCACCAAGACTGTCAAGAAGATCAAAGTCTCTGGTAGGACATGGGGGTTGGAAAAGTGTCTTAGGGGAGGGAGTTGCTGCAAATGTGGCCTCAGGCATCAGCTCAGCCCCAGGACATAGCCCAGTGGGGAGACCCGAGGGGCTCAAAGGACTCAGGCTGTCTGTCCCAGGATGACATGGGGGTGGGGGTTACTGCTAGGGGCAGGGTGCGGGTCATCAGAGGGGCCGGGGCCCTTGCCTGGGTCTGGAGTTGGCGGGGGGGCTGCCGGCACTCCATGCGGAGCTGCTTGGCCCTACCCCACCCCACAGTGAGACAGTACGCCGACATCTGCCTCTTCAGCACCGCCCAGTACAAGTGTCCTGTGGCTCAGATCGAACAAGAGTGAGTAGCACAACAGCCCTGGGTCCCAACCTCAGGGGGCAAGAGCAGGCCCAGGGAACGTGAGGTTGGGGGGCAATTCTTCCCGAACTGTCTCCACTTACAAGGGCATGCCCTCCAGCTGAGTGGCTCTGAGCTGCTCATTTTATTGAGCAGGTCGAGCCGAAACCTCCTCCCTGTGACCTGTGCCCAAAGAGGGCAGGGGCTAGTGACCGGGGAGAAGCTGCTGGGGGTGGGAGCTGCCCCCTGACCCCACCTGCGCCCCCAGAGTCTCGCTCTCTTGTCCCCATCCCCCAGTGACCAGGTGTCGCCCAGTTCCACGTTCTGTAAGGTGTACACCATAACCCCCCTGCTCAGCAACAACCGGGAGAAGCGCGGTCTCGCCCTGGACGGGAAGCTCAAGCACGAGGACACCAACCTGGCATCCAGCACCATGTGAGGGGGGGCTGGGGGAGGGGAGTCCTGCAGCACAGGAGGCAGACACTCGTTCCACGCCAGGTGTGTGCCAGGCTCTATCGGTGAACAGAACAGACCCAAAACATCTCTTACATTCTCGGAGACGGAGGCCAGACAGATCAGATAAATGGCAAAATATAAGGCATGTTCAGTCATAGGTGCTGAGGAGAAAAAGCAAGGCAGAGAAAGGAGATATAAAGCCGCGGCGGGGGCGGGGGGGGCGCGTAATCCAGAGGTGAATTCTGAGGAAAGATATAAAGGAAGTAGGTACTGTGGATGCACAGGGGAAGAGGGTACTACAGGCACAAAGACGCGGAGGCAGACGGCCCCGTGTGTCTGAGGCGGCAGGAGGGGCCACAGAGCCACTGCTGGCCTCTGCGGGCCCCGTGCCTCTCGGAACGGCTCCGCCAAGGGTGGGCTGGATTTCACCCACACTGGCGCCTCTGTACACGACCACACACAGCAGGCCTTGAGGCCAGCGTGGGAGCAGGAAGTGAGGTCAGAGGGCTCATGGAGAGCAAGACAGTGCAGGGCTGCTGGGTCACAAGGACTTGGGCTTTTACTGGAGAGAACTGAGAAGATGAGAGGAAGGACGCAGCCGGGTACCTTACACAAGACCAGCCTAGGGCGCAGGGCAATGGGCTCTGGACCAACTCCCCCTCCCACTTGCAGCGTTAAGGAGGGTGCCAACAAGGAGGTGCTGGGAATCCTGGTGTCCTACAGGGTCAAGGTGAAGCTGGTGGTGTCTCGAGGCGGGTGAGTGCTGGGGTGGGGCGGTGGCGCAGGGCTTTCCTCTGGCGCTGCAGTGTCATCTCATCACCGTGCCTCTCTCTCTCCCCAGGGATGTCTCCGTGGAACTGCCTTTTGTTCTTATGCACCCCAAACCCCATGACCACATCACCCTCCCCAGACCCCAGTCAGGTGAGCTTGCCACCCACCCAAGCCCCGCAAGGGAAGGCCTGAAGCAAGGCCAGTGGAGGAAAAAGCCGGTCCTTTCAGCAACCCCCCACCCCCCCACTCTCCTCCTCCCCTCAGCTGCTCCTGAAACAGATGCCCCTGTGGACACCAACCTCATTGAATTTGATACCAAGTAAGAGACTCACCCCCTACCTTCCTAGCTTTGACTCTCTTTGGATAGAGATTCCTGTAACGTTCAAACCTACCCTCTGCCCCTCATTGTTTTTCTCTTGGGGGAGGGATGGTTGAAGCATCCAATCGAGAGGACTTAGCCATGTGAGCTGCCAATTACCTCCCCTTCTCTGTCCCTTCTTGCAAATACCTCCAGCCCCGCGGCTGCCCCAGCACCTCTGTCTCCGGGAGGGGTGTGGGAGGTGGAGAAGGAGGGCTGGAGCCCTCGCCTCACCCCTCCTCTCCACCACCAAGCTATGCCACAGATGACGACATCGTGTTTGAGGACTTTGCCCGGCTTCGGCTGAAGGGGATGAAGGACGAGGACTACGACGACCAGTTCTGCTAGGAAACGGGGCTGGAAGAAGGGCGTGGATGGTGCTGGGAGACGTAGGGGCAGGACCAAGACCCCCACTGTCACCGGGGGGGATCCCAGCCTCTCGTCCTTTCCCCTCCACCCAGCGGCTTCCTCAACCAACCCCTCCCCTCCCTCCCTCCCCTATCCCCCACCAGATACACACTGGACCCATCTCTTGTGGATCGTGGGCATTAATTTTTTGACTACGGCTGTGCTTCCCCAGCCCCCCAGTGGGTGGCAAGCTGGGTTTGTACCTAAATGTTTTGGAGGGGGACACTGAAGAGGACAGTAGGGAAAGGGCGGGGGGAAGAGCTCCCACATTCAACCTCACACCAACACCCCCTCCTGTCACTATCTCTGCCTCCCATTCCTTCAGGATGAGACCCTTTGGGGGGCAAGGCCAGTTCTTTGCTTCTGAGCATAAAGAAGAAAATAAACCTTTTAATAGGCACGAGCCTGTGTGTTTTCTATGCAGCGTTTAAGGAGCACATAGTGTGCGTACCCATGACTGTTAGCTGTGAGTGAGGACACAGTCTCTTCTCTGCACCCACGTGGCACCTGGCCGGCCCATAGGCTGTCAGTAAACGTTTACTGAATGGTTGAGCTGTACCTGAGCTCCAAGGTCAACATGGAAACTTGATTTGGTCAGTCCCAACTCAAAGGTAGAGTTTGGTAAAGCCACAAAGTAAACTCACTCATTTACAGAGGGAATAATAACTCACTTCCCTGCAGACTAGATGTTCTTGGGAGGTGCGCAGGGCAGGCCATTCCCTGTTGCAGCTGACACACACGACTGCATGGTGACCTGTCGTGACCAGGTGTGGTCATTTCCACTGCTCTTTATGGTTGCTCAAGCTGTCCACTCCTGGGGCTGAGCAGCACCACGGCTGCAGGCAGAAGCCACACAACACACATCTCTGTGGAGCCTGGTCCTTACACTGTAACACAGACACCGAGGCTTTGGGCAGCCAAAGGGAGTCATGCTGCTGTGGACAAGTCCAAGAAGATACATCCTACTGCTGCTCCTCTGACATCCATCAGGGACTCCCAGAGGCTTGGCCGAAGCCCCAGGCTAGGCTGGAGGGAGTTAGCAGTACTCCACTGACATCCCTCACCCCACCACCCACTCCCATTCCTGTAGCCCAATGTTTCTCCTTTTTCTCTTAAGGCTCATTCATTCATTCCATGAACAATCTTGATTTAAACCCCTATTATGTGCCAGGCATAGAATAGGGTTGGCAGTGACCGAAGCAAACATTAAATCATTGCAGTATCTGTGCTCCAAAGGAGAAATGCAGGAGCTAGGGAGTTCTGATCTAGGCTAGGGCTGGAAGAAGATTTCACTGGAGGTAGTGACCTTTGAGCAGAGTACTGGAAGATGAGGAGGAGTTCCAGTATCCCAGGCAAAAGTAACACCACGGGGCTTCCCTGGTGGCGCAGTGGTTGAGAGTCTGCCTGCCAATGCAGGGGACACGAGTTCGTGCCCCGGTCCGGGAAGATCCCACATGCCACGGAGCGGCTGGGCCCGTGAGCCACGGCCGCTGATCCTGCGCGTCCAGAGCCTGTGCTCTGCAACGGGAGAGGCCACAACAGTGAGAGGCCCGCGTACCGCAAAAAAAAAAAAAAAAAAAGTAACACCACGTGTGAAGGCAGAAGGGAACAGAGCACATTTCAGAGACTGAAAGAGGCCAGAGGGACTGGGACAGAGACAGCCAGTGGCAAAGTAGTTCCAGATGAGGCTGGTGAGGCAAATGGAGCCACTCATACAGGCCTTTAGTCTATGTTATGGCTCATGACATCTAATTAAATCATGATTTACCCACAGGCTTTAAGTGCTGCCAAAATGCCAATGACCTTGCTTACCTCTCCACAGCAGCAGCCTACCCTGCACGCCCTGGTCTTCTTCATGTGAAGGGACCGTCATCATCCCTCTGACAACCACGAACCTGCTCCTTGACCTCTGAGCTCTTGGCCCGTGGATCTCAAACTTTTTCAGGTGAATCAGAATCCTCTGGGGTACGCGATAAGCACACAGAGTCCCAGGCTTCTACCTTCCCCGATTCTGATTCAGTCGATCCCAGGAAGAATCCATGAATCGGGATTTTGAATTAGCGCACGCTTTGAGAAACAATGCCTTTTTGCTTTTAGCTTTTCACGTTTTTAATGTTTTTAAGTAAAACAAGCACATGGCTTAAAAAAAAAAATCTCAACAGTAAAGAGTGAACAGAAGGCTCCCTCATGCCCCTGATCCCCAGCCTCCCATTTCTCATTCCCAGAGGCGATCATGATTAGCAGTTCCTTGATTACTCTTCCAAAGACATTCTTCAGACACAGTCATATACATATGAACACATTTCCCCCTTATTTTAAATACAGATAGTAGCACACTAGGCACACCCTTCTCCACCTTGCTTTTTTCCCTTAATAATGCAGCTAGGAGAACATTCCTTTAGCAATCCACATAGATCTACCTCATTCTTTTAAAGAGTTGCCTAGAGGCTTCCCTGGTAGCGCAGTGGTTAAGAATCCACCTGCCAATGCAGGAGTCACGGGTTTGAGCCCTGGTCCGGTTAGGTCCCACATGCCGCGGAGCAGCTAAGCCCGTGCACCACAACTACTGAGCCTGCGTGCCACAACTACTGAAGCCTGCGCGCGCCTAGAGCCTGTGCTCCACGACAAGAGAAGCCACCACAATGAGAAGCCCGCACACCGCAATGAAGAGTAGCCCCCGCTCACCGCAACTAGAGGAAGCCTGCACGCAGCAACGAAGACTCAATGCAGCCAAAAATAAATAAATAAAATAAATAGATTTTTAAAAAAGAGTTGCCTAGCTTTCCATTGCCTAGATGTCATTTACTTTTACCAATTTTCTATCGATGGACATGAAGGATGTCCACTCTTGCTAATTCAAACAGTATTACAATAATTATCCTTGAAGATATGTCTTTTTGCACATGCAAAGTGCGTCTGTAGGACAAACTCTTAAA
The DNA here is from genome assembly GCF_964270905.1 of Leucopleurus acutus. NCBI lineage: Eukaryota > Metazoa > Chordata > Mammalia > Artiodactyla > Delphinidae > Leucopleurus > Leucopleurus acutus. The sequence goes on along the minus strand of NC_139161.1, from coordinate 51,321,832 downwards.
AGTAGAATTGGTGGAGGAATTCCCTGGCAGTCCAGTGGTTAGGACTCCCTGTTTTCACTGCCAAGGCCTCGGGTTCAATCCCTGGCCAGGGAACTAAGATCCCACAAACCACCACGTGGTCAAAAAAAAAAAGTAGAATTGGTGGGTCAAAGAGGGTAAGCATCACTACTGTATATAAAATAGATAACCAACAGGACCTACTGTGTAGCACAGGGAACTACACTCAACATCTTGTAATAACCTATAATGGAAAAGAATCTGAAAAAGTATGTATATATAAAAGTATCCGGCTGGCCAGAAAGGTCGCTTGGGTTTTTCTGTAAGATGTTACAGAGGTCGTTCGGGTTTTTCCACAAGATATTACAGAACATCTTATGTAACATCTTACGGAAAAACCCGGACGACCTTTTTGGCCAACCCAACATATAAATATAAAAGTATACAGGGACTTCCCTGGTGGTCCAGTGGTTAAGACTCCACGCTTCCACTGCAGGGGGCACGGGTTCGATCCCTGGTTGGGGAACTAAGATCCCACAGAGTGTGGCCAAAAAAAAAAAAAAGTATATATGTAAAAAGTATATATATATATATAAAAGTATACATATAACTGAATCACTTTGCTGTACACCTAAAACTAACACAACATTATAAATCGACTATACTTCAATAAAAACTTTTTTAAAAAATGAGAAAAAAAAGGGTGAGCGCCTTTTTCATTACTGCCAATCAAGCAGATGACATGGTATCACCCTAGTTTTAATTTGCATCTCTTTGATCATGAGTGAGGATGAACCCGATTTACTGGGTTGATGTTGTTTTTCTAAAAGTACCCTAAGAACTCTTTATATAGTAAAGCAATTAACCCTTTGTCATTTATTTTGCTCATATTTGTCCCGCTTTGTCTTCTGAATTTGTTCCTAGCTTTTTTTTTCTTTTCTTTTTACTGAGGTAAAATTCATATAACATAAAGTTAACCATTTTATTTATTTTATTTATTTATTTTTGCCGCGTTGGGTCTTCGTTGCTATGCGCGGGCTTCTCGTGGCGGCTTCTCTTGTTGCGGAGCACAGGCTCTAGGTGCACAGGCTTCAGTAGTTGTGGCACAAGGGCTCAGTACTTGCAGCACGTGGGCTCAGTAGTTGTGGTTTATGGGCTCTAGAGCACAGGCTCCATAGTTGTGGCTCACGTGCTTAGTGGCTCCGCAGCACGTGGGATCTTCCCGGACCAGTGTCCCCTGCACTGGCAGGCGGATTCTTAAGCACTGTGCCGCCAGGAAAGTCCCAAGTTAAGCATTTGAAAGTGTAAAATTCGGTGGCACTTAGTTCATGCAAAATGTTGTGCAAGCATCACTTCTAGCTTCAAAGTATTTTGCTTCTGGTATTTTTAATAATTCATAATTTTTATACTTAATATGTAGTCAATTATAATCACTTTGTTTTTAATGACTTCTTGGTTTTTTGTCACCAAGCTCTTGGCCCTTCTGTTTTCTTGCAATTTAACACTTGCTTTTCTTTCCAGACTAAACTTCAGGATCATCACATCAACCACTATCTCATCAGCACCGTCAACTGTTCCTCCTTTCACAAAACCTGCTCTCAAACCCCACTCTTGGCTCTAACCACCACCCCGCCCTTGTCCCCTCCAACACGGGGCTGCCAGAGAAAAATCACACAACCACATATTTACTCATTCATCCAACAAATATTTTTAACGCATCCTAGGTGCCAACACCGTGCTAGGCGCTGGGTATGGATTTGGGCCACTGCAAACCTATGGCCTTTAACCTCAGCTGGGCCCTCAACACCTGATCACCCCCTGTCCCCCTCCACGTCCCTGGTCACCTCCTATTCCTGCTCCCATCCAACTCACTAATTTTCTAAACCTTCCTCACATTCAGAGTGACTTCTCCCGCTCTTCACAGAGATTAGTGTCTGAGGGATGAATGATTTTTAATTCCCACCTCCTACCGACAAGCAAGCACCGACATCGACATCGACACCGTTTCTCCTACACAACCAAGGCTAAGGTGCCGCCTCCAGGTCGAAGCTAATCCCTCCACCTGTGCTCAGATCGCTCCCCCTCCCACCTCCTCTGAGACCTTGATTCATCAAACCGCCCCCATCTCTTCAAACTCTGCCTCTCTCTACTGGTTCTTCCTCCATGGTAAATAGACCCGTGCAAGCCTCTTCCGTTAAAGTAAGAAAGGGAGAGGGGAAGGAAGGCAGGGAGGGAAGGAGGGGAAAAGGGAGGGATAAAGGCAGGAAACCAAAGAAAACACACTCCTCCACACTCAGGGCTCTTTCACAGTCAAGTCTATCTCCTCTCTCGCTTTTCATGTTTATTTAATTTTTATTTTCAAAGTTGTATATCCACATAGTTGAAGGAGTCAGATACAAGGGCTATTACAAGAAAAAGTAAACTCCTTCCCCCTGCAATTTCCTTCCCCTCAGAGGCAATTACTTTCACCTCCGTTCGATGTTTCTTTTGGCATTTACCTCCATCTCTAAACAACATGCTTGTTTTGCTACTTCTTGATTTTTGTTTTAAGCATTGTCTATGGGCTTCCTGCCATGTAAGGTGAAGCCTGAGCGCCCTTTCGCCCCCCTGCCCCGACATGGGAAGCTCTCCCAAGGGAATTCTATCAATCGGGGTTAGATCAACATCCAGGATTTATTGCAAATGTTATCCATAGCTGCGTCACGTGGTCTATTATGATTACCTTTCTCTTCTTGCACAACTGTTTTCCCTGAATAGCTATCATTTTTAAAATTTGCTTATTCTCTGATTTATCACTAATTCTGCTCTATACTCTCCTCCAAAAATCTGGGTATCCTCTCAATTCATTCAAAACAAAACAGATGTTATCTCTTCCATCTCCTTGAAAAATCTCTCTCCAGGAGCCTTCTGACTAGGGTCTAATTCTAGTCACCTCCTGAGAAGGGTACTTGGAAGAGAAACTTGAGACCTTGTACATATCAAAATGTCCTTATTCTATCTTCGTTATTGATAGTTGGGCTGTTGTGAGAGTCTAGATATCCCCTAAAACCTATTCTGCCATGGTGCTAGAACAATAGCTAGCCACCTAGGTAAGGACTGGATTTCCCAGAACCCCGGAGCTGGTAAGACCACATGACTGGGTTTTCTTCAAAGGAATGTGAGTAGAAATTATATGTGCCACTCCCTAGCCAGACCTCCGAGACAGGTGTGCCTCCTCCATATTTACTCTTCTGCCTTCCTGCCAGCTGCAACCCATGGAGGGCAGCAACCCAGTTTTGACATTGCACACAGCAATGTCCCAGAGCAAAGCAGCGTTTCTCAAAGTTTACTGTGCATACAGATCACCTGGAAGGGAAAAGCAGTGTTTCTCAAAGTATACTGTGTATACAGATCCCCTGGGATCTTCAAACACAGATACTGATGCAGTGGGTCTGTGGTGGGGCCTGAGATCCTGCATTTCTAAAAAGCATCTAGGTAATGCCAATGCTGTGGCCTGAAGACCATACTTTTGAGCGTAAGAGCCTAAAGGATGGCAGAGCTGCACTGCTTGCTAGCCTTGGTCTCGGTCTGATTTGTGGAGCACACTGAACTACCCACACCAAACTGTTTTCTGAGAAAAAAGTTAAGTTCTATTTGGTTGAGCCACTGCATTTTTAGCCTTCACCCTACTACAGCTGGAGTACAGAACTCCACATTGGAAATCACTTTCCCCAAAAACGTTGAAGGCGCTGCTCCACTGGTGTGGAGTGTTAGTGTTCAGAGGATCAAGGCCATTCTGATTGCTGGTCTATTTTCTCTCTGGAAGCTTCTGCAAGACCCTTTTCTGTGAGACTAGTGTTCTGATATTTCACGAGGTGCCTTGATGCTGGGCACTTAATGGGTCCTTTTCATCTAGAAACACAAGTCCTTTCTTCCCTTTGTTCTCAGAGAATTTAAGCCCCCTGGACTGATTCTCTAATTTTCTCACATCATCTTTCCTATATGCCATCTTCTTTCTTTTGCTTTACTTGCTGGGAGAGTGCTTCAATTTCTCTTTCAACTCTTTTGCTCAATTTTTCATTCTTTCCCTCATGGTTTTATTTTTCAAGTGTGTTTTCTTGGATTCAATCCTTTATTATAGTATCTCTGACCTAAGCGCGTCAATATTTTTTTTTCCTTAAGTTTTACTCTATGTCATCGAAGGTGGGGTTTTTTGGTTTGTTGGGGTTTTTTCCTGTTTATTTTGGTCTCTGCCTTCCATGTTAGAAAGTTTCTGCAAACATCTAGAAATCTTTTGTCTGCTCATTTTAAGGGTGACATGCTAAGAAGTTGACTAGAAGATCTGTGGACACAGTTGGGACTTATCAACTGTGGGTTTCACTATGGGGTGATCCGGCTAACTGCTCTGCTGGAGAACCCCTGATGTTAATACTCTTAGATCTTTCCTCTGAATAGTCAAATTCCCCAGATGAGAGTCTTCCAGTCTCTGACCTGGAAGGTAAAAGCCTGGTTGCCAGAGTTCTAGAAACCACCATTCAGTAAATAAACTTTCACTCAATCTGTTTTAAATACAGTCATGCCCAGGTGCCCTCCATGCCAAAGACTCTCTGGTTTCCATCTCCAACCAAGAAACCTCCAGCAATCTGATGAGTTGGGGGTGAGTAGCTGCCAGGAGATATGAGGATATAAAGGAGGAGATAGGGGGGCCAAACTACTTCAAATAATCCTCCTAATTTTAGTACTACCTACAGCCCAGCTGTACTGTGATGCCCCTGATTTAAGGGTAAATCAACTTGCTTCTAAGCCAATCAACTATATTTCAATAAAAATTTAAATTAAATTTTAAAAGAGTTGCTTCTAAGGTTTCTTCACTGCTGGCTTAATTACTTCACTGCTAAATCAGTTACCACACACCCTTCTGTCTTGCAGTTTCTATCTAAAGTTTTGCTATTAACTCCTCTCTCTCCTTGACTCCTTTCTAAAATCCCCTTATTGCTATCTTCCTAGGATTTAGTAAAGGAGTGAAGTTAAACGCTAGATCTCTCAAGTTCAACTGAAAGTCTCCACTCGTTTGCTAACTCTGTGCAAACTGGCTTCATTCTCAATCTTCCATAAACTGTCAATATTGATCTTTCCTAAAAGGTACAGCTGGTCAGAATACACTTCTTGAAAATCCTTCAAAGGCTCCCAAATGCTTTCAAAATAAAGTCCAAATTCCTTAGCTTGCAAGCCATTTCCTGATCTGGCTCCCCACTCCAGTCTCCCCAGTCACACCTATCCACCACCACACTGCGTTCACTCCAGTCAAACTGAACCCCTTGCTGGACTTCCAATGTGTAAGCCCCCTCACACCACCATGCGCTTGCCTGTGCCTTCCCCTTTTCCACTCCAAGCTCTCATCCACCTGGTTAAGCCTTCAGATTCAGTTCAAGCAGGATTTCCTCCCAGAATCCTTTCTCTGTGTTCCCAGAGACACACCCTGGGCGTAGCCCTAACGAAACATTTATCCCACTATCACGTGAGAGTCCACCTCACTCACCTTTGTATCCCCAGAGCCAACCACATTAACAGGCGATCAGAGAGGGAAAAGGCTGATAGGAGCCAGCTTCTCGGAATATACTGACAGTCCGTGTTTCAGGGCTCCCATTCAGAGGGAATCGCTAGGGCGAATAAGGTCACACTCACCAAGTCCGGCCTTCCCCAGGCTCCGATAGGTGGCGGAGTGGGATAGGCAAACACAGGGTCCATGGCTGTCCAGTCTGTAATACCCCAGCGCTCCCACCATCATCACCTAGCACCCAGCAGACGCTCACTAAATTCTTGTAGAAGAAATTAAACACAGACCACAAGACAGTGTCGTAAAGGTGGACAGGTTTGAAGGGCGTGAATATTTCGATATTGCCTCTTACCACAGGTGGTCACGCGGTGGTGGCGCAGACCTGGGCATGCGCAGGAGACCCTGGGAGTTGTAGTTCACCAGGTGAACCGAGAAGGCGAGACGGTGCTGAGCATCCCGGGAACTGTAGTGTTAGCTAAGGGGCGCGCTCTGCGCGGGCGCAAACCGACAGCCATTTCCGGGCACTTTTCCGTAGCATTTCGCAAAAGGAGAGAATCCCGGAGTAACGATGGCTACCTACAGCTTGGCGAACGAGCGATTACGCGCCCTGGAAGACATCGAACGGGAAATTGGAGCCATTCTTCAGAATGCAGGTTCGGGATACGACGACCAGAGGAGGAGCGGCAGCGAGAGCGTGAGCTAGACCGACCGTGCGCACATGCGCCGACCGGTGACTGGGAGTGGGGTTGGGAGGGATCCTAAGTGGGTGCAGGGGTGGGTGGGGCTGGCTCTGGGGCGCGGCTATACTGGCAGTCTCCGGAGAGCCCCGCCCACTCTCCACCCCGGCAGGTACAGTGATCTTGGAACTTTCCAAGGAAAAAACCAATGAGCGGCTCCTAGACCGACAGGCAGCCGCTTTCACCGCGTCGGTGCAGCACGTGGAGGCGGAGCTGTCGGCTCAGATCCGCTATCTCACTCAGGTGTGTGTGTGTGTGTTGGAACGTCCTACGCGTGTGTGTGTGTGTGTGTGTGTGTGTCTTGGACCGTGCAACACGCCCAGCTCACTGCCTTAGCCTTAGCCTTAGCCTTCAGGAGTCCCGGGCAGAGCTTTGGTCTCGGGAGCTAAGCAAGACCAGCCCTACCCAGCAGGCCAGTTGACCCTGGCAGGACCCCTCCCTTCCAGGGTAGATTTCCTTTGTCACTGAGTTGCATCACATGAGCCACTGGATGGGGAAGTCCTGGGAGAGGGTGTGTAAACAATATGAAAGCCACAGGATATGCTCTTAGAAACTTGACCAGACCTCAAGGGTATGGAGCCCCAGATGGCTACCTCCTGAGAAAAGGAACAGGATTGGAAGGGTTCTTAGGTCATTATAACAGCAACTACCATTTACTAAACTTTTACAGTGTGCCACTCTGCATTATCTAATCCTATAACAACTCCAGAAAGTAGTTAGTTACTGTCATCCCCATTTTACAGATGAGGTTAACAGAAATTCAGTGATATGCCCTAGGTAATCCAGCTAACCAAGTGGCATAGCAAATTCAGACTCAGGGAAGAAATGAGACAAGAGACCTGATGCCTGGTTGGGGAGATGGGAAAGGGGAAGGGTGCTTCTTTGATCAATCTAAATGTCCTGTAGGTGGCCACAGGGCAGCCCCATGAGGGCTCCAGCTACTCTTCGAGGAAGGACTGTCAGATGGCCCTGAAGCGAGTGGACTATGCTCGTCTCAAGCTCAGTGAGGTGGCTCGAACCTGTGAGCAGATGCTGGAAAACTAGGCCAAGCGGGTGAAAAGCTTGGAAGGAGAGCTCCACCTGCACCCCAGGACAGAACCTGGAGAGCATGGGCTGCCCCGTACATGTGCTGCTGGTCAGAAGCCATGAGGACGAAGGCACAAAAGGTGGGAATGGAGAACCTTAAAGACCAAGCCCATGCCTGGCTGTGCCCTGGCTCCTCTTGCCATGCACTTCACCGAGCGCTGACAAACTCAGGACAGGAGACAGAGACTCAAGACACCCAATCCACTTCCTCAGGTCCCTGCCCCAGGTAGACTTGGACCAATGAAGACACATTTTTGTTCACTGGAAAAGATAAAATGAGAACTAAGGGTTTTGATAATAAAAACAGTAACACTAAAAACAAGGAGCTCAGACTCTCATTGGGGCATATATGGGTGATGTAAGGGGTTGAGGAAGTAAAACCAGGCTGTATGGCAGCTGGTGCGGAGGGAGGGTGGGAAAGTGGAAGAGGGCTGAAGTTGGGGAGGAACACTGCTGTGGTGTGAAGAGACAAGGACAAGGACAGGACACAAGGGACTTGGGACAAGGAGGTTGGCAGGGATTGGGGGATGCGCTGAGGGGGAAGGTGTCAGGTGGCCATCAGCAGAGAAGCTGAAGCCAGGAATCATGGTTAAGGGGGCAAGGGCATGAGACCAATGTCTGCAGAAAGAAGAGTCAATAATTATAAAAATAAGTTTTAATAGTTAAAAAATCCACATACAGAATTTGTACAAGATATCTAGTATAAGAGGTGATTTTAAATTACAACATAGAAAAAAAAAACGGAGGGAACGTCTATAAGAGAGGGCAGTGGCTGGTTAGTTGTGTATTAAACATCGACAAATATGTGGAGAGTGCCTACCACGTGCCAGGGATTGCTCTAGTATATTAACTGCATTTGATACTGAATAAATCATAATCTGCCCTCACAAGCTTCCATTCTTTAAGCATTGGCGTCTGTTGCCACACGCACATAATGAAGGTGCAAATCTGGAAAAGATAAAGAAATTGAGAGATGAGCTCTGAGATCAAGGGAAGTTGGGCGGGGGGAGTGGGGGGCAAGGGGTGATAGCTTGAACTGGGGAATCAGATTCCAAAACATTGACTATAGATCAGGTACACAGTAGGTGCTCAATAAAGATGTGTGAACTGAATCAATAGCTCCCACCTTCCTCCATCGCTTCATCTCCCACTCGTCTGCTCTGGCTGCCATCTTGATGTTGCTCAAGCACTGTCTGGCTTTGAAGGCCATGCACTGGTCCCTGGGCCTATGGTGGCTTCCCTCCCTCCCCATTCTGTAGTCTGGCTGACTCTCCCCTCATTGCCTGTTGTCCGTGGTGCAGGCAGCCTCCACATTTGCCGGCCTGAGAGCTACTGTGGGCAGGATCCCTACCAAGGAGCCTCTGGATCCCTGGAGGAGGGGTTCAGAGGCCCAGTTTACCTGGAGGACACTGCAGTGACTGCTTCCTCCTCTTCTCGCACAGCATGTAGAGCAGGGCTCCAGTGAGGAGGAAAACGATGCCCAAGAGGGACAGCACTGGCACCATGGCTGATGTCCCAGCTGCAGGACCCACATTCTCTCCCAGCTGCCTCTGGTTCCCCCTGGCCCCAGGCCTTGCCCCCAGACGGTGGCCCAAAGTGTAAGTGGTAGTCTCATTGGTGTGGATGAGCTTTTGGTCCAACAAAGTTGCTCCTTCTGGAGGGATGGGCTGCTGGGTAGGCTGCAGGGTGGATGGCAGGTACTTCTGTGAGGGGGTGCCCGTGGCTGAAGGTGTCTTTTCTGTGGGCTCAGGAACCTGGGTGCTGCGGGGAGGTACATGTCCTTGGCGGGCCACACTCCTGGCGTGAGCACGTCCACATTCTGAAGAAGCAAGAAGTGAGGAATCAGGGCTATGAGGGGATAAGCTGAAGAACTAGATAGAGGGAAGGGTAGTGGGTCAAGGAGAACATCAAGGGAACAGCTAAATGCCAGGAAAGAAAGGCAGGGGCAGAGGGGAAACATGGGGAGATGGAAGTGAGCAAACCACAACATGGAACCACTGGGGCGAGCATGCATTCTGAACTGGGAAGTCAGGAGACCTGGGTTGGAACCTGGGCTCTGCTACAGAGTAGCTGTGACCTTGCCCCTTGTCTCTTAACCTCTCTGGGATTCATTTCTTTCAGCTGTAAAGCAAGGATAATTTTAGTACTGAAGGCCAGAGTAGCCAGGAAGAGTAAATGAATAAGGTAGGTCTACGTAGCCAAAGGGCAGTATGGGTACCACCAATGCTACAGAAGACAACTTTAGCTGGGACCTGGAAGAACACTTTGTGTCTTAATGGTTGTGTATTTATTTTAGGAGAGAAATACAACCAGCATATCAAATTTGTGACTTCACAGATGTTCCTGCTTAGGACTAGTTGCCATTAAGTTTTTCAGAAGTGGCTGTGTACATTTAAGATTTATTCGTTTCATTGTTTGTAAATTTTACCTCAAAAGAAAAAAAAAGGTACAATAAAATATAAAACCCTCCTTAATAATATACATGATGAAATGTCTGGGGATAAAGTATAGTCAACCCTGCAACTTACTTGGAAGTGCACCAAAAAATATTAGGCAGGTTGATGAGGAATAGAGGGATGGATAGACAGATGGGCGTGCAATAAAGCAAATATAGTTAAAATGCTGTAGACTCGATATTGTAAAATATAAAATATATATGCTTTATTATGTACACACATAAAATATAAAAATCAAATATTATAGAATCTAGGTGGTGGGATGTTCACTGTACAAATCTTTCAACTTTTATATATGTCTTTAAATTTCCATAATAAATTACTGGAAGATAAAAATAGTGCCTTGATTTCAAGGAAAACATTAAGTAAATGCACAGGTGATAGGATGAATTGGCAAAAATCCTGGAAGTGACGGTGAGTGATTTCTGGTAAACAGGGACTTAAGTGAAAGTACACAGAATAGGAATGTGAGGTGTCAAAGGGGAAAGGGCTGAGGCAAAGAAAAGTGTGAGGTGGAGGTGGCCGAGCCCTGGAGACAGAGCCTGGGGAGGAGGGGGAACGCGCTCACCTTCACGATCAAAGCAGCGCATCAGTTCCTGGACCCACCGGTCACTGCTGCCTCCACACACACTTCCCAAGGGTAGCTGGAGCCTGTAAGGAAGGACGTGGTCTCAGCTGTGTCTCCAATCTCCGCCCCCCTTCTCTCCCCCCACTTTCCCAGCTCTTTCCTCGTTCCAAAGAAGTGAGGTCACTGCCAAGATTCAGCAGTTTCTGCTGGGACTGGGAAATTCCAGGCGGAACAGGGAAACTAAGGTGTGGAGAATTAGGGCACACCTAACCTAATGTTATGGGGACTATAGAAGGGACTAGGGGTCCTCCCAGAAGGAGTTCAAGTTTGACCAGAGAGGGTCCTGGAGGCACCCGGAGGCTCTGCGCTCCCAGGGGTGGGTGAGATTACCTGACGTAGGAAGAGCAACGTTGATAGACTTTCAGGTATTTTCGGAGATGTCCCATGTATTGATCGTTAGGAGGGGAGTGGGAAGAAATTCTTCTATCACAGGGACAACTGCCAGCGATGCTACCTTCATTGCCATCGCCTGAGCGGGACCGAGGTGGTCAGCACAGTTTCCCAGGTTCAGGGGCTCACGCAGCGGTAAACTTAGCCTCCAACCCACAGCCCCACTGCAGCCTCTCCCCTAGACCCGGGGATCTGAGCCCCTCCCACCCCCAGGGCTCAACTCACACATCACACTCCCCAAACACGTCCATAATCACACCTGGGCCCTGGTGTTCCCCAGCCCATCCCCAACCCCAGGCAGCTGGCCCTCCCCCTGCCCCGGCTGCCTTGGGGACCCTGGCTCCCCACTTATTCAACTCAAACCCGCGGCCCCCGTGCCCCCCATCCCCTTCCCCGGATTCGGGGATCTGGGAACCAGCCGGGCCCCTGACGAACCTGGAGGAGTGTGGCACAATAGAAAGAGTAGGAGCAAGAGGATCCGGAGTTCCCAGCTCAGCATCATCTCGGGCCCGCCTCGCCCTGTCTGACTCCCAGACGTGCGCCAGCCGGTTTCTCAATGGCTTTCGCTTCCTTCTCCCGCCACGCCTGAGATTCTGCGGGAGACGGCGGCCGTCGGCACCAAGGCCGGGCCGAGGCGAGGCGCGAGGTGGCGGCGCCTCCCTGTGGGCGCCCTCACCGTCTCGAACCAGTAAGTGCGGTCAGTACCGTTGTAGCCGCGTGATCGCCAGCCTGGGGCGGCGGGGAAACTCCGGGAGGCGGAGCGCCTCTGCCCACGCTCCCGCACCCAGCCCAGTGCCCCGTCGAGGAGGCAGCCAGGAATGTTTGAAGAAGGCGAAAGAAAGCGGAAGAAAGTCCAGGCTGCAGGGCCAGGCGTGGCGGGCGGGCACTGCCCACTAGGCTGATCCGGTTCGGCCCGGGGATGTCAGCCCCGCCCGCCCGCCCTCCGCAGGTCAGTTGGCTGGACCTCCTCCTTCGAGAGGCTTTCACTTTTCGGGCTCGGGTCCGGCGCACTGGGATCCAGTCACATGGCTGGAGTGACCGCGGCAGACGAGTCCGCGCGCCCAGCAGCACACTGACTGCCCTGAGCGCCTCTGCGCCGCGCACGACACAGGGGGCGTGGCAACCCGAGGAGCCGGCGGAGGGCTCGGGCAGCCTGACGTCACGCCCCACCCCGAGGTATTTACCTTCGAAAAGTGGTGGCGGCTGCAGGTACCGGAGTAGCGAACCGGACGGCAGGGGCTAGGTGTACCGGGGCTCACCGCCAAACCTATCCAAGCCGAAGATGCCCTAGCTCCTGTCCCCCTCCTCCCACACCCCACAGACGGATCCAAAACTCTTCCCTCCTCACCAAACCCTTGCCCATAGGATTAGCCCTCTCCCACTTCTATCCTCAACTTAAACCCTACCTTTGAGGGTTTGAGCCTCAAATTTTGAGCCCCAAATACCATCTCCCTCCCGACTACTCATCCTTAACCCTATCACCCACTTTCAAGTCTGGACCCCATTCTCACCCTGAATTCCCATCCTCCGCCCTGAAAACTCCTTCCTCACTCCTAACACTCATCCATAGATTCCACCCTAAGTGACCCTCAAACCCACAATCTCCCCCATTTTATGACCCAGCCCCAAACTCTCCCGAGTACCTCTCTCTCACCCTACATCCCTCCCTCTGCTCAGTCTGGGCCCAGGCCTTGTTTCCCTGAAGACATGGAGTTTGTGTCTGGATACCGGGATGAGTTCCTTGATTTCGTTGCCCTCCTCTTTGGCTGGTTCCGCAAGTTCGTGGCGGAGCGCGGGGCCGTGAGAACCAGCCCGGAGGGTTGCTGGTGGCAGCTGGAGGCTCAGATCAGAAGGCTGCCCCAGGACCGCGCCCTTTGGGTGCTCCACGTCTTGCCCAACCGTAGTGTGGGCATCAGCCTGGGGCAAGGGGCAGAACCAGGCCCTGCACCAGGCCTGGGGGCTGCCCGGCTCCTGGGAGACGAGCCCCCACTCCACCTGCGGGACCTAAGCCCCTATGTCAGCTTTGTCAGCCTGGAGGAAGGGGGAGAGGAGGAGGGCGCAGGCACCGAGAAAGTAGAAACAGAGGCGGATGGGAAGCCAGCCCCTACCAGCAGGGAGTCCCCACGGGAAGCAAACCCCCCACGGGAGGCAGACGGGGCCCAGCAGGAGGCAGGAGGTGGCGAGGTCGGCTGCCAAGAGGACAGAGCGGAGGACAAACCAGGGCCTGAGAGAAGAAAGGGACAGAGAAGTGGTAAGAACCCAGGGCTGGCCCTGCCCTGCCCCCGCCCAGGCATACTCCCCTTCGAAGCCCTCCTCTGCCCCTCAGAATCCAGTTAGGAGTCACAAATGGGTGGCCCTCAGGCCAATCCGGCCTAAAAAGGTGTCTTCATTGATCCACAATGTTCTTTGTTTTTTAAAATTTGAGCCAACATTTAAACATTAAAAGAAAAAACTTCCAGAAGTCTGGAGTTACCCCTCCTCAAGAAAAATGTAAAGTTCCCACAGCAGGCCCACATTTCCACCCCGCAGCAAATGCTGGTTCTGTGTAGCCGCAGTCCCCTTCCGATGAGGCGTGCCCTCTCTCCCTAGTCCCCTTCGCTCAGTCTCCTAGTCCCCGTGGGCATTTGATTTGGTATCCCTGACCCTGACAGTCTTTGCCCCCGACTCTTCCCTTTTTCCCCAGAGGCGGCCCCCCTGCACCTTTCCTGCCTCCTACTGGTGACGGATGAATACGGCACCATCTTGGGCATTGACCTGCTGACGGATGGAGGGCAGGGGAGTGCAGGCAGGGGCTCAGGGACACAGAACCTGGCTCCTCGGGCCTATGCTCTCCTCTGCCACAGCATGGCCTGTCCCATGGGCTCTGGAGACCCCCGAAAGCCCCGAAAGCTTACTGTGGGAGACGCCCAGCTGCATCGGTACAGAAACCTGGTAGAGGGTGGGGAAGCCTGGGGCCCTGGGCTCCTGAGTCCCCCAGCCTGATGCCGTCTCCACCCCCATTCAGGGAGCTGGAGAATCTGGTCCCAAGGCTGAAAGTGAAGCTAACCAAGACCCCGATGCGGACATGGGGTCCCCGGCCCGGCTTCACCTTTGCCTCCCTTCGGGCTCGAAACTGCCATGTTTGTCACAGGCATAGCTTTGAAGTGAAGCTAACCCCCTGGTGAGCAGCCTGCAGAGATGGAGGGAGCGGAAGGAAGACCCCAACAGTCAGGCAAACAGAGAGGAAGCAGGCTGGGGGGGGGCCTGCAGACAGACAGAATGAGGGACAGGGAAACAAGAAGATGACACACACACAAAAAAGCTGTTATAGGCAGAGAGAGTACAAACAGACTGAGTGTGTACAGGCAGTCGCAGGACAGATGGACAGCAGAGAGGGGACCTACAGACACTAACACTGAGTGCCCACCCCTCCCCGTGACCCCAGCCCCCAGTGTGGCGCTGTCTTGTACTGCGGAGAGGCTTGTCTCCAGGCTGACTGGAAGCGATGCCCAGATGATGTGAGCCATCGATTTTGGTGCCCAAGGCTTGCAGCCTTCATGGAGCGGGCCGGAGAACTGGCAACTCTGCCTTTTACCTACACCGCAGGTACCCTAAGAAGGTCAGGATGGGTGGGGGAAAGTGGGACCCGGTCTTTGGAACTGGGGCCCCAGGTGCCTGGGAATAGGGTCCTGGGCTTGAAGGCTAAGTGCCTGGGGCTGGAATCTAGATCCCTGGAATAACAGCTGGGTGCTGGGTATTTGGGGCTGGGGGCTAGACCCCTGGGGCTGGACACAGCATCTCTGGAGCTGAGAACTGAGCGCCCTGGTCCCTGAGAGAACTTATGGGATTCGGGAGTAGGGATTCAAATACTTGCTTCTCAGCTTCACCACTAACTGGTGACCTGAAACAAATCGCTTTACTTCTTAGAGCTATTTCCTCAACTGTGAAATGGGCAGACTAACAAATGTTAAAACGCATGGAATTGTTATATGGGTTCTGTGGGCTATGCTGTAGACACTCAGAAATGTTAATAGTTCTCTGCCTGACTAGAACCAGACTCAGACTCAGGGTCCTGGGGAGAGACTGAGGAGAGCCAAAGTCTGGAATCCTGGCCACCAGGCCCTCAACCCCTCCCCTCATCCTTCTCCAGAGGTGACCAGTGAAACCTTTAACAAGGAGGCCTTCCTGGCCTCACGAGGCCTCACTCGTGGCTACTGGACCCAGCTCAGCATGCTGATTCCAGGCCCTGGCACCCTCGGGCACCCAAGGGGCAGCACGCCATCCCTCAGCGTTCTTCTCAATGGTGCGTGGGGCCTCTCTCCAGGCATAAGTCCCTCAGACTAGAGGGAAGGACGGGAGAGCAAAAAGTTGCCCAGGTCCTAGATAACCCCTCCACATACACACCAAACCTCACCACCACCACCAGGGCATTTCATGCCTCTCCTCAACCCTCAGAAAAGTCACCCCTGCCCAGCCCATCCAGAAGCCCCATCCCTAGGCAGCTCCCCATTCCTCCTGCTGCAGCTCCAGGCCCTCTCTCAGGGAACACAGCTCCTCTGGAAGAAGGAAGAGGCCAGGTGGGGACCTCCCTGACCAGGCTTCTCTTCTTTCATCCTCTCAGGAGATCCCTACCAGCTTCTTCAGGGGGATGGGCCTGCTCTGATGCCTCCTGTGCCCCCAGATCCACCCAGGGGCCTCTTTGGTGAGCTGGAGGGGCCCTGAGGGAGCTAGGGGTAGGGACGGGGACTGGAGGGCCAGCAGACTCGGTGGCTGAGAAAGGGGGCTATTGGACAGGAGAGGTGGGGGTCCAGGCCTGGGGCAAGGTCCCCAGTAACCCACTCTCCTCAGGCTCGTGGCAGGATTACTACACATGGCGGGGCCTCAGCTTGGACTCCCCCATGGCTGTGCTTCTCACCTACCCGCTGACTGTGTACTACGTCATCACCCATCTGGTGCCCCAGTCCTGTAAGGAGGGCGGAGGCAGGGGGAGGAGTGCGTGGAGCAGGAGGGCCGGGGGGCGGGGGTAGGGGACAGGAGGGAGGGGAGGAGGAGACCGTATTCTTAAATGACTAGCTTATCACCCAGTCCCTGAGCTCAACATCCAGAACAAACAGTCACTGAAAATCCACGTGATGGAGGCTGGGAAGGAGTTTGACCTCATCATGGTGTTTTGGGTAAGTCCCTCCAGGCCTGAGGGTTGAGCATTTGGGTGTGGAGGTGGATGCAGGGTGGGAGCCAGATCTGTCCTCTTTGCCCTTCAGGAGCTCTTGGTCTTGCTCCCCCATGTGGCCCTGGAGCTGCAGTTTGTGGGTGACAGCCTGCCCCCTGAGAGTGACCAGCAGAATTTTACCCTGCAGAGGGTGAGGGCTGAGGGGGGTGCCCTGCTCTTTAGCCCTAACCCTCCTGCTGTCCTCCCAGCTGGGCTCTGCCCTTCCGATCCCTGCCTCCTCTCCCCTGTCTTACCTGATGCATCTCCCAGTACCAAAACTTCCACCGGCTTCTCCACCCCACTCCAAACTCCCCAGGATGACCTCGAAGCATCTGTCCGTCCTGGTTCCGGGGTATCAGCACGGCTAAGCTCTGGGACTAAGGAGAAGGGGGGCCGCAGGGACCTGCAGATCAAGGTGTCTGCACGGCCCTACCACCTGCTCCAGGGGCCCAAGCCTGACTTGGTTATCGGTAAGCGCTTGGGGTAGGAGCATGGGGGAGGTGGGAGGAGGCCCTGGGAGCCAGCTTCTCCTTGCTCTCCTTTCCTCCGCAGGATTTAACTCCGGCTTTGGTCTAAAGGACACTTGGCTGAGCTCGCTGCCCCGGTTACAGGTGCGGGATGGGACAAAAGGGACCTTCTCTCACCTCCTGCCCGGTCCCTCCTCCTTTTCTGAAAGTCTCTTCTTCCCCATCATCTGCTCTACAGACCTGGGGTGCGCCAGCGGGTCCTCCTGCCCCGCTCTGTGCCTGCCTCGTGCCTCTCCCCATCCCGGTCCGCCTGGGTCCTCGGGAGGTACGTGGGGTTGGGAGCCTTTCTGAGAGAGTCTGAGGCCCCGCCCCCACCCCAGTCCCTCCGAGTGCCGGCCTTCTTCACCGAGAGCAGCGAGTACGGCTGTGTGATGGACGACCAGACCATGGCGGTGGCCACGGGAGGGGGCACCAGCCCTCCACAGCCCAACCCTTTCCGCTCCCCCTTTCGCCTCAGAGCGGCGGACAACTGTATGCCCTGGTAAGGCCTTCTTGCGCTCTGGCCACGCATCCTGAAAGGTCCACCGCTACCCTCGTCTCTGCGGTCCTGGGACCCTCCTGGCCCAGCCCTACACCCTGCTTTCGCCGCGCGCACTCCCACCACCCCCGCTGGAGGGTCTCGACAACGCCCACACACCCCTCTTTAGATCCAGCTCACAAAAATCTCTCCAACTCCTCGTTTCCCAGCCCCGCCCCCCCCCAACCCCTCAGCAAAAAAAAGCCAGGTTACGCTCGGGCTGGCGGAGCCCTAAGTTTAGCCCCACCCCCTGAAACTCGGAGCCCACAAACTCCGCCCCTTGGGAAAATCCCGGCCTCTTGGCACCGCCCCTGACGGCGCCACGCCCCCCTCAGGTACTGCAACGCCTTCATCTTCCACCTGGTCTACAAGCCTCCGCAAGGGAGCTGGGCCCGCCCGGTGCCAGGGCCCGCGCCTCCCGCCCCAACTCCTACCGCTCCTCCCGCCCCCGCCCGTAGGCGCCGAGGAGAAAAGAAACCTGGGCGGAGGGCCCGCCGGCGGAGGTGAGGGCGGAGAGGTAGAAGTCCACCCCCTCCCCTAACACGCCTCAGAAAGGAACACGAAACCGGCGAGGCCGAGGGGGGAGGCCAGTTGGCGGAACACGAAAGGTAATTAAACTTACTTGTTTGAAACCACTGAGTCAAACGCTCATAACTGGGTCCTTAAATGGAAAGAGGATTAAAGGATTTACGGATGACATTTTCTTCCATCTTTCTTCAGTTCCTCGAAAGCTGTCCCCTCTGGGATTCTGCCCTCCTGGGTAATCCCAAACTTCTTCTAATGTGTGTGTTGACAAGGCATTTTCCGGCCCCAGTAACAGGCAGGGACCGGATCCGAGTCAAGCAAGACCAAGAAACAGAAAGTGGCTTCTCTCTGGGGGGGAGAGGGGACGGGGGCGGGGGCAGGGGAGGCATGCAACCTCCTAGGGGCACTCACAACCTTGGTTTAGAGTCAGTGAAAGACCCCAGCCACCCAACTGTCCAAGTTAGAAACTTCATGGCCATCCCTGACTCCACCTTCTCTCATCCTTCACGGCCCATAAAGAACCAGCTCCAGCTGAGTCAGGCTGCTGGTCACTCAACATCCAGCAGTATGTCCAGTCCCACTGCAAATGCCACCATATCTCGTGTTCCTTCCAAAACAGACATTCAAAACATTACTCCCTGCTTAAATCCCCTCAGTGAACTTTCCTCTACTTTTAAAATCCCTGTGAGTGTGGGCCAGTCTTGATGACTCTTATCACAAAGTATAGAAAGGGAAAAATAGTGGAGAAACCTGGCAGACACCACCTGCACCAAGTGACTAGTTTTACAAGAAATGAGAAGTCACGTTGACGTCATGCTCCCTGACATGATGCAATAAGGCCACATCCCCTCTGTAGTATTATTCCCCCAAATCCATAACTTTAGACTAATCATGAGAACACACCAGACAAAACCAATCTGTGGGACAGTCTACAAAACCCCTGACTGCTATTCTTCAAAAGCATCAAAGTCACGAAAAGCAAAGAAAGACCAAGAAACGGTGACAGATTGGAAGAGACTTAAGGAGACATGACAACTAAATACGATGCAGTATCCTGGTTTGGACCCTGGAACAGAAAAAAAAAAATTAATGGAAAAACTGGAGAAATCCAAATAAAGTTTTCAGTTTAGCTAATGGTATTGTATCAATGCTAATTTCTTAGTTTTGATAAACACGCTGTGGTTATAGAAGAAGTAATAAGGAAGATGTGTGAGGAGTATTTGGGAACACTCTACTGTCTTTGCACCCCACCTATAAATCTAAAATTATTTCAAAAAAAAAGTTTAAAATTTCAGACTCTTTAGTATGGCTTGTAAGTTGCTTCTCTTTCTGTCATCCTCTTTTATTATAACTATCTTATTATCAAAGTTTCCAAATATACACAAAAGCCCAGAAGATTCAGCATAATGAATCTCTATGTGCCCATCACCCAGCTTCAACAATTATCAACATTTTTCAAATTTTATTATTACTCCCTGTGATAATGTGATAATATAAGAAATATATATATTTGGTCTGCGTGCCCCATTTCTGGCACAAGAGCTTCTATAATCTGAGTGACAGAGGTGAGAGGAGCATCTTTTGTTATTCATAATAAGCCGCTTTCAACCATACCTAAGTTTAATAAGGTAACTCTAGGTGGGCCCTTATTTAACTTCAGGATGGAAGTTAGATACTAGAGGAACCAACCGCATGATTAGAGAGGGCTGAAACGTTCAGCCCCACCCCTTACTCTCCAAGGGAGAGGAGCGAGGCTGGAGATTAAGTTAATCACCAAGCAACCTGCATAAAAATCCCTAAACGATGGGCTTCAGAGAGCTTCTGGGTTAATGAACACACTGAGGTACTGAGGCTGGCACACGTGGAGAGAACATGGAAGCTCCAGGCTACCCCCTCTTCCCTCACCACACCTTGCCCTATACCTCTTTTCCGTTTTGCAGTTCCTTTACAACAAACCAGTAATAATTAGTAAACTGTTTTCCTGAGTTCTGTGAGCCATTTTAGCAAATTATTGAACCTGAGAAGGAGATCACAGGAAGCCTCAGTTTATAGTCAGTTGGTCAGAGGGCCCAGGGCTTGCAATTAGCATCTGAAGTGGGGGCAGTCTTTTAGGACTGAGCCCTTAACCTGTGGCAGTCTGTGCTCACTCTGGGCCGGGCTTAATGACTCTTAACACAAAGTATAGAAAGGGAAAAATTCCGTGTCTGGAGTGATTGAATTGGGACTTCCCTGGTGGCGCAGTGGTAAAGAATCTGCCTGCCAACACAGGGCACACAGGTTCAATCCCTGGTCTGGGAAGATCCCACATGCCGTCGAGCAACTAAGCCTGTGCACCACAACTACTGAGCCTGCGCTCTAGAGCCCACGTGCTGCAACAACTGAGCCCGTGTGCTGCAACTATTGAAGCCCACGTGCCTAGAGCCCGTGGTACGTAAAAAGAGAAGCCACTGCAATGAGAAGCCCATGCACTGCAACGAAGAGTAGCCCCTGCTCACCACAACTAGAGAAAGCCTGTGTGCAGCAACGAAGACCCAACGCAGCCAAAATAAATAAATAAATACATACATACCCTATTTAAAAAATAAAAAAGAATTGATTGAATTGTAGGACACCCAGTTGGTGTCAGGGTAGTTGGAGAATTGGTTGGTGTGAGAGAACAAACAAAAACAAAACACCTATTTGGTGTCAAAAGTGCTATTAGTAAAAGCAGCTAATAGTTGGTGTCAGAAGTGAGATTAGCTAGACTGGCCCTAGCTCACAGAAATATGTGGTTTGAGAGGAGAAAGGATAAAAAGATGGGAGATGCAGAACCTTTGATTCCTGGGTGGCCACGTGGTCACCCATGGCATGGAGCAGCAGCTGTGCTGCACTCAGTTACTAAAGGTAAAAGTAACAAATGGAATTTAAAATTGGATTCAACTCCCAGGAAGTTGTTTCACTAGATGCATAAGGAAATGCAAACCAATAAGAAAAAAAGTGAAATATACAATCCCTTGGTAATTATTTGTAATAGCTAAAATGAAATTTAAAAAGAGTTCTGGTTTGGACTTTGGTGGTAGACTAAGCTTGGGTTTGAGTCAGTCTGAGTTTTGGCCATCAGCCTCAAAGCTATCCAGTAAATAATTAGGCTGGGACAACAGAAAGTACCTCTAAGGCCTCTGCTCACCAAGAAGGTAGTCAGCATGGGGGGAAGGCAAAAACCAAGGATCTACTGAAACCAGGAACATAGTTGTGAAGGAGTTGCTTCATTTTGTAGATTGGTATCATCAGCTTCCTGAAGGACCTTTACTAAAATGGATTGTGAGAGTGACTAATTTAGGGGCAGTATCTTTGTTTATAAGTGCTCAGGATAGAACAGCATGTTTGGGTTGATACAGGACCCACAGTTCACTATTAAACAATCATAGATGGCTGTACGCCAACCAGACACACAGGAGGTTATTCCTGAGGAATAATCCTAAAGCTATCCAGGACCCACCAAAAGTCACCTCATTAACATAAACTCAGGTATAGTCAAAGGGGCCTGTTATGTATAACAAAAGACACTCCTCTCACCTCTTATCACTCAGGAAATTCCAAGGGTTTTCCACAATTTTGAGCCAAGAATCTGGGATGAAGACCAAAATATGTATTTCTTACATCACAATATCACACACCCCCAGCTGTTTCCCAGAGTGTTTTAAGGCACACCCCAGACATCAGTTAGCTCACTTGTATGCATCTATAACTAATGAAGGCTTTTAAAAAATGTAACCACCATGCCATTATCATACCCAATAAAATTAACAATTATTCTTTAATATCTTATCATAATACCCAGTTCATATTCAAGTTTCTTTTCTTTTCTTTTCTTTTTGTGGTACGTGGGCCTCTCACTGTTGTGGCCTCTCCCGTTGTGGAGCACAGGCTCCGGACACGCAGGCTCAGCGGCCATGGCTCACGGGCCCAGCCGCTCCGCGGCATGTGGGATCTTCCCGGACCGGGTCACGAACCCGTGTCCCCTGCATCGGCAGGCGGACTCTCAACCACTGCGCCACCAGGGAAGCCCTCATATTTCTTGAATTATCTCAGAAATGGCTTTTACAGTTGGTTTGTTACAATCAAGAAATGAATAAGATCTACACATGGCTTTCGGTTGTTATCTCTCAAGTTTTTTTGTTGTTTTTCTATAACAGACCTCCTTCCCTTTTTTATTTTCAGTCCACTGATTCAATGAGAAACTAAATCACTTGTGCTGTAGAATGTTCTTCATTCTGGATCTGGCTGATTATTTCCTCTGGGTGTTTTTTTAATCTATATTCTTTAGTTCTATAATCTGGCAGTTAGATCTAGATGACAAACAAGGCCCTTTTAATGTGGCCGCTGCCAACCTCCACAGGCTGATCTCATCCTGCTTCCTGCCCCCTCCCTACCCTCGAGCCAGGGGCTCTAAATGAAGACACCACACTCTCTCAGTGTGGAACTTCCCTGTTTTCTTGCACAATTTAATTCCTTCTCAGCCTAAAGCTCACTTCCTTAGGAAGGGAGGCCTTCCTTGACCCCAGATGAGGGTAGACACCCCCTGATAATACCTTGTAAATCCCCTACAGCCATAAAAGGGCAGCCTAGGTCCCTGGTGGATTGAGGGGAAAGAGAACTTTTCCCCACTCCCTTGGCCAGAAAAATAACCTCTCCCTAAGTTCCTGCCATCTCCTACATGAAAGCATATTGTTATCTCCGAGCGGCGGGATTACTAAGGATTTGTTTATTCATTTTGTTTTGCTGTCCTGCTCATTTTTCTTCCGTGAACACACAGTACTTTTGTAATCAAAACGTTTAATTTACAAATTTGCCCACCTTAATAATTCACTTACTAAATACTGATTGAATGCACACACGGCTTTGTGTTAGAGATGCAGTGGGGGAAAAATAACAAGAGAATGGTCCCTGCTTCCATGAAATTTACAAGGATCCCTTACCCCCATCACTCTCTATCACATTACTCTTTTATTTTCTTTGAGCACGTATCACAGTTATTTTACTATGTCATTCATTTATTTATGTTTATTACCCCTCCTCCTCTAATACATACTAAAAAGTGAATTCCATGAAAGGGGAGACCTTGTCTGTCTGATTATAACTATGCCCCAGCACAGTGCCTGGGATGTAATAGCCACTCGGCATTTACTAAAGGAATCTTTTTTTTTTTTTCCGGCTGCGCGGCTTGAGGGATCTTAGTTCCCTGACCAGAGATTGAACCCCGGCCCATGGCAATGAAAGCACCGAGTCCTAACCACTGGACAGCCAGGGAATTCCCTAAAGGACTTTTAGAAACCTATTCCTGCTATACTGGAGGGAAAATGGACTGTGAGAGGGCAAGACTTGAGACGGATCAGCTAGGAGTTTTTGGTAGCAATACAGGCAAGAGCTGATGGTGCCTTGATGCTGGAGAGAAACAGGTTAAATCCTAGGGCTAATGAGGAGGTAGAAATAACAGATGGTGAGCAATTCTATTGGAACAAAGGGAGGGCAGAGAAGGAGCTGAACGTTCCCAGCCAGGACAACCAGATGGAAGGAAGTGCCGTGTGCTCACAGTGGGGACACAGGAAGAGAAGGGATGGAGTTAGAGCGGTTGGAAGGGGTGGGAGAGAAAGGTAATGAACTCAGGGTGGGACTTGTTAAGTTTGAAATGCTCATGGGACCTCGCGGTAGAGATTCTGGTAGGCAATTGACATGTGAGATGGAACTCACACAACTAGGAGAGTGGATGAGGACCCTAGAAAGAAGAAGGGGCCTTCAAAACGGAATGCTGGTGGAGGTAAGGATGGTCAGAGGAAGAGGAGGCAACTAGGGGAGGGAGAAGTGCTGAGAGCACTGGAAAACCAGGAGGGTTCAGAAACAAAGAAAGGGTGCTCAGCTGTGCCAGACACTGCTTAGGCCAGGTCAGATCAAGGGGAAGAAATGTCCCCTGTACTTCACAACAAAGACAAGAGAGTATTCAACAGAGTGGTGGTGGCAGCCTTGAGAGGGCGGAGAGTGACAGGGAGGCGAATTGGAGGCAACAATTGGGCAACTTAGAGAATACAGAAGACCCTAAAAAGAAAATTCAAATGGCCCTCAATCCCAACACCCAGAGATAACCACCTTCGACATTTTGGTGTGTTTACAGTCTCTTTTATCAAAATGTACATATTTTTACAAACTTTAATCACACTGTACATCATGCTAACTAGCTTGCTCTTTTAATAAAACAATATGTTATGAACAGCTTTTGGGGACTTCCCTGGTGGCGCAGTGGTTAAGAATCCGCCTGCCAATGCAGGGGGCACGGGTTCGAGCCCGGGTCCGGGAAGATCCCACATGCCACGGAGCAACTAAGCCCGTGCGCCACAACTACTGAGCCTGCGCTCTGGAGCCCACGAGCCACAACTACTGAGCCCTCACGCCACAACTACTGAAGCCTGCGTGCCTAGAGCCCATGCTCTGCAACAAGAGAAGCCACCGCAATGAGAAGCCTGCGCACCGTAACAAAGAGTAGCCCCCGCTCGCTGCAACTAGAGAAAGCCTGCGCGCAGCAACGAAGACACAACGCAGCCAAAAATAATAAATAAATAAATGTATAATATGTTATGAACAGCTTTTTATGTCATTAGACAGTCTCTTTGTCTCATCTGTCTATACAGATGGCTGTATATTAGTTTACTTTATGAATGTGACATGGCCTAGTGGGACATTTAGGCAGTTCCTAATTTTTCTCTATTATAAAGGAAAGAGGAAGTAGAAAGTGTCCCAGCTGGGAACCAAAGCAGGGCCCAAGACTGTCTGGGCCTCCCTGGTGGGCGGGGAGTTGATATGCCTGAGACACTTCGCATGGAGTTTCCGGCCAAGGAAGGAGGTAGGCAGTTTGCAGGGACCGAGGTAGAAGCGTAGGATGAAGAAGACAACATGGGCCTGTGTGGGGTGCTAGTCCCAGCCCAGCCTCGTGGACACAGATCTGAGGCCTAGAAGACAGGAACCACAGACAGGAGCCAAAGAGCTGCTGTAAAGCCGAGGGGCATGAAGAGAACAGCACAGCACCTAGAGCCCAGGAAGCAAAGTCATAACGCTTTCACTGTCAACACGCCAGGAGTCCACACTGGCCAACATACCCGTCGTCACCTTGACTTATCCCCACATGACTCTGTTCATCCCCTCTTGGGTTCAATCTCCTACCTCCTCCCTTTCCTGCTCCAGATCCTCTCATTGGACCCGCTGGGATTTAAGGTCAACAAGATGCCCCAAATCATCCACCTCTTCTCTGGGTTTTCCCTTTGCCTTCTTGCTCTCAGAAACTTGGTGCTCCTCCAAAGCCACTACCCCCTTGCAACCCTTTGAAGAAATACTTTTTTCTCCCACATTCCACAAATTCTGAGATGAGGCAGTTGTCTTTCTTACCGTATGTTTTTGCTTCCAAAAAATTTCTCCTCCCTCCAAAACCCCAGCCTCTTTGAAGCACATGCCAGGAGACTGGACCAGCCATTACCCTTCCTGTGGCAATCATCTTGTGACATCTACCGGCTTCATCAAGGGCTTGAGCATTTGGCTTATGTTTACTTCTCCATCTTTAATCATGTCTTCATTTGTGTAACTAAGACATCCACTGAGATAATCCATCCAACAGCCCAACCTCTCAGCTCCTTGCCCTCTTCTCTTCCACCCCTCCTCAGCCACACGCTCCTCCAATGGCCAAACCCTAGAGCCCTGTCATTACCAGTAACTGCACCTCTTCCAACCTTCTGATTCCCAGCACCCCACTACTATCCATCCTTCTAGTCCCCTCTCTGATATCCTCAGTTCAACAATCCTTCAACCTTTCAGATTCTTTAGTCCACATTTTCACTGTCCGTCACCCTCTTCACATCTTCACATCCCACTTCACCCAGTTTAGGTCCATGATTATAATGATTCCTTCGCACACACTCTTAATGCTCTTGTCCCACCATTTTCCTTGCAAAACTGCAAGAAGGATCAAACCAAACTCCACCAACAGTGAGACTTTCCCTGAGCAACTGAGCATGGCTGGGGATAAACAAGTGGGCTCACAGATCTCACTTTGAATGTGTAACAACAAATCACAAGTGGGCTCTTAGCACACCCAACCATCCTATGATTTCTCTACTCCATACTCTCTTCTCTCTGAAATTCCCCTTCTTGCCTCAAATGGCAACACTGCACGGCCCTATCCTCAGAACTTCCTCATCTTTCCACCAGTGCTTCTTATGACATCTATTCCCTGCAATTTCCGTTTTTCTGGTCATTCATGTTAAATGCATTCCTCAAATGTCTGGTCATCCTTTCTTCTCCATTCACATCCCAACCACTCCAATGAAGAGTACCCTTGCTCAGATAATGCCAAGCCCAATGGTCAGTATTCACGCTCTTAGCAGCACTTTAACAGAGCTGTTAAATGCACTCACTCTTCGAAGCACTGTGTTGGCCTCCGGGACCAGCACACTCTCCTGCTTTTCCTCCCCCTTTGCTAGGGTATCCTTGTGCTGGTTCCTCCTCCTCCAGCCTCTCTGTCTGTCCTCTACTCTCCTTTCTCCCTTGCCCTCCGCACCTGTCTTCCCCGTGCTTCCTCGTGTTTATTTTGTTTTTAATATTTATTTATAAAATGTATATATATTTATTTATTTATTTGGCTGCGCCCGGTCTTAGTTGCGGCATGCGGGATCTTTCGTTGCGGCATACAAACTCTTAGTTGCGGCATGTGGGATCTAGTTCCCTGACCAGGGATTGAACCTGGGCCCCCTGCATTGGGAACATGGAGTCTTAGCCACTGGACCACCAGGGAAGTCCCTTTTTTTAAGTATTTATTTTTGGCCACGCCATGCAGCACGCAGGATTTTAGTTCCCCGACCAGGGATCGAACCCATGCCCCCTGCAGTGGAAGTGCAGAGTCTTAAACACTGGACCACCAGGGAAGTGCCTGCTGTGCCCATTCTTTGCAGGCCAAGCCCGTTTTCCCAGGGCCTTTGCCCTTACTGTTGCCTTCGCTGGAACACTCCCACTCCCTTCCTGAAGGTCACTGCCTCAGAGAGACCTTCCCTGACCTCGCTAACTAAAATAGCCTGTCAGTCTACCTCCTTATCTTGTTTCCTTTCTCTTCACAACACGTATTTGTCCCTGAAGTTGCCTATGTATTGCTGACTTGTTTATTTCTGCCTCTCCCCAACTGAATCCCCAGCATATTGAACAATATCTGGTACACAGGAAGTACTCAATAAACCTTTGTCATATGAAAGAAAGAAAAGGAGAGGCAAGAAAGAGACAAAGAACAGGTAAGCAAAAAGCCTGAGAGAACAGGTTTCTGTTAAAGCCAGCTTAAATCACCGGCTCCTCCCCTCTGCATATCCCATCAATCATGTTGACGGTGGCACAGCAATTACAAGCACAAGAGTCTGCCAGGCATGAGTACAAGTCCCAGTTTGACTGGTGTCAGCTGTGTGGTTTTAAGCAAGTTACTTAATCTCTCTGAGCCACATACCCCGCTTCGGCAAATTTTTATGAGTGCCTATTTACAACAGAGGCATTACGCCATATCTGTTGTGAGGATTATGTAAGATAATTTATGAAATGTCTCTGATACCAATCATAAGTGCTAATCGTAAGTACTCGGTAATCTGGTGTCATTTACACCCATTCTTCAAGTTTTGCCATGATACATTCTCATCTGTTTATAATCATCTGTGTTTGCAATTCAGATTTTCTCAGTGATCAAAGAATTATTTAGGACGGTTTTGGTGGGGTTTTTGTTGTTTTGTTTTGGGCCATGCCACACAGCATGCGGGATCTTAGTTCCCCGACCAAGGATTGAACCCGTGCACCCTGCAGTGGAAGCGTGGAGTCTTTTTTTTTTTTTGGCTGGGTTGGGTCTTCATTGCTGCGTTCGGGCTGCTCATTGCGGTGGCTTCTCTTGCTGCGGACCACGGGCTCTAGGCCCGCGGGCTTCAGTAGCTGCTGCACGCAGGCTCAGTAGTTGGGGCGCACGGGCTTAATTGCTCCGAGGCATGTGGGATCCTCCCAGACCAGGAATTGAACCCGTGTCCCCTGCACTGGCAGGCAGATTCTTAACCACTGCGCCACCAGGGAAGCCCGGAAGCGTGGAGTCAACCACTGGACCACCGGGGAAGTCCCAGGACTGTTTGCGGGTGTTTTCTTTTTTTTCTTTTTCTTTTTTTTTTTACGGTACGTGGGCCTCTCACTGTTGTGGCCTCTCCCGTTGCGGAGCACAGGCTCCGGACGCGCAGGCTCAGCGGCCATGGCTCACGGGCCCAGCCGCTCTGCGGCATGTGGGATCTTCCCGGACCAGGGCACGAACCCGTGTCCCCTGCATCGGCAGGCGGACTCTCAACCACTGCGCCACCAGGGAAGCCCTATTTGGGGGTTTTTTAACGGTTGGACTTTTTTACTTAAACATTTGTCAATTTCTGGTTTATTGCATTGTGGTTGGAGAAGGTGGCCAATACAATTTCAAGTTTGGGGTTATCTGGTATTTCCTTCAAAACTTCATATTTTATCAATATTTATAAATGTTTCATTGACATTGAAAAATGTGTGTTCTCCGTTTATGAGATACAAGGTTCAAGAAATACCATTTGAAGGCAAGCTCCAGGATGGACACTTTATCTATTGCTGTATTCCTGGTATCCCGCAAAGGGCATGGTACACATCAGACACATTCAATAAATATTTGCTGAATGAGTGGCTGATTAATCAATCACCTATTATCATTTAGATTCTCAATACCTTTGTACCTTTGTTTATTTTTTCTTACTTCATCTGCCAAAGACTGCTGTGTTATGTCACAGTTTCTCTCCACTATTATCTTTTCTAGTCTATATAGCTATATAGATATATAGAGAGTTTCCCAGGGTATTTCTAAGTATTTGGACTTTATATATTTCAATACAATATGATTTCGTGCCTAAAGGTTTATGGCTGTTATAGAATCATTGTAAATATACCCTATATCAATATAAAATTAACACTTAACAAAACATCTATACCATATGGTTTAATTTTATTATGCATTTATTATTTGGAATAAGCAAAACATAATAATAAAATTCAAAATGTGCAATAGTACCTTTTCATAAAAGTGAAAAGTAATTTCCCTTTCCCTCTGGTCTCCCATTGCCCTGTTTCCCTCCCCTGAGGCAACTACTGTTAACAGAATTTTGCTGACTAGCCGAATTTGGAAACATTAATTTTTTTCATAGAGGAGTTTAAAATAGTTACATGAATTGTTTTGATCCATATAGTTGGTATAATTAGTGATCTTATTTTATGTTTTCTCTTTCTTATGCCTCCTTGATGCTTTATATTCTGTTATATGGATTACATTTTCTTTGTTTTTATCTTCTCTGGAGGTTTGGAGGCATATATCTCATTTTTTATTTCTCTAATGTTTTCCTTTAACATTTCCAAAAGTATTCTTAACTTGTATTTCTTGACTTGAAGTCAAGAATAAAATAACATGGGAATTCCCTGGCGGTCCAGTGGTTAGGACTCCGTGCTTCCACTGAAAGGCGCACGGGGTTCGATCCCTGGTTGGGGAACTAAGATACCGTATGCCGTGTGGCATGGCCAAAAAAAAAAAAAAAAAAAAGGAGTAAAATAACATGCTATGAGTCTCCCCAGTTAAATCAAGAAGTTAAGCATATCTGTTTCCTCCCCTCCTCAGATAATGTTGATAAACTGGGAGTTACAGATAGAGATTGTTATTATTGTTCTAATCTTGCTCTGTGGTTGTAAGGGAGACTTACCCATCTGTTAAGGGTTCAATTGTATCTCCCCAAAATTCATATGTTGAAGTATTAATCCCCAGTACCTCAGAATGTGACTGTATTTGGAGACAGGGTCTTTAAAGAGGTAATAAAGTCAAAAAGAGATCATTACAGTGGGTCCTAATCCAATATGACGGATGTCCTTATAAAAAGAGGAAATCTGGACACCAACGTGTAAAGAAGAAAGATCATGTGAAGACACAGGGAGATGGCCGCCATCTACAAGCCAAACAAAGGGGCCGCAGAAGAAACCAATCCTACTAATGCCTTGATCTCAGACTTCTGACCTCCTGAAACTGTGAGAAATAAATGTCTGCTCTTTAAGTCACCCAGTCCCTGGTACTTCGTTATGGCAGCCTTAGCAAATGAATACATCACCCAAAATAACTCAAGGAAAAAGGGGATCATGGGCAAGCCCCCTCTCATGGTTCCACACAGTGTCTCTAATGACCCTCTAGAGAGAAACCTATAGAGGGGGATGGAGCACGATGTATTCCCGGCTGCCCTGCCCTCTGTGGGCATCTCTTCCTTAACACTCAGTGGTCCCTGATGAGGATGCAGTGACTGATGCCTCTTGGATGACATTGACCAGGAAGTGACCCTCCCCTGCTCAGGATTCTGCCTTGCTAGCTTCCCATTATAAGGAGGTAAACAATATTTACTGCAACATTTGGATATCTTCCTCTGGAGGGAACGAGGAGAGAGACACCAGGCATGGAACTCCTGCTCTAGTGAACTTCTCCCTTGCCCCACACCCGAGATTGTGTCTCACTGGCAGATAACTCATTTCCAATGCTCTACCTCTTTCCACGATTCTCTCCCAGTCCCTGCTGAGTTGATGCCCTTTTCTCAGGAAACACCACCCCTTTCTTCCTATGGAAAGAATCTATCCCCCAAACCTTCTTGGGCCTTGTAAACGTTATAGCCAAATGCATTTTTCCTGGTGTCTGAGTGCCTACTCACCACAAACATACAGTGGAGGGCGACTGTGGGTGCGTGGGTGCAGCGAGCTCAGTCTCCAGGGGTCTCAGCTGGGAGAGGGAAGAGAAGAGAAATGCTGAAGGGTTGTATCTGCAGGGTGTCTACACCCTGAATTCAAACACTCCACCCCATCTGATGAATATTTCCCTTCTGAAGACTCCATCTGGTCCTCACCTGGCTGATAACACTGGCTTCACCAAGCTAAGAGAGCATTCACCCTCCACCCTACCCAGGTTACATTACGAAACATTCTCAGCCGAAATTCATAGGGTCCTCTGAACAGCATCACTCTTATGCCTGGGTCTCCCTCCATACCTCTCACTCCCATGGTTTTGACTTCCCCACTTCAGGGGAAAAAACCCACTACCCATTCAATTGCCCAAACCCCAAATTTAGGAACCATCTTTGGTTTCCTTCTTTTTTTTCATCACCTCCACATTCAACTCATCCGGAATCCAGTTCTCTCCCTATGCATCCCCCTGGTCCACACCTACGTCATTTCTCACCTGGGTTACTGTGATAGCCTCCTCACATTGGTCCCCCTGCTTCCACTCTTCCCCCCCTCCACCAATACAATCCATTTGCCAGGCATCACCAAAATGATCTTTTAAAAATTAAATAAAATCATGTCACTCCTTGCTTAAAACCCTCCAAAGCCTTCTAGACTCCCCAGAAGGTCCTACATGATCTAGCTCCTGCCTACCTCTCTCATCTTGCCTGTCTCCTCCTCTCGGACCCCTCTGCCCCATCCTAATCACTGATCTCTTTCTGGTTCCTTAATACGACTCTTCTCCCCCAGAGCCTTTGCCTCTTCCCTCAACCAGAATGTGCTTTGCCTCCAGCTCATCACATGGCTGTCTCCTCCCGTCCCTCAGGCCTCCTCCGAGAGGCTCCCCTCTCTGAGCGGAAGCAACAGAGCATTATGGTCAGGAGCACAGACCCTGGAGCCAAACTGCCAGGATTCCAATGCAGGCTCTTCCAGTTTCCTGATCTGAAAAACGGGCATGAGGATAACCATTCCACTTCCTCATAGGTTTGTTATGAGAATTACAGGAGTTAATACATGTTAAATACTTAGACTGGCATACAGGTGAGACAGTATTATGATGTCAGTTGTTATTATTATTATATCCTGCAGGCCCACTGCTAACATTTGTAAGGCCCAGGACAGCAGCACAAATGAAGGCACACGTACTGTAAGTCTAAATATTTTATTGTATGTGGGACTTCCCTGGCGGTCCAGTGGTTAAGACTCTGCGCTTCCAATGCAGGGGGCATGAGTTCAAACCCTGGCTGGAGAACTAAGACCCCACGTGCCGCGCGGCCCCCAAAAAACAAAAACAAATAAGACAAAAAAAATAAATAGTTTATTGTATAAATCAAGCTATGCTCAAGGTCAGGCCCATATTCACCCCATTGGCCTGCTCACCTCCTCATAATCCAGAGGCTAAAGGAACCAAATTCTTCCCAGACCAGGGCTGCTGCCTGCAAGCCTGAGGGTTAGCCCAGCACGGGTGGGCAGAGTGAGCAGAGCTGCTCTGGGCCCAGATGCCTACATGGTGGACCGAGACCCACCAAGACACACAACAGCAGACTCAGCCTCCCATCCACTCCAACTGGCCCACTGCTCTCTCGTAATTCCCATTCGCTCAGTTGCTTACCACACTTGCAAAACCCTTCTCAAAGGCCGAAAGGGAGGGAAAGGGGCCTCGTGTTTCAGTATTTGTGATACACCGGGCACCCTGCAGCCTTGCCACCAGAGTGCAGTCCTCGGGAACAGAAGCCTCGGCATCACCCGGGCGCGTGTTAGAAATGCAGACTCTCTGGTCCCCTCCCAGCCCTGCTGAGTCAAAATCTGCATTTTAACAAGATCCCCTGGAGATCTGCATAAAGTTAAGCAGAGAGCCAGGTAGGGGCCCCTCTTGCCCAGGTCTCAGTGTGGTTCTGGTTCCCTAACCACAAGAGCTAGAGTAGCCACTGGCCCAAGTCACTCCCCATCACATCACATTGTTGATTTCCTTCACAAAACTTAGTATAGTCTCTAATTTCTAGTTTACTGCCTGTTTCCCAAAGTGTAATATAAGCTACAGGGAGGGACCTTGTCTGTCAAGTGTTTAGTGCTGGATTCACTGGGTCCAGAACTGGGCCTACACAGAGAATTCCACTGACTCTAAGACATCTTCAATTGTAATACACACTATTATTTTATGTACCACTAAGAAAAAAATGCTGCCTGGTAAATTATAGCACAATGCTTTCTAAGCCCTTAAAATATGTATTGTATGCTAATTAAAAGTTATTTTAGGCCCTTCAAAAAAAAATCATCCTGGTGCATACATGAAAAGAAAATTGTAAGTAAAATAAATTGGTTAAAATATTCACAAAGTTTCTTCCGAGTCCGACTCTTCTGATTCATTTTCTGACTGACCTCTGTGCCATTAAGGGCACTGGTGATGCAGCATTTCTCAAGACTGATCCCCTACTGTCACTGAGATTTTCTCCCAAACTGCTGGTGCTTTCCTGTTTTACCTCACGGTAAATCATGTGGTAAATCAACACCTTCACTCACGTCCAATTTTTGCCCCACTCCTTTGTTTCCATGACTTTCTTAATATATCATTAGGGTTTTTTAAATTAATTTATTTATTTATCTTTTGTCTGCATCTCATGGCATGCAGAATCTTAGTTCCCCAGCCAGGGATCGAACCGTGCCCCTTGCAGTGGAAGCGCAGAGTCTTAACCACTGTACCACCAGGGAAGTCCCTATCATTAGTTTTTTTGTCTCAATTTTAAAACACAATGTAATCTTTTTGGAGACTTTTCAAAATTGAAATATAATTGACATATAACATTGTATATATTTTAAGTGTACCATGTAATGATTTGTACACATACATGTATATACATATATATGTATGTGTCACTGAGTCACTTTGCTGTACAGAACAAATTAACACAACATTGTAACATTTTTTTAAATTTATTTACTTATTTTTGGTTGCGTTGGGTCTTCGCTGCCGCACACAGGCTTTCTCTAGTATTGTCGAGCAGGGGCTACGCTTCGTTGCGGTGCGCAGGCTTCTCATTGCTGTGGTTTCTCTTTGTTGCAGAGCACAGGCTCTAGGAGTGCGGGCTTCGGTAGTTGTGGCACGCGGGCTCAGTAGTTGTGGCTCGCGGGCTCTAGAGCACAGGCTCTGTAGTTGTGGAGCACAGGCTTAGGTGCTCCGTGGCATGTGGGATCTTCCCAGACCAGGGCTCGAACCCGTGTCCCCTGCATTGGCAGGCAGACTCCTAACCACTGCATCACCAGGGAAGTCCCAACACAATACTGTAAATCAATTATACTTCAATAAAATTTCTAAAACAAGATCTACTCTCTTAGCTTGGACACTTTTTAAAAAAATAGACTATATTTTTTTAGAGTAGTTTAGGGTCACAGCAAAAGTGAACAGAAAGTACAGAGCGTTCCACGTACCTACTGCCCCCACATGTGCAGTCTCCCCCACTATCAACATCCCCCATCAAAGTGGTACACTGGTAACAATCAATGAAGCTACATTGACGTATCATTACCACCCGAAGTCCATAGTTTAAATTAATTAATTAATTTTTAGAAAACAACATTGTTTATATAGGGTTCACTCTTGGTGTTGTACATTCTATGGGTTTTGACAAATGTATAATGATATAGATCCACCATTATAGTATCATATAGGATAATTTCACAGTCCTAAAAACCCTCTGAGCTCTGCCTACTCATCTCTCCCCATCCCCCAACCCTTGGCAACCACTGACCTTTTTACTGTCTCTAGAGTTTTGCCTTTTCCAGAATGTCATATAGTTGGAATCACATAGTGTGTAGCCTTTTCAGATTGGTCCTTTCACTTAGAAATATGCATTTAAGTTTCCTCTATGTTTTTCATGACTTGAGAGCTTATTTCTTTTAATGTTGAACAATATTCTATTGTCTGGATGTACCACAGTTGATTTAGCCATTCACCTACTGAAGGACATCTTGGTTGCTTCCAAGTTTTGGCAATCACGAATAAAGCTGCTATAAACATCCATGTGCAGGTTTTTGTGGGGACATAAGTTTTTCAAATCATTTGGGTAAATACCTAGAAGCATGAGTCCTAGGTCTTATGGTAAAAGTATGTTTAGTTTTATGACACTGCCGAACTTTCTTCCAAAGTGCCTGTATCATTTTGCATCCCCACTAGCAATGAATGAGAATTCCTGTTGCTCCATGTCTTCATCAGCCTTTGATGTTGTCAGTGTTTTGAATTTTGGCCATACTAATAGGTGTGTCGTGGTATCTCATTATTGTAGGGAAATGACATATGATGTTGAGCATCTTTTCATGTGTTTACCGTTTATATATCTTCTTTGATGAGGTGTCTATTCAAGTCTTTTGCCCAATTTTTATATCAGGTGGCTCTTTTTTCTTCTTGTTCAGTTTTAAGAGTTCTTTGTATGTTTTGAATAACAATCCTTTATCAGATATGTCTTTTACAAATATTTTCTCCCAATCTGCAACGTGTCTTCTTATTCTCTTGACAGTGTCTTTCACAGAGCAGAAGTTTTTAATTTCAATGAAGTCCAGGACTTCCCTGGCGGTCCAGTGGTTAAGAGTTCATGCTTCTACTGCAGGGGGCATGGGTTCGATCCCTGGTCAAGGAACAAGGATCCCACATGCCATGCGGTGTGGTCAAAAAATAAAAATTACAATTAGTAAAAATTATTTAATTAAAATCAATGAAGTTCAGCTTATCAATTATTTCTTTCATGGATCACGCACAGAAGTTGGTTCTGCCTTTGGACATTTTAATTACCTGAACCAATAAATGCTCTTTTTGTTTCAGTAGAGTTGAGTTTCTGTGTCCTGATATGTTTCCTTAAAATGGACTCTAGTCATGGCCAGCAATAAATGATTGACATCTTTACATTTGTTAATATAATTTTTAGAATTTACACTATATATTTTCTCTTCAAAAGGATTTTTTGAAACATATTCAGTGTCGTAACTGGGTTTATAAAAATTATTTACAGGGGCTTCCCTGGTGGCGCAGTAGTTGAGAGTCTGTCTGCCGATGCAGGGACACGGGTTCGTGCCCCGGTCCGGGAGGATACCATATGCTGCGGAGCAGCTGGGCCCGTGAGCCATGGCCGCTGAGCCTGCGCGTCCGGAGCCTGTGCTCCGCAACGGGAGAGGCCGCAACAGTGAGAGGCCCGCGTACCGCCAAAAAAAAAAAAAAAAAAAAAAAAATTATTTACAGTCATGCCAAGATTTCCCCATTTTGGGAGTTTTTATTTCACTTCATCTCTTGGTGAGTTAAAATATCTTAAAAAAAAAAAAAAAGGAGAAGAAGGAGACATAGTGGTATTTCCAAACCCAAACATTCTCAGAAATGCAGTTCTCTTGCCCGTCACACGCAAGAGGAAACTTGCGTACACATACAATAACTGACTCATAGCTTCTGTCATGACTACGGGCATTGCTCCTTTGTCTTCTGGGCATTTAGTGTTACAGAGATGTCTCAAGACCGACTTTTGTTCCTTTCTAGGAAGCCTTTTAACTTTGCTGAGCTGTATTCTTTAACTCACATATTTAGTCAGGATGGATCTGGGTTCAGTTCATTTTTAATACTTCACCTGGGATACAGTACGCCCTCCAGCCCACTAACTCAAGTGGAGCCGCGCCCTGGGGAAGCCTTCTCCCAGTACAGATTTGTAACCTGTGACGTCACTCCCACCAGCTCTGTTCTTATCTTTGGGAGCAGCTGGTTTCCTTATCTTCTCTTGTGCTGTTTTAATCGCTGGTCCTTTTTTTCTAATCTTTTGGTCCTTTTCCTGTGCATCTCGTTCAAGTTTGTCCTCTGTTTCCCTCTCCCACTTTGCCCCACTTTCAGTTCTGTTCTTTAGTGCTTCTCACGTGGACTTTAGCTCTCTTTGTGCATTTTTTGAGTTTTCATGCAATTCTCCTTCTTCAAACACGCACTGGTGCCTTTTCATCTCAGTCTTTCGTTCCTTAAAGAACTCTACTCCTCCTTCTAGTGAAACCCTTCCTGAAAATTCCTTCCAAATCCTACAGTAAATATTTCTCAAGAGTTCTGTTTCTTTCTTTCAGTCTTCAGGACGATGTGCCCTTTCTCTTGTTTTGATAAAGTTTTTCAGAATCCCTATAATGTTTTTAACATTATTATTCCGTGCATACGGAGTTGTACAAAATGTAATAGAAATGAATACACACTACCCCCTACACACAACTTTTCTTTTTTTCTCTTTATTTACCCTGAAAAGCAGAACCATCTCTCAGACTCATGACTGATGAACTTGTAGTGAATATGCGGCTTCTCTTGGCCCTACTCCCTGTCCATCAGGACAACGGCTGAATCCCCGCTCCAGGCTTAAGTGGGAAGACCGGCGACATGAGCGTCACAGCCGCTCTAGCGGTTCAACGTCACTTCTGGCGACTCAGCAGAACCACACGTCCTCTGCCTCACCTCGGACCCAGGTGCCCCACCTCTACTCCCCAGGGCTTGTGCTTCTTTCTCCTGCACTGTTTCTGAATACCTGTTCTCTACACAATTCTCTTCCTATGGCTTCTGCTTATTTATGGATTCAGTTGCCTTGTGGCTTTTGCTCACTCCCTGCTTTCATACTTCTCTCAG
Source organism: Leucopleurus acutus (assembly GCF_964270905.1). Taxonomy (NCBI): domain Eukaryota; kingdom Metazoa; phylum Chordata; class Mammalia; order Artiodactyla; family Delphinidae; genus Leucopleurus; species Leucopleurus acutus. The sequence goes on along the minus strand of NC_139161.1, from coordinate 51,284,786 downwards.
TTCCCTCTCATGACTCTCAGGTTGGGGCCATCCTTCCCTCTGATGACTCTCAGGTTGTCTTCAGTCAACTTTCCCAAGAATGAAGATCCAATTCATTGATCAGTCATCATTCAGTAAGGGTACCTCTCTCTGTTGGGCAGAGTTCTTACCTCAAGCAACCACACAGGTCTCTGGTTTCATGTCTGCTTTTGGGTTGGCTACTCCTTCTTGGATCAATCAGCTGTGGCTTAGATAATGGGGTCTGTGTCAGTCAGCTATTGCTGTGGAACAAAAAAATCCCACGAAGTCTTAGTGGCCTACAAATATCAGCATTTATTTCACTCATACATTGGTTTCACTCAACATTGGTTGAGTGAAACCAATGGTACTGGCACAAAAACAGAAATATAGATCAATGGAACAGGATAGAAAGCCCAGAGATAAACCCACACACATCTGGTCACCTTATCTTTGACAAAGGAGGCAAGAATATACAATGGAGAAAAGACAGCCTCTTCAATAGGTGGTGCTGGGAAAAATGGACAGATACGTGTAAAAGGATGAAATTAGAACACACCCTAACACCATACACAAAAATAAACTCAAAATGGATTAAAAGACCTAAATGTCAGGGCAGACACTATAAAACTCTTAGACGAAAACATAGGCAGAAGACTCTATGACATAAATCACAGCAAGATCCTTTTTGACCCACCTCCTAGAGTAAGGGAAATAAAAACAAAAATAAACAAATGGGACCTAATGAAACTTAAAAGCTTCTGCACAGCAAAGGAAACCATAAACAAGACGAAAAGAGAACCCTCAGAATGGGAGAAAATATTTTCAAATGAAGCAACTGACAAAGGATTAATCTCCAAAATATACAAGCAGCTCACGCAGCTCGATATCACAAAAACAAACAACCCAATCCAAAAATGGGCAGAAGACCTAAATTGACATTTCTCCAAAGAAGACATACATATGGGCAACAAATACATGAAAAGATGGTCAACATCACTAATCATTAGAGAAATGCAAATCAAAACCACAATGAGGCATCACCTCACACTGGTCAGAATGGCCATCATCAAAAAATCTAGAAACAATAAATGCTGGAAAGGGTGTGGAGAAAAGGGAACCCTCCTGCACTGTTGGTGGGAATGTAAATTGATACAGCCACTATGGAGAACAGAATCGAGGTTCCTTAAAAAACTAAAAATAGAACTACCATATGACCCAGCAATCCCACTACTGGGCATATACCCTGAGAAAACCATAATTCAAAAAGACACATGCACCCCCATGTTCATTGCAGCACTATTTACAATAGCCAGGTCACGGAAGCAACCTAAATGTCCATCGACAGATGAATGGATAAAGAAGATGTGGCACATATATACAATGGAATATTACTCAGCCATAAAAAGGAACGAAATTGAGTTATTTGTAGTGAGGTGGATGGGCCTAGAGTCTGTCATACAGAGTGAAGTAAGTCAGAAAGAGAAAAACAAATACCGTATGCTAATGCATATATATGGAATTTTACAAAGCGGTACTGATGAACCCAGTGGCAGGGCAGGAAAAAAGATGCAGATGTAGAGAACGGACTTGAGGGCACAGGGTGGGGGAAGGGGAAGCTGGGATGAAGTGAGAGTAGCATTGACATATATACACTACCAAATGTAAAATGGATGGCTAGTGGGAAGCATAAGGAGATCAGCTCCATGCTTTGTGATGACCTAGAGGGGTGGGATAGGGAGGGTAGGAGGGAGGAGATATGGGGATAATGGGGATATATGTATACATATAGCTGATTCACTTTGTTGTACAGCAGAAACGAACACAACATTGTAAAGCATTTATACTCCAATAAAGATGTGAAAAAAAAATGCTGTTGTGTGCAGCTCAAAACAGAGGGAGGTTTAAAAAAAACAACAAAAAAAGACTCTTTACCCTGCAGTTGACAGAAACACAACTCAAACTGGTTCACATAATCAAAAGTTTCCAAGGACTGATAAGGCTTCAGGCATAGCTGGATCTACACGTTCAAATGATGTCATCAAGGCTTAGTCTTGTGAATTCCTTAGCAGTCCAGTGGTTAGGACTCTGCGCTTCCACTGCCAAGGGCCCAGCTTCAATTCCTGGTCAGGGAACTAAGATCCCAAAAGTGGGGGGAGGGGGGCGCGGGGCGGGGGGGGGGACTTAGTCTCTCTCCATCTCTTGACTGGTCTTTCCTCTGGATTTTCTTCACTCTCCAGCAGGCAGGTGACGATATGCCACCAGCAACTGCAGCAGCGCAACAAAAACAGGAATTCTTTGACCTCAGATTGCCAATAAGAACCAGAAGTTGGTTCCCATGGGACTGGCTTGGACCACGTGGCCACTGCTGAATCAAACATGGAGGCCAGGGGGATGGATGCTTTAATCAATGAGACCTCAGTGGTGGTCTCAACAGGAAGATGGTTCAATAAACAGACATTAACAAGAAGAAACAAAAGGATAATGAACCTCCACCACCATCTTTAGTTTCTTTCCAGGAGGAACTCTCCCTATGGGACTAATAGGGCATCATACACTGGCTTAGTGTGTCCTCGGTTACAAAATGTTTCTCACCCTCACCTTGACTCTTTTTTTTTTTTGGCCACCCCACGCGGCTTGCAGGATCTTAGTTCCCCAACCAGGGATCGAACCCAGGCCGCAGGCAGTGAGGGGTGCTGAGTCCTATTCACTGGACCGCCAGGGAACTCCCTAACCCATTTAATCCTCACCACCTGCCCGCGAGCCAAGGGCATACCTTGGCTGTATACCCTTTGTAGAGATGAGGCAACTGAGACAGAGACATTAAGGGGCTTGGCTAAGTCACAAAGCAGGTAAGGAGCAGACCGAGGTTCTGTGGAGAGGTGTGTGCAGAAAAAGAGGAAACACACTGAGCCCAGGCAACGTCCTCTGTGTGTCAAGCTCCCCCACCTCCTCCACCACATCCTCCCCATTTGCCTGCGTCTCTGCTGCGGCCCCGTGTCTCCTGCCTCTGTCCCTTATCATCAGCTACTGCCAGCTTCACCACACCTCCTCCTCGACCTTTGCTCCGGGCTTGTTTTTCCCTCTGGACCGGGGAACCTCGGGCTCACTTTCAATTGCTGCCTGTCCTTTCCAACAGCCTCAGCATGTGCACGGGAAAGTGCGCCCGCTTCGTGGGGCTCTCCCTCATCCCCCTCTCCCTGATCTGCATTGTGGCCAACGCCCTCCTGCTAGTGCCCAACGGTCAGATCACCTGGACCAAGGACCACCTCAGCTTGCAAGTCTGGCTCATGGCTGGCTTCATCGGCGGGGGCCTGATGGTGAGAGGGCTGGCCAGGGCACACGGGCCAGGGGGCTGGGTGCCACTCTCCGCGGTCCTGAACAGGAGGGAGAGGGAGTGAGGGAAAAGGATGGCTGCCCGGGAAGGGATGGCAGGGATGGCGGTAGCTTGCGGGGGAACCGGAGCCTGCCCAGGCTGTCCCCAAACACTGAGCACTCTGTAGGGGAGGTTCTCAGCCCCAGGGTCCTGAGCTGAATGTCTGAGGGGGATGAGAAGGAAGGAGCCTTACTGCTCGAAACTCTTCCCTTCTGGGTAGGGAGTATGTCCTACCAGCCCCTCGCCATCCCCACTGCTGAGCAGATGCTGGAAACACCTCATTACAGGGGTTGAGGCAGAAGGAACAGCTCGTTCCATGGGAGGTTATCAGGTTAAGACAATAATGGGCTTGGTGCGGGTGTGGTTTACAGTGACAGTATCTGGAGCCAGGGAGCGATGTCGCAGATCAGTCTTTCTACCTATCAACTCAGTGTCACTTCCCCCATTTCCATGTCCCTTCACTCTCCACCCAGGTTTCTGGATGCCCACTGTGCGCTGGGCAATAAGGATAAACTCAGAACTCGGGTCAGTACGGTGGAGAAGGGGTCCCCGTGGCTTCCTGGAGACTAGGATCTGTCAGGAGAAGTTGGGGAAGGGGAGACACAGACTTCCTGGACTTTCTAACCCCCATTCGCCACCCCCCTCCCCACTCAGGGAACTTTTTTGTTGTTTTGTTTGTTCGTGCACCGCGTGGCATGCAAGTTCTTGGTTCCCCCACAAGGGACTGAAACCGTGCCCACTGGCTTAACCGCTGGACCGCCAGGGAAGTCCCTAGGGGAACTTTTTGGAAGGTCAAGCGATTTAACATCTTTATGACGTGAAGATAAAAGATCTACCCGGCACGGTTCCCCACTTTTCAGGATGGCTGACTGATGAAATTCTCAGGGGGATGCCTCACCTTTGTCTCTTTCACTGGCCACAAGTCTGTTAGCTAATGGGGACACCTCTTCTCCTTTACCCAACAATCCCCTCTTACCCATCCAGGTCTTTCCTCCTACTTCCCCCACCCATGGATTTATGGCTGTTGGACTCCACGCCATACCTCTGACCTCAACCCTCTCTGAGACGTCACACTCCTCCCAACCCCACCCTCTCCGCCGCTGTCACATCACACCCCTCCTCCAGCCCAAACCACCACCACCTCCCCACGATCTTACTTGCCTGCTTCTGGGGAGACCCCCAAGGATGTCCCCCCAACATGTTCATTCCCAGCTTCCCTCCGGCCTCCATGCTCTCAGCCACCCTGGAGAAGGTTCTCAAGTGTATTCACAGTTACTGCTATACCACAGGGACACAGGCGAGGGCCCTGCACTCCCTGAAGCAGGTGTTTCTGCTGGAGAGACACACAGTATCAAGGAAGCAAAAATGTACGCCCCACAGGAGGAAGGGCTGCCTGTTTCATTGGCTGCTGTGTGCCAGGCGCCTAGGCCTGGATTAACAGGCACTGGATTAATAGCGAATGAACAAAGTAAACAGACGAGTGAGATGATCTCAGATAAAAGTAGGGACCATCAAGAAAACAAAGCAGGATGCTGTGTAAAGAGCTCCTGAGGCAAGGCGGGGCGGGGGGGGGGCACTTTTTATAGCATTTTCAAGGAAGGCCTTGATGAGGTGACTTCTGAACTGAGACCCAAAAGACAAAAAGAAGGAATCAGCATGACAGACAGGTGAGTACAAAGTGTAAGGCAGGAATAGGCCTGCACATCTCAGGGCTGGAGAGGCTGCCAATCGGAGGAGGGCAGAGGCCAGAGCACCTACACCCTTGAAAGGCACAGTGAGGAATTTGAATTTTATTATAAGTGCACAGAAAACTATTGAAGGACTTTTTACCTTTTTAGAAAGTCATACAGACAAATGCCCAGATCCTTAATATATAGCTCAGTGAATTTTTATAAAGGGAACACACCCATGTTCTGGGCACTCAGATCAAGATGTGGGTCATTACAAGAACCCCAGACATGCCTCCCACCAGGCCCTACCCCACACCGACAAGGGCCTCACTATCCTGACTTCTATCCCAGAGGTTAGTTTTGTCTGGTTAGCACTTTATATAAATGGAATCATACAGAGTGGACACTTTTGTTCTGGTTTATCGAGGTCAACATTATGTTTGTAAGTTTCATCCATATTGTTACACAGTGCTGTAGTTTACTATTTCTAATATTTACACAATTATTTCCATTGTGTAAGTATTACTACAATTTATTTAAACATTCTACTGTTGATGGACATTTGGATAGTTCCCAACTCGGGTTTATTCTAAATAATGCTCTATAAACATTCCTGTAAATGTCTTTAGGTGAATGTACGTTTGCATTTCTGTTGGATAGATACCTAGGAGTAAAACTGCTGATTCTTAAGGTATGCAAATGTTCAGTGCTAACAGATATTACCAAAGAGTTGTCTGAAGTACTTATGCCAATTGTATTCCCACCAGCAAAGGATGAGAGTTCTAGTTGCTCCATATCCCGTTGGATATGGCTGGCTGCTGGGTGGTGAGTAAACAGTAGGAGGTCAGCACTGTGTGCAGAAAGACCAGACTGAGGTCACTACAGTTGTCCAGGGGAGATGATAGTGGCTTAGATGAGGCCAGTGGCCATGGAGATGGAGAAAATTAAACAGACTCGAGCTATAAACTCAGTGCTTCCTCCTGCCTTTTCAATTACCCTTCTCTTTTCAATGAGACGAGATAGCAGAGAGCAAGACAGACGAGTTCAGACAACAAAAGGAAACACTTTGGCTAGCAAAGTAAAGATCAGGGACTTCCCTGGTGGTCCAGTGGCTAAGACTCCGTGCTCCCAATGCAGGGGGCCCGGGTTCCATCCCTGGTCGGGGAACTAAGATCCCACATGCCGCAACTAAAGATCCCGCATGCTGCAACTAAGATCTGGTGCAGCCAAATAAATAAGTAAATATTTTTTTAAAAATCACAAACAGGGCTTCGCTGGTGGCACAGTGGTTAAGAATCCGCCTGCCAATGCAGGGGACACAATGCAGGGTTTGATCCCTGGTCTGGGAAGATCCCACATGCTGCAGAACAACTAAGCCCTGTGCGCTACAACTACTGAGCCTGTGCTCTAGAGCCCGTGAGCCACAACTACTGAGCCCGTGTGCTGCAAGTACTGAAGCCCACGTGCCTAGAGCCCGTGCTCCACAACAAGAGAAGCCACCGCAGTAAGAAGCCCGCACACCTCAACAAAGAGTAGCCCCCACTCGTGGCAACTAGAGAAACCCTGTGCGCAGGAACAAAGACCCAACACAGCCAAATATAAATAAATAAATTTATATTAAAAAAACACAAACAGAGAGGTCGTTTGAAATTGGTAAATCCAAATTCCAGGTGTCTTTGGATCCAGGAGCTTCTGAGTAAGTGATGTAAACAGAAAGGCTAAGCAAGGGGGCCAGCATTGGCCCTAGACCTGCCATGAGACATGGAAGAGGGAAGAGTGTCTGGTGGAAAGTTCATTCAACTCTGCAGGTGTTTCTGTAAGGTTGCTGTGGATGATATAATGGAACTAAAACTCTCAGCCCCTCCTTTGGAGAAGATCAAAATGCCACCTTGTTGGTGTGTGCCAGACAAGGAAGACAGGGAGGCACAGATCCAGAGAGCTGTGGAATTCCAGAGATGGGAAGACAGGCAAAGAACCTGGTCTGGTGCAACAAAGTTAAGGCTGGAGCCAAAAGTGAGATGCCTCGAACGCCTTCCTGGAGTTCAGTCTTGATAGGCTACTCTTTGAGGAGACCCTAAAGGATTGGATCGGGAAAAGACCAGTTGAAAGCTAAGTTTAATCTGGCGGTAGCAATGTAGCATGGAATGTGAGTTGGCACAGGGCAAGAGACACAAAAATCTAGTAGGGAGGCTGAGCACATCCTTCTCATGGGAGGTGATTGGGGATTGACCGTGGGGAAGAAAAAAGGACTGACAGATTCAAGAGCCATTGAAGGAAAAGTCCCAAAGACTTGAGGTCTGGCTAGGTGTGAAGGATTCAAGTTTTTAGGCTGGGGTGACCTGCAGGATATTTCCACTGATGGAAACAAGAAAGCCAAAGGGAGATGAATTGGGGGGAACAAATTGTGAGATTAGTATGAGGCTGGATGAACTTAAGCTAAAACCAAGACATTCAAACAAACATACCCTTCAGGCAGTTAGATTTGAATTTGGAGGCATCAATTTAGGAGACAACAATTGTTAGAGGAAGCAGCTGATGCCCTGGAAGGGGATGGGCTCTCTGAGGAGGGCCACGGGAGAAAGAAAGACAAAGAGGGTCAAGGCTGTATCTTGGGGACTCCTACTCTTCCCATCAGAGTCTTACATGCTCCTCCACCCTCCATCATAACCCCAGTTCACCAGGCATTCCAACACCACTATTCCTTCCTGCCGCTGAGGGACTCTATAGTTATTGACCATTTACTCTGAGCAAGTCTTGACATCAAGGCAACCTGTTATTTCATTAAATCCTGAGAACAGCCCATTTTACAGAAGACAAAACTGAGACCCAGAGAGATGAATCAATTCACGGAGTGTGAAGTGAGCACAAGGTTGGCATTAAACCCAGGACTCCTGACTCCCATTCAGTTGGGCACCTACTGTATGCTGAGATTTATGGGGGATATAATGATATTGCGCCCTATCCTCCTGGAGGCTACAATCTGGACAGAGATAAGTAGGCACATAAATATAGATAAATTTAAAGCAGAGCCCCACAGTGCTCCAGGAGAAGTAGAGATAAGATCTCCCTATAGTCCAAATGGCTGAAGGCATCACAGGAAGCTTACCTCGTCACAATACGGGGTAAGTGCTGATCCAAGGTGGGGACCTGGATGACTCGCTATCACATCGACTCTGATCCCACAGGTACTGTGTCCAGGAATTTCCGCCGTCCGGGCAGGGGGCAAAGGCTGTTGTGGTGCAGGCTGCTGTGGGAATCGCTGCAGGGTAAGATGCAAATTAAGACGGCACTCAGCATACGTCTTTGAATCTGTCTTCGAAGAATCACACCTAAAGCCCTCCACAGAATTCCCAGCTTCACGAGGTCCTCTGCAGAGTCCTAGGCTCCATCTTACCGCTCCCTCGCACCCGCACATCTTAGGCTTCAGTGGGCCTGACCGGAGGGAACTACAATCCCCATGAACCTCCGCGGCCAGTGGCTCCTAGAATTAGCCGAACTCCAAGCCCTGGAGTTTGACGGGAAATGTATTTTTAACGAGACTGGCTAGAGCTCGGTAACAAAGCGGGGGGCGGGGGGAACTAGGCGCGCTTTGCCCACGAGTGGGGCGGGGACGGCCCAACTCACCTCTCCTCGCACTCTGTATCCAGATGCTGCGATCGGTCTTCTGCTCGGCGTTCGGGATGCTTGGTGCCATCTACTGCCTCTCGGTATCAGGAGCCGGGCTCCGAATTGGACCGCGATGCTTAATGCACGGCTCCTGGGACTACCACTTCCAACACACCGCGTAAGGCTCAGCCTGTATTCGCGCCCCCGCCCCCATTCTCTGCTACTGCCCACCTGCCTTTCCCACGTGGACCGAGAAACCTAGGTGGGATTCGGCTTCGAGACAGCTTCCTCCACGTGGGCCGAACGAGTCCTTTGCATATCCCCCTCGGCGCCTGCGCGGGGCGGGGAGCCCCGAGGGGGGCGCGCTCCTCGTGACCTCCTTCTCTCACGTGACCCTGCCCCGCCCGCAGAGGCTCCTATCTGCTCAACCGCACTCAGTGGAGCTCGTGCGCGCAGCCTCCACGTGTGGTCTATTGGAATGTGACACTCTTCTCGCTGCTGGTGGCCGCCTCGTGCCTGGAGATTTTGCTGTGTGGGGTGCAGCTGGTGAACGCGTCCATTGGTGTCTTCTGCGGCGATTGTCGGAAGAAGGAGGTGGGACTGTGTGGGATGGAGCTGTCGAGGAAATCTATTTGCTACATGACTAAGTCCTCACTTTTTTTCCGCAGGGCGCCCCTCACTGAGGCTCCACGGACCTGGTCCGTCGCTCCTGGACACCCGCCTGCCCCCCCCCCCGCCCTGGAATAAACTATTTAGAGCTCTCTTCCGCGTCTCAGATTGTGCCCTTTACAAGGAGTGTCCGAAGGTTTCCATATACACCGTGGCTTGGGGCTCTCGTGTTTGGGACCCTTGCACCCCGCTTGTTATTTCCTTAATAAATAGTTATTGAACTATTAGTGCACTGGAAATACTGTGTAAACGAGACAGGCAAGTTCTGTGCTCTTAAAGAATTTAACATTCCAGGGGTAGAAGATGGGCAATTTTTAAAAGAGGCAATAGATTATTTTAATTGGTGATAAGCACTTTTTAAAAACACGGAGAAAAAAAAAACACGGAGGTAGTGGGATAGATATTGAGTGATGGATGGACTTTTTTAATAAGATAAAGTCCAAGAAAGAGAAATTGGAGCTGAAATCTGGTGGATGGGCTAACCATCTGGACAGTTGGGGGATTCCAGGCAGAGAGGGCAGCAAGGACGAAGACCCTCAATGGGACTCAGTATACAGAAAAGCCACTGTTTGAGTTTTGGCGCAGCGGGGAAGGAAAACTATGGAAAGGACATCTTAGTCTCCTAAGTTCTAGAAAATGAAACCTTAAGACGATATAGCATTGTCACCTCCTAATTTGGTAGAAATTTCTTGATCTGGGGTCACTGGTGGTTCAGAAAGGAAACAACCTGGTCTCTTAATGGGGACGATGTGTCTGCAGAGGCTCACAGAAAGGCAGGGACTTCCTTAACTTGTACGCAAAATTGTGTTTAAGTGTGTCTTTTCTGAACTATGGGTCGGTAACTTTCAGTAGCTTGCCATGGACTCCTGAAACCAAATCCTAATTGGGCCTGGCCCAATGCTAGGTTAGGAGGAAGATGGGGCTACGCAGTTTCCCACCCCTAAAACAAGAGAGACCAAAGCCAAGACAGAGAAGCTTTAATAGCGGAGGTGGGACTAGGCTTGGGCTGGGAGAGGGCGGCGATGGTGTCAACTGCGGCAGCAGAAAAAGCGCGCGTCGTTAACAGCGGTGTCATCGCGGAGGCCTCCAGGCCGCTCGATCTTGGTCTGCAAGCCGCACACTCCTTTAGGGCAAGGCTCACTCCAGTTTCCAAAGTCTCCCCAGGACAGACCGGGCCCCTGCAGCTCCGTGCTGTCGGAGCAGCGGAAGCGCACGTTGTTCGCAGCCGTGTTGTCCCCGGGGGTCACGGGTGCCTCCACGCGAAGCGAGAAAGCCACCAGGAAGCCGCCGCCGGGACACCACAGCGGCTCACTCCACGCGCCCCACCTGCGAGGAAAGCAGAGACGCGCGGTCTCCGCGGGCGCCCTCACCCACCTCCAGCCGGACCCAGGCCTCGGGGCTTCCCAGTCAGGTGCTCCAGTCACTTGACCTCCACCGAGGTGCGGAGCTGGGAGTCTCCCACCCGCTTCCCAGGTCTAAACCTCCCCACAGCGCTGGAGAAACCTGCCTATCGGTAGGGGATGCGTGTAATGGAGAGTAAGGGGCATACCCCGACCCTAGGGGATCCCCGGCCCCTGCCCCCCACCTTCCAGACTGGGACTCCACCACGTGCGTGTTGAGCTCCGCATTCCCGCGCGCGCAGTGCAGCCGGATTCTGTTCAGAGCCGTGTCGTCGCCAGGAATGCCTTGGGGGGGCTCCACCTGGGCGGCGGAGGACGAGTCAGAAGACTGCCATCCTCTGCTTGGGGTCCCCACCGAGACCTAGGCCTGAGCCCCTACCTTGAGTGAGAACCCGCTGGCGAAGAATCCGTCAGGACACATCTCTGGCCAGGCCCAGTCGCCCCAGGGCCCCCCGTTGGTCACCTCGATGACCAATGTGTAGCCGCTGGACGCATCTGCTCTTGCACGCCCGAAGCACGTCGCCCACAGCAGCAGAAGCAGCTTGGCTCCCGCGCCCCGCTCCATCCCGCAGCCTCTGTGAGCGCAGGCCCTTTGTGCAGGTGTATACCACCTTTGCCCTAAGAGGGCTCCGACTGTGGAAGGGCCACCTGGATTAAGTGACACTCAAAACTAATCCGTTCCGGAAGCCTACAAACTTGTTTCTCAGCTCAGGGAGACTGACGCTCCCAGCGCCAGAGGAGGAGGGTTTAAATAACCACCAACCTACCGAACGTTTACAGACTATAGGCCACGAATCGTGGTTAGCGTTTTGCTGGCATGTTTTATTTAATCCACACAACAATTTTAGGAGGTGAGAATTACCATTCCTATTCTGCCAGTGAGGGAACTAGGGCTGCGAAATTGCAAGCGACTTGCCTAAGGTCACAGTCAGCAAGCCAGGGAACATTCCAGCACTAGGAAATGGGGAACCCACGGCTAGGGATGGAAGTGATGGTTCCAGAATCCCACTGGACAGGGACCCCAGGGAACTCCAGGATGTGAGGGAGCATCGGAGTGAGACAGGGCAAGAATCCATGAACTGTGGGAGCTGGGAAGCATCTTGTGAGTGATTGGGGCCCGACTCCTTGAGAATCTGGGACATTCCTTCCCCTCAAAAGAAAATGTACACAGAGACAGGAACAGTTTTAAAAAGTTTATGGACAGGGAACTGAGAACAGGAGACGACGCTATTTCTTTCATCTCTTCCTGTAGCCTTTCCCTCCATGTTTTTCCCCCTGTGACCACCAGGGGGACTCCTAATTAAAAACAAAAAATTGTTGTGGGGAGTACCACCCCTGATTTGCCTGCCCTTCATACACATTCCTTTGTCTATTCAATATTACTTATTTAGAAATAATGTGTTTGGGCCCAGGCAATATTCTAAATGCTAAATAGAGCAGCCACCAAGAAAAGGCCCCTGTCTTCATCAGAGCTCACATTCCAGTGGGGGAGACAGATGATAAATTCTCCAATGGACCCTGAGCTCTGTGAAGGCACATTTGTCTTCATGGGGCCTAGTACAGGGCCTGGCATGTGGAGGTAGTTAATAAAGGTTGGTTTGATGAATGATTGAGGAATCAATTTGGAGATTAAAAAAAGTAAACTACAAAAATGTAAAAGGTGACAGCCTAAACTATATAATTGAGACCTCAGGCATCCAGATTAAGATAAGGTCCCCTGGGCTTCCCTGGTGGCACAGTGGTTGAGAATCCGCCTGCCAATGCAGGGGACACGGGTTCGAGCCCTGGTCCGGGAAGATCCCACATGCCGCGGAGCAACTAAGCCCGTGCGCCACAACTACTGAGCCTGCGCTCTAGAGCCCGCGAGCCACAACTGCTGAGCCCTCGTGCCACAACTACTGTAGCCCGCGCGCCTAGAGCCCGTGCTCCACAACAAGAGAAGCCACCACAATGAGAAGCCCGCGCACCGCAACAAAGAGTAGCACCGGCTCACCGCAACGAGAGAAAGCCCGCACGCAGCAACGAAGACCCAACGCCGCCAAAAAATAAATAAATTTATAAAATAAAAAATAATAATAAGATAAGGTCCCCTGGGGACAGGATAGAGAATTTAGAAGAGGGTGTTCTCTGAATCCCAGGTGCCCCATGCTTGAACTTAAAAGGTAAGATTTATGGAGCAGCTGTAGTAAGCTTTTCCATTTACAGTGTTTGCACATACGATATCAGTTAATCCTCACATGAAGCCTGCAAAAGAACATATTATCCTCAATGTACAGTGGAGGGAACTCAGGCCCAGAGTCAACTTAGGGTCCACCATTGCTCAGTGGGGGAACTGGTTCTGACCTCAGCCTCTCCTCACAATAACCAGCCTTCCTCTTACTACAACCTGGCTTTACAGGGAAGGGAAATGTAGCGACGTGTCACTGCTACCGAATCCCCCAAATCCTCTTCATTGATTCCCTCTCTCCTCAGATGCTGCCCTCTGGGGCAAAGGGCACAGGGGAGAGGGACTTAGTAGGTTAATTATTAACCCTTTGCGCCTCAGGCACTGCGGCTTCTCTCCCCTCCTGGAGGCGAAGGGACAAGGCCTGGCGAGGGGCTGGTGGGGGGCGGTGGTCCCTGCAGCAGCCATGCGGGTCCCTCGGCGCTGCTTGCGCAGTGCGATTCCTCTTGCTGTCTTCACGCTACTGCTTGTTTGTCTCTGGGCTTGGGGCCTCCGTGAGTACCCCTTCCCTCACCTGCTCTGGGAGGAACCGGGGAATCCAGGCCCTTGAGACCTAAGGTCTCTCCTCAAGCCCTCGTTGTTCTGTTTCACTTCCCTCAGGTGCCCTCTCAGGCTGCAGATCTGGGGCCCAGTCCTGCATTGCCAGGGAACCGCCTCCTTTCCAGGTATGCTCCCGGAAGGGCTGGGACTGGGAGCGCCAGGTAGGACCCTGAGCAGGGGGAAGTGCGCCAGGCTGAGGATCCGATGAAGGGCAGGCCCTCCTCCTCCTCTCCCTTCTCCCGTCAGAAGCTGAGAATACAGCAAGAGGGACACCATCTAGATTTTAGGAATAATCTCTTCAGAGCCCAACTGGGCTGCTTGGCGAACCCAGCAAGCTAGGGCTTCTGCTCCCACTCTGTTCCCCTCCTATCTCACCCCCAGGTCCGGCAACAGTCGGGACCCTTGGAGGCCCCGGAACGGGAAGAGCCTCAGTGTCTGGGCCCTCAGGGGATGCTGGGCCGCATGATGAGGCCGTTCCGCGCCAGTCTGAACCCGGAAAGGGATGTGGAGTTGTCGCAGTACCTGGCAGGATGGAGGGAGCTAGTCCGGTGAGTGGTCTCTCCCCCAACCCCATCCAGTCCCCGCCTCTTTGTGGCTCCATCGCCCTCTCTCAAACCTTCCTACCCTTCCCACCATCACACACAGGTTCCTAATTCCCCTCGGCTCCATCTTCGCCTTCGCCACAAGCGAGGCCTCCGCCAAAGTGACAGCCCTCGAGGCTCTGGTGCACGGCCCAGAGGCCGCGCACTACACGTCGCTGGCGACCATGGTGGCGTGGGAGCGGCCCGGGATCGCCCCACGACTCTCGGCCGGGTGCCCGGGCTCAATGACGATGCTCTTGCTGCACCGTGCGCTACGCTGGTCCCAGCTCTGCCTCCACCGGGTGGCTACCGGGATGCTCGGAGGCCCGGACGCTGGCGCTCAGTGCAGCGACGCCTACGGCACGGCCCTGGCTCCGCACCACCCCTGGTTCGTCCGTCAGGCCGCTCACCTCGCATTCCTCGCCTTCCCGAGTCGCGGCCGCTTGCTCAAGCTGGCGTGTCCGGGTTCCAAAGAGGCGGAGGCGCGGTACGCGCTGGTCCGGGCCGCGGCCACCCTAGAGGACGTCTACAACCGTACTCAGGGCTTGTTGGCCGACGGCGGCCTGCTCGAGCTGGCCTGACGCCTACTGGCCGGAGGAAGGAAGCGCCCTGGGGAGGGGTCGGTGCAGCTCCAGGTTGAGCCCTTGGCCCCGCCTCCCGGTGCCGGGGGCGTGGTCTCCATATACCCCGCTTCCTTGGTGACGTCACCCCCCCCGGAGGCTCACCTTTATAGGGGTGGGTTTTTTAGACCCTGCCTCTATCCGCAATCTCCGGGAGAAGGGAGGAGCTGTGGGGAATAAAAAGTATTCTTTGGGGCTTCCCTGGTGGCAGTGGTTGAGAATTCGCCTGCCAATGCAGGGGACCCGGGTTTGAGCCCTGGTCCGACAGATCCCACATGCAGCGGAGCAACTAAGCCCGTGAGCCACAACTACTGAGCCTGTGCTCTAGAGCAGCGAACCACAACTACTGAGCCCACAGGCCTAGAGCCCTTGCTCGGCAACAAGAGAAGCCACCGCAGTGAGAAGCCTGCACGGCAAGGAAGAGTAGCCCCTGCTCGCCGCAAGTAGAGAAAAGCCCGTGCACAGCAACGAAGACCCAACGCAGCCTAAAATAAATAAATAAATAAATAAATTTATTTTAAAAAAAGTATTCTTTGGTAGCCGTCGATTTAGGGCGTTTTGTGTGATGACAGCAGGCGCTTAAGGGAAACAGGAAAAAATAGATGTGGGAAGATGTGTCATCCCTGTTTCCGGCCGCCGAGAGACTCACGCTACCCCTGGCCTATGTCAACCACTCCTACAGCTTCAGTTGCCAACTACATGCCAAGTCTCCAGACCAGACCTGTCCCCTGAGCTGCAGCCCCCATAAAGCGAACTCTTTCCTGGACACCTCCACAGACACCACAAATGCAACACATCCAACACGAATCCAGTCACCTCCTCCCAGAACTGCACCTCTTCTTGTGTTTCCTATCTCAATAAATGACACCCTTTCCTGTCAACTACCCAAGGCTAAAACCTGTGCGTCTTGCCTCTCACCAAGCAGGTGCTCAGCTCAGTAATGTATGTTTATTAAATGACTCCACTCCCACAATAGTAAAGTTACACACTGATAATTCCCAAATTATAACTCCAACCCACTTTCCCCTGGACTCCAGAATACTATATATCACTTCCTTATTCCACATCTCCACTTGGATTTCAACTAGAGATAGCAAACTTAACAAGTCCAAAACTGAGCTTCCAATATTCTCTCCTCCCAAAATACTCCACAGTCCTCGCTAGCTCAGCAAACGACAATTCCATTCTTCCAAGTCCTTAAGCCAAAATCCTTGCAGTCATCCTGACTCTTTGGTTTCTCTTTCATCGTACCCACCTCCAAGCAGTCAGAGTCTATTTCTCACTATCTCCACTGCTACCAACCTTGTCAAGTCAACTTCATCTATCACCTGGATTATTGCAATAGCCTCCTAATTGTTTCTCTCTTCCATACTTTGCGTCCCTACAGTGTATTTTCAATAGAGCAGCCAAAGTGATCTTTAAAATATAAAGCATATCATGTCACTTCCCTGCTCAAAACTTTCCAATGGCTTCCTATTGCAGGAAATTTTCTGGATCATATTTTCAGTTGAGAATGATGAAAAGCTTCTCAAAGGCCCTATGTGATCTGATTGCACTAGCCAAACTGACCTCGTCAATATTCATTGAATATGTCAGGCATGATCCTGCCTCATGACTTTGCACTTGATCTTCCCTCTGTCCAGAATGCTTTTCCCCAAAATATACAAATGACTTCCCTCCTTCCTTCTGGTCTTTATTTAAATGTCTCTCCAGTGAGACCTTCCCTGATTATTCTTTCTAAAATTTCAACACACACACACACACACACACACACACATCTTCCTATCTCCCTTCTTTGCTTTTTCTTCTTAATATGATTCACTATTTAACATGCTGTATATTGCACTTACTTTTTTGTCTCCCTTAATACATGTAAGTTCCATGGGGCTAGGAATTTCTGTCTACTTTGTTCCCTGATGTACTTCCAGTGCCTCAAACTGTGCCTGGCACCCAGTAGACATTCAACAGCTTTTGTTGAATGAATGTATGAGCACTAAAAATAGTTCAGATGGCTGGAGACAAGAGTGTCAAAAAGAAAAGAGGCGATGGCACAACAAAGTAAATGTACTTCATGCTACTGAATTGTACACCAAAAATGGTTAAAATGCTAAATTTTATGTTATTTATATTTTATTACAATAAAAAATTTAGAAGTAAATAAGAGATGTGATTCCAGACAGGTGGGCAGGAGTGAGTACATGAAGGGCCTTATAAACTATGTTACAGAGACAGGACTTTATCTTGAGAGTTAATTTTAAGTGGGGGATGGTCTGGATCATATTTCCAATTCAAAACACCAGCTCCAGGGATTCTCTGGTGGTCCGGTGGTTAAGAATCCATCTTGCAATGCAGGGGACGCTGGTTCAATCCCTGGTCAGCGAACTAAGATCCCACATGCCGCGGGGCAACTAAACCCAAGTGCTGCAACTACAGAGCCCACCCGCCACAACTAATGAGCCCCTGTGCTCTGGAATCCATGCATTCTGGAGCCTGCACACCACAATTAGAGAGAAGACCACACACCACAACGAAAGATCCTGCGTGACACAACTAAGACCCTACGTGGCAAATAAATAAATACTTAAAAAAAAAAAAAAACCACCAGCTCCAGCTGCAGTATGTAGAAATAGTATGGCAGGTTCATAGGAGGACTACTCCACACAGTAACAGCAAAATACACATTCTTCTCAAGCGCACATGCAACATTCTCCAGGATGGACCATAGGGTAGGCCACAAAAAAGTCTCAATTAATTTAAAAAGGTTGAACTCACAAAATATTCTCCAACTAAACTGGAGTGAAATTAGAAATCAATAGCAAAAGGGAATTTAGAAAATTCACAAGTATGTGAATTTTCCTAACCAACCACTGGGTCAAAGAAGAAATCACAGGGAAAATATTTTGAGGTTAGTGAAAATGAAAACAAAACATACCAAAACTTGGGATACAGCATAAGCAGTGCTCAGAAGGAAATGTGTAGCTATGAATGCCTATATTAAAAATGAAGAAAGATCTCAAATCAACAGCTTAACCTTCTACCTTAATAAACTAGAAAAAGAAAAGCAGGGAATTCCCTGGCAGTCCAGTGGTTAGGACTCCCCGCTTCCACTGCATGGGGCCTGGGTTCAGTCCTTGCTTGGGGAACTAAGATCCTGCAAGCCACGTGTCACAGCTGAAAAGAAAAAAGAAAAGAAAAGAAAAAGGAGAGCAAACTAAATCTAAAGAAAGGAGAAGGAAGGAAATAATAAAGATTAGGGTATAAACAAATGAAATAGAAAACAGAAAAACAATAGAATCAACTAAAACAAAAGTTGGCTCTTTGAAAAGACCACTAAGATTGACGAACCTTTAGCTAGACTGACCAAGAAAAAGAGAGAGAAGACTCAAATTACTAAAATCAAAAATGAAAGAGGGGATGCTGTGGAGCAACTAAGCCCATGCACCACAACTACTGAGCCTGCACTCTAGAGCCTGTGAGCCACAACTACTGAGACTGTGTGCTGCCACTACTGAAGCCTGTGTGCCTAGAGCCTGTGCTCCACAACAAGAGAAGCCATCGCAATGAGAAGCCCGCACACCACAATGAAGAGTAGCCCCCGCTCGCCACAACTAGAGAAAGCACGCACGCAGCAATGAAGACCCAATGCAGCCAAAAAAAAAAAAGAGTTTATAGAAGAAAATACAAAAGAGTATTAAAAAAAAAAAATGAGGGACTTCTCTGGTAGCGCAGTGGTTAAGAATCCGCCAGCCAATGCAGGGGACACAGGTTCGAGCCCTGGTCCAGGAAGATCCCACATGCCGCAGATCAACTAGGCCTGAGTGCCACAACTACTGAGCCTGCGCTGTAGAGCCTGCAAGCCACAACTACTGAGCCTGCATGCCACGACTACTGCAGCCTGCGTGTCTACAGCCTGTGCTCCGCAACAAACAAAAGCCGCTGCAATGAGAAGCCTGCACACCACAACGAAGAGTAGCCCCCGCTCGCCACAACTAGAGAAAGCCCGCGCACAGCAACAAAGACCCAACACAGCCAATAAATAAATAAATTAAAAAAAAAAAAAAAGAAGAAAGAAAGAGCGGGTGTTCCCTGATGGCTTAGTGGTTAGGATTCCAGGCTTTCACTTCTGTGGCCCGGGTTCAATCCCTGGTCAGGAACTGAGATCCTGCAAAAAAAAAAAAAAAGAGGAAACATTACTAACGATCTTACAGAAATAAAAAGTATTATAAGGAAATACTGTAAACAACTGTAGGCCAATAAAGTAGATAACCTAAATGAAATGGACAAATTCCTAAAAAGACACACACTACCAAACCTGACTCAAGAATAAATACAAAATCTGGGACTTCCCTGGTGGCGCAGTGATTAAGAATCTGCCTGCCAATGCAGGGGACACAGGTTTGAGCCCTGGTCTGGGAAGATCCCACATGGAAGATCCCACATGTCGCGGAGCAACTAAGCTGCAACTAAGAAAAAGCCCATACGCAGCAATGAAAACCCAATGCAGCCGAAAATAAATAAATTAATTAACTTTAAAAAAAAGAAAAGAAAGTGAGAAGACAGTCCATGGAATGGGAGAAAATATTTGCAAATTGTATGTCTGATAAAGGTGTAGTATGTAGAATATAAAAAGAACAATTAGGATTATGGGATTAACAGATGCAAACTACTATACATAAAATAGATAAACAACAATGATTTACTGTATAGCACAGGGAGCTATACTCATATATCTTGTAATAGCCTATAATGGAAATATATATATATATATATATATCTTAATCACTTTGCTATACACCTGAAACTAACACAATATTGTAAATCAACTATACTTCAATTTTTTAAAAAGTTTGATGTTGGGAGTTCCCTAGTGACCGAGTGGTTAGGATTCTGGCCTTTCACTGCAGGGGCCTGGGGTTTAGTCCCTGGTGGGGGAACTAGGATCCCACAAGCCACGCGATGCGGCAAAAGAAAAAAAAAGAAAAGAAAAAGTTTGATGCTTTGCTCGTGAAGGGGAAAAAAAAAACCCGCATAACTCAACAATAAAAAGATAACCCAATTTTAAAACAGGCAAAGGACTTAAATAGGTATTTTTCAAAAGAAGATATACAAATGGTCAATCAGCGCATGAAAATATGTTCAATGTCACTCATCACAGGGAAAAGCAAAAACAACAACAACAACCCCACAAGATATCACTTCACACCCACTAGGATGGGTAAAATTAAAAATGCACCACAAGAATTAGGAAGTGGAGAAATCGGAATTCTCATTCATGGCTGGTGAGGATGTAAAACGAGGCAGCTGCTGTGGAAAAGCTGTCAGTTCCTTAAAATGTTAAACAAAAATTTACTAAATGACCTAACAATTTCACTCCTAGTATATACGCCTAAGTATATACCTAAGAGAAATGAAAACATAGTGCGGTCATTCTAAATCGGAGACGCTCAAATCTATCCTGAAGCCTCTTTGAATCGCAACTCCGATCAGTCCCGCGTATACCGATAGGAACGTAGTTTTTCCAGACGGTTTGGATCTGTTTGTTGTTTGGGTTTTTTTGTTTGTTTGTTTCTTGTTTCTTTGCCACCCACGCTGCCATCAAGCTCTCACGGTCGCAAAGAAGGTTCACTACACATTTCTTTTCCTTTCTGCCGTCAACCGTGGCGCAGCTTCGCCCCCAGAAGGCCTCAGAGCACGACTAAAGAGGGTGACGGAGCGCTTTACGACAGTTGCTTTGTGGCCGTACCGGAGGAGGAAGATGGCGGCCACCTTAGTAGCTGCTCGGGGAGCGCGGCCAGCACCAGCCTGGGGGCCTGAGGCCATTACCCCCGACTGGGAAAACCGAGAAGTCTCAACAGGGGTAAGGAAGGACTCGGGGTTCACGAGATGTGCACAAGGATTGAAGCGATGGAAAGATAAGGCTGGAGTGGGTTGGGAGAACTGGAGGGGCGGGGAAGAGAGGTGGTCTGTGTGATGCTGTCAGGCAGGGGAGGGGTATCCTAAGGACGCAGGAGTGGTGTGGGAGGAGGTGGAAGGTAGGCTGAAGCGTGGAATTCTGGAATCTTGCAGGACGAAAGCTTAAGGTCAGGGTGGGCCTTTGGGAACTTGAAGATTGAATTTTTGGTATTCTGCGGGTTATTGAGAACCCCATGAGATTTGACGATGTGTTGGTGGCGCACGACTTTTCTTATACTCTAGGGACTGGATAGACGGATCATTAAGGTTTGTGTATGCTGGAGAATATGGAGAGGCCCAGACTCACCCCTTTCTCCTCTTTCTCCAGACCACTATCATGGCCGTGCAATTTGAAGGGGGCGTGGTTCTAGGAGCCGACTCCAGAACAACCACTGGGTGAGCTCAGGACAGATATGTGAAAGGTCTTCTTCCCGTCTTTCCCTTCCTTCCTTCCTTGCCTGCCAGCCCATCCTTACTCTCCATAGACTACTGTGGGAAGGGAGGTTTCGCCCCTCCCGGGAGATAAGGATTTGTTCCAGCATCTACTGCTTCGTAGTTCTCTTCACCTTTTGGTGAACTTCTTGCAAAAGTTTGTTCTCCAGCCTGCTTCAGTTTAGATGAGAACTAACAGGAAATACTGGAATTCCTGTTGAGGGACTGGATGGTAAAAGATGAAAGTGGGAGACAAGTGGGGTCCTTCCCTCACTATTCTGCTATCCTGCAGGTCGTACATCGCCAATCGAGTGACTGACAAGCTGACCCCTATTCACGACCGTATTTTTTGCTGCCGCTCAGGCTCAGCAGCTGATACCCAGGCAGTAGCTGACGCAGTCACTTATCAGCTTGGTTTCCACAGGTACTTGTGGGCATTGGGGGAGCAAGTATCTGAAAGGAGTTGGGACCTGAGGAGCGGAATAGTCTGACTTCCAGGTCCTGACACTGCCTTCCCTATGACTCCCTTCACCCTCTAGCATCGAGCTGAATGAGCCTCCGCTGGTACACACGGCAGCCAGCCTCTTTAAGGAGATGTGTTACCGATACCGAGAAGACCTGATGGCAGGAATCATCATTGCGGGCTGGGACCCCCAAGAAGGGGGGCAGGTCAGATACCACCACCCCGAGAACATTGGAACCATGCCTTTCATTCTCTCCCCACCGCAGGCATTTTCTAGTTCTCTTTCCAGTCTCTACATCACTTACTATTAACTTTTCACATACCAGTTCCGCAGTGGACAGGCGAACATATGTGTGTTGTGGGGAGGGTACAAATGGTGACACTCTTCTCCTCCCTCCATCTGGCAGGTGTATTCGGTACCCATGGGGGGTATGATGGTAAGACAGTCCTTTGCCATCGGGGGCTCCGGGAGTTCCTATATCTATGGCTATGTCGATGCTACCTACCGGGAGGGCATGACCAAGGAAGAATGTCTGCAATTCACTGCCAATGGTGAGAACTGTGGCTTCTGGGTCTGTGAGCATAAATCCCCATACTCGAGCCAGGTCAGCGTTCCTCTTTCCTTGCCACGATCCCAGCATCTGACTCCAATCCCAACTCTCTTCTTTTCTCCACAGCTCTCGCTTTGGCCATGGAGCGGGATGGCTCCAGCGGAGGGGTGATCCGCCTGGCAGCCATTGCGGAATCAGGGGTAGAGCGGCAGGTACTTTTGGGAGACCAGATTCCCAAATTCACCATTGCCACTTTACCACATCCCTGAATCCTAGGATTCTAAGATACAACAAGAGACATCCCATACTGATGACAAAATTCAATAAATAGTTTGTCAGTGAGAACCTGTGTGCTTTGGGGTTCTTTTCTTAACCTCAAGCCTGAACTTCTCTGGCCCATTTCTGTTTGTATAAACCACTGCCCTGAGGGAGCTGGAGAGGACCCTTCTCCAGGCCATCATGCCCCACACTTTCGTTACCATATCCAGGTCTCTGTGACACTAGTGTGGTTGGTGTAGGGGCTCCCAGCAAATGACCCACTCCCCTCCCTGTTTAAGCCTAAGGGGGAACTCAGAATTCTGAGAGAGACTGGAGTCACCTCCCCTCAGCCTGCCTCCTGCCTCCTGGGAGGCTACTGGCCCTAAAGTCAGAAGGACTCCACATGTCCGACCCAGGTTCACAGTCCCCTCTCTTCACAGTCACCTCTGTCACCTCATCTTGTCAGAAGCAGCAGTGTGACTTCTTTGGCTTTTGGGAGGAAGTTGGACCTTGGTGCACATGGAGTTTAAGTTTGACCTTGAGTGGGAGAGGGCGGCCACTGGGAGTGCTGTGGGTTGGCTCCAGAAGCCACCATTCCCATGGGGAGGTGATGGGAAGTTACCTTTCAGCCCCCCGGATGAGAAACTGAGAGCTGGCTCTGGCCCCTGCAAGACGGTCCCCACTCCAGCCAAGTGCTCATTGACAGTGACCAACAGTCTTGCCCTAATCTACATTTCTCCAGTCTATGGATAAGGGAACTGTGGAAGCCACATTTGAAAACCTGGTTCTAGAATATAATCCTACCCTGGAGGATTTCGGGGGGTACAGAGGAGGCTTCCTAAGGAGTTGGTGAGGTCCTGAATTACGTGAAGAAGGATCTCTCACCCCAAATGTGTGTCTCAAAAGAACCAATGCAGAACTTTTGATTTTCTGCAAAACCTGTTCTCCCGGTCCTCCCTGTCTCAAGGCATCTTTGATTCCTCTTTCCCTTGTACTCCAAAATCCTGAGAACTCTACATCCCTCAACAGAAAGGCCTTTCCTGGCCACTTGAATTTTAAGAAACACCACCCTCCTCCACCCTGCTCTCACATTACCTGTTTAATTTTCTTCGTAGCAGTACTTACCACTGTCTCCTATTACCATGCTTATTTATTTATTGTCTGCCTCCCCTACCAGAAAGCAGATTCAGTGAGAAGAGAGAATTCCTTGTGCTTGATTCACTGATATATTTTCAATGCCTGGCAGGGAGTGGACATTTGATAGTCATTGAACGAATACGCTCCCTAGCCCCATCTGCTGTCCTGCCTACCCCGCACCCGCTCCAAACTGCTCTCACCACACTCAACTCTGAAGCTTGATTTCAGCAAACCTACCTCCTGCTAGGCACACCTGGGCGCTGCATGAGATCAGCTGCCTCCTGTTCCCCAATCCTGCGTCCTCACTCCCACCTCATGCTGCACTTCCCACCTCAGCCCCATAACATCCCTGGTGTCGTGGTCCCCATCTCCTCTCCAAAACATGCACATACACACAGCACTTGGCAATTCTCAGTGTATTTAATAAGAAGGTCATGAGGGATCTGAGGGAGCTGGACACTGGGATGACTGAGAAGGCGGGGGAAGGAAGGTTGCCAAGGCCTCCTGGAAGTTCAACCCTTGGTTGTCCCCTTCAAATGGTGGAGTCGTTGGCCGATGCTATGTCATGCAGCTGGTGGCGGAAGGAGAGACGGGCTTTCCTGCTGAAGTAGGCGCCAGACCCCAGGGACCCTCCCTCAGCCACGATGGAGGCTACAGCTGGGCTGGGATCTGGATCTGGGGGGGCAGCAGCTGGATCCAGGCCTAAAAGGGAGATTGGAGGGGGAAGAAAGGAGTTGTGTGTCAGGAGGAGGAAAGAGGCCAGGGAACCTAGGGGGTGAGTGTCGCTAGCATCAGCAGGGAGAGGAGAAGGGACGTTGGCAGCAGGGCTGGCTTCCCTGGCCCGTGACCTATGCACTGGACACGGGGCCACACTCAGAAGGGCCCCCATGCTTGGTGTAATGCTCTGCTGTCACTGTCTTGAAATTCTTAATAATTTTTTTAATAAGGGGGTCCCACTTCTCCATTTCGCACTGGGCCCTGCAAAGTGTTTAGCCAATCCTTTGGCGAAGTGATAAATCCACCTCCCGCCCAGGGGGCAGATTATCCTTTTCCCTTCCCTGATTTGAGCATTTATCTTTCTCCCCAGTGCAGTTTGTCTGTCTGCCTGGCAGCCCACCTTTTCCTCTGTCTCCCCCGTACCTGCTCCTCTTTCAGTCCCCCGCTGTCTCCGGCACCCACACCATGGGAAACACCATGCCCCCTTCAGATCCATCTCAATAATGGACGAGACTGGGATGCAGACAATGGCCAGGAGCACCCTAGGAGGGGTGTGGTTTCCAAGCCCCTCCACTGTGGGCAAAACTACCACTTAGCCTCAGACCGCCTGGTGATTACAGGCGCCAGGAGATGGAAGGGGGAGAAGAGGGAGGAGGGAAGGGGTGGGGGATCCCCCACTCAAACGCCTATCCTTTTGTACCCCCTTAATTTTGGGGTCGTCTCTGATCCCCATGGAGAAGCAGGAGGAGACTAGGAGGGGAGGCATGGTAGAGACAGACACACAAGTGCCGGCACAGACAGACGCAGTGAAAATTCATCGTAGCAATGCCAGACGACAAGGGTGCCAGGCTGGACCCTGCTGGAGATTCATTTGTATTTTATTTTATTTTTTGTTAATATTTATTTATTTATTTATTTGGCTGTGCCGGGTCTTAGTTGCGCCATGTGGGATCTTCGTTTCCGCGTGCGGGATCTTTTAGTTGCGACCTGTGGGATCTAGTTCTCTGACCAGGGATTGAACCCGGGCCCTCTGCATGGGGAGTGCAGAGTCTTAGCCACTGGACCACCAGGGAAGTCCCTCATTTATATTTTAGAATGAGATTCATTTGTATTTAGAATGCCCAAGATGTAAAAAATTTAAAGAATAGTTTATTTTTTTAGAACAAGAAACTTTACTAGTTAGGGAAATGTTATGTTCTCAAATGGTCCAGTAGCTCTCGACCCCTTTTATGAAAATAGTTGTAATTGATTAATTATGCTGTGCCAGGTAGATTCTAGGGACTTTTACGTTATCTCACTTGATCGTGTCAATGATTTGTGTGTGTGTGTGTGTGTGTGTGGCCACGCCGTGCAGCATGTGGGGTATTAGTTCCCGGACAGGGACTGAATCCATGCCCCCTGCATTGGGAGTCTGAACCACTGGACCACCAGGGAAGTCCCTTTTTCTTTTTAACGTCAATGATCTTTTGAAGTAAGTGTTATTATTATGCTGATCTCAGAGATGAGGAATCAGAGGCACTGGGAGATTAGGTAGCTTGCCCAAGGTCACACAGGCAGTTATCAGAAGAGCAGTACTTTCCCTCACCCTCTTCAGTCTGACCCCAGAGTCCACTCTGTTAACTGCCACACTGAGCTTCCCAAGCATGTTCCTGACAGGTATTGCCCTCGGCCAGGTTTAAGGCAGCCAGAGCCCGGGCTGGGAGCCTCAAGTCCACAGTATGCTAACCAAGGACTCTAAATGCCCTCCAAGAGCTATATTATCATTCCCTAAGGGTATCATGATGTGCGAAAGGTTGGAAAGCACTGCTGACTATGCTGCCTGACTGAAATCTGTTATTTTATTTTATTTCTTTTTAAATTTAATTTTTATTTTATATTGGAAAATCTGTTTTTTAAATTAACTTTATGGAAGTAAAAATTTACATACAATTTAATGCACACATCTTAGTGTACAGGTCTATGAGTTTTGACAAGTGCATACACCCATGTAATCACCACCCGAATCAAGATATGGGACATCTCCATCACCAAGTTCCCTGTGTGGCCTTTACTCTCCCTCTTTTTCCCCACTCCCTGCCACAGGCAACTACTGATCTGATTTCCATCACTATAGATTGGTTTTTCTGTTCCAGAACTTTATATTAATGGAATCATATAGTACTACTCTTTTGTGTACGCTTCTTTCAGCATAATGGTTTTGAAATTCACCCGTGTTGTATGTATTAACAGTTTGTATTTTTTGTAATAACAACTTTATTGAGAAATAATTCATGCACCATAAAATTCACCCTTTAAAGTCTACAATTCAGTGGTTTTTCACTATATTCACAGAGGTGTGCAACCATCTCAGCTAATGTTATAACCTTCTCATCACCCTCAAGAGAAACCCTGTACCCATTAGCAGTCACTCCCCTGTCCTTCTCCCCAGCTACTGTCCCAGCTATGGTCTCTTTGGATTTACTTATTCTGGACATTTCATAGCAATGGAATCATATGATATGTGGTCCTTTGTGTCTGGCTTCTTTCGCTTAGCATAATGTTTCAAGGTCCATCCCTGTTGTAGCATGTATCAGTACATCATTCCTTTTTATGGCTGAATAATATTCCATGGTAGGGATACACCACATTTTGTTTATCTATTCATTACTTGATGGACATTTTGGCTTGTGTCTACTTTTTCGCTATTTGAATAATACTACTGTGGACATTCATGTACAAGTTTTTGTGAGGGCATACATTTTCAGTTCTTTTTGGCATATACTTAGGAGTGGAATTGCTGGGCCACATGGTAACTCTACGCTTAACATTTTGAAACTGTTTCCGAGGTGGCTGTACCATTTTACACTGTATTCATTTTTATTGCTGAGTAATAGTCTACAGGCCACAAATTAATCAAAATAAAAACCTCTGCTTTTCAAAAGGCACCGTTATTTTATTTATTTATTTATTTTGGCCATGCTGAGTGGCTGGGCCCCAGCAGTGAAAGAGCCAAGTCCTACTGGACCAACAGGGAATTCCCAAAAGGCACCATTATTTTAAAAAAACAAGGCACATTCTGGGTGAAAATATTTGCAATACATATATCTGATGAAGGATTTGTATCCAAAATATATAAAAAACTCTTACAAATCAATAATAAGACAAATAACATGGTTTTTTAAAAAATTAGTGAAAGAATTGAACACTTAAAAAGAGATATAAAAATGGTCAATAAGCACATGAAACATGGTCAACATCATTAGTCATCAGAGAAATGCAAATAAAACTATGATGATATACTATTTTACACTTATTAGCATGGCTAACACTAAAAAGATAGACAATATCAAACATTGGCCATGCTGCAGAACAAATGGAATTATCATACATAGATTTTGGAAATGTAAAACACAACAACCATTTTGGAAAACAGTTTGGCAGTTCCTTTTACCCCCTATCTTAAAATATTTCACTTATTTAAAAAGTGCTTTTTCAGAGTTGGAGGAATCAGGCTCCCTGACTTCAAACTATACCACAAAGCTACAGTAATCAAGACAGTATGGTACTGGCACAAAAACAGAAATATAGACCAATGATACAGGATAGAGTGCCCAGAGATAAACCCACACACATATGGGCACCTAATTTATGACAAAGGAGGCAAGAACATACAATGGACAAAAGACAGCCTCTTCAATAAGTGGTTCTGGGAAAACTGGACAGCTACATGTAAAAGAATGAAATTAGAACACTACCTAACACCATACACAAAAATAAACTGCAAATGGATTAAAGGCTTAAATGTAAGACCAGACACTATAAAACTCTTAGAGGAAAACATAGGAAAAACCCTGTTTGACATAAATCACAGCAAGATCTTTTTTGACCCACCTCCTAGAGTAACGGAAATAAAAACAAAAATAAACAAATGGGACTTAATTCAACTTCAAAGCTTTTGCACGGCAAAGGAAACCATAAACAAGACAAAAAGACGACCCTCAGAATGGGAGAAAATATTTGCAAATGAAACAACAGACAAAGGATTAATCTCCAAAATATACAAAGAGCTCATGTGACTCAATATCAAAAAAACAAATAATCCAGTTAAAAAATGGGCGGAAGACCTAAATAGACATTTCACCAAAGAAGACATACAGGTGGCCAAGAGGCACATGAAAAGATGCTCAACATCACTAATTATTAGAGAAATGTAAATCAAAACTACAATGAGGTATCACCTCACACCGGTC
This sequence comes from Leucopleurus acutus, assembly GCF_964270905.1. Taxonomy (NCBI): domain Eukaryota; kingdom Metazoa; phylum Chordata; class Mammalia; order Artiodactyla; family Delphinidae; genus Leucopleurus; species Leucopleurus acutus. The sequence continues at coordinate 51,256,364 of NC_139161.1, read as the reverse complement.
AGAACGGTCATTATCAAAAAATCTAGAAACAATAAATGCTGCAAAGGGTGTGGTGAAAAGGAAACCTTCCTGCACTGTTGGTGGGAATGTAAATTGATACAACCACTATGGAAAACAGTATGGAGGTTCCTTAAAAAACTAAAAATAGAACTACTGTATGACCCAGCAATCCCACTACTGGGCATATACCCTGAGAAAAACGTAATTCAAAAAGAGACAATGTACCACAATGTTCATTGCAGCACTATTTACAATAGCCAGGGCATGGAACCAACCTAGATGTCCACTGACAGATGAATGGATAAAGAAGATGTGGCACATATATACAATGGAATATTACTCAGCCAAAAAAGGAAAGAAATTGAGTTATTTGTAGTGAGGTGGATGGACCTAGCGTCTGTCATACAGAGTGAAGTAAGTCAGAAAGAGAAAAACAAATACCATATGCTAATGCATATATATGGAATCTTAAAAAAAAAATGGCACTGATGAACCTAGTTGCAGGGCAGGAATAAAGAGGTAGACATAGAGAATGGACTTGAGGACTTGGGGTGGGAGGGTGAAGCTGGGGCGAAGTGAGAGTAGAATCGACATATATACACTACCGAATGTAGAATAGTTGCCTGGTGGGAAGCAGCAGCATAGCACAGGGAGATCGGCTCAGTGCTTTGCCATGACCTAGAGGGGTGGGATAGGGAAGATGGGAGGGAGGCTCAAGAGGGAGGGGATATGGGGACATGTGTACGCATGTGGCTGATTCACTTTGTTGTGCAACAGAAACTAACAGTATTGTGAAGCAATTATAGTCCAGTGAAGATCTATTGTTTAAAAAGTGCTTTTTAATGACCATTTTAAAATAGGCTTTATTTGTCACTTTCTTCACCCTGCCTCTATATAAATGTGTGCAATTAGAGATCAAACAAGTTTGGCTAGTTTCTTAAAAAGTTAAAACGATGGAGCAACTCCACTCCTAGCTATTTACCCAAGAGAAACGAAAATATACTGCTACACAAAGACTTACCCAGGAATGTTTGTAGGAGCTTTATTCGCAGCAGGCAAAAACTAGAAACCACCCAAATGTCCATGAAGAAATATCCATCAGCCCACTCTTCCATCTAGAAGAGATAAAGAAATCTACTTTAAAAAAAAATGAAATATTTTGTCTATTAGAACCTGAAATTCTTCCTGTTTCCCCTTAGACTGTTAGTTTCAGAAGCGCAAGTCCCGTGATAGTTTTGTTCACTACTGTATGCTCAGAGTCTGGCGCGGAGCAAGTGCGCAGTAAGTAGTGAATGAATGAAAGGATGCAAGCTTGCGTACGTTAATGAATTTGTGGCCACCAGCCCTCGGGCCTTCCGTCATTCCTTCCATCTACAAATGCCAATGCGGTTCTCAGCCGGCCCGGGAAGGGGACACAGCCAGGTCCCTGCCGCGGAGGCGCGTCCCGCCTGGGGCCCTGGCGGGATCGGTGGCCGGAGAGGCCCCGGGGGGGCCGGCGTCCGAGCGGAGGAGGGTGCGCAGGGCCGAGGGCCCACAGGGAGGAGCGGGCCTGCACGGACCGACGGCGCGGGACAGACTGACAGCCCGGCAGACGGCGCCGCACCGATGCACGGGGAGGGAAGCGCCGTCCCGCAGAGCCGAGGGCGGCCGCAGCGCCCAGGCCGCACGCAGGACTGCAAGGACAGGCCGAGGGCGGCGGGGGCGGGACAGGACCGACGAGAATCCGGAGGAGGTGAGGCCGGGGGCCGTCCCGCCCCCAAGGGCAGGCCCTGAGCGCCCGCCCCGCCCTGGCCCTCTGGGTTGTGGGCTCCCGCTCTGACTCTGCTGCGCTGCCTCCGGCTCGGCTGCCCGGGTGAGGGGGCCGGGGATGGGGCGCCGCGGAGGTGCCGGGCCCAGGAAATCGGGCGGGGACGGGAATGAGCTTGGGCTGCGGGTCCTCCTGACTCAGCCTCATGCTCAGATTTCGGGGTTTCCCTCCCGGGCGGGGAACGCATAACTTCCTCATTCCCGCCTGGACCCCTTCTTCCAGCTGGCTTGGCCTGGCTGGAGCCCCGGTGGCTCGGGACCCCTGGCAACCCCCGGGGCCCCTCCCCTGGCTTCTGCTCTGCCCCACTTCGGGGCCATCCGGGCCTGGCCGGGTGTTCCTCGGCACCCTGGTTACGGGACGGGAGGCGGGACTCAGGCATTCTGGATGCAGGAAGGATCGAGATAGGGGATGGAGATTAGAGGCGGGTTGGCAGGACGTTGCAGACCGATGAGCCATAATCAGAGAGACGGGGAGTCAGCGGGAGCCAGGTGGGGGGTAGCGGGGGAACCTGTGGGAGATGGAAGACCGTGGGGTGCGATGGGGGGCAGGGTTCTGCAAAGCAGGTCACCTTCCTGAGGCCTCCCCATATTCCTAGGATGGCGGCGACCTCCGAGAGCCTCTTCCCCTCTGGGGGTGACCTGGACTCCAGACAGTTACAGATGGAGCCCGATGAGGTGGACACTCTGAAGGAGGGAGAGGACTCAGGTACACAGGGAGGACGCCTTCAGGGAGAGGAGGAGGAGGGGGCTTAGACCTCCTGGAGTCCACATTCTTCCACTTTCTCTCCTGTCAGCTGACCGGATGCACCCCTTTCTGGCCATCTACGACCTCCAGCCTCTGAAAATTCACCCCTTGGTGTTTGCCCCTGGGGTTCCCGTCATAGCCCAGGTGGTGGGCACTGAAAGATACACCAGTGGATCCAAGGTGGCTGGGCTGGCACCAGGGAGGGGGCTAAGGGGAGGGCTGGCCAGAGTGGGGGCTGCCACCCAACCAGGGGACATCCATTCAGTCAGTTCCTCACTCCCCCAGGTGGGCACCTGCACTCTGTATTCTGTCCGCTTGACTCACGGTGACTTTACTTGGACAACCAAGAAGAAGTTCCGTCATTTCCAGGAATTGCATCGGGACCTCCTGAGACACAAAGTCTTGATGAGTCTGCTCCCTCTGGCTCGGTGAGGGGGACAAGACTGCCTCCTGTGAAGGGCAGGTGCCCCCTCACCGCGGGGCAGCATGGGATGTCACGGCCCCAGCCCCCATTGCTGCTTTCCGTCTGTCTCATCCCCAGACCACAGCCTTTCCTCCCCCAGCTGCTTTCCTCCCCCAACTCTGGCCACTGGGCCTGCTCCTCTGACCCCGGTTACCAGGAAACCTTCCCTGCTCAGCTCTCCCTGTCCATGGTTCTGGGCCAGTATCTCAGCAGGGCTGGATGCCCAAAGTACCCTTGGCAGCCTCCCACCTTTTTCTGTCTCCATCCTCAGGGTAAGGGGCATTCCTTCTGCCAGCCCCTCGCCTCCTCCAAGACCCCACCTCCAGTGCTTCAGGAACCTAGGCACCCATCCTCCCATCCTCCTATTGACCCTCCCTCATCACTTCCACAGCTTTGCCGTTGCTTCTTCTCCAGCCCAAGAGGCAAACAACAGACAGATGCCCTCTCTACCCCGGGCAAGTCCTGAGGGCTCCGCCAGACATGCATCCAGCAAACAGGTGGGACCGGACACCAGGTCCTCTGGGAAGGTGTTTGGGTGCAAATGGTTCTGGTCCCATCTGTCTCTCCCTTTTTCCCGTCCCTACTTCAGAAATACCTGGAGGATTACCTCAACCGCCTCCTGACCATGTCTTTCTACCGCAACTACCATGCCATGGTAAGGTCAAGAGGTTGGTGCCAGGTCTCTTGAGATGGAGCAGGGGGCAGAGGACCAGGGTCGGTAGAGTCTGAGGGGCTGAAAATAAGCGTCTCTCCTCTGGGCCTTTTTCTTCCTCTGCAGACAGAGTTTCTGGAAGTCAGTCAGCTGTCCTTTATCCCAGACCTTGGATGCAAAGGACTGTGAGTGTCTGACACCCCTCACCCGCCATCTGCCAACATCTGGATCTCTCCCTGGCTGAGAATAGGGAAAGAGCAGTGCACAGCGGGCTGGAGGTCTGGATCCCTCATCCAGCCTCATCCAACATCTCTTCCTGGTTTTTCCCACAGGGAGGGGGTGATCCGGAAGCGCTCAGGTGGCCACCGTGTTCCTGGCCTCACCTGCTGTGGCCGAGACCAAGTTTGTTATCGCTGGTCCAAGCGGTGAGGCCTGAGCAGAGCCGCTGGGCAGTGGGTGGGGGTGAGGAAGGAGATGCCAGGGGCATGGAGGAATGGTCAGAGCCCTTCCACTCCAGGTGGCTGGTGGTGAAGGACTCCTTCCTGCTGTACATGTGCCTCGAGACCGGCACCATCACATTTGTTCAGCTCTTCGACCCTGGCTTCGAGGTACAGGTGGGGAAAAGGAGCACAGAGGCACGGTACGGGGTCCGGATCGACACCTCCCACAGGTAAGGCCTCCCTGGTGTGGACAGACACCTGGTGAGTGAAGAGCCAGCCTGGGACCCTAAGAGGAGTTACGTGGAAGAGACCATGGAAGAAAGGAAGGCGTTCCCACCTCCCTGGAGCCGGCCATGATTTGGAACCAGAGAACTGTTCTAGTCAGATGCTTGGGGCTGCTCTTAGAGGCTGGGCGCAGAGAAAGAGAGTTGAGTATAAGCCTGGGGGAAGGACTTTTGGTGCAAAAGATAGGGCACTGCATTCATCCATTTATTCATTCAACAAACTTAAGGGACTTCCCTGGTGGTCCAGTGGTTAAGATGCCATGCTTCCACTGCAAGGGGAGCAGGTTTGATCCCTGGTCATGGAACTAAGATCCCACATGCAGTGCAGCATGGCCAAAAAAAACCCCAAAAAAACAAACTTAAGTGGCTGGCACGATACCAGGCGCCAAGGACCCAACTGTGAATAAGGCAGATACACTCCCTGTCCCTGTGAAGTCAAGTAGGGACTAAGGGAAGAGGTGGGAAAGAGGTGATAGCTAACGGGGAGGTTTCTGGGCCAGGCCAGAGGTGTGGAGGGTGAGGATTGTGGTCCACCCATTGTTCCCGTCCAGGTCCTTGATTCTCAAGTGCAGCAGCTACCGGCAGGCACGGTGGTGGGCCCAGGAGATCACTGAGCTGGCCCATGGCCCGGGCAGAGACTTTGTACAGCTGCACCGGCACGAAAGCTATGCTCCACCTCGGCCTGGGACCCTGGCCCGGTGGTGAGACACTGACATCCTTTCTGAAATCGTCAGTGGCCTTTCCGACCTCCTTGGTTTCTCTGAGTCCTTGATCCTCTTTATCTCCTCTGACCCCTTCTGACCTCAATAAACTCCCCCTTTGACTTCTCAAATTTCCCTGACCCCTTGACCTGTTTAATCATGCTGATCCCTCTGATTTCCCTCTGATCTTTCTGAACCCCAAACTGGGTAATCTCTGACCCCGACCTCTCCGACATCCTGTGACCTTTTTAACCTCCTTTCACCACACTGACCCTCTCTGTTCTCAGTGATCTAAAATGTCTCTGATTTATTCGTCCAGTTAATAAACATTTTCTGAGCACCCACTATGTGCCAGGTCCAGTGGCAGGGATAAGACTCAGTAGGTGATTCAGTCCCGAAACAATGGGAGTTTGCCACGCTGGTGGTAGGTATAGGGTACCAAGCACAGAGGAGGGGCATCTGCCCCAGCATAGGATGTCAGGACTGGCTTCTAGAAGGCAGTAACCCTGAGGTTAACCTTAGCAAGATAAAGAAAATGGAGAAGGGCAGTCCGTGCGGAGAAGCTAGAAATAGCCCATCGAGTTTGGGAACCACAAAGACCGACCATTGTTGCAGCGTGAGGAGCAGTGGTCAGTAAAGAGTCTGGGGGTCGCAGGGTCTGATCAGTGCCTCTCCCACTAAGCTGAGGGGGTTAACCTTTATCATAGGCAGAGAGGAGTCATGGAAAGAATTTTTCTTGGAGGTGGTGTTGAGATTTTTTTAATTGGAGTATAATTGCTTTACAATGTTGTGTTAGTTTCTGCTGTACAACAAAGTGAATCAGCTATACGTATACATATAACCCCATATCCCCTCCCTGTTGAGCCTCCCTCCCACCCTCCCTACAGGGAGATCAGCTCAATGCTTTGTGACGACCTAGAGGGGTGGGATAGAGATTTATTAATTTATTTATTTATTTTAAAAATTTATTTATTATTTATTTTTGGCTGTGTTGGGTCTTCGTTGCTGGCTAGCACTTTCTCTAGTCGCAGCAAGCAGGGGCTACTCTTCGTTGCGGTGCGCAGGCTTCACATTGCGGTGGCTTCTGTTGTTGCGGAGCACGGACTCTAGACGCACAGGCTTCAGTAGTTGTGGCACACAGGCTCAGTAGTTGTGGCTCGCGGGCTCTAGAGCACAGGCTCCGTAGTTGTGGCGCACGGGCTTAGTTGCTCTGCGGCATGTGGGATCTTCCCGGACCAGGGCTCGAACCCGTGTCCCCTGAATAGGCAGGAGGATTCCCAGCCACTGCGCCACCAGGGAAGCCTGAGATTTATTTTTTAACATAAGAACTGATCATAGCTAATACTTATGTAGCACTTAGTGTGTGCCAGAAACCATTCTGAGTGTTTTATGTTTATGAACTTACAACAGCCCCGTGAAGCAGGTACAGTTGTTATATCCACTTTACAGGTGAGAAAACTGAGGCAAGGAGAAGTTAAGTAACTTGTCAATGTCACACACCTTGTAAACAGTGGAACCAGGATTCAAATCCAGCTAGTCTGGGTCAAGACCCTGCTCTTCACCATCAAACAGGACTGTTAGTTATTAAAAGTCTAACAATACGGAAACATATTAAGTAAAAAAATTAAAGTTCACTGCACAAGCCTTTACCCCCTGGCCCTTAGTTCTTCTCTACACCCCCTCCCCCAAATCCCATTTTTCTCCCCAGAAGTAATCCTGGTGATAGTTTGATATTTATCCTCCCAGATCTTTTCCTGCATATTTTCATGTGCTTAGCATATATGTTACTTTTTGTTTTAATGTAAATGAGATCATGCACTCTCTGTTTTATTTTTTTCACTTAACACGTATCAGAGATTAGGCATTTACATTATTTCCCACTTTCAGTCTTATAAACGATACTACAATGAACATAATCTTTGGTTAAGCACTTAATAGGATGTCTTCCTAGATATAGAATTACGAAGTGCATTTAATGGTATCGGGGGTATGTGGATTTAATATTCTGATAGGTAATACCAAACTGTCCTCTAAAAAAGCTATAAAACCAATGTATATTCTCACAAACTATGAGAATACTCACTTCCCCATATGCTAATATTGAATGTAACCTGCAATTTTATTTTTTGCCAATCTAGTGAATTTAAAAATTGTTATTCATTTTAATATCAATTTCCTTGTTTAGTGGTGAAGTTGAACATCTTTTCATCTATGATTGGCCATTTTTTTTTGGCCGTGCCGTGCAGCTTGTGGGACCCTGTTCCCCAACCAGGGGCCAAACCCGTGCCCTCTGCAGTGAAAGCACTTTTCTTTGTTCAGTTGGCCTATATGTCTTTTTTTTTTTTTTTTTTTGCGGTACGCGGGCCTCTCACTGTTGTGGCCTCTCCCGTTGCGGAGCACAGGCTCCGGACGCGCAGGCTCAGCGGCCATGGCCCACGGGCCCAGCCACTCCGCGGCATGTGGGCTCCTCCCAGACCAGGGCACGAACCCGTGTCCCCTGCATCGGCAGGCCGACCCTCAACCACTGTGCCACCAGGGAAGCCCCCTGTATGTCTTTTTGTTATTGATATGTTGGAACTCTTTATATGTGATGTATTAATCTTCCCAATCTTCAGTCATTTTCTTTGGTTTGTTGTGTCTTTTGTAGTTTGTAATTTTATTTAGCTCGTACTGGCAAATTTATCCCACTTTGATATATCTGCTACTGTCTGACCTCTCTGATCTCTCTTGGTCTTTGACCCTGCTGTCACCTCTGACCCATGACTGTCCTCCGGTCTTCACTCTCCAGAGCTTTCTGGCTTCTGACTCCCCTGACCTCCTTGGCTTGGCCTCCCCCCAGGTTTGTGAATGGGGCAGGTTACTTTGCTGCTGCAGCTGATGCCATCCTGCGAGCTCAAGAGGAGATTTTCATCACAGACTGGTGGTAAGTGGGGAAAAAGCCTGAGCAGGAAGCGGTAGGATAGGGCCTGCAACACATCAGCTTATGGGTCAGAAAAGGAGTGGAAGGGGAGGAGTGACTGTTGTCGGGAGCTTAGCTTGCCCTTACCCGCTGCCCTGAATCCCAGGTTGAGTCCTGAGATTTACCTGAAGCGTCCGGCCCATTCAGATGACTGGAGACTGGACATTATGCTCAAGAAGAAGGCGGTGAGGAGAGTGGTTGGGCCAGAGGGGAAGCATGGTGGCGGGGTGGCCTGTGGGTGGAGATTGGTTAGAAGGGACTGTAGCATGGGGGAAGGCAGGGAATCTGAAACTTGAGGAGGAGGAAATATGCCCATCCTGGCTCAGTGTCTGGCAAACATCGCTGCCTCCCCTTCCCTAAGGAGAACTGACACCTCCCTGTTCTTGCCCTTCCTCTACCTGGTATAGACTTTCCTCCCAGTATCCATTACACTCTGTTGTGTTACTGCAGGGTGGACATGTCTGTCTCTCTCCCTGGGCTGATTAATATCACTAGTTCCAATACAAGGCATAGTGTCTGCTATGTTGGGAGCCTCCATAGATGTTGATGGGTGGGAGGAAAGATATGTGGGTGATGGAGAGTGGGTGGGCGAATGGATGGGTAGATGATGGAAAGGGAGATAGATAGAAGGACGTGAGGTTGGGAAGGTGGATCAGTAGGAGAGTGGGTAGGTAGATGGATGAATGATAGATGGTAGATAAGGGGATGAGTAAATTTTGGGGAAAATGGGTGGATAGATAATGCTGGCTAGGTGGGTAGATGTGTGGATGGGTGAGCAGATAGATGATATTCAATCTGGGTTTGCTGTAAGCATCAAAGCAGGGTGTAAGTGGCAGAGCTTTGAGGATCTCCACGCAGGGAGGAGGAATATACAGGAATCCTGAGCATGGGGAAGGGTTTGGGGGGCTGGGAAGGGGGAGGAATATACAGGAATCCTGAGCATGGGGAAGGGTTTGGGAGGGTGGGAAGGGGAGGAATATACAGGAATCCTGAGCATGGGGAAGGGTTTGGGAGGGTGGGAAGGGGTCCTTCCGAGAGAGGCATTAGGATCTGATTCCCTCACTGACCACCAGGAGGAGGGTGTCCGGGTGTCCGTACTGCTGTTTAAGGAAGTGGAGTTGGCCTTGGCCATCAACAGTGGCTATAGCAAGAAGGTTCTAATGCTACTGCATCCCAACATAAAGGTGACTCTCAGGCCTCAGAGACCCCTTCCCTGCAGCCCTCCTCACCACACTTTCCCATCCCCGCAACCCTCCCTTTTCCTGAACATCTCATCCTTCCGTCTTTCCATTCTCTCCCCCAACGCCTCCTCTTTCTTCTCCCACCTAAGCTCACTCTCCTGAACTCCCCCATACCTGCTCCAGGTGATGCGCCACCCAGACCACATGACTCTGTGGGCCCATCATGAGAAGCTCCTGGTGGTGGACCAAGCAGTGGCCTTCTTGGGGGGGCTGGACCTCGCCTATGGCCGCTGGGATGACCTGCACTACAGACTGACTGACCTTCGGGACTCCTCTGAGTCAGCTGCCCCCCAGGTAACCCCCCAAGGCCTTCCTGAGCTCCCCCAAACTCAGCTAACCTAAATCCACACCCCTTCCCGGCTCCAGCCTTCCCCTCCAGTCATTCCAAGCCCGCACTCAGGGTTCCTCGGCCTTTCTGGGACCCCAAGAACCTGCTTTGAATATACTATGACCCGGTCCCCTCCCCATGTCCGTTACCCACCCCTCCCCCCATTCCTCTAGGGATTTCAAATGCATCTGAAGGGGAGGACCGGGGAATCAAACTCTCTCTGCTTCATTCTTACTCTGTGTGTCTCTCTGTCTCCCAATCTCCCAGTGCTCCTTTCTTCTCTTTGGCCTGGCTCCTTACAGCCCCATGACCTCTCCTTGCCCCTGGCTTGGGTGTGTTCCCCCTACAGCCTCCCACCTCATGCTCAGACCCTCCAGCTACACCAGACCTCTCTCACAACCAACTCTTCTGGCTGGGCAAGGACTACAGCAATCTTATCACTAAGGACTGGGTCCAGCTGGATCGGCCTTTTGAGGGTAGGGGGTCCCCTTCCTCCAAAGGCGGTGAGAGCGGGGAGCAGGGGTAGAAGGCAGGGCTGGGACTGCGGGTGGGATGAACTGGGTCAAGGGTAATGCACCCTCCTCCTCTCTGCCCCAAGTGTCCCCAAGAGACCATCCCTGACCTCTCCCCTGACTCTCCTGGGACCCCCAGATTTCATTGACAGGGAGACCACACCCCGGATGCCATGGCGGGACGTCGGGGTGGTGGTCCATGGTTCACCCGCCAGGGACCTTGCCCGGCATTTCATCCAGCGCTGGAATTTCACCAAGGTGCTCGATCCCTCCCATGAGGCTGGAGGGCGGGAGGGAGCCTGGGGCAGCTCGTCACCTCCCTCTGACTCTGCCATCCCTCTTCCTCAGACCACCAAGGCCAAGTACAAGATACCCAGGTACCCCTACCTGCTGCCCAAGTCCACCAGCACCGCAAACCAGCTCCCTTTCATGCTCCCGGGAGTGCAGTGCGCCACCGTGCAGGTGAGGCTCCGACTTCAGCCTGCCCTCGCCTCCCTCCCTTCAGCCCAATGCCCCGGCCCACTCTCCCTGACCTGAGAGCCCCCGCCAGACCCCTCCTCTCCCGGGCTCAGGAGCCACATCATATTCGCCGTCCCCCCCCCCAGGTCTTGCGGTCAGTGGACCGCTGGTCAGCGGGGACCTTGGAGAACTCCATCCTCAATGCCTACCTGCACACCATCAGGGAGAGCCAGCACTTCCTCTACATTGAGGTCTGACCGGGATGAGGGTGGGGCAGAGAACGGAGGGGACATCCCAGGGGAGAGACTTAGGATGTCAGTGGCATCAATCGTTGAGGACTGGCATAACTGGGCCTGGAGAAATGCAGAAGCCTGGGGCCAGGGCCTGGAGCCTGGGGCTGGGGACGGCAGCGGGGAGCTGAGGGCAGGGGCTGGGGCCGGACTGCTGATGTCTCTCATTGGTCCCTGCCCCAGAATCAATTCTTCATTAGCTGCTCAGATGGGCGGACGGTGCTGAACAAGGTGGGCGATGAGATTGTGGACAGAATCTTGAAGGCCCACAAGTAAGATAGACCAGCCAGAGTGTGAAGATTGTGGGCGTGGTTTAAGCCCAACTGGATGGGTGGGGCTTGGGGGAGAGGTCACACCTCTGACTCCACCCCTCCCCAGACAGGGGCAGTGCTTCCGAGTCTACATGCTTTTGCCCCTGCTCCCGGGGTTCGAGGGCGACATCTCCACAGGTGGTGGTAACTCCATCCAGGCCATTCTGCACTTCACTTACAGGTGACCCCCGCCCCCCCTCAGCCAAACTCTACCTCTCCATGGCCCCATCCTACCTATGCCTCCATCCTGACTCCGTCCTGATCCCTTCTTGCTAGACTTTTGAGGTCCACCTCTCTCCTGACATCCCCCATCTCCTCCCCAGTCTCCACTTCCCTCACCCATTCTCTTCCCTCAGGACGCTGTGTCGTGGGGAATATTCAATTCTACATCGCCTCAAAGCAGCCAGTGAGTGCTGGGAGCTGGGGGTTCAAGCCCTGGACCCCCGGAGAGGGGGCAACTGAGGGACTGGAGCCCCAGGGATGGAGGGAAGGAGGCTATCACTCCTGCATGCTTCTGGGGCTACTGCCTGAGCCCGCAGGTGGCCTTACACTGCAGAGAGAAGTATATAGACCAGGGCTTCTGAAGTGAGGAGGTAGATGGGACAGGGCTCTGTCTGCACATGGAGAGTACCTCTCCTCACTCCCCTTCCCCCCATCTCTTACTCACAGTGGGGACAGCGTGGCGGGACTATATTTCCATCTGTGGGCTTCGCACACACGGAGAGCTGGGTAGGCACCCGGTCTCAGAACTCATCTACATCCACAGCAAGATGCTCATTGCAGATGACCGGACGGTCATCATTGGTCAGTGCTGGATCTCGGCCCCCGGCAACGAGAGGAGGGTGGGGAGAAGCGGAGCAGGGCCCAGCCAGGGGCAACGGGATGGAGGTGGGTGGTGGAGAGTGCAGCTGAGGCCCAACTGGGGATGGAGGCCAAAGAAGGCGTGTTGCCCCCAGGCTGGTTCTTGGGTAGAGGTGATGGGGTCTCCTGGGCTCAGGAGGACGCAGTGTGTCCCGCACCACCCACCAGGCTCCGCAAACATCAATGATCGGAGTTTACTGGGGAAGCGGGACAGTGAGCTGGCTGTGCTGATCGAGGACACGGAGATGGAGGCATCCCTCATGAATGGTGTGGAATATGAGGCGGGCAGGTTTGCCTTGAGTTTGCGGAAACACTGCTTCAGGTAGAGCCGGGGTGGGGTGCTACAGCGTGGTGGGAGAGGTGGAAAGGGGGAGGGTCTGCCTTTTGAGCAAGTGTGAGGATAGCTTAGAGGTAGTACTGGATTTCCCAAGAGGCAGACTCATCCAGCTTAAGGTACCGGCAAAGCAGGGATACCGAAAAAATGAGAAACAAATATTTCAAAAGTAATTTGGTGTATCTTTTAAAGCATTAAAGTAGTCGCCAAAGTAGAGACAAATTAAAGCTCTGTTGGACTCGTTTACGCTTATTGTACTGTTTAACATTGCTTCTATTTTGAAATACCTGGGTAGGCACATTATAATTTTCTGGTATTCAGGCTTTCAAAGGATCTTAATCTGGCCCTGCTGGCACCCCTTTCTCCCGCAGCGTGATTCTCGGGGCAGATGCCCGGCCGGACCTGGATCTCCGAGACCCTGTCTGTGATGACTTCTTCCAGTCGTGGCAAGACACAGCTGAGAGCAATGCCAATATCTATGAGCAGGTGGGCAACGGGGGTGGGCAGGGGTGCTGGCAGGGGGAAGTTCATGGATTATCCTGTCTAGGGTGGGATAGAGAGGAGCCCCCGCACAGCCATCCTCATAAGAGGATGAGGGTCTGGGGACATCATGGGATTCAGTGGCTCAGGGTCAGTGTAGAGGGATATGGTGGGCATGAGGGCGTCTAGCCTAGTTGGGCTTGGACTCTTGGGCAGTCTCCCCAAGCCTTATTGGCTTCCATGCCTCTCGCCCACAGATCTTCCGCTGCCTGCCGTCCAACGCCATTCGCTCCCTGCGGGCACTCCGGGAGTATGTGGCCGTGGAGCCGCTGGCCACGGTCAGCCCTCCCTTGGCCCGGTCTGAACTCACCCAGGTCCAGGGCCACCTGGTCCACTTCCCCCTCAAGTTCCTGGAGGATGAGTCTTTGCTGCCCCCCCTGGGGAGCAAGGAGGGCGTGATACCCCTAGAAGTGTGGACATAGCTGCGGCTCCAGCCCGGGAGAGGTCACCAGCCGCTGGGCTCTACCTCATCTGGCTCCCTGCCCCCTCACCCTGAGCAGCGAGGGCAGTGCCTTTGAGACCTGGGGGAGGCAGCCATCCCCGGAGGGAACTAGAGAAGTCACAGAGGACCCTTTCTTGAGAAGTAGCCAAAGAGGACACTCTCAAGCCCGGGCTGGGGAGGCAGGAGAGGGTCCAGAGAAGTTCATCCTCCTCGCTGCCCAGTTCAAACCACTGCTACAAAGGAGAAGCAAAACACCTGCCAGGATGCCTGGGGCCAGCCTCCTACTCCAGGAGGACCAGATTCTGCCCTAGGCCTTCCCATCTCTCCCTTCCTCTTCCTGCCCTTGAACGCCCTCCCTGCCCCAGGGCCTTTCCCGGTTCATTACTGCCAAGGTGGAGGGAAGGATGCAGCCGCTTCCGGCTTCAGTGCCCATGGTGGGGAGGGGACGGGGGGGGTGGGGGGATGCACACTAACCGCCCCCACCAGCTGATGACAGGCACTAACTCTGTATCAGTTCAATAAGCGTTTCATAAATAAAAGCCTAGAAAAGGTCCTTGCCTCCTCCTGGGCTGAACTGAGTGCTTGTCTCAGCTGCCCCCCCCAGGCCTACACACAGCAGCACAGGCCCCTTCATCCTCTCTCCACACCACTGGTTTCTTCTTTCTGTGACTTCAGCTCCGCTCCGCTCGTCTGTGGCTTCGGGAGCTCCGTCAGTAGGTGCTGGGAAGACCAGGTGTTCACACAGGGATGCCTGGGTAAAAGAAGGGCGGGGTCAAACCAGGACTCCTGGAGGACAGTGGAGCTGATGGTGCAGCTTCAGGTGAGGGAGGCGCCCAAAGAAGGGCCCAGAGGGGCTGCCTCTTGTTCCTCAAGTGACTGCAAGGGGAGAGGCTTAGCGAAGCCCCTGGGAGTGGATAAGGGTATAAGGCTTGAGGTCAGGAAGAACTGGGCCCAAATCCTGGACTTGTCACTTACTACCTTGGTGACCTTCTCAAGTCACATCACTTCTCTGGGCCTCGGTGATCCCAACTGGGAAATGGGAATAATACTTAATAACTGGCTTGCTGTAAAGATTCAGTCATTGACTTAGATACTTATTGAGTACCTGCTCTTTGCCAGACACCATTCTAAACTCACAGCAGTGAATACAACAAAGTCCCCACCCTCGTGGGACAGGCACGTATGTCCTGGAGCTTCAGTGTCCAGTACAGTAGCCACCAGCCACATTTGGCTATTTACATTTAAATTAATTACAATTACAAATAGGTAAAGATTTAGTTCCTCACTCGCAGCAGCCATGTTTCAAGTGCTCAGGAGCCACTCGTGTCTAGCATATTGGACGGTGCAGGTACAGACCATTTCCGTCATTGCACAGAGTTCTATTGCTCCAGAGGGAAGAGAGAAAATAGATGGTGTAGTCTACAAGAGAATGTAGTTCACACTGGACTGAGGAGGGTTACCTCCCACGGCAGGTGGGGAGAAAAGGATAAGATAACAGGGGTATACAGAGAGCTCTTTGAGTGAATTGGTGACTTTTATTTCTTAAGCTGGGTGGTGGGATATGAACTTTATATATTTTTTCCATATCTTTTTGTATATCTGAAATATTTTGCAATTAGAAAAAAGTTTAGTGCAGTCCTGGATCTTGCCCTTTGTTCCCCCAGCCTCACTCCCCAATCTCCGAATTGACCACAGGAGCAGGAAGAAACAGAGGGGAATAGAGTGAGCAGTTTAGGAGGACTTCCTGGAGGAGGGGTGTGCTTGTGGATGATGGCGTGGAGAGAGGGGATACTGTGGCCTTGCTCCCATCCTCTCCTTTGAGTCCAGCGCCCCCCCCCCACCCCCGTTCCTCTGAAGAAGCCACTTCCACACAAGAAATTCCCCCTCCCATGTAGAGCCAGTCCCCAGGTACTAATTGGCATTCTGCTAATTAGCCTCGTTGTCAGCACGCAGGGCCTTTTTCCCTAGGGGACCATTACCTCATTAACTGCAGAGTAGAGTGGAGGCAGCAGCTGCCCCAGGGCTGGGCCAGGGGGAGGTGGGCTTCTGCTTCATACTGTCTGCTGGTCTATCTGCTCCCCACTCATTGGTCCTGGAGTTTCTTGAATGGAGGCCCGCACAGTGTAGTGAAAAAAAGCAGTGGGCCTGCAATCAGAAGAGTTGCCTCTAGACCCAGGGTGAAGAGAATGAATCCAGCCTCCCAAGGTGGGTGGGAGGCCCTGAGGGTGATTGGGTCTGTGCAAAATGTCCAACCCCCAGGGATCCAAAATTTGTCTTATTTTTATCTATTTATTTGTTTTTGGCTGCATTGGGTCTTCCCCGCTGTGCGCGGGCCTCCTCCAGCTGCAGTGCGCAGGTTTCCCATCGCGGTGGCCTCTCCCATTGCGGAGCACGGGCCCCAGAGCGCAGGAACCCGTGTCCCCCGAACTGGCAGGCGGATTCCCAACCACTGCGCCACCAGGGAAGCCCTAAAATTTGTCTTATTTTTAATAGTTTTAACTTTTCTTGATGCCTGATCCAGGGCTTCCTCTACCACATTGTCTCTTTTAAAGTTATTATGGACAATTTCATATAGACATAAAAGTAGAGAATAGACTGATGAAACCTCAGGTACCCACACATCAATACTCCAGCTTCAATAATTATCAGCACAGGGCCAATCTTGTTTCTCTATCCTCCCCACCCCCCAGGTTAGACTGCCTCTTGAGGTTTGGGTGGCCATCTGTCCTACCTCTGTGATCTTAATTTGCTCATTCTTTGATTCAGTATGTCTTTATTAAACACTGCCTGAGTCAGGCATTGGTAAATTTACTGAGGACCTTGAATATACCAAGTGCTTCACATACCTAATTTTATTTTATCCTAACCTTCCTGTTATTATCTGTTTTACAGATGATAGAATTGAACCTGAGAGATTAATGATTTGCACAAAGCACTGTGTTTTTTCCTACTATCCCATGGTCTTGTCCTGGAGTTACTATATTTCACAGTGCCTACCCAGACACAGAGGCCTTCATTCACTTGTATGTTACTGAACCTCTAGTGGGTGCCAGGCCCTGTGTTGAACAAGGCTGACATAATTCTTGCCTTTAAGGAGATTCAACATTTACAATTCAAAGTGTTAAATGTTACTATGGGTTGAAGCCAAGTAGCTAAAACAGAAGAGCCAAACTCAGTCTCAGGGGGTCAAGGAAGTCTTCATGGAGGAGGTGATTTAGACATGAAGGACAAAGCAAAAGTCAGTGAGAATGGGCATGGTCAGAATATTCTGGGGGAGAAGAAATGGTTGAGGAGGGTCTTTTGAGTTCTGGGAACTGCGTGTAGAGGATTTCCATATGGCTAGAACATGTGAGGTTGAACGGTGGAGTACTGAAAAACAGGGCAGGAGAAGCAGGCAGAATCTTGAAGGATCATGGTTGCCACACTTGAGGCTCCAAAGACAGTGGGGAGCTAGTGAAGGATCTTAAACAGAAGAGTGACATCAGATTTGAGTTTTAGAAAAATCATGCACTCTGAGTATAGAGAATTGACCTAAGGAGGTCAGTCAAGAAGACCAAGTAGGAGGCTAATAAGAGTATTGGAGGTAGGTGATGATTATAGCTTGGACAAGGACAACAGCAAGGTAAACTGGGCATGGTGGGGGGGGGGGCGGGAGAGGAGCAAGACTGGATGTGCATCGGAACGTGCAAAGGAGAAGGGTCCAGAAAGGAGGATGTCTGCCTCTTTCCAAGGACTTTTCATTCAAACTCTTCTAAGTGATGTTTACATTAAGGCTGACAGTGGGGTCTTTTGGAGATACCATCATTGCTGGAAGTGATCTCAAAGATCAAACGGCCTTCTCTTTCTTTCAAATTCACAATGAAAGAAAGGCCCAGAGAAGCAAAGCAACTTGTTCAAGGTCACACAGCATGTCAGTGGCAGAACATGACTCCTTGTTCTTTATATAGCATTACCCAGCCTCCAGTGAGGCTAATGGCTGGGGGTGCTACGCCAACATGACTAGACCTGAGGTGACCCAAGCAAGATTTGAAGGGGCTGGACATAGATCCCTTCTCCTCCCTTCCACCTCCCTTTGCCACCCCCTCCCCCTCGCACAGCTCCAGGGATCTGTCAATGAATAATTGTTGAAACAGTTCCTATGTACAGAACAAGAGGTGCAGAGACAAAGGTCTGCGGTAGGAGTCCCTATCCTGAGATCTGAGATCCCCTTCTCAACCCTCCCCACTGCATCCGGGGAAGGGGGTCAGGGGCATTCCTGAGGCAGCCAGTCCTCTTCTCCACTCCCCATCCCCCAGGTGGTTTCTCCAGCCAAGTTCTCACGAAGAGGTCCCTCCCTCAGCGGCTCCACTGTTGCCATGGCAATTAGGTGGGTGGACAGCCCATCCTATCTAGAGGCCACCCAGCCCTCGCGTGGGGAGTTACCATAACAACCCCCCTAGTAATAGAGGGTGCTGGGTCCCGCCCCCCTCCCCCCGCAAATAGAGCGGTGGGTGGCTTGATTGGCAGCTGGGCACACGAAAGAGGAGGGAAAGGGAAGGAAAGGCGTCAAAGGAGAGCTCAGAAGGAAACGGGGGAGAGAAAGGGCAAAAAATACGGGGAGGGAACGAAACGCGTGTGCGCACGCGCACCAGCTGGTGGGCGCGCTCCCCGGCGGCCCCGGCCACCGCCCACTTCTTTCACGCTAGGCTCGCGCGGTCGCTCAGTCCTCGCGCGCGCCTTTCGCGCTCTCTCCTGCGCCTGCGCGCAGGTGTCGGCGTCGAGGGGGAGGGGGAACCCGGCGCGCTCGCGTCACGTTCCCTCTTCCACCCTCCCCGGTGCTCGGCCATTCTGCGCCTGCGCGGGAGAGTCGGGAGGCTCGGGTTGCAGGCTCTGGGGCGATATCGCCTGTCAGTCGGTGGGTCGGTCTTCCCGCCGGCCTTCCCCCTCCCGGTTCTCCGCGGGAGGCGCGGTGGAGTCCGCCCCCGGGATCCCCCGATGGGGGAGAAGCGGCGACGGCGGCAGCGGAATAACCGAGCCGGAGCGTGAGCGGCCCCGGGGCCCCGTTCCCGGCGGAGGCCATGGGCGACCCAGCCCCCGCCCGCAGCCTGGACGACATCGACCTGTCCGCCCTGCGGGTGAGCGCGCTGCCCCCCAGCCTCGCCCCGCGGCGACCCCCGCCCCCTTCCGGGCGCCCGCTGCTGCCAGGCCTCCGCCCTCCGCTCCCCTACGCTCTCCACGCGCTGCAGATTCTGGGAGCCAGTTCGGTCCCCGCCCTGGGGTGCCCCGCCCCCATTCTTCCCTCCTCCTCTACCTTTACTCAGGTTCCGGATCCCCTTCCTCCCAGGTGTTTGAGGGTCACCCTCTGGTTCTCCTGAGCTTGCAGAATCTTTACCGTGATGCCCCTCTCTGGCCCCTGACATGCTTTGAGGCCTCTTTCCCCCCTTGCTCCTACTTAGCTCTTCTTCCTCCCCCTCCTCTTTTTCGGCTCCTCGAATTTTGACTTTGCCACTGCCTTGCCAGCCTCCCCCTCATCACCCTTTCTCCTCCTCGCCCAGCCCTGAATTGCATCTCTTCCCGGTCGGCAGGCACTTCAGCCTCCCCTCTCCGCCGCACACCTCCTACCGCCGCCCTCATCCCCTGCTCAGTTCTCCCAGTGCCTTGGCGTTTCAAGTGCAGCAGTCCAGAACCAGGCATTTCCGGTCTCAGGGTCCCCGCATATTACATTACCAACTCTGCAGCAGCGTGGGGCTGGGAGGAAAGACAAGTGCACTGGGGGAGGAGGGGACGCGTTTCTTGTCTTCAGAAACTCTGGCCTGGGCTGGGAAGAGGATGTTTATATGTCTGTACACACACAAACACATGCAGCATGTGGTTTGGAAAAGCCTGGGTATTCTTGGTTTTGCTGGAGGGAGGGGGAGGCGATGGAGATTTCTCCAGGGAGGGGTTCATTAGAAAAGGGATCAGAGGAAACAACTGCAGCAGGAATTTCTTCGAAATATTCGTTTTCCCTCCTGGGGCTCTTGCATGCCCTCATTTGGGGGCTTTTAGCAGCAGCATTTATATGTTTTTCTTCAGCAGGGAGCCCTGGCTTAAGGGGCAACTGAGTGGTTTCAAGGTGAAGACTCCCGCCTGTCCCCCAGGGGGTGTTTTTGTCCTGTGTCCTTCTGGCTTTCTCAACAGGCCAAGGTGCTGGGGAGAGCAAGATTTCCCATCTCTGGGTTAGCTGCTCTGGAGGCCCCTGTTGAAATCGTCTTCTGGCTTTTGAGTTAGCCAGGGAACATGGCCAGTAGTGGGAAAAGGCGGTCAGCCACACAGGTGCCCCGGATATGACTGGAGGGGAGAGGCGAATTAAGAGAGCAGAGTCATGTCGTTAATTGGGTTTCTCTAGGTGACACAGTTTTTCTTGCCATTCAGGTCATAATTTGGTTGGTGCAGTGTTGGGCTAGGAGACCTGACTTGCTGGAGATAAGATGATAAGTTGCTGAGGAGGGAGACGGAACATTGATTTCTCTCTCTCTCTCTCACTCTGTGTGTGTGTGTGTGTGTGTGTGTGTGTGTGTGTGTGTGTTGGTGGCAAGAGGGTCTGAAGGCTTTAGGAGGGAGATTGGTGGGCTTTCTCTAGTTGCGGCGAGCAGGGGCTACTCTTCGTGGTGCGCGGGCTTCTCATTCTCTTGTTGCGGAGCACGGGCTCTAGGCGTGTGGGCTTCAGTAGTTGTGGCACGCGGGCTTAGTAGTTGTGGCTCACGGGCTCTAGAGCGCAGGCTCAGTAGTTGTGGTGCATGGACTTAGTTGCTCCGCGGCATGTGGGATCTTCCTGGACCAGGGCTCGAACCCGTGTCCTCTGCATTGGCAGGTGGATTCTTAACCACTGAGCCATCAGTGGAAGCCCAGGAGGGAGATTCTTAAGATCAGTTTAAACTGCGATTCTCAAGTTAAGCCAGCTGGGATATAAGGTGGAAATCCAGGCTCCCCTTAATGAGCTTGTCTTTAGGATGAGCCCCCATCTTCCCTTCCCACCTTGGTTGTTGATTAACTCTGGCTATAGGTTCCTGTGCTGTGGTGACTTAAATATAATAAAAGAGAAGGTGGGTCCAAACCATGACCTTTGGTTTAAACCTTGTGGGACTCTCCTTGGGCTTCTCTTTCCCTTTAGCCTTTTCTGGTAGTTTGGCCTGGACCCTCAACCTGGGATTTCCAGCAATTCTGCAAACACCATCTGACCTTGGATTTGGTATTTCCCTTCTGGACTTCTCTACTTGAAGCAATGTTAGCGTCTTTCCTCAATCGCCTCCTGCTTTTTTCTCCTCTCCCTTCTTCAGGAGAGCCCTGTGACCTGCTCCCAGTGTGTATGTCTTTCCTGCCTCATGATGCTTAAGAAAGCATTGCCCTTCCCCCACTACCACCCCAGTACTCCAGGGCTGGAGGGAGTGCTTTCTTTGAAATGGGGCTGCAGAAGGCCTGCTTTCTCCTTGCTGCTGGCCTTTGCTCAGAGCCTGTCCCCTCCACCCCACCTCGGAGAGCCCCTGTGGCACTGTTGAGAAGCTCTCTCAGTCATCTCTTGTTCTGTTTCTGTCTGTTTTCCAGTGAGAAACGGCAACCTGGAGAATTAGCAGAAAAGCGTGTTTCCCTGTACTACATCATCTCGTGTTGGGGGCCTGGGGAGGGGATGGGAGAGGAACATATTCAGCATTTATTAGGCGGCGTCAAAGAGCCCAAGTTGTCTTTCTCCTCTTATTTCAAGATAGGGCTTGGCTTCCAGCTGGTGATGAGAGTAATAGTCTGATATTAGGGAAGATTGAATTGCACTATCTCTTAGCCATGTGCGGAGAGGCGGGTGGACCTACCTCACTGTGACCACAGGCACGCTTGACCTCTTTGAGGCTCTGTTTATCCACCAGCCCAGTAGCATGGGGTTGTGTTCCTGAGTTCAAGTCCCTGCTTTCTCACTTACTGTGTAGCCTTGGCCTTTCTCCCCCTTCTTCCCTAGTTTGCTGCAGAGTCTGCAAAGAGCCTTACCTCTCTAAGGCTTCATTTGCCCATCTGTATATAGTGGTGA
Organism: Leucopleurus acutus; assembly: GCF_964270905.1. Classification (NCBI taxonomy): domain Eukaryota; kingdom Metazoa; phylum Chordata; class Mammalia; order Artiodactyla; family Delphinidae; genus Leucopleurus; species Leucopleurus acutus. The sequence continues at coordinate 51,234,961 of NC_139161.1, read as the reverse complement.
TGGTACTGAACTCAGAGTTGCTGAGGATTAAATGAAATACTGCATATTAAGTACTTAGTTCAGTTCCTGGCACATCGTGACTATATGATCGCCCTTATTGTTTTTTTTTTGTTGTTGTTGTTTTGCTTTTTGGTTTTTTGGCTGCATGGGGTCTTTGTTGCTGTGCGTGGGCTTTCTCTAGTTGTGGCGAGCGGAGGCTGCTCTTTGCAGTGCACGGGCTTCTCATTGCGGTGGCTTCTCTTTGTCGCGGAGCACAGGCTCTAGGCACATGGGCTTCAGTAGTTGTGGCACGCAGGCTCAGTAGTTGTGGCGCACGGGCTTAGTGGCTCCGCGGCATGTGGGATCTTCCCGGACCAGGGCTCGAACCCGTGTCCCCTGCATTGGCAGGTGGATTCTTAACCACTGCGCCACCAGGGAAGCCCTCGCCCTTACTGTTAATTGTTATCAGATGACAATCAGAGAAGGCTTCCAGCGCAAGTGTATCTAAAATAGCACTTCCTCCCCTGCTTCGTTTTCGTATAAATTTTTATATAGCATCCCTTAGCCCGCTTTGTTTTATTTCATAGTATTTATCGCCAGCTGACATATATTTATATATATCAACCCCGACTAAAATATAAGTTCAGTGCAAGTTAGGATTTTGACTGTTCTGTTCATTTTTGCATCCCCAGTGCCTGTAACAGTGTTTTGAACATAGTGGGGGCTCAGCTGTTTGTTGAATAAACGCGTATCATAACAAGTGAAAGGTCTTAGCACAGCCTTGCTTAGAGAAAGCATTCAGTAAGTGTCATGCTTGTTAGGCTTTCTCTTGCTGTCTATATACACATAATTAAGAATATATCTTTTCTGGATTGTTTTTGGAATCAGACCTTGTGGTAAACAAGAGTTCTGGAAGCCTCCATCGGAGCGACGTCCTTGAAGTAAAGTTAGGACCTTCCAAGAGAAAAAGCGGGCCTCTTTTGTCAAACCTTCTCTGTGTCCAGGCTGGGTTACATTCCAGGAGAATCTTCTGACTTGGAACCCTTGGCTTCTCACAAAGGATACGTATCAGTGGAAGAGGACGGGACAAGGAGGGAGCGGACCCCGGGCTGACCTCTCTCCTTTTGCATTGCTCTTTTTGGTTGACCCACTTCATAAACCAGGCAGCCTCTCTTTACTGTCCAGCCAGCTGGAGGTTTTAGACTGCAGTGTCCTTGGAACCATGGAGCTGTGCGCAGTGTGGCTGTATTGAAATAATACCATGACGTGCAGTCAGGAGGGACTTGTTGCCGGGTAGTAGTGCTGACAGAGATGTTCTTTCTCCAATGATCTTATGTTGTTGTGTCTGTTCTTTGGAGGAGTCGCTTCCCCTTCCTTTTTCCTTCACGAGGCTGTGGAGCCAGCTCCACTCAGAAAGCTGGCAGTTCTGGGCATGTACTTCTAGGCTGCTGAGCAACTGCTGCACTCCGCTGTGCTTGCTGTCCAAATGTTGACGACAGATGCCTCAGGCAGGGGATGGGGAGACTGACCTCCTGCAGCAGAAGCAATGGCATTGACTGGGGACTTTTTTCCTAGAGAACCGCAGATGGGAGTGGGGCTGTTTGGGGAGCTAGTGGCACTTGGAGTGAAGTGAAAAGCTGCTTTGGCAAGAGGATGGAAGGAAGGTTGCGGAGAACTTTGCTGGAACTGGGAGTTCAGCCATCCCCCAAACGAGGGAAGAGGCGTCGCCACCCTTTATGCTGCGGGATAGGACAGAGCCATGGCCCTTCGTAACACACGGAGGGGAGGGTCTTTGAAGAAGTGAGGTTTTCACAGTTAAGAGAACAGTAAGAAGGTCAGCAAGAGAGCAGACTGGCCCACCCCCTCCCGCTTATCCCAGGAGCTCACTTAAGACTATGCTGTGTAGAATCCTGATTTCAGATATGGCCTCCATTCCCTTCAACTCCGAACTGTGTGCCTAAAAGGGGGTAACTCACACAGTTTGGGTATGTTGAGTGTCCTTGCTTGTCATCCTGGGGACAAGATAGCAGGAAGTGTGCAAATACTCTTTACAAGCTTATACTTTGGCATTGGTTTATAAATAAGGAATGCAGTGACCTCTCAATCCAGGAACATAAAACAGTTCTGGGGCTGCGGAGCATCTCCAGAAGCCATCTGAGAGCCTGCCAGACGAATCTTTCTGTCTCCAGAGTTGTACCAGAGAAAACTATGACTAATATCCTTTCCTGCGTCAGTCAGTCACCAAGCATTGTTGGTCTGTTTTATTGAGAATCAGGTTCTAGATACTACGGGAAGTATGTCATTGTGTGTTCATACTATTCTGAGCTATTTAATCAGACCCCTGGAAGCATCCCTCTAAGCAAGCCCTTTGCAAGCTGAGGCTCCCCCCCCCACTTTTTTTTTTAAACTGTTACTGCCTTCCTGGTTATCTTAGAACCCTCAGGGTCAGGAAGTTTTTGTTAAATCTGTTTGCTGTGAATTATACTCATTTTCTGTTGTCCTGTGGTCAGTCATCTTGAAATCTGATATGCAGTCTTTTCCCCTCCCCCAGCACTCACTTTACACCACAGCTCCCTCAGTTTCTTCTTTAGCAGGTTGAAGAAATTGAACAAAAAGCGATCAGGTTAACAAGTCAACTCTCAAAGCATTTCCTGAATGCCCGCAGGATCTAGGAAGATACAAGAACATGACTTGGTAGAAGCGCATATTCATTCTCTCATCTCTCCTGTTCTTCCTGCTCTTCTCCTAACCAACCAGTTCTTGACTTGAGTCTGGGATTCTTCCATCTACGGGAAGCTCCTCCAGAGGGTAATTGAAAAGGTGTTTGAGGCTTTTTGTTCTTAGTCAGGGTAGGGAATGGCAGAGGGAGGAGAGAAGAAAGGGATGGAATTGTGGTGATCCAAGGAGCCCCTAGAGATATTGCCCAGTGGCCAGACAGCCGAGGATGTGCTTGCTAATGGTGGGTAGGATTTCCTGTTCTGCTTGAGGAAAGAGCTAGAACTAGGCACAGAGGATACAGTGACACACAAGATAGACATGGTTTTCCTGCAGTCTAGTTGTGGGGAGAGACATTAATAAAATAATTATATATATATAATTACATATACATAAAATTGCAAGTCATGATAAGGACTGTAGCAGGAAACTTTGGCATGCCGTGAGAGCCCATAAAAGAATTGTTTTTACTTTTTGCAAGACAAATGTTTGGTTGGTAGATTGAGAGAGAGACAAATCACACGTTGAAAAACCAAGCTAGCATTGCCACAGAAAGAGTAGATAGAGGTGAACCAGCAGGTGGAATTTGGCGACGGCCAGAACTGGGAGACCTTGGATCAGGGCCATTCTTAGGGTGGAGCATTTGGTCAGCAACCAAGGGCCAGGGGTCTGAGGATGCAGTAGAAACTCCAGGCTTAATTTCCAAAAGGATTTCTTCTGAACCTTCCTATGGGAGGGGAAAAAAAAAGTTTGTTTCAAAGGTAAGGGTATTATATGGAAAGGGCATATAACTGTCATTTTTGTTTATTGGGAGGAGCGTCTCTGAGTACTGGGTCTGTGTGGACTCGCATGTCGCTCTGCAGAGGGTGCGTGGGTGTGCCGATTGGCCAAAGCGGCTGTATGAGGGAGAAGGGTATACCGCTAGATGTTTCATGCTGTATTTTTAATAAAAATTGTGTGTATTTAAGGTGTCCCACATGTTTTGATAGACACAGACATAGTGAAATGATAACTACCGTCAAGCTATGTGACATTTCCGTCTCCTCACGTGTGTGTGTGTATGTGTGTTTGAATCGATGTCACTAGCCCGAATGTCCAGGGTTGGGAGGTTGGTAAGTCTCACAGGAATAAGCACAAGTAGGCCCATCCTTGGCTCAGCTTTTGTGGTTGTGGGATGTGGGATTCTTCGTAACATTAGGTAGATACTGTATATCTATCTATATATACACACACACACACGTGTGTGTGTGTGTGTGTGTGTGTGTGTGTATGCAACTCTCAGTTTAACATTGTTGTACAAGTCAAGGATGAGTGAGGTGTGTAGGGGGAGTGTTGCTGATTTTGCACGTTTGAAATGAAACAGGGCTGGAGAACCACAGTGTTGGGCTTCTTGGAGGAGCCAGCCTCCAGGAGCAGGTGAAATGTCAGGAGGGCGGGGTGGGCTGTGGGAAGCGTTTGGTGGCACACGCTGTGGAGAGAGGGATGAGTGGAGGACGTGGAGACTCTGCCTGAGAGGAAGGTTGAAGGCTGGTAAGGGAGCAAGAAGTCCTTTGACCGAGGAGGCAAGTGCGTGTCCCCGGGGCAGGAGAGGCTTCCGCTGCCAGCTGGGTGACGAGTGAAGCGTCCCAACCACTCAGAGTCTGTTGACTCAGTCAGTGCGTGTGGCAGTGACTGCGCCTCCTCTCTGCCTTTAGGATGAGAAGGGCCTCCTGAAAGCAGGCCTGGCAGCAGCAGGTCTTCTGAGAGAGAAGGGGAAACGTCTCACACCCTCTTGCACCAGAAATCATCCGAGGACAGGATCTGAAGGGCTGGGCTTGCTGAATTGCTCCTGGAACCACAGGCTTGGAGGGCTTTTCTCTGAACAGCGGTCCTTGCAGGGACGGATTGAGGATCAGCAGGGCTTTGTGAAGAAAATTCCACCTCCTTCAAGCCACCTCAACTTCCACTTTTCCCACGAAGCCTCCCCTGAGCGAGCCAGCCCTCCCTGGTCACCTTCTCCACCTTTTCGTGGACCTTGTAGTGTAGCATTTGAGTGTATGTTACCCATATTGAATATTTCATGGTCACGCGTTCCCTGTCACTTCCTTACATATAGGAGCCATGACCCATACTTCCTGTTGATGCTCACAGTGCCCACAAAAACGCTGAGCGCACAGTAGGGGTTCAGTAATTACTCGCTGGGCAGAGATACGGAATTAAGTTTTTTTGTGTTTTTTTTTTGTTTTAATTTTTTGGCCACACTGTGCAGCATGCGGGATCTTAGTTCCCTGACCAGGGATCAAACCCTTCGCTGACCAGGGTTAAGATTCCTGCAGTGGAAGCATGGAGTCTTAACCACTGGACCGCCAGGGAAGTCCCTGGAGCTAAGTATTCTTGTGAGTTTCCCACGGGAGTGCCTTGTATGTGCTGGGCACCGTGTGACACAAAACAGTACAGGTCCTTACTCAGTGCTTCTCAACTAGGGTGGCACTGCCCTCCTGGGGGTGTTTGGAAATGTTGGGGAGGGAGGTTTCATTGTCACTTTGTCTGGGAAGCACTAACAGCATTTAGTATGTGGGGATCACGGATGTTAACCACCCTGCCATGACCGGACAGCACATCGAAGAATTGTTTTTCCACCCAAATTGCCAATATGCCTCTTGTGAACTTGTTATGGACGTGGGAAAGGTCAGGTGAAGGACTAGACATGTTTTCTTCCATGAAGTCGGAAGTAGGTCCTAAGTCCCCTCCTTTCCTTCTTGCTGGATGGAGAGAGGAATGTAGGCTGTAAATTACTTGTGTGCATGGCGCCTAGCTCTTCTCACAGCTTTTATTTGTCTGCCCGAACACCTCTGGAGGTAAACTGGGCAGGCTCCAGAGCCAGACTGCAAGGAAGAAGATTTTCATGTTCTCTCTTCACCACCTACCCACTCTCTCTTTCAAGGCACATTTGTAAGAAAGTGGTTGAAAGCATGTCGTACTTGGTCTTCAGTTCTGCATGTTCACTAGAGAGTCTTCAAGAAAAGATTCAGACATATTCAATATCTTGTAATAACCCATAACAGAAAATAATCTGAAAAATATATATGTATATAATTGAATCACTCTACCGAACACCAGAAATTGATATAATGTTGTAAATCAACTATACTTCAATTAAAACAAAAACAAAACATTTGGGCAGGGGCACCCAAAAGCCTGAGCAGCGGGAGGGGAGGCGGAGGTAGGTGTGTGGTCACAGTGTGAGAGAGGAGGCTGGCGTACCTATCTCTTCTCTCGTGTCTTTGCATCCTACGGTTGGCCCCTTGAAGACAGAGGTGTGCTGAGTTAAGTGTCGTTGCTCAAATTGCAGGGAATAACTAGAGGGAAGACCACTTGCCTAGTATCCTTTGGAGAAGAACAGAGCTTTGGGGGTGGGTGAGTGGCTGGGAGTAGAGTGGCTGGTGGGGAAGCACTGATGCAGCCGTGCAGCAGAGCCACCATCACTTCTCACTATCTGAATCCAACTTAGGAGGGCAGGACTGGATGGGTTCTTGGTCTAGTCTAGCTAAGGTTTGGTGAAGTTGGAGAAGGTCCCTCTAATCTTCACAAGGTCCTTCTTCACCGTGGAAACTACCTTCAACCCCACAAAGCAGGGTTGGGGGGGACAGGCAGCCTGTGGTTCAGAAGTTTGCCGGTTCCTTTATCCCTCCAGACCTCTAGGAAGCCCTCTTTTTCTCTCTCTCTTCGGTTCAGAACAAAAATTGCTCTGATACAAGTCATTTGTATTTTAATGTGGATTCATTTCAGAAGGGGTTCTGGGGTGGAATAGGAATAATAATGAATACTTACTATGCAGTATGTTCCCTCCTTATATAATCTCATTATCCCTCACAATAACCCTTTGAAGTGGGATATTTTATTCATTTTCAAGGTGACGAGACCAAGGCTTACAGAACTTGGAAGTTAAATAACATGCCTAAGGTTGGACAGCCAGTAAGCGGCGGATTTCAGATTCAGACTTGGGTTCAGGGACTTCCGAGGTGGTCCAGTGGTTAAGACTCCACGCTTCCAATGCAGGGGCATGGGTTTGATCCCTGGTCGGGGAACTAAGATCCCACATACAGAGTGGCATGCCCAAAAAAAGTAAAAAAAAAAAAAAAAAAAAGACCCGGGTTCAGACTCAACCCAGAACCTGAGCCTGTGCGTGCCTGTGCTGGTGGAGGCCTGCGCCCAGGTGGCAGGTGTCTGTGTCTGTGGGTGTGTGTTGAGGGGAGGGCACCCTGCAGCTGACATTCTGGACTATGTACCTGGAGCAGTATTGTTTTCAACTGGCTTTAATCATGAATGTGTGGCCTGTGGGAAACAGGCTTTGTGGGCTCACTTGGGAGGATCTAACACTGTCCGTAAAGTTTCTGTGGTGAAGTATGAGGAGACTTAGGAACATGGCCTGCTTCATGGATTGGAGGCAGCCTGTATGAGAAGTGGTCACCACCTGCAAGAGTACACGGTCTAGATCTGCGTCTTGGTAGAGGACAGGTTTTAATCACATGGGCGCATTTTTTGAGAAGAGGGAGTGACTTGATTGATGGATTAAGTGACTTTAAAAAAAAATTTTTTTTTTTTTTAAGTAAATGACTTGAGCCTGAGCCTTTGTGAACTGCTGGTGGGTTGGCGTTGGTGGGCACCTGCTGGGAACACAAAGCTCCATGGGGCCTGTGCCCAGAACTGGTAGAGATTTCTAGATGTCAGGCTGCCGGGCACAGTACTCTGATGATAGGAGGGGAAAGCATGCACAAGAATTTAGATTTATTCTGGAGGAAAGAGTTAATGATTCCGAAGGCCTGTTCTTCAGAGGGAGGAGAGGAAGACTATCTCATCCCTCCCACCTTAAAAAAAATTATTTAAATTGTATTTAAAGATACATAACATAAAATTTACCATTTTAGCCTTTTTTTTTTTTTTAGCTGCGTTGGGTCTTCGTTGCTGTGGGCGGGCTTTCTCTAGTTGCGGCGAGCAGGGGCTACTCTGTTGCGGTGCGCAGGCTTCTCATTGTGGTGGCTTCCCTTGTTGCAGAGCACGGGCTCTAGGCACATGGGCTTCAGTAGTTGTGGCACTGAGGGCTCAGTAGTTGTGGCGCATGGGCTTAGTTGCTCCGCGGTACGTGGGATCTTCCCGGACCAGGGCTTGAACCTGTGTCCGCTGCATTGGCAGGTGGATTCTTAACCACTGCGCCACCAGGGAAGCCCCCGTTTTAGCCATTTTTAAGTGTACAGTTCGGTGGCATTAAGTACATTCACGTTGTTGTGCAACCATCACCGCCATCCCTCTCCAGAACTTTTTCATCTTCCCCAACTGAAACTCTGTCCCCATTAAACATGAACTCTCCATTCCCCTCCCCCAGCCCCTGGCAACCACCGTTCTGTGTCTCCTCCCTTTCTGTGTCTCCTCCCTTTCTGTGTGTGCAGAGCTGAGCAGAGGGCTGACATAGCAGATGCTTACTGTTTGTTGAGTCAGGTGAGGTGGCCTGTTTCAGAAGCCCATGTGTCATCAGCCAACTCAGGACACCCCCCTCCCTCCTGGCTCCAGTGCAAGGCGGTCACCTCTGAGAGGGATTGTAGATGAAATGGCTACATGGAATCACAAAAGAATTAGGCAGCAGAAAGAGAAGTCGAGGGTTTCTCTTCCACATTCAGCTCCTTTTGCCGTCTCCCAGCTGTCATTTGCTTTCTGGTTCTCTTGTACTTATATTCATCATCTTGCTTGTTCTCAGCTCTTACTTCTCCCGCTGGGGGTCTGGTGGGTAGCTGCTATAGGAAGGTGGAAAGAAGATCATGTAGGGCATGAAGATAATAAAAGGTAACAACATGTATGTGTTTGTGTGTGAGGGGTTCGTGTGTTAACTGGGCGTCTTCCTGGTAGTAGAAGAAAACCATCCTGAGATGAGTACCTTGGACCCGGTAGGGTATCTCTGTCCTTCCTGGGTTCCACCTTTCCCGAGGGGTGGCCAGCGGTGCAACTTTGGCTGGAGGCTTTATTCAACATCACGTATTCATGTGTCAGTAGTAACTGAAAGCTCGTACATGGGTGACATCACGTAAAGGGAGGGTAGGTTTTTGGTATCAGGCAGTATGAGCCCAGGAGTTCTTTCCTGTGGAATGATGGGCCACAGAAAAGGCCTAGATGCTTACAGGAGGAGGGGGTGGTTAGCTGCTAAAGATGTCTTGGGGAAATCATGGGCAGCCTTTGAGGCCCCTTTGATGTCACCCTCCTGGGCCTCCAGGCCTGCATAGTTTGGGGCCGGGTCAGGCTGTATCCCTCTGTGGTGTCCGCACCCCTGGACAGACCCAAAGCATGACCTAGAATTGAGCTGGATTTCTTAGAACAGAGGTGACCAATTCAGTGGCCTGCCCGGCCTCCTCACTTTGTCCACACGATTTATAGTTTCTCATCAGACTTCATGGGGAAAGAAGGAAAAAGGAAGGAGAGACACGCTTGGCACTCGAGTCACCCAGGAAGAGAGGAGGGCAGGAGAGCCCTGTGTCATAGAGAGGCCTAACAGGTAAAGATCCAGGCCACAGGGGCCTCTAGCCAGTAGGTTGGGGGTGGCAACTTAGGGTCCCCTGTTCAGGGCTGTTTCCCTAGATCACCTGTCCTCGAGTCGGATCCCAGGTTCTGAGGACTCATAGTCTTTTCTCTGTTTTCTGTGTACAAGCTTACAGGAAGCTACATGTATTCAGCATCACCTTCCAGGGTGTGCCCAGTGGCCCTTCTCACCTCAGTCCCTCTCACTAAAGCCTATTTCTTTCTTAGATTGAGCCAGGTATGAATTGGGGTTGATTGTTTTTCTTGGGCTGAGCCTGGTTCACCCACCCCTGGTACTCCAAGCGTGAATGAAGGAACGTCCCACTCCCTGACTCATGGAAGCACTGGCCTTCCCCAGTTGTTATCCCGCCGTCTGGCATCGTGCCTGCCTGTGGGCATGGTTATCATCACCACCATACATAAAAGCAAAAAGTGGTTTAAGTGCCCGTGTTTAAAGCAGAGCATCCGTAGACCATCTTACATTTCCAGAGGTGCCAGCAGCAGGCCAGGGGCCCAGAGCTAGTTAGATCTGACTTCCGATACCCATACTGCTCTGCGGCAGTGTCGAGGCCCCACCAGAAACGAAGGGCTCGTGTGTGTTTGGTCAGCCTGGAGTCCAAGGTGCATTCTGTGCAGATGAGGTGTGTTTCACAAGTCAATGATTAATGCCCCCGCTGCTGCCCAGATCCCCTGCCCTGGCCTTGTAACCTGCTCAGATAGGGTGATACTGACGTCTCCAGAGAGCTCCCTGACGGAGGCCTGCGGACACAGGGGCTGTTGGAGTTGAGGCAACGTGATGCATAGAGCCAGAGTGGAATTAGGAGCTGGGACACGTGGTTCCTGTTTCAGTTCGCTCTAGTTTACGGGATGCGTGTTATCTCTCTGGGACTTGGTTTCCTTACTTGCAAAACAAGGGGATGAGAACAGTGGCTCTTAATCAGAGGCTCAGTCAGAATCACCTGGGTAGCCTTTTTTTAACCCAGGCCCTGCCCTCCGGAGGTGATTTAGTCCGTCCAGGGTGGGGCCCTGGTACGTGTGTTTTCCCAGGTGATCTGATGCAGATTGCCTTTGAGAACTACTGGACCAGATAATCCTTAAGCTCCCCCAGATCCGAGAGTCCCCCCTGCTTTCTTTCCTCTCTTCCTTCCTAAATATCTTATGTGCCTACTGTGTGGGGTGGCCTGTTTGTGCTCTCTTGACTTAAACACATGAATGGGTCAGATGTTGCTTTGCAGTGTAGTATATGTAAGGGAAGGTGCACTTATGTGTGTGAAGTTGGGCAAAGGGGGAGTGGAGAGAAACAGTACTGGGGGAGGGGTCGGTCAGGGTGGGATAACTGAGCATGGTGTCTCCCAGCTGGTCTGGGAAACACAAGCACCTACTGTGGAGAGAGCTCAGGGTGGGGCGAAGTTGGGGTGTGGACGTGGGGCTGGGCATCCTGGAAGAACATGAAATAAAGGGAAGGTTCAGAAAAAGGTCTGAAGGACCATTTGAAGTATGAACTCCAGTACATGTGCGTGCACTCCTTAGACTTTCCTGAGTCTGTTAGTGCCGAGGGAAGAGCAGGCAGACCAAGTGAGGACTGACCTGGAAAGAGGGCATTTTTACTTGGTCTTTGAAGATAGGGAAGGACCTGGTATAGTGAGGCCTTCCCCATCATCACTCACCCCCAAAAGCATAGACGCTGGAGACAGATGTGAATCCTAATCCCAGATCTGTCACCTACTGTGTGACCCCTGGCAAGGTCATAACTACCCCCATGCCTCATTTTCGCCATTCGTCAAATGAGGGTAACAAGACCCACCCAACAGGGCTGTTTCAGGGTTAAATAAAAGTGTAAGTAAAGTGCTTAGCTTGGTAACTGCTCATTAGATAGGTGGTAGCCACGTGATTTCTCTTGTGAAAGTGCCCAGAAAGGGTGTCTCTTATGAAAGTTACCAGAAAGGTTCTGGTAACATTCCTCTCCTCCTTCACATTTCATTTGGGAAAGAGAAAACCACCCAGTGTATTGAGTGCAATCTTAACGGCCGTGGGTGGGTGAGTCACTAAGTCCCCAGGTGTGGGCCTGGCTTCCCCTTCCCTACCCTAGAGTTTTCTACCATCTTCCAGCTTCATTGGAAGAAAGAGCAACTTCAAAATCTAATATCTGAACTTGAAACTCCTGTTGGTCCTGCCCCCTGAGTCAGGAATTCCAGCAGTGGCTGAGCAGTGCCTCAGGCCCCGCCTGCCCTTTTGTGTGAAAGCTCTGGGCCCACCCGGAGGAAGCAGTCAGCCAGAGTGGGGAAACCTGCACCTCACCCTTCGGGACATTCTGCCGGGAATACATGGCTTTGCTCAGATGTGAGAGACAGGACTTTCGCACAAAAATGTGTAAAGTGCTTTATGGAAAGGCACAGGTTCAGGCGGGGCGCCTAGCCACGAGGATCCTCACTGGCCTTGCCTGGAGACTAAAGGCTCTTTCTGCTTCAGGGCCTTAGGCCTTCCCCACCCCTGACCTTTGCTCGGTTAACTCCGACTTGTCTTTTTGGTCTCAGAACAAATATCACTTCCCCAGCAGCCCTTTACTGCCCCCCCCCACCCCGCCCCAACCCCTATCATGACCTTCCTTTAATCTTTCTAATAGTGCCCTGTACTTTTTCTTATAGCCTATCACAGTTGAGTTTATGTAGTTGTGTAATTGCATCTTTAATGTCTGCTTCCTGTAAGCTCCACGAAGGAGGGGTCCATTTCTGTTTTGTTCATTGCCACATTCTAGTATCTGTCAGGCACTTGATGTTTGTTGAGTGAATGCATGAACTGGTCACAGGGCCCTAAAGTTGGCATGAATGCAGCCAGGGAAGGTTTCTTAGAAAAAAAGAGGCGAGACGGGCCTGGTGAAAAGTTGGGTGAGCATGTTTGCTCCATCCTGCTGGTCAGGAAATTCCTCCTTCTGTCTCACCTATATCCTTTGGGCTGTAATTTATTCTGAGTCGGTCCTTGGTGGGGCCAGAGAGTGTCTGGCCTCCACCCTTTGGAGAGTAACCGTTTCTAAGTCTGTGATGCAGATGACTAGTCCTTCCTGCCCCTCCGCCTGGGCCCCACCCTCCACCTGCTCTTCTCTCCACTGACTCAGCTTTGCTCCCTCCACCCTTCCTTCCAAGGTGTCTTTTCATAGTCCCCTGTCGGAGCCTTCCTTCCTAAGTCCTGTCTCATGGGATCTGGTTGGTCCCGCATCTGGAATTAGATAGAAGCCACACAGGGGTTAGACAAGTCACAGGCTCTCTCGGTCCTGAAGCCTCCCCAGCCTCCTGCCTCGCGTCTGGGGACACCTGGCTCCCGCAGGAGGCTGTTGGCCATGAGGTATAATGGTTTGTTTGTGCTGCAGTGGAAAACCAGCAGTGAGAAGCCTTATTATTATCCAGCCCGTGATTATTGTTGTCCTCCTCCGTGAGCTTGGTGTCTGCCAGCCTGAATGGGCTCGACATCTCCCCCTTCCAGCCTCCTCCTGCTTCCGTGCTCTGCCCTTTCTCACCCGAGCATCTGCTTCCCAGGGACCACCCCTCCCCCCACCCCTTTCAGCCCTACCTCCAAGGCCACCGTTCTTTTTTTTCTCCCTTCTCTCTCACCTGCCCTCCTCATAATTCTACTTTTTCATCTTGTTTCTTTTCTCCCGAGCTGCCACTTTTCACTCTAAATCCCAGTAACACCAGCAGTCTTGGTAAATCACCTCTTGACAGTGTTTTTCTTGCTCTATGGGAGGCAAGTCTCTTCATAATGACTGTGCAAATTTGTAGCGCTTTGTGTATATCAAAGTGTTTTTACATCCATGAACTCTTGTGGGATGGGGTTGGGTAGGTAAGGGAAAGAGGCTCTGGGAGCTTAAGTGATTTGCTGATTTGCCTCCATTACATGAAAGAATCAGAACCAGTGCCCAGGCCTTCTGATTCTTAGTGAGATATAAACACTAACCATTCCCTGTCATTCTATATTACTAGACTCCTGGCTGCTTCAGCTAAGAAAATATTTCCCCGAGTTATCGTCTTATACTTTTGAACCTTCTTTTAAGTTGTCTAAGATGCATCTTTCTTCTGCCCTTCACCTAACCCAGCCTCTGCCTATTCCTCTCTCCTTTCCAAAATGCTTCGCTCTTTTCTCCTTCAGGAACCTTCCCCTTTACCTCTTCTTGTCCTGTTGCCTCCTGCGGCCTTTGGGTCCTTATTAACGTTTTCATTTGGGTTTAGCCAGCTATATAGGAGTTTGTGCCTTAAGAAAGTCCACTTTTTAGTCACATGTTTACCAAGCATATAAATTAGGGGCGCTGACTCACATAACAAAAGAGGATTCACTTTTAGTAGCTGCCCTAGTACATTGCTTTTAAGTGAATATTTATGGATTATTTTGGAAAAATGGAGATAAACCCAAAACCTAGTGTTAGAAACCATTGCAGGAGGGAAAGGGGATGGTTCTTCCGGATAACACCAACTTCCTTTTGTTTCTATGTTTATTCATTCAACAGAAGGGTATTGAATGTGGCCTTGACCTCTAAGGCTTAGTCTTGCAGAAGATGGACAATTAAAGAATCAATCACAAAAATGTAATTGGTGCCCTGAAAGGGGCCGTACAGAGTACTGTGGGAGCAGGATAGTCAGGGAAACTTCCTGGAGGAGGTGATGTCTGTGTTGCGGTCTGGAAGGATGGGCATGGGGCATGCAGGTAAAGGGGAGGGGAGAGATGCCCTTGGAAGGGTGGACAGCACGTGCAAAGACCCAGAGGTGAGAAGGGGCAAGGGGTATTAGAAGAACGGAGAGAAATCCAGTAGAGTGCATTCCTGCTTCTCTGCCTCCTCCCCACACCAGCAAGAAACAAAGGACCTCAGGATGGGAACGGGCAGGGCTCCAGATTAACCATCCCTGGGATCATCAGCTGTAAGGCAGTCAGATCGGAGCTTAAGGAAGAAGCTCTCTGGCCCACAGAAGGCAAATGGAATCCAGTGGACAAAGCTCTGGGGGGGGGTGTGCCATGCCTCCTTGGATTTGCCATCAGAAGACTAACCAGGTTCCACTTTGAAAACACTTAACGTCTTGGAGCCTTGGTTTTCTCCTCTGTGAAATGGGGTATTAATTCCTGCCTGGCTTCCCTACAGGTCAGAGGCGTAAATGAGATAATGACTGTGAAAGCACCTGTAGATTGTGGAGAGCTAGGTGATTGGCTGATGGCAGCAGTGGCAGCAGCTGGGAGGTGGTGAACTTGATTCTCCTGGTTACAGAGACTGATTCTGGTAGCGGAGCCAAGGTCAAACTCTGATAGCTTGTAACATTTTAAACGCAAAGGCCTTAAAAAGTTGAGACTTGAGAAGTGAGTATTAGAGAGGTAGAGGGAAGATGCCACCTCAGCTGCCTAGAAGACTTTGCAAGATCTTCCGGCTCTGGGCAGGGGGGTGGCTAGAATGACCTCCAGCAGTCTTCAGACCTGAGGCTGGGGGTTTTCCCCCCAGGCCTGCAGTTCTCTGTTTTCCCTTAGGTTCTGGAGGCAGGCGAAACCTCAGAAGCAGGCTGTTTATCTTTTAGGTTTTTTGGTTTATTTTTAAATTTCTGACTGCAATGGTAATTTTTTCCCTTTCCCTTTCCCCACTTCTCCAGCTCAGCATCAGAAAGAGACCATCTGTCCCCTGCCTTGCTTGCGGCCATTTTAGAACCAGCACAAGGCTGCTTGAATTCTAGGCCCCTCTTCTCCTCCCCTCTCTCCCCTACTGCCTGACTTTCTCTCCTCTGCTCCTTCATCTAACTCCCTGCTACCCGCCTCCTGTGGGCCTCTCCATCCATGAAGACCTCTGGTCTGGATAAAGCCCCCAGCCCAGGGCCTGTGTCTGGGGCAGCCGTGTCTGTGGGGAACCTGGGCATTGAGGTGTGGAGGGGAACTGCTCCCAGCCCGGCTCAGGCAGGGCTCCTGTCTGCTCTGAGTGGTTTCTGCTCAGCATGGTATTTGTGTCTATGTGTGTGTCGGGTCTGGACTTGCTTCTGCCTCTGCATGTATCTGTGTGTGCGTGTGTGTGCACGCGCACGCGCGCGTGTGTTCGTTCATGTTCGTGTATATGTCCTTCTGGTGTAGAGACCCAGGAGGAGTGACTTAAAAACTACCCTTCTGCCAGGACATAAATATCTCTCCTGGTTTCTTTCCCGCCCCTCTACTCCCAGGGCATCCTTGATTTCCTCCCCTCCTGCCCTCCTTTCCCGTAAAAATACTTCAAATATGCCGATAAACAGAGGACTAGTGCTTCACAGTGTGGAACCAGAATAAAAGGATGCAGTTCAGTTCTGCAGCGTGAGGGGCAGGTTTATCCAGAGCAGCGTGGAGCGTCAGTTTTAGAGAGTGATGAAAGCTGGAAAAGGAGTTTTTTGAAGGCCGTCCAGTTTATTACTGGATCTTGCGGACAATGGGGAATTGAGGAGGTTTTAGCCTTCCTTTCGAGCTCTCCCGTCCAGTTTGTTGGCTCAGTGAGGAGGTGCCATGACGATCCTTCTGCCGGCTTCCTTTTTCCCACGGGAGTATTTGTCTTTATGCTTTGGCCTTGGGCCTGCTTTCCATACTGAGCCCTTGGGGTAGGAATGGGCGTAACACGACACGCTCCCTGGGTTCGCAGGGTTGGCAGAGGGTAGATGGAGGCTGACTCAGGCCTCGGAGGGCCGCCTTCTGTTGGCAGAGACAGGTGTCTGGACCCCTTGGGTCCGTGGGGCTGTGTCTGCTTTCTCTGCTTGGGGATGAAGGAAGAGGTGACCTGATGAAACTTTTCCTGCCCCTCCCCTACCCCCAGCCCACACATTCATTCCCATTTGCCTCCTCTTAACCCATGTTCTTTCTCCCAAACACACAGCCTCCCATATTTCTTCTCCTGTGCATGCATACACGCACATCCTCTATATAGCTGCTCCCAGCTAACTGAAGGACATCCAGTGTCCACCCTCCACCAGAACACCCGCCCTCTGCCTCCACCCCCCCCCCCCCAACCTCTGCCAGCACTGAGTGTGCCTGCATCTCTGTGGGATTCGAGCTGCTGGGGAAACTCTGGTGGCGGCCCGATAGGAGGGCTTTAGGGTTAGCGATCTGGTTGGTGGCGGGACTAAGGGATGGGGTTTAAAGCTGCATTTGTGCGGCGGCCAGTGTGTGAGTGCTTAGATGGTTGGTGTGTGGGGGGGCGGGTGGTTTTGAGGCCGCTGATGAGCCTCTAGCAGATTGAAGGTCCCCCTCCCCCAGGCTGTGCCTTGGTACCAGCCCTGCCTTTGCCCCCGCCTCTTCCTCTTTGTGTGGGCCTGCTGGGTCACAGGAAGAGCTCAGGAAAACGGGCCTATTGTTTTCCTCAGGGAGGGAGGGCGGGAGGGCCCCTCCACCCAGCCTAGTCTCAGCACTAGATAAATAGAGGCTCCACGGGCTCTGGCAGCCCCGCTCTTCCAGGCAAGAGGGTGGTGTGGCTCTGGACTCCATCCTGCCGGCTCTCATTGGTTACCTCTGTGGACCGCAAGTTCCCATTCTCTTTCCCTAGTGGCCCCGCGGTTCTTTTTCCCGTCCCCCATCTGTATCCCAGGTTTCTCTGAGTCTGTGGTCCTCTGTGGAGTCCTGGTGTGCTCGGCAATAGGAGGAGGTGGGGCTGTGGCCCCCCTCCCCAGCACTTGTCCTCCTATCCCCCCGACCCTGGCACGGGCACCTGCCTCCTGGCAGTGCTCCCCCATTTGGGGTAGGATGGCACCTTGCCCGGGTTAGGGAACCACACTGGTTTCAGCAGGAGGACCTGCCAGGGCCTATCCCAGTGAATAATCACTGTTGGGCCTGAAGCACAGGAGAGACCAGACCTTCCCTTGTCTCTTTCCCAAGGATTCTCAGCCCTTCCCAAGCTTTAGAGTTCTAGGTCTTTGTAGTTCTTTCTACCATTCCAGCAGCTTCCTAGAATCTCCTGGAATTCTTAATGGATGGGCCCTTCCAGCTCAGAAATCTTGTAACTTTAGGACTCACGGGTCAGCAAAAAAAGCGGGGGACAGATTTTCCTATCCGACCTGCTTCTCCTGCAGTTGCCTCACAAGCAGTCTTACCCCTCATGTTTTAGCATATGTAACTCTTCTCCACATGTTAATTCTCTGTGTTAGTGTCTGATTTATAAGCTCCTAGAAGGTAAACCCAAGGTTTAAGAAGGCAGTCTTTGGCAGGCAGTTTGAAAAGATGCTGCAAATGTTGATAATAACAGTTTGCATTTGTTAAATACTTCAAAAACCCCTGTACCCCTCAGGGGATTCCATCTATGTGCAGAGCAGACAGCACACACATCTCTCCCCACTTGGAGGTGGACGATCTGAAGCAGCACAAGGGGACGCGTGTGTTGGAAGAGGTGTTATCGGTGGAACAGCCCTGGGGCTGAGGGTTTGATCTGCCAGCTCTGGGCCACTTCAAGAAATGTGACCCTGGGACTTCCCTGGTGGTGCAGTGGTTAAGAATCCACCTGACAATGCAGGGGACACGGGTTCAAACCCTGGTCCGGGAAGATCCCACACACCGCGGAGCAACTAAGCCTGGGTACCACAACTACTAGGCCTGCGCTCTAGAGTCCGCGAGCCACAACTACTGAGCCTGCGTGCCACAACTGCTGAGCCCACGCACCGTAACTACTGAAGCCCGCGCACCTAGAGCCCGCACGCCTGGAGCCTGTGCTCCGCAGCAGGAGAAGCCACCACAATGAGAAGCCCGCGCACTGCAACGAAGAGTAGCCCCTGCTCGCCGCAACTAGAGAAAGCCCGCACCCAGCAACGAAGACCCAACGCAGCCATAAATAAATAAATAGATAGATAGGTAGGTAGACAGATAGATAGAAATGTGACCCCCAAACGAAGGCCCAATGCAGCCATAAATGAATGAATGAATGAATGAATGAAAGAAATGACCCCAAACCTGAGGAGCTGGCCTCCTTTTGCCCCTTCTGTCCACCCCTTCATCCTCATTCCACTGTGACCCCAGACCGCACCTGTACATTTCTAGGTACCCATACACTAATTGTGAGGGAGCAGTTGGGGTTTTCTCCTTTTCTCCTTCCCGTGTCCTGCAGCCGTGGCTCACGGCTCCCTGTCCTTGAGCTTCAGCTATTATCCCCGCTGCCACCCCATCCCAGCCAGTCCTCAAACATTGATGCATAAACTCTTTCACGTTTTTCTCTTGGGAAATAGTCACAGCGTTCATTTTTCACCTAATCTCAGTCCTACTCCTGCATTAAAATGATTCCTTGGTTTCCAGAGAAGGAAAAGGAGAATGCCAGTTGGTGCTGGCCAGGGTCAGAGTAACTGCTTTGTTGTCTGTCAGAGCTGTGTTCGCCATCTTCCCCTTGTGCTGTCTCCAGATACGAGCTGGCGGGGGTGGGGGGGGGATCCAGGGAGCCCCTTGAGGGTCTGCAGAGCAAGGAAGAAAGAGCCCAAGGTCAGTTTGTGCCCAGTTCTCTCCTGGCTAGTCCTGGTGAGCAGAGCCCACGACGAAGGTGCAGGTCAGCGCCTTGGGAGGGATCAAGGCTCCGTGCCCAGTCCTCTTGTTTAGCTGACTTTTATCGAGCACACAGCATGTCAGATGCTGGGGAGATTCTGAAGCGCAAGGCAGTGCCTTTCAGGAAGTCTTCGGGCTGCAGCTGGGGAGACTTAACTCACTCGAAATCGTTAAAGGGGGACTTGGAGGAGAAGAGTCTGAAGGGACAATCCATTCCGTCTGCCCCCTTGCCCTGCCTCCCGCTGCGTGTCTCCTCTTTACCCACCCAGCTCGGCACCTCTTCTCTCCCTCCAGCCCCTCCAGCTGTTTTCTTTATCCTCCACTTCTTGCAGAACGCTTTCCTTGACCAAACCCACCTCTACCTTGCTCTGCTGGCATTTAAAGGTTAAACCAACAAGCACCTGAGCACCTCCCGGGTACTTAGAAACCCACCTGGTGCTGTAAGGAAAACAGGAATAGGCGCCAGGCGATTCGAGAGTCGTGCGAGGGCAGCATCCTGCATGAGCTGCATGTCACTGCACGTGAGCACGTGCGTGTCGGGATGAAATGCGTGTGTGGAACGCGGTCCTTTGTGTTGCACCTGGAGGCACATCTACCCGGAGAGTGATTGCAGGTTACGTCACTGCTGTCTCTTCATACCTGAACACGTACAATTATAAATCGTAAATGACATCATATGACATCAAGCCCGGTGCCGTGTAACATCTCTGGCAGTTTTTGGCCTGGATGAGGGTGTCTGTCAGGTGGCTCAGAGCCCCACTCTTCAGTAATGGATTCCAACACTTCTATGCTGCCTTCCACAACCTCTCCACCAACTGAAGGCTTTATAGAGTTCTAATGTATCAAATATATGGAGGATAAGAAATGCTTAGTAACATAAACCCTAGTGAGTGAAAGAAAGTAGCCACAGCCTGTCACTCCACGTGCTCACAATGCAACAAAAGTGATTTTGCGTATGATACAGATTCCAAGCTGCCCAGGTAATATAATAAAACATCTGGGCGCCCATATCAGCGCAAGTCTGCAGAGCTCTCATACCACACGGTACCCAGGTATCACCTGAGCGTGGTTCCTGCCCTGAAAGAGCTTCTCTTCTCCTTGGGGAGATGAGACATAATCATGAGAAAAGCTAAATGGTGATGTTGCGATCAGGCTTGTTCGGTGGCAGGGAACCTGCTTGAGTGAGGTTGAATAAAGGGGTAGTTAGAGCAGACTCTGGAGCCAGGCTACACGCATTCAAATCCTGGCTCTGCCACTTAATTCGCTGTTGGGCAAGTTACTTACGTTCGCTGAGCCTCAGTTCACTCGTGTAAAATGAGAATCATAATAGTATCAATGTCGTGGAGTTTTGTGGGGTTAAATTCAGTGGTATGTGTAAAGCGCTTAGAACAGCACTGGCTATCACTGCTGATTTTTATTTCCTTCAAGGTCCAGAATCTCACCGCAGTCCGAGCACATGAACTGCATGCAGCATACGTAGCCAGTTCCTTGGAGATGGAAATGTAGGGTGGAGCTGGGTCGTGGTAGCACCAGGGCACGGCGAGAACCAGTCAGTCTCCCTGCCACTTCCCGCTCCCTCCATTCTGCTCACAAACAGCCTCTGATTTCCTTTACTGAGATAAGAATGGCCTCTGCAGCCCTGACTCTCCGGGTACCTATCTGGCATCTTCCCTCTGGGTTTTAGTTGGAATGGCTGAGAGGGAAATTTGCCCTCGTTCGTCTCTTCTCTTGGTCTTGGACTGGCTACCTTTGGACCAGGGGCCCATCTCTTGGACTCATGAGCTATGACTAGGGCAAGAAAGGGATCAAATGATTGAAAACATGGTCCCTTAGGCAACAGGAGCTTTGATCAGGGCAAAGCAGGCCCCTCAAATTTTGAGGTCAGACCTTGGCTCCATCACTTCCTGGCTGTGTGTAATCCTGGGCACGTCATTTAATTGCTCTAAACTTCCTTCCCTGTGAAATAAATATGCCAATGGCACCTACGTTAGAGTTTGCTATGAGATTATACTTCTAAAGTGCTCAGCAGTACCAGGACCAAAGAAAATGCTCAAAAAGTGTTAGCTGTTTAATTATTAGAGGGATATGGGGAGGGTGGGCAATGAAAGACATCTGTGAGACAGAAAATGTGGGAGATCTCATGAGGTAGTCAAGATAAGGGCCACAGGGATGGGACAGGTAATAGCATTCATTGCTCAGAGGGTCCTGGGAAGGCTTTTAGACCCAGCTTAAATATGTCATCCTTAGTAGAGACTTCCCCTGATTCCCCAGACTTGGTCAAGTTTGTTCTCTTAGCACCCTGTGCTTCTCCGTGGCCCATGCGTGGTACCACAGTTATAATTAAAGGATTGTAGACTTGTTTAGTGTCTGCCTCCCCCATCAGAAGGGAAACACCCTTACGGCAGGGACTGCCCCATTTCACTCATTGCTGTATTCCAGAGCCCAACACAACTCCTGGCACACAGTAAGGAAGTAATACATAGTCATCCGGTTGGCAGCTTTGTGGAGTGTGGACTGGAGCATTCAGAATCATAGAGTTAGAACTGGAAAGTTTTCTTGTTGAAAGGGAACCCAGAGAGGTTAAGTGACTTGCCCCCAGACACACAGCCTGTTAGCAGCAGAGCCAAGAATAGAAACCAGGTTGCCTAATTCTACATCATATACATGGTTATATTTTATCATTGTCTGTGTTTGTCTCAGGACTTTTTCCCATGTGTTATTAGACCAGAAGCACTTTGCGGGGCTCCCTTTCATGTTAGTAGGGTAGCTTTCTTAGAATGGGAATTGTCACTAATCAACAATAATTTATTGAGCATTATGAGAGGGGCTTTGGGATTATTATTTTTAATAACAGCTCTATTGATATATAATTCACATAGCACAAAATTCACCCTTTTAAAGTATTTTAAAGTGGTCTTTAGTGTATTCACAGACTTGCTATCACCACTATCTAATTTCAGAACATTTTCATTTCATTTCAGCCCCAAATAAAACCCAGTACCCATTAGCAGTCACTACAATTCCTCCCTCCTCCCAGCCCCTGGAAACCACTAACCAATCTACTTTCTGTCTCTATGGATTTGCCTGTTATAGACATTTCACATAAATGGAGCCTTACAATTTGTGGGTTTTTTTTTTTTAACTGTCTTCTTTCATTTAGCGCAATGTTTTCAAGGTTCATCCATGCCATAGCATGTATCATTATTTCATACCTTTTGATTGCCTAATAATATTCCATTATTGGAATATCATGTTACTGGAATATCCATAAATGGATATATCACATCCATTCATCAGTTGATGGACATTGGATTGTTTCTACTTTTGGGCTGTGATGAATAAAGCTGCTGTGGACATATTATGTGCAGATTTTGGTGTGTTCATATGTTTTCAATTATCTTGGGTATCTACCTAGGAGTAGAATTGCTGGGTCATGTGATAACTCTCTGTTTTACATCTTGAGGAACTGCTAAACTGTTTTACAAAGTAACTACACAATTTTACATTCCCACCAGCAATGTATGAGGGTTCCAAGTTCTCCAGATCCTCGTCAGTGCTTGTTATTATCCATCATTTTGATTATAGCTACCTTTGTGGGTGTGAAGTGGTGTCTTGTTGTGGTTTTGGTTCGCATTTCCTCAGTGACTCATGTAGAACATCTTTTCATGTGCTTATTGGCCACTGTATATCTTCTTGGAGAAATGTCTATTCAGATCCTTTGCCCATTTTTAAGTTGGGTTATTTCTCTTTTTTATTGTTGAGTTATTTTATTCTTGAGTTTCTTTTAGTATTCTGGATACAAGTCCCTTATCAGATATGACTTTTATCTAGACACAAGTCCCTTATCGCTGATATATGATTTGCAAATGTTTTCTCCTATTCTGTGGGTTGTCTTTTCACTTTCTTGATGCTATTCTTTGAAACACAAAGGTTTTAGATTTTGATGAAGTCCAGTTCCCCTTTTATTTTGTTGTTGTTACTTGTGCTTTTGGTGTCATATCTAAGAAACCATTCCCTGATCCAAGATTACGAAGATTTACTCCTGTGTTTTCTTTTGATTTTTTTTTGTTGTTTTAGCTCTTACCTTTTTAGGTGATCCATTTTGGGTTAATTTTTTGTGTATGGTATGAGATACGGGTCCAAATTCATTCTTTTAAATATGGATATCCAGTTGTCCCAGCACCATTTGTTGAAAAGACTATCGAATGGTCTTGGTACTCTTTTTTTTTGTTTGTTTAATAAATTTATTTATTTTTGGCTGTGTTGGGTCTTCGTTGCTGTGTGTGGGCTTTCTCTAGTTGCGGCAGGCATGGGCTACTCTTCGTTGCAGTGCAAAGGCTTCTCATTGCGGTGGCTTCTCTTGTTGTGGAGCATGGGCTCTAGGCGCGCGGGCTCAGTAGTTGAGGCTCGCGGGCTCTAGAGCGCAGGCTCAGTAGTTGTGGCGCACGGGAGTTAGCTGCTTTGCGGCATGTGGGATCTTCCTGGACCAGGACTCAAACCCGTGTCCCCTGCACTGGCAGGCGGATTCTTAACCACTGCACCACTAGGGAAGTCCTGGTCTTGGTACTCTTGTTGAAAGTCAATTGACCACAAATTTAAGAGTTTATTTTTGGATTCTCAATTCCAGTCCATTGATCTATATGTCTATCATTATGCCAGTATCACTGTCTCTTTTTTTTTTTTTTACGCTGTCTTGATTTCTGTAGATTTTTTTTTTTGCGGTACGCTGGCCTCTCACTGTTGTGGCCTCTCCCGTTGTGGAGCACAGGCTCCGGATGCACAGGCTCAGCGGCCATGGCTCACAGGCCCAGCCGCTCCACGGCATGTGGGATCTTCCCGGACCGGGGCACGAACCCGTGTCCCCTGCATCGGCAGGTGGACTCTCAATCACTGCGCCACCAGGGAAGCCCAAAGATATCTTTCTTTTTTTTAATATTTATTTATTTATCTGGTTGCTCCAGGTCTTAGTTGCGGCAGGCGGGCTCCTTAGTTGTGGCATGCGAACTCTTAGTTGCAGCATACATGTGGGATCTAGTTCCCTGACCAGGGATCGAACCCAGGGCCCCTGCATTGGGACCTTGGAGTCTTATCCACTGTTCTACCAGGGAAGGCCGATTTCTGTAGCTTTATAGTAAGTTTTTAAGTTGAGAAGTGTGAGTCCTTTAACTTCATTCTTCCTGTTCAAGATTTCTTGTCTCTTTTGGATCCCTTGCATTTCCATATGATTTTTAGAATAAGCTTGTCAATTTCTGCGGAAAAAAAAAAAAACAGCTGGGATTTTGATAGAAGTGCACTGAATGTGTAGGTCTTAACAATACCAAGTCTTCTGATCCATAAATACGGGATAGCTTTCTATTTACTTAGGACTTCTTTAATTTCTTTGAACAGTGTTTTATAGTTTTCAGTGTACATGTTTCATACTTCTTTGGTTCGATTTATTCTTCCTGACGCTATTGTAAATAAATGGAATTGTTTTCTTAATTTCCTTTTTGGAAATTCATTCATTGTAGTATATGGAAATAGAATTGGTTTTCATATGTTGTTCTCGCATCCTGCAACCTTGCTGAACTCGTTGATCAGTCTGACGGATGGGATTAATATGTGAAATTGAAGTTGAAATTCATGGGTTGGATAGCTTGTGGTGGGCTAGAGTGGCTAGAGAAGATTTCTTGAAATAAAAAACCAAAAAACAATCAGACAAACAAAAACCTTGGGATTTGGCTTGGCTGACGAGAGAGGTCATTTCTAGGGAGGGTCGGCCCCGTGAACATAGGGAAAAGGGGGCATGAGTCGAGTCAGTGCAGACGGAGCTGCCGCAGAGCTGTTGTAGGAGAGCTGTAGCACTCCGGCACTGTGACTCCACTCAGATCTCTGCTGCTCACCGACAGTCCTGTACCTTCCATTCACCTGTTATTAACTCCCTAAAGCAGCTCGGTCTCTCTGAATGGGTCCATTGACCCTCTGCTTTGGAATCACCCAGGGCATCTGTTAAACATACAGATTCCTGCTCCTCACGCCAGACCTACGGTGCCAACTCAGAATCCGTGGAGTAGGATCCTAGGATTCTTACATATCCTAAAGGGCCCTGTGTAGCATCTGTTCCAAGCTTTTCCACCTCATTCCTCAAGCCCCACACTCCTACTTAGCAGAAGATCTTCCCTCTGACATAATCATTTAAGTCAAGGTCATTGGGTATTCACGGAGCTCCCCCATCTTCCTTCCTCTTTGACCTCAACAGACCAGTGTCCCTTCACGTCTCATCTCTTCCTGTCCTTAACTGTCTGGGGCCTCATTTTCCTCACACAACTGAGAGGAAGCTGGACTGGGTAAAAAGTCTGCTCTGCAGTTTCAGGGGACAGAATTAAATTCAGAGTGGGAATCTCAGGCAGGGACCAGTGTCCCTTCACGTCTCATCTCTTCCTGTCCTTCTCTCTCCCTCCTTCATTAGTTACCCGCACCCTTGTCCCCATCCCTTTCCACCTCCCAGCAGCTGGCTGGACAAGAAGCAGGCTGCTGAGAACAAAGAGTCTGAGCGCCAAGGGAAAGAGCTGGAGAAGGCCTACAGTAGCATCGCTACAGAGCTGTGCCTGTGTGCAGAGGCGACCAGGACCGCCTGGTGGCTTCCCAGGAGCAGAGCACCTCCCTCTGGGGGTGCCTCTTCTAGATCATCATCGAAGAGGGTGGCCAGGCACAAGGACAGGCAGATATTGGAAGGGCCCACATTTAAAGCCAGATCAATGGCATAAATCGTATTTGAACTGTGGTATTACTCATTTCTGGGCATTCTGAATCCTTGGGTATGTGCGTCAGGGAGAAATAGGCACTGTTGTATTTCATCATTGCTGTAATCCAGTGGAAGATACAGTTTACATACTAATACATACATACATACATATGCACACATGTATATCATTTAAAAAATCAATTCGTCAGGCATCATCAGTCTCCTCTCTTTTTGTCTTCTTCCCTTCCATAAGCATGAGAGATCTTCCCTATTTTGCAAACCCTTGTGTCTGACCTGCTGCCTCCTCTGCTTTTCCCCCTTCCTCTCAAAGTCAGACTTCTCCAGAGAGGGTGCTGCACCCAGAGCCTTCACTTCCTCATCACCCTGCCTCCCCAGCCCCCGCTGTCTGCCTTCTGCTCTCACAGCTGCAGTTTCCACAGGGATGCCCAGTGGTTCCCCCAGTGCTAAGGCCAGTGGCATTTCTCTCAGTCCTCTTTGACCGCCTCCCCTCTGGTGTCTGTTCTGTTCGCCGGTGTGCAGCACGTGGCCCTTCCTCAGAGGCTGGCCTTGGCCCTTCTAGTCCTCTTTCCCTGTGCACTCACCCTGGACACCATGTCTCACACTCACAAACGTCCTCTAAATCTTTATCTCCAGACCCTTGTTTCTAGCTGCCTGTTAGACATTTACTTCTGTGCATCCCCTAACATCTCACACTCAACATCCAAACCCAAACTACTGTCCCTTAGCAGGGCCTGGCCTTCCCCACTCTTCAGTTCTTGTCACCACTCAGATACCACCTCTTCCAGGGAGCCTGCCTGAGATTTCCCACTCTGAATTTAATTCTGTCCCCAGAAACTGCAGAGCAGACTTTTTACCCAGTCCAGCTTCCTCTCAGTTGTGTGAGGAAGATGAGGCCCCAGACAGTTAAATACTTGCTCGGAGACACACAGCTCCGTTCCCGCTAGAAAGTCACTCTCCAGCGCTCTTGCCTCTACTCCAGACTTGAGTGCCGTCGATTGCTCTCATGGCGTGTAATCATAAACCGCAGCATGTCCATGGTGGGGTGCTTGGCCTGTCTGTAAAATCATAAGGCCCTTGAGGGACCATCCATGGTTCTCATATACCATTGAGATCCCCATTGTCCCTAATTGAGGACTTGTGACGCAGTCAGTGCACAATAAGTATTCAATGGATAAATGAAAGACGGTGAAGTCACCTGACAGGTCTCCCCTGATTAGGGCCCAGCCCAGCGCAGGGCCGATATAGACACTCACTCAGGCAATATTTATCGGTTGGTTAATGATGGGGCAACTTCAAATACCCGGCTTAGGTGCTGGGACTCCCTTCCGTGAGCAGCGGGGGGCCATGCCCGTTCTGGGCAGAGGAGTAAGATCAGGAAAGTGCTGTTTCTGGCAGCAGCAGCAGAAGGCAGGATGGCGAGGCGGGCGCTCCGGGAAGGAGGAGTGAAGGGATGGGTCTGGGGTGGCACCTTCAGGAGTGGAGAGGAGGAGACAAATGGGCATCTTGAAGGGAGAAAGGACAGGGTGAGTGTGAGGTGGAGAAGGAAGGGAGGGAGAAGAAGATGCTGCAGAGGTGGACTTTGGTGAAGATTGTGCTGCTATTAAGAAGCAGAGGGCCCTCCCTGGTGGCGCAGTGGTCAAGAATCTGCCTGCCAATGCAGGGGACACGGGTTCGAGCCCCGGTCCGGGAAGATCCCACATGCCGCGGAGCAACTAAGCCCGTGTGCCACAACTACTGAGCCTGCGCTCTAGAGCCCACGAGCCACAACTGCTGAGCCCGGGTGCCTAGAGCCTGTGCTCCACAACAAGAGAAGCCACAACACTGAGAAGCCCGTGCACCGCAAGGAAGAGTAGCCCCTGCTCACCGCACTAGAGAAAGCCCATGTGCAGCAAGGAAGACCCAATGCAGCCAAAACTAACTAACCAACTAAGTAATAAAAACTAAAATGAAATAACTTGCGCCAGGCACCGTCTTAAGCATTTTATGGGCATCGCCTCGTTTGAAGTTGACCCCAGCCCAGAGGTGGGTACTCAGGTATCCCCGTGGTGCAGACAAGGCCACAGGCTCTCAGTTTGTCACCAAGTGTGGACGCAGCCGCGTGTCTGGATAGCCAGAGGGGCTCTGACTTCCGTTTTCTCTCCCCTCCTTCTGACTTTTCCCCTAGAACATGAACTCTGGCCCAGCCCCGGAAGAGGGCACCTGGCCGCCAGGCCCCCCTGCAGCCCCACGTAGTCGTGTTCACCCTCGTCTCCTGGTTGAATAGCTCTTCCGTGTTTCTCGCTACATGGCCCTGTTCTGAGGTGCTGGCGCCTTACTCTTCCTCCCTCCCCCCCCCAGGACCCTGCTGGAATCTTTGAGCTGGTGGAGGTGGTCGGCAATGGAACCTACGGGCAGGTGTACAAGGTGAGGCTGTGTGCAGCAGCGGGGCCCACCCCCATGGGCCTCCTCTGGAGCGGGCCCCAGCCTGGAGATTTGAGGGGGGCGGGGGGCCCTGGCAAAGGGCAGCGGAAGGCCAGGGAGGGAGGGAGAGGAGAGGGATAAACGTCATGAGGGAAGGAAGCAGCAAGAAGTGGGGTGTTCTGGCTGGGCTCTGCCTGAGGTTAGAACTAGTCCTGGGTGTGGCAGGAACAGTCTGGAGCTGGGTGGGGTCTGGGACAGGGACACGGAGCAGGGGGAGGGGTCTGCGGACGTGTGCGTCGGAGCTCAGAGGTGCAGTTTTGGCTTCTCCTGAGACCAGACGACCCAGGGTCGGTGGGACCTAGTGGGTAACCTGCAGAGGGGAAGCAGCTGTCTGGAGCTCCCCTGAGTGGCCTGCTGCAGGGCTGGAGCCCGCGCTCAGGCCCTCTGCGTTTGAGGCCGCCTCTCCCCCCACAGAAGTGGCATTTCCTTGACCACTGATTGTGGCTTTTAGCCTGGCCAGCCCAGCCCTTTCACGTGGTCTGACCACTGGTCACACTTGACTGCGGGGAGGCAGTTGCAGCAGAGAGATGTTCAAGGCAGGTGCTGCCCCAGAGCACATACCTGGCTGCCTTGTCTCCAGATATGATGCTCGGTCTTTTCACAAGTCTCCTCTGCATCTCAGGGGCCTGCGTTTCCTGGGTCACTGGGACCACCCGCCTGTCTCTTACCCTTCTTCCCTGTAAGCTTTGGGAAGCAGGCGCCCCCCCATCCCCCCATCTCTTGCCTAGTTGTTGCCATGGAAATAGCAGCTCTGTGTTCTACTGCTTCTCTGGGCTTGGGGTCGTGAAAGACTGCTGAGGATAAAAATAATCCATGGCTGGCAATACCCCGACCCCACTCTTTCCCAGGAAGCCTTGGACTTTCATACCCAAGCCTGAGATGGCTCCTGCTAGGAATTTCGGAAGGATGGGGGGCGGTGGGGGGGGATGGCAGGGACACACTCTAGAAGAAGTCTCTTCCCATTAGCACTGGTGATGGCATTGACATGTCAGTCAGCCCTTCTGTGTTCCTCCGAGTTCCCTAAAATCTCAGCTCTGTTATTTCCTGTGGACAATAATAAAAAGCCTTGTGGGGGTGGTGATTCTGGGAAAGGCCTCCTGACCAGAGGGGACGGATCAGGAAAGCACCCAGGCAGTTTGTCTTGCACAGAAGATGCTGGAGAGGCAAAGCCCTCCCAGCCTCGTCCCCCAGCTCCCTCCAGCTCCGTCTGAGGATGGACAGGTATCTTTTACTCCCCATTCTAACTTTCCGACTGGGACGTCTAAGCCAGAGTGCCTGGAGCAGAGCCCAAGGGTCTCTCGCTCATCCCTCTTGAGCATTTCAGGGGAGGAGACCCTTCATCTTTATCCAGCGTAGCACTTGGAATCCAGCCTCGGTGGTTTTCCTGCAGCCCTCTGTCTATGACCAACCCATAAACTGAGGTGTCTAGCCACCCCGAGGGGCACTTTGTAGGACAGAAGACAGCCAAAAGTTGTGGCCTCTCCCATATTAAGCCCTTCCTGAGCATAGACCCTGATCCTTCCATGCCTGGCTCTCTGTCCCGCAGGGTCGGCATGTCAAGACCGGGCAGCTGGCTGCCATCAAGGTCATGGATGTCACGGAGGTAGGGAGCTGTGTGGGGCAGAGGGAGGGTCAGAGCATTGAGAAGGGGGCTGGGAGGGACTCTCAGGGCTCACCTCCCCGAATTCACCTAGGATGAGGAGGAAGAGATCAAGCAGGAGATCAACATGTTGAAAAAATACTCTCACCACCGCAACATCGCCACCTACTACGGGGCCTTCATCAAGAAGAGCCCCCCTGGGAACGACGACCAGCTCTGGGTGAGCCGCGCCCCTGGCCTGCCCACCTGCCCCTCCCCCAGTTAGTCCATCCATTCTCCCGCCTTTGTGCACAGCTCCTGGGAAAGCAACACATCAAAATATTTGTGAGTGTTGGCAAGACCCGAACCCCTCCTGGCAGTGCACAAAACTGTGGACGATTACTCAGCCACAGCTTGCTGTAGCTCTTTTGGGCCTCCCCCAGATTCTCTCCTGGCCAAGAACATTCCTAAGAGTCGTCGCCCTCCCTAGCCTGGGCACTGGTGCCAGCTGATTCCCCAGCCTCACCCTTTCTGGTGCTCAGCCCAGCACAGAGGAGAGGGAGAAGGGAGCACAGCCGTGGCTGGGGGGCTGGGGCTCATGCCAGGTCCCCCCTCCCAGCAGTTGCCAGACCAGTACTTATTGAGCACCCTCTATGCACCCTGCACAGATAGTCGTGAGTTGTGGTCCCTGCCTCCAAGGCACTTAGTCTTTTTTTGGGAGACACACACACACACACACACACACACACACACACAGAGAGAGAAAGGTGAGTAACACGTCAGGTAGTGTGTAGTGGGTGATCATTGAGGGCTAGAAGCTGAGCGCTAGTGACCAGGTGCCCCGCTGTGGACCTGATGGACACCATCCTCCCCTCCTCCCCCTGTGCTCTGCTGTGGGAGTTGGAGGCCCCAGATGCAGGCCGTATGCAAATTACCTCTAGTGTGCACACAAATATATGTATCCCAGCCAACATTTTTTTTTTTGCGTTAGATGCGGCTTTTAGAAAATGTACGGTGAAAACATTTGGACAGGCATACTGATCCCCTGGGACTTTTTTGGCCGCTGCCTCTGGGTCCCTAGAGGAGACCAGCCGGGAGCTCTTCTCATCTCCCTGCCTCGGCCCTGCCTGTTTGCATAGTTTCTGCCGAAGTCTCCCAGGTTCCCTCTTGCAGTTCTTTGGTAGCCCCATGCACTGTTTTGTCTCTAGCAGACCTGGGGACTTCTGACTCTTAGCCCCTTTCTTCTCTCTCGGTCAGGAATTGGCCAACTTTTTCTGTGAAGGGCCAGCCAGTAAATATCTGGGGCTCTGTGGGTCATAAAGTTTCCAACAACTATTCACCTCAGCCATAGATAATGCATACATGGGAATAGGAGCGTCACTGGATCCCCAAAGATCTTTATGTAAGACACCAAGGCTGGAATTTCATCTGATTCTTCCTTTGATATTTTTAAAAATTAAAAAAATTTTTTTGGCCGTGGCATGTGGGATCTTAGTTCCCTGACCAGGGATCAAACTCGCACCCCCTGCAGTAGAAGCATGGAATGTTAACCACTGGACCACCAGGGAAGTCCCCTTTCTTTGATTTTTTTTATTCCAACCATTTAAAAATGTAAAAACCACGCTTAGCTTCCTGGCCGTAGACTGCCGACCCCTGCTCCAGAGGAGGGGTTCTTAGCCGACCCCTGCTCCAGAGGAGGGGTTCTTAGCCGACCCCTGCTCCAGAGGAGAGGTTCTTAACCGACCCCTGCTCCAGAGGAGGGGTTCTTAGCCGACCCCTGCTCCGGAGGAGGGGTTCTTAGCCGACCCCTGCTCCGGAGGAGGGGTTCTTAGCCAACCCCTGCTCCAGAGGAGGGGTTCTTAGCCGACCCCTGCTCCAGAGGAGGGGTTCTTAACCGTTTGGGGTTTATGGACCCCAGTGAGGATCTGATGGAAGCTTCGGACCCTTCCCCAGGGAAGATGCACAAACCCACATCATTTTGTCTGCAATTTTAGGGATTCCTTGGGCTCCTGCTCAGGACCCAGACCATCTCCCTCAGCCCGCCCACCTTGCCTTTCCCAGGTGTGTCCCCTTCCCCTTTCTTCCCTAATCTCAG
The DNA here is from genome assembly GCF_964270905.1 of Leucopleurus acutus. Lineage (NCBI taxonomy): Eukaryota > Metazoa > Chordata > Mammalia > Artiodactyla > Delphinidae > Leucopleurus > Leucopleurus acutus. The sequence continues at coordinate 51,203,356 of NC_139161.1, read as the reverse complement.
CAAGTTCTGTAGCCTTTATGAGGGGTCTCACGGCCCCTGCTCTCCAGCTCATACCAGTTCTGGCCCCAAGGACTCCAGTCCTCCTCCAGGGCCTGGCAGGGGAAGGAGGCCTTGCCTGACAGATGCTTTTCCTTCCGGTGCCTCCCTGGGACCATAGCTGGTGATGGAGTTCTGTGGTGCTGGTTCTGTGACAGACCTGGTGAAGAACACGAAAGGGAACGCCCTGAAGGAGGACTGTATCGCCTACATCTGCAGGGAGATTCTCCGGGTGAGTGCCAGGGCCCTCCCCGCCTCCTCCTCCTGGGCCAGCCCCTGTGGAGTGTCTCCCTGGACGTGGACCCTCCCCGCACGCACGGGGAAGGAGATGGAGCTGTGCCCTCTTGAAGGAGCAGAGGGCCTGATGCCGGTGGGGGTGGAGGCTGAGTGCCAACCTTGGGGAACACTCAGAGGAAATGGGCGCCTCTGTTTCCCAGCACCGCCCCTTCTCCACCTGCAACCTGGCAGCTGGATTCTCCAGAGCCACCACTCTGAGGAAGCTCCCCGCAAAGTTCAGCCTGTACTTGGGCCCCTGGGTGGAGAGGGGCAGCTCCCTCAGCCCAGCCCAGCCCAGACTGATGCCTCCCCCTCCCCTCGGCTCACATCCTTGTCCTCTAACACCAAGGCTCCTTCCCCCTCTCCTGCCCCAGGGTCTGGCCCATCTCCACGCCCACAAGGTGATCCACCGAGACATCAAGGGACAGAATGTGCTACTGACAGAGAATGCCGAGGTCAAGCTAGGTACGCCGACGCCCCCTGACCTCCAGCACGGAATGGGCCCCGTTATTCATTCCCTCCGGTGGCCCAAGTCCAACTACCCATGGGCTGGGAGGTTTGCTCCTCTCCTTCTGCTGAAAATCACCCGAGAACTTGTTTTTCCTGCTCCCTGTTAGGTCCCAGGTGCTGTGCAGGCCCCTCTGGGGAGATGGGATTGTTTGGCTCCTTCCACCTGGAATGCTGTCCCTTGGTCCTTTCACCTTGGTTTTTCCCCCAGACGCAGGAAGACTAAGTCAGGGTCTTTGGGATGTTGATGGGGTGAAGAGATGGCCGGGAGTGGCCAGGTAGGACTCGCGGACGCCAGCACAGACGAGGGAGCAGACGTGGTGCTCCATCACAGCCTCTCCCTCTGTCCTCCCAGTGGATTTCGGGGTGAGCGCGCAGCTGGACCGCACCGTGGGCAGGCGGAACACTTTCATTGGGACCCCCTACTGGATGGCCCCCGAGGTCATCGCTTGCGATGAGAACCCTGATGCCACCTACGATTACAGGGTACGGAGCAGAGAGTAGGCGCGTGGAGGCAGCCAAGGGCAGGAAGGAGGTGTGGGGGCAGTGGGTGGATTGAAAAATAGGGGGAGCTTGAGCAGGTTGGGGAGCAAAATGACGACCTAGGGTCGTGTTAGCAGTGAGAGGTCGAGGAACGTTTTGTGGTCAGGAAAGTACGGATGGGAAGGTTGGGGGAGTTGGAGGACAGCGCAGGTTGGAGCACAGGGGCCTCAGGAAGGGCGTGGACCAGGAAGAGTGGTCGGGAACGTTCACCTGTCCCTCTTCTCTTGCCTCCACAGAGTGACATTTGGTCTTTAGGAATCACAGCCATCGAGATGGCAGAGGGAGCTCCCCGTAAGTGCAGAGCCTGGGAGAGAAGGGAGGGCCCAGAAAGAGCTAGAGGGAGGAGGTGGGTCGCGGGAGGCCTGTGGCGAGGAGGACTGCAGGCTCTTGGCCCGGCGGGAGGGGCTGATTGCGTCTCTTCCGTGCGCCAGCTCTGTGTGACATGCACCCCATGCGAGCCCTCTTCCTCATCCCCCGGAACCCGCCACCCAGGCTCAAGTCCAAGAAATGGTAGGTCTCTGCGGGGTTGGCGTCTAGGAAGGAGGCCCTCGGACAAGGGCTCCACCTCACCCCCTGCACCCAGGCTTGGGTCTGCACCAGAGAAGAGGGGGCGGGCGGGGGCGGCACTGCAGCTGGGGAGCCAGGAGCCTGGTGTTGGGATACGGGGGAGACAGGAGGGAAGTCAGGGTGGATTCCCCCCTTCCTCCTGGAATCACCCCCCTTCCGAGGGGGCCCTCCCAGTGTGAGCCCCCATCGTTTCCAGGTCTAAGAAGTTCATCGACTTCATTGACACGTGTCTCATCAAGACTTACCTGAGCCGCCCACCGACGGAGCAGCTGCTCAAGTTCCCGTTCATCCGCGACCAGCCCACCGAGCGGCAGGTCCGCATCCAGCTCAAGGACCACATTGACCGATCCCGGAAGAAACGAGGCGAGAAAGGTCAGTGGGCAGAGGGAGGTGGCGGGTCTGGGACACACACAGCCCCTGCTCCTCTTCACCAGCCCTGGCTCCTCCTGGCTCCCCTTCAGGCCCCCTTCCAGCCCCAGGTCTCCCTGTCCAAAGAGATCTCCTTTCCCAAACTTCCAACCCCAGGGGGCTGTTTCCTCTGTCACCACCTGATTTAAGTCCGCCTTCCACATGAGGGCTCATGCTGAGCACGTGCATGTGTGAGTGCATGTACACCTCCCACCGCATCCCCCCCACGGTGGGGTCTAATCCCGCATCTGTGTCCAGGCCCAAACCTGCGACCCACCATCACCTCGTTACTCCAAGGAGGCGGGTGGGGACCCAGGAGCGTGGCCATCCAGACAGACCTTATTGGTTATCCCCATCTAAGGTTTCCCTAGCCCAGGGTGGGGTCTGGGGCACTGGGTGAAGAAACAGCAGTGATCTCCCCCCCTGCAGAGGAGACAGAATATGAGTACAGTGGCAGCGAAGAGGAAGACGACAGCCATGGAGAGGAAGGAGAGCCAAGGTGGGCTTGGCAGGCGGAGGTTGGGGACCATCGCTTACCGTCTGCGGGGGCAACAGTGGTCCTTGGCTTGGGGACTCAGTCTGGGGGTGGTGGGCACAGACAGGTAGACCCATAAGGTGGAATCCCTGGGTGCTAGATGGAATGGAACGAACGAATGAGCAAGAGGTGTGCGAGGGGGATTCAGGGCTGCAGGCTGGGATGTTAAAGGAATCAGGGCCTGAAAGGGGGCAGAGGGAGGGCAGGTCACCCGGGAGTGGCCAGAGGCAGACCGTCTGGCCTGGTCGGGTGAAGCGCCCATTTAGGGCTCCCAGGGATGAGGGTGGGTTCTGACCCCGATCCTCCGTGTGCGGTCCTGACCCAGCTCCATCATGAATGTGCCGGGGGAGTCGACCCTCCGCCGGGAATTCCTCCGGCTCCAGCAGGAGAACAAGAGCAACTCTGAGGCTTTAAAGCAGCAGCAGCAGCTGCAGCAGCAGCAACAGCGAGACCCAGAGGCGCACATCAAGCACCTGCTGCACCAGCGGCAGCGACGCATAGAGGAGCAGAAGGAAGAGCGGCGGCGGGTTGAGGAGGTGGGGTGGGGGCGTTGAGGGGGCGGGGCACTCGAGGGGCGGAGGGTGTTGAGGGGGCGGGGCACTCGAGGGGCGGAGGGTGTTGAGGGGGCGGGGTCCTCCCGGAAGGGCCTCCTGACCAGGTTACTGGTCCTACCCCTGGTCCCCCTAGGACAGCAGGGAAAAGAGGGAGTGAGTGGGGCCTTCCCAGCCTCTTGCTCTCAGATTTGTATAGGAGGGCTCTGTCCCCTGTTAGGCGTACCCGCCAGCCCTACGTGGGTGGTTGTACCATCAGCGTCCCTTCAGAGCAGAGATTTTTCTGAAAAGCCACACTGTCCCCCCTCCTCGTTTCTGCACGTAAACGTCCAGTCCGGGTTTGTCTGCTCCTTTACCTTCAGTCCCGGGGAGCTGGGGGTCTGTGTACTAACACTTCAGTGCCCTGGGCATCGGTCTCTCCAGCAGCTGCTCCCTTTGAACATGAAGAAGATCCTTCTAAAGACCCTCCTTTTACCTTTGGTTGTTTAGGCTTAAATTTGCTTTGTACAGGCTTGTCAATCGCACTCATTGGAGGTGGGTGGGAGAAATTCATTTTAATTTATAGGGAATCTTATTTATTTTTGAGAATCTCATTTTTAAATAGGGGCAGTTTTTTAAATCACCAACTTAAAAAATACTTTGTATCTGATGCATCTATATTTAAATTTATTTATTTTGGAGGGGTCATGGTGGGGGAAGAAGAGGTGTATAGATTGGTTAACATTTTGCCTTAAATGATGGATTTTTTGTTGAAACAATTACATGATGCCAAAGTTCATGGAGAGCTGAACTTAAAAGTTATCTAAGCAATAGGAGATAGATGGAAGCATCTGCACTGCCCATGTACTACTCCCCAAAGTGGGCCCCTATCTTGGTTGAACAAAAGAATGATTTGCAGGAAAACCTAGTAAAAATTCTTCTTAATAAATACTGTATTCAGGTAGCAGAGTAACCAAAAATTGTGTCTACCAAGGTGTTTCCTGAAGCAGGCCTGCTGGATCCTTAGGGCTTGTGCTCTTTCTTTCTTTCTTTCTTTTTTTTTTTTTAAGCAGAAAGATTGTGAAAGTTATTAAGTGAATGTGACCTGGGCTAGTAGTGATGCAGCCCAGGTCACATTCACTTAAGGTTGCCGGCCAGGTCCCGAAGTTGCTTCTCTGTGCATGGGCCCCTGGTGCCCTCTGGTGGCTGAGGGCTAGCACTACGGCCCACTCCCTTCGGGCTTTTGGGCCGAGATTTGAGAGGCCAGGAGTGGGGCTGGGGGGCGGGGAGGTTGTTGTTGACTTTAGGTTCTGTTTGTTTGGTGGAGGAGTGGATAGCAGACAGTTTTATGCAGTTCGGCCCGCCCAAGGGCAGTAGTCAACCTCTCAGTGGCTGTAGGCTGAAGCTCACAGCCACCTTAGACACAAGTTTCTCGCAAGCCAAGCCCCCCGTGGGCGCTTACGTGAGGGTAGATAGGTTTGTAGAAACAAGTTGAAGCCACCCTCTCTCACCTCCATCCCCAGTGAGATGGAGACCAGCCCGCACTGTCCAGTAGGGATCCGCTTTCCAGAAGTGGGCCGGGGTGGGTCCGCCTTCTGGGGCTGTGCTGTCCCCGTGTCTGGTGCAGCCCTTAAGGCCACACGACTCTACCCCCACAGCAACAGCGGCGGGAGCGGGAGCAGCGGAAGCTGCAGGAGAAGGAGCAGCAGCGGCGGCGCGAGGACATGCAGGCCCTGCGGCGGGAGGAGGAGAGGCGGCAGGCCGAGCGGGAGCAGGTACAGCGCCCCCAGCGCACGCCCCCAGCGCACACCGGACACCCCACCCCACCCCCGCCCCCGCCCCCGCTGCCTGCCTCCCCTGCTCCCCAGCCCCCTTCCCCTTCTCCCCCTACCCCGAGATTCCTCCTATCTTTTCCAGCTTCACTCTTTCTCTCTGTTCTCTCCCACCCTTCAACCCCCCACCCTGGCTCCCTGCCCTCCTCCTGTCTCTGTGCCTTCATTCCCATCTCTTTGCCCCACCCCTGCCCCCTGGCCCCTGCACCTTCCCTCGTGGGGCCTGCACCCCGGCTTCCTCCTCATTCCCTGCTCTCTGCGGGGCTCATCCCACCCCCAACCCGGCCTCTCTATTACTCTACCGCCTCCTCATCCTCACCCCACTGACCCTGTCCGCCCACTCCTCCGCTGCCGCCGCCGCCCCCCTCTGCCTCTCCCTCTTTCCCTGCCCTTTGCCCCCCACCCCGCCCCCCCAGGAGTATATCCGTCACAGGCTAGAGGAGGAGCAGCGACAGCTCGAGATCCTTCAGCAACAGCTGCTCCAGGAACAGGCCCTACTGCTGGTAACGGGGTCCCCAGCTTCCTCTGGGAAGATGCGTATTCAGTGTCTCTGCTGGAATGGGATGGGAACCCTTCAGGGGAAGGGATTCACCCCAGCATCGAGGGAAGACATCGCCTCTCTAGGCAGTTGGAGAAAAGGAAGGGCATGCGTGCTCTAGCTTCCGGGGCCACACCCTGCTGAGCCCTCTCTCCCTACCCTTGGGCCCAGGAATACAAGAGGAAGCAGCTGGAGGAGCAGCGGCAGTCGGAGCGCCTGCAGAGGCAGCTGCAGCAGGAGCACGCCTACCTCAAGTCCCTGCAGCAGCAACAGCAGCAGATCCTGCCCGGGGACAGGAAGCCCCTGTATCATTACGGTCGGGGCATTAACCCTGCTGACAAACCGGCCTGGGCCCGAGAGGTACTCATTGCCCCCTTTGCCGCCTGAGACTCCATCCGCCTGGGGCCTGATAGCTGCAAGCATGGTCCTTCCGCACAGGCGGGCGCTGGGCAGGGGAAAGGGGCACGCGGCGCAGGTGGAGGGCTGGAGAGGTCTGGACCTCGATTTTGAGAACAGGACAAAAGTTGTCTTGCTTGGCATCCTCTTGCATCACAGGTAGAAGAGAGAACGAGAATGAACAAGCAGCAGAACTCTCCCTTGGCCAAGACCAAGCCAGGCAGCACAGGGCCTGAGCCCCCCGTCCCCCAGGCCTCCCCTGGGCCCCCAGGACCCCTTTCCCAAACTCCTCCTATGCAGAGGCCGGTGGAGCCCCAGGAGGGACCACACAAGGTGAGTCTCTCCCTGTTCCTGTCTTAACACGCAGACGCAGGGGGCCTCATGCAGCACAGCTACATCTCGTGTACACACATGCACACGCCCTTAGCCAGGGATCACAGACCTCAGGATACGTGGGCAGAGACAGGCGGCTGCACACATCTGTTTCTGTGTCTTACCTGTTCTTGGGCTCTAGGAGCCCCTTTCAATGGATAATTGGAAGCCAGAGGCTTGATTTGCCCCTTCCTCCCAGCCCAAGCCCCAGCTCCCAGGTGGGGACGTGCCACAGAGCAGGCAGCCCACCCTCCCTGGTCTCTCCCCGCAGAGCCTGGTGGCACACCGGGTCCCACTGAAGCCATATGCAGCGCCTGTACCCCGATCCCAGTCCCTGCAGGACCAGCCCACCCGAAACCTGGCTGCCTTCCCAGCCTCACACGACCCCGACCCCGCCGTGCCCGCACCCACTGCCACGCCTAGTGCCCGAGGAGGCGTCGTCCGCCAGAACTCAGACCCCACTTCCGAAGGGCCTGGCCCCAGCCCGAACCCCCCAGCCTGGGTCCGGCCTGATAATGAGGCCCCTCCCAAGGTAAGGACAGCCCTGCTGAGCCGCACAAGGGCAGAGAAATAGTACGGGAGGGGAACGGAGGGGGAGCGGGCGGCAGGCGAGGTAGACATGGGTTGGGGTTGGAAGGGAACAGAAGGGCGAGGCGTCTAGCACGGCGCGTCCTGCAGGCGTTACCCTGATGTCTGGTGGGCGGGCCGCCACCCGAGTGTGTCCCGGTGATTCCGTGGTGCATATGGGAGTGGAAGAGTGCCCAGGGTGTCTGGGGAGCGCCAGGGGCCAGACTTTCTGGGTCAGATCCCAGCTCTGCTGTTTCTCAGCTTCCTGACCTTAGACAAATTCATTAGCTTCCCCGACCTCAGTGTGCTTCTCCGTAAAGGTGGGGAGGGGCCCTTCCAGCATCTCCATGAGGACAAGTGTCCGCCAGGCGCCCAGCACAGAGCACTGACTCCTTTCTTCTCTCCTCAGGTGCCTCAGAGGACCTCATCTATCGCCACTGCCCTTAACACCAGTGGGGCTGGAGGGTCCCGGCCAGCCCAGGCTGTCCGTGCCAGGTAACCCCTGGGTGCGGGCAGGCGGCAGCCCAGGGAGCGGCGTGGGGGGCAGAGGGGAGTTTGCCAGGTTACCCGCCTAGGGGTGGGCAAGCCCCGACCCAGTCACCTCAGCCCCCTCCCTGCCCCCGCCCCCGGCACCCCTGTGCTCCCTCCACAGACCTCGCAGTAACTCCGCCTGGCAAATCTATCTGCAAAGGCGGGCAGAGCGGGGCAACCCCAAGCCTCCAGGGCCCCCTGCTCAGCCCCCTGGCCCGCCCAACGCTTGTAGGTAATGGAGTTGTCCCCCCACTACTCACTCCCACCCCCACTTCTGCCACCTGCTTCCTCCTGGTGATGGTTCCCTCTGCGGTGCAGCTCAGCCTCCCCAGGCAGAGACACCCCGTCTCCCTGACCCTGCCTCTGCCCCTCCCACAGTAACCCTGACCTCAGGAGGAGCGACCCTGGCTGGGAGCGCTCTGACAGCGTCCTCCCCGCCTCTCACGGGCACCTCCCCCAGGCTGGCTCACTGGAGCGGAACCGGGTGGGAGGTACGTGCACAGGCCTCACGGGCAGCCTCCATCAGGGTGGACCCTGCCTTCGGCTGCTCCCAACTGGGTGGGGGTGGGGTGGGGAGCGGGCTGGGCTTGAGGCCACCCCCTGTGCAGGTGTCAGTGACCTCCCTTCCCCCACCCCGCCACCTCTAGCCTCCAAACTGGACAGCTCCCCCGTGCTCTCCCCTGGGAGCAAAGCCAAGCCCGATGACCACCGCTCGCGGCCAGGCCGGCCCGCAGTAAGTCATCGGGTGGCACCTCCGGCCCTGCCTCCTCCCGGTTTGGGGCTTTGGGGCCGATGTGGAGCCTCTTGAGCCCCAGGGAGCTGGGTTCCAGGGTCAGGGCCTTCATTAATCTGTGACGGGAGGGTCTGTGGGCTAACAGGGGGACGCTTCTCAGTTACTAACCTTTCTTAACCTCTCTCCTGCCTCTTCCTGGCTGCCCTTTTTCCCCCACGGCCCCTCCCAGAGCTATAAGCGAGCCATTGGTGAGGTTAGTGAGCAGGGGCCTGCTGGCGGGAGCCCCTCCTGTTACCCTGCCCTTCTCTGGCCTCCTTCGTACCACCGCCTCTCCCCTCACGCAGCTCCTCCCCTGCAGGATTTTGTGTTGCTGAAAGAGCGGACCCTGGACGAGGCCCCCCGGCCTCCCAAGAAGGCCATGGACTACTCGTCGTCCAGCGAGGAGGTGGAGAGCAGCGAGGACGACGAGGAGGAGAGCAACGGCGAACCGTCGGAGGGGAGCAGAGATACCCCTGGGGGCCGGTATGGGGCATCCTGGGGGCGGGGGAGTTGCAGCCAGCTTGAGGGAAGGTGGTTCCCTTTTCCCAGAGGAGGGTCCCCGGCTATCACTGCTGGTCAGTTCTTCCTCCCCTTCCCTAGAGAATGGGGTACAGGGCTGGGGGCTGGTGTCCCCAGCTCTCTCTCACTGTCCTGTCAGTCGGGGGGCCTCTTCAGGTGCCTCTGTGCGGCCAGCCCTCCCCGAGTGCTGGGCAGGGGGCAGGGGCTGCCGGGTGAGGGCTAAGTGCGTCGTGTTCCAACAGACACTGAAGGCGCCAGTCCTCCAGCTCTCGTCTGCTCCCTGTGGCATTCGGGTGGCACTTGGGTGGCAGGCAGGGCCTGGAGGGCCTCCTGACCTTCCTCTCTCCCACAGCAGCGATGGAGACACAGACAGTGTCAGCACCATGGTGGTCCATGACGTGGAGGAGATAGCCGGGACCCAGACCCCCTATGGGGGTGGCACCATGGTGGTCCAGCGTGTGAGTGGACCCCCCTGTTCTTCCCCAGCCTGCCGTGCACCTCCTTGGCCCCGGCACTGGCCCCCTTCTCTCTGTTCCTTTAGACCCCTGAAGAGGAGCGAAGCCTGCTGCATGCTGATAGCAACGGTTACACGAACCTGCCAGATGTGGTCCAGCCCAGCCACTCGCCCACCGAGAGCAGCAAAGGTCAAAGCCCCCCCTTGAAGGATGGAGGCGGTGATGTAAGTCGGTGAAGGTGGCTCCACGGGGCGAGAGGAGACCACCGGCCGCGGGCAGGAGACCCAGGGGCGCTGGGGGCGCTGTGGTCAGCGGGCTGGAGCCCCGGGGAGCTGGTTGGCCAGGTTACAACAGGAGGGGGAGGGCAAGGGCTGGGGTCTGGTGTGTCTGCCTCACTGCCGCCCCCACCCCGCAGTACCAGTCTCGCGGGCTGGTAAAGGCCCCTGGCAAGAGCTCGTTCACGATGTTTGTGGACCTGGGGATCTACCAGCCTGGAGGCAGCGGGGACACCATCCCCATCACAGGTGAGACGAGCGATCTGGAGGTGGCCATGGGTGGGCCTCTGATGACTGGGCTTCACAAAGCGGTCACGGCCTCCCCTGTGGCCTGAACCTGCCCTGGCACCAAGGGGCCCCCTTGACCCAAGAGAAAAAATGCTCAGTGGTGGCTCAGGGACTCGCATGACAGAACGAGGACTTTGCCAGTCCTTCTGGCCCTGTTTAAACTCCTCCAGGTGCCTCCTCCGTTCTCCAGTCTTTCCCTTTCATTCTGAGTATCCTGGGGTGTGGAGTAAAGAGAGACGGGGTGAGAGGGCTGCAGCCTACTGCCCGTTCCTCTCATCCTTCTGGCAGCCCTGGTGGGTGGAGAGGGCAGTCGGCTCGATCAGCTGCAGTATGACGTGAGGAAAGGCTCTGTGGTCAACGTGAACCCCACCAACACCCGGGCCCACAGCGAAACCCCCGAGATTCGGAAGTACAAGAAGCGCTTCAATTCCGAGATCCTCTGTGCGGCCCTTTGGGGTAAGCCAGGACTGGGAAGGAAAGGAGGGGCCTGGTGTGCCCCCATGCTCCTGGTCAGGCGAGGGCCTGGCTCTGCCTCTGATCTGCCCAAGGGCTCCTATTGCAGGGGTCAACCTGCTGGTGGGCACGGAGAACGGGCTGATGTTGCTGGACCGAAGTGGGCAGGGCAAGGTGTATGGACTCATCGGGCGGCGACGCTTCCAGCAAATGGATGTGCTGGAGGGACTCAACTTGCTCATCACCATCTCAGGTGTGTGGAGGGCAGGGCCGGGAGCAGGGCTCAGCCCCTGGGCCCTCCGTCACCACCTTCAGTCTGGGAGGAGGGTAGCCTTGGTCCAGGAGCTGGAAGGTGGGGCCGCACTTTCTCACCCCTCGTGGTTCGCACCCAAAGGACGGCGGGGAGGCAGAAGCTGGACCTCCGATGAGAGGGGTGTGTGTGTCTGTCCCTCAGGGAAAAGGAACAAACTGCGGGTATATTATTTGTCCTGGCTCCGGAACAAGATCCTGCACAATGACCCAGAAGTGGAGAAGAAGCAGGGCTGGACCACTGTGGGGGACATGGAGGGCTGCGGGCACTACCGTGTTGGTGAGGAGGTCACGACACAGTGGCCGGGGCACCTTTGTTTATGAGAAGAGAAAGAAACAGGGGCCTTGGCTAAGAAAGCCTTGTAGCCAGAGATGGGGGGCAAACAGTTGGGGGTACAGACAGACCTGTGGGAGGGGCTGCAGCGCAAGAAGGGAAGTTCCTGCATCCCTCTTCTTTCCTGCCCCCAGTGAAATATGAACGCATCAAATTCCTGGTCATCGCCCTGAAGAACTCTGTGGAGGTGTATGCTTGGGCCCCCAAACCTTACCACAAATTCATGGCTTTCAAGGTAACCCCAGCCTCAGCCCCCAACACTGTTTCGAGGTCTGGCTCCTCCACCCGCGTCCCCTAAGCTCTTCTGTCTTCCATAGTCCTTTGCTGACCTCCCACACCGCCCTTTGCTGGTGGACCTGACGGTAGAGGAGGGACAGAGGCTCAAGGTCATCTATGGCTCCAGCGCCGGCTTCCATGCTGTGGATGTCGACTCGGGGAACAGCTATGACATCTACATCCCTGTGCACGTAAGCTTGGCAGGGCTGCGGACAGACTGGGGCCACCAGTCTGTGCCCCAGACTTGGGGCCTCCAGCCCACCTTCTCCTCCCAGATCCAGAGCCAGATCACGCCCCACGCCATCATCTTCCTCCCCAACACGGATGGCATGGAGATGCTGCTGTGCTACGAGGATGAGGGCGTCTATGTCAACACGTATGGGCGGATCATTAAGGACGTGGTGCTGCAGTGGGGAGAGATGCCCACCTCTGTGGGTGAGTGAGGTGCCCGCCCTCCAAGCCTGTGTCCCCGACCGAGCTGGGCTGCAGCCCACTCACTGCCCCTCCACTCCCTTCCCCCCCAGCCTATATCTGCTCCAACCAGATCATGGGCTGGGGTGAGAAAGCCATTGAGATCCGCTCCGTGGAGACGGGCCACCTAGACGGGGTCTTCATGCACAAACGAGCCCAGAGGCTCAAGTTCCTGTGTGAGCGGAATGACAAGGTGGGAATAACAAGGGGCCCGGGCTCCTGCACTGGGTGGGCCCCCAGGACCTGGGCCCCTGGGCAGAGCTGGGGGAGGGGTGGTTCTGGGTCTTCCTGGAAGGAGGCCTCCAGGGAGCGCACTGTGTGGTCACAGCTTGCCCTTCCCTCGTCTTCCCTCTCTGAGAACTCTCCAGATTCCTTCATCCGGGAGGTCGGCCTGCTGCCCACTTCCCCGAGTGTCTCCGCCTTTCGGAGGGGCTGGGGGGCACTCTGAGGGACTCCGCTCTGCAGTCTCTCTCTCCCCCTCCCCCCGCATCCCTGGTGACTTCTGTTCCTACTCCACCCAGGTGTTTTTTGCCTCAGTCCGCTCCGGGGGCAGCAGCCAAGTTTACTTCATGACCCTGAACCGTAACTGCATCATGAACTGGTGACGGGGCCCTGGACGGGGCTGTCCCGCGTGGGCCAGCTCTCCCCCCCACACCCAGACTTCCCGGGCCGCCCTTCTTTTCCCTCCCTGGGCTTTGCTTTTACTGGTTTGATTCACTGGAGCCTGCTGGGAACGTGACCTCTGACCCCTGATGCTTTTGTGATCACGTGACCATCCTCTTCCCCAACATGTTCTCTCCCCAAAACTGTGCCTGTCCCAACTTCTGGGGAGAGGCACAGCTTCCCCTTACCAGGAATTGAGTGGGCCTAGCCCCACCCCCCCTTCTCCACTTAAGAGGAGAGTGCTTGGGGCTTGGACCCCATACCCCACTGCTGCTGACTCGGCAGGGCCCTGGGCCCCTTTATTTGCACGTCAGGGGAGCCGGCTCCCCCCTTGAATGTACCAGACCCTGGGGGGGGTCACTGGGCCCTAGGTTTTAGGGGGGTCACCAGCCACTCCAGGGGCAGGGACCATTTCCTCATTTTCTGAAAGCACTTTAATGATTCCCCTCCCCCCAAACCCCAGGGAATGGAGGGGGGACCCCGCCAGCCAAAACATTTACCCCTTTCCAACCCCTGTCTCTTGTAGCCTCTGCCCTTCCCTGGTGGAGGGAGGGAGCAGGGAGCGCTCACCCTCCATGCCCCCTTGCTTGCATCTGTATATAGTGTGAGCAGCAAGTAGCCCCGGCCCCTCCCTGCCCCCACCACTCCCCAATGTAGTGGCCTTGGAGATCTCCGTTTGTTAATAAAGACCATTCAACCAGCTCCCACCATTTCAGGCCTTACGTTATTCTGTTTTCTCTCAGCATCCCAGGTACTAGGCCAGGGCCCACCAGCATTGCTGGGATGAAGGGGGCACAGTGGTGTGGAATCTGCAGTCAGTGAGCCTTGGTGGAGAGGGGGTGGATAGGCACTGCTGGGCCAAGAAAACCTAGAGGAAACAACTGAGGGAGGGCGAGGGCATCCTCAGGCTTAAACCTGTGGGGCCCTGCACAGGGGCCATTTGGTTTCCACCCACTCCAGCCTGGCCAGGCCATGAAGGCGCCTGGCTCGAGCCTCTCTATATGCAAGTCCTGCATGGGGCGGGGTCACTCCTGTTTGGCAACAAATGGATAAAGATCTCTTAGAGGCTCACAGGGCTAGAGGGTCACATGGAGCTGGGACCCAAGAAAAACTGGGAGGTCGGGAAGAATGAATTGAGGATGGTTCTTGCCTTCCGGAGGGCTGACATACAAGAGCCTTCCTGAACCATCTGCCAACTCCGGCTGCTGTCTGCCCGGTGGCCAGACCTACGTACGTGCGCACATACGACTCTTGCGAGGCTGAATACAGATTTATCGTTGGCAGTACGAAAGGATCGTAATAAAGCAACGGGAGCAACTTGTTTTCCAGATTTCCTCCTGGAGATGGGTGGGAACGTTTGTCACCGTGGCTGCAGGCTCACAGCTACATACAGGGCGGGTAGGGCAGTTCGGGCACTTGGTTGAAGTAGGCCCCGAGGAAGATGAGGCTGGAGCCAACAAGGAAGAGCACCAGAGCGGCCCAGAAGCAGATGTTGTCGAGGGCCTTCCCCATGCGCACCCAGTCGGACACCTCCTGGGGAAGGGGCGGGCAAAGCTGAGTCCCTAAAAGCAGCAGGAGCCTGGTGCACGAGTCAGGGAGAGCGGAGGCCCCCAGCAGCTCCTCACCCAGCCTCTCCGGCTCCTGCCCCACCTCGCCGGTGGCCTCCTGGTCTCGCGTGCTCTCGGCCACGAAGTTCACGGCATCCACACAGCAGCGGATCTCGGGGGCGGCGGCGCCCAGGCTCTGGCAGAGGGCAGCTGGTGGGAGCGACCCCGGGGGGTGGGGGGTGATTAGGAGCCTCTCCCGCTGCAGGTGCCCCCATTGGCCCGCTCGGACCACTGCTCACCAGTCCAGGTCCTGTGCCGGTGCCTCTGCCCCTCAAACATAAGCTCGCTCCGCGGCTTTTTCAGTATCAGCTCCTCCGCGCGGAGCAGCAGGCCCAAGGACGACGCCCGCCTTGGGGGCGAGGCGGCCCGGGAGACCTCGGGGGGTGCGCCCGAGCCCAGGAGTTGGGGCAGCAGCTCCAGTAAGACCTGGGGTTGGGTGGGTGAGTGGGCGGCTGGGAGGTTAGCTCGAAGCCCCACCTCCCGCCCGGAGCCCCCTCCACCCGGTGCTTACGTGGCGCAGCCGCGGGGACATGGCGTGAGTGGTGGGCGTCCGACAAGACACGTTGAGCACGATGACGCAATTCATGACAATGAGCGTGGCAACCACCATGACGAAAATGAGGTACCTGAGGAGCCCAGAGTTCGTGACGTCGCAGCCTCCCCACTTCCCCTGAGCCACAGAGGGGGCCACTAGTCCTCTAACCTCACAAACGCACCTCTCCGCAAGGGGTGGAGTTACGCCCCTTAGCTGCTGCTCCTCTGCGGGGCCAGACGCGTCCCCCCCCGCCCTTCTCCCCCCTCGCACCGCCGGTGGCAACCATGAAGGGGACCCCCAGCTCCCTGGAAACCCTGCTGTGGGTCTGCCACTTCCACAGCTCCACGGAGGTGCGCCTACGCCGATACCCACCCTCCACCCCCAAGGGTGACACCTTGAAACGCTCTGGGAAGGTTTCCAGCGTCCCCCCATTACCTCTGACCCATGACCTGATGACCCCACAGTCCCTGTGCTTTTCCAGGCGGCCCTCCAGCCCCCACTTCTATCTTCCCTGGAACTTGTGGCCGCGGCCCATGAATATCTGGATCAGCGGTTCTGAGAGCCGAAGTCCCTGGAGCCGCGAGAGCCAGAGAAGCCGCCCGCCCCGAAGCCCACCCTGGGGCTGGTGCTAAGAGAAGCCGCGGCCACCGTAGTGAACTTCGGGGCCACCTCGTTAGAGGTGGGGTGCCGGGGGTGCTGAGGAGGGGCAGGGAAGGGGGATCGAGCGGCAGGAGCAGGGACCTCTGCACCCCCGCTGCAGATCTCAGCCCTGTGGGTGCAGCAGGAGGTGCGGCGACTAGACGCCGGGGATCCGGGTGGAGCCCTGGCCCGGGTAGCCCAGGCCGCGGGGCAGGGGGCTCGGCAAGCGGGGTCTGCGGCAGGCGCGAGCGCCCGGCTTCTGCTCCAGGGGGCGCGGCTATGCCTGTGTGGACGAGGTCTGCAGAGATCCGCCTCATTCCTGCAACAGTGGCGACGCCAGCTGGGCCTCGGCACCCCCGGGGAACCGGTGAGTTCAAGATGAGGGGAGAGGTGGGGGCCAGGGGCGGCGGGGCTGGGTGGGCACTAAGCCGGCCCGCCCCCAACAGAGATACTCCGGAGACCTCCAGGTGGCGTCCAGCAGCATTACGGAGGACGGGGGACCGGAAAAGCCACCACCATCCCAGCCCCACCCCGCATCTAAATAAAGCCCAGGCGGGGATGAGGCAGCTGAGGCTTCTCCGAGTCATTAGGTTTGGGCCCCCCCAACGAGCCCCTTGGCTCCACCCCCTGCTCATCTGGCTCCGCCCTTCACACTGGCCACGCCCCACGTAGGCACCACCGGGATCTACTCTGCGCCCACCTGCCCAGCAGCGGCACGCTCAGAGATGTCTCTGGGATTTTCTGGGCAATTAGGAACAAGAAGACGGTCTGGGCGAGCAGGACGTTGATGGAGACGGTGCATTTCTGGCCGCCGGCTGGAGGGAGTACCTGGTGAGAGCAGGCCCCGCCCCCCAGGAGGGACCCCGGGTTTGGGGTCTGGGCGACTCCATACCCTGTGCCGGCAGGAAATAGGCGAGCAGTACTAGGCCCGAGATGAGCACGCAAGGCACGATGATGTTAATAACGTAGAAGAGCGGCTTCCGGCGAATGATGAGCGTGTAGATGACTTCGGTGTCCCCTGGACCATTATTAGAGCCACCGTCGTGAAGGCGGATCACCCCCGGGCAAAAGTCGATGGCCCACTCCCCGTTCTCTGCGGGACGGGAGGCGCGGTCAGCTGGCTCTCGGAGGTGGGGCGCGCTGCTCTGCTCTCCGTCCCCTCATCTGACCGCGGGGGGCCTGCAACTCCAGGCGAGGAGAGGATGCAAACCGTCTGGACAAGGGTGGGTGGGGCAGGTGGTCTGGATTGCTTGGGCTGGTCAGAAAGGGGCATTCCCGGAGAGGTTAGGGAACCACCACAAGCGAGAAAGCTGGACTAGTCCGACGATCAAGAGTGATTTCAGGAAAGGGTCAAGTTAAAGCAGGGTTGCCAAGTCAATCCCAGCATCGATGGTTTGGGGCAGCCCCACTCTGCAAGTCCCCTCTCTGGACCCGTCTAGAAGCGAGTTTTTTGGAGGAGGAGGGGGCCTCACCAGTATAGGCTTCGGTGTCGATATCTATGTTGCTGATGGTGTCGCCATCGTCGTCCACAGCAAAGACGAGCTCCACCTCTTCTGCATTGTACGTCTGCGAGCTGCGGAGCCGGGGCCATGACCCCCCCACCCCAGAGGCTGGGACTCGGGCCTCAGCCTCAGGCCCCGCCCTAGAAGGATCTGGCAGGGGAATTAAGCTCCACCCGTCAACCCAGGCCTCGCCCCCACACCTGGGTTTCTACACTTACTTCTAACCCGCTGGGGCGGCCTTACTCCATTCGAATGTCTAGCTCCACCTCCAGCACAAAGCCCCGCCCCGGATTAGAAGTTTCCCCCTCCCCCGCCCACACCTGGCCCCACCCCCCTGCCCCCGTAATTCCACAAAGGTCCGGGCCGCTTCCCACCGGAAAACAAGAGAGCAGTTCTGCCAGTCGAAAGGGAAGTAGGTGACCTCCACGGCGCAGATACTTCGGTAGATGGCCGGGGGCAGCCAGCTCACGTAGCCGCCCTCCGAGACCAGCACGTTGGCTTCATAGGCCACACCGAACTGGCCGTCGATACTGTGGGCTCCGGGAAACCAAGGGTTTGCGCAGATCTGGGGCCCCCTCTCCCTCCAAGCAACCTGCCCCAACCAGGTCCAGCCCAGCCCCCCGGGCCTCGGCTTCCCTCCAGTCTGGCCCCGTCCTCACTTGTTTTCCAACACAATCTCTGGCAGCCATACGAGTTCTGAAGGGACCCGCAGGGTTTCTATGCCCCCAAAATCGCCCTTGCTGTAGTTGAGTCGGTAATCATGCCAGTCCTAAGGGTGGGGGAAGGGGAGGGGAACGGAAGGACGTGTGCCTTGGTGCCCAAGAGGAGTTTGGGAGAAAAGGGTCCCCTGGACAAGACCTCACACTGTTCCCCAGACTCCACTCACGATTCCAATCCAGACGCTGGTGGTGAGGGTCTCCTCTTTCTCATTCTGCGGATGGGAGATTAGGATGATGGAAGCCAGCTTTAGGATAGAGCTCAGCGGTTGGGACCAGAAGTGGGACTTTAGGCTCAGAGATGGCGCTTGGGGTGACGGTGGGGGTATCTTACCAGTGAGATGAGGTTGGTCAGGGTGACTTTGAGGGTGATGGTGACAGTGTCCTCAGGCTTCTGCACTGGTCGGCGTCCTGGGTCATAGTTGTCGAAGAGGTGGTGGTAAAGACGCAGCTCCTCGTTCTTCCCTTCACCTCTGCCTGGGGGTGGGGCCAAGCAGTGGGGTCACTGGAAACGGAGAGGCTAAGGAGCCTCTCCTCTCTGCCTCTGGATCTGCATGGCTCTGCTTCTCTGTCTCTCTCTGTCTGAGGCTGTGTATTTTTCCGTGTCTGTCTCCCAAACCAGTGATGTGCCTGGGGACCAAATATCGTGTCTCCGTCTACACCTCAGTCTGTCTTTGTCCTGTCCCTTTATGTCAGTATCCTGTGTGTGTGTCCGACCACTTCCCCCGACCCTGGTCCATACCGAGCAGCTGCAAGAGGAGCAGGGCACTGAGCAGAGCCCCTGCCATCCCACGGTCTGGTCCCCGGGGTTATTCTGAGTTTGGCAAGCTCCGACGGGGGCAGGCCAGGGTGCTGTGAGTGTGGGGGAAGGGGCTGTTAGTGGAGGAGGGTGTTAGTTCCGGGCTGGGTTAGGGACTGACACCTAATCCTCTTACTACCCCCTACGGCGGCAGCCAGGGACATCCTGGCTTCTTCCAGAGGCAGCTGCCCCATCCTGAGTTCCCTGCCCTCACCCCATCCCAGCAGCCTTTGCCTGGGCTTCGGCCACCTCCCCAGCCACAGACCCCATCCCCTCATGACTGAAACAGGCCTGATGCAGGTGGACAGGTCTTTTAAGAAACACCTGGAACCACAAGCCTGGCAGTGGGGGTGGAGGGCCCTGCTTTCCAGTAATGCACTGGTGTCCTTTGAGTCAGCTGCCCTGTGCAGGTGACATCGCTTGCCGCCCATACTCACCACCACCCACAGCCCAGCCAAGGTCACGCTAATGCAGTTTCTGCCGGCAGAGTTTGGCAAAAGCAGAGCGTCCATAAAATCTGGTAATGAGACAGGTGGTCACAGGGGGTTAGTCTGCAGTAACAAACTCCACCTGGCAAAGGAGAGGGTGCCACAGTACAGGGCCCACCTTCTCCTGCAACCCATCCCCATGTCTGCCCACTCTCAGCCGGTCGGGGGCGGGGGGCGGGGGGCGGAGCACTCACCGGAGACATCAGTTTCTCATCTCTCTGCTGCCACCTTGTGGCCACATATGAAAGTACTGTCTTCCCCACCCCCAAACACACACACACACACACACACACACACACACACACCTTTCAGTCTTTCCTAAGTCTCCTTGGACCACCTTAGTCAGTCACTGGAAATGCTTATTTAAAATTCAGTTTCCTAGGCTCCATCCCCAAAGAATCCCAATTTAGTAAGATGGCAGAGATAGGGTGCCAGGAATCTGCTTTATTTAAGAAACTCCCCATGTTTCCTTACGGGGTAGGAAGCACTTTTTCTGCCTTACACACTGCTTCCTCACACCGATCCAGCAAAGCAGTTACCTTCGTCCAGAATGTATGAAAGAGGACTCCAGGTCAGGTCCAAGGTCACGTTACTGAGTCCAAGCGCCTCCTGCTCACCTCATGACAGGCCAATAAATCAAGTGACAAATTGTTGGGGCAAGGAATAGCAACTTTATTTGGAAAGCCAGTAGACCAAAAAGATGGTGGACTAGTGTCTCAATGAACTATCTTCCCTGAGTCAGAATTCAGGCTTCTCTTATGCTAAAAGGTGAGGAGGTAGTCCTGGTTCCTGCCAGGCTCTGGAGGGGATATGTTAATTTCCTCCTTCCTGGACTTCCCTGGTGGTGCAGTGGTTGGGAGTCCACCTGCCAATGCAGGGCACACGGGTTCAAGCTCTGGTCGGGGAAGATCCAACATGCCGCGGAGCAGCTAAGCCCGTGGGTCACAACTGCTGAAGCCCACGCGCCTGGAGCCCGTGCTCCGCAACGAAGAGTAGTCCCCACTCGCTGCAACTGGGGAAAGCCCGTGTGCAGCAACGAAGACCCAACACACAGCCAAGAAAACAAAAAATTTCTTCCTTCCTGCAGCCACTTATAGGTGGACCCTGTCAGGATGTTTCCCGTGAGCTAAACAAAGGTATTTTAGCTTCATGCTCATTACCTGGGAGGCAGGGTTCCCAGAGATGGGCCATTATGTATGATTTAAGCTTATAGGCAACATTCCTTTAGTAATTAATGTAATAGAACACAAAGGTTCTTCCCTACTGTCAATGATCCATTCCACAATCCTGTGGGAAAAAGGACAAAGACCGCTCTACTACCTGCTGGACACGGGTGACAAAGAGGTGATTATGGGATGGAACTGATCAGCCTTGGACAGGGACTCCTTAAAATCTTTAGTCAGTTGTACAATCCCCTTTCCTTTTTTATCTACAACTGTTTGAACCTGATGAAACCCCTTAGCCCTTTGTTGTCTAATTTGCAATTTAATTTGGGGTATTGGTTCCAGTTCCCAATACTTATCTATTAATTAACTTGGTACCAGAATTACACTAAATTCCTGTGCTATTTGGACAAAATTAAACAAATAGGTTGACCCTTCTTCAGCTACAATGAAATTTTTTAAAGTATTAAGATTATAAAGAGCAACCTTAAGTCATCTAAGGGTTCACAAACCCATTACTCTCTAGGCGTCTCAGAAATTGGGTCATGGGCTTCCTTGGTGGCGCAGTGGTTCAGAATCTGCCTGTACCGCAAAAAAAAAAAAAAAAAAAAAAAAGGGGGAATGGGGCTTCCCTGGTAGTGCAGTGGTTAAGAATCCGCCTGCCAATGCAGGGTACACGGGTTCGAGCCCTGGTCCGGGAAGATCCCACATGCTGCAGAGCAACTAAGCCCGAGCGCCACAACTACTGAAGTCCGTGCTTCACAACAAGAGAAGCCACCACAATGACAAGCCCGCGCACCACAACGAAGAGTTGCCACCGCTCTCTGCAACTAGAGAAAGCCCGCGCGCAGCAACGAAGACCCAACGCAGCCAAAAATGAATAAATAAATAAATTTATATATAAAAAAAATCCTGTGTTAGTTCCTGGGGCACAGGGACCTGGTGTGGTATCACGATCTAAGATGTGACCCAATTGGGGCCAGGAGGCACTCCTGGGGCAGGGCAATTTCCCTTATGTTGTTATCCCATAGGGGCCTGAATGCAAACGGCCAGCAGACTGGGCTTCTACAGATGCAGAGTCCTTTCTCCCCCCTCAGACTTGTTCACAGGGAGGACCCGCTGTATGAAAGGAGAATGGTCGTTAATCAGGCCAGGGAAGCAACTCCACCTAACAGACCCACGAGGTACACCTGAAGCCCACTGGACCCTGATGAGAGAGGAATGCCCTTATCAGAGCACTACCATGAGTGCATCTTGGCAAGGCTTTGAAAAGGGGAATCCAGCAAAAACCAAATGAAGATTTATCAGGCCTACAGATGTTACACTGATGCAGATCCTGAGGCCCCTGAAAACACTGGAATGGTAAATTTGATCTTCATTGGGCAAAGCGCCCCAGACATAACAAAATTACGAAAGTTAGATGGTAAATTTGGAACAAACCCTTCTCCGTTGGTAGATCTTGCTTTTAAAGGGTTCAACAACAGAGAACAACAGAAGAAAGAAGATGCAAAAGACAACGCCATTTTTCTGTCAGTGGCACTCGCCAGAAGGCGAGTGACCCAAAGAGAGGTCAGCCACCATTGGGAAAGGGACAAATGCACTTATTGTAAGGAGGAAAGGTACTGGAAAAAAAGGTTGCCATAGGCTAAATAGGAAGGAAACCAATAAAAGTCAGGAGGCTCTCAGATGGTAGAAAGAGAGGAACACCCTGATAAACAAAGAGGCCCGGGGGGGGGCTCCCTTGGACTTGAGGTGCCCAATTCCCATTTCCCCACAGGAGCCCCACGTAAAATTGACAGTGGGGAATGAGCTGATTAACTTTCTGTTACAGGTGCAACATCCTCTGGTAAACACCAAGGTGGCACAGAAAACATCTCAATCCATCCCAGTCACAGGAGTCCTTGGAGGGGCACAAAATTGCTCATTCTTACAACCTTTAGAATGCCAGGTAGGGAACCTTACCCTGAAATAGTTTCTTATAGATGCCAGAGTATCCAGTCCATCTTTTGGGGCAAGATCTCCTGTGTAGAAAAGGACAAAGAAGGGCCAAAAGAGTGGGGTTTCAGACCTCCCCAGATGGGGACTCAGCACAGAGGAACCTGGCTGAGACTTCACTCAAATCCTCGAGCTGCAGGAAATTTCAGATAACCTGCTAGTATGAGTGGACACTTTGTCACGATGGGTGGAAGCATAGCCCACCTGGACAGAAAAAGCCTTAGGAGTGTTTAAAGCCCTCCTTAAGGAAATAATCCCCCAACTTGGATTAAGGCATTACAAATTAATTAGAAAATATATTTATCCTGGAGACCACAACTGATAGGAAAAAACAAGGAAATGAACGATCCATTAAAAAGGAGCATGGCTAAAATATGTCGAGAGACTAATTTAACTCGGGATAAGACCTTGCCAGTTGCCCTGCAACTCTGGGATCAGAGTGGCTCCCAGAAGCAGGCTTAAATTAAGTCCCTTTGAAATGCTGTACAGTAGGCCATTCAAGGTGTCTGCCCAGACAGGAGAATCTGCAAATGCTCTAAAAGACCCAGCAATTGCCAATTATATTAAAACTTTGGGCACTATACTAACCTCTGTTCATGAGTTTGCCTCCAGCAGGTCTGCCTACCCAACTAATGTAGCCTTACATCCGTTTTGACCTGGGACCGAGTCTTCCTTAAAACCTGGAGAGAACCAGGGCCTGAACTTCAGCTGACTGCAAGGTGAATAGGACCACACATAGTATTACTTACCACACACTTGTCTGTAAAGTTAGCTGGGGTAAAGCCATGGATGCATCGTCACACTCGGATTAAAGCAGCACCACTGTCATCAAAAAATGACCCAATTTCTTTTTTTAATTTTTATTTAAAGGAACTCCTTTATTTATTTATTTATTTATTTATTTGCGGTATGTGGGCCTCTCACTGTTGTGGCCTCTCCCGTTGCGGAGTGCAGGCTCCGGACACGCAGGCTCAGCGGCCATGGCTCACGGGCCCAGCCGCTCCGCGGCATGTGGGATCTTCCCGGACCGGGGCACGAACCCGCGTCCCCTGCATCGGCAGGCGGACTCTCAACCACTGCGCCACCAGGGAAGCCCTATTTATTTATTTTTGACTGTGTTGGGTCTTCGTTGCTGTGCGTGGGCTTTCTCTAGTCGTGGCGAGCGAGGGCCACTCTTCATCGCGGTGCGCGGGCCTCTCACTATCGCAGCCTCTCGTTGCGGAGCACAGGCTCCACACGCACAGGCTCAGCCGCCATGACTCACGGGCCCAGCCGCTCCGCGGCATGTGGGATCTTCCCGGCCCGGGGCACGAACCCGTGTCCCCTGCATTGGCAGGCAGACTCTCAACCACTGCGCCACCAGGGAAGCCCCCCATTTTTTTTAAAGACATAAATACAAGACAAAACAAACAGCGCAGGGACTTCCCTGGTGGTCCAGTGGTTAAGACTCTGCGCTCCCAGTGCAGGGGGCCCGGGTTCAATCCCTGGTCGGGGAACCTGCATGGGGCAACTAAGATCCAGCGCAGCCAAAAACAACAACAACAACAACAGAAACCCCAAAAAACAAAAACACCCAGCACACACAAACCAGCACATCCAAAGAAACGAACCAGTTCACAAATCGGGTAAAAGTCCACCAACTATTTCCTCTTTATCCTCTTTCCAACATGGTACCCCACTCAAATACAAAACAAATTAGCTTATTCTAGAGAAAAAAATCCCCAAACAGAGAGGAAATAAAGTTTCCAGCTTTACACACTGGAGTGACTTACCCTACAGTATGGAGCCCATCAGCTCCCAGATGTTGATTCCTTTGTTCCAACTGCCAAGAGCTGGGACAGCCAGTGCAGCTTCAGGGAACTTTAAAAGGAACATCCTCAGGACAAGCGGTCCCAGCAGCTGCTAGGGCCTTACCCAAAAATTCCCCAAGCAGAGCTGGCTGGCCACGGGCAGCAAGAGCCCTGGCTGGCTTATACTGCTTGCCCTACGACAGGCCAACAGATCGAGTAACAAGTTGCTGGGGCAGGGAATCGTGACTTTATTCAGAAAGCCGGCAGACTGAGAAGATGGCGGACCAGCGTCCCACTGAACCATCTTCCCCGAGTTAGAATTCAGGCTTCTCTTATACTAAGAGGAGGGGGGTAAAATCCTGGTTCTGGTCAGACTCCAGAAGGGATTTATTCCTTGCGGCAGCTATTCACAGGTGGGCCTGGTCAGGAAGTTTCCTTGTTAGCGAAACAAAGGTATTTTAGCTTCATGCTCATTACCTGGGAGGCAGGGTTCCCAGAGATGGGCCATTATGTATGATTTAAGCTTATAGGCAACATTCCTTTAGTGACTAACTTGTAAGAGAATACAAAGTTTCTTCTCCCTATTACAGTCACACAAGTAGATTGGCAACAATGCATGAGACTTACTAATAAGCACCTACTGTATAGCGCAGGGAACTCTACTCAGTACTCTGTAATGACCTATATGGGAAAAGAATCTTAAAAAGAGTGGATACATGTATATGTATAACTGATTCACTTTGCCGTACACCTGAAACTAACAACATTGTAAATCAACTATATTCTGATAAAAATTTTTAAAAAAAGAAAGCACAGAGATTATACCTGATATTTACACTGAAAAAACAAGAAACAAAAACAAAAAAATGCATGAGAATTATAATCAGCTTTTTTTTCTTTCTTTCTTTCTTTTTTCCTTTTTCTGGCCATGCCTCGCGGCTTGTGAGATCTCAGTTCGCCAACGGCAGTGAAAGCCTGGAATCCTAACCACTAGACCACCGGAGAGCTCCCTGTAATCAGCTTTACTGATCACGGATACCTGTGTTCATTTCACAGGTCGCAAAACACTTTCAGGTCCACCATTCTGGGATCTCCTTCTTCTACTTCTGAGCTCCTTCATAACCACCCCCCTGTTACAAGCAAGAATACTGAATGTCCACACAGCTTGTCCATTTTGCCACATGTCCTTGAAGCCTTGGCTCCCACTGTTAACTGCCTTTTCATTACTTGTTTTCCACTTCAGACGCCCAGAAAGAATCTCCTTGGCCCAGCTCACCTCCCTGCACATGGCTGATACGGGTACTGAATCTAAAATCTGTGCTGCTGCTTATTCCACAGCCTCTCGGTGAGGGCTGGGCCAAGGCTTGTTGTGATAAGTACAGATATGTATTTAAACATTAATAGGCACCTACAACGTTCCCTGCACAGGGCCAGATGCTCTGATTAAACAGATGAATAAGCCATGGCCCCAAGGAGGAGGGAAAGACCTCACAGGGTGAAAAGCAGAAACCACGGAGGCTGTAGGTAGGGTCCCGTGTCACTTAGCTTCTTTGCATTGCAAGAGTCAGATCCACCAGCTAGGTTTCCTGTAGGTTTCCACATGGACTGGGACAACATGGACCAATGTCAGAGACCAAGGCAGCCCTGGGGACCCACCAGTCCTGCCTCTGCTCTGGGCTCCTCTCACACCTGCCTTTTCTCTCTACTTTGTATGTCCTCTTTCTACTGTGTGGTCTCCGCTTTCTCATGGCTTCTGCATCATTTCATCTAAGGTTTTGGCCACAAATTGACCTCGGCTTTTCTCTTCAGGTGCAGCCAATTCAGCCTTTGCTGCCCAACGCCATGAGGCTTCGGGTGCAGGCATGGAAGGGTGCTGGGGTGGGCCTAAGACACTCCGTTTACCGAGGGTGGTGTATGTGGCCACTCGACCAGTGCCTTCCATCCCTTACCAACCCAGCCCGCCTCCTACACGTTTAGCTCCCAAAACACCCTGTCATGATTCCATTCTCACTGCCACAACTGAAGATGCACTATATCCTTCCCGGCAGCAATGATACGTGATATCTTGCTGCCAAAAGTGATGGTGGCAGGGGCCCTTCAGAAAAGCTCTCAACCTCCGAGTCCAGTGTCGTCAGATTTACATACAGTCTCCTCCAGGTGTGATTTCTGTCCATTCCCCAAACTACGGGCTAAATCCTCAGTTTAATCACCATCACTACATCATGTATAAACGATACATCACACACACACACTCACATCATATAAGACACGATAATGGGAGAAAACCACACTTGGACCAACAACCTGCGTGTCAGAGTAGTCTGGGGTGGAGGTACAGTGAGTAGAAATCCTCGTCCCTGATGCCCAAACCCAGGTACCGCAGCCTGGGTCGCTGGCCCCAGGCATCTATCATGCTCTACAGGAGACCGCTTTGCTGCAGTCCTCGGCCAGGTCTGTAACTCGTGGGTGGAGGTCTTGCTCAGACCAGTGACTCCTGTGGGCATTTCTTGCAGAGTCAGCACATCAGAAAATCTGGGGAGTCTCCAGGAGGGGCTCTGACCTACCCCCTGCCTCTCCCCCACCCCACAGTTGTCCCTTCCTGCCAGTGCTGGGCCCAGAGCTGAGCCAGCATCTTTCCCGTGTTTGCTCAGGATGACCATTGCCTGAGGGCCTGAGACGCCGACACTGGTGGAGTTGAGCACCTGATCTAGGCCCGGGTTCTGTGCGTTATAACGAAAATTCCACAGAACCTCGGTGGGCTGCCCGGCACTTCTGTTTCTGGGGACGCCTTGACTTCCAAGCTGGAGCCAAAGATCTCAGCTCAACAGGAAGCCACTTCCTTCACCTCCCGGCTCTTGGCGGGTAACTCGGAACAGCTGCGCTGCCCCCGGCTGCCAGGCCTGCCGGCTGGGTTCCTTAGCCATCAGCACCTCACAGGGGAAACGTCCCCAAGCTGGCCTGCCGAGGCCCCGCCACAGGCAACAGAGGGGCTCCTCTTTCTTTCATGAACAGGGAGAGTGGGTCTGGCTGAGCCAGGACAGGGCAGTGACTTCTAGGCCGTCTCCCTCACTGGGACCTAAGCTCTTGGAGCGCTGAGACTTTGCTGGGTTCCTGTGTTCACGGCACATAGCACAGAGCCCAGGACATAACAGGCTCCATAAACGTTTACTGGATGAATAAGAATAAATGAATGTGTAATCTTCCCAGCACCCTCCCTTCTACTGAGGAGTGTTCTCAAACCATGTGACCCCAGAGGAACTGCCAGGTACTTAGAGACACCTCCCCCGCCTGGCCCGAGTCATGGGTCCAGGGCAGGACACCTGACCCCAGCCAGACTAAAGAAAGTCCTTCCTGGGAATTTTGTTAAACAGGAACTCAGGAAGTCAGTCTCTCCCTGCTGTAGGAGATCCAAGATGTGAAATTCAGATGCACGAGGCAGCCACGTTCATTCCTTGCATTTTACGTGGAGTAAGAGAGAATGTGGCTGATATTCAAAGACAAGTAGAGACAAGAAAGGGCCTCCGGCATCCCAGCCCCTGGTTCCAGAAATTCCTGAGGCCCAGGTGTGCTTGTCTCCTCCTGCAGGCTGGTTGCCCAACGATTCCTTTGATTGAATGAGGTACCTCAGTATCTTTCCAGTAAATCCCCCTTTTCTTGGCTTAAAAATATTAAGATTTAAGAAAAATAAACTGAGGGACTTCCCCAGTGGTGCAGCGGTAAAGACTCCACGCTCCCAATGCAGGGGGCCCGGGTTCAATCCCTGGTCAGGGAACTAGGTCCCACATGCCTACAGATTCTGCATGCCACAGCTAAAAAAGACCCTGCATTCCACAACGGAGATCCCGCACGCAGCAACAAATAGCCCGTGTGCCACAACTAAGACCCAGCGCAGCCAAATAAATAAATAAATAAATATTTTTAAAAATTTATTAAAAAAAGAAAGCAAAACAGGTATAAAAGAAAACAAAAATGCCCAGGAAAAACCTCTCTGACAATAAAAAAGCAATACATGCCAACGCTAGAAAAATGCAAGAGTCCAGAAAGAAGCAGTGAAAATCAAAAACTTTCCTCTTCCCAAAGGTTAATAGCTTCCTGTAAATCAAATTCTCCAAGACCAAAGTCAAGCATATGTGTGTGAATATATGTATGTATATATACATACATACATGTTTACTTATTTATTGCACATATACAAGAAGCATCACAGTATGTTTACTATTTTGTAGCTTTTTCTCACTCAGCGTATTGTAGAGATTGGCTTGTATCATCACACACAAGTCTTCCCCATTCTCCTTAACCGCCGCAGTGTTCTATTGCATGCATGTACCGTACATAATTTATGCAGTTCCCAATGGATAGACATTTAAGAAGCTAACCATTTTGGGTTTTGCAATCACATACTATGCAACCATATGCATGCATTTACCTTTGGCAGACCTTTATCCATAGGGTAAATTTCTAGCAGTGAAATTGCTAGAGCAAAGAGTTCATGCATTAGAAAAAAGCAACTACTGATGCCTTTTCCCATGTTGTTCTCCAAAAAGCATGCACACACTTACATTCACACCGACACAACATGAGGATACCTGTTTCCTCATACCCTCCCCAGGATAGCCTATTACCAAACATAAAATTTTTTGCCAAACCAACATGTGAACATTGCTCTCTCATTATTTTGATTTACATGCCTTGATTAAGAAAACTGAGGGTTTTTTCAGCAGTTATCTTGGCCATCTATATGTATATATTAAAAAAAACCCTGCTCATTCATATCAATGAACAAAATAATATTTATTCTAGTATATGAGAATCTGAACTATAATGAAGATAAAATATTACACCAATGTTGAAAACTAGGGGATTTTCCTAGTGGTTAAGACTCCATGCGTCCACTGCAGGGGGCGCAGGTTTGATCCCTGGTTGGGGAACTAAGATCCCACATGCCATGGTGTGGCAAAAAAAAAATTCTGTTGTTTGAAAACTAGGTTAATCAAATAAATGCTTTGGGACAACTGGAGAACCAATCATCAAAATAGCCACCAGATCCTCATCTTTTCTACCAGGTGGATCAGATATTTGAATGTAAATTGAAGCCAAGAAAGCCCTAGAATGAAACAAGGATTGATGTATTCATCATCCTGGAGAGAAGGTCTTTCTTCCCTTCCCTGGAGCCCAAAATCAGAGGCCATAAAGAAAAAGAAAAAAAATGCAGAAAGCTTCTGTAGGGTCAAAAAAATCAAAGGCAAGCAAATAACAAAGTGGGAGAAAATACCTGCAACCAGTGACATCTCCTTTATTAATAAAGTGCTCATAGAAGCCCTTAAAAAGCTGACAAGATGGTGAACTCACTTGGGCTGTTGGCTCTGTCCTCAAATGTAGACGCTCTGCTATAAAACTGTGAGAAACCCCCGGGGAGAGAGGAGGTGGTTGGTCCTGGTGTCGGAGGGAACTGGCAGCCAGAGTGGAAGGGTGGCTGGCTCCATTGGAAAGAGATGAAAAGGGTAAAGAGTCATAATAAATACCTTCAAAAAGGGAGGGCGGAAATGAAGGGGTAGGGGAAAGAGAGGGAGAAAGAGAGGAAGAGGAGGGAGGCAGCACAGCTGTCCCCTTGGGGGACCCTTGAGAAGCTGGGGACGCTGAGTGCACCCAGGGCGACCGGAGGCCCACGGTGAAGGGTTTGCTCTCCCAGGGCAGCACTCTCTGTACCGACTTGGGTAAAGAAGAAAAAAGTCCTTGGGACTTGGTACAGGAAAGAAAGTTCATACTCGTCATCTTGTTAAATGAGATCTCCAATCAACTTTTTAAAAATTAATTAATTAATTAATTAATTAATTAATGTTTGGCTGCATTGGGTCTTCGTTGCTGCGCGCGGGCTTTCTCTAGTTGCATTGAGCCAGGGACTCTTCATTGCGGTGCGCGGGCTTCTCATTGCGGTGGCTTCTCTTGTTGTGGAGCATGGGCTCTAGGCATGCAGGCTTCAGTAGTTGTGGCACACGGGCTTCAGTAGTTGTGGCTCATGGGGTCTAGAGCACAGGCTCGGTAGTTGTGGCACACGGGCTTAGTTGCTCCGCGGCATGTGGGATCTTCCCAGACCAGGGCTCGAACCCGTGTCCCCTGCATTGGCAGGCGGATTCCTAACCACTGCATGACCAGGGAAGTCCCTCCAATCAACTTTTCACTTCAGGACAGAAGACAAGAAAATGAATCAGGAAGGAAAGTCTCAGTATCAGCCAGGAACCGAGAGCACCTTCACGGGAAGTTTCTACACCTCGCGGGCCTGGCTTCAGAGGTGATGCCACCGTAGATGCGTAGATGTGCCACCGGGATTCCGCCAATTTTGAAGGCCCAGGAGAAAATGATTCAAAGTCAGAGAAAAACAACTAAGAACTCCCAGTTCCTGACAACCTGATGAAATGGAACTCCTCAAGCCAAGAGGATGCAAAAGGCAATTATAAATGAAGTGTGTTAGATCCAGTGGTTCATACTCCTAAACTCTCACTATTAACACTCTTAGTATTTATACTATTAATATTAAAAGTAGTGGCGGGACTTCCCTGGTGGTGCAGTGGTCAAGAATCCTCCTGCCAATGCAGGAGACATGGGTTCGAGCCTTGGTCGGGGAAGATCCCACGTGCCGCGGAGCAACTAAGCCCGTGCGCCACAACTGCTGAGCCTACGTGCCTAGAGCCGGTGCTCCACGCAAGAGAAACCACTGCAATGAGAAGCCTGTGCACCACAACAAAGAGTAGCCTCAACTCGCGGCAACTAGAGAAAGCCTGTGCGCAGCAACAAGACCCAAAGCTGCCCAAAATAAATAAATTTATAAAAGCATGTATTTCCTACCTGACCCAGGAATTCCATTCCTAGGACTTTATCTGAGAGAGAGAAAAGCTTATGTCTGCCAAAGATTTGCACACAAACCAGATCAAGTGTTGCTCGGCTGCGAGGACCAATAGGAAGGGGCACAAGGGAATAGATGAAAATGTTGTCTTTTTTTTTTCTGCGGTATGCGGGCCTCTCACTGCTGTGGCCTCTCCCGTTGCGGAGCAACAGGCTCCGGACGCGCAGGCTCAGCGGCCATGGCTCACGCGCGCAGCCGCTCCGCGGCATGTGGGATCTTCGCGGACCGGGGCATGAACCCGTGTCCCCTGCATCAGCAGGCGGACTCCCAACCACTGCACCACCAGGGAAGCCCGAAAATGTCGTCTATCTTGATGGGGTGGTGATTACACGGATGGACACATTTGTCAAAACTCATGAAACTGTACACCTCAGATCTGTGTATTTCTCTGCATATATAAATTATTTCTCAATTTTAAAAGGTTATTAGGGAATTCCCTAGCGGTCCAGTGTTTAGGACTCTGCGCCTTCACCACCAAGGGCCTGGGGAACTAAGATCCCACAAGCCACGTGGTGTAGCCAAAAAAAAAAAAAAAATTAAAAAGGTTATTAGTTTAAAAAATTAAAGTAAGACATTGTTTAAATGCACAACAGAGGACTACTACTAGAGCATAGACCTCGGTATTATAATTCTAAAAGGCCATTTTAAATACAGTCAGCCCTCTGTATACATGGACACAGAACCTGTGGATACAGAGGGCTGACTGTATATACCCCAAAACGGGGGAAATATCAGTAAACTGAAGCAGAACGAAGAAGTGATAAAGAATAGCTAGTGATGAAATGGTGAGAGATTTCTTCTCCCAGCGAACCCACACCCAGGTAGCTTTATGGATGAGTTCTACCAAACTTTCAAGGAACAGATCATCTGTATTTTATATAATTTGTTCCGGAAAATAGAAAAAGGAGGCAAGCCAACGAGTTTTATGAAATTTTTACTCCAGCTAGGGACAGACAAGAAAATAAAAATATAGGCTTCACTCACTTAGGAACATTAAATGTGAAAATCCTATATAAAATACGGGCCAACCAAATCCAAAGTTTATTGGAAAAGAGATTATCCAAATTGATTAAGTCAAGTTTGCCCTGGGAATGCCAGGATGATGTGCCACCCCACATTCTTCCTCCCTGACAGAACCCCATCTTGCTGGGAATAGCATGTGTGCCCCAGACCCCAGGGCTGAGTCACCATTAGTCACAGCCATTCCCTGCTCCCCTGCCAGACACTCAGAATGCAAACCTCTCTTGCAGTCAGAAGCACCATGATCCGTTTCTGACTAATGACACCAGGACAAGTCAGCGGGGGGAGCAGGAGTCTGTGAAACTTTAACCTTTCTGGTGAAAGGAGAGTCACTTATGGTTAGGCAGTTTTGTGCTTCTTTTCCTGCTCTTTCCCTTTCACCACCAGATTTACGCCTTTGAATGTGGTAGCCAGTTTGCACTCATGAGGTGACTAGCATGAGGACAAAAAGCCAGTGTGCTGAGGATGGCAAAATAGAACGATGGACCCCTTCTACTGGATGACACCATCAAGCTGCTGGACCAACCTGAGATGGTCCATCTCCAGACTGCTTGTTAAGAAGTTACTGCCCTTTGGGAATTCCCTGGCAGTCCAGTGGTTAGGACTCCGCACTTTCACTGCCAAGGGCCCGGGTTCAGTCCCTGGTTGGGAACTAAGAACCCTCAAGCCACAATGAGCGGCCAAAATAAAGAAATAAAATTTTTAAAAAAACTAGAAGAAGTTACTGCCCTTAGGTTTTAAGATACAATTACTGGTATTCTGTTACATGCAGCTGAGACCACTTCTACCGATTCAAATGGTTTATCATCAGAAAATCTACCACTATTATTAATTACATTAGTGGAATAAAGGAGAAAGAGCACATGATTGCATAATTTGAAATAGGAAAAGCTCAGAGTGCAATGCCTAATTTTTTTTTTTTTTTTTTTTTTTCTGTACGCGGGCCTCTCACTGTTGTGGCCTCTCCCGTTGCGGAGCACAGGCTCCGGATGCGCAGGCTCAGCGGCCATGGCTCATGGGTCCAGCCGCGCCGCAGCATGTGGGATCTTCCCGGACGGGGGCAAGAATCCGTGTCCCCTGCATCGGCAGGCGGACTCCCAACCACTGCGCCACCAGGGAAGCCTAATTTTAATCTTTAAAACTTCAGAAAACTAGGAATAGAAACAACTTATCTACGTTGAAAGACCATATATTAAAAACGTGTAGGGGGACTTCCCTGGTGGCGCAGTGGTTGAGAGTCTGCCTGCCAATGCAGGAGACACGGGTTCGAGCCCTGGTCCGGGAAGATCCCACATGCTGCGGAACAACTGAGCCTGTGCGCCACAACTGCCGAGTTTGCGCTCTACAACCCACAGGCCACAACTACTGAAGCCCATGTGCCGTAACTACTGAAGCCCGAGCGCCTGGAGGCTGTGCTCCGCAACAGGAGAGGCCACTGCAATGAGAGGCCTGCGCGCCACAGCAAAGAGTAGCCCCCGTTCGTCGCAACTGGAGGGAGCCCGCGTGCAGTGGCCAGGACCCAATGCAGCCAGAGATAAATGAATAAAATAAATAAATTAAAAAAAAAATAATCTGCCTGCCAATGCAGGGGACACGGGTTTGAGCCGTGGTCTGGGAAGATCCCATATGCCGCGGAGCAACTAAGCCCGTGCACCACAACTACTGAGCCTGCACTCTAGAGCCTGCAAGCCACAAGTACAGAGCCCGCATGCTGCAACTACTGAAGCCCACACGCCTAGAGCCTGTGCTCCACAACAAGAGAAGCCACCGCAATGAGAAGCCCATGCACCACAACGAAGAGCAGCCCCTGCTCTCCGCAACTAGAGGAAGTCCGTGCACAGCAATAAAGACCCAACACAGCCAAAAATAAACTGATTAATTAATTAAAAAAACCAAACCTATAGGGGACTTTCCTGGTGGTCCAGTTGTTAAAATTCCATGCTTCCAAAGCAGGGGGCATGGGTTCAATACTTGGTTGGGGAACTAAGACCCCCCCACATGCCTTGTGGCATGGCCAAACAAAACAAAACAACCCTATAATTGACATATTTAATGATTCCCTCCCTGTAAACCTGGGTATAAGATGGGATTGCCACTACTGCAACATTGGGGGTCCTGACCCATGTGCTAAGATAAGGAAAAGAAATAAGCAGTATAGAGACAGGAAAGGTAAAGGTAAACCTGTTGTTACCTGTGATGATATGATCACCTATGTAGAAAATCTATCAGAAACAATAAGCAAACTATTCGAACCAATAGGAGAGTCAGGGATTTTGATGGCTACAGGAAAAATTTTATACTAATAGCTCTCCATTACAATTTTAATCAACTAGGAATTATAGAAAACAAAATATCATACATAACAGTGATAAGATATATAAAGTATTCAGAACTTAATTAAGAATGTCCTTTACATTTACATAAAGCGTTTTTGGAAAAAAATTGAAACTGTTAAAGGACATGAAGTTTCGGTATAAATAGATCAACTATTTGTTTGGATGGGTCAACTCAATATTATAAAGATGTTAATTCTCCCTAAAATAATATATAAGTTATATTTTCAGGAACTTGACAAACTTATTCCAAAGTGTATATGACAGTATAGAGGTACATGAATAGCCACATTGGTTTTGAAAAAGAAGAGAAAAGATGAGTGAATCACCCTGCCAAAGAGTAAAACATATCATGAAAGCCATAGCAAACAAACAACAGCAAACACACACACACACAGTTGGTGTTGCTCAGTAACTGACAAGAGGAGGAAACTGACCAGAGAGTGAAGAAACAGCCCCTGTGCCTATGGAAGCTTGATATAGGATAAAGATCGGATGATGTCAGTGGGATCAAGGTAGATTAGCGGATAGGGTACGTAGCCACCTCATGCTACGGAGGAAAAAAGAAAAAAAAAAAGCTGTATCCCTACCTCATACCATATACAAAAGTAAACTTCAGAGAGATTAAGGACTTTAAAACATACGGTAAAACTACAAAGCTAACAGAAGAAAATGTAGGAGAGTATTTTTGTGACCTTGAGGTGGAATCTTCTTAAACAAAATACCAAACCCACAAACCATAAAGGGAAACATGGATGGATTTGAATACATTAAAATTGAGAATCTCTGTTCAGGAGCCTGGGGTTTCTTTGGGCCTGAGCCACTCATCTCCTTGCATGGTCCTGCAATAAACCTTTCCCTGCTCCAAAAAAAAATAATTTCTGTTCAGACACACAGACATAGAGAACAGACTTGTGGTTGCAGGTGGTCGGGGGAATGGATGGATTGGGAGTTTGGGATTAGCAGACGCAAACTGTTGTATAGAGAATGGATGAACAAGGTCCTACTGGGGATTTTCCTGTAGGTCCAGTTGTTAAGAATCCGCCTTCTACTGCAGGGGACACAGGTTCGATCCCTGGTGGAAGAACTAAGATCCCGCATGCCTCGGGACAACTAAGCCCATGTGCCGCAACTACTGAGCCCGTGCAATCTGGAGCCCAGGTGCCACAACTAGAGAGAAGTCCACACGCCACAACGAAGAGCCCACTGGCTGCAACAAAAGATCCTGCATGATGCAACTAAGACCCGACACAGCCAAATAAATAAATAAATAAATAAATAAATAAATAAAAGAGGTCCTACTGTATAGCACAGGGAACTATATTCAATATCCTGTGATAAACCATAATTGAAAAAAATATGAAAAAGAATGCATATATATAGATACAAAACTGAATCACTTTGCTGTACAGAAATTAACACAACATCCTATATCAACTATACTTCAATAAAATAAATTTTTTTAATAAATAAATAAGAAGAGAGTTTCTGTTCAACAAAGGACATCACAGACCCTACCCACTGTTTTCTGCCTCCTCTGCTTACATTCATTCACTATTCGATAAATATTTATTAAACACTATGCCAGGCACTGGAGCTACAACAGTGAACAAAATACACAACAGTGAACATGATCCCTGCAGAAATGTGGCTGGACTGGCATTGCTGAGTGACAGAGCAGGGCCAGTACATTCTCCAAAAACGGCCTCTTTTCAGCAAAATGTGCAGGTAGTATTTTGGCAGGATCGTTGTTAAGACTATAATAAAAAGACACTAGAGGAAGCAAATAAAAGTGAGGTATGAGACACAGAGAGACAAGCCAAGACGGTGTCTTATTTGATGTGGTCATTCCCTTCAATCCATGCAGTAGTTTCTACCCCTTAGAGCACGGGCCATGTTTCTGAGTGCCTGCTGTCCCAAAGCTTGCCGTCTAGAGGGGTAGACAGACATTAAAACAAAGTATCATCATAGCTTTGGCAGGGTTGTAGGGAACTTACATGCAGTAACAATCCAGTCTAGGGAGCTCAAAGAACAATTACCCATCCCTCCCAGAAATGATCCGGAGCTAGAGCCACCAAACCATCATAGCCCCCCCGACGGAGCACTCACGCTTAGAGTCCGAGAGGCCCCAGGGGCTGGCCCAGCTAGTGGCTTTACCATACAAACACTGGATAGAAATATTCCATTCCACCTGCTGAACCTCAGGTTCAGTTCCATGAAACCCCACTTCTTTCTTCCTTCCTGCCTGCCTTCCTTCCTTCCTTCCTTCCCTCCCTCCCTCCCTCCCTCCTTCCTTCCTTCCTTTCTTTCGGCTGAGCCAGGTCTTAGTTGCAGCACACGGGATCTTCGTTGCGGCATGTGGACTTCTTAGTTGCAGCACGTGGACTCCTTAGTTGTAACATGCAAACTCTTAACTTGCAGCATGCACGCGGGATCTAGTTCCCCAACCAGGGATCGAACCGGGCCCCGTGCATTGAGAGTGCAGAGTCTTACCCACTGGACTACCAGGGAAGTCCCGAAACCATATTTCTGATTCTAATTTTTGTTTTAGTTGGGTTCTTTTGGTTACAAGGAAAAGGAATGAAGTTGAATCATTCAACCTTCACAACCTTCACATTTTTCAACCTTCACAGCCATAATTGATTCGTGCAATGGGTGATCCTGGCTAAAGTTTGATTAGGAACCCAATATTTACATGCTGTCAAAGTACCTCCCCACAGAAGTGCTTCTTAGTTACAAAAGGAAAAATAGTATCTTGATAATGGAGACTGGGTGGATTCCCCTTCACCAAGCTCTCAAGGTTTTAAGATCACCAGTAATGGGTCAAATTGATATAACATATCTCCTGAAATAATGCAGTGAGAAAGACACACCACTCTTTTAATATTCCTGCCAGAAAAACAACCCAAATCCAATCATGAGAAACATCAGATAAATTGAGGGAAACTCTACATAACTGAGAGATATTCTGTGTACGTACTGGATGGTAGTTTTCAAAAATGCCAAAGTCATGAAAAATAAAAACAGGTTAAGGAACTAAAGGAAACTAAGAGATATGGTCCTGGATTGGATCCTGGACTGGGGAAAAAAGCTATAAAGGACGTATTTCAGACAATTGGCAAGATGGGAAAATGAACTATGTATTGGATAATAGTATTGTATCAATATTAAATTTCTTGAAATTAATAACTATACTGTAGTTATGTAAGAAAATGTCCTTGTTTTTAGGAAATATGTTAAAATATTAGTGGTAAAGGACATGATGTCTCCAACTTACTCTCAAATGGTTCAGGAAAAAACACATAAGATGGGCTTCCCTGGTGGCGCAGTGGTTGAGAGTCCGCCTGCCGATGCAGGGGACGCGGGTTTGTGCCCCGGTCCGGGAAGATCCCGCATGCCGCGGAGCGGCTGGGCCCGTGAGCCATGGCCGCTGAGCCTGCGCGTCTGGAGCCTGTGCTCCGCAACGGGAGAGGCCACAACAGTGAGAGGCCCGCGTACCGCAAAAAAAAAAAAAAAAAAAACACGTAAGAGAGAAAAAGTGATAAAGCGAACGAGACAAAATGTTAACAAATGGTGAGTCCCAGCCAAGTTGATACATAAAATTAACCATCACAATTTACATGTGATGTTTATTGTCAACTGCAATAAACTTAGAAGTTTGCAATAAAAAGTTAGCCAAATCCACCTGAGAGCTTTCTGCTCCTGGGATGATGGAATAGATTTACTTTTTCCTATTCCACCTGCTGAGTAACAACTAGACATTATATATAAAGCAAACATCAAGAGACAAATATGGAGAGAGGAAGGCAGAAAGGCTAGGGACCTCAGGATCCACGGAATAGCACGAAGATGGTGAGTTCCCTGGGTTTTCTTTTTGCCTCGAATGTCCCAGACTTGGAGGTAAAGAAATCAGCAACCTGGAATCACCACAGACACAGCCCCAACAAAAGCCTGCTCTCTCTAGCCAAAGGGGCAGGAAAGGGGCAGCCTAATAAGACAGAAAACTTCGAAAATAACCACTCGATTCTAGCCAAATATTACAGAAAAACTTCGGCCCCACCCACACCCAGACCAGCAAAGACCAAGTGATGAGCATAGATTTCCACCCTCCCCAGGCTTGCCATGAGGCACCCCAACATCTCTGCCAGGGTGGTTTCTAAGAAGGCCAAGGAGGGTGAGGGGACTTTCACCCCAGCCCGCTGGTAATGTGGCCTCTCACACTCAGGGTCCATGGAGACTATGTGGGAGCCTGGACTTCATCCAGACTGGCAGTCACGAGGCATCCCTGCTGGGGTGGTGTTCGAGGAGCCCTCCTGGAGAGAAAATTTTCACTCATTTCTGCAGTACTGAGGCCATTCTCACCCAAGGGGCAGTGGAGACCACATGGGGAACTAGACCTCCCACCCTCATCCATGAGATGTCAACAGAGGCTGAATGGGAAACTTGAACTTCTGCCTCCACCTGGCAGTAAAAGTAAAAAGGCAGCGACACCCTTTTCCCTGCCAGAGCAGCGGCAGAAAAAGCCAGCTGAAACAGAAGGGTTAAATAAGATCCAGCGTCTCATAAAATAACTTTAAGATGTCCATGTTTCATTAAAACTTAGTCATCACGGGGCTTCCCTGGTGGCGCAGTGGTTAGGAGTCCGCCTGCCAATGCAGAGGACACGGGTTCGAGCCCTGGTCCGGGAAGATCCCACATGCCGCGGAGCAACTAAGCCCATGTGCCACAACTACCGAGCCTGCGCTCTAGAGCCCGTGAGCCACAGCTACTGAAGCCCGAGTACCTAGAGCCCGTGCTCCGCAACAAGAGAAGCCACCGCAATGAGAAGCCCGCGCACTGCAACAAAGAGTGGTCCCCACTCTCTGCAACTAGAGAAGGCCTGCATGCAGCAACAAAGACCCAACGCAGCCAAAAATAAATAAATAAAAATTTATTTAAAAAAAAATTTAGTCATCATACCAAAAACTGGGAAAAGCTCAAACTGAATGAAAAAAGCCAATCCGTAACTGCCACCACACAAAGGACAGAGATGTTAGGACTATCTGAAAAATATTTTAAAGCAGCCACGATAAAATGCTTTAACAAGAAATTATGCATATGCTTGAAACAAATGAAAAAATAGAAAGCTTCAGCAAAGAAATAGAAGATCTAGAGAAAAACCAAATGGAAATTTTAGAGCTGAAAAATATAATAACTGAAACGGAAGGTCAGGGAACAGGCTCAACAATAGAATGGAGGGGACAGAGAAAAGAATCAGTGAGCTGAAAGATTGAATAATAGAAATCACCCATTCTGAATAACAGAGAGAAACAAGACTAAAAAAACATAGTCTCCCATGGGAGCTGTGGGACTATAACAAAAGATCTACTATTGTGTCAACAGAGCCCCAGAAACAGAGGAGAAAGAGGATGAGGCTGAAACAGAGGAGAAAGAGGATGAGGCTGAAACAGTTCTCAAAGAAATAATAGCTGAAAACTACCCAAATTTGGCAAGAGACATAAACTTACACATGTAAGAAGCTGAGCAAACCCCAAACAGGATAAAGTCAAAGAATAACCCAAAGATAAAGCCCCCCCAAATAAACATGCAACTACCACATGACCCAGAAATTGCATTCCTGAGCAATTTTTCCCAGGGAAATGAAGACTTATGTTCACACCCAAATCTGCACATTAATGTTTATAGCAGATCTATTTGTAATAAGCCAATAGCTGGAATCGGTCCACACGTCCTTCCATTGGTAAACAGATAAACTGCAGAACATACATACTAGGGAAGACTACTCAGAAATAAAAAGAAATGGACTCCTGACGCACACAACAGCCTGTACGAATCTCCAGAGATTTATGCTGCGTGGAAAGAAAAAGTTCCAAAAGGTTATATACTGTATGATCCCATTTATATAACATTCTTGAAACGACAAGATTATAGCAATGAAGAACAGATTAGTAGTTGTCAGGGGGTAAGGAGGGGTGGGGAGGTAGAAAGGAAGAGGGTGAGGCTATCAAAGAGCAACACGAGGAAGCCTTATGGTGACGGAAATGTTCTGATAGAACAATGTCAGTATCATGGTTGTGATATTGTATGTACTACAGTTTTTAAAAAATATTTATTTATTTGGCTGTGCCGGGTCTTAGTCGCGGCATGCAGGATCTTTAGTTGCGGCACGTGGGATCTAGTTCCCTGAAGGGGGATCGAACTGGGGCCCCCTGCCTTGGGAGCACAGAGTATTAGCCACTGGACCACCAGGGAAGTCCCTGTACTACAGTTTTGCAAGATATTACCATTAGGGAAAATTGGGTAACGAGTACACGGAATCTCTGTCTTATTTCTTACAACTGCATGTGAATCAATACAAAACAAAAAGTTTAATTTTTAAAAGTCTACCTGAAATTTAAAAAAATATCTTTGTAAGTAATTCTACTTTTAAAAAAAGAAAAGAAGAAATAGAAAATACAATCTTTAAGCCCATTATGTTGCAAGTAACAATTCCAATACCAATCAGTTTAAGGAATACATAAGAGGATTTTTGGCTCACTGAACTTCAAAATTGGTTTGATACAGCATTTCAATGATGCCAAGGAGATTGTTTTTTCATTATACCTCTCCTGACATTAGCTTCATCCCAAGGCCAGATTCCCTTGTGATCACAAGATGTATGCCAACAGCTCACCTGGGGTTACATATTTCCTTGTCTACAGCCAGAGAAAGTATGCATACCTCAAGCATCCAACAGAAGTCTTGGGCTTCGTTATGAAAGGACCAACTTACTTCCTGTGTCTGTGCTTGGACCAATCATTCTGACCATGGACTACCCTGACCAGCTTGTATCAGGGTCCTTGTCAAAGGGGAGGAAGTCTAGTGACTGACTTAGGTTCACTCATGCAGCTGGGATAGAGTCATTCGCACGAAAAATTCTAAGGATGGGGA
Source organism: Leucopleurus acutus (assembly GCF_964270905.1). Taxonomy (NCBI): domain Eukaryota; kingdom Metazoa; phylum Chordata; class Mammalia; order Artiodactyla; family Delphinidae; genus Leucopleurus; species Leucopleurus acutus. Next base: position 51,162,485 of record NC_139161.1, on the reverse strand, counting down.
AGGAGTAATTTCTCAAAAGAAAAAAGAAGAGGAAAAGCTGAATGGGTCTCGAGTAGACCTCCAGCTAACGACTTCTGCTCAAACTCTTTAAAAATGAACCACAACCAGAGCCCTGAATTGGATTTCTTGGGATGCATGCAACAGAAATCAACTCTACCTAACTTAATCCAACACAGACTTCTTGGAAAGATGCAGAAGCTCACGGGGTACAAGTGAACACTGGAAATCCAGGACTGCTCAGGGATTAGGCAGGCTGAGGAGTTAGTAGCATGAACTATTCTACAGCTTTTCCTGAGCACTCTGTTGAAATGAATCAAGTCCAGTTCTATTTTCTCTTCTTTTATCACCTCATTCACCATTTGAAATCCTAGGAGAGGGAGTATGGTTGTCCATGATTAGGTCACATCTCTGGGCTGAACTCAGGTGGTAACTGGAAGGGTCTAGTGGAAGGAACTTCCAAGGACACTTTGGTTTCCAAAGCAAGAGGCCAGAATACCTACACCCATCAAGTTTGCACTAATCTGGGGAGGTGTAATCTCTTAAAAGGAAATGGGGGTCCTCTTATTTTAGAGGAATAGATGCTGGATATAAAAATTGCAAATATTCATCTTAGGTATTAGATGATAAAAAAATGTGAGATGGCACAAAGCAGCACTCAAATGAAAAGTGTAAATTAAGTGAATTTACCTGAAAAGCAAGGAAGATTGAAAATAAGTCAACGAAGATTTCAACTCAAGAAGGTAGAAAGAGAACATGAAAATAAGCTCATCAGAAACTAACAAAATGTTGTAAATCAACTATACTTCAATAAAATAAATTTTAGGGACTTCCCTGGTAGTCCAGTGGTTAGGACTCTGTGCTCCCAATGCAGGGGGCCCAGGTTCTATCCCTGGTCGGGGAACTATATCCCACACGCCGCAACTAAGAGCCTGCATGCTGCAACTAAAAAAAAAGGTCCCACATTCCCGCATGCCACAACGAAGATCCCGTGTGCCGCAGCTCAGACCCGGCGCGGCCAAGTAAATAAATAAATAAACAAAACTATTGTTTAAAAAGACAATTCTTTAAAAATAAATTGGTTAAAAAAAGAAAATAAGCTCAAAGTATGAGAAATTATTAAAGATAAAAGTAGACACCTGTCATCAAATAAAAAACCCCAACAATTGACTAGTAAAATAATAAATCTGGTTCTTTAGTTCAATAAAATAGACCAATCTTTGGCAAGTCTGGTGAATAAAGAAAGAAGGGCAGGGAGGAAGACAGAAAAGAGAAAGAGCAAAAATACAAATAAACAACATTAGGGGTCATAACTACAGATATGGAGATTTTAACAAATGATAAAAGTATAAAATGCTCAAACTTGCAATAATAAATTGAACTGCCACATGAACTAGATATTTTATTAGAAAAATATCAGTTACCAAAATTGACTCAAGATGTAGAAACTTCAATAGACAAACAATCAGAGTAGGAATTGGAAAGGTATTCATGGAGCTTTCTCCCAAATGTCATCAGGTCCAGACGGTTTCATAGGTGAATTCCACCAAAACTGCATGGAAAATCCCTATGATCTCTAACTTTTCCAGAGGCTCTAAAAATTTCCAATTTATTTTACAAGGCCAGTATAACTCTGACGACAAAATAAAAGAACAGAATAAGACAAAGGCCCCTCAAAAGAAATCTATGGGCCACTCCTATTTTCTAACTTCGATGTAAAAGTTCTAACTAAAATGTGAGCAAACCAACCTATAATTATATTTAAAGAATAATTCATAATGGCCAAGTAGGGTTACTCCCAAACATTCAAAGATGTAAAATTAGCAACAATTCAGGACGTCGACATGTGAAGAAAATAAAACATTAGGACCATTTCAGTAGGTGCCAAAGTATATGAATCTCTTCTCTATGTCTGCAAAATCCTTCAACTTAGAAATCTTTGGAGAAGCAGAACCTGCCTCCTATTACAGAAGCTGAAAATGCCAGATACTTGCTTTCCCAGACTCCCTTGCAGCTGGGTCACAGGTACAAGACCAATCAGACTCACACCCAGACTCTGAATCAGGAGCGAGTATCACAACGGGGTAGGGATGATGCAGGATTCTCTCTCTGCAGCCGGGAGGTTGTGGTAACACTGAGTTCCTGGCTCAGCAGCTGCAGTGCAGCAAGCTTCAGCGACCTGGTCTTGCATCAGGAGCAGAGATTTGCTCACCAGACTGGTTCTGCAGCCTGGTTCTGGGCACTGCTCCTAGCTACACAGTCCCACGTCTGGTTCTGCAGCCCTCACTGAGAAGTCTGTGAAGTAGCCAACATATTTTTATTTTTATTTTGGCCGCACCACGCGGCATGCAGGATCTTAGTTCCCTGACCACTGTCCCCTGCAGTGGAAGCGTGGAGTCTTAACCACTGGATTGCCAGGGAAGTCCAAAATGTATTTTTAATAAATTCCTTTTCAGCCTAAATTAGGCAGAACATTTCCTGTTACTTACAACTAAAAATCCTAATTGGTGCCAAAGAGGCAAAAAAACCAACCGCCTTAGGGGCCTTACTCCAGGTCAGGGCCTCTGTCTGTGCAGCTCTCCCCCTCACTTCTTGCTGCTTAGTGCCTCATTTCCTCCATGTTTTCAAGTACTTTTTGCAGCCGGCAAATTATACACATGGCAAGTCTATGGATTAACTGCATCTGGCTCAAGTGTCCACCCCTTGTCCAGTCACCAGTCAGCAGATACGGGCAGGCTCATGCAGCTGCATGGTGCCCCTTCTAGGGACAGTTGATAGGACAGTTTCATCATTGGAAGGGGCCATGGACCAACAGATATGATGGCTGACTTTCTGAAACAGGCACCTTACCTGGTCTTGGGAAATCCTGAAAGGCTTTCCAGAGGAAGAAATTCTGGGCTGGAACCTTCCAGATAAGTAAGAGTTAGGCAGAAGGGGATAAGGGGTGAGAAGGGTCCAGGCACAAGAAAGAGAATAACCTAGAGTGAAGGGTGGAGTGTTAAGAGATGGGGCTGGACAGGTGAGCAAGGGTCAGATCACGCAGGACCCCGTAGGCCATGTTAGGGACGTTAGACTCCCTCCTGAGGGCTACGAGGAGCCATTGGTGACTTTCAGGCAGTGGAAGGATATGAGCAAATCTGCATTTCTGAACGACCACTTGGGTGGGGAGGAGGGGAGTTAGAAAGTTGGGAGAGCATTGGGGAGGCTGCTGCAGTGAAGCAGTGGAGAGAACATGGCACCCTGGACAAGGAATGGTGGTGGGGGGATGGGAAGGGGTGGGTTTGAGGGGCATTAGGAGGTAAACTCAGGGACTTCCCTGGCGGTCCAGTGGTTAAGACTCCACGCTCCCAATGCAGGGGGCCTGGGTTCAATCCCTGGACAGAACTAGATCCCGCATGCCACAGTGAAGATCCCACATGAGGCAACGAAGATCCCGTGTGCTGCAAATAAGACCCGGCGTAGCCAAATAAACTAATTAATTAAAAAAAAAGAATTCTTAAAAAAAAAAAAGGAGGTAAAATCAGCTGGACCTGGTAGCAGGTTGCACGTGGGAGTGGAGGGGGGGAGTTAAAGATGACTATCAGGGATGTTTGTTCTGGCTGAAAGGCTACAGATAAATGAGTGGATGACAGAACCGCTCACCAGGTTGGACAACGCAGGAGGATTAGCTCTTTGGAGACAGATGATGAGCTCAGTTTTGAACATATTGCTTCAGGGCCTTTGGGAGAGCCAAGAAATCCAAAGGGCAGTGGGACATATGTGTTCGGGTCTCAGGAGAGGGGCCTGGGCTAGAGACAAAGGTGTGAGAGTCACTGGGGGACAGGTGGTGGTCGAAGGCAAGGGAATGGACGAGGAGACTCTCAGGTGTTCGTGCAGCATAAGAGAAGAGGAGGGCCAAAGACCGAATTCTGGGGGCATGTTAATTTTTCATGAAGGGCAGGGGAAGAAGAATCCACAAAGGACATTGAGAAGGGTCAGCCAGAGAGGCAAGAGGAAGACCAAGAAAAACTTACTCTCAGATAAACAACAGGGTCCTACTGTGTAGCACAAGGAACTGTATTCAACACCCTGGGATAAACCATAATGGAAAGGAATATGAAAAAGAATGTGTATATGTGTATAACTGAGTCACTTTGCGGTAACAGCAGAAATGAACACAACATTGTAAATCAATTATACTTCAATAAAAAATAAGCTTAAAAATAAATTTAAAAAGAAAAACCTAAAAAAGGAAAAAATTACTGTCATGAGTCCCAAAGTGGGAGTGGCCACAGGTGTTCAGGCTTCGGAAAACAAGATCAGGTGGAGGAGTGCCCAGTGGATGGAGAGGCTTGGGGGTCAATGGCGACCATGGTAAGAACTGAGTCCATGGAGTGGGGGTGGGGGAGAAACAGCCTAGAGTGGGATGAGGAGGGAGGGAGAGGTGAGGGTAAAAGTTAGGCAGTTCAAAGAACGCCGCTGTGGGACTTCCCTGGCGGTCCAGTGGTTAAGACTGCACTCCCAATGCAGAGGGCACGAGTTTGGGGAAGATCCCGCATGCCGTGTGGTGTGGCCAAAACAAAGAAAAAAAAGAAGAAAAAAGAATGCAGCTGTGAAGCGGAAATGACAGGGGCAGCTGGAGAGGTTTTTTTAAAAGCTGGAAGAGAGTGGTGGCTGGAGTCCACCCCCAATCTTCTGGTGTGGGAGGACAGTAGGCAAGAGCAGGACCAAAAGGAGGGCTTGGGGAAAGTTGTGGAAAGAGGTGATAAAGGCCTGTGTCCGGGAGCGAGACCGTTCCCCGGGTCCCAGGAGCCCCTATCAGGTTGGCATTTCCTCCCCATCTCCACCCGCTTCCTGCCGCTGACCAGGCCCTCCCTGGAGCTGGAAGAGAGAAGGCCCAAGTCACACCCTGGAAGAAGCTCTGTGGCTCCGGAGGTCTTTCTGCTGGCCTGTAAGCTGGGGCCGGGGGAGGAGAGGGCCTGAGGGACGGATACCAGCCAAGGACCTGGAGCTAGCAGTTTAGGCTTCGGGGGGCAAGGGGAGGAGAAGGGAGTGGAAGGGGGGAGGTGTGGGAGCTGAGTTTCTGGAAGGGATCCTGGAGGCTGCAGTGGGGGCTAGGGCCTGGAGGAATACTGCCGGGGGGCGGAGGGGTGCCCAATCTCAAGCCCCCCTTGCCCACAGGTCCCCATGCCTCTCTTCCTCTTGCTGCTCCTGCTGCCAAGCCCTTCTCACTCCCACCCCATCTGTGGCATCAGCAAAGTGGCCAGCGAGGTGGAAATGAACTGTGAAAATAAGGGGCTGAAGGCGCCGCCTCCAGATCTGCAAGCAGAAACCAACATCCTCCGCCTGGGTGGGAACCCCCTGGGCACCTTCTCCACGGTGTCCATGGTGAGTCTGACTCACCTCACTCAGCTGCACCTGGAGAAGGGCCAGCTGACCAGCCTGCAGACTGACGCGACACTGCCCCGGCTGGAGACCCTGATTATATCCCACAATATGCTGAGAAGCCTGCCCTTGTTGGGACGGGCGCTGCCAGCACTCTATACCCTGGACGTCTCCTTCAACGAGCTGGCCTCATTGTCTCCTGATGCCCTGGATGGCCTGAGCCACCTCCATGAGCTCTACTTGCGTGGCAACAAGCTGAAGACTCTGCCCCCCGGGCTCCTGCAGCCCACGCCCAAGCTGAAGAAGCTCAACCTGGCTGAAAACGGGTTGAGTGAGCTGCCCCCTGCGTTCCTGGATGGGTTGGAGGAACTTGACACCCTCTACCTCCAGCGGAACTTGCTGCGCACGATACCAAAGGGCTTCTTTGGGGACCTCCTCCTGCCTTTTGCTTTTTTCCACGACAACACCTGGTTCTGTGACTGCGGGATCCTCTATTTCAGCCACTGGCTGCAGGACAATGCCAACAACGTGTACATATGGAAGGAGGGTGTGGACGCCAAGGCCATGACCCCCAACGTGACGAGCGTGGGGTGTGTCAATTTGCCCAACACGTTTGTCTACACCTACTCAGGGGAGGGCTGCCACACCCCTGGCAACAGGGACAGCATAGACTACGATGTCTACGAAGAGGATGACAAGGTGCCTACCACAAGGGCTGCGGGCAGCTTCTCTACCCACACCAGTGCCCACACCACCCACTGGGGCCTGCTTTACTCACTGCCGACTGCTCCACTAGGCCCCCAAGTGTCCTCCTTGCCTCCAACTAAGGAACAGACCACGTTCCGAATTTCTACAGGACCCATTACATTCTCCAAAACTCTAAAACCCACCCCAGAGCCCACAAGCCCAAGCACCCCAGAGCCCACAAGCCCGAGCACCCCAGAGCCCAGAGCCCCGAGCACCCCAGAGCCCACAGCCCCAAGCACCCCAGAGCCCACAGCCCCGAGCACCCCAGAGCCCACAGCCCCGAGCACCCCAGCGCCCACAAGCAAGACCTCAGAACCCACCATATCCTTAACCTCCACTGAACCCACTTCACTTCCCACTATCTTAGAATCCACCACAGCCACCATCTCTGAATTTGTCAACCTCCTGAAGGCCCAGGGGGTGGCTCAGTGGAATGTGGAGAGTTCCAGAAACGACCCTTTTCTCAACTCTGACTTTTGCTGCCTCTTCCTGGGCTTCTATATCTTGGGTCTCCTCTGGCTCCTGTTTGCCTCTGTGGTCCTCATCCTGCTGCTGTTCTGGGTCCAGCACGTGAAACCACAGGCCCTGGCCACAGTCACGCACACCTCGCATCTAGAGCTGCAGAGGGGAAGGCAAGTGACAGTGGCCCGGGCCTGGCTGCTTTTCCTCCAAGGCTCGCTCCCCGCTTTCCGCTCTAGCCTCTTCCTGTGGGTGCGGCCTAATGGCCGTGTGGGGCCTCTGCTGGCAGGACGGCGGCCCTCAGCCCTGAGCATGGGTCGTGGTCAGGACCTGCTGGGGACAGTGGCTGTTAGGTACTCTGGCCACAGCCTCTGAGGGGGGGTGGTTTGGGGACCTCGAGAGAGACTCTGAGGGGCTTTCCTGTTGGGATCTAGCTGGGGGCGGGTGGGCACAGAGGACAGGGTCGGGGGAGGGCTTCGTTACTGCTTCTTTGTCAGGGGCCTCCTCTGCACACCCCGGGCGCACAATCCCAGACCCAGCACATCTGGGGAGGTAGTGAGATGGAGAAGTTGGGTGGGTCACAGAACAAAGAGAGCTCCTAATGCTGCATGGACGGCGGGGTTCCCAGACCACTACACTAGGTTATTACCATCACTTTGGGGAAGTTTTAGGAAAACGCAAACAACAAACAGAATATAGCACAGTTCTCACATGTATCCGTGTATTGAAGGAAACTTGGGAAGAGATGTCACGATGTAAGCCCTGATTGTCTCTGGGTGGTATAAATACGGGTGGTTTTATTTTCTATTTCTCTGCTTAGCATTTTCTGGTTTTCCACCATCATATATTATTTGTATCATAAAAATAATTTAAAAATAGAATGTTTGTTCTTTTGGAGAGGGAAACGAGGCTGGGGCACCGTCACCAGCATTCCCAAGGCCCCAGCTGCCCCACCCTAGTTGCACTGCTCACCCCCAAAAGCTCTAGTCTTGGCCTGCACTTCCCCTGCCTGGGCCGCCTTTTCCCTCCTCCAAGGGTAACCACCCACCAGGCCAACCACAAGCAAGTTCCAGCTCAAGATCCAGAAGTTTCCTGGGAGCTCAGTGGTACTACTGAGGCTATCTGCCTGCAACCTGCAGTACTAGGACAGGTGGGTGCCTCCTGGCACCTGTGGCCTCAGAAACGCAGCTCTCCTGCTTTGCCCAGGGCAGCAGGACAGGGGAGGGGAGGGCCTGGCAGTGAGTACCATCTTGGTGGGTTTTACTGAACTACTCTCAGTTTCCTGCTGTCAAGCCAGGAGGAAGGCAGATGGAGCCCAGTTCTCTCCCCTGGTGCCATGAATTCTGCCATTCACCTGACCACGTTGGGCAGAGCTTTCTCTCCTGCCTCCAGCCCAAGCCAGCACTTAGGGCCCAGAGAATGGGAGTGAGGGCTGAGCCTTTCTGGCTCCATGGAGACCCCTTCCTCCAGATGGTGCAGGAAGAATCCTCCTAACCTGAAACCCTGACCGCATCTTTCTCCTGCTCTGAACTATTTCCGATAGAGGACAACTCCTGAGCTTGGCGATCGAGGATTTCCGTGCACCAACCCATCTAACAGTGCAGCTTCCCCTCCCACAGCAGACACTTCACAGCCTGTGCTCCAGCTATTACAAACTTTGCAGAGATCACCTGCTCCCCCGCGTTTCTCCTCTAAGCCTTTGCTCTCAGTGGGCCAGGAGTGCTGCCCCACCCCACTTCCCTGGCCAGTCGGGTACTGTGCACTGTCTCCCCTCGCCCAGGCTGGCCCGGGTGCCCCACATCCCCCTGCAGAGGTCTGTTGCTGACTCCCAGTTTCCCTGTGTCATCCTCCCGTCTGGACTTGGCACTCCTTAAGGACAAGGTCCAGGCTTCAAGTGTCTCAAAGCGGCCCCTGTGGCCCAGGCCAGCATGTGCATGGAGAGGGTAAGAAAAGAGGCAGAGGTGGGAGGGCCCGGCTGCACCGCCAGGCTGCTGAGCTCAACTTCTTCTACTGACGAGGTTCTGCCAAGGTGACAGTTCCCACCTGCCGTCTGCCTGTCCCCTGGCCTGCCTGTCCCCTGTCCTGGCTCAGGAGAAACCTTCAGGCCTCGTGCCGCCCAGCCCTCCTTCCAATTGACCTTCCTATGCCCTTTTATGCCCCAAGAGGTTCCTAAGCTCCATGAGGGCAGGGCCTGGGAGTCACACATCTCCTAAAGAAATGGAGAAGGCAGTCACTCTCCCCAGCTTACAGCCCACATCAAGCCTCCAGGCTCTGGGGGCCCGGCTCCATGCCCACTCTGCCCCCGACAGGTCAGCTTTCCCCTCTCAGACTCTATTCCCTCCCTCTTCAGGCTGCAGAAACAGTCACCAGACCCCAGAGATTTTTCCTGGGGATTACATGAGATGACCTGGGCGTCTGTTGTATTCTTGAACGAGGGGCTAGGAAGCAACACACAGGGCCTGGAGCTTGGGTTTTTCTCACCCTTCAGCTGCTGCAACACGACTGACTTACATAACATTTGCATAAAAACAGCGGGTACTTTTTCTTTAATAACTTTTTTTAAAAACTCCAGTTCCTGTTCTCCAGGGGCATCCGCTTCTTTGTCCAGTCTCCTCCCCCTCCTGTGCCCACAGCTCTCCAGATTTGGGGGTGGTGTCATCAATCCAATTTATTGATTACGTCCTCAGTGAGGTGGAGGAAGGAAGGGCCATGTCCTCCCACTGCAGACCTTTGATCATCTTGACAGCTTCGGCTCTCTCCTGTCCCCTCAGCTCTGCCTTGGTTTCCCCACTGAGAAGGGGGGGCCTTCTGCTGTACTATGTGCCCTGAAACTAATACCCAAGAGGAGACCAGGAATCTGCAGGGAGCTTCCCACCTCTGTGCAGGGCACAGGCAGGGACAGAGAGATCATGATGATTAGGGCAAGGAGGGCGAGCTGGAGCAGGGGCAGGACAGACCACAAGTCCCTTATCACAGAGGAGGGAACCATACTGTGGAGGGAAAATAAATAGCGGGGCCCAGGGCAGCAGAGTCTAGGTCCCCCGGGGGGCACACTGACTGTAGGAGCAGCGGGCGAGTGGGAGCCCCGGCACAGCAGCTCCAGGCCCCTCGCTCGCCTCAGCCACTGAGGAAGAGACGCTTGTAGGCCTTGTTCATCTGCTCCAAGAAGATGAAAGTGAGGACAGTGTGGGGACCCAGGCGGGCATAGTATGGTGTAAAGCCCTTCCACAGACTGAAGAAGCCCTCGTAGCGGACGACCTTCACCAGCACATCCTAGACAGCCAGGCAGGCACGGCACTGAGGTTGGGACCTGGCCTCTGGGACCCTCTTCCTCTTACCCAGCTATCCCCCACCCCCACTCCCAGGGCATCCAATCCGGCAGCCCAAGCCCCTAGCCCTTCTTCCTCACCAGCCCGTTCTTGTATTCCGGCTTCCCGTCAATCATTCGCATGTTCTGGATCCTGAAGGAGAGGAGGCAGGGGCATGAGAGACATAAAGAGGGCTCTCCCGTCCTTCTCCAGGCCCAGGTCTGCATACTCACCGGGTCTTGACAATGTCCACAGGCATAGAGGCAGCAGTGGTGACCAGGCCACTGATCATGCTGGCACAGAAGTGGCACAGGATGTTGTCAGAGAAGTAGCCTGGAGGAGGCAGAGCAGGGGGTGGCAGTCAGCTCAGAGCTGGCCCAGGCTAGGCTGGGAGCTGAGGCCCCAGCTCTGGGTCTCACCTGAGTCCAGTAAAAACTGCTTGGACTGGGAGTAGGAGGCGAGCTGGGCGGCATTGACGACGACGGCCCGAGCCATGGTAGGGATGCAGCCCTGGGGTGGGGGGGATGGGGGAGAAGTCAGAAATGCCCAAGACCTGACCCCACATCCCCAGTCTCCAGCCCCTTCACTCACCCTCCATAGTGTAGGGACGCCCTCTTCCCGGGCAATTCGAATCAGGGCATTAAACACGTTTTTGTAGCCACGGCGCTGGTCAGCTGGAAGCCTGGTGGGAAGGTAGGGAGAGGCCAAGTTTGGGATAGACCACCCTGCTCCCACAGGAGCAAAGAAATGGAGGCCAGAATGCTGTGAACAGGTGAATGCTGTGCTCATCTAGAGTAAGAAATCAGTTCTTTCATTCTAGATTCCAGGGAATGGGGCTGGGGACAGGCTCAGACCTGGAACTCACCGGCCGTCAGCGGTCATGCGGATAAGAGCCACCTCAGCTGGTGTTCCCACAAAGGCACCAGTTGCACCTGCAGTCATGCCAATCAGGGCCTTCAGCAGAAAGCCAGGGGGTGTACCATCAGCCCCAGTCAGGCGCTCAAATAGCACAGTATAGATACCAAGGCGAGTAGTGGTATAGGTGGCCTGGCGCAGCAGGCCAGCTGACAGCCTGGGGAGCGAAGGAGTCAGTGCATCAAGCCAAAGTCTAGAGCTGTCAACCCACACGCTACCCCCATCCTTTAGCCCCAGTACCCGGTGTAAATGCCCCTCAGCCCTTCTGCCCTCAGAATGCTGGTGAGAGCATGGAAGCTGGTTTTGTACTCTCGTGTCTTGGCTCCTTCCCCACTCAGCTGCATCCGGTTCTTCACTAGGTCCAGGGGCTGCACAAAAACTGTAGCTCCCATCCTGGGGGAAGACAGAGGTGGAGTCAAGAGCTAGGTGTCCCAGATCTACCAAAGCCCCCTGGAGCCCGGCAACAAGAGATCACAAAGGGCAGGGCCTGCCATGCGATTGACTACATGTTCAGGAGGCTGGTGGGCATGTGTACAAGAGTCTCTGCGTGTACCAAGAGCAATGGGTCTGAAAAGTCCAGGGGTCCAGTAGGTGCCATGCAATGAGTGTTCCATGCAGCTCCCAGGGTGTCAAGCAGTGACCGAGAGATTGCATGCAGTCCGACCCAAGGAGGAGAGGTGGGCATTCATGACCTGGGACTCCACGTAGTCCAGCAGGAGCCATGCAATGACCTGAAACCCCAAACAGCCCCGCAGAGCCAAGCAATGGGTTGGGAAACTCTGGTGGCCCGGTGGGGGCCGTGTATGCAGCCCAGAAGGGGCCCTGCGATGGGTGAAAAGATCCTAGCAGCCCATCAAGGACCTCGTAATACGATGGGGACAGCAATGACCCCATGTCACCTCGGTTCACTGCAACACACCCAAAGAACAGGGCCCGGTTCCTGGCACCCGTCCCTGCCTCCTCCTGTCCCATCCCTGGGGCCTGAGCTTACCCGGCCAGGCCCCCAAACAGGAACTTGACGGACTTAGGGGAGGTACGGGGCTTCCCGTTCACCCCACTAGCCCCGGGACTCGCCGTCGCCGCCATCGCCACTCAATGGCCCTCGGCTCCCGGACCCGTGCGCGCGCGGCCCCGCTCGCGCCCAAGGTGACACCGCGCGCGCAACAGGGGCGAGGGCGCGCGCGCACGCCCCGGCGCTCAGGGCCAGCGCCAGCTGGAAGTTGGCGCAGGCGCAGGCGCGAGCGCAAAGGCGTCCGGGAGTAAGGCGGAGCTGAAGGAGGAGCTTCAAGAATGGGTGAGGGGACGGGGTGCAGCTATTTAGGCAGCAAGAGCATAGGTGCAATTTTTATCGAATTGGAGTCGCGGGAAAATCGAGAGGAGGGTATTTGAAGATCTCGCGAGATCGAGTGAGTTAGACTAGCCAGAGTTAGGCGGTTTCTCGCGATAGATACAGGAAGCTGTCAGCAGGTGGGAGGGAGTGTGGTGAGGACTCTCGCGAGACTTGAAGGTGCGGCGGCGGCCAGAGAGAAGAAGAGAGGTTTGTAAACCGGACAGCTGAGGGATCCCGGGCACTAGCGCGGAGAAGCGACTAAGTCGTCTTCTGGTGCCTCGGTGCTCCTTTCATCTCCACGGGCACTCTCTCCACCTCTAACCTTTCTTTTAATCGGCCTTTTAGGACCGGAAGTCCTTCGTCTTGAGTGTCCATTGCTGGAAGCGGCCTGACTGTCTTTGCCGGAAATCCTCTTCCAGGGGATGGAAAGACGGCCCACCTGGCCGGAAGTCCCACCTCCTTGAGCTCCCCCACCCTTCCAGAAGTTTTTCTGTCACCTGTGCTTGCCTCCGTTCCCTTTCCCCGTGTTATTCCTGTACCAGAAAGGGGTATTTTTGGTGTCTCTCTCCCAGCTCCATTAAACGGGTTGGCTGTCTCAATCCCCGAGTCGGGGGTCCTTCCCCGCGCCCCCATGTAGCTGGGAAGTGGGACCTGGGGGTGGTTGGACCCCTGGGATCCTGAAGGAGGGCAAGAGAGGGCGCAGAACTCCGTTTCTGCTCCTGTTATCGGGACGCGGCCTCCTCCGCCTCTCCACTCCCGCTGCCATGCACCCTGCGGCCTTCCCGCTTCCTGTGGTTGTGGCCACTGTGCTGTGGGGAGCGGCCCCCACCCGGGGGCTCATTCGAGCGGTGAGTCTGAGGGGACGTTAGGGGAAGGGCGCTGAAGGGAGAGGTTGCAGGCTGAAGGACAAACATGGACTCTTTTGTCCGCAGATCTCGGACCACAATGCCAGCATGGACTTTGCAGACCTCCCAGCTCTCTTTGGGGCTGCCTTGAGCCAGGAGGGACTTCAGGTGATTTTCTTCCCTCTTTCCTGTTTCCCTGAATTCTCCCTGCTGGGTAGGGGTTGAGGAGCCTTTCTTGGGGGAAGCTGGAGGTAGGAAGAGAGTCAAGTTAGGAACTAAGTGCAAGAACACATCTAGTGTGGTGGAATCCAGAATCTGAAGGGAGAATACAAAGTCTACTTCTAGAACTCTGAGCCTTAGAAGGGAGACTGAAAGTGGACTCAGATAAAAGGCAGGACGAGTGGTGCCTATCAGTAGGGTCTCTAGAGCCAGTTACTGGTTTTATGACCTTGGGCAAATTACCTGAGCCTTTGTTTGTTTTACTGTAAAATGGGATAATAATAGAAGTTATCAGATGTATTATTGTGAGAATTAGATAAGCAGTTTTGTAGTAGTTTTTCACAAAGACTGCCACATAGCAAGAACTCAGTTGGGCCATAGATATCAGTATAGTTGTTTGTGAGATGAGTAATTGGAAAATTAAAGGAGGTGTTAAAAAAAATTCAACTGAGTAAATTTCAAAGCTCTTACTGGCTTTTATTTAATGACCCATGAATCAGGCAGCATTCCACCTAGCAGATAGAAAGGATCTCTGAAAACTATACAAAATGAAAGACTTATAGCCAGAAGGGGGTTGTCTTTGCTAGTAGCAAAGATCTCCTTTCTTTAGGGGACTGCAGGGGTCTACCAGGCAGATTACCTCACTAGTGCTGACCAAGTAATTCCAGATACAGTGGTTTAAGATTCCATTCCTGGGGGAGGCTAAAATTATAATTAAGTATTGAGTTTGGTGACATGGGAGTCAGCACAAGTAACTCCATTTGTGTTTGGTCTTGTGTTTTTTTTAAACAGGGGAATATGTTCCCTAAGAGTATGTATTAGAGCAGGGAATGTGAAACAACTTGAGAAAGTGACGTGGATGAATGGAGAATTGAATTACAATCAGTGGGAAACTGGAAGGCAAAACAATTAGCTAGGAATGTGGAGTATATATTAGCTCATCTGGGAAAGGGAGAGGGATGATGGAGGGTGTGGGAAAGGGATGTTGTTTGATGTGATTGCATCTTCAGGAGGCTAAGAGAAGAGGTAGATGTCCGACTTTGGTGGGATGCTCAGACCCCAGTGGGCTCAGACCCCACTGACCTGTGGGGGCCATTGTGCTTGGTGGGACCTGTGGGGAGCAGCACCTAGGGAGATGAAATCCGGCTGTTGTTTGCTTCTCTTCTCCAGGGCTTCCTTGTGGAGGCTCACCCAGACAATGCCTGCAGTCCCATTGCCCCACCACCCCCAGCCCCGGTCAACGGGTCAGTCTTTATTGCACTGCTTCGAAGATTCGACTGCAACTTTGACCTCAAGGTTGCTGAATGTGGAGTGGGAGCTGGGAGGCTGAGGGTAAAAAAGGCACCAGGAATGAAAGGTGGCAAGGCCCATGATGGCTCCTTATCTGCCTTGTCTCCCTAGGTCCTAAATGCTCAGAAGGCTGGGTATGGTGCAGCTGTGGTACACAATGTGAATTCCAATGAACTTCTGAATATGGTGTGGAATAGTGGTAAGGTTGGAGGATCTGGACAGCTGGGTTTTCAGTAGAGCTTAGACTGAGAGATGGCGGGAGGGCTGAAGCCTTAGGGAAAAGAAATCAGTCCTTTAGGTGGAATGGGGCAAGAGAGTCAAATGCCAGAGTTACCAAAGGATTCATGTGGAAGGTTGGGTCCCCAGTGTAATGCCCTAATCCCTGCAGAGGAAATCCAGCAGCAGATCTGGATCCCGTCTGTGTTTATTGGGGAGAGAAGCTCCGAGTACCTGCGTGCCCTCTTTGTCTACGAGAAGGGGTAGGACGTGTCCCTCCTTCCCACTCTTCCTTCAGCACTTCCATGCCAACCTGGAGTCCAAGCCCATGTCCCAACCATCCAGCCTCAGGCCCATCATGCTCTGCCTCTTGGTACTTTCTTCCCATCCCCTTCCCCCTCCGTGGGCCCTGTCCAGAGCCAGTTACTTTGTCCCTCTTCCTTTGTCCCTTTGCCTTTCCTGCCCCTCTGATATTCGTCTTCCTTTTCCCAGGGCTCGGGTGCTTCTGGTCCCAGACAATAGCTTCCCCTTGGGCTATTACCTCATCCCTTTCACAGGGATCGTGGGACTGCTGGTTTTGGCCATGGGAGCAGTGATGGTGAGTAGTTCAGGGACCAAGACGGGAAGAGCTGAGGCCTTTAAAGCCAGACTGGCTCTGGGGTTGCAAGATAGGGCTGGTTTGTATGGGATTGTCCAGATTTGTTCTCTAAGACTGATCCATCCACCCCCCCCTTTCACCAGATAGTTCGTTGTATCCAGCACAGGAAACGGCTCCAGAGGAATCGACTGACCAAAGAGCAACTGAAACAGATTCCTACACATGACTATCAGAAGGGTGAGGAGGGTGGAGGAGAGCAGGCCTTTCCCACTATTTCCCTGGTTCTGAAGGAGTTGGAGCCCAGGAGAAAAGAAGCAGAGATGGCAGGGAGGTGTCAGCTTGAGATACCACCTTTGCTCCTCTTTTTACGCACACGTAAAATGAGGACAGGACAGGATTAGAGCAGGAAATGGAAAGCAAAAATGATTAAATGTAATAGTTGGGGTTGGAGGGGGGTGGAGGACCTTGCTCATAAGAGAGAAGGTGGAGAAAGCAGAAAAATGGAAGGAGTGGGGAAGATTCCGCCAGAGAAGGCAGACACAGGTAAGGAGGGGCTGGGTCTTAGGCACTGGAGCCTCCAGTGCCCATATAAGGCTATGGCAGAAGCGCTGCCCCATTTCTGCTCCTCCCACCCCCTCTCTCTCCAGCCTCACACCTCCCCCAAAAAAACCACTTCCCTTCTTACCTCTGTTTCTTTTTCCTTGCTCTAACCCCGGATTCCTCTCGCTCTACCCTGCTCGTCTCAGCTCTTCCACTGGCTCTGTAGAGCCAGAGAAAATAACTTGCAGGGTTTAGCTCCACCACAGGCCTTTCACAGTGAGTTCTTGTGGGCCCTGGTCCAGGATGGCTCAGTAAAAGAACTCCTTTCTTCCACCAGGAGACCAGTATGATGTGTGTGCCATCTGCCTGGATGAATATGAGGATGGGGACAAGCTGAGGGTGCTCCCCTGTGCTCACGGTGAGGCCCTCACTTCCTGTGCCCCCCCACCCCCCACCACCAGCAGGCACCACGCGCTTCACCTCATTCCTCTTGGCAGCTTATCACATCCGCTGTGTGGACCCCTGGCTCACTCAGACCCGGAAGACCTGCCCCATCTGCAAGCAGCCTGTCCATCGGGGTCCTGGGGATGAGGAGCAGGAGGAAGAAACCCAGGGGCAAGAGGGTGACGAGGAAGGGGAGCCAAGGGACCACCCTGCTTCCGAACGGACCCCACTTCTGGGCTGCACCCCCACCCCTCCCACCTCCTTTGGTTCTCTCGCCCCAGCTCCCCTAGTCCTTCCTGGGTCTTCCACAGATCCCTCACCCTCTACCTCTGCAGCTGCCATCCTGGTCTAGTAGTCCCCTTTCCCCTCCATCTCTGATGACCTATTTGCACAGCTCCTCTTCCTCTCTACTGTCTTCTACGCTGACGGATAGGAGACGAGAGATAGGAGTCGTTTCCACCCCAGGTTTCTCCCTTACCCAACTCTATCCTCTTGAAGAGGTTGGGGGTACAAAGGGATGGGGTTTTCATTTATTGGGTTAATAAAATTGTTTTTGTGGACTAAGGGTGAGATCATTCTCACACAGGTAAACTTCTTATCCTTTTGGGGCATTGCCCCTTTCTGCCATACATGGGCAAGGGAGTGCTGGGAGGCTAACCTGTAGTTTTTTGTTTTTTCTTTTTTTGCCGTATGCCAGCCTCTCTGGCTGTTGTGGCCTCTCCCGTTGCGGAGCGCAGGCTCAGTGACCATGGCTCATGGGCCCAGCCGCTCTGTGGCATGTGGGACCCTCCCGGACCGGGGCACGAACCCATGTCCCCTGCATCGGCAGGCGGACTCCCAACCACTGCACCACCAGGGAAGCCCTAACCTGTAGTCTTAAGGGCAGCCCCAATAGGCATCTGTTGTGACTCTGAGAAGGGGAGCCCCACCCACGTGTGAGGATGACTCACTGGCCTCTGCCTTGCCCGCAGGCCTGGACCCATTCTCTTGGTCTGGATGGCTCTATTCCATTATCCACCAATTCAGTTAGCACACTGAGGACCTAGGTAGGGCTGGCCCACCTGGCCAGGTAGGCCTGAAGCAGGTTTTAATCCTGGACATGAAAGCAAGCTCAAAACCCTAGACTTTGTAGTGCCTCAACCCTTCTGCTGCTTCTGACCCCAAGCCAGGATGGAAGCAGATCACAGTGGCTGTCCTCCATCCTGACACCCAGGCTAAAACCACACAGCACCTTTTCAGTATAATCTTTTTTATTCAGGAAAAAAAACCAAAAAAAAAAGTTTTCCAACCACACACAGGAGGGGTATGGGTTGGGGGAAGGGTGTCTGTCCATCCAGCCCAGGCCCCCAGCCCATGTGGTTTTGGCAGCAATAAGGGGTGTGGGGTAATGGCCCAAAAAATAAAAATGGTGTATGTGTGTGTGGGAAGGAGAGGGGTGCAAAAGCAGTGGGGAGTGACAGACGAGGTCAGTACTGGGAACGCCGCAGGTGGGAGGCCATTTCATGACATTTCTTGTTGATCGTACCACCGTGGATACCTTCTTTGCCCATCAGCAGGACTAGCGCTGGAGGAAAGAGAAAGGAGGCTAGGACCCAGGTGTCACAATCCCACCCCGGTGTCACAATCCCACCCCCGGCCAGCTGTTCAGCAGCTGTCCAGCCCTGGGGGCTGTAACCCAACCTCATCTCTCCCAACCCCCCCACACACAGGCAGGCTGTCAGTCACCCTGAAACAATAGGGCTTTTCAAAAGAGGAAAATCAAGCTTAAAGGCTGGAAAGGAACACAGTAAAATTTAGGGGTCAAAGGCTTGTGGACAATGTGTTGACTCCTGTGTTCAGGCTAGAAACGGCTGTGGATGAGCCTGCCACCTCCAAGTTTTAAGAAAAGAGCTCAAAACACAAGAGCTAAGTGCTGGCTTATGACTAACAGCCTACCTCCTCCAAGAAAATAAGAAGTTTCTCATGTGAAAAGGCTCAAGGCAAGAAGGAACTTAAGAGGTAATACAGTTCAACTTCTTTACATTGTAAGATGAGGAACTGACAACTGAAGGGACAATCCAATGTCCCAGCATCCAGCAGGCTGGGAGTAGAAACCTGGTCTGGTCCCTTCATACTGGGTGATCCACACAGAAGAACCCAAAAAATTAATAGATGGAAGTATATTAGAGATTTTGGAGCTAGAGAAAGGGTAAGACTCAAACTCACTCTTGGTAGTCAGGGTGACAGTGATATTGAAGGTGGGGGCTCCGGAGGTGCTCTTGGTACGAAGATCCATGGTAAATTCCCCTTCCTGCATCAGTGAGTCCCGGATCACAGAACATTTCTGGCCCCCAAGCGTTAGCCCATTCACGAAAAAACTTGACCGGTCTTTGCCAACCAGGGTACCAACCTCAGCTGGCTGGAAGGGGAATCAAGCACCCATCAAGTTAGTCAGTACACCAAGGTTCCCACCTTCTTCTCCAAGGACCCACCTGCCTTCCATTTCTCCAGGAAGCTAAACCCCCTTGGGGGGAGAGGTGTATGTTATGTGCTTTGTACACATCCGTGAAATTTGAGAGACTCAGGACTGTTGGAAGTTAGTACACAAAAATATCATGATCTTCAAACCTAGAGAACGGTAATAAGAAGGGACAACATATTCCTCTGAAGGCTTAGATGTTGTTTAATAAGGAAAGCAAACCCGGGAAATAAAGAGGGCCAAAAAGCAGTTAAGAGAATGAAGTGGGGAGCCTTTGGATGCTCAGAACTCCTTCAGGAAAAGCAGAAGCGAAGAGGGAAAGGGAGGGGGCGGGCAAAGCAGGCGAAGCAACTTTGCCCTTATTTGGTCAAAGGTTCTGCAGGAGTTGTTAGGGGCCCGGACGCCTGGGTCTCCAAGTAACCTAGAGTTTAGATCCAGGTATTTATGCTCTAAGATGAGGAAGCAGATGCCTGGGGGCTTTCCGGGAAAGTTGAAAAACTTTTGGAGGGGCCCTGGGACTAGACCCGGCAAGCCAGCCCTCGGGTCTAGATACCCCAGGGAACGTATCTCCCCCTCCCCCTTAACACCCCAAATCCCCACATCCGGTCCCCTCCCGCCCGGAAATCCCCTTCCCCCCCATTTCGAACTTCCGCTCCCCCTCCCCACTTCCGGGCAGTGTGGACAGAGGAGGTGGTGATGGGGACAGCAGTAGTCGTCCCTTATTGCTTCACTTATATACTGTCCTAGAACTTCTCACAAAGTTCCCCTGCTCCAGGCCCCGCCGGATGGCGGGAAAGGAGGGCGAGGGGACTTCCGGGGCTGGCCTCACAGGCATGTTGAGTCCAACGTGCCGACTTGGGGTGGGGGGAGGTCGTGTGGCGGCCTAGCCCTCTCTTACGGAGTTGGGAGGGGCAGGGAGCTCACGGAGGACGGGCATGGGACCCAGGCCATGCGACTGGGGCTCCCTCCCCCAGAAGGAGGAACAATGGTGGAGGGGGCGCGAGCTGGCGGCCGGAAGTAGAGCTAGGGGGTCCAGGGGTCCCCAAGTCCCTTCTCAATCACAGTCCCGAGCGGAAATTGCGGTGCGTGCCCGACCCACCCTGGAGGAGGCGGAAGTGGGCCGCCGCACCGGGCGGTGCGCCCCTCCCCGCCCTGTGTCCCGGATGTAACGCCCCGTCGCGGAAAGCGGAGCGGCGGGCTGGCTGGGCGCCGCCGCCCGGGGCGTAGGACTCAGGAGGCCACGGAGGGACCCGCTCACGTGCAGCCGCCATTCGCGCCACCTCCAGGGCAAGGACTGGGTCACGGCCTTTCGCTGCCCTCCCCAGACCGCGCCCGCCACTACCCAAGTCCCTCCCTCAGGGTGCAAGCCCGGCCAGTCTCCGCGCAGGCCTCGCAGTACCGTGATGTTGACGAAGGTCTTCCCGGGGACGGCGGCCCAGACGGAGGGCGAGTCCTTATAGCCCACGATGGCCGCGTCCTGACACACCCCGTCCGCCATGAGGTTTTCGATGTAGGCGTTCCAGCCGGCCATGGCGCTGCTACTGGGGTGCTCTCGGGGCTGCTGCTGGGGCCACGGGCTGGGCTCGGGCTGCCTCGGGCTGGCGGGCGGGGGAAGGCGGAGAGCTTGGGGCACGCGCTGCTGTCCGGACCGCGGCTCTGCTAGCAGTGCATCAGCCCTCGCACCGCCACTTCCTGCTCCTCCCCACCCCCCTAGATTTTTATTTGCAAAGGGCGGTGGGGGCGGGGCCTGCTCCCCATTCCCTCCCTCCCTCTCCTCGCCTGCCCAGATAGCGAACTTTGCAAGTGCAATTTTAA
The DNA here is from genome assembly GCF_964270905.1 of Leucopleurus acutus. NCBI lineage: Eukaryota > Metazoa > Chordata > Mammalia > Artiodactyla > Delphinidae > Leucopleurus > Leucopleurus acutus. The sequence continues at coordinate 51,141,940 of NC_139161.1, read as the reverse complement.
AAATCCCTCCCCCTACTGCAAAATTTGCAGAGTTCGATGGAAAGCGACGCAAAAAGGATGGGGGGACGGGGGTGGGTTAGGGTTAGGGCTCCCTCCACTTCGCATAGAATATCAGTCAGACTTCGGTGTACGGAAAGGGAGTGAGCCAGAGGGAGGAAGGAAAGTGAAAAGAGAAAGCATTAGCAAACTGAAAATTTAGCAAATTAAAGAGGGTTCGGGTAACTCAGGGTTAAACGGATTGACTCCCCCTTCCCCCACCTCTGCCGGGGGGGGGGGTGTTGGGGGAAAGGAACGGCGGGCGGCGGCGGCGGCGGCGCCTGCGCCCGCGCCTGCGCCCGGGCCGGGAGGGAAAGCGCGTGGCGCGGTTAGGGTTGGCGGCTGGCTTCGCGGGCGCACACCCGGGCGCACCGGGCGGGACGGATTTGGACCCCCTGCGAAGGAAGGCCGGCCGGGGACGTGTCTCCCGCCGGGCGGAAGGGGCGGGGGCGAGGCGTGCGCATTACCGCTTCTGCCCCCCCCCTTGATTTTATTTATTCAAGAAATAAGGGAGTAAAGGGAAATTTGGCAAAATACCCCGGCCGTTTTCAGAGTTGAAGGCATCCACCAGGGACACTTCTGTCCCCAGCATCTACCCGGTCGGCACAAGTGGCACTGGCTGGAGCCCACCTCGACTCCAGGGGATTATCCCTCGCGCTGGATCAACTCCAGCCTCAGGCCTCACCCCCACGTCACAGCTCCGCCCGTCCCCCGGTCAGCAGTTTGGGTCACCGGCCGTGCCCCTTGGCCCGTCTCTGCAGAGGTCACGGAGCGACCGTGGGGCGAGACGGGCGGGCTTATTTTTCAAGGCGGAAGAATACTAAGCGGTTTCAAGATTGCAACTTTTTCAACAAGGGGAAAGTCCCTTCTACGTTGGCCCGTTAAGTTTTTTTCTCCTTTTTCAGTAAAACTTATGGTAAGAACTTCTGTGCGATTAGTTCACTCACCGCCCACCGGGAAGAGGGTGGGGCAGGACCCGGCGGCCTGCTTAGGTGAACTAGCCCTTGCTGGCCGCCCGGGCAGCTGAGGGGCTTGGCCACTTCCGGTCCCTCGGGGGAGGGGCGCCTCCCGGGCGGGAAGGGGCTCTGCTCCTCTCGGGTCCTCGCCAGCGGACGTGGTGCCCTCACGGCCACTCCGAACCCCAGGGGCATCCACGCTCCCCGAACCCGTGTTCCTCGACAGCCGCGGTGGCTGAGTCACTGGGCGGCTCGGGCGGGGCCTCATGCGGGCACGTGGCGGCGCTCCCCCCCGTCCCCGCCGTCTCCTGACCCTTGGCCTGCCGCACCCCCTTCCCCAGGGTGGAAATCTCCGGAGAGGGAGCGGCCAGAGATAAGGGGGGGGAGGGCGAGACGGAAGACCGGGGGTAGGGATCCTGAGGTGGGGGCTGGGAGACACACCGTGGGGCAGGCAGGGCGGGGAGGGGAGCTCGGGAGAGAGCCCGGGGCTGAGTCACTGGGCGCCGGGGCGGCGCCGGCGGGAAGGTCTTCCGAGTCGGGGGCGACGAGCAGGGAAGCCGATGACCGTCGTTCGCCGGCCGGCCGGCCGGAGCCCGGGCGTACCCTCAGCTCCCGGCAAGGGCTGCAGCCAAAGTCGGGGCAGACCTCACTCCCGCCAGGCCCGCCGAGGCGGAGAGAGTCACCGAGTGCAGAGACCCATTTCCCTTCAATGCTGCTAGCCGACCACCTGACTTGCCCCCGGCGGTCAGACGCTCGGAAAGGGCCACCCCCTCCTCTCGTCCATTCATTTTTTTCACTTTTGATTCAGCATCGTTCACTGATGGGCTGGGATCACGACCTGAAGCGCCCGCGGTCGGTGGGGAAAGGGCTCCTGACTCTCCACGCAGGGCGATAAGTGCTGTCCTAGCGCTATCAGTAGGGCGCCGCGCCAACTCTGAGGACCTGTCTAAATTCGTCAGCCTGTCCCTTCCCCCACTGCCCTTGCTGGCCGAGAGAGGGTAGGGTGGGGTGGAGCCGAGGGATGCCGCAATGGGGACCCTGAGAGGTGAGACACTCTCACCTTTTGAGTGGGGAGTTCAATTTTAGAGCTCAGAGCTTGCCCAGAACCCCCTGCCCCTGCCCCCATTGAGGACAGAGGCAGCCCCCCCGCCCTCCAAGTGAGCTGTGCACGTGTGGATGTCGCTCCTGCAGCCCCTCTTCCAGGCCCCCTCCCCAGTCCTGCAGGGCTCAGGTTACCCCTGGCCTTTCCTAAAGGGCACTAGTTCCTCTTTAACCTTTGCAAAAGAGGAATATAATCCTGGGGAGAGGAGAACCCCCCCCCACTCTGAAGCCCCTCCCCTGTTTCTACCCAGGAGTGGAATTAAAAATAAGGACTTTTATTGGGGAACAGAAAGGAGGGGGTAGTCATTGATCTTTTGGGAAGGGGGCAGGTGTCTAGGGCCAAAGGCTTCTGTTTTAGGCTATAGTGGGCACTTGGCTGCCAGCTGGGCTGGAGGGGGAAGATGGAGAGGGTGAGAGGCGGGGCTGGCTGGGGTACAGGGTGGCTGGAGGATAAATGCCCAGCCTGAGAGGGGGTGAGCTGACACTGTCCCAGCTGCCACCTAGACTCAGGAGCCCAGCGAAGAAATCCCAGGTCTGGTGAATCTTTCAGTCCCGGGGGATAGGGGTGGTAAAAGGTGAGGGTGCTGCCGCTTGGAGAAGGGGGGGAAATGTCAGCATTCTTTTCCTTCTGGGACTGGGGGTGCTTGAGAAGCCTGGAGGGGTTGGAGCAAGCAGGATGGGGGTGCCCAAGGACAGGGAAACAAACGAGACTGTGAAGAGAGGCAGGCAGAGACGATGGAGAAGCGTGGTTACAGTTGGAGCCAGGTGGGGGAATCTGGGGCCCCTGAGGATTTGGAGAAGGCTGAGGAGCAGGAAAATGAGGTAGACTAACAGGAGAGCATCCGAGGGCTAGGAATCCGTGGAGAACAGAGTACTTGGCCAGAGGGTGGAGGGAGAAGGCAGAAGTGCAGCTTTGCAGGAGGTGGGGTTGAGCAAGTAGTGGAGTTTTAAGAGAGGCCTCCAGATTCTTAAGACGGGAGAGTGGAATGGGAACTGTTCTGAGTGGGGGAGGGGCTGCGCCTGCCACTTTGGTCTGTGACCTTTTTGTGGGATATTTTTAGCTCCAGCACCTGCCTTCTTGGGGCGGGAAGACTCTTAAAGGGCAAGGGATTTCGGGTTTCTTAAGGGGTCAACGGTCCGCACTCACTCACACCTCTCGCCCTGCAGCCATGGCCATGCAGAAAATCTTTGCCCGAGAAATCCTGGACTCCAGGGGCAACCCCACAGTGGAGGTGGACCTGCACACGGCCAAGGGTAACACAGGCCCATTGAATGGGTTTACCTGGGAAGACCCCAACTCCATCTGCCTTTGCCCCCCAACTCTATGCCACATCCACTCCTGTCTCTGGGATCCCCTCTCCCAGCCCGCTCCCCAGGAGGGAGCAGCACGAGTCCCTCTACACTGCCTCCTGCCCCTGGGCTCAGAGAGGAGACAATCTGTCCTTTGGGGGGGTGAATGGGACTGACTCTCTGTGATCTTCCAATTCCTCCCACCTCAGGCCGATTCCGAGCAGCTGTGCCCAGTGGAGCTTCCACAGGTATCTATGAAGCTCTGGAACTAAGAGATGGAGACAAATCTCGCTACCTGGGGAAAGGTGAGGAAAGACCAAGGGGGTGGTTTCAGGACGTGGTATGCGATGTCTGCACAGGGTAGAGGACGGGAACCCAAAGCTCTTGAGGAGCTGGGGGCCACGGGAAGAGACCTAATTGAATAGAAGATCTGAACCCCCTGCTTCCGCGTCTAGGGGTCCTGAAGGCCGTGGAACACATCAATAAGACTCTAGGCCCCGCACTGCTGGAAAAGGCAAGTGGAGGACCCTCTCTCCCCCTCACCTGCTACCTGGTCCCAAGCAGCTCAGGCTTGGCCAACCATCCCATCTGCCCCAAATACCTGCACTTCTCTTTCCTCCAGCACATGCCCTGACTCCTGAGAAATCTAACCTCTGTTCTCCCCTCCTCAAACCTGCCCTTCCAGAAACTAAGCGTGGTGGATCAAGAAAAAGTTGACAAATTTATGATTGAGCTGGATGGGACAGAGAATAAGTGTGAGTGAAGGGTTAGGGACAGGGGACGGGATGGGCTGTGGGAGGGGCGGGGGAGAGACCTCGGACTGAGGTCTGGTTAGGATTATTTCTGTGTCTCGCATTTTGGGGCACACCGTAACTGGCTGGATTTGTATTCATCGCACAGGCATTTCCTGATGCCTGCCCTGTGCGAGGCTTGGGCCAGGCTGTGGACACAGCCGTGAAGCCGACACATTCCCCTGGGCTGGGTGTTCCCAGAGCACCTCAGGCTGTTGGGGAGAGATCTGTTAACAAACTCAGTGCCCAGTGGTTTGGAGTTCTGGATTCTTTCTCGGGTGACCAGAAGGGATGTTCTAGGAGCTGACCCTAAACCCTGTGTGAGGCGCTCTCACACTTTCTTTGTACTTGCTTCCTCCAGCCAAGTTTGGGGCCAATGCCATCCTGGGTGTGTCCCTGGCCGTGTGCAAGGCCGGAGCAGCTGAGAAGGGGGTCCCACTCTACCGACACATTGCAGATCTCGCCGGGAACCCAGACCTGATCCTCCCGGTCCCTGTGAGTGCAGCTGCCCCGCCGCATCCCACGGTGACCCCACCCAGCAGGGAGGGCATAAGCAGCCCCTGGAAAGTCCACCTTTCAGACCCAGCTCCAAAGAAATGGTTTTCTGAAATGGAACCTCTCCTGCTGCGGTCCAGCCCTCCCCCTTTCCCACAGTCCAAACCTTCCCTTTAACCTCTCTCTGCCTCTTTCCCTTGATGTAACCGGGTTCCTTCACATTCCAATCCCAGGCTCAGTAACTCCAATTTCTCATTCTGCCCTGTGCCCCAACCCCAAATCAGATCGAGAGCTTCTTCATGGCAAAGATCTTGGCATTTTATTTTTGTATCTTCTTTAATACTTATCAAACCAAATTTGCTGTTTATGGAAGTCCTTTGAATTTCATTGCAATAATAATGTTACCATTTATTGTTACTTACTGGCTAGATTGTATAAGAGCCTGAGCTCTGGAGACAAGCTGCTGGGTTCGAATGCTGGTTTTGTCCCTTTACTAGTTGTGTGATTTTAGGCAAGTTTATTTAATCTCTCTGTGCCTCAGTTTCCTTAGCTGTAAAGTGAGGGATAATAAATTGTACCTAGTTACAGGGTAGTTTTGAGAATGAAATGAGCCAATAAAATATACGTAAAGCACTTAGAGCAGTGCCTGGCCTGTAATAAGTGCCATATGCCATATCAGTGTTAGCTGCCACACCAGGCACAGGCGAAGAACTTTACATCCAGTTGCTCTAATTTAACACATAAGATCCTGCAGGTAAGCAGGTGGTGTCCCCATGTTATGGAAATGAGGAAGGAGTCTCTGAGGAGTAAAATTATTCATCCTAGACCATTCAGTAAGTAGGGGATCCAGGATTCCACATCGATGCCCAGGTCTAAGCACCCTCTCCCCATCTCAGGCCTTCAATGTGATCAACGGGGGCTCCCATGCTGGAAACAAGCTGGCCATGCAGGAGTTCATGATCCTGCCCGTGGGAGCCAGATCCTTCAGGGAAGCCATGCGCATCGGTGCCGAGGTCTACCACCACCTCAAGGGGGTCATCAAGGCCAAGTATGGGAAGGACGCCACCAATGTGGGTGATGAGGGCGGCTTTGCACCCAACATCCTGGAGAACAATGAAGGTCAGTGTGAGCACTCGGAGGGGCAGAACCCCTGGGTTCCCATGGAGACGGGGTGCACCGAAGCCTCAGGTCCTCTCTTTCCCTCCCCCAGCCCTGGAGCTGCTGAAGACCGCCATCCAGGCGGCTGGTTACCCCGACAAGGTGGTGATTGGCATGGATGTGGCGGCGTCTGAGTTCTATCGCCACGGAAAGTATGATCTTGACTTCAAGTCACCTGATGACCCCGCACGGCACATCACTGGGGAGAAGCTGGGGGAGCTGTATAAGAGCTTCATCAAGAACTATCCTGGTGAGACCCTGGGTGTTCCATCGCTCCTGCTTGAGTCTCCAGCAGCTGCCCTACACACTGGCTTCGGCATCTCCACTGCCACCAACTCAGTCTTGCCGATCCTTAGCGCCATTGCAATCTCCACCCAAACTCTTCTGACCTGTCACTCCCCTGTGAGGCCCTTCTGACCTTTAACCTGAATCTGCTCCCCTTTCCCACCAGTGGTCTCCATCGAGGACCCTTTTGACCAGGATGACTGGGCTACCTGGACCTCATTCCTCTCGGGGGTCAACATCCAGATCGTGGGGGATGACCTCACAGTCACCAACCCCAAGAGGATTAGCCAGGCCATTGAGAAGAAGGCCTGCAACTGCCTGCTGCTGAAGGTCAACCAGATCGGCTCAGTGACCGAATCCATCCAGGCGTGAGTGCCTCTGGCCCTGGGGCGTCATGGCCTCCCTCCACCCATACCCAGTCCAGCTACAGTATTGCCCACTAACTCCAAGTCTGACTTCCCCTTGGCTCCTGACCCACCCCACGCTTTCGACCTCAAGGCTTTAACTCTTGACCTCACCCCAAGAGCTTTGCCATTGTTGCCTTGCCATGCCTCATCCCCACCCCGACCCTATGCCATCCCTGTCTCCCAGATTCTGCTTCTTCCCACCAGCATTCAGGAGCCCAAATTCAAGATCAAGAATCTCCCCTTCTCTCCTGCTTCCCAAAGAACTTAGTCATCACCCTCCCCTCAAATCTCCCACTCCCCAAAACAGAAGGGAAAAGCCCCACCTAGCGCCTGGCTTTCCCACTGAGGAGGTCCCACCGGACCTTATTGAGTGTCCTCTCCACCTAGCTGCAAACTGGCTCAGTCTAACGGCTGGGGGGTGATGGTGAGCCACCGCTCCGGGGAAACCGAGGACACGTTCATCGCTGACCTCGTGGTTGGGCTCTGCACAGGACAGGTACTCATGGCCCCCCCTCTGCCGACTGACTGAGTTTTCTTGGGATCCCTGGCCTCCTGCCCTGGAGTTGCATGCCACCACAGGCTGCTCCCTCAGGGCCAGGCCCAATCCCTCGTCCCTGGTCTCACGCAACTCCTGGAATTCCTCTTCCCTCTTCAGATCAAGACTGGTGCCCCCTGCCGCTCAGAGCGTCTGGCCAAATACAATCAGCTCATGAGGTACAGTGGGTGCAGTAGGCCTGGGTGTAAGGAGCTGAGGGCTCTTGGGTTGGAATATCACAGCCCTGACTTTGTCTGCCTTCCAGGATTGAGGAGGCTCTCGGGGACAAGGCTGTTTTTGCTGGACACAAGTTCCGTAACCCAAAGGCCAAGTGAGAAGCTGGAGGCCCCAGGATTCCACGGGACAGATCTAGGCCTTCAAGCCCTTCCTCCTGAAATAAACACTGGTGCCAACCAAGGCAGTGGCCTGCTCGTTTGTGGGAGGGAGGGAGGAGACGCTGGTCTCTGGGCTGGATGAGACAGGAGGTGAAGAAGTAGGGGCAGGAAGGGAAAACGGACATGGAACCTGCTGGGACAAGGAGGAAGTGAGGGACTGGCCAGAGAGAAAGTTGGGCTGGATCTAGAACCACAAAGCTCACAATATGGAAGGAGGCTGGGGGAAGCAGGTGTATTATGTGAAATGCAGCTGAAGAGGAACTGACAGAACACTGAACCAGCTCCAGAGAAGGGGAGCAGGGTGGGGGGCCAAGGCCTGACATCACCATGAGGGGGAAGCTGGATCAGACCTGCCCATAAGTTGAAGTCTGCAGAGGGCACTGCAGTGTTAAGTCTGAGTGCTCATCCTTATGAAATCGAAGAGCTTGGTGAGGATGAGAGTGTAACCAGAGCAGCTACCATTTCCATGGAGCTTGGAGGATGTAAAACTATTCTAAATATTTGACATACACCGGCCTATGTAATCTTTGAAACAGTCCTATCAGATAATTACCATTATTATCCCCATTTTACTGGTGAGGAAACTGAGGCACGAAAAGGTAAAATACTTTAACCAAGGTAACAGTAAGTGGCAGAGCCAGGATCCAAACCTAGGCCATTTGGCTGTAGTGACTGTGCTCTTAAAATACTATCTCATAAATTTCTACAAAAGTGCCAATATTTCGCCATCTTTGGCCCACAAAAACAATCTTATACTGTTCAATCTATAATTGTTTCTCTTCCTCTCTAGAACCCACCTTTCTCTGTTCAAACAAACCAAGACATTGGGTCAAATAGTGTTTACTGAATGTAAAGTAACCCCAGCCCCATGGGGAAGAAAATTCCAGGGAGAACAGAGAATAATACAGATTAAATACCCACCTGTACATTCACACACACACACACACACACACACACACACACACACACACACACATCCAAGCTCCAACAGTGACAAATCAAACACCTGCTTCCCCCAGCCTGAGTGACAGCTGTTAGGAGGTGCTTCAGAGGTGGGGCTCCAGGATGGGTTCTAATAGCAGCAGCCTCGTCCCTCCCTGCCCTCTGCCCTGCCCCAGGGAGCTGGGGTGTCTAGGAGGTAGGTGGCAACTCTTCCCCGCTCTGCCGCAGACGCTTCTTGGCCCGGATCTCATTCATGGCCTCTTCAATGGAGCGTGTGTCCCTCTTGTTGGCCACAGGCACTGGGGGCAGAGGGGAGGGTGGGAGGGCCTAGGAGCCCTGTGCCTCAGCCTCCCTCCCCTCCCCCCATCCAGTGCTCCTCTGCCCTGCCCTCCCAGCCCCCACTGCGGCCTCACCACAGCCGTAGGTCTTGTTGGCCTGCAGCATGTGGGCCGCATCCTTGGCTGCCCCTTTCCCAATGAGGTGGCTGTACTTGTCCTTGTAGTCGCTGGCAGGGCTCACCACCACAGGTCCCTGCCGGGCTGCCTCCTCCTCCTGCCGCTGGGCCAGCTCCTAGGGGTGCCAAGGTGGGGCACCAGAGCTCAGGGCCTGACCCCAACCCCTCCCAGCTGGGGGGCTGCAGGGCCCCAGGGACTGCCAGCCGTAACTCACCTTCAGCCTCCGTTTCTCCTCAGCCTTCTGGGGGTCCCACTCCTCGCCACGACGGTAGGAGTCCAGCTCTTCATCGGAGGGTGCAAACTCCTGGGAAAGAAGGAGATGATGGGGTCAAGGTTCCACATACATGTTTTATCTCATTCCTCTCCCCCAGCGTGGGGCACAGGCTGAAAAGGAGAGAGGAGACAGCGGGGAACTCAGGCCTTTTACCTTTTTTGGGGGGCAGTGCGGCGCGGCATGAAGGATCTTAGTTCCCCAACCAGGGTCGAACCCGTGCCCCCTGCAGTGGAAGCTCAGAGTCTTAACCACTGGATCACCAGGGAGGTCCCCCTTTTACCTTTTTGAAGATCATGACATAGCGACATTCGTCATCTTCCCCAAAGGAGAAGGATGTCAGGCCAGCCACTTCAACCACATCGTGTCTGGGAAGGGGGGAGCGAAGGGGAAAGACTATGTAGAGCCACGAGGGGGCCCAGCGTCCTCCTCTGGAGGGTTCTCCTGTCTGGCCCTTTCATGCCTCCTTGGTCACCCATTTCTTGCCTCCCCAGCCCAGAGACACTCACAGTATGCTCCTCTCTATCTTGTTCATCGGCTGAAACTTTTTCTTGATCTGCCCACTGTCTTGGATGAAATCTGACACCTCTTTCTCCATCTTGGTAAAGGGAAAAGTGAAGAAGGTATGAGATGATGGCCCCACCCAAATATCCCTCTCCCCCGCCGGGCCAACAGGCCTTGGCCTCCCACGCCTTTCCCAGCCACTGTGCCACTGGCTTCTGGGTTTCACCTCTCTCAAGACAGTTTCCAAACACACTGACTCTTCAACCTTCCAATTCTAACTTATTGGAAGTCCTTTCTGAGGCTGCCTTTGATCTCTCCAGTTGTTCTCACCCTTTTACGAAACTCCACTTTCTGCTGTTTCTCTTGCTCCTGTAGTTTCTTCAGGCGGGCTGCCTGCTCTGGGGGTGAGAAATGGCAGCATGAGGCCAGGGGTGGAAGCATGGGTGGGGAGAGTTTGTAAGGCTTCAAAAGGGATCTCATGTCCACTGGGAGGGTGTCAGGCTGGGAAGGTAGGATTACTGTTTATTTGCCAAGCATTTATTGATAGTTCCTCTATACCTGGCACTGTGCTAGGACCTGGAGTACAAAGAGGATTAAGACATAGCTTTGCCCTTTAGGAGCTCACAGTTTAGTGGGAGTAACAAAGATTAGAATCATGCTCAACCCCATTTCCCAACCCACTGGGGAAACCAACTAACAAACATTTATTTAATGCCTGCGACACACCAAGAACTATAAAGCACTTGGGGTGGTAACGAGAACAAACTGAGCCCTGGCCTCAAGGAGCTTATCATATCATTGTCTGCATAGGGAAGGGGAAATTATTTAACTTCCTATATTGTGTAACACCCCCACTTTTTTTTTTTTCTTTGCGGTACGCGGGCCTCTCACTGTTGTGGCCTCTCCCGCTGCGGAGCACAGGTTCCGGATGCGCAGGCCCAGCGGCCATGGCTCACGTACCCCCACTTTTTACTTCTACAGCCAAGATGAAGCTGAAATGGCCAGTCTGACACTCTTCTCCTTTGTGAGTGTGTCTGAGGTGAGCTGTAAAGGGAACTCCCTACCCTTGGGTCTCACTGTCCCCTCTTCTCTCTTCCGCCATTTCAAATTCTTTATATCCTTAAGGCCCACTTCTTCCACAGGATTGAAATTCCTTCAGCTGCACTGAACCTCTTCCCATTTTCTTAATTACTTCATGTCTTTGCACATGTTGTTCCTACTGCTTGAAATGCTCTTCCTCCTCTTGCAAACTTTGAGATCCACCATGAGTCAGTTACTCACTTCCTCCTCTGGGGCCCAAGCACATTCGGTTCTGACACCCACTACAGCATGTGCTGAGAGCTAACAGAGTGTAACTTTTGTCCTCCCTACCCCACTATGAGCTCCCAGAAACTACAGACCCTGTTCATCTCCTTCCAGTTACTCTCTGTGGCCCCAGGGCCCCGACAGCTCAGGAGCTCCCCTCTCTCCCACCTCAAGGACTCTGACCACCAGCACACCCTATATTGGTCACTGACTGTTCTCGAACTGGCTTATGAGTCATCTCTCTGCATCTGAGGAGGTGGCGTAAGACTATGGTTAAGAACATAGACTTAAAAGTCACACACGGGTTTGAAACCCCACCACTTAGTAACAGTGTAACGGCAGGCAACTGACTAAACTCTGAACTTCAGCTTCCTAGTCTGTCAACGGCCGCTGCTGAACCCACCTAGTCAGTCATGGTGTTAAATAATTCCAGTTCCCAGGTCCCATTATGCTCCCTCCTTCCTCAGAGCTTTCAAATCTCTGCCTGGAGCACTGTGCTCCCCTCTCACTTACTGACTTACCTATTCTTCACATCTCAGCTCACTGCAGACTAGGTTAGGACCCCTAGGTAGCCCCTCTCATAACAGTTATTTTTCTTTCAGAGCACTTATAAAGTTGGTTATTAAACTCCTGTGTGATCGTTTCATCAATGCGCATTTCATCGATACTCCAGACTGTGGGCTCCTTGAGGGTACCCTGGCCCCTAGCAACCATTCAGTAAATATGGATGTTAGTTCGATATTAAGCAGCACTTGAGCCCTCTGAAGGCACCCAGGCTGCCCTGGCCTCCCTCGGACGGGTGGGGAGCCGGTGTCCTCCCCAAGGTAGTCAGTCATTCTGTCAGACTCATTCACACTCCGCAAAGCGAGCAAGAGAGGCCTATACCGCCCGGCGGGCCGCGCCCTAAGCTTGCAGCCCAACTTGAGCCTCCTGCTGGGAAGTTACTCGGAGAACACAGGCGGGGAAACCACGGCCAATCGGACCGGGTAGGGGCATTCTCATCCCTCCAATCAACATTCACGACCCGCCCGGGGAGCTCGGGAATTTAAGGGTACAGATGAGAGAAAGGTTGGAGGGCGGCCCCAAGTAGGCGGGGCATAAGAGCGCCGAAAGCACCCAGCAGCCAGTTAGAGGTGCTGAGGGTAGGGTGGGCTAAGAGGAAGGTCGAACAAAACTTAATAGGTAGACCTTTAAGTTGAGGTGGCCAATAGGGGAGAAAGGACTGCGGATGGGCGTGTCCTGAATCCCATCGGAAGGGGACGAGGCTCAGGGACTCGAGTGCCGGGAGGTGGGCGGGGCCGAGCGGTCGAACTCGCCCCCCCATCCGAAGGCGGGCCGAGGAAAACCAAGGGGTTGGGTGGGGTTGAACGCAGCCTACCAATCAGAGCACGCCACCGGCGGACAGGCGGGCCCATCGGCGAATTGAAAACAAGGACTGCGGAAGGCCAAGGTAGAAAGAGCCAGGGGCCTGGCGCTGGGCTTCAGGTAGCCAATCATCGTCCGCTAAGAACAGCGGGCGGGATGGCACCCCTTTTATGGACTCGGGGGGTCTCTGAAGGAGCCCGTGAGGGGTCTTTCAAGGTTGAGAAGGCGGGGTCGTCCAAAAGGGTAGGAGTGCGGTCCTGAGAACCGGGCGAAGAAAGCCGGTTGTGAATTTGGGATCCTCACCTCGGGCCTTGCGCCGAGTCTCCTGGTCACCGAGGCTGGGTGGCTTCTCCATGGAGCTCAGGATGGAGCCCAGTAGGTCCGCCATCTTGGGAGTGACTGAGAGGGGGGCGGCGCGTCTTAAAGGGAAGGGCAAAATGCCTTTAAGGCCGGAAACACGTCGGAGGCGGTAAACCACGCACCCGCCCCGGCGCGGCTTAGATCCCTGCCCAGCGCGCCCGCAGCCTCCCGCCGGCCGAGGCCCCGCCCCCCGCAGACAGAGGCCGGAGGCTGGCTGGTGCAGCGATGTTTAATGGCAATTCGTAGAAACCAAGCCCATGCACAAGTAGAAAGTGCTTGTGGAGCCGGCAGGAGGCCCCCGCCGCGCCTGGAGCCACAAGCCCGGCCGTGCAGGCCTCCCTGCGGCGCCTTAAATAGATTCTTCACTATACTCTGTATGTTACATTATGTACAAGCCCCCTCCCCTCGGGGACGGGGCGGGACTCCGCAACGCGTTCCTATATACACCCCCCTTTGGCCCGGAGGTTGGTGGCCAGAGTCGGTCGGGGTGACTGGGGAAGACGGGGCCAGAAAGGGAGGAAACAGACGCAGACATGCGGAGTCGGGGTGGGGGCACGGTCAGCCCTGAAACACGAGGGGCGTGCGCGTAGCGAAGGCAGAGGTGGGACCGAGGCGGATACATTCAGAGACGCATCGAACAAATAAATAAGGCAAGTCAGGAAGGGGCCGAGGTGGGTACAGGCAGGGAGGGAGCTGTGGAGAAGGGGCAGGCAGGGCTCCGGAGGTCACAGCTGAAGATGCAGGTATGTGGGGCGTGGGTCTTCTGGAGCCAGGGACTAAAAGAGGAGGGGCACGACCCGGAGGGAAGAGGAGAAGGAGCCGGGGGTGGGAAAGGGAGTTCAGCACTTCGGAGGGGGAGGGGGTGGAGACCGAGGACGGGCTCCAAGAGAAGTGACGGGAAAGCTGCCGACAGGGGGCTCCCCCTCCCCCAGAGAGCCCTGTCCCTGTTAAGACTGCAAGAAGCGGCCCCCAGGGTGATGAGAAAGGCAGTGGAGAGGTCAGGTGGCCAGTCCGGGCTGGGGAAGCCCTTCCAGCTCCTGGTTCTGCTTCAATTCCCTCATCCTGCGGAGAAACAAGGAAGGAGTCAGAGGAGACCCGCAGATCGGGGAGGTCGGGTGGGGGAGGTGGCAGGCCCAAATCCAGTGAGGGAAAGGACAGCACCTGTGCCGGCAGCGCCGCAGGAATCTCATGATCTTCCGGGCTGCCTGGTCCTGCTTCTTGGTGAGAAAGGAGCTTCTGGTGGAAGAAAGAAAAGATGAGACCTCACAGGACACTCAGGCATCCTCTGCCCTCCGCCCCTTAGGGACCCTGGCAAGGAAAGGCAGGGGGGCAGGCTGATGAGTCGGGAGTCCACGGACAGTGGGCATGGACACAGTGGGTGGGCAGAGAGGGCCGAAGGGCCAGAGGGCTAACGCCATACTTGTTGCGGGCAGGCAGGGTGCCCGTGGGCCGGTGGGGAGGCCCGGGCCGGCGGCGGTAGGAACGGTAGTGCTGCTGGATGAGCACCGCCGCCCTGCGGCTCTGCTGAAACCGCTTCTGTTCATAGTAGCTTCGGAACTTGCTCTGGATCAGGATGGCCGCCTGGGTCATCTTCTTATAGAGTGCAAACTGCAGGAGTGGGGAGGAGGGGCAGGGGCTGAAATGGACAGAGACCCAAACCCCTGAGGGTCACCCCCAAGTTCAGTTGATGCAACTCTATTTCTCTAATCCACACACTCATGGAAAGGCTGAATCATCACAGACAACCTCACACCCAGGTCTCACGCCTAATACCTTAAGTGCAATCCAGGTCAGCTTGTGGAGAGAGAAGGGGAGTTAGGGCTCCGGCAGCATTCTGGATGCTCTGGGCTGGAATGGGTGTGTGTGGGTGTGGGTTGGTGGGTATGCTTTCAAGAGAGGACAGTCTCACCTGCTTGTACTTCCGGTAACAGCGCTGGATCACAGCTGCTGCTACCTCCTGCTGCTCCTTCAGCCGCCGGCCCTAAGGGGAGAGAAGGAGGTCTCAGCACTTAGCTGCCCACCTAACAGACGTGTGACCTAACCTTCCGACTTGCCTGGGGTCCCCGACCCTTCACCCCATCCCAGGCCTGTGTGGATGACTGTTGTCCCTCCTAAAGTCCTGGGAACCTGTAATCTCCCCACTCAAGATTGTGTAATTCATCCCCTGAAACACCCAGCCCCCTGACCTTGTACTTTCGGAAGGCTGTCTGGATGACTCGGGCTGCCTCGTACAGTTCCCGCTGCTCGTGATCCGATAGGGTCAGCAGGGCAAAATCACTCTCCATCTTGCCACTGGCGGACGCAGAGAGAAACTCTGCCCAGGAAGGTGCCGGAGGGATAGCCAGGCGACCTCGCTCAAAGGGCAGTTCGCTGCAGGGACAGGGAGAAGGGAGGCCATGGGGCATCTGCAGTCTCTCTCCTCCCACCTGGAGACTGCTGTAAAGGCACAGCCCCAGCAACAGAGCCTGCAGAGTGACTTCAGAACTCAGCAGCCAGTGCCAATCCCCTTTTCAAAGGCCCTGGGGCCTGAGCCAGGATGGAGCTCTGGCCATGAGGAAGTTTCCTCCCTCCCTCCCATGTTCCTCTGAAGAAGGATCTGGAGGCTTTGTCCTGAGCTGGTCACCTGGGAGGGGCTGAGCTGGGGAAATGGTCCACATTCTCCAGGTAGCTGGCCAACCAGGACATGGTCTCGCTGAGCCCCACGGCCCCTGTCCGCTCCCGCATTGGGGCTCCGGCCTCAGGCAGCCCGACAAAGTCCTCCCGTTTAATCCGCTCTGGTGTGGCTTCGATGATCTGCTTGGCCAGTGAGATCATGTCCACCTGGATGGAGGAGAAGCTGGGTGAGCCTTGAGGAGCCCTGACTACCAGCTGTTCCGGCCTGTTCCGGCCAAGGCCGTAGCGTCAGTCCACTTCCTATCTTGTTCCTCCTCTCAGCACCAGACGATGAGGCCTCAGGGACGGCTGTCCCTGCTAACCCTGTCTTTCTCCGCCAGTGTTCCAGATTCATTTACACTTCTTGAGGTCCCACTCAGGAGTACAGCCCTGTGTTGAGGCATGGGAAACATGGGCTAGGAAGGACATATACCACATGGGGATTCAGGAGCTGGGCAAATGAAGGGCTTACCCTTCCAGGCTGACTGCCCACTGTCCCACCCGGCCTGCCCCATGCCAGCTCCCACAGACCTGGCCATGCCCGCCACCCCATCCCACTCTCCAAGAATCAGCTCAGAGCCTGCCAATCACACGACACCTTATTGAATGGTTCCAGCCTTGCCTTTGCTCCAGGCCTGAAGCCTGCAGCACTTCCTGCTGGCCACACGTAAAGCAGTCTACCTTGTGGAGCTGTCTACATTTTTTGTACTCCAGTGCTACCCAGTTAATCCATTAGCCTCTCTAAAGCAGATATGTCCCCAGTCCTAGCGGAGGAGTACGCTGCTGCACTTGAAGATCCACTCTCTCATGTGTTCATTCATTCCACAAGACTCTCTTAGCTCTTACTCTGTGCAAGCCTCCCACCACCCCGCCCCCTTGCCCCAGGTCATTGCCAGATGCTTCCATCTTGCCAACCTCTCTGCTCCTCACTCCTCCCAACTTCCTGCCATTGCTCTCATTCCCCAAGAACCTTGTCCCTTCGTGGATCAACAAGTAACCCCTACAACCCAGCTCTAACTGAAGATATTCCCCAGAATTTTTAACCCCCGATGCCTCATGACTTCTGAGTCACAAGCTCTGACAGGAGCTAAGCAGAGGATAAACTTGCCTGTGCCTAAATGAGAGTAACTGGCCCCTTCTTCCCAAACTGCAGCCAGACTGATTCTGTTTTATGGAATGGTCGGCATCACCCCACCCCGCGCCCCACTCTACTTCGAGCCCTCATAATTCCATCGGCATAAGCGGTACCGGGATCACGTCCACAGCTGGTAGGCTGTCAGTTTCCGCTGGAGCAGCCCTACCATCTGGGGCCGGTGGGAGAGGAGGCGGTGAGGGTGGGGGCCCTTTGGGGTTGGTGGCTTCATAGTCCATGAGGAGTAGGGGGGCCTCTGGGGCACCAGAGGAGAGCTGGCCTGGGACCATCTCCATAGTAATCTCAGAGGTTGGCAGAGGAGCAGGGGGAGGACTCCCATCCGGGGCACTAGAATAGGCTGATGTGACGGAGAAAGTGCCATCCGATAGCTCCGAAGGCGAGGAGACGCTGCTCAGACCTGCGAGGTGAGGGAAGGGGGTGAGGGCAGAAGGCGCCACCTGCCCCCTTGCTGCTCTTACCTCCCCATCCCCGCTGCCTCCTCTCGCACTCTGTCTCCCACCCTCTGGCTTTCCCCTGGCGTGTCCTCCCACCCGCAGTCCCCTCTTAAACCCTCACCAGTGTCTGGGCTGGAGGAGGGCGGCGACAGGGCAAACGGGGGCTCAGCTGAAGCTTCCTGTCTCTGCAGTTCCTCAAGGCAGCGGGCGAGGCGCACGTGACCCCGGGAATGAGCCACGGACAGGGGCAGGCGGCCCAGAGAGTCGGGAATGCTCAGTGCCTGTCTGTTCCAACGGAAAAGGAGCACGGCAGCCTCCAGGTGGCCCAGGGCACAAGCCCACATCTGAGAAGAGGAGGGTGGAGGTGGAGGTGAGGCCTGGGGCCCGTCCTCACTCCTCCCCTGTATCCCTCAGAGGATCTTCCCTTTGAAGAACCGTTCCCGTTTCCCATTGCCCACGTGCACTCAGGAACCCAGCATCCTCACCAGAGGAGTGCAAGAGAAATGGTCCACGTTGAGTGGGTCAACCTCTTGCTCTAAGTCCAAGCTTCCGGTCTCCACACTCCTGGAGGGTTTGAGAAAGGGACAACAGGGTCCAGTCAGGGAGAAAGGGCGCCCGGTAGGAACTTCAGAATCGAAGGGACTGGGAAGCACTAAGGTCAGTGGCATAAGCAGTCAAAGAGATTAATGAATGTAAGGAGGTCAAGAGGTCAGCGTTGTAAGTCAGGGGACATTAAAACTCCCCCAAGTGCAAACCCTCTTCCAGCCCCTCTTCCTTTCCACAGTGACCCCAGCTCCCATGGCAGGGCTGCAGTTCCTCCTCAGTCCCTGGGCACCCCCACCCTGCACCCGCTGGCCCCGGCTCACCGCCACTGGCTCAGGGTCTCGATGAGGCGGGCGTAGCCCTGGGCAGCGGCCAGGTGCAGAAGGCTCATGCCCCGGAAGGGGCTTCCATGGGCTAGACGTTCAGGACCCCTCCAGGTGGAACGTGGGATCATGCTCTCTACCAGGACTACCACCCGTGCCTCGAACCCGGGTCCCTGGCCTTCATCCTGTGGTGCACACACCCTTAGGTAGAGACGTGAGCATCCCCAGCCTGGGATGGCCTTAGCCACCCCACGCCTGTCCTCTCAGCTTTCAGTTCTGCCCTCTCCCCACACGTCCCAGTCTAGGTTCCCACCACTCGGATCTCTGATGGCCCATCAGTCCTCCCAGTTCAAGTTCCTGGGTGTCCCCCCCGCCCACAGGCAGCTTCCTCCAGGCCAGACCTCACACCCACTTGCCCATGTTGTGCCTTCACTCTGGCTCAGATCAGTGCCATATCCACAGATGACTTCCCCCACTCAGAACTCAGAGTCCTCTCCCAGCCTTCTTCCCTCCGAGACCTGGGACCCCCAGAGCACTAAGCCCCAACTCCCTGGATCCCCTCCCCCACCCTCTCCCTCACCTCCACCCTCCTTCAGGCCAGAAATAGTCTGAAGCCTGTCATGCCAAGAGGGTGCCCAGAATAGCCACTCTTGCCGCGGGGCGGGGGTGGGAGCAGGATGGCGTCAGGGACAGGGAGGAGGGCTGGCTGGGGCCGGAGAGCTAGGGGAGTCACACACTAGAGCCTATTTCTAAGGAAGACCCTCCCCCTGCTCCCTACCGTCGAGTGCCCTCCTCGTGGAGGTACCTGAATCGGAGGGGCATCAGGACCCCGGTAGGGGGCCTGGCCAGCTGCTGCAATCTCTGCCATCCGCTTCTCCATCTGCTCCAGTCGCTCCAGGATGGACATCCGGAACTGGTTGTCTGAGAGGGAGTGGACATGGGGGCTTAGTGGGCAGAGTCTAGGGGATGCCCTGGACACCAAAACTGGACCCTGTTCCAGAGTCTGGGTGGTGAAGACACAATCATGTCCTTTCCTCCTCTCCAAACAACGGCCCTTTACCCACCCACCTTCTGAATACAGCCCCCCATGACCAGTCCTCAAACTAGGGGTCTTCATACTATCCATCGACCTAGGAACTGAATCCAGAACGAAGACTGTGTCCTTCAAGACACACAGACAGTAGGACTCCCCACAGGGAATCCAGCCCTAGCTGCACCAGATCTCACACACACACACACACACACACACACACACACACACACACACACACTCCCAGCCTTCTCCCAGGTGACAGTTCTGTCCCTTCTTGCTCCAGACACTACCTCTGTAGTGGGCTGGGGCTCAAGGCCTCCAGGGTCCCTCCTCTCTGTTAACCACTGCCCCAAAGAGCTCAGAGACTGTGATTTAAAAGCACCACCCCCTCCTCCTGGCCCCCCGCAGCTGTCCACAAAGAGGATGGCAGGGAGGGGAGGCGACAGAGATGGATGGTCACATCCATTCCTCCTCCTCCTCCCCCACCCCATGCACAAACGCACATGCACACGTCCCAAGCTATATCTGTTCCCTCCTGAGATCACACAAGGACAAGGAGGGGAGGCAGGAGGGGGTCAGAGCCATGGGGAAACAGAGAAACCGGTGCAGGCTGGGGATGTTCTGAGATGCCAGGACAGAAGGGCATGAAGGTAGAGAGGGGACAGTGGGGAGGAGGTGGAGAGGCATGAGCAGAGACTCAGGTGTGACAGGAGAGTGTGGAAGAGATAAACAAGGAAAGGAGAGAAAGCACAAAGGAGATCTGGGGGACATACCAAACAGGCGATAAGGAAGAGGGGAAGTGAAGACAAGGGTCCTAGGAGAAATGGAAAGAAGAGGGAGGCAGGAGACCCACAGGAGAGACGGTAAAGCACAGATTAGATAGGGACAGGAGGAGACGGAGAAAAGCAAACCTTGAGAAAGAAGCAGATGTGGAGAGAAACAATTCTGAAAGCCACAGGAGGGATAACCAGTAAAAGGGACAAACACAGTTCTGAATTTAAACAAATACACACACGTACACACATACATGTGTATGTATGTGCACCTCTGTATAAAAAAATATATTAAAGGTGCTGTATGTTACTGAGCAATGTTATAGTCAATTTTCATTTTCTACTTTGTGCTTTTCTGTAATTTCAAAATTTCCTATAATAAATGCCTATCTTTATAATTAGAGGGAAAAATGGTAAGAAAGTTTAAATATGTGTTTAGGTACATATATACACTCATGTGTATCCCATGTATGTTGCTCTACACCCTGTCGCTGCCCCTCCCATCCTCTGAGATGCAGAGGACAGGACAAGCACTGGGACAAAGCTGGCTCCAAGATTTACAGGGAAGAGGAGATGAAGGAAGCTTGCTGCCTCATTCAGAAATGACCAATGAAGCAGGAGCTGGGAAGAGCAGTAAAGTAGGGGCAAGGCAGTGGCTGCCTAAGTCCTGAGGGGTCTAGGAGCATGACATGCTCAAAGGTTGTGGGGTCAGAGGGCTGGGTACTCACCGTCCAGTGACAACCAGTCAAGCTGAGTACTAGGCAGTGACAGGAATCGGCGGGCTCGATACTCAAAGAGCACAGAAGCAGAAAGGGGTCCCTCCCTCCCTGCCACCTGCAAAGACACCAGCCCAACCTCATGGGCTGGGGAGGGCAAGGATCAGCGAGGGGGCTCTCTTTCCTGGGCTCTTTCTCTGACCCCCTGTGTCAGGGTCACAGGTGATCATTTCACATCTACCTCCCCTACTCCCCCTGCTGTGGGTCCCAGAGGCTCCTGGGTTCAGTGGCCTTGGCACTAACTGGGGAGGGATTTCTTTCATTTGAGAACTTAATACCTACTATAGGCCAGAGACCCCTTGGATTCTAGACCCTGTACTTAAGGATGTTGTTGTGCAGCACCAAGGTATAGAAGCAGAGGATCAAGAAACACCTATACTTATAAACAATTTGATGATGGTGAAATCTCTTGATTCCCCAAGATCAAGGTCCAGAGGTCATAACCCTGTTACTAAGATGCGGGAAAGGAATTAGCTGCTCACCAACAGGGCCTAATAAGAGCTCTTTCCCAGGGTCTCAATGTCTATAGCCTTGAGAATGAAACCACCAGGCCCTGGCCCCAAGACCAGAAGCTGAGACTCCCAATTCCTAGCTTCTCTGGTCTCAGCCCCTCTCCTGCAATCCACCATTAAACAGGGCTGTTGAGACTGGGGGAGGACACACTCATAGACAGCAAAGCTGTCAACCTGTCACTCTAGTGGTCCTTAGGGTCCCACAGCAACATTGCTGAGTGCCAGGTAAGGGGCAAAGTTGGTGGCAAAAGGGCAGAGATGAGCCTTGGCAATGACATCTAGACCGGGGCTGTCCAAAAGAACTTTTCCTCAGTGATAGAAACATTCTGCATCTGCACTGTCCAATAGGGTAGCACTAGCACATGTGGCCACTGAGCACCTAAAATATGGTTAGTGTGATGGAAGAAGTGAATTTTAGGGCTTCCCTGGTGGCACAGTGGTTAAAAATCTACCTACCAATGCAAGGGACAGGTTCGAGCCCTGGCCCGGGAAGGGCATCCCACATGCCACGGAGCAACTAAGCCCGTGCGCCACAACTACCGAGCCTGAGCTCTACAGCCCGCAAGCCACAACTACTGAGCCCACGTGCCACAACTACTGAAGCCTGCGCACCTAGAGTCCGTGCTCCACAACGAGAGAAAGCCATGACAATGAGAAGCCCGCGCACCACAACGAAGAGTAGCCCCCTCTCACCGCAACTAGAGAAAGCCCGCGCACAGCAAGGAAGACCCAACACAGCCAAAGGAAAAAAAATTAATTTAAAAAAAAAAGAAGTGAATTTTAAATTTTATTTAATTTTAATTCATTTCAATAGGCACATGTGGCTAATGGCCACCATATTGGACAGCACAGGTCTAGAAGCCAATGTCCTTCAGTCCCAAGACTGGTTGGAGGAGACCAACATCTCTCCTTTCTCATTCTCCTAAGAACTCCCTGGATTGGAGCCAGAGGGCCTGGACAGACATTAGAGACTCCTTGGGTCAAATGCCTGACCTTATAGGAGGGGAGGCCAAGGACCTAAAAAAGGAACAGACTTACCCAAGGTCACCAGTCAGCTAAGAAGTAGATTTCTTAGACCAGAACTAGACCTTCTGACACCTAAGCTCAGAGTCACCTGCCTGCTGGTGGACCACAGGGCTCAGCCCCAGGACTGGATGAGGTCTTTCCACTCTCAGGAACAACCCAACACATTTGTTCCCAGGTCTTCCTGGAAGTCCTAACTGTCCTATCTTAGTCCCTTCCCCTACTATTCCCAGTCCCCATACCGGGACAGTAGCAGCGTAAGACACCAGGCTGGACAAGTGAGGCTGGCACTGCGATGTGATCGAAGACGCAGGAGTAATGCTCGGCGGCCTCTGTCCAAGGTCCTGTGATGAGCACCTTGACCCCACCCTGCAGACGGAAGTCAGAGAGCAGTGTGACTGGAGCTCTCTCTGTTGATTATCCCTTCACTCAGTCACTCATTCATTCATTCAGACCCTGAGAGAGGATCTACTGTCCTCTGTACACCCCTGGGTCTGGGGTGCAGGGATTGGACAGGACCCAGTAGAGTGAACTCAACCTACTGTCCCTTCTCCCCACACTTCTGTCCTCTACCTGAATCTGCCAGAAATGGGGAACTGATTGCCTCCCCCAAGGCTACCAACCCATTTGCAGATAGCTGTCACTGGAAGGAAGTCCTTTTCTCAGGCCCCCTCTGGACCCCCACTGTAGTTCCTGCTTTCCCTCCCTGGAGCAGCAAAAAGCAGAACTTCTCCACTGCTGAACACAGTCTTTCAGCTTCCCAAAGTCTGCAGTCACATCCCACTTGTATTTTCTCTTCTCCAGGCTGAGCTGTCCCAGTCCCTCCCCGGCCCCACCCCACCCCATGAAACAGTCACCAAGGAATGAAGTCCCCTGGGGCACTTGAGGGACTCACACAATCACAATTCACAGGTAGAAGGAGGAGGGAGGGAGAAAGGGTTAGTCAGAGGGCCTATGAAAACAGGAAGCGAGCTACACTCTATGAGGTTGGGAAGAGAACTAAGCAGCCGTGGGAACTGAGGGAAACT
The DNA here is from genome assembly GCF_964270905.1 of Leucopleurus acutus. NCBI lineage: Eukaryota > Metazoa > Chordata > Mammalia > Artiodactyla > Delphinidae > Leucopleurus > Leucopleurus acutus. The sequence continues at coordinate 51,119,039 of NC_139161.1, read as the reverse complement.
AGGTCACAGACCACAGGGTAAGAGGGATGCAGGAGGGAGGAGAGGAGCCTGAGACTCACCTCAGGGTAGGACCACTCTGGGGAGAAGTCTGTGATGGTGCTAAGAGCAGGAGAGAGCTGGGGGGCTGGGGCAGGGCCACTCGGAGCTTCGTCACTGATGAGTTCTCCCATGAGCTCAGGGAATGATGAAAGACTGAAGGGCTCCAGCTCACTGGCCCCACCAGCTCCTCCAAACAAGGCCTCCCCTCTTCCTACTCTGCCTGATGGCTCCAAGGGGGCAGGTGAGGGTGCGGGTGGAGGAGGGGGTGAAGGTACAGGTGGGGCAGCCCCCTGGGCCTTGCGCTCCTCCCCACTGTCATCATCTTGAATGAAGAAGCAGTTTCCTCTTCTCCCGCCTGCTCTGGGCTGTGGAGCGGGACCCCGAGCAGCTGCCTGGGGCTCCAGGGCAGCAGCGGGCTCTAGGGCAGGACAGGGGGTATGGGCAGCCTCTGTCTCAGGGAAGTCTGGGCTTACCCCCTGCCCTCCTCCATATGTCTGGCCCCTCTGTGGGCTGTTGAGAAAACGATCCGGGTCAAAGGCAGGGCTGGGAGGAGCTGGCGGGGCAGAGGGCTCAGAGCCTACGACTACAGCCAAGCTCATGGAAGGCCTAGGATCGGCCTGGGAAGCCAAGTGCCTGGTGGGCGTCAAGCCCCCAGTTCGCTGCTCCAGTCCCGTCAGGAGGAGGATAGCGGTGCCTCCTGTCGAAGAACCCCCTCGGGAGGTGGGAGGGCTAGGTCTGATCTCTAGGGGTTCTGCAAAGCCGGAGGAAGAGGAGGAAGAGGAAGAAGAAGATGGGGAGGTATGTGCCTTGGGGAGCTCTGGGGGAAGTGGGGCTATCAGTGGAGGGGGTTCAGGGGGATGGGGATGGGGGACAGAGGTCAGGGTTAAAGCTCGGGGCTCCACTTTGGGAGAGATGATGCGGTGTTTCGTGCTGCTGCATTTGTGGGTAAGGCTCCCAGAACCTGCAGTGGAAGGGGTGGTGGGGAGAGAAGGGATACGATACATCTTTCTCCAGCCTTCCCTTACTGTAAAGCTTTCATGCATTTCCCCAGATGTCACTAAATACAAGAGGTGTCATACTGATTATGGCCACTGGGAGGCGGCAGAAATATTTCTCCTCCCCCTCCCTCCCCCTGGAGGAGCACTGCAGGAGAGGATTGAGGGCTTGGCGGAATAGCTGAGAGAAATAGGTAAAGGCATAGAAAAAGGACAAAAGAACAGAACCAAGTGGGTACCAACTAAGAATAAAGCTAAGCCTGTGTGTAAGTGGTAGTGCTGGGGTGGCCAGGAGCTGCTTTATGAAGAAAGCAAATAGAGAGCCTGGGCTGCCAGGAATCAAGTAAAAGGAACTGGGCAGTGTGCAGATGGGAAGGCCTCTGCTCATCTGGCCCATCTTTCTGGAACATGCAAAAGACGTGCAAATAAGCATGCAAATCCCAGCTATCCCCCTGGTGTGAGTAAGGGCAGCACACTAGGAGGGAGGAGGGTTCCAAGGTCAGGGGTTACTAACCAAGGCCTCCACTGCAGAGACAGGCGTGAGTTCGGGGTGCAGGCTTGGTCGGGTGGGTGTCCAGGATCTGCTGCACCAGCTGCTCTACAGAGAACTCCTCTGTCCCATTCCCACAGCTCCACTTGATGCCATGAACTAGAGGAGAGTTGGGGGGAAGTGCTATGGGACCCCCACAAAATAGTCACCAGGGAATCTTGATGGCTCTTCCAAGCACCTGAGATGCTCTAAGACTTCTGGCCAGGTGAACAGAGGCCAGCAGCCTCAAGACAGCTCCCATAGCTCACAGCTGCCCTCCATATTCCAACACCTTAGATCATACCAGGGACCCTGGTACCCACCCACCCACCCAGGAAAGACCCCTCCTGGCTTGGGGGGAAATGGTCACCCCACAGACTCCTGAGTATAGAACCCTGGCCCCTTTGGGAGCTCCCTATGTCCACTTTCCCCATTGAGAGCTGTCCTAGCCCTGCTGCCTTACACATGGGTTTCAGCTGTCCCAACAGCTCCTCCCGGGACCACTTGAGCCACTCTCGACGGTCGCTGCTGATGGAACAAAAGATGGGGCTGCAGCCCTTTCCACAATCCTCCAGGGCTGGGACGTTCAGGTAGTGCACAAGGACGATGTCAGGGTTCTGAGAGCACAAGGGTACATGCAGAGTGCTATGGGGGGGGTCCTGCCGCCCAGGGGTTCAGCCTCCTAGTCCTCACTTTCTTCCCAGGCACCCCCAACCTCACCCCCCAAGTTCTGGCTCTCTCCATCCCCAAACCCCTTTCTCTTCTTCCCAGTCTCCTTTTCCCACTCAGAACCTAGTCATCCTTCCACTTCATTCTTGCAGGCCCCCACCTCCCTCAAAGAGCCAGGTAGACTCTGTCTCCCTGAGCTCTTCCATCCTCACCTGGAGCAGCCAGTAGCAGCGCCGATGGAATGTGGGGACGATGGAAGAGTGAACGTAGCAGCCATAGAGACACTGCCAGGAGACAGGCTGGGGTGGGGGGAGGGCTAGTCTGCTCCCCAACTCTTCCTCTGTTCAGTCCCTTTGCAGGAATCCCAATCTTTCCACCAGTTCCTCTTTCACCCTCACCCACCCCCACCTATTCCCCACACCTTTCAAATCCCAGTACCCCAAGTCACCCCAGGACGGAGAGGAGGGAACAGTGGGGCCAGGGGCTTACAACAAGGACCAGATTTGCCATAAGGGACCATCCAAAAATCAGAGGGCATGGCAACAATGCATCCAAGATGAGGAGCAATGATTTGAGGGAAGAGAAACCTGTGCTTAGAGGGTCAGTACTCGGACCCCTGCGGGAAATGCAAGAGAAGTAAGGGGATTGGGCATCTGTGTCCTCCAGAGGGAGGTGTGGCCTAAGTCCTGGAGAATTGGGTCACGGAGGGAAATGGGAAGCAGAGAGTAGGCTAAGCAACCACCTAGCGGATCCAAAGTGAGTGAGAAGGGAAGAGTGACTGGGAGGGTGGTAGACAGAGAATGTCACCAAGCCCTGGCAGGGCTGGAACCCAGCTAGCGGGGAGAAGGAGGACCAGGGCAGGTGAGCTGGAGGCCTCGCTTACCTCCATGCCCTGGACCTTCAGCTTCATGTGGTCCTCTCGGGTGGTCTTCCCGTCCTTCCGCTTCTTCCAGAGGTAACCATCCTTCCGGTATTTCACCTTCTTGCGGTTGTAGAGGATAATAGAGCCATTCTGAGGCCTGAGAAGGGAAGGATTGGCCTCGAGTTCTGTGTACAGAACCCAGGATCCCTGCCACTCCCCACCTTCACAAAAGTTCTCACCTTGTCTTGGGTGCACAGGATAGCCACTCATCATGCTTCTCGAAGGTGATCAAGTAGGATGCAATCTCCTGCAGGAGAAGAGGCACTCAGGTGGGTGTCCCCTTTCCAAAGTCTCAGGCTGGCCTCTTGGTCTTTCCCATCTATACCTCGGGGATAACAACAGCGTCTGCTCTACAGCGTCCTTGGAGGACTGAATGAGATAATGCAGGACAAGTACTGAGCACAGTGCTTGGTTTGTAGGAAACACTTTGTAAGTGGTAGATAGTATCTTTACACAGGTGGATATGCCAAGGAGAAGCGAGCTACTACAAGATGCAGGGCTTTATACCTCTCCTATGATCCTCAAAGAGCCTAGAGAATGTCGACAGGCACAGCAAGACCCCCATTCACACTCCTCCAGCCCACCAGGCCCTGCTACGCCCTAATCCCCCAGGCTCCCTAGAAAACCTCATTTGTATTCCACCGGAGCCGCTCTGGAGGCAGCAGCGCACAGCGAGGAAGACACTCCAGCAGCTTCTTGGGTAGAAAGATCTTCAGGTGGTGGCTGTTCTCTAGAGGGGATGAGAAGGGAGGACTTAGGGCGCTGCTCCTGATATCCCTGTGATAATCCAGGGGAAAAGGGCCAAATCCAGAGCATGGGGCGGGGCGGGGTGGGAGGGTGGGATGAAATGATGACAAGGAGAGCAGGGATCCAAGAATTAGGTCACCACCACTTGGGGAGAAAAAAAGGCTGTGCCCAAACTGGGAACCTGGATTGTGAACTCACCAGCAACCTCGGTGGTGTCCTTGGTATTCATGGTGAGGGCTCCAGGGGGCAAGGTCACCCCCGGCCTGAGGGGCCGGGGGGAGGGGGAGTCTGTGCTGGGAAGGGAGAGAACAAGGTCATGGCAGAAGCCTCCACACTATCCAGGATGAGGAGGATGAGGTAGGAGACCAGGTACAGAACTGGGTCGTGATATCTAAGAAAAATGAGGAAGCGAGAGGAAGGGGCTGGACTATGATGTCAGAGTACAGCCAGGGAATGGAGGAGAGGGCGAACCCAGACATGGTGCCAGGAACCAACACGAGCGGGAGACACAACAGAACAGAGTAATCAGGAAGAGACCGGCAGGGTGGGGGAGGGGAGAAGGCCGGCGGGGCTGGCGTTGGGCTCTTGCGGGTCTGGGGCTACGGTGAGGTCAGGTCCTGGGGCTGGGACTCAGAGCATCCGGTTCTTGGAGGATGCTTTGGCAAATGAGAGCCTGGATGCTGGGGGGAGGGCAGGAGATCTAAGTCCGGGTGGAGAGCTAGGCCTTAGAAGACACACCCTGAGTTACTTCTCTATTTGATTTTTTCGAAGGTGAAGGGCAGATCTGACAACTGATCTTAACCTACACTCTTCCCTCCAGATTGGTCAGGGCCTGGTAGAATCTGGGCTAGACACCAGGACCCAGCTACCCACCCTCAGGACAACCCATCCTCCATCCTGAGGCTGACCGCCCTGTGCACCCCGCCGCACCTCTCTCCCCAAAGCCTCTGCCTCCCTCGGCCTCCAGGCCTACTCTAGCCCATCTACCACTCTGGCTCCACCCTGAGCCCCCACCCTCCTGGGGGAACAGATGGAGGCTGGAGGATGCTCTCAGCGCGGGCTCCACCAGGTGTCCGGGGATGGGGAGGAGGAAGAGGCCCGTCCGAGCTCGGCTGTGAGCACTGGAGCCTGGGTTGTGGTAAGGACTCCGCCCTAGGGCGCAGGTGCGCAGTCCTGGATGGGGAGCCGGTCAGGGTGCGAAGCGGGCCCGGGGGCGGCCCCCCCACGGCGGGGCGGTGGCCCCCGGAGACGCTCCGAGGTGGGAGGGTCCCGCCTCCCTCCCGCACGGAGGGATGTCCTGCAGGAGATGCGGAGCAAAGTCCGCGGACGCGTGGCGGGCAAGGGACAGTGCGGGTGCCGGGGTGCGGGGGTCCCCGGGACGGTCCTGCCCGGCAGGTCCGCCGTGGGGCCCTGCGCCGAGCTGCGCCCCCTGGCGCGGGGAAGGAGGACGGAAGCGGGGAGTGGGGGCGAACGGGAGAGGGCCGGTGGTCCCCGGCGCGGCGCGCAACGTCCGGGCCGGTGGAGCTGCGCCCCCTGGCGCGGGGCGGAGAGGCGGGCGAGAGGCCCCGGCTCTTACCTCCCGGGGTCCCGCGGGTGACGGCGGCAGCGGCCATTCTACCCCACACCGACCCCCCCCAGCGCCGGCTGACAGCGGCGTCCGACGTCACTGCGCACGGGGCGGGGCCTCCCAATTAAGGGGATGGGGGTCGGGACGAGAACCTGGGGTCAGCACACGTGGGGCTCTGGGTGGGGCCCTGGCTGGAGGGAGTCGTCTTCCAGGGCCCCGAGCCAGGCGGAGGGACGGGCTGCCGGGAAGTCCCGGAAGGGGCAGCAGCGCTGAGGGGCAGGATGCGGGGTCCCGGAGGCGGAAGCTGGGCCGATCGACGTGACCTCGGCCGGGGGAGTGGGGCGCGGGCGGCCGACAGCGCTGGGCGGGGGACTCTGGAGCCGGCAGGACTTTTTTCGGGCACAGCTCCTTGAATTTGGGGGACACAGCCCGACTTCATTTTAGCGGGGTCCTCACGAAGGTGAAAGGAGCCCTCCCGCCCCACGAGCCTCTCCATCACTACTTCGCGGAGAGAAAGACAACTCCGGGCTCAACATGCTTGCTTTTTAATAACAGAACAAAAAGAAAACACAGTGACAGGGAGCCGGCCTGCGGGACGACAGGCCTTGGGGAGCTCCTGTGAGACGGGCGGGTAGAGATGGGAGGCCAAGGGAGCCCCGTTCGTGCCTAGTTCAGAGGATGGGAGAGGAAAGTGAGAAAGGTCAGGGAAAGGGGGAATGCCTTGATGTCAGAAATGCTGGAGATTCCAGCGCCCAGAACTAGTCGTGGGTCCTGGAGCACGCTAGCATCTTGGGCGTGGGCGGTTTCTCCTTACTCCTCAGACTGCCACTCCACCCCCCAGGGATTGTAAAGGGGGTCCCTACTGGCTGTGGCCGTGCTGAAGGAGCCCAGAGAGCTCGGCCGTCCGGAGAGACAAGACCCCTCCTGGCCCAGGGGACTCCAGGGAGACCAAAGCAGCTGTAAGGATGAGAAATTGAAGGGGAAAAAAGGAAGAATCAGAAAATAGGTCTCTCTCCAGATTTCCTAGTCCCCAAACCCAGGCACTCCCAAGTCTCTGGCTCTCGTCTACTTTATTTTTGTTCCTCTCAAATCCAGCTATCCAACGTGCCTCTTGGCTCCCGCTGTCTCTCCATGCAAGACCAGGCATCCGCATCACCCTCCACCGCCCCACCAAGTTCCTGTTCAACCATACCTGGGCCCTGCCAGGAGCGAGGAAGTGCTCCTCTTCCCGTGGAGAGTTTGCCCTCTCCTCTTCCAGACCAGGGTGTTCGGTGGAGTTGGGGAGTCCACAGCCGTCGTCGTCAAGCACCAGGGGCTCAGACGGAGCCCTAGAGCTGCCCCACTGGGCCTTCTTCAGTCTGTGGAGACTTCAGACTTAGGAGAGAGGTGCCTGGAGGCCAGGTTCCTGTCTCTCCATCCTTCACCTTCCTGCCCTGAAATACTTCCTGCTGGGACCCAGGAGTGTTGTCATCTGACTTCCAACTCTCCACTCCCAACTTTCTGCTCCCCTCAGACTGAGGTATTTTCAGTTCAGGGGCTCAAGAGGTGACCTCTAGCTCTGCACTATCGTCCAGTTGTATGGAGTGCTTTCCTGTCTTCAGTGACCTGGTTTCCACTCCTTTCGGCTCATGTGGCTCATCCCCCATCCCTTAGTTCCCTCCTCCTTCCCATATTATAGAAATTTTGCTTCGATCTCACCAAGACCGTGGCACAAACAACCTCCACAAAATTCCCAAACAACCTCCAATTCCTTCAAAGCTCTCCACCTCTTCTTTAGTTCAAACCGTCCTGTCCCCATACCCTGTTTGGCTCCCAGAGCCCAAATGTCTCTCCTTACTCATTGATGATTCTGTGTCGCCTCCTTAGATCCTCCAGGTGATAAGTGACAGCCCTTACCCGGGCTGGGATGCCCCCAGATCCTTGCTGCATTCCCGCCAAATATGGCCTCCTTCTCTTTCTTCTGCAGAGCACCTCAGGGGGTGGGAGCCCCTCAGGGGGGTACAGGCCAGGCTGGGAGCAACCGGTGGCTCTCTGTGCCAGAGAATGGGGAAAAGGAGCTAGAAGGCAGAACTGAGTCTCTCAGGGGAGCTGGGACTGAAATAGGGAGTCAGGGGTCTTGGGAAGCCCAGATCACAAAAACATAGCTGTGATCTGGAAAACCTGATGACTGATTCATAGGAAGGAGGGCCTGGTCAGTGCACTGGCTGGGGGACACCAGAGGGAAGGGGTAATAAGGAGAGCTGGGGCTAGGATAGCAGTGGGTGCAACTTTAACCGAGAGGTGTCAAAGGGCAGAAAGTTTGTCATACCAGCAGGGGTGGGATGTACTGTTCCTCCATCCAGGTGGGGCTGTGAAGCACAAAAAGGGGGCTAAGTACAGAGAGAACACCCCCATCCATACTGTTTCTCTAACAACCTCTCCCAACCACCTATTTGGCATTAGGAGCTAAAATGTCCATCAGCTGGTGGGGCAATTATCCCCAGACTAAAGCTTATTGCTACCATAAGGCTTTATGGTAGTTTAAAATTGTAAAGCTTCCTCTCCCTACCTCCAGTTAATCCCCATTTTCTCCATTTCTACCCACCTGGGCCTTTGACTAAGGTTCTCCCAGAAGGTGTCTCCATAGCGCTGGGGCGTCAGTCTGAGGCTCCGGGAAGGCAAGCTGGGTGGTGGAGATCGGCTAACCACCCTGGAACACCTGAGGTGAGGACAAGGTAGGCTCAGGTCTGGCTCTTCCCTTACAGCATCTACTCACTCCAGGAATTTAGGAGTCTTATCTTACTACGGGACCATACAGCTGCCCAGGCTCCCTCAGGCCTTGTCCTCCCTTATCCATTTTAGCTGAGGAAGGTGGTGAGGCCTTTGATTTGAAAGGAGATTGGAGCTGGAGTGAGCATGGAGATTAGCAACTGTTTGAGCTTCAGATCTCACTGAATCTCAAATAAGTACACCTCACAACCAGGGAACATCATATTGAGCAAGCAGGGCTGTCAAAGACGAAGGCCTCAACTACTCAAGTGAAGTGACAGGTTCCTTTTAGTCAATGCAAGTATCCAGGAGAGCAGGGCCTCTGTTCACCCCTGCTTTATCTCCCCATCTCAGAAATACTAATATCCTTTAGGTAGGGAGGGGTGTGCAAAGCTGTTTGAGAACAGTTCTCATCACTCCTAAAGCCCCCAGACTGACTGATGTCTGCTCTCCTGCTCTCTAGAAGAGTGTCCTAGGGCTTCGTCCTCGGCACTTTATCTTCTTTATCTCCATTCCTCCTTAGGTGATCTCACCCAGGCCATGACTTTATTTATTATCTTTTTTGTTTTTCGGTATGCGGGCCTCTCTCTGTTGTGGCCTCTCCCGTTGCGGAGCACAGGCTCTGGACGTGCAGGCTCAGTGGCCATGGCTCACGGGCCCAGCCGCGCCGCGGCATATGGGATCTTCCCGGACAGAGGCATGAACCCGCGTCCCCTGCATCGTCAGGCGGACTCTCAACCACTGCGCCACCAGGGAAGCCCTATTATCATCTTTTTTAATTGAAGTATAATTGATTTACAATGCTGTGCCAATCTCTGCTGCACAGCAAAGTGACTCAGTTATACACATTCTCTTTTTTAAATATTCTTTTCCATTATGGTTTATCACAGGATACTGAATATAGTTCTCTGTGCTACACAGTAGGACCTTGTTGTTTCAGGCCATGATTTTAAACCACCAATGTGCTGACGACTCCCAAATCTGCATTTCTTGCTCTGGCTCCTCCCCTAGACTCCAGACTTGCAGGTTCAACTGTCCACTCAACATCTCCTCCCTAGCCTTACTTCCCTCACCTCCGATATCCAATCTATCAGCAAGTTCTGTGAGTTCTACATCTAAAAAACACTAAAAAAAAAGAAAAAAATCATTTTTTCTTTTGGCTGCTCCACACGGCTTGTGGGATCTCAGTTCCCCAACCAAGGATCAAACCCAGGCCCTTGGCAGTGAAAGCACGGAGTCCTAACCACTGGACTGCCCAGGAATTCCCCCATAAAATACACTCAAATTTGACTACTCCTCACTATTTCCATTCCCACCATCATATTCCAGCTTATCTTCCCCTCTCTGGACTACAGAGATAGCCTCCTCCTCCATTCCCTGCTTCCATCTGAATCCCTCAATAATCTATTCTGCACAGAATAATCTTTTCTTTTAAATTTATTTATATTGGCTGCACAAGATCTTAGTTGCAGCATGTGGGATCTTTAGTTGCGGCATGCATGCAGCATCTAGTTCCCCCACCAGGGATCGAAACCGGGCCTCCTGCATTGGGAGCATGGAGTCTTACCCACTGCAGCACCAGGAAAGTCCCAAGAATAATCTCTTAAAAATGCTTATGTGAAATGATATATGGTTTAAGATTTGCTTCAATATAGCCTGAGTAGCAGGAGGCTGAATGGGTGTATCAATAAAAAGATTATCTATGTAATGATAATTACTGCACCTGACTAAAAAGGATACTCCAGGTTCATGATTACTATTTTCTCTACTTCTGCAGTTGTTTGAAATTTTCCATAATAAAAAAGTTGAAGAAAATAAAAGGTCTGCTTATGTCATTTCCTTACTTAGAACCTTTCTACTGTCCTTAGAATAAAATTCGAACTCTTTTCAATGGCCTATAAGATCCTATAGATCCTATATGATCTGGCCTCTGCCTGTCTGACTTTACTTCACTTTTCCCTTAATTACTAAGTTTCAGTTACACTAACCTGCTTCCTGGTCCTAGAAGGCAGCAACCTAATTTCTTTCTTGGGCTTTTTTTTTTTAAACCTACTATTCCTTCTTTTGCTTCCTGGTTCTTATCAGACTGGCTCCTTCTCATTTTTCAGATCTCAATTCAAACTCACTTCCTCCTCCTCTTCCACAATCACCCTATATAAACTTGTGTCTCCAAGGCTGTTTTACATTATGCTGTACATCTATTTTATTTTCCTCGTGTACTTATTACTATTTGAAATTATATTTATTTGTATGCACTTTCTATCTCCTCCCCCTAGAAGGTAAGCTCTATGAGCAGGACCCCTATGTTCTAACTGCTGAATTCTCAATGCCTAATATACAGTGCCTAGAACATTGTAGTGTTCAAAAGCAATTTGCCGAATAAATTAATAAATCACCAATCCCCTGAGACCAGGCACTGAGCTTCTTGTTCCTTATTTCCTACTCCTCTTAGGGAAGAACCCAGGCATGCAATCTTCCCTCCTCCCCACTGGGTGGGGAGGACTCACTTGACAAACGGGATAAGGTTTTCTCCATCCTCCTGCGCTTGCATGACTGGACTGGGCTGGGTGGCTGGACTGAGTCTCCTCATTGGTGCTGGGGGGATAATGGAAAATGAATCATTCACTCATGTAATGGCTGTAGGAATGAACCTGTAGCAGGTCTAGAGATTGGAAAGAAGATGTATGGGGCCAGAAAAGAAGAAAGAGAGCTGAAAAGGTATTTCAAGTACCGAACATTTCTATTAGCTGAACATACAAGTTCAAGATGGCAGACACAGGAAATGTGGATGTGGTAAAAGAGAAAAGAGAAAAATAAATGTTGTGAAGCCAAACATACAGAGTAAGTGAAATTTACAAATGGCAGTGGAGTGAATTAACTGGCAACATGGGATAATGAAACGAAAAAGGGTGACAGGTGGACTAGATAGGGCAGAGGCATTTGGGGATAGTTGGTACAGAACTGGTGGCTGGGGTCAGAGAATTCAGGGTTGGTAAATAAACCAGGTATGAGGGGTTAATAAAAGGTAAGTGTGGGGCTTCCCTGGTGGCGCAGTGGTTGAGAGTCCGCCTGCCGATGCAGGGGACATGGGTTCGTGCCCTGGTCCGGGAAGATCCCACATGCCGCAGAGCGGCTGGGCCCGTGAGCCATGGCCGCTGAGCCTGCGCGTCCGGAGCCTGTGCTCCTCAACGGGAGAGGCCACAACAGTGAGAGGCCCGCGCACCGCAAAAAAAAAAAAAAAAGGTAAGTGTGGACAGAGTGGTCAGTTGGTGACAAGGAAGGAGGAGGCAGTTGGGAATGTCTACAGGTGAAGAAGGTGAGCAGAGGGGTCAGTTATACAGAGCCAGAATTCGGGACAGCCAAAGGTGACCTGACAGCCATGGGGGGTTGGCAGAAAAGGCAGATAAGAATGTTAGATGAGTTAGAAGAGTGACTGCAGGCAGCATAAATGTCAGAAAATTGGAAACTGTTGCAGGTGAATAAGTATTTATCCAAAGGCAACTAAGGATGGGCTGAGAAAGGAGTTAGGCGAAGTGAAGAATGGAGAGAGGAGCATTTAGAGCTGAGGTGGCAAATGCCGTAGTTAAAATCTGGCTGAAAGGGCAGATGGGGTCTAAATTGGATGTCCTGGGCCAGAGCAGGGGAAGCTGGACTAGAGGGCAGGTGGAGGCTGAGGGGCATTCAGACCTCAGGTCATTGGGTCTAGGTGGGTGACCCAGATCTATGAGGAGAATGGGCCTAAGGACGCTAGACAGAGGACTGGACAGTTGGCCCGGGGCAGCCAAGGCTGTGAGGGCAACCGGAGCCTGACGAGGCAGCTGAGGACCTGAGGGCTCCGGCTGCTCTGAGGAGTTGGCCAGAGCCTGGGGTCTTGGGGGGCGGGTCCCTGCCTGGAGGGAAGGCCAGGCCTTAGCGGGCTCAGGGGACCCTTGGTAGGTAGACTGGGGCGTGGGGAACAGCTAAGCCCGAAGGCACAATTGGGGGCCTGAGGAGTCGATGTGGCCCCCAGGTGGTGCGCCCGCGCCTGAAGCACTGCCTGAGGACCATGGGGGCCAGGCTGGGTAGGCAGGGGTGGCCTGGGCCTGAGCAGGCACCCAAGTCTGAGGGGACGACCCGGGCCTGCGGGCCTGTCGAACGTGAGAGCCAGGCAGGGACCCAGCGCCCGGGTGGCCGTGCCGCCGCCGACTACATTTGGCCACGGTACCTGAGGCAGCTGCGCGGCCAGTTCTAGAACTATACGCCGGGCCCTGAGGAGGAGCGAGGCAGCGTCGGGAGCCGAGGGCGGAGCCGGCCGGCACCGCGCGCCTGGGGCGGGGCCTGCGCCGAGCCACCTCCTGGGCGGGGCCCTGCGCGCGGGTCCGCCCCCTAAGCGCGCCTCCGACGGCGGCGACGTGCGCGGGTCCGGGTCCTGGGTCTCCTACCGGGGTCGGCCTCAACTCTTCCCGGCTTTCTGGGCGCTGGTCACCCTCCCGAGTGCCTGCGTCCTGCTCGCCCTCCCGTGTCCGCAGCTCGGTTACCCCTTCTCCGCCCGGTGGGCCCCGCAGTTCTGGGGACATTGCCCCTTTAACAGCTGTCCGGGTCGCTGCCTAGCCCTTCTCGGGACGGCGCGCGCCCGCCCGCCCAACCGCGCGCGCGCGCCCGCCGGTCCCCCGCCCCTCGCTCCCGCCCCAGCTCGTGCTGCCCGGGCGGGCGCCGGCCGCTGGCGCCGCTACTGCTGCCGCCCCCGGGGCGCGAGTCCGCCGCCCGCCGCCCGGGGACCCGGCGAGGGGCGGGGGCAGCCCCGAAGCGGCCCCGGATTGCCCCCGCTCCCGCCTCACGCTTCACGGGAAGTTTGTCCCTTTGCACTCTGCCCAGCCGCTCCGGGAGCCCCGCCGCGACGAGGTGAGAGCTGTGGGAGAGGGGGGGTGAGGGAGGGGACGCCCGCGGAGGAATGTGCCGGGCTGGGGGGCGGGGAGCCGGGGTCCCGGTTTGCACCACCCGGCGGGGGCCGGCTGGCCGCGGGAGCCGGGATCATGTGCTATTTGTCCCGCGGAGGCGCAGAGAGGTGCCAGGCCCGGGGCGGCCGTCGGTTGGCTGGACCGGAGGACACTGTCCGCATGGCCGCCCAGAAAGGCCGGGACGGGGGCCTGTGTGAAAACTTCTGGGTGAGCAAGGTGCAGGTGGCCCTAGGCCCCCTTTCGGGTCGCTCGGCCTCACCCCAGCCGCGGCTACTCTCTGTACCCCACTGACCCATTACGCTGCACCAGCCGACCCCTGTACCTCTCTCCTGGCCCATTACCCCGCCATCCACCAGCAGTACCACCTCATTCCCTGCCCCGTTGGCCATAACGGCGTTACAATTGCGCGTCTCCATCAGTGTCCTTTCCCTCCCCTGATCAGGGTCTGGGGGTCAGGGCTGTTCTTCCTGAGACAGCCTCTGTGGTTTCAGCTACTCCCTTCCTGTCCTGGGACAGACCAGCCCTCTCACCCCTCCCATGCCCTGGCCAGAAAGGCTGGTGTGGTGAGGCCCAGCAGGACAGGGGTTTGAGGCCCTTTGGGGCCACAGAAGGAGGCTCAACACCTCTGATCTCTCTTCACAACCCTCCCACCCTGTTGTCCGTGGGTGTGGGCTGCTCAGCCTCTCCTCCCAGGGTGTGGGCACCGGGTCACCCACATTCCTGGGCTCCAGACTGGCACTTTCCCCAGGGCAGTGGATGCCATAGCACTAGCCCCAGGCTGGAGCTGGGACCTGCCTGCTTCCTTTCCCTTCTCTCCCTCTTCAGGGGGACCCTACTGCTATCCTCCCTTCCCATAAACACAGGTATTCTGGATCCTCCAACAGAGGACCCTGGTGGTTGGTAGGATGGTTACAGGATGACCCCACCCTCTCCTGCCCATTGTCCTGGATCCTAAGGAGGAAGTGCTGGGGGCTGGTCAAGGGATTTGGGGCTTATAGGCAGGCCCTGTGGATCCCAGTTCTGGGCTATACCTCCAGCCATTGGATTTTGCCTATCAGCAGTCTCTCCCTCTGTGTGGAGGTTATGGACCCTAGGTGGGAGCTGGTTTCTACTTCTCCCTGGCTGACCCTGTGGGGGAATTTTAGGGCAGGTCTTATGTTTGGGATTTTCTTGCATCTTGTTTCTCTTCTGGGCTTCCAATTTATGCTTTTCCCCTACCTGTTTAACATTTCTGTGTTTGCTGTCCTCTGTGTGTCCCCTTACGTTTCTTCGTAGCATGACCTCAGTCTTCTTGTCTCTCTCATTTTCTTGGTGTTGGGGACTTTCTGCCTTTCCTCTCCCCGCTTCCCACCACCCTCAGTGTCTCTGCCCATGTGTCCCTCTCTCTGAATTGCTCTCTGTCCAGCCTCTTTCTCTCTTCTCTCGCTGAACGTTCAGTGCACTTGTGAGTGACGAGGAATAAAAATATCACCGTCCCTGCCCTTGGATTCACATTGCATTCGACCACTCCAGAGGAACAGACATCCTCACCTTTCCTAACATTACCCTCCACCCCTTGTCCTCCAACCCTGGAACCCCAGACACACCTCTGGAGCCACGGGTGCCTCCTAACCACTCTTCCCCCGCAACCAGGGTTTCCCCTACAGCCCCAGCTGGCGTGGCCAGGCCCCCAGTGTAGGATGGGGCTCCTCCTACGAGGGCCGGTGGCAGCCAGAACTGATACAGCCCCCCTGGTCTGGGGCCAGGACACCAGGTAACTCTGGGGTGACATCCCAGGTCCCTGCCTGCTGGGAAAAGGCTGGGGAGAGAGGCAGGAACACCTCCGGGAGTCCCTGAGGAGACTGCCATTGGGGAGGAAGGCCAAGGAAACAGAAACTGGGTCCTTGAGGGGCTGGGTCGCCGGGGAAGGGGGTGTGGAGAGACTGGTTCCTCAGAGAAGTTGGGAGGCAATGTCTGGGGGACCCAGACATTGCCTCCCAACAGCTCTGACCTTCTCTTCTATCTCTGTCCTCCAGCTGAGGAGGGTGGGAGTATCTGGAGCCATGGCTGGCGCCTCGGTGAAAGTGGCAGTGAGGGTTCGGCCCTTCAACGCCCGTGAGACCAGCCAGGATGCCAAGTGTGTGGTCAGCATGCAGGGCAGCACCACCTGTGAGTGAGTCCCAGGGGCCCGTCTGGGCACAGGCAGGGCAGCCCGGGCCCACTGTACGGGCCAGTCCTGGCGGGCCGAACCAGGAGGAGGGCTGTGCTGGGCACGGAGCAGGTGCTAATTGTAAGGAAGGAGGCTGGGACAGGCTGGCCTTTCCGTGCTCCCAGTCCCTGGGAGGGGGAATGTTGGCCTGGAGCCCTCCATTGCCCAATCCAGGGAGGCAGCCGGGAGGGGGGCGGGTCCTGGGAAGCCAAAATTAGCTTTGGTGGCTGGAGGGGGTGGGGAGTATTAAAGGGGAGAGATGAACTAGGATAGAGGAGGGGAGTGGGATGCCCGGTTTCTGAGGGCTTGTGGGGAGTGGGCAGCGGTCGGGAGTACCTGACCTTGGCCTTCGTTCCTTTGCTTTCTCAGCCATCATCAATCCCAGACAGAGCAAGGATGCCCCCAAAAGCTTCACTTTCGATTACTCCTACTGGTCACACACTTCGGTGAGGTTGTTAGGTTGGGGGAAGAGCTAAGCAAAGAGGGACGGGGGATTCAGGTCCTGGGGAGGGAGCATTGCTGGGAAATAGGACCTCCAGGGAATTGGTTGGGAGGACCAGGACCCTTGGGTGGGGGTGGGTAGGACCCTGAACTTGTGACTAGGACCAGGAAGGGGGAGGCAGAATCCCTGGGATAATTGAGGGCTGGCAGGAGACTAGATAGGATCCTCAGGGATGATTAGGACCGTGATCGAGGTGGGGGCACACAAGACCTTTGGGCACCTAGATACTAAGGACAAAGTCATCTAGGGTTCCTGCTGTCTTTGTTGCCCCCCTTTTACCTAGGCCGAGGACCCCCAGTTTGCATCTCAGCAGCAGGTGTATCGGGATATTGGAGAAGAGATGCTGCTCCACGCCTTTGAAGGCTACAACGTGTGCATCTTTGCCTATGGGCAGACGGGGGCTGGGAAATCCTACACCATGATGGGGCGGCAGGAGCCAGGGCAGCAGGGCATCGTGCCCCAGGTACACTCGGGGCCTGGCAGGGCGGCCAGGGCTGAAGCGTCTTCAGCTGCCCCTAGGGGAGTAGGCTGGGTTCTAAGCGTTGTGGAGCAGAGACCTGGCTCTCTGGTTGTTAGTAATAGGGAAGGTGATGGGGGTTGAGGTTGGCTCCAACCTGGACATCAGGGCCAAGAAAGCTCAATGAGAACAGCCACACCTTTGGCGGCAGAGCGCCCAGGGTTTGAACCTTGTTTCTACCACTTGCTGCTGTCTTACCTTGTCTCGTAATTACTTGTGAGTGTAGTTCCCATGTAGGCTTGTGTACCGTAGTCAAGGTGTTTATTGTAGGAAAAGCCAGTTGTGGATAACTGAGAGTTGACCATAAGCTCTCTGACTGCAGCATAGTGACCTTGCATACAGGCTCCGGGCTTGCATTTTGGCTCACTGAATACTAGCCTGTGACCCTGGGCAAGTGTGAACCTCTCAGAGGTTGCTTTCCCATCTGTAAAATGGGAACGATCCCATCCCTCCCTTGGGGCTGTGGTAAGGGTTAAACAGGGTCACTTGAGACCCGGCCTGGCCTGGGTGCTGGGCGCCACAGGTGTGCCATGAACAGCAGCATCTTTGTGCTTCTCTGTGTCCCCCTCCAGCTCTGTGAGGACCTCTTCTCTCGTGTTAGTAAGAACCAGAGCGCTCAGCTATCCTATTCTGTGGAGGTAAGTCCAGGTCTTGGGAGGGGGCTGGGAGGGGAGCCACAGTGTCCCCTGGGTAGGGAGGAGGTGAGCAGAGCGATTAAGACCAAGTGCAGTCTCTGGAGTCAGCCAGCCTGGGATCTGCTCTAGGCTTTACCAGTTAGTAACTGTGGCTTTGGGCAAACGACTTCTCCCTCGGCTCCAGAGCGTTTTTATCTGAAATGATAATGATCAGGGGTCCCCTTCTAGGGTTGTTGGAAGGCTCAGTGAGCTCGCACATGTAAAATGCTTAGCGACACATAGTAAACACTCAGTGTAGGTTACCTGTATTGTATCCAGTGGAGTCCAGGTTAAGTTTTCCCATTGGGTGTGGTTGTTAGCTTTTTTACTTTTTTAAGAAATTTATTTATTATTTATTTATCTTTGGCTGCATTGGGTCTTTGTTGCTGCGCGCGGCTTTCTCTAGTTGCGTCGAGTGGGAGCTATTCTTCGTTGCGGTGCACGGGCTTCTCGTTGCAGTGGCTTCTCTTGTTGAGGAGCTCGGGCTCTAGGCACGCGGGCTTCAGTAGTTGTGGCTCGTGGGCTCCAGAGCGCAGGCTCAGTAGTTGTGGTGCACGGGCTTAGTTGCACTGCGGCATGTGGGATCTTCCTGGACCAGGGCTCGAACCCGTATCCCCTGCATTGGCAGGCGGATTCTTAACCACTGTGCCACCAGGGAAGCCCACCTTTATTACTTTTTATTTGCTTCTCCCACTCAGGTGAGCTACATGGAGATCTACTGTGAGAGGGTACGAGACCTCTTGAACCCCAAGAGTCGGGGCTCTCTGAGGGTCCGAGAGCACCCCATCCTGGGCCCCTATGTGCAGGACCTGTCTAAATTGGCTGTGACCTCTTACGCAGACATTGCTGACCTCATGGACTGTGGAAATAAAGCACGGTGAGGCAGGCTGATGGGGCGGAGGGCAAGGCAGACGGGGTTAGGAAGATGAGGGGCCGGACCCACTGACCATTCCCTCCCCCCAGGACTGTGGCCGCCACCAACATGAATGAGACCAGCAGCCGTTCCCACGCCGTCTTCACCATTGTCTTCACGCAGCGCTGCCACGATCAGCTCACTGGACTGGACTCAGAGAAAGTAGGCCCCCCCTCCACCCGCTGCAACCCCATCCCACTTGGTAACAGAGACAGAGATGTGATCAGCGGGCCTTGCGTCCTCCCTCCCTGTCCAGGCTTGGTTGAGTGCCTCCTCTGAGCTTCCACAGCCCCCCGTGCTTCCCCTATCAGATCAGTGGGATAGTCTCCTTTTGCATGTTTGTTCTTCTAGCTAGGCTCCTTGGGGCAGGTCTTGGAGCCCACTGTGTACCTTGTCCCGGCACACAGTGGGCATGTGAATATCTGTGATTGAATAAATGAAGAAAAGTACAACTAACCAAACCCTCACTGTCATCTTATGTATCCCCCTTCCGTCCCCCACTCCTGGCTTTCTCCATCCCTTGCCAGCTGCCTAGTCCCCTTGCTGGGTGTTCCCTTGATATGCCTGCCCCGCACTGACCCAGTCACCTCCTGTCTCTTTCCTCTGACCCAGGTCAGTAAGATCAGTTTGGTGGACCTTGCTGGCAGTGAGCGGGCTGACTCCTCAGGGGCCCGGGGCATGCGCCTGAAGGTGAGGGGCTTGGGAGGGTCGGACAGGGCAGCGTTGGGGGCTGTGTGCAGTGGTCTCAAATCATAACTGGGACTCTGGCTGTGGGGGGAGCGGGGGAAGGGGATCGGAGTGGGAGAAGAAGGCCTCATTCCCCATGTTCCTCTTGCCAGGAAGGCGCCAACATCAATAAGTCCCTGACCACTCTAGGGAAGGTGATCTCGGCCCTTGCGGATATGGTACGACCTGGGCGTGGGAAGAGAAAGGGCTCTGGGAAAGCGGACAAAGAGGGTGGCCCACCGTAACCCCCTTCCTCCTTCTGTCCCTCAGCAATCAAAGAAGCGGAAGTCGGATTTTATCCCTTACAGGGACTCTGTGCTCACCTGGCTGCTCAAGGAGAATCTGGGTGAGGGGCTTCTCCTCTCTGTCTCTCTATGGCGACCCTGCCACCATTCCTGCCAACCCCCTTTTGATACCAGTCCCATTGACACCCCTGGAAGCTCAAATCCTCCAGTGGTCCGTTGACTCTCCCCCGATCCCCAGGGGCATCCTTTGAAAGTGTCCTGATGCTGGGATCAGGGCCACATGCTCCCTGCCGAGCCAAGGGCCTCACTGACTTGGCTCCCCCTGACTGCTCTCTGACCTCACACCCGCCTTTGACTTCATCTTCCGCCCACTGATCGCTGATTGTCCCACAGATGTCTGATGTCTCCCTGACCTCACCCCCACTTCCTCTGACCACCAGATTTCACGATTAGCTCCACAACTCTTAGCTTTACCCTACCTTGGACAGTGACCCTATCGGACCCCTGCCTGAGCAATGAGGCCCCCCTGACCCTGTGACCCAGTCTGACTTTTCTTAGGACCCTGCCCAGCTCAAGCTTTCCCCTCCTTTCATTCATAGGTGGGAATTCACGCACAGCAATGATTGCGGCCCTGAGCCCCGCGGACATCAATTACGAGGAGACTCTTAGCACCCTCAGGTAGGGCTCTAGTAGGGGCGGGGTGGGACACGAAAAGTGCCAGGAGCTCAGCGGCTGGTAGCTCAGGACCCTCCCCATGAGATAGGGTTGACCCTCAGCTCTACTGTACTATGATGAAACCTGGGAGGGAGAGGGAATCGGGCAGCAGACCAAGGTCACCCGTGTCTAGGCCTCACCGGTCCCGCTCCTCCCTACTCATCCAGGTACGCCGACCGCACCAAGCAGATTCGCTGCAATGCCATCATCAACGAGGACCCTAATGCCCGGCTGATCCGCGAGCTGCAGGAGGAGGTGGCCCGGCTGCGCGAACTGCTGATGGCCCAGGGGCTCTCCGCCTCTGCCCTGGGAGGTGGGACTCCGGGAGGGTCAACTCAGGGAGGCTCCTTGGCCCAGCTCATCCCTCCTCATTTGCCTTTGCCCAGGCCTGGGACCAGGGAGGGACCACTGCCCAGAAAGCCCAGCAAGTGCCCCTTGACTTAGATGCAGATGTGGAGAGGGGACAGGTCACGCCTTTAGGTGTTACAGAGCTGGGAGGGACTGATCCTCCTGGGGAGAGGCAGGCAGGATTCAGAGGGACCTTGACAGGCTCCTGGAACTATTGAAACGACAGGAGCAGGAGTAAATGGCAAGTCATGCGTTTATGGTTTGAACAGTAAGTCATTAATAGGCTGCTGGGCACCTGCCTTGACAGAAGTTCTTGTGAAACATTGGGAATTAAATTGACCGTAAGCTTAATAATAGTCAACGGTGGACTAATTTCTGAAACGTAAGGCTCAGCCTCCTTACTGTGAAATGGCATCTGTATTAGATAGTCTATGATCCGTGTTGGCTGTGTCCAGTGTGGACTGTGCATTCAGTCTTGGGGTCCATCCCATTGAGGAGTTGGGGTGCTAAGGGGCATGGTGGGGAGAATAAGGGTTCTTGGGAAGAGAAGGTAGACACGATGTTCACCTCTGTACATTTGAAAGGTAGTCTTGCAAAAGAAAAAAGCAGTGTAGTCTTTCTCATCCCAGAGGGCAGAACTAGAAACAGAGCTACATGTAACATGGGGCAGATTTCAGCTAAGAAAAGTTCTCAGCTAAGAACTTTCTGATGGTACAAGTCATCCTGCAATGGAAGGAACTGGCTACCTTGTTCAGTAATGAGCTTTCCGTCCCTGGAGGGGAACAAGCAGAGACTCGGTGTCCATTTGTC
This sequence comes from Leucopleurus acutus, assembly GCF_964270905.1. NCBI lineage: Eukaryota > Metazoa > Chordata > Mammalia > Artiodactyla > Delphinidae > Leucopleurus > Leucopleurus acutus. The sequence goes on along the minus strand of NC_139161.1, from coordinate 51,098,249 downwards.
AAGGCTGCAGTAGGAGGGCTCCCTACTTTGTGGAGGTGAACCATGGGTCTTCTGCAGTCCTTCCAAGCTGGTCCCCTGTGAGACCTTCTCTTGTTTCCGATCAGTTCCATCTTTCCTTGGCCTCCTTCTTTTACCTTCTTCTCCCTCCTAGGCCTGAAGGTGGATGAGGGGAGTCCCGGAGGTGCTCTGCCAGCTGTATCGTCTCCCTCTGCCCCAGCTTCGCCCTCGTCACCCGCAGCACACAACGGGGAGCTGGAGCCATCGTTCTCCCCCAGTGCCGAGCCCCAGATTGGGCCTGAGGAGGCCATGGAGAGACTGCAGGTGGGAAGCTGGAGCTGGCAAGGGGTGGGGCTCTGGGGGCTGCTGGGAATCACCCCCTGGGAGGTGCTTGTCCCAGTCTGTCCTGACCCCTGCCCGTCTTGTGCCCTCAGGAGACAGAGAAGATTATAGCTGAGCTGAATGAGACCTGGGAGGAGAAGCTACGTAAGACGGAGGCCTTGAGGATGGAGAGGTGTGAGGGTGGGGCCGACAGCTGGAGCCCTGGAAGGAGTGAGGTGGGGAGGGAATGTCAGGCCCTGCAGGGGAGGGGTTCGTGGGTACCGATGACAAGACCAATATCTGCCTCTCCTTTGCCTACAGAGAAGCGTTGCTGGCTGAGATGGGTGTGGCTGTCCGGGAAGATGGGGGAACCGTGGGCGTCTTCTCTCCAAAGAAGGTGAGTGAGGAGGCCTCAGAGACTCTGGATGCTGAAAGAAGAGGGTTGGGGTGGCAGGGTCATGAGTTTTAACTCTGATCTCAGGTCTCTGAATTGTCCCTCCATCACCTCTGTCCCCACTCCTTGCTCCTCCCCTCTCTGTTGTCCGGCCGTCCCTGTCTTCTGCCTCCATCTAGGGACCACAGGATGCCAGGGTCCCTGCCCTTAGGGGGATTTCAAGAGCTGCTTAGAACCTAGGTATTTATAAATAGACACCCACACACGTGCGCGTATGAGTTCACGCGTAGAACGTATCTCTGGATTCATAAGAAACTGGTTACGGTGGTTACCCCAGGGGGAAGGGAGAGGACCCTGGGAGATTGCAGGTTGGTTGGGATAGCGACTTGTCCACCCTGTACACTTCTGTATCATTTGGATTTTGTAACTTGTGTATGTGTTAGCTATTCAAAAGCAAGCAAACAAATGCAAAAAAACCTAAAAAGTACGTTTCGAAAGGATAACTTGGGAAGACAAGACTGTAAAAGGAATAGAAGAGTAAGCACTAACCTGTAGGATGTTGCTTGTAAACGCAGCGAGAGGTTTAAAGATGGAAGCGTCAGTGCGGCCTGGAGGTGTATGGAAACTGGTTTCCTGGAGAAGGTGGTTTGGAAAGTGGAGCCTGAAAGATGGACGGGGGGCGTGGTAGAGAGGATGTTCTCTCTAGAACATCGGGCCGAGCAAATGTGGGGTATTGTCGGCCGAGTGGGGCGCACCAGCACCTGTCACGTGCCCGCTGTGTAGTAAGCGCTCAGTAAGGCTTTGTGGAGAGGAAGGAAGGAAAGAAGCAGGGCAGGAGTGATCAGGCTCAGTTGGAGGCAGGAATGGTATTCAAAACCTTTAGCAACCAGCACAGCACGGGGACCAACCAGTCAGAGTGGACGCTGGCTTCCGACGGCCAGCACAGCTGTAGTGGTGCACACTGGTGAAGCGGTGATGCAGAGGCCAGTTTGGGCAAAGCAGGAACTTCCAGTCCCAGCCCTGGAATGGAGCCAGCCACGCCTGTCAGGGCTGTGGTATGAAGCATCATAGGATCAGGCTCTAAGTGAGATACACCTCTTCCAGGCAGTGGGTTACTGGAAGGAGACCCCTCCGATTTTCATACGGATATGGTGTCTGGGTGACTGAGCAAGCAGGGACCATTGAACAGGGATCCAGACAGAGGAGAGGGGTTTGCCTGGCCTGAGGCACGGCCAGGGGCGAGAGAGCTGTCAGTGGGTGATTGAGGGTGGCAGGCAGGGCTGAGGGGTCAGGTCCGGGGCTGGGCACCCAGGGCTTTAGGATCCCCCAGAGGCGCACATCTGGGAGGAGGGACTGCAGGGGGCTCTCAGCGTGGCTTGCCAGCCACCTGGGGGTGCCAGGTACCTGTGGAGCTTCTGCCACAGCTGCAGGGCTAGGGAAAGGTAGAAAGGGATGGACAGGCTGATGGATGGGTTTTTCTTTCCTGGAGAGGCTCACACTGTGCAAGGTGCCACCTGCTAGAGCTTGGGGCCAACAGGAGGGACTTCTGTTCTGTTTTGTTCTTAGTTGTTCTTGTAAAGGTGGCACGCCCCACCGGGAACGTTTACTTTGTACAGTGAGGTGTAAAGGAAATCTCCTTCCTTCCCACCCTCGGGTTCCCCTCCCAGAGGCGAGTCCTGTTGCTGGCTCCTGATGTGTTCTTCTAGAGGTAGTCTCTGCACGTACAGGCGTGTGTTATAATCATCCACGTACGCATGCACACATCGCCCCTCTTTGCCGTGGTGCTGGTTCCACACTTGACATGTTACTTTTTCACGTGTCAGTGTATCGCAGTTCTGTCCGTTTTTTTTTTCCCCCCCACAGTGTCAGAATATTCTATTGTATAGACGTAGGATAATTTTTTTTAACCAGCTTCCTACTGATGGACATTTAGGTCGTTTCCCATTCTTTGATACTATAAACAACGTTACAGAAGATAGTCTTACTAATGGTCTGCTGTCTGTAGAACATATTCCTAGAAGTGGAGATTTGGGGTCCACCAGTAGCCAGGTAAAACTTTGATCTCTTTTGCCAGCGTGCCTCCAGAGATTTTAAACATGCCCACTTATACTCCCAAGAGCATCATACAAGACAGCCCGTGTTCCCTCATCCTCTTCAACTTCTTGATCTTTGCCCATCTGATTGGTTAAAAAAAAGCATCTTAGGGGAAGTAACTTCGGCATTTTCTCCAGGTGGCGAGACATTCTCATAAGTTTAAAAGTCATGTGGATTTCAGAGAGAAAGCTGTTAGGCTCACAGGAGAAACGGGTTTGGTGGGGGTGACTCCAACCTAGGAAACGTCGAGTGGAGAATTGGGTCCTTGGGGCAGAAGCTCCAGTTTGTCCTGGAGAGAGCCAAGGGCCTTAGGGAAAGCCCCTTCTTTCCTGAGACCTCGCCACCAGGCCCAAGGACTTCCTAAGTCAGTAATTTTCAAACCTGGCTCGGAGCTTCCTTCACAGGGAATGGGGAGGCGGGGGCAGGACTGGACTCTGGGTCCCCTGCCCCCACCTCGGCCTGAGCAGCTCTCTGCTTATCTGCTTGACGTGTTAGGCTTCTAGGTAAGGTTTCCTGTGAACAAAGGGTTCCAGGGCTGAATAAAGATTGAAAAGCACTGCCCTAAATCATGTCCCCTCTCCCGAGGGATAGATCGCTTTCTGCTTCCAGGACCCATCCGTGTTTGCCATTCCCAAGCAGGCCTGACACTGCAGTGTCGGGAGGGGCGTGGTCATCCCTCAGGAGAAGAGGAAGTGTTGCAGAGTCATCGTTGGAGGGGCAGATGCACAGATACATAACGCATCCACTGTGGACGTAGCCTTGGGCTTCCTGTTCGGGGGGCTCCCACAGAAAGATGGGGCCTTGACTGCTGGCTGTCTTCCCCTACACCCTGTGCTCCCCTGCCTCCGTGCCTTTGTTCAGACTCCTCTTTCACCTGAAACACTCTTCCTTGTTCATGTCCACGTCCTCCTCATCATCAGAGACCAGCTCCCATACTGCCTTTTGCATGAAGCTCCCCTGACCCCCATGAGCTCCCATTGGTCTTCATTTTATTCATTTTTGTGTATGAGCCCCTCCCAGGATACAGTGGGATGAATGAATGAATGAATGAATGAGCTAAGTGAGGGCGTGAAAAGTTCAGGAAGTCTATTATGAGGCATGTGTTTCTTACCTGCAATGGTGTTTCCACGGCAAGTGTTATCTCCCCAAGTTGGCTCTGATTTCCTGACCAACGGGGCAGCAGCCTCTAGGTGTGACTCATCTCTGTCCTGCCTGGCACCACAGTGGGGTCTTGCACATAGAAAGGCCACGGTATATCCTTGCGGAACAGAGGCAGGGGATCTTGTGTTCGGGTGGAAGGCCTGGGAAGGCTTTGTGGAAGAAGTGGCATTTGAGACAGACCTTGAGGGACCAGAAGTGAATGATTTTGACAGGTGGGGGTGGGGCCAGGAGGGAGGCTGTTGCAGGCGAGGGGATGGGCAGGGATGAGCCCGGCTTTTTGGAGTGAGTGCTCAGAGCCCACTGGGTGCGAGCACAGAAGGGGAGAGGGGGCCCCGCAAAGGGGCTTGGATAAGTGGGCTGGGGCCCTGCCGTGGAGGACGCCCAGGAGTACCGGCATGAAAAGCAGACTCAAGTCAGGCAGGCATGCGTTGCGTGGGCCAGAGAGGTCTGAGCAGTCCCCTCTCGAAGTGGCAAGATATATTTTGAGGGAAGAAGTGATGAGCCCTGGGGCCAGAGGGAATACAGGGAAAGCAGAGAGAGGGCAGGTGGCTTATAAGGTTTCGGGTCAGGGAGACTGGTGTGTCCAGGTGCCTCTGAAGAAATGGGGCCTGGGGAGGGGCCGGAAGGGTGGGGGCATCTTGTGTGCCGGGAGGGGGTGGGTCAGGCTGCCCCGAAGGCATTGGGGTGAGTGGGAGCAGGGGGTGGGAGAGCTCGCCCTCCGAGTGAGGGGGAGGGGCGCAGTGGGGAGCCTGCAGGGATGTCTGCCAAGCGCCTTCCCTCCCTCTTGGCCGCACCCCTGGCGGCTCTCCCCTGACTGCCGCGCCTTCCCCCTCAGACTCCACACCTGGTGAACCTGAATGAAGACCCCCTGATGTCTGAATGTCTGCTCTACCACATCAAAGATGGTGTCACCAGGTAGCGTTTGCTTCGGCCCGGCCCGTGGTGCAGCCTCTCCTTTTAGGGTGTGGTTGCAGAGGGAGGGCCACGCTGGCAACTCCCTTCTCTAATGATCTCTTGGGGACACCCCACGTCTCAGGACAGCTCCTCTGCAGCCCTGTTAGCTCCAGGCTTCCTGAGAACTTGCTGAGCCTGCCTCCACCCACTGCTTTGGTGTGGGTGACACCCCTCCTGGGACCAAACCAAACCAGCACTGGCGGGGATAGGTCCTGATCTACTGGGGCAGAGAGTGGGTGGGAGCTTGGACCGCTGCGTTCTTGGCCCCCAGCACCACTGCCTGGGCATCGCTTAGTGGGACCCTCCTTTGGGGTGGGAGAGAGAAGGGAAACATAACCCTGGCCCAATGCTGTTGAGGGCAGTACCTATATGACAGGTAACTTCACTGGCTAATGCTAATGAACCCCTGGGGCTCAGCGCCTCCAAGGACACCTCCTGGAGTTAAAGGGGTGAGGGTGCTCCTTTCTCTCCTGACACAGGCTGTTCAGCTGTCCTTGGTGATCATCATGGGAAGGATGCAGGAACCAAGGCTGAGGGCACCCACCCCACTCCAGGTTCCCTTCCCCCTTTGCTGTATAACAGTGAGGATGTGGGCTTTGGAGCCAGGCAGATCTGGGCTCACATCCCAGCTTCACCACTGCCGGGCTGCATGACCTTGGGCAAGTTACTTACCTCTCTGAGCCTCAACTTCCTCATCTGTGAAATGGGAATAATTATACTTGGCTTACTGAGTTGGTTGAACTTGTGTTCAGAAGGGGCTTGGTGTATGTATGACTGGCACATGCTCAGAAATTGTTGGCCATTGCTTCCCCAGGGTCGGCCAGGTCGATGTGGACATCAAGCTGACTGGGCAGTTCATTCGGGAGCAGCACTGTCTGTTCCGGAGCATCCCTCAGCCAGACGGAGAAGGTAATGGCTAAGGGGGCGAGACTGGAGTGACCAGACAGAGAGAGACAGGTCCCTCACTGAATACCGAGCCCTGGCTCGGGCCCTGGGAGTGCAGCCGCCATGTGACAGGATGTGTCCTCGCCCTGAGAGGGGGCTTCGAACTCCTGGTCAGCAGTGGGGGCCCTGCTATCTGCACCTGCCCTCAGGGCGCAGACTCTTGTTATGAGCTGGGAGTGGTGAGGGTCCCCAAGGCAGAAACAGAAGACTGTGGCTTCAGAGGGTGAGGTTTTGGGAAGAGGAGATCCTGCCCTCTTCCTTGATTTTTTAGCCTCAAATAGCACCCTAGTCGTTTTTTATGAAAACCTGTAGGTTTTTCAGTGGGATATCTGAATTTATCTCTGAAAACCTGATTATCTATGTAGCTATGACTACGAAAGTTTCAGGCAGTTAGTCAGCCCATGTCTCCCTGTGGTTCCAAAACTTGCAGAAGTTTTTAGCTGTTTTTGGCCACAGCAGCAAAAGCTTTTAGGAATCACAAGCCCTCAGGGTGTAGGTAGTAGTCTGTCTGACAGGTAACAAAACAATGTTCGTGGTTAAGGACATATTCTGAGGTCACCGTTTTGTTCTGGTTGGGTCTTTTTTTAATGTTTATTTATTTGGTTGCGTCAGGTCTTAGCTGTGGCAGGTGGGCTCCTTAGTTGCGGCACGTGGGCTCCTTAGTTGCAGCAGGTGGGCTCCTTAGTTGTGGCTCACGGGTGCCTTAGTTGCGGCTTGCTGGTTTCTTAGTTGCGGCACATGGGCTCCTTAGTTGCGGCAGGCAGGCTTCTTAGTTGTGGCTCGCCGGTTTCTTAGTTGTGGCACGTGGGCTCCTTAGTTGCGGCAGTCGGGCTCCTTAGTTGTGGCTCAAGGGTTCCTTTAGTTGTGGCTCGCCGGCTCCTTAGTTGTGGCACGTGGGCTCCTTAGTTGCAGCAGGCGGCTCCTTAGTTGTGGCTCACGGGCTCCTTAGTTGCGGCTCGCCGGCTCCTTAGTTGTGGCATGCAAACTCTTAGTTGCGGCACGTGGGATCTAGTTCCTGGACCAGGGATCGAACCCGGGTCCCCTGCATTGGGAGCGTGGAGTCTTAACCACTGCGCCACCAGGGAAGTCCAGGTCATTTTTTTTTTTAATGGACTGATTTGGGTTCAGTTGTGCCCAAGTGAAGTTAAGCTCTGGGAAGTGAGTAGGGCAGGGAGGTTGGTCGTGTCACACCTGAGCTCTCCCTCACCTGGAGCCCGTGCTATGTGCCTCAGGTCTGATGCTTCTGGGGGACAGGAGACAGGGCACCCGTGGTCAGCGTGTGTCTTAAAATAAGAAAAGATGCTCTCGTGTGGCCTGCAGCTCAGGTTGAAGACCTGCCCGGTGGACTTCAGTTCCATTTTCTGGTCAGTGGATTAATGCAGTTGTTCTGGTCTCGTTCAAGTCCCTAGCAGCAGCAAACGCTTCCGGCCCCGTGGGCTGCGAGCTATTGAATCCGTTCAGCCCAGTGAGTTATTACCGAGTTCCTGTTCTGCGGTTCCCTCAAGCCATGTACTGGGGTGATACCAAAACCACACAAGGCCTGTGGAGGCAGCCCACCCTCGGGAGCTCAGGGTGTGTTTGGGGAGGTGACAGGCCCAAATAGGTTACATCACCGTGGAAGCAGCAGATGGTTCTGTGCCCCAAATGATGGGGGCTGTATAAAGGGTTAGTCCATTTGGGCCTTTAAGATTTAATACTTGACCAAAGACGCCTAAGAGCAGGCAGCACGGATAGAGGTATGAACACAGAAAAATAGTTATTACTTACCATCTACTTTGTGCCTTTGCATTTTCGCACGTAGCTCACAGGTGAGGGAGCTGAGGTTCCCAGGGGTTAGGGAATTTGCCCGAGACTGCACAGCTAGAGGATGGCAGAACTGGATTGGGACGCAGCATGGCAGACTCTAGGGCCTGGGCTGTGAGTCCTGGGCTGCCTCGGTTCAGATCGCTGTGGGTTCGTGTGGGTTCTCACCTGGCCCCATTTCCCTCCATAACAACTATCCCCGCCCAACCCTGCCTTTAGATTACTTGCTCAATTACTTGTTTATCATCTTTCTTACCAAGTGGAAGTTAGCTCGGTAAGACCAGGCATTTTGGTTTTTATCTCTCCTGTATTTCCAGGACCTAAAATAGTGCCTGGCATATCATAGGGGTGCAATATATTTGTGGAATGGATGGATGAATTGGGGGCGTGGTGGGAAATAAGGGCGGGGATAGACTGGTACCCTTCTAGCCACCTCATCCTCTTCTCTGCCACCTTCTTGCAGTGCTGGTCACCGACGTGGTGATGCTTTTAGCTGTGTCTGACATCTTCTCCATCGTTTCTGCCCCTTCATCCAAGTTTCCCTTTGAGCATCAGCTCAGGAGTTACCACTTTCCCATAATCATTCCCAGTCCTCTGCCCCTAAGCCGAGTTACTCTTTGCTATTTTTGTACTCCTACAGCGTCCGTAGGCTTGTCTCTGCTTTACGTTACCATTCATTCTGGTTTCTCTGTTCCTTGTAAGGTAAATAAGAACTCTCTTTCCCACATCCCTTTATTTGAGCCTTTCAGCCACTCTGTAAAGAAAGACTTTGTTACCCCATTTTATAGCTCACACAAATCGGGTGACTTGCTTAATGTCCCTCAGCTAAGGAGTCATAGAGTCTGGGTCTTTGGAATACGGGGGCCCCTCTGTGACAACGGGGCACTGGTCCTCAAGGACAGGGAAGTGCCTCAGGCATCCTCATGTCCCAGCAAGCTGCAGGCTTGGTGATTTGTACAAGGAGCACCTTGAGAGATGTTTGGGTTGGGTTGGCTTTATCTCCTCCCATGAAAATAGTGATATTGACTGAAGATAGTTGACTGTGGCTTGAGAAGATTAGTTAGGTCGCAGTGTGCAAGATGCATCAGACAGAAGTGGGGCTAGGAGCCTGCTGTAGGAATCCAGACCTGGCCAGTAGCAGTGTTGTTTGGGAAGGAAGGAGTGGTCATCTGGAAGGCAGAAATGACAGGGCCTGCCGACCAGCTGGACCTGCGAGGCCACGCCCTCTGAGGATTCCGGGCTTGCTAAGCCGCTGCTGGGGAGGATGGCAGAGGGTGAGAAGGGAGCCCCCTCAGAGGCTCCTGGGAATTGTAGCTGGGGCTCTAACCCTCCTTCTGCTCTTCCTTTCCCGTGCTGCCTGCCACCAGAGGGGCCATGGCACCCCTGACAGGTACCGGGTGGTGGGACTGGGGGTGTATGTGTGTTTTGGGGGGAATGCAGGGTGGGAATCTGTGACCATACCCCTCCCCCCCCCCCCCAGGGTCTGATCGCTCCCTCTCCTCTCTCCCTGCCTCAGTGGTGGTCACCCTGGAGCCTTGTGAAGGAGCCGAGACCTATGTCAACGGGAAACTTGTGACTGAGCCTGTGGTGCTGAAGTCAGGTAGAGGAGGGGGCAGTGAGGGTCCTGGGCCCTGGCTGTGCAAGGAGGAGCTTCTTGGGTGACTCCTGGGCAGGACCCAGAAACAAATAGGAAACAGCGTGGGAATGTGAAGACGGAACTGGGAAGGGAAGAGAGAGGGAGTCAGGTTTTGGTTTGTCTCACTGCCTCAGGGCAACAGGAAGAGGATGCCAAGCTCCTGATTTCCTTTGGCTGTCAGGGACAGGGCGGTTCCTGGGGCCAGCTAGGGGAGCCTCAGCTCCAGCCGCTCTTGGATTTGGGGTGATGGAAGAGATTGTGTTGGGGCTCCTGGGATTTGTGGGCAAGGCCCTGTGCACCTCGGGCATGCGGAGGGGTGTGCTGCCGTGGGCGAGTGAGTCCACTTCTCCATCCTCCTATCTCCAGGGAATAGGATTGTGATGGGCAAGAACCACGTTTTCCGCTTCAATCACCCGGAGCAGGCGCGGCTAGAGCGGGAGCGAGGGGTCCCCCCGCCCCCAGGACCGCCCTTCGAGCCCGTCGACTGGAACTTTGCCCAGAAGGAACTGCTGGAGCAGCAAGGCATTGATATCAAGCTGGAGATGGAGAAGAGGTGCGTGGGGAGGGTGCTTGCGCCCCAGGGCCCTGCTGACCGTCCCTCCCGGGTGCCCAGCCCCCAGCCCCCTCCTGTTGTCAGACGCCCTATTGAGGTGACTCCAGAACCTCAGAGCTCTTCCTCCCCTCCTCACCCAACCCCAGGCTGCAGGATCTGGAGAACCAGTACCGAAAAGAAAAGGAGGAGGCTGATCTTCTGTTGGAGCAGCAGCGGCTGGTGAGGGGCTGGCCAGGGGTGCGGTGGGGCAGGCAGAGGCGGGGGGTGGGCTGGGGGGCACTGGAGCAGCCGGCCTGGCAGAGCTTCAGCCTGACTCTGAGTTTGGTCACCCTGCCTGAGCCAGAGTGGGGAGTGGGCCCGGGGCTAGGGGGTAGAGGTGGCATCTAGGAGGAGACAGGAGAGAAATGTGACCCAGGGAGGAACCCGTGCAGGGAACTAGGGTTCCTCCCAGGTGACTGGGGCTTCCTGGACTCTAGCTGAACCTGTGCCACCTTTATGATTTTTACCAAATCCAAGTACCGCCCGTGTTGTTATTTACTTAAGATTGTTCTTTGGGGACTTCCCTGGTGGTCCAGTGGTTAAGACTTCATGCTGCCAATGCAGGGGGCCTGGGTTCGATCCCTGATCAGGGAACTAGATCCCGCATGCCGCAACTAAGACCCGGCGCAGCCAACCAAATCAATCAATAAATAAATATTAAAAAAAAAAAAAAGATTGTTCTTTGAATGGACTTACTTTCAAATCTTTAACCACATCCTGAGCGATATATACACACGAAACCCATACTTGGTACGGCTACAGCTAATACTCGCTTTCTCTGTGCCACACGCTCTGAGCACATTAATCTCAAAACGTATCTGTGAGGAGGTGCCGTCATTACCTCCACTGTGCAGACGAGCAGAGGTTAAGCCGTGCACCCAGCACCGAGCCGCTCTGACCACGGTGTTTCCATGTCGCTGGGACACATGGCTCTGGGGTGCCCTTAGCCCTCTCCCCGTCTGTCTTCCCTCTCTGTGGCCCCAGTACGCGGACTCTGACAGCGGGGACGACTCTGACAAGCGCTCCTGCGAAGAGAGCTGGCGGCTCATCTCGTCCTTGCGTGAGCAGCTGCCGCCCACCACGGTCCAGACTATCGTCAAGCGCTGCGGCCTGCCCAGCAGCGGCAAGCGCAGGGCCCCCCGCAGGGTGTACCAGATCCCCCAGCGACGGCGGCTGCAGGGCAAAGACCCCCGCTGGGCCACCATGGCCGACCTGAAGATGCAGGCAGTGAAGGAGATCTGCTACGAGGTGGCCCTGGCCGACTTCCGCCACGGGCGGGCCGAGATCGAGGCCCTGGCTGCCCTCAAGATGCGGGAGCTGTGCCGCACCTACGGCAAGCCTGAGGGGCCCGGGGACGCCTGGAGGGCCGTGGCCCGGGATGTCTGGGACACGGTGGGCGAGGAGGAAGGCAGCGGAGGTGGAGGTGGCGGCAGTGAGGAGGGAGCCCGCGGCGCAGAGGTGGAGGACCTCCGGGCTCACATCGACAAGCTCACGGGGATCCTGCAGGAGGTGAAGCTGCAGAACAGCAGCAAGGACCGCGAGCTGCAGGCCCTGAGGGACCGCATGCTTCGCATGGAGAGGGTCATCCCCCTGACCCAGGTAGGACGGGCCCGGCCCGGCTTGTCCCCGCCTGCATCTCTCCCCTGTAGCAACCTGAACCTCCCACCTCAGAGTCCAGCCTCCTTCCTCCTCTTCCTTTAAAAAATCTTATCGAAGTTTAACACAGCATAGTTTGTGAATCACCTGCCTCACAATCACCAGGGCACTAACTGAAAACGCAGATTCCTGGGTTCTGCCCCAGACCTACTGAATCAGCATCTTTGGGGACACATCTGCATTTATAGTAAGTACCCCGGGTGGTTCTGAAATACAGTGAAGTTTGAGAACCACTGATATAAAGGGTACAGTCCTTAAGTTACCACTTAATGAGTGTTCCCATAGGTGACCACTCTTAGAACCACCCCTCTCCTGGGTGACCCTTCCTTTGGTAGCCGCTGTGCTGAGTGCTTCTCCTGTGTCACCGTGTAAACCTTCACAGTGGCCCTGCGAGTGGGAGTGTTATCACCTACCCGTTTTCCATGTATTCACTCAACAAGTAAATAGTTGAGTGTTTACTGTGTGCCAGGCATCGTGCTAGCTACTGGGGTTACTCACAACAGACAGAATTTCTGCCGCGCTCCCGCTTGCCTTCTAAAGGGGGATGACAGGCAGCCAGTTATAGCAGTAGTCATGGTGTTGAAGGCTTACGGCTCCAAATGCAGCTCTTACGCCTCTCCTCACTCTCCCCTCTCCAGACCCTTGGGCTTCCTTGCTGTTCCTTGAACTTACTGGGTGCATTCCTGCTTCAAGGCCTTTGCACCTGCTGTTCCTTCTGCCCAGAACGCCCTTCCCTCTCAGAGCCATAGAGCTCGTCCCGCAGTTCCTTTGGGTGTTCCCCGAAATGGTAACTTCTCTGTGAATCTCTTCCTGTCCTTTCACTGCATCTACCCCCACCCTGGCCTCCTGTCCTTTTCCTTGCTCTGGTCTTTTCCATGTGAATATATATTTTTATATGTGTATAAAATATATACACATACATGCATTTATATAAAATATATAACATGGTACTTACATATAATGTAAATAATATATATTAAATAACTTAAATACATATATTTATATTTAACATTTCATGGAAGTACAGCTTATGTACCATACCATATATTTTTCTTATTTATTTATCAACTGTGTCCGTCCACTAAAATGATGGCAGGTATTTTTCTTCCCTCTTTGTTGACTGCTGTATCCCCAGGGCACATCATTTATTCAGCAATATTTGCTGAGTGCCCACTAGGTGAGGCATGGTAGAATTTCTCAGGTAATCTTACAACGGCCCTATGTGATAGGTACTGTCATTGTTGATGTCATCTTACATGTGAGGACACTGAGGCACAGAGGCTACAAGCCGGAGATCCAGACCCACAGCTAGGAGGTGGCACACCTGGACTGCGTCGGCCACCCGACTCTGGGTCCGGGCTCCTAAACCAGTGTCCCTCCAGCTTCCTCATCTCCATGCCTCTCTCTCTCAGGACCCCGGACGTCCAGCTGCTCCAGGGCCTTCCAGCTTGTCCTCCCGAATCTGCACGTCCTCAGGACTCCACTCTCCTCACGTGCCCCCTTTTCTCTCACCCCCTCTCCCTCCCAGGATCACGAGGATGAGAATGAAGAAGCCGGTGAGGCCACGTGGGCTCAGCCGCAAGGGTCTGAGGCAGCGGAGCAGGAAGCCCCCAGTGACCGAGCACCTCCCGCGCGGCCCTCCTCGCCGCCCTTGTCGAGCTGGGAGCGGGTGTCGAGGCTGATGGAGGAGGACCCCGCCTTCCGTCGGGGGCGCCTTCGCTGGCTCAAGCAGGAGCAGCTGCGGCTGCAGGGACTGCAGGGCTCCGGGGGCCGGGGCGGGGGGCTGCGCAGACCCCCCGCCCGCTTCGTGCCTCCTCACGACTGCAAGCTGCGCTTCCCCTTCAAGAGCAACCCCCAGCACCGCGAGTCCTGGCCGGGGGCGGGGGCCGGGGAGTCCCCAGTGCCACCCCAGCCCCCTGAGGAGCTCACCCCCTCTCTGGCCACCCCTGCCCGCAGGCCCCCAAGTCCCCGCAGGTCCCACCGTCCCCGCAGGAATTCCCTGGACGGAGGGAGCCGGTCCCGGGGAGGGGGTTCTGCACAGCCCGAACCCCAGCACTTCCAGCCCAAAAAGCACAACTATTATCCCCAGCAGCCCCAACCATACCCAGCCCAGAGGCCCCCAGGGCCCCGCTACCCCCCATACACTACGCCCCCGCGGATGAGACGGCAGCGCTCAGCCCCTGACCTCAAGGAGAGTGGGGCGGCCGTGTGAGTCCCACATCTTGGGCAGAGAGGTCCTGGCGGAGCCCCTCGCTGGGAGGAGATGCTGCTTCCCCAGAAGCCCTGGGGCAGGAGGCCCTAGAGACCAGAGAGAAGGTCCGAGTAGGTGATAGAAGATGTAGGGGTAACTGGGCCGGAGGCTGAGGGAGGAAGGAAGAGGGCACGGAGCTGCCAGGAGCGAACCAAAGTGAAGGAGAGTGACGGGAAGCTGCCTCGGGGCTGCCCCTTGTGGGGGGGGGGGTCCCACAAACGCTGCTAGGGTGGGTGGGGGGCTGGGGTGCCGCGTAGTCGGTGTTTGACTTTCTTTTCAAGTGGGGGCAAAGGGGAGAGAACCTAGAGGGGGGTAAGGTCTCCCCGCTCCTGGCCCTGTCTGTCTGTCCGTCTGTGGTGGGTTTCTGTTTCCAGGGAGGTGTGGTGGGATCATAAGTCATTCCTCTCCCCTTTCAGGCCTCCTGCTATATTTGGGGGACCTGTCTGGCGTCTGGTTTGCCTGGGGTCCCTGAGGATGTGGGACCTTTCAATAAAGGACGGAAAACAGAGGGAGCTTGTGGCTGGTGGTCATTTGGTTTTGGTTTTCAATGGAGGTTTAGATTATATGAAAGTAAAGTGTGCAGATCTCAAGTGCGGCTCGGTGAAGTTTTGCATAGGTCACCACTGAGGTCAAGGTAGAAGAATGTTTCCATCATGGTTTCTGGAATGTTCAGCATCACGTCTCCTCTTGAGTGTGTAACCCATTCCTTATATCCCTTTCATTTTTGCTTACCCAGTGTCTCCATCTCTGCCCCCAAAACTGCTGTCATTGTCCTGGAGGGAGGTGAGGGAGGGATGAGAGGGGAGGAAGAGGGAGTCTCAGCCTGGCAACGCCCAAGTGGCTGTTCCTAACAGGAAATAGAGGCATTTGGGGGACAGGGCGGTGGGGGGTGGTGTTTCTGCGTCTTTGAATCACTTAGCTATTTGAAAGTTCTCCCAAGCAGCCACGACTTCCCCAGGTTCTGTTCTGTCTTGGGTGTGTTTTACAACGAACGTGTTAATCAAGCTTACTGCACCCACCTGATTATTTCATCCCGTTCGTGTTTCCTGCCTTTTATCGGCGCATTCAGTATTCCAAATAGTATTTTGTCTTAAGATTGCTTTCAAGGAGGATGCTGCCTGCTTGTTTTAACGTTCTAGCTTGGAGGAGCCTGTCCATGGCAGTGCCGTATTGTACATGTTTTGCAGGTTAAATCGCAACACTGTTCTGCCTGCACCAGGCCAAACCCCAGAATCCCCATGTTTTCCACCTTAGGAACACACTTCCACCCATTTGCAAATTTGAGCTGCTTGCCCACAGCTTCCTGATGTCAGTCTTGAGGTGGAAGCAGCCAAAACCATAGACATTATCCCAGCTGCAGCCAAACCGCAGCCCTGGGCAAGGCTACAATTGTTTACTCTTGGTTTCTGCACCCTTACGCTGGCTACCTTTATTTTGGCAACTTTGAAGCCAGGTCTTCAGGGATCCGTTGACAGTGACCCAAGATTTGGAATGTAATGGATGGTTTGTCGACTGTGTTTATTTGAGCAGTTTATAATCTGGTCAAAGAGACTAAATGTGAGCAAGAAAATGATAGACTACAAAGTTCTCTGCACGTCAGAGCAAGCTGAGTGGCACAGACAGTTTGTAGGATTTGAGATGGGAGAGATAGCTCACTAATTTAAAATCCAGTGGGATTATTTTCCCCTCAAGACTACCTTGTATAAATGTTTTCTACCATTTTTATCCATTTCTCTCTTGCAGCTCAATCTTTTTTTTTTTTTTTTTTTGGCTGCGTTGGGTCTTCGTTGCTGCGTGCGGGCTTTCTCTAGTTGTGGCGAGCGGGGACTACTCTTCGTTGCAGTGTGCGGGCTTCTCATTGCGGTGGCTTCTCTTATTGCAGAGCACGGGCTCTAGGTGTGCGGGCTTCAGTAATTGTGGCATGCAGACTCAGTAGTTGTGGCTTGCGAGCTCTAGAGCGCAAGCTCAGTAGCTGTGGCTCATGGATTAGTTGCTCCGCAGCATGTGGGATCTTCCCGGACCAGGGCTCGAACCCATGTCCCCTGCATTGGCAGGTGGATTCTTAACCACTGTGCTACCAGAGAAGCCCTCAGCTCAGTCTTTTAAAATGTGATGAATTTTAGATTTTATTCAGAGAATTGCCCACTAATCTCTTATCTGTTCTACACATGCTAGCATCCCTTATGCATATCAGCCTTAAAACTGTAAAGGACTCTTTTTGTCTCCATTTTTCAGATGGGAAGACTGAGGTTTGAATAGATTAATGAGTTGCCCAATGTGATACAGTTCCTAAGAGGCAAACTTAGGATTCCAGCTCAGGTCAACTTGACTGAAGCTCAGACTGTCTCATGCCTCTAGGACGATCATCTTTCCTTCTAGAAACCACGTTGCCTTCTCCTCACGTGAGTCTGCCTCTAGTTTCTGGTCTCTTCCAAAGCTGCCCTGAGAAGAAATGAGAACCACTATTTGTAAGCCTCCTCCAGGATCGTGGACAAAAGTCATGGCAGACAACCTGCCAGCTTTCTAGCTCCCTCAATTTTACCCTTGGTTTCCTTGGAAATTCAGGCCAACAGCCTCTGCCTCATTATACACATTCTCACTCCTCCCACCCACTTCTGTCTCTCTTGAAAGGCAAGAGGAGACTGTGGCATCATCTGGATAGTATGTCTCTCCTAAAGATCTGGTCACCAGATGGATGTTGTAGAAGCTGCTTCTCTCATCCCTAAACAATGCAGTGCCCCAATAGCCTCATCAATGAGGATTTCCATCTCGACTCCTCCAGGTCCTTTCTTATGCTCCCTCTGCCCCCGAACCTGGAGAAGGACTGTGTGTTCCGATAACCTGGGAAGGTCTTGCCCTGAGCTCCCGTAGCTCTTAGGCTGCAGCTGGGATCCTGCCTGATGCCCCAGGCACATGGACCAGCCTGAAAAGTTCTCATGCCTAATGAGCTAAGCTTCTTTAAAATGACCATGGAAACGGTTCTGGCTGTCCTTACGGAGTGACTTCTCAGCCAGAGAGGAGAAGCAGGGTCTCGTTCTTTAAGCCCAGGACCCCATCTCCAGAAGGTTAGGGCTGCAGTCAAACTTTGGAGCACACAGACCTGGGTTCCAGACTCATCACTAGTTAGCTGTGTTACTCTGGGTAAGTCACCCCCTCTGGGCCTCAGTTTCCTTCTTTGTAAATAGGACTAATCAATGGGAAGATTTAATGAGATAATACAGGAAAAGGGTCTGGCACATATTGGGAGCTCAAGGTTGGTGCCTTCCCTTTTCCCTTCTTATGAACTGGAAATGAAGACTGGAAAAAGAAGAGAGGTGTCGCAAAATGAGGTCGGGTCCCCCAAAATGTCAGAGGCGTTCTCCAGCTCAACGCTCCACGATGCCCGATACCCCGTATTCACCAAAGCCTCGCCCCCAAGCCCTGTTGTTCCACCGTTGTCCGCCAGGGGGAGAAAGGGCGCACGTTCGCTTGCGGGTAGCTTTCGCTAGCGCGTTCACAGAGCCTTGAGAGAGCGCGGCCTTGCGCGCTCCTGAGTCTCCAGGGGGCGTGCACGCGCAAGAGGCTGGGCGTGACGCGGCGCTAGGTTGGGCTTCGTTTTCCCGCGTGCTTGGAGCTGCCCAAGGTTGAGGCTGGGGGACTCGGGGGCCCGAGGAGAGCGGCACGGGTGTGGAGTGTAGGGCCTGGAGCTCTGCGGGCATTTCTTCTTCCGAGACCAGCTATCATCTTCGTTTTCCAGAGGGAACGACCTGACTCCCTTCAGAGTTAGTATTTTCTTCCCCATCATGGATGATCAGGAATTCCAAAGAAGGGAAAGAGAAGGGACATTCATTGGGCACCCTCTGACATAGGGACGGTGCAAGGGAAGTGGACCAACCTTAGGGGCAACGATGCCCCCATACTAGAGGAGCTTTTGGATTGGGGTTTGCTTTGTTCGAAATTTGGTAAATACAGAAAAGTAGAAGGAAGAAAATGGAAATAATCCACATTTCCTCACCACAAAGGATCTCTTGTTGTCTCCCATAAATGTACCCTAAAATGTTTGTTCAACAGGTATTTATTGAACACCCAGCAACTATGTGCTTAGTATGTTAGGTTGTGTGGGACTGCAGAGGAAAAAGAATGATGACCAGGAAACAGGATTTTCAGAAATCTGCAAATGAGTGTATGTTAGTGTCTTAAAGGGAAATTCCCATAGCAAAAGCGAGGCAATCACCTTAGGAAGATTTCAGAGAAGAAAACCCACAGAGGGAATTCCCTGGTGGTCCAGTGGTTAGGACTATGTGCTTTAACTGCTGCGGGCATGGGTTCTATCCACTGATCTGGGAACAGATTCTGCAAGCCCTGCAGGGAGGGGCGGGGGAGGGGGGGACAAAAACAAAACAAAGCAGCAACAAAACAAACAAAACCAACCCCCCCACACACACACAAGAAAACCCACAGAAGAGAGAAGCTGTGAAAATGATAAAGGCATTACAACCTGTATTTGAATTGAATTGCACATGAGAGAATATATATGGGAAAATTATTTAGCCCAATTCTCTGATTTTTTTCTTGTAAGGTTTTTATTTGACTTTAAGTCACAAAATAATGCATGTTAATTCTATACAAAATTGTAAACACTATCAGAATTTTAATACTCATGAGGGAAATGAGGCCCAGAAATTCTAACTAACTTGCTTAGAATCCAGTAAGTCTGGGACCAGATCTCAGATTTCCAGGCTGGTACTGTTTCTGTTGTATCATAATAGGCAAATGTGGTTCTGGCTTTAAATGAATTTCTCACATTATTGAGTTTCAGAGAATTCATCCTGGAAGGAAGAAGTCTACAAATTTAATCAAAGCTTGAGTTCTCAGATAATAATTAGTTCTTGGATAATTCTCACTAAGGAGATAGTCTGTAAACATAATGAATAGCTTTTGGCTATATCATAACTTGTAGTAGACAGCAGGAGCTGTATTGGAGAGTAACTAAATACATTTAATAAATGTGGTAAAAAGTCAGATGGATTCTTATCCTTGTTAATTTCCAGGGCAGGGCATTCACACTTGAATTAGCTCCTGTGAAAGTTTATGCAGAACCAGACCAGGCAGGTGGCTGTCACTCCCATGATGGAGGAACCACCCAGCTTGCTTTCTCTATGATTCAGAACATCTTGATCATTCTTCAGTCATGAAATGGGCAGGATGTGGGACTGTGAGACCAGGACCCAGCTAGAAGCCCTTACTGCACACTACATGGTAGGGGAAAGAAGGCCTTTGGAAATATCCTTTTGAAAAGATTCTAGACAGAAGATCCAGAGTCAGACCTTTGAGGGGAAATGTTTAGGATGCTATAGAGTTCTTAATTTGGTTGTACATCAGAATCACATATGAAGCTTCTTAGAAGTAAAGCTTCTGGGGCCCAACCTCACAGCCTCTCTCTTTCAAATCTGTGGTTCTCAGGACACTTAAATTGAGAGCCAGTCTCCTTACCATGGCTTATGAGGCCCACAGGATCTGGTCTTCACCCACCTTTCTCACTTTATCTCTGAGTGTCTAAGCACTTTCTTTCCCCATCTTTGTGTATCATTTATGTCTCAACTGAATCGTGTTTTCTCAGACAACCTTCTTTGATTTCCCATCATGTTACCCAGAGACACCCACACTCTCTAGTGTATTTCACCCTGTTTTATTTTCCACATAGCCTTCCTCTCTCTTTGAAAGGCTACTTTGTACTTCTTCACTTGTTTATTGTCCATCTCAGGGGTCTCTCTGGCCCACCACCTTTTTTTTCAAAATTTATTTAATTTAATTTTTGGCTGCATTGGGTCTTCCTTGCTGCGCGCAGGCTTTCTCTAGTGGCAGTGAGCAGGGGCTACTCTTCGTTGCAGTGCGCGGGCTTCTTATTGCGGTGGCTTCTCTTGTTGCGGAGTGCGGGCTCTAGGCACACGGGCTTCAGTAGTTGCAGCACGCAGGCTTCAGTAGTTGCGGCAGGCGGGCCCAGTAGTTGTGGCTCACGCGCTCTAGAGCGCAGGCTCAGTAGTTGAGGTGCATGGGCTTTGTTGCTCAGCGGCATGTGGGATCTTCCTGGACCAGGGCTCGAACCCGTGTCCCCTGCATTGGCAGATGCATTCTTAACCACTGCGGCACCAGGGAAGTCCCCTCTGCCTACTTTTGTATGGCCGGAGAGCTAAGGGCAGTTTTTACATTTTTAAATGGCTGGAAAAAATGAGAAGAATCACGACAATGTATAGACAAAGTCGCCTATGTGATAGGGGCCTTGCAGAGCGGGGAAAGGAAAATAATTAAGTGCAGATGCTTTTCTGGGAATGAGTTTGAGACTAAAGAAACCTCTGTGTCTTAGAAATGAAGCTCTGTAACTGAAGAGAAGCAGATGCTAGAAAGACTACAGGAGAGGCAAGACCCACAAGATGGGGGTCAAGGAGTGGGCTTTGAACAGGTATTATCAGAAATAAGTGTGCCTGGGGACTTCCCTGGTGGCGCAGTGGTTAAGAATCCGCCTGCCAGTGCAAGGGACATGGGTTTGATCCCTGGTCCGGGAAGATCCCACATGCCACGGCACAACTAAGCCCGTGAGCCACAACTACTGAGCCCACGTGCTGCAACTACTGAAGCTCACGCGCCTAGAGCCTGTGCTCCGCAACAAGATAAGTCACCGCAATAAGCCCAGGCACCACAACAAAGAGTAGCCCCACTCGCCGCCACTAGAGAGAAAGCCCGTGTGTTGCAACGAAGACCCGAGGCAGCCAAAAATTAAAAAAGAAAGAAAAAAAAGAAGTTAAGTGTGCCTGGGGTGCTCATGGCTTGTAGGATTATAAGAGCACCTCTTGTGTGGAGCCCAGGGAGGAATGGATACTTGAAGTAGGAAGTGGAATATTCCTTAAGGAAGAATATCACTGGGCACCTGCAGTGAGCCAAACGCAGAGACCCCGAGGTTTACAGCAAAGTGTTATTCACAAGGCAGGCGAGGAGACAGGGGAACAAATCTCAGATCCGCCTCCAGGAATGAGAGGGGTTGGAGTGTTTATGGGATAAAGAAGCAAGGCCGTCTGAGGCCTGGGGAGCGTGGGGAAAGGTGATGGGAATAAGAAAAGGCGAGGTAATCCACGTTCTGTTCTGCGCAGGTGCAGCTAAGCTACAGGGTTCTTCATGGGCCGGGTGTTGAGAAAATGGCGCCATTAGCACGTTCTGAGGGTGGAGTTGGGGGCCCGCTGACGTCAAAAGGTCACCGCGGGGACACTTGCGCATGCCCAGATGGAAGGCCCGCGGTCTCAACCAGTCTTAACCGGCTAGAGCTCAAACTGGACACAGGTGACTGGACGACAACTCAGGCAAACTTCTTATCGTTTAGGCTGCGTGAAGCTTAGAGGACATGGAAGTTTTGTAAAAACAATTAAGGTAAGCCTGATCAGTGAAGGTAGGTTACAGCGTATTATTTATTAAGGAAGTTAGAGTTTCATGGATCTGACTGAAAACCACCCTCGGTTTCACTTGTGCACGTCTCGGGTGAGAGGGTGGACGTAAATGGAAGGAAGGTCACCGTAGGTCTCAGTGGGAAGTGCTTCAAACCTGGGATTCACCATGAATTTTCACAGAAGAGTAGAAGCTGGGGGACAAGGCATAGGAGTGGTGGCCCTGGGGAGGGGATGGGGGCGGGGGAATGACCAAGGGGAGCAGGGGTCTAACATGCCCGTCTCACCTGGAGAATCCCTGTGCTTCTTGGCGGACGGCCTCACGGTGCCTAAACAGCCCTAAGGCTCTTACCTGCCAGGCGGAATAGCACTTCTTTCTTTTTTTTCTAGTTTGAAAGTTTTTTTTTTTTTTTTGAATAGCACTTCTTAGATAGGGAGTCAGTGAGTTAGGGGGACCTAACACTGTTTTCATTCTGCAGCCAAGAAAGATGATGGTTCCTTGTGGTCCCTCATAATATCCAGTCCAGATGGCTGGGAGGGGCAAGTGGTAAGGATTCTCCATCCCCTGACTTTTCCTTTCCTGTAATTTCCTTACCTATTAGCCACAAAGTACAGTAAGTCCCCTACATACAAACGAGTTCTGTTCCAAGAGTGTGTTTGTAAGTCCAATTTATTCGTAAGTCCAACAGAGTTAGCCTAGGTACCCAACTAACACAATCGGCTATATAGGACTGTACTGTAATAGGTTTATAATACTCAAATAATACATTAAAAACAATAAAAACAAACATTAAAAACAAACACAAAAAATAAACCATTTTTAATCTTACAGTACAGTACCTTGAAAAGGACAGTAGTACAGTACGACAGCTGGCGTACAGGGGCTGGCATCGAGTGAACAGGCAAGAAGAGTTACTGACTGGAGGAGGGAGAGGAGGTGGGAGATGGTAGAGCTGAAGGATCGTCAGCAACAGGAGACGGAGGGCGAGCTGCAGTTTCACTCATGCCTGAACGCACGTTCGCATCTTTGAAAGTTCACAACTTGAAGGTTCGTATGTAGGGGACTTACCGTACCTGGGATCCTAGACAATTGTTAGGGTTCCTATTGTGAAGACCTCACAGCAGCATTTAACATTCTAATATTGTGGGTGGGTAGGGAGGGTGGACACAAAATCCTCATCGCCTTGTGAAGACTGGCCTTGGGGTGGGCACTGTGAAGGCCCTTAATTCGTGCACCATTGTGCGTGGGGTAAACCCTTCGTACTGATTTTGGTGATTTATCCCACATCTGAGTCACGTAAGAAGGAGATCATAGGTGAGTGCTGCCACCTTCCTGCTGTTTGCCTTCTGCTCCGGCAGCACAGCGCCCCCGTCCCCTCCCCTCTATCTCAGGAACACTGGCCTCAGAGGTCAGAGGAGATAAGTCAAAATCAGCCTGATCCTTAAAGAAGATGTGGCACATATATACAATGGAATATTACTCAGCCATAAAAAGAAACGAAATTGAGCTATTTGTAATGAGGTGGATAGACCTAGAGTTTGTGAAGTAAGTCAGAAAGAAAAAGACAAATACCGTATGCTAACACATATATATGGAATTATCTTGCTTATTACCTCTGCTTCAACGTGGTGGTTTTAAAGGGTCACAGTTCTTACCCCTCCCGTGTGATTGTCCCCAGTCCAGGGCCTTGTTTTGACAACTCACCCAAGGGCAGAGCAAACCCAGCAAACAGTATAGCTTACCTTTAAGGTAGGTTTCACATCCTTCCCCCTCACCCAAATAGATACTTCTATGGAGCACACTTTCTGGAAAATAAGCCCATAGATGAGGTTTGATATCTCCCATTAGAAACTCGCAGTCTTTGGAACTCGAATCTCAAAGAGGCCTTGAGCAGCAGCATTGACTTTGGGGGACTGCAAGGAACTTTAGAGAACATTTAATCTGTCATCTTATTGTATTTATTAAAAAAAAAACTATGGAGGGTCTACTGCTTAGGACGCATTTTCCTATGTGTTTTGGATGACACAAAAGTCATATTAAATATCTCTATCTTCCTCTCCTGCCTTCTTTCTGGAGAGCTCTCTGCCTCCCACCAAATTGTTCTTTACAGACCTCACACTCTTCTGCCTCTTTGTTTTTCCTAGAAGGTCCTCTGCCCCTGACAGCCCCCTTCGACTGGCTTCCTCCTGTCACCCAGGAGTCTCAGCTTAGCTGCTGTCATCTCAGGAAACGTCAATTCCCTCAGTCTGGGTTGGGGATCCTTTTCTTTTCCAGCTTATCCTGGACACATCTCTGTCACTACATGTACCATGTGATGATGCAATTGTGAATTTTGTCATCTCCCCTTGACTGTGGACTCTTTGAGGTTAGGGACTGAACCTGTTTATCTTTGAGTCAGACCCAGATTCTCCTTGAGCAAAGACTGGCAGGAGAGAGAAGCCATCATGAGGCTTATAAAAGGAGTATATCAAGGTGGGCGTGGCAGATATCACGAGAACAGTAAAAGAGTAGCATTACGTCACTATCGGCTTCTTGGCAGTAGGCCAGAGCTAGAGGTCCACCTCCAGCTGAAGGAAGTAGCCCGGGAAGGAGTCACTTCCTTCTAAACTAAAGACCTTGAGTCCTGGGGAGGTTCTATCAAGTGTAGAAGCCCGAGTCATCAACAGGTGAATGCTCTGATTGACAAGGCGGTGAAGAGTAGGGGAAGGAGCCCAAGACGGGGTGTCAGGAGACCTGGTTCTAGTTCATACTTTGTTCCACATGAGAGCCCACTGGCCAAATGGGACTCCCCAACATGTCATGTCTTTTCCTCGGCCTAGAACAACTTCTGTCCTTCTGCAGCTGTCTTCTGGTCAGGATACTGCTCTCCTTTAAGATCCAGCTCATATCCCGTCTCCTGAGTGAAGCCTTCATCTTCCAAACCAGATATGACGTGAGGGTGTCTCCTCTTTGCTCTGAACCCCTATGGAAAAATGTATATACCTCTTTTAGGAAACTTAATCTTGTTCTGCTTCACTATTTACTTATGAACTTCTCTTGTTTCTCCTACTAAATTACCCCCATTAATTTTCCCCTCCTTGAGAGCAAAGATCATATTTGTGGAGCTCCCTTATTTTATTACCTAATTTATGGTAGATGCTCAAATATTTGTTGACTGAGAGAAAGATTCCCTTTTATTCAGTAAAGAGTCGTGGCCAGTGGCATGGACTCTGAGCCACTCACAAGCTGTGTGACTCTGGGCAAGTTACTTAAGCTTTCTGTGCATCAGCTTCCCCGACAGTAGATGGGAATAGTAGTACCTACTTCATGAGGCTGTGTTAAGGAGTCAGTGAGCACTTAGCCTGGAATACTGTGTTAAGCATTAGTCCAGTCCTCCTTCGAAGAGTGTCAGAGCAGGAAATGCTGTCACCAGTATGGAAACACCAACAGGTAATTTGAATTTTTCCCTCCCTGACTTAGTGACTTCTTCCCCCATCCCCAAATCTGCTGTGACCGAACCACTGGTGAGTTGTAAAATCCTCCCAGATGGCTTTACATTGTTCTAGATATTTGCATGGATTCCTTGGTCTGGGTGTACAAGTGAGTTTGGGAAAGTAAGATTCTGCATTGTGTTTTCCAGTTAATCTTATAGATGTATTTGTTAATTTGCATTTGTTTTGTTTTTACAAGAAGGAGTGCCTTTAGATAGGTTCCTGAGAACACACAGAGGTTTCTCTATTAGTGGAATTAATTAGGGATAGAGCAGTGATGTCCCAGAGGGTTAATAGTGACCAGGTCCCTGAGCAAAGTCAACGTCTTGTGATGATTAACACAGTTTACATCTTAAGTGAACAAAGACAGCTTTCTATACCAAACACTCAAACAAATGAAGATTCCTGTAACATTCACAGGCTCGAGGCTACAGACAAATGATTCTTAGAATCATGAAAACAACCCTTCTAATATTGACGGAAAAAGCTCTTCGACCCTTTAGAAAAACTAAAGGAAGGACCTACTGTATAGTACAGGGAACTATACTCAGTATTTTGTAATAACATGTAAGGAAAAAGGATCTGAAAAAGAATATATATATATATATATATATATATATATATATATATATATATATATAACTGAATCACTTTTTTAAAAATTAATTAGGTTGTGCCTGGTCTTAGTTGTGGCAGGCGGGCTCCTTAGTTGCAGCATGCATGTGGGATCTAGTTCCCTGACCAGGGACCGAACCCAGGCCCCCTGCATTGGGAGCGCAGAGTCTTAATCACTGCCCTACCAGGGAAGTCCTGATAACTGAGTCACTTTGCTGTACACCTGAAACGTTGTAAATAAACTGTAAAAATAAGTAAATAAATAAAATGGGAAGGTTAAAAAGAAAAAGAAAACTAAAAGATCCTGAACCCCAGTTTTTGCAGGACAGGATACAGAATAAGTAAAGATTTAACTTACATTTTGTGGTCCCTAGTACGTAAATATTTCCTCACCTATTTCTTATATTTCTGGAAAACCAAGGTTAATGGCTAGCCCAGGGCTTGCCTTTCTTAAGCACTTCTATCTACACCAAAAGTATTTGGTGTTACAGGTTTTTTAATTCCACTGGCTAAGTTTGGATTATCAGATGAAAGAGGTTGAGATGCTACAGGGAGAAGAGGTGAGATAACGTAAGTAGTGGAGTGAAAGGGAAAAGAAACATGTTGCTCTGATTGAGATTCTCTGCTGTTAAGCACGGCGAAGTCCTGCTGGCCCTCAGCCTGTTTTGCTGCCCTCCACCACAAATAACTTGTTTCAGAAGCTTTTCCTGTTGTAAGGCCTGGGTTGGAGCGGTGCTTTTCACAGTACCTGCATCTGGCACCAGGGGGAGGCCTGCAGGGAAAGGGAGCCTTTTCAAGCCCTGCTTTCTTTCAAGGAGGGGACAGACCACAGACACCCTTCTTTGGGATCTGCCCTGGCATGGACCCAAGCTTGTCTGCCTGTCCCCTGCTCCGTACAGGCTGGAGTGGGGAAAGGAGGAGGCTGCCTGGGCGAGCATTGTTCTCCTCTGCAGTTGCTTGTTTCCTTTTAAGGACATTTGTTTTGTCTCTGCTCTGACAAACAAATAATAAGATTTTCCATGGAGGACTGGACAATCAGAGGAACTTCGAGGCAGGGGGCGTGTTCCTGCTTCTGTATAGCTATGCAAGGGGGAACGGAAGGAGAAGGGGGAAGAGACCTTAGAAAGCTTAACTGCATCCTGAGCAGGTTTTATATTTCCATTAAAAGAACACTGCAGTTTACCATCATCACGCACTGAGTGCTCCCCTGCAGCTGAGAGGGAGTTCAGGACAGTAACCATGGAGACACGGCACTCCCAAAAGCAGCGTTCCGGTGTTGGAATGCTGAATCCAGATTGAAGAAGACTAACAGCCTCAGGAGGTTCAGAGGTTAGATTTATTTGAGCTTCAGACGTTGGACTAAATCGTTGAGTCACTGAGGTTATGAGAGGCATAAAGAAGCAATCCCAACATATTCTCTGTTCCCATTTCTATGAACTATTCAGAACAGTTAAATTTCTAGAGACAAAGCAGACCAGTGGATGCCTAGGGCTGGGGCGAGGTATAGGATGGAGAGTGACTGCTAATGGGTACATACAAAGTTTCTTTTGGGGATGAAAAAAATGTTCCAGAATTAGGTTATGATGGTGATTGCACAACTCTGTAAAACCACTGAATTGTACACTTTAAGGAGTGAAATTTATGGTATGTGAATTATATCTCAATAAAACTATTAAATAAAAGCTTCCCCTACCCTGTCCCCCAAGAAAAGCAAATTCCAAATCTAACTATAGTTAAGGAGGCACATGTCCCCACTGAGGATGGGGTTATAGATGAAATAAGATTGACTGTGAGCTGATGTTTGCTGAATGAGGGTGATGAGTACTTGGAGGTTCCTTATGTTATTCTCTCGACTTTGGTATGTGTTTGAAAATTTCAATAGTAACAAGTCAAATGAATTTTTAAAAACTAAAACACACACAGACCACCTAAAATGCTGTGAGAAATGAAAGGACAGAAAATGGGTGATGGTAAAAGCTGAATCCCACAGTTACCACCTAAAGAAGGGTTATCTCACGTGTCAGGGAAACGTGAAGAGAGCAGGTTCTGTTGTAGGCATTGAGAACCTGGCCGACCAAAAAAATCTAGAAGGTCCATAGCTGATAATTTGCATCGTCACTAGTTTTTCTTATCTTTATTCAAGTTTTATTTTATAGATACCAAAAAATGGGCTAGAGAATGGCTGGGCAAGAGAATGCCAAAGTGAAAATAATCTGTTACCTTTTTTGAGACGAAATAAAGATTTTAAAACAATCACTCTGAAAACAGCACGGTAAAAAAAAAAAAATTCATGTGAATATGAAAGGATATGTATAAGGAAAAGTAGGTCTCCTTCCCATGGTGGACCTCAAGTTTTTTGTTTTTTTTTTTTAATCTTTTTTTATTGAAGTATAGTTGATGTAGGGCCTCAAGTTTTATTCCCCAGAGACAATCGCCAAACCACCAGCAGTTCTTATAAATGCAGAATGTGTGTGTTTGTGTGTGCGCTTGTGCACACACGCATACAGGTATACATATACACACTTACCTTTTTTCTTATATATATGAGTATATGTATATATAAGGCATACCTCGGAGATATTGCGGGTTCAGTTCCAGAACACAGCAGTAAAGCAAATATCACAATAAAGTGAGTCACATGAATTTTTCGGTTTCCCAGTGCATATAAAAGTTGTGTTTACACTATACTGTAGTTTATTTAATGTGCAATAGCATTATGACTAAAAAAAGAACATAATATCTTAATTTTAAAATACTTTATTGCTAAAAAATACTAACCATCATCTGAGCTTTCAATGAGTCATAATCTTTTTGCTGGTGGAAGGTTTAAAATATTGGGAGAATTACCGAAATGTGGCTCAGAGACACAAAGCAAGCAAATGCTCTTGGAAAATGGTGTCAATAGACTTGCTCGAAGCAGGGTTGCTGCAAGCCTTCAATTTGTAAAAAATGCAAGCACAATAAAGAGAAGCACAATAAAATGAGGTAAACCTGTGTGTGTGTGTGTGTGTGTGTGTGTGTGTGTGTGGGCGCGCGCGCGTATGTATTCTTTTGCACCTTGCTTTTTTTTCACTTAGTTTATTTTAAAGGAAACGATGGTCACATTTTTTTTTTTTTTTTTTTTTGGCTGCACCACGCGGCACGCGGAACTTCCCCAACCAGGTATCAAACCCGCGCCCACTGCAGTGGAAGCGCAGAATCTTAACCACTGGACCGCCAGGGAAGTCCCTGGTCACTTTTAAAATATCACTAAAATATCCCCCTTGCACCCCACAAGTTAGATGGTGATTTTCAGTGACCAAAGACAAGTCTCAGACCTACAGCAAAATAAATCTCTAAGTCAGGCAAAGGACAATTCTCCCTTTGCCTTTCATGAAAGAATCATAGGCCCCCAGTAGGTCTGAAATCAGGTCTGGAGGCAGGACTGGGAGAAGAAAGAAGGAAAGACATCAAGGAGCGTGGGGCAGTCAGATCAGAGTCAGGCTCCGTGCTCTTAGTCTGACTGTCCACAGTCTTGTGTTCTCCCTGCCCAGGCACCTTTGAACCCGTGGGGAAAAGTCCTGATCCATTTCTGAGTGTTGTAGACCCTACTTCTCCTCTATTACTGCAGGAGTTTCCAAACACAACCTGAACGCTGGGGTTTGCCCTGGACCCGAAGGAAGTGCTTGGGTACCCCGGACCGTGTGTGTGCAATGTGTATGAGAAGGTTACCTTTGTTGGGAAGGCTTTTCCTTCATTCTGAAATTATTTCCTTCCTTGTTTTCTTCTTTTTCTTCCTTTTTTTTTGAATAAAATGATGTTGATAGTGTTCCCCTTGCCAAATATCTTTATTGACAAAATTAAAACACAAGTATTTATATTAGAAAAATGTTCTAAAATATATGTTGGACTCCACATTTAGATTTCCCGGGTAGTAAAATTGAGAATAAAAATGTTGGGAAGCACCATGTTGTCATACAGTGAGCCCCTTTGTCAACACAGCCTGTCCACCCTGTTCCTACAGACTGCCCTCCTTGCCCATTCCTGTTCGTGGAAATTCTCATCATCCAGTCTCAGCTCAGAATGCCACGCCTGCAAGCACAGAGAGGTTAATAAGAGAAGAGACATACCTCAGAGATATCCCCTAGTAGTATGAGAATGACAAAGGTCGTATTACAAAATTGTGGGAAGGGGGAGAGTGGAAGGATTATTCAATAAATAAATGGGAAGTACAAGTGACCAGTAAGCATATGGAAAAAGTGCTCTCTCTGAATAGGTATCAAAGAAAGACAAAGGAGAATATATTCTATAAGTATTTTTGGTTGGTTAGAATTCAGGGAGAGTCTCAAACCCTGCTGGCATAAATTGGGAGATGAAAGAAGGATATAGTTACCAACAAAAGGAAAAGAAACACTGGGTAGGTAAAAACAGCAAGGGCCCATTGCAAAAGTTTTCAAATTCTGGTCTTTTTTTTTTTTCTGGGTAAATTCCCAGAAATACAATTATTGGGTGAAAGGGTATGGACACATTTAAGGCTCTTGTTTCTTTCCCAAATGATGCTGATTTATCCTCCCATTAGTACAGGAGAAAACCAAGCTTTGAAAATTAAAGATAAAATAACCTATGAACCAAGTGAAAAAGTATAACAACTATGACTATATCTAAGCAAACTGTTGAGTGCTTGGGAATCTTAGGGAGTCTAGTCCTGGCTCTGGATTCTGGGCTTGGCTTGGACACCAAACTGAGCTGTGAGCAAAACTCCTGCTTTTTGTGTCTCATCTTGTGCAAGTACTAAAAGAGAGTCTTGGACTAGCTGATTTCAAAAGTCTCTTGCAGCATTAATATTTTATACCTCTAGGGACTTCCCTGGTGGTCCAGTGGTTAAGACTTCACTTTCCAATGCAGGGGGTGTGGGTTTGACCCCTGGTTGGGGAGCTAAGATCCCACATTCCTCGTGGCCAAAACACTAAAACATAAAATAGAAGCAATATTGTAACAAATTCAATAAAGACTTTAAAAATGGTCCACATCAAAAAAAAATCTTAAAAAAAATTTTATAACTCTATAATAGCAGTTTCTATACAGCTTTCAAAGGTTTGGAGCATTTAACAGAGGAATAATAGCTGACATTGTTTCTAGGAGCCAGGACAAGTTGATACCCAGTGGAAGGAGTCCTGAGCAGGAGAAGTGCATGAAATATCTGATGTCAGTCTGTGGATGACCAGCCTTGTCCATTGGTACATGTAAGACCTCCTTTGGGGACCCCCACAATTACCTGGGGGAGCACTTAGCCTGGATTTGTGGGTCCACATTGTGAGGTAGAGGCAAGATCTGCTACTGAAGACAGAAGAGCAAGCATATTGATTAGGTATGTCCTAACTGTACTTTTAGTCAACAATTATTTATAGAACACTTGTTCTGTGCCAGGCACTGTCCTAGGCTCTAAATATTTAGCAGTAAGAAAAAAAGCCTTTCCCTCAATGGACATTCTCATGGAAGGAAAAAGCAATAAAGAAAGCAAATAAGTGAAATAAATAGTATGTCAGATGGTGACAAATTCTATGGAGAAAAAGCAAAGAAAGAAAATGAGGGAGCTGTGGGAAAGATCACAATTTTTATTTTTAAAAATTAATTTATTTTTGGCTGCATTGGGTCTTCGTTGCTGCGCGTGGGCTTTCTCTAGTTGCAGCGAATGGGGGCTGCTCCTTGCTGTGGTGCGCAGGCTTATTGCGGTGGCTTCTCTTGTTGCAGAGCATGGGCTCTAGGCACACGGGATTCAGTAGT
Organism: Leucopleurus acutus; assembly: GCF_964270905.1. Classification (NCBI taxonomy): domain Eukaryota; kingdom Metazoa; phylum Chordata; class Mammalia; order Artiodactyla; family Delphinidae; genus Leucopleurus; species Leucopleurus acutus. The sequence continues at coordinate 51,067,184 of NC_139161.1, read as the reverse complement.
TGTGGCACGCAGGCTCAGTAGTTATGGCACGCAGTCTCGGTAGTTATGGCGCATAGGCTTAGTTGCTCCGCAGCATGTGGGATCTTCACGGACCAGGGCTCGAACCCGTGTCCCCTGCATTGGCAGGTGGATTCTTAACCACTGTGCCACCAGGGAAGTACACAATTTAAAAAATTTTTAGAGCAGTTATAGGTTAACAGCAAAGTTGAGAAGAAGGTACAGAGATATCCCATGCCAAGCGTCCCACATTAACAGCATCCCCCATCAGCTTGGTACCTTTGTTACAATTGATGAACCTACATTGACACATCATCAACATGTTCCAAAGTACATAGTTTACATGAGGGCTCACTCTTTTTTTTTTTTTTTTTTTGCGGTACGCGGGCCTCTCACTGCTGCGGCCCCTCCCGCCGCGGAGCACAGGCCCCGGACACGCAGGCCCAGCGGCCACGGCCCATAGGCCCAGACGCTCCACGGCACGTGGGATCCTCCCGGACCGGGGCACGAACCCGCGTCCCCCGCATCGGCAGGCGGACCCTCAACCACTGCGCCACCAGGGAAGTCCTGAGGGCTCACTCTTGGTGTTGTATATTCTGTGCATTTGGCCAAATGTATGATGACCTGTATCCACCATAGTATCATACCGACTTGATACAGGGAGGAGGAGGTATTTAATAATATCCTCCAAACTGAGAAGGAAATTTGAGACAGAAAAATGAAGCAGGCAACTCCGAAGTACAATTATGAAGTTTATTGTGGAGAACTTACATATGCGTAGGAAGGCTTGGGCAGATGGACAATCCAGAGGGTACAAGGGGATGTAAAGTGGCCAAAGCTAAAAATAGAATCTGACTACCAAGTGAGAAGCATGGCTGCACAGACTGGAACCTGGGTTTTTCCTCCCCCCGAGGGGTATCATGACCATTAACTATCTGCACCAGCAAAAGACATTCTTCCAGCTGTCATATCAGATGAAGGTAAGGGTGAAAATTGATAGGGAACTTATCTGGCTTGGGCGCATTCTTTGTGAACACAGAAAGGCGAGGGAATAGAATTGCGGTCCTAAGATGGAGCTGACAGAATGGAGTCAGTGTGGTGTGGTTCAGCCACACAAGAGCATTTTCACTGCCGGAAAAATCCTCTGTGCTCTGCTTATTCATCCCGCCCTTCCTCCTAACCCCTGGCAACCGCTGATCTTTTTACTGCCTCCATAGTTTTGCCTTTTCCAGCCTGTCATAGAGTTGGAATCATACAGTATGTAGCCTTTTCAGATTGGCTTCTTTCACTTAATAATATGCATTTAAGTTTTCCTCATGTCTTTTCATGGCTTGATAGCTCATTTCTTCCTAGCAGTAAGTAATATTCCATCGTCTGGATGTGCCACAGTTTATCCATTCACCTACTGGAGGACACCTTGGTTGCTTCCAAGTTTTGGCAATTGTTGATAAATTTGTTTTAAGCACCCATGTGCAAGTTTTTGTGTGGACATAAGTTTTCAACTCCTTTGGGTAAATACTGAGAACATGATTGATGGATCATATGGTAAGGGTAGGTTTAGTTTTTTTTTGTTTTTTTTTTGGTTTAGTTTTGTAAGAACTGCCAACTGCCAGCTGTCTTCCAAAGTGGCTGTACCATTTTGCATTCCTATCAACAGTGAGTGAGAGTTCCTTTTGTTCCACATTCTTGCCAGCATTTGGTGTTGTCAGTGTTCTGGATTCGGGGCATTCTAATAGGTATGTTAGTGGTATCTCATTGTTGCTTTAATTTGCATTTCTCTGATGACATATGACATGGAGCATTTTTTCATATGTTTGTCACTTGTGTATATTCTTTGGTGAGGTGTCTGCTAAGCTCTTTAGCCCATTTTTTAATCAGGTCTTATTCTTGAGTTTTAAGAGTTCTTTGTATATTTTAACAGTCCTTTATCACATATATCTTTTGATTTTCTCACATTCTGTCACTTGTTCTTTCAGTCTCTTGACAGTACCTTTCACAGAGCAGAAGATCTTAATTTTAGTAAATTCCAGATAATCAATACTTTCTTTCATGGCTCATGCCTTCAGTGTCATATCTTTAAAATCATGACCAAAGCCAAGGTCATCTAGATTTTCTCCTATGTTACCTTCTAGAAATTTTATAGTTTTGCATTTTATATTTAGGTCTGTGATCTATTTTGAGTTAATTTTTGTGAAGAGTGTAAGGTTTGTAGATTCTAGATTCATTATTTTTTACATGTGAATATCCAATTGTTTGAGCATCACTTGAAAAAAACTATATTTTCTCCATTGTATTCCTTTGCTTCTTTTTTTTTTTTTTTTTTCCCTTTGCTTCTTTGTCAAAGATTGGTTGACTATATTTATATGGTTCTATCTGGGCACTCTGTTCCATTGATCTATTTGTCTATTCATTTATCAATGCCACAATGTCTTGATTACTTAGCATTATAGTAAGTCTTGAAGTCACGTGGTGTCGGTCCTCCAAATTTTTTCTTCTCCTTCAATATTTATTGGCTCTTCTGGGCCTTTTGCCTCTTTAGAATCAGCTTGTCAATCCTTATAAAATAACTTGCTGGGATTTTGATCAGGTTTGCATTGAATCTATAGATCAAGTTGAGAAGAACTGACATCTTGACTATATGGTCTTCTTATCCAGGATCATGGAATACCTCTCTGATTATTTAGTTTTTCCTTGATTTCTTTGAACAGTATGTATGCAGTTTTCCTCATACAGATCTTGTATGTATATTTTTAGATTTATATCTAAGTATTTAATTTTTGAGGTGCTAATGTAAATGGTATTGTGCTTTTAATTTCAAATTCCGCTTGTTCATTGCTGGTATATAGGAAAGTGATTGACTTTTGTATGTTAACCTTGTATCTTGCAACCTTGCAATACTAACTTATTAGTTCCAGGAGCTTTTTTTGTCAATTCTTTCAGATTTTTCTACATTAAAAGATCATGTCATCTGTGAATAAGGACAGTTTTATTTCTTCCTTCCCAAGTGGTATATGTTTTATTTCCTTTTCTTGTCTTATTGCATTAGATTTCCATTACAATGTTGAAAAGGAGTAGTGAGAGAGGACATCTTTGCCTTGTTCCTGATCTTAGTGGGAAAGCTTCAAGTTTCTGTCCATTAAGTATGATGTTAGCTGCAGGGTTGTTGTTGTTGTTTAGATATATATTTTTTAAATTAATTAATTAAATAATTTTTAAATTTTTGGCTCACTGGGTCTTCCTTGCTGTGCATGGGCTTTCTCTAGTTGTGGTGAACGGGGACTATTCTTTGTTGTGGTGCATGGGTTTCTCACTGTGGTGGCTTCTCTTGTTGCAGAGCGTGGGCTCTAGGCATGCAGGCTTCAGTAGTTGTGGCATGTGGGCTTCAGTAGTTGTGGCTCACGGGCTTAGTTGCTCTGCGGCATGTGGGATCTTCCCAGACCAGGGCTCGAACCCCTGTCCCCTGCACTGGCAGTTGGATTCTTAACCACTGCACCACCAGGGAAGTCCCAGGTATTCTTTATTAAGTAGAGAAAGTTCCCTCTATTTCTAGTTTGCTGAGGGTTTTTTTTTTTTATCATGAATGCATGTTGGATTTTGTCAAATGCTTTTTCTGAAATTGATATTAATATGATCATGTGATTTTTCTTCCTTAACCTGCTCATGTGATGGATTATATTAATTGATTTTCAAATGTTGAACCAGATTTGCATACTGGAATAAACCCACTTAGTCATGGCATATGATTCTTTTTATACATTGTTGGATTCTATTTGCTAATATTTTGTTGAGGATTTTTGCATCTATGTTTATGAGAAAAATTGGTCTGTAGTTCTCTTTTCTTCGTCTGTTTTTGCTATTAACGTGATTCTGTCCTCATAGAATGAGATAGGAAGTATTCCCTCTGCTTCTATCTTTTGAAAGAAATTGTGGAGAACTGGTGTAAGTTCTTCCTTAAATATTTGGTAGAATTCACCAATGAACCCAAACTACTTTCTGTTTTGGAAGGTTATTAATTATTGATTCAATTTCTTTAATAGAAACAGGCCTATTTCTGTTCTTCTTGGGTGAGTTTTGGCATATTGTGCCTTTCAAGAAATTGATTCATTTTATCTAAGTTATCAAATTTGTGGGAATAGGGTTGTACATAGTATTCCTTTCTTATCCTTTTAATGTCCATAAGCTTTGTAGTGATGTCCCCTCTTTTACTTCTGTTATTAGCAGAACACTCTTTTTTTCTTAGTCAGCCTGGCTAGAGCCTTGTCAATTTTATTGATCTTTTTACTGTTTTTTTATTTTTTACTTTTTAATTTTTTTTGGCTGTGCCACGTGGCATGCAGAATCATAGTACCCTGACCAGAGGTAGAACCTATGCCCCCTGCAGTGGAAGTGCAGAGCCCTAACCACTGGACCACCAGGGATTTCCCTTTATTGATCTTTTTAAAGAATCAGGGGCTTCCCTGGTGGTGCAGTGGTTAAGAATCCACCTGCCAATGCAGGGGACACGGGTTCGAGCCCTGGTCCGGGAAGATCCCACATGCCACAGATCAACTAAGCCTATGTGCAACAACTACTGGGCCTGTGCTCTAGAGCCCGTGAGCCACAACTACTGAGCCCTTGTGCCACAACTACTGAAGCCCACATACCTAGAGCCTGTGCACCACAATGAAGAGTAGCCCCTGCTTGCCACAACTAGAGAAAAGCCCGGGTGCAGCAATGAAGACGCAAAGCAGCCAAAATAAATAAGTAAATTAATTAATTAATTAAATTTAAAAAAAAAGAATCAGCTTTTGTTTCATTGATTTTCTCTATTGATTTCCTGTTTTCAATTTTATTGATATCTGCTCTAATTTTTTTTTTTTTTGACTGTGTTGGGCCTTTGTTGTTGCATGTGGGCTTTCTCTAGTTGTGGCCAGCGGGGGCTATTCTTCGTTGTGGTGCGTGGGCTTCTCATTGTGGTGACTTCTCTTGTTGCAGAGCATGGGCTCTAGGCATGTGGACTCAGTAGCTGTGGTGCACAGGCTTAGTTGCTTCATGGCATGTGGGATCTTCCCTGATCAGGGATCGAACCCATGTCCGCTGCACTGGCAGGTGGATTCTTAAACACTGCACCACCAGGGAAGTCCCTCTGCTCTAATTTTTAAAAAAATATTTAATTAATTAATTTATTTATGGCTGCATCAGGTCTTTCTTGCATCATTTGGGATCTTCGTTCAGCAGGCAGGCTCTTTGTTGCGGTGTGCAGGCTTCTGTCTAGTTGTGGTGCACAGGCTCCAGAGCATGTGGGCTCTGTAGTTTGTGGCACGTGGGCTTAGTTGCCCCAAGGTATGTAGGATCTTAGTTCCCCGACCAGGGATTGAACCCATGTCCCCTGCATTGGAAGGCAGATTCTTAACCACGGGACCACCAAGGAAGTCCCTCCGTTCTAATTTTTATTAGTTCGTTTCTTCTCTAACTTTAGATTTAATTTGCTCTTCTTTTTCTAGTTTCCTAAGGTGGAAGCTTAGATGATTGATTTTAGATCTTCTTTTCTAATATATTCGTTCAATGCTATAAATTTCCCTCTAAGCACTGCTTTCACTGCATCGTATAAATTTTGATAAGTTGTGTTTTAATTTTCATTCAGTTCAAAATATTTTTAAAATTCTCTTGGGATTTTTTTCTTTCTTTTTTTTAAAAATTTATTAATTTTATTTATTTACTTTCGGCTGTGTTGGGTCTTCGTTGCTGTGTGCGGGCTTTCTCTAGTTGCGATGAGCAGGGGCTACTCTTTGTTGCGGTGCACGGGCTTCTCATTGCAGTGGCTTCTCTTGTTGCAGAGCATGGGTTCTAGACGCGTGGACTTCAGTAGTTGTGGTGCAGGCTCAGTAGTTGTGTGCTCTGCGGCATGTGGGATTTTCCTGGACCAGGGCTTGAACCTGTGTCCCGTGCATTGGCAAGCGGATTCTTAACCACTGCGCCATCAGGGAAGTCCCACCCCTAGAGTTTTTAACTCTTAAGACTTGTTCACACTCTCAGAATTGCCTCCAGTAAATCATCAATTTCAGTTGCGGTTTCCCTAGCCCAGCAGTGGTTCCAGTGGAGGGTTCTGCTCCAGTATGTTTTGATTCTCTGTATTTGCCTGTCTCTCCAATTTTGGGGGGCAGTTGTTTGCCCTGTGAACTCACTTCTCTTATGGATCTTAGGAGAGTTTTTGATTTTTCAGCTTGTTTAGCTTTTTACTTGTTGTTAGGATGGAGTGGCAATTTCCAAGCTTTGTACATGTGGAACTAGAAACTGCAACAGATTACAGTTTTAAATAATGAACTCTCTTGACTTCCTTGCTCTATCATAACCTTATCGCTCGCCTGAATTCACATCTCTTCATCTGTCTCTTTTCTAGATTCCAGGGTTTTTTCAATTTAATTTTTAAAATAACCAGTACATTTGTGTGGTACAGAAAACAAAACAAAAGGGCATCAGAATGAAATTTTTCTCCCTAGAATAAGGATCTCGATCCTTTTAGAGATAGGCTGTGCATATACAATCAGGTTTGTGGGGTTTTCCTTCCTTTGTTTTTGTTTTGTTTTGTTTTGTTTTTTGCGGTACGAGGGCCTCTCACTGCTGTGGCCTCTCCCGTTGCGGAGCACAGGCTCCAGACGCGCAGGCTCAGCGGCCATGGCTCACAGGCCCAGCTGCTCTGTGGCATGTGGGATCTTCCCGGACTGGGGCACGAACCCGCGTCCCCTGCATCAGCAGGCGGACCCTCAACCACTGCGCCACCAGGGAAGCCTCCTTCCTTTGTTTTTGTTTGTGTGTTTTTGGTTACACAAATGGTAATGTTCAGTAAAGACTATTCGGAACCTTATTTTTATTTTTAAGATAGTTTCATATTGGTTTATAAAGAGCTTCCTCATTCTTAGTCGTGGCTACAAGGTATCCCATTTTATGTATGTATCATAATTTGTTTAACCACTTCCCTGTGGATCCATTTAGACTGTTTCAAACCATTTGCTATTATGAACAATGTTGCACTAAATAACTTTGTACAATTGTGATTTTACACACAATAAAGCCTATCTGTAGAACACATTCTTAGAATTGTTCAGTCAAAGGTGCATGCATTTTTCATTTGGGAAAATTTGCTCTCCCTGGAATTTGTACCAATTGGCATTCTTCCAGCAGTGAACAAGGGCTCATGTCCCCACCCCGCCTCACCAACAAAGTTTTATGAGGGTTTTGTTTTTAATCTTTACCAATGAGTTAGGTGAAAATGTGACATGAGTGGCTGAAAAATGTACACCATACTCCATATAGAGTAATTCATACTGGAGAAAAATCATATAAGCCTAATGAATACCAGAGTTTTCAAAGGGAAAATGGAATTCGTTAGGTATTATTGAATTCATAGTGGAAAAAACCTTAGGAATGTAAGGAATGTGGGGAAACTTTTTTAGGTGGCTATCTTGACTTGCTCAACATCAAGAGAATTCACAGTGGAAATACGCCATAGGAATGTAGTGAGTGTGGGGAAAGTTTCTGGAAGAGTTCATACATTGTTCATCATCAGAAAATTCATTTGAGAGAAACCCCTATGAGTACACTGAGTGTGGAAGAACCCTCAGCTACAGCTTAGGTCTCATTGAACATCAATGAATTCACACTGGAAAAAAATCTTATGAAGGTAAGGAGTGTGGGGAAACATTTAGATATAATTCAGCCTTACCAGTTCAGAGACTTCATATTAGGAGAGAAACCTTGTAAATGTAATGACTGCAGGAAAGCCATTCCTCAGAGCCCACATCTTATTCTGCATCACTGAGTCTAATCATGAGAGAAACCCTATAATTTATTGAATGTGGTAAAACCTTTAATCAGCTCTTGAGTCTTATTCAACATCAAAGAATTCATTCTGGAGAGAAACCCTGTGAATAACATCATAAGTGCTGGAAGGCCTTCGGTTATAGTTGAAACCCGGAGAATTCATATGGGAGAGAAACTGGCTGTAATAAATGTGGAAATGTTCTCTGACCTAGGTCAAGCTTTACAGCAACATCAAAGAATTCATTTCAGGGAAGAATCCTATGAATGTAATGAATGTGAGCATACCCTCAGCTAGACTTGTACCTGAGAATCTGCTTTGTGAAAAAAAGAGATGATAAAAACTTGAGCAATTGGAATGTCTCTGTGTATTTATTTTGTGACACGAAGCTGCTAGCTGATTTCTGTACGCACTGCCTTGGTTCACGTATTTCTTATGCGAATAATGGATCAAATGGTAAACCTGGAAGTAAGTTTGTCTACAGTTCCTCTTTCTATATCATCAGAAGTGTCACATCAGTTGGAAAAGCACTGGTTGCAATTCTTGGAAATTAATGGAAACATTCTGACTTGTCATGCCATGTAAGTAGCTCAGACGTCCTTGTCAATAAGGGTCAAAGCTCCTGACAGCTCTTGTAGTAATTTCCTACCTGGAATCAGGGAAATGCAAGAAGGCCTTGAATTGAAGGGTCCTGGCAAATTTTCTCCTACCAAGTAGTTTATACTGGGAAGAAAAATTCCAGGGTGCTGTGGTAAAAGAGCCCTTATGCCTTTGAAACTGTTGAAGAGTAGAGGGGCCCTGGTAAAGATGAGACAAGTGGATACTGGCATTAAAGTTATTTTCTGGTATTTAATGTTGATTGAATTACCCATTGGGATGGTGTATATTAAAGAGGAGAAAATGAAGATGCATTCATGCTCATATGAATTAATGCTTGACTCTTTCCCAGGTTCTGGCTTCTGTGTTTCTTCTCATACCTGCCCACACAAAACTGAGGGATACAGGTTCCCGTGCAGAGACTCTTTCGAGACAAAATGTGGTGCCAGGACGAGAGTGAATGCCTGGGGTACAGAATTTACAGAGGCACTTGCTCTCTTGCATGACCCTAAGAGTGATGCCACCTTAAATACTGTGGCCTTGTGCCTCACTTGCCTCAGCCTACTCCTGGCCCTGGAGGGAAGCCCTAGAGCCTGGATGCGTTGGTTGGAGGGGACTGAATGGAAATCTGGATCTTGGGGGTCTTGGAACAGCTGGAGGAGAGAGAAAGGGATGGAAGGAAAAATGAAGGAAACACTTGGGAGGAAGCTAGCCAAGGGAAAGAGCTGTAGGAGTGGACTTAGGCACAGAGCCACAGCTGGAAAAACTGGGCAGCTCTAAGACACAGATCTCACATCTCCAGAGGCACCGGTATTGGCCCTCCCTGTATTCATTGACTCACTTACTGAGTGCTGCCACGCTAGACACATTGCTGTTAGAAATATGCTTTGATTGGTCTCTTTCCAAGGAGGTTTTCAGAAGCTAGCTCATGTAGTGGTTCTTTATTATAAAGATGTTAGGTGGATTATTATTATTATTAATTTTTATGGCTTTATTGTAAAAATAGAGGGAGAACTCAGCAGGTCTGGGCTGCACAAACTCTGCACATTCCCAAGATTTTCAAGACTGACCCTTAACCAGCTCCTGGGGGGATAACCTTTGAGCCCGGAATATCTTGCCTGCTAAAAGTATCTTCGTATATCTGAGGCCTTGGGCCATACCAGATAGTTTATGCTAACAATGTGATGCATGGTGAACACCTGTTTTTGTATGCCTAGGGGCTTTGGGCCACATCTGGGCTGGAGACTGAACAGCTAAGGTCAGTCACATAGGCTTTCCATGCTTACATGACTGACCCCCAACAGAAATCCTGAACTCCAGTGCTTGGGTGAGCTTCCCTGGTTGGCAACACTTTGTATGGGTTGTCACACATTGTTGCTGGGAGAATTAAGCACTGTCCATGTGATTCCCCAGGAAAAGGAGAAACAAGTTTGTGTCCGCTGTCTCCTGAACTCCACCCTATGCCCTTTTCCTCTTTGCTAATTTTAATCTGCATCCTTTCACTGTAATAAACCAGCTTTCTGAGTTTGGTGAGTCATTCTAGCAAATCATCAAATCTGAAGGTGGTCTTGGGGACTCCTAACATAGATATTCTTGTAGGAGAACCCAGGAAGAGCAGAACAGGAAGACTTCAGATTGTTTTGGATCCAAGGCAGCTTGAAGGACTTCTATTTTTTCAAAAAACTTCTCAGGGACTTCCCCGGTGGTTCAGTGGTTAAGACTCCATGCTTCCATTGCAGGGGGCGCAGGATCGATCCCTGGTCTGGGAAATAAGATCCCGCATGGTGCGTTGCCAAAAAAACAAAAACAACTCAGTCACAGAACTTTATTTTTAAACCAATTATAAGTACCCAAAGATAAAGTTTCCAAAAAAAAAAAAAGCAAATCAAAAAGAGCACAAGCAGCTATAGTTGTCTATATGTTGCTAAATCTAGCAGCCCAAGAAGAATTCCACCAAATATCTAACAAAAGATGTCTCTGGACTAGAGGCAAGGCAACGGGCCTTGTTTGTTTTTGGCTATCTGGAGGAACCCATCTGTGACTTCTCCATTTAATGGGCTTCTGGTCTTTACTCTCAAAGCATCCCTTTTCCCAGGGGAAATGACTACTACTAAATACATAAGTACGGTGTATTATCTAATAGTCCTTACCACCATCCCAGAAAGTCTCTGTAAATATATATTTTCCAACTACTTGTTGGAAAAGTGCCTGTCCATGGTGACTCAATAAGGATTTATTGAATGATTAGTACCTTAAACTTCACCTCCACTTGTTCCTCTCTCATCTCAGAAACCTTTGGCCTTGATTAAGCCCCACTGGTTACTAGTTTGGTGACTAATTCAAACAGCTAGTGGGAGAGCCCAGCTGCTTCAACAGCAGGAGCTTTGCGGGTCTTCACTTAGTCTTCCCACTCTGGATTTTCCCTTCTCCTCCTCAGACTGCACTGAAAGAAGACTCAAATCAGTGATATTTGTTACTTTATTATTGTTCACATTTCCCCTTCTCTTTCTCAGTCTTAAAAGTTTGAGAGTTGTCTTCACATTTCTGTCACCATCTTCTCCATTCATCTTCCATTCTTTTTATCCATATATATATATATTTTATGCTAGGTTGTTCCCCCATCTTTTGTTTGCTTATTTATTTATTTATGGCTGCATTGGGTCTTCGTTGCTGCATGCAGGCTTTATTCTCTAGTTGTGGTGAGCGGGGGCTACTCTTCGTTGAGGTGCGCAGGCTTCTCCTTGCAGTGGCTTCTCTTGTTGTGGAGTGTGGGCTCTAAGGCGCGCGGGCTTCAGTAGTTGTGACTCATGGGCTCTAGAGCGCAGGCTCAGCGGTTGTGGCACACGGGCTTAGTTGCTCCACGGCATGTGGGATCTTCCCAGACCAGAGATCGAATCTGTGTCCCCTATATTGGCAGGTGGATTCTTAACCACTGCGCCATGAGGGAAGTCCCTTATCCATATATTTTTAAAATACGAAAGTATTCTTTAAAAACAAAAACAGGGTTCTTACATGGAGTATCAGTTGGATGGTGTTTGGCTATGGGTACCAAAGACCCCAAATAAAATGGCTTACTCGTGATTTAAATTTATTTTTCTCTCACATAAAAGGCCAGAGGTAGACAATTCAGAGTTCCTATGGAGCCCTCATAGTCTCTTGGGATCATCCGTAGGGTGCAGCCCCAGCCTTCAGGTACAAGGTGGAGTTGCTGGCATCAAAACCATGTTGCAGGCAGGGAATGGAGGAAGGTACTTGCCATCTGTCTCTCAAGGAAATTTCCTACAAGCAGCCCTTTCCATTCACGTCCCACAGGCCAGGGCTTAGCCACACGTCCACACCAGCTCAAGGAGAACTAGGAATTGTACTCTTTATTGCAAGAAGCTATGCGCCCCGCTAAATCTCCGGGATTCTAGGAGGGGTGGGTGATATTGGGATAGGCAACCTCCCATCTCCGCCACAGTTGTCACAAATGTTTGTTACATTCTCCTCTTTTCTTTCTCCACCAGGGCCATTGTTTCAATGCCATATTTGCCAACAGAAATGGCTTGTCTGTTTGGGATGCCGGTTATGATATTACTTTTATATTAAATAATATACATACAGTAATGCATGTTTCAACATGTCCCTTGATATAGGAATAACTAGAAAGAATCTGGATGAGGGGAACGGTCTATGTTTTGAATTTTATGGGTCCATTAAAATGTTAACACCTGACTTAAGACACCACATCTATTCAAAGTGGCAGCTATGTCAGGTTGACAGGTGCTCTGAGATTCAATTTTTTCACTCATCTACTTTCCCAGGCACGGCTGGACTTGGTTTTTAGGCTTGTGGCGCCACCTGACGCCCATTGAGGACACTGCGTCTTCATCCCCGAAAATCTCTCCTCTCTTTATTTGCACCAGCAGTTGCTGCATTGGTAACTGCCATTGCATACATTCTAGTGCCTGGCATATGCTAAGTGTTTTTCGTGCATTATCTCACTTAATTCTCCCAAGAGCCCTATGTACTAATATTATCCCATTTTACAGGTGAGGTCACTGAGGTGCAAAGCTGAAGTCATTTTCCCAAGTATGCAGAGCCAGTAAGTAGAGTGCAGGGCTCTCTCTAAGTCCATGCTTTACCAGTCGTTCTCAACCCTGGAAAGCACTTTTTTTTTTTTTTTTTTTGCGGTACGCGGGCCTCTCACCGTTGTGGCCTCTCCCGCTGGGGAGCAGAGGCTCCGGACGCGCAGGCTCAGCGGCCATGGCTTACAGGCCCAGCCGCCCCGCGGCATGTGGAATCCTCCCGGACCGGGGCACGAACCCGTGTCCCCTGCGTCGGCAGGCGGACTCTCAGCCACTGCGCCACCAGGGAAGCCCTGGAAAGCACTTTTAATATTTATTTATTTAATTTATTTGGTTGCACTGGGTCTTAGTTTCAGCAGGCTGGCTCCTTAGTTGTGGCTCGCGGGCTCCTTAGTTGCAGCATGCAGGCTCCTTAGTTGTGGTATGTGGGGTCTAGTTCCCTGACCAGCAATTGAACCCAGGCCCCCTGCACTGGGAGTGTGGAGTCTTATCCACTGAGCCACCAGGGAAGTCCCTGGAAAGCACTTTTAAATGTATCATTGTGTTAATGTATAAATACATTTTTGTGGGTTGTTAGGAAAACTTATCCAATAGTCATAACAATGTTCTGAAGGTAAATAAATGTATTTCTGGTTTCAATAACTAATCTAAAAATGAAATTTAGGAGCAGCTCCTGCATGTAGGCTGAAGGATGCCTGTATACTTATGTGTCTTGGCACATGTTCACTGAAATATTCATCATTCATTCTCTTGAGTGTGAATTTTAGCGTCCAGGCTGTCTGTGTTACTCGGATACTGAATTTAAATTGAAAGGCTGGGAATTCCCTGGCACGGGTTTGATCCCTGGTCGGGGAACCAAGATCCCACAAGCGCGTGATGCAGCCAAAAAAAAAAAAAAAAAAAATCGAAAGGATGTTCCTTAGGATTAAGGTGACTTTTTTTTTCTTTTTCTTTTTTTTTTTTTTTTTGGTCCATTTGGCATGTGCGATCTTAGTTCCCTAACTAGGGATTGAACCCGAGCCCCCTACGTTGGGAACGTGGAGACTTAACCACCTTGGAATTAAAATACAGATAGCTCTGACCCCGTCCTAGACGTTCAAAAGCACAGTCTCCTGAGGTGGGCCCCACAATATGGAATCTGTCTTCTGCTCAATAAGGGAACTGCCTTATATCTGTGTGGTGTTATTGGATGCATTTTATGAGATGTTGAATAATTTGAAAGCATGTGATATAAAATCCATTTAATACACAAAGAGCAAAATAAAGCCAATCCCCTCCAATTAAAACAAAATTTTGGGATTCACAATTTGAAAGCTCATGAAGGAAATTGGATACTGTTCACACTAATGAACCGGTAAACAAATGACCGCCTCCTTTGTGAGTATTATGAGAACTTGGCAGTTGTTTTGGTTTGCTTCTGCACCTCCTGTGGTGATGTGGATTGAGCTGTTATTTTTAAATGTACTGCACAGCCAAGAGGAGCCTACAGAGGCATGATAAATAAAAGCAATGTGGTGTTCTGGATGGGATCCTGGCATGGGAAAAGGACGTTAGGTAAAAACTAGGGAAATATGAATAAGATATGGATGTTAGTTAATAACAGTGGCTCAACTGGTTCCTTAATCGTAACATATGTACCATTCTCAGGTAAGATGTTAATGTGAGAGGACTTCCCTGGTGGTGCACTGGTTAAGAATCTTCCTGCCAATGTGGGGACATGGGTTCAAGCCCTGGTCCAGGAAGATCCCACATGCTGTGGAGCAACTAAGCCCGTGTGCCACAACTACTGAGCCCACGTGCCTAGAGCCTGTGCTCCTCAACAAGAGAAGCCACAGCAGTGAGAAGCCCGAGCACTGCAATGAAGAGTAGCCCCTGCTCGCCGCAACTAGAGAAAGGCCCAGTGCAGTAACGAAGACCCAACACAGCCAAAAATAAATAACTGAATAAATAAATAATACATAAAAAGATGTTAATATGGGAACTTGGGTGTGGGGCATATGGGACTCTCTGTAATACCTCCACAATTTTTCTATAAATCTAAAACTGTTCTAAAGTTAAAAGTTTATTTAAGGGCTTCCCTGGTGACGCAGTGGTTAAGAATCCACCTGCCGATGCAGGGGACACCGGTTGGAGCCCTGGTCCGGGAATATCCCATATGCCACGGAGCAACTAAGCCCGTGTGCCACAACTACTGAGCCCACGTGCCACAACTACTGAAGCTCGCGCGCCTAGAGACCCTGCTCCACAACAAGAGAAGCCACCGCAATAAGAAGCCTGCATACTGCAACAAAAAGTAGCCCCCGCTCGTCGCAACTAGAGAAAGCCCACGCACAGCAACGAAGATCCAACACAGCCAAAAATAAATAAAATAAATAAATTTATATTTTAAAAAGTTTATTTAAAATAAATAAAACAAGGAAATTCCCTGGTGGTCCAGTGGTTAGGACTTGGTGCTTTCACTGTGGGGGCCTGGGTTCGATCCTTGGTCGGGGAAATAAGATACCCGCAAGCCACACAGTGCGGCCAAAAAAAAAAGTAAAACAAAGAATTACAAAGGTGGCAAAAATGTACTGTTATAAGTTTAAATGTTTTTGCATTCTATAACCTCACCCTTGTACTTATTGTGTAATGGTGCTAATGTTAGCATTGAAAAATGAAAGTGAGATGTAATAAAACTCCGTAGAAAAGTTTCAAGAACTGCTATGCCACTTGATCCTATATGTTTAGGAGAGAGTACCTTGTGAAATTGTATACATCATAAACATAGCCTTAAAGCAAAACATATTCATTGACTGTAGGTTTATGAGCTACGTGATGACACCAGCTCACTTTATCTTTATTCCTTTTGGGGAAATTGCCTTAAATTATGTGATGTCTCCAGAAACTAATTTCTTGCCTAAAACTGTCAGCTCTGTACTTGGTGGTTTTCTCATCAGGCATATCATGGGCAGACGTGCCACGTCTGCCCATTTTCAGATAAGGAGCCAAGAGGTTAAGTCACTTATTAAGGTCCCAGAAATACTAAATGGCAGAGCCAGAACCGGAATCCAGGTCTTGTGATGCTTAATCCAACACTCTTTTCACCTCTCCAAAGCAGGAGCTGGGACCTAACCCTTTAAAGGGCACACCTGCCCCTCTTCCTCCTTCCTGTCAGGAGGCCACTTTCACTCAGGTATCTACACCTGCCTGGAGCACCTGAACTCCAGAGAAGCCAACTTGGTCCCAGATCCAGGTGGCTCCCCAATAGTCTAACCAGGGATTCTTAAGTTGGGGCACTTTGGAATCCCCCCAAGGGAGCTTTGCTGACGTTTCCACCTCACCTCCAGAAATTCTGAAATATTTGGTCTACAGAGCAGCCTGGGATTTTTTTTTATTCCCTAAAATTATGACATTTTGTGGTTTAATGTTGCTACCAAAGAACAGGAAAGGATCTGCTCATTAAACCTGCTTCAAAGGAGGTCATGGAGCTTTGCATGGATGTGGTTTCTGCTGCTGATCTCAGAAGTCAGAACACCTCCCCCTTTGAAGCAAATGCCTGGCTTTAGGCAAAGCTCTTTGGCTCTCCTCCCCACAAGGTAGACGTTCTATATCTCAGGATATAAAACAGAATTCATCTGTTGGATGGTGTTAGGGTGGAAGGCTAGTCCCACAAGCTGAGGGCTGAAACAAATGTAGCCATACCTGGACATTGCGCACTGTTGTTGAGCGCGCTATTCTAAAGGAGCAGGATAGTCCTTTGACTGGTCTCTGAGGGGTTGAAATGTCCATTGTCTCACGTAATTTCACACTTAGGCCTTGTCAAGGGAAGGGAATCCCCTGATTTTGACGAGACCTAATATAATCATTTATGTCCCTCTCCATGAATCCCAGTCTCCTCCAGGTTCAGCCCCTTTCTTCTCTCATCCTAACAACCCACATCTCATATTAAGCAGTATTTGTTAGGATGATGGGAGGTGTGACGTATTTGCCTAATTTAAGGTTGTTTGTCCATCTCCTCCAGGGATGCTGCTTTTCCCTCCGGGCTCTGGAGACTTTCAACAGTTGCCCTCTAGTGCTGGAAACAATCCCAGATTCTTTCAACATCTTGGCACCAAAGATACTGCATGAATCAGTGTGTCCTCCCTTGGGGTCCAGCACGGTAGGTCAAATTACATACTCAATCATGATTAAGGAAAGGTCTAGTTTGACTATCTAGAATGTATAATTTTATAAGATTGATTGTTGCTTATCCAGGGGTGGCCCTATCCAAAATTAAAGAATGAAATTAACCAAGCTTTATGGTTGATCCATCTGGTTGCTACATTTTGGTTCACTGACCCTCCTATATTAGGTAGAACTTGTGGACGCTAGGGTCAGCTAATGTTCCTTATCACCCTGTGAAAAAGTTACCAATCCCATGATAACTACTGATCTAGTGGGATATAAGGAGCTTTGCAAAGCCAGCTGGCTATATTTGCTCTTGTAACCAGCTTTATCCTGTGCCCCCAGTTCCTGCCATTACTCTTCTGGGTTAAGGTACTGCTCCTTGAGGCCATTGTTAAAATTCAGTTTAATCACAGAAGACTTTTCCAGGTAAACATTTCTCAGTCAACATGTACAGACTGTCTCTGGTCAGCGCTGTGCTCTGGGCAAAATCCCAGAGGGCAGGTTGGGTTTTTATCACTAGGTGGGGAGATGACAAATAGTCTTACAAGAGAATACAAGATCCAAAAGGTCAAATTAGCCCAAATGCCAGGGGTCAGGAGGACAGTGGAGGAGCGACTGAAATGAGAAGAGAGGCATCAGGGAAGTCTTTGTGGATGTGATTTTTTGGAACCGGGTCTTGAAGTAGGGAAGCCAGATAAGTAACCCAAACACCCTCATCATGCAGGATTTTATTCCAGTAGATGGGAGATACTTTATGTACATGTAAGGCAGATGTGGATTTTTCTGGATGTCACATTTGAAATTTCCTCTCTGCAGCTGACTCTTGGTCAAAATAGTGCCAAAACAGGCCTGGACAAAACCGAGCCCCATGAAGAGATGGAGGTAGATGTGTATTCAGTGGGACTTTAGGAGGGCAGCCAGATTGGAGTGAGGAGAGTCTGAAGATGTGGGTGCTAATCTAGTCTCCCCTCGTCTTTTTCTTTTTAAAATTTATTTATTTTATTTTTGGCTGCATTGGGTCTTCGTTGCTGAGTGCATGTGGGCTTTCTCTAGTTGCGTGGCCAGCAGGGGCTACGCTTCGTTGCATCGCACGGGCTTCTCATTGCAGTGGCTGCTCATTGCGGAGTAGGGGCTCGTTGCGGAGCATGGGCTCTAGGCACGCGGGCTCAGTAGTTGTGGCTCATGGGCCCTAGAGCACAGGCTCAGTAGTTGTGGCACACGGGCTTAGTTGCTGCGCGGCATGTGGGATCTTCCTGGACCAGGGCTCAAACCCATGTCCCCTGCATTGGCAGGTGGATTCTTAACCACTGGGCTACCAGGGAAGCCCCCTCCCCTCTTCTGACCTGAGTAAACCTGGACAAGTCGCTGAATCCTTTGGGTCACCATCACCTGTGAAAGACTTTTCTACAGTTGCCATAGATAGCCTAAGCTTCCAGAGACCCTGATCATGGCTAGTTTATATGAGAGGGCTTTGTAAACTGTTAGGTATTTGTAAGGTTTGGATTTATCGTTCTTTTAAACCATGCCTCAAAGCTTGTATTTTGCCCACTTGAATAAGATCTGTACACCATGATATCGTATACGGATGGCATTAATGTAGTGAGGTTAAGGATCATTTGAATGACTCACTACTGCAGAGAGAGTTTGAACGAGGGAGGAAGGCAACAAGCCCGAGATAAATCTAGAGAGAAGACGTGTGGATGTTGGCAGCAGAATTAAGCCTCAGAGACAGAGGGATCCTTTTGCTTGAGAAAGACCCTGAGGTGTCATCACAGCTATGGATTTCAGTGGCAGTGGACCCAAGGGCAGCATTGTGGGCAGGCATGTGGCGTAAGAGAAAATACACTATGAACAGCAAATAAACAGAGCATGGGAGATGGCAAATGGATTGCATTAGCCTGAGAGAAAGGTTGCATCATAGAGAAGGGATCTTGCTGAAGGACTGAATATTGCATCCAAGATTTTGTTAAAATTGAAGTATAGTTGGTTTACAGTGTTGTGTTAGTTTCCAGTGTACAGCAAAGTGATTCAGATATATATATATATATTCTCTTTCAAATTTGTTTCCATTATAGATTATGACAAGATATTAAATATAGTTCCCTGTGCTATACAGTAGGTCCTTTTGGTTTATTTTATATATAGCAGTATGTATCTGTGAATCCTAAACTCCTAATTTATTCCTCCCCACCCACCTTCCCCCTTTGGTAACCATAAGTTGTTTTCTGTGTCTGTGAGTCTTTCCGTTTTGTAAATAAGTTCATTTATATCATTTTTTAGATTCCACATATAAGTGATATCATATTAGATTTGTCTTTCTCTGTCTTCACTTAGAATGATAATCTCGAGGTCCATCCATGTTGCTGCAAATGGCATTATTTCATTCTTTTTTATGACTGAGTAGTATTCCAATGTCTCTTATACACCACATCTTCTTTACCCATTCATCTGTTGATGGACATTTAGGTTGCTTCCATGTCTTGGCTATTGCAAATAGTGTTGCTATGAACGTTGGGGTGCATGTATCTTTTTGAGTTAGAGTTTTCATCTTTTCCAAATATCATCCATGATTTTTAGGGGTTGTATCTTGAGCTGGGAAAACAAAACCATGAAGACAGAGTGAGGAGTCATTCTGGCCTCCTTCAGGTTCACTAGTCACATTGGAAACTTATATGTCCCTGTGATGGTGGGAGACACTTGGACTTGATTTTCCTCCCATGTTGTTTCTCAAAATAGAGCCTCAGAAATATTCATGTAGGACTGCCTTGGCCTGGATGGCAAATAATTTCTACTCATATGGGAATTCAGACTACTTAGTAGCAGTTTCCTGAAGTGTTGTGTAAGCAGGCTCTAAGCAGGCTCGGTAGGCAGGGGCACTGTCAGGGCTCAGTCATGTCTTAGCCCTGGTGGCAGTGGGCTCATTATCTTGCTGACCTTGTGAAGACTCCAGAGCCCGGGGGAGGAACCTTGTACCCTGGGGCTCCTGGTTTGTCCTCTGATCACTTGCTCCCTTGTACATTCTGCTGTTGTCTATTTCCAGTGCATCCCCTCCCACCACCTCGGGCTTGCCTTCCTCAAAGCCCAGCACTGACCCCTCTGCCAGGGCAGCCTTCTCTTCTCTGTCTCTCCACCTGGCACTGAATCATGGAGCAGCTACTGGGAGAGTAAGGTTTTCAGGTGTTGCTGCATTTTATCGCATGTGAAAGGGGCCATGGTTTCACCTGAGAGAGAGACATGGACCTTACAAGGACCCTGGAGGACGCTCTTAGGTTTAGAACTTGCCCAAGAAGGATATGCTATCTTGGCTCAGTGATAACATGACCTTGCTGGATCAGGCTCAGAATCGGTTGCCCTGAGCTCCTTGGGGTAATTGTAACTCTAGAAAAGGAAGTTGCCTTTTTGTTTTACTTCCTTGCATCTTCATAGCTGGAGGTGCAAGGGGAACACTGAAGACTTTGTTTTTTTTTGTCTTGCTGCAAAGCTTGAGGGATCTTAGTTCCCCCACCAGGGATCTAACCTGTGCCTCCTGCAGTGGAAGCGTGGAGTCCGAACCGCTGGACTGCCAGGGGATTCCCTGAAGACTTAACTGAGCCTCGACTCAGCTTCAGCCAGTTGCTTTAGTGTGTGGAGGTGAGATATGAATATTTCAGGTCAGCCTGTTTCTACTAAACATGGGCCCAGCACGGCCAGCACCTCTATGGGACATGTAACAGAGTGCTAGCTCTCAAGGAACGCTCTGTCTATATGGGGGGAAAGGTATGTTTGTAGGAAATGGTTAAGTCACATAAGGCTAGATGCATTTGTGTCATGCTGAGTGAGATTTTGGTCTGTAGGATGTACTATGAGGTTGGTGCAGTTGAAAGAAAAGGAAGGCAGGATCAAGGAGAGAGGTGATAGTGATAAAAGAAGTGGATGTGGGGAGTTGGTAAGAGAAGTTTACAGGAAGAGAAAGCTATCCAAGCCAGTGTCCTTGTGTCCTGGCCCAGGGTTATTCACCTGGGAGAGAAGGGTTTTGAAAGACCTGAAAGTTTGCAGGGTTGGTGCTTTTGGTCATTTCTTCCAGATTCCTAACAATGACTTACATTCACAATGTTATTTAAATCTCAGGGGACACTGAGTGCTATTACTAATAGTTTGGTAGTAGTTTGGAATATGGTCCATAGACAATAGAAAATATAATTATGATCAGCACTTAGGTCCACATCAGAGCTGTAAACTAATCTGAGAAATGACACGGTTTTGAAGTATAAGATAGGAGAGTAGCCAGTACTGGTGGCCCTCCTTCCCACATCTTCCACGGATAGAAGGGACAAGGTCGAGCAAGAGCAGTATGGCTTTTATTTTCCATGTACCTGTCTCTGTGTGAATTCAAGAGGGCGGCCAACGTTCCTACCTGCCATTTTTTTCAAAAGGAGCAAAACTTCTCATACTTACCTGTAATAAGACTCAATTCGATGGAAGTCCTGAACCTGTTAGGAGACAGTGAAACATCAGCCCCTACCTAGTCATACACATCCTCATACACACTGGGCATGAGAATGGTATTTGTGGACCATATGCCTTGGCCTCCTTCCCTTGGTAGGTCCCCATTACTCCAGATGGCCCCTAAATTGGCTAGTGTAATGAAGCAGATGGTGGGCAGGGGAATATCCAGGAGGATACAGCCTATCTTTTTCCTGTTTAACCCACGTACAGGGGCTGATCAAATGAAGCACTGTTAATGTCTGCACCAGTGATACCCAAACTTTAGAGTGCATTAGAACTCCTGAAATGCTTGTTAAAACACAGATTGTTCAACTCTAATTCCAGAGTTTCTCATTCAGGAGATCTGTGGGTGGGGCCTGAGAATTTGCATTTCTAACCATCATTCCAGATGCTGCTGATTCAGACACCACACTTTTTGAATCACTGAGCTGAGCTATTGGTTTCCAACCTTGCTGGCTGCATATTGGAATTGCTTGGGAAATAAACAAAACAATAAAGCCCAGACTATATCTCATATCATTTTCAACAGAATCTATGTGGGTGGCACCAGACATCAATATTTTTAAAGATCCCCAGGTGAATTAGTCAGTAAGGAAACACAAAGTAAAACCACTATAAGAGGTCACTAGATCTCTATTGTAATGCTCAATTTAAAAAGAAAAAGAAAAAAAGAACTGATCAGATCAAGTGTTGGCGAGGATGTGGAGGAAAAAGACTCATACACTGCTGGTGAAAATGTAAAATGTGCATCCACTTTAGAAAATGGTTTGCTGGATTCTTTAAGAGTTAAATATGTGCTTACCATATGATACAGCCACTCCACTCCTAGGCAGCTATCCAAGAGAAATAAAAGCTTATGCATCTGTGCATATAAAGAAGTGTACATGAATGTTCTTAGCAACTTTGTAATAGCCATAAACAAGAAACCACCTGAATATTAATAAGTGAATAGATTTAAAAAATGTGGTGTATTCAAATAATTGAATACTGCTCACTAATAAAAACATACTTAAAAAAAAAGCTCCCCAGGTGATTCCAATGTGCAGCCAAGATTGAGAATTACTGATCTAGGTTCTTGAGACAGAAGACTGTTAATGTAGGTGTACTAGATAAATACAGTAGAACCAAATGTCTCCCATTCTTGGTCTGTGGCAGGATACTCTCGTAGTATGGACATCTTTCCTTGGGATGAATGCAGGTGGCAGTGATTGTGATGGTGGGTCATGGCTTGGACAGAGGTTCAAGCAGAATGAAGAAGGTTGAAACAGCAATCATGAAAATGGTAGACAAGCTGACTAGGGAAACAAGATGATTTCTAGGCAGAAGTGAAAGACCTCTGGGAAGTGGAGACCATAAATTTATTTTGGGGTTCTTCTCCAAAATGTACGATTTTCCCCACCAGCTGTCAGTGGCCTGGGCAAGGAAAATGGACATTTCTACTGATCCAGGGTTAACAAACTTCCAATGCGGTTGCAGACAGTAGGGCAAAGGAGTTAAGGATATTGGTGTGAGAATGGCTAAAGTGATGGACCCTATAGTCTAGGGCCTAATCCCATGAACTCAAGCAAAAGCTTTCTTTTCCCCTTTCTTTATTTTTTCTTTTTTTTTCTGATAGGTTGTGTACTAGATATATACATAATATCACTTTCTGTGAGTAGTCACTCCCTTCCCTGTTCCATAGGATTATGGTGAGGCAAACACAGAAGCCTGCCCCCACAATTGAGGCAGACAAGTGACCCAGATTTGGCTAAACCTACTATCCCTTTCCCCTGAATACAATGATTAGTCCAGGGGTGAGCACCAGACCTAAACAAGGCCAATCATAGTCCTTCCCTGTAACTGCTATTTGGGAGAGGTATCATAGTTTGAGGCAACATTAGATAGGATGGAAGGCTTCTCCTATGCAGTTACCTTTGAAGTGAGACCTGAATAACAAGAAGCAGAGGAAGTAACAAGCACAAAGGTGCTGAGTTGAGAAGGGTCAAGCTGCTCAAGAAATAAGGAGGCTAGGGGAGAATGCCGTTCCCATTGCCGGAACCGCTGTCCCCTTCACTCTTGACCCGGGTAATTCCCGCTCAACCTTCAGATTTCAGCCCAAACATCACACCCTCCGGTAAGCCCTCCTTGACTTCAAGAGCGGGTCTCCCTTCGCCCCCAGCAGACGACTGGCCTATTCCTAGGATGTAGGGGTCTGTGTTTACCAGACTCGTGTAGTTCAAGGGAGGGAGTGACGGGATAAGGGATGCAGGGGGGCGCGTGATCTCTGCCCGGTGAGAAAGCGAAGCCAACTTTCAATTTCTCAAGTCCAGATCAATGCTTGGGGAGCGACAGCAGCGCGCAGAGCGGCCGATCCCAGGGCGGAAGTGCATCCCTGGAGCCTTTCTAGGAAACTCGGAGGACCTAGCTCGTCAGTGATCATGAGGCTGAAGTGGGGCATCGTCAGGCGCACAAGGCCACTTCAGAGAGGTGGTGTGGCAGGGCAGCGGCGAGATGGGGCTCGGGTGAGCGCGAGAACCGGCGCAAAGCAAGCCTGGAAAGGGTGAGGAGACCCCGGCCTGCCGCCCACCTGTTCCTCCTGGGAGTGCTGCGCGCATTGATTGGCTGCAGTGCCGCCCGGGTACCGGAAGTGGCTGATGCCCATAGCCAGTGAAACCCAGACAACAGCTGCGGGTTCTGAGGCAGCGGGCGGAGCAGCGCGGGGAGCCCGAGGGGAGCGCGTGTGGGGCGGTAGCTGCCTGAGGTGAGACCTCATTCTGTCCTGGCCGGGGGTGGAGGGTGCTGCGCTCCCGAACCCCTGGCCCACGAGCCCCGCGAAAACCCGACGTTTAGGCCCGTGCCTGACCCGGGTTCCCTCTGTGACCTTGGACTTTATGGTCTCCCCACCCCGCACCGGGTCCCCACCGGCACATACCCTGGACGCGGCCAGGGCCCGTCTCCGTCCTGGTTCCCTGCCTGTCAGCCGCGGGCACAGGAGCAGCAGGGACACCCCCTTCCGCGGGGGTGTCCTTACGTGGGGAATGATGGGGGCTGTGGTTTCCTCTGACATTCCATCCCCAAGTAAGCTGCGGGGACGAAATGGCGGGCAGTGTCATAAACTTCAGGCCTCCTGGCAGACTGTGCCCAGGGCCGGATATTGGTTTAAGAGGGTTAGTTACGGAAAGGAGACAGATTTCAGTGCAGAGTTAATAGAGCCTTTTGATTGTGGAAACCAGGAGGACAGAGGAAAAGAGGATAACAGTGCTTTAAATTGTCATCCAGATTGGCAGAAGGAACTTATTTTTACAAATAGTTATTGACGTCAGCTATGTGTCAGACACCGATCTAGGCTCTTTAGATACAAAATGAATGAACTATCCAGTTAGTCCTCAAGGGTGTCACAGATTAGTTATGTAAATAAGATATTTACACAAATTCATTTAACAGATATTTAGCAGGTACCCGAAATGTGCTTGGCGCTGGGAATATCAAGATGAATAGAACATCATCCTTGTTCATGGTCTGAAGAAGGAAGCAGAGATGAAAATAGAGTAACAGTACAATGAGGTAGCTGCAACAAGGTGAAGGAGTCTTAGGGACAGAGAAGAAGACAGAGGGGACTCTCTGTGTCTGAGCTGAGTCTTGTAGATGTTTGTTAAGTGTAAAAGGTGGGCAGTAGTATTCCAGGAAGTGGGAATAACCTGTTCTCAAAGGCAGAGAAGCTTTAAAGAATAAGAAGTGTTTGAACTGCAGCACCCTGAGCATGACTGCAGCTCCCACCTGTCATTGGAGAGCATGGGACAGGAGATGGGAAGGGAGACAGGGACCTGACCAGGAAGGCATGATGAGCCATGTTAAGTTTTTATTCTGTAGCCATTGGAGAGCAGTGAACAGGAAGCGACATGATAACTGTAGTACAAAGAAAGAGGTGAGTGAAATGCTGATTCAGAGGACCAAGAGATAACCTCCTTCCTGCAGGTGTAAGTGAAGACTTTGGGGAGGAGGTGATCCTTGTACTGGATACTGAGTATTTAGTAGGATCTGACCTTTCAGAAGTTAAGGGAAAGTATTTTTATGAATTAAGATGCTTTTGTCTATAAGTCACAGGATACAATTCAAGCTGGCCTAAAAAATACAAGTGTATAAGCTCTCATAATTGGAAGTCAAGAGGTAAAGTGGTTTCAGGAATGACTGAATCTAGTGGCCCTGCTGGCTCCATTTCCCCTCAATTTTCTCAGCTCGTCCTGCCTTCATCCACAGCTGGCAGCAGCGGTTCCAGGCAACAATATGTAGAAGTCTCTTCTGTGGTTCTCTCAGGACGGCAGGAAACTATTCCCAGAAGTTCCCAGCAAACTTCCTCAGAGTATCATTGACCCAGATGAAGGCATTTGTCCATTCCTGAAACAATCCCTACTGTTCTGAACAGTTACTGGCAAGGGGAATGGTATTAACTTAACTGGGTTAACTCATTTGGAGCTCACGGGTGAGGTCAGGTCTCCTGCAAAGAGTGCGAGGCCACTGCAAACTTTTTTGCTCAAATATCCCATAAAATAATTTGAAAAGCTTTGTGTATCCCCTTACGTGTTTGTAAGTTGACATCCAAAATGTTTCATCATTTTTTCATCATGAATTTGAATAGTTGCACAGGATGTTACTTTTGGTATGTTATAGATTTTGACATTTCAAAATTAAACGTCATGCTAGTTGGCAGGATTCCTGCCCTTGGATCCGTATGCTCACCACATCCTTCACCCTGTCTGTAAACTCCACTCTTCCCTCCTTCCCCCACTTCATTTGTCTCCCTGTCTCACTTGGTCATCTCAACTGTGTCCTGGCTAACATCCTCAAGTCCCTCACTTTCTCATTCTTCCACCACATGTGTCCACAGATTCCCAGCCTGCTCTGGGGCTGTCAAAAGTGTTGCTGGAGAAAGTCAGGAAAGCACTCCGATGGGCTGATTTCACTCCTCTCTACACTGATGCCTCCAGCATACTTGTCTCAGCAAGAGGTTGTAAGCGTGTAACAAGAGAATGTGTGTAAGTTGCTTGGCACATAGTAAGAGCTTCCATTACTCCCCAGAAGTTTAGTGCGTCCTCACTTATCTTCTCTCCTTCTTTACCCCAACTCTGCACATGCTACATTGAGGTCAGAATGTTCTTTCTGTTCCTTTTCTTATTCCTCCTGTACTTCCTAGTCTCTGAGGCTTTGCTCACCCCATGCTTTGCCCAGAATGCTGTTAAGTGCAGTAGTCTTCAAATGACATATATTGAGGGAGTCCACAAACATTTTCTGTAACATCTGTAAGTGCATGGATTGTTGAATGGACATCAGTCTCTAGATCCTTGACTTAAGTCTGTACCCTTGCCTACCACCAGTGTGCTTGAGAGTGGACCTGTGGCCTATAGATTTCTCTTTTCCACCTCCTTTTTCACAATTGCTCTTTTCCTCCTTTACAGAAGAAAGACATACCTCTCACCCATGCCCTCCTTAATTTTACTATAGCATATCACTCTGGGGTGGAAAAACCTCTGGAGTGCCACACAGGGGGACAATTTACTGAGGGAGTAAATGATTCTTGGACCTTTTATAACTCCCAATCTTTGCTTTTTTTTAATTTTTAAATTTTTTCCAATCTTTGCTTTTAACAACATTTAAAAAAGACCTAATCAGGCTGTCAGCTGATAGATTATTCAA
Organism: Leucopleurus acutus; assembly: GCF_964270905.1. Taxonomy (NCBI): domain Eukaryota; kingdom Metazoa; phylum Chordata; class Mammalia; order Artiodactyla; family Delphinidae; genus Leucopleurus; species Leucopleurus acutus. Next base: position 51,040,424 of record NC_139161.1, on the reverse strand, counting down.
TGATTTTTTACTAAAAATCACAATATGTTTTTGGCAGATAAGTTTAGAGGACTAAGTGATATTGCTATCCCAAGAGATTGCTGTAAACTCTGATTTAGGCAGTTTGGGCAAACTCAGGTCCAGTCACAGTAACTAGGGTCAGTCTGATAAGCGTAATGGAAATGTGACCTAATCAGTTGTATTATATTCCCTGTCTGCTCCCAGAAGTTTAGGGTAGGGTTGGGGAGGGGTCAAGTTGGAGGGCAGGAAAAAAGAATGCAGAGCAAGAACTGGCAGTGTTATCTGTAATCCTGCTGCTTTGCACATGTGTTGATCTGCTTGGTGGACTAGACCTTGGTAGAGATGGATGCACCAGACTGAGAGTTAGATAACTCCAGTCACTCAGACTGTCTAACACAGTGGTTCCCAAACCTGATAGGGCATCAGAATCACCTGGGCACTTGTTAAAAATACACATTCCTTTGCCTACTCCTGGAGATTCTGACTCTGAGAGGTCTGATGTGGGACCTGGAGATTAGTATTTTTAGAGATTTTCCAGTTGACGTTTCTTCATCTAACCTAATTCCAGGCCAAGAATCATTATTTAAGCATCATTAAAAAAAAAAAAATCTTCCTGCTGTGATTGTAAGCCAACTAAACAATTTTTAGGGTTTTATGTGGTGGCTTCTCATGTAGACAGTATGGTCCTTTTGAAGTTTTATTTCTCATGGTTAATTAATAGGTGGATATTTGGTTTATGCATCAGTATTTTGTGAATGAGGATTTCTGAGTGCATTGAAAAAAAAAATTCCAGATCTGCAGAGTTGAAGACCCTATTCTGAACTATGGAGACCCAGTAGATGCTTGTCATCCCCCAGACTGAGGACCAAGAGTGGTCATCCTACTCCTAAGATGGCACATCCATCTTATCTCTCTCCAGAAACAACTAATTTCAAATATAGAAAAGTGAAGAAGTGACAAACATAAGAAATTATGTTTGGAAATTTAAATTTATGCTATGAGTAATAGAGTGTTTCCATATGAGGATGAGGTCTAATGTGTATCTGTGCCTCTGGAAAATCAACCAAAAGGAGAATGGCTTTGGGACTTCCCTGGTGGTCCAGTGGTTAGAACTCTGCGCTTCCACTGTAGGGGGCATGGGTTTGATCTCTGGTCAGGGAACTAAGATCCTGCGTGCCACACAGTGCATCCAAAGAAAATAAAAAGGAGGATGGCATTGATTTGTGTATGAGAAGGTGTCTATTAAACAAAACAATATTTAACAAATGGCATTAATATCGTGTCACTGGTGGAATGCAAAGTAAAAGAATAGTCAGAGGGGGCAAATTTTAGTTGGGGAAGACTTTCTGGACTAGAATTTTGAACCAGGTGTTGAAGTTGGGGATAGATACACATACCTAACTTCTATGTCTTGCATCTTGTTTTACTGTGGACACGTGGTTTTCCATATGGTGTGGGACAGATGTGGGTTTTATGAATGCTGACTTTGTATGGAGCTTGATGTTGGAAAAGAAGTAACTATAGGAGAGATGCTGGTGAAAAGGAAAGGCCAGCAAGGGGGTCAGAAGTAGATAGGGACTGAAATACCAGCTTGTAGAACTTGTTCCTGGCTGAGCATTAGAGAGAAATTTATTTAAGACAGTGCTTTCTAACTCAAATAGTACCATGGATGAAGATAGCTAAATTCTCTACAATGGATTCTTACAGTTACATAGGTACACATTATCTATAATTTTCAAAAATTTCAGTGAAAAGGAGAAATCCAGTTTTTGTGTGCCTGCCCTTATTCCAGGGGAAAATTAGAGAAGACGCTGAGTGGGGGAAAGTTGAAGAAGATTCCAGGTCATTTTTAGGGGTAGCACAAAGAGCTTCCAACACTTCAGGATTTCAGTAGGAGATCAGGTTCCTTCCAGGTGTCAGGAAAGAGGGCTTACCAGGGCTGCACCCCTGAGTGATTAGGGAGGCCAGAGGGTATGATCCTGTGGATGACTGGAGGCTGGGCAGAGAAAAGGGGCAGTACAAAGGGCACCCCAAAATCACCCCTTTCCCCTTCCCTCACCACTTGACCCCAGTCTCTCCTGCCTCTCAGGATCTTCATTTCTTCAGTAATCTCATCTTTTCTTCCCTCTTAACCTTTCTCTCTACTGGCACCATCCTTTCTAATATAAACATGTTCAAATCTCTACCATCAGAGAAAATTCTTCTTTGACTTTCTTTGACCTTTTACACTACTGCCCATCTTGGTCCTCTCCTTTCACCCAGATTTTTTGAAAGAAGCAGCAAATTAATTAATCAGTCCACTGCCACCTGGCTTCTGCTTCTGTCATTCCATTGACTCTGTTTTTACATGTCATCTGTGACCATCTAATTGTCCCAGCAGACGTTTTCCAGTTCTTATCCTACTGGATCTATCAACTGTGTGTGACGCTTTGTAATTCCCTCTGCCATTGCCTTGGTGACTTATATTGACACTTTTTCTGGTTCTTCTCCTACTTCACTAACCATTCTTTCTCTTCTTGGCAGGCTTCTCTTCCTCTACCTACCCCTTTATCATTAGGGTCCTAACAGGAAACAGGTACTTCGCTCAAATTAGGATAATTTGAGAAGGGTTTATTTGCAAAGAAGTTAATATAAAAGATGTAGGTGTAGGCAAGATACTGAGGAAAGCTGGGATTGGCAATAGCAGAGTAGTCACCAGCCCTAGGCCAGAAGAGGCAAGAGGTAGGGGAGGGCCTGGAGCCCACAGAGACAACTGGGTAGGATGATTCCTTGAGAGGAGTAATGAACTTCAATTGAGGGACACCATGAACCAAGGTGATCTCATAGGAAGGAACCAGGAGGATAAATACTCTGACCTCACTGTCCTCCCTCCTTCCAGCCTCCTGCTAGGGCTCCCCATTGGTGGAACACAACTGGAAGCCAGAGGGCCCCTTGATGAGTGCTATATAGGTTACCTTCTGGGGCAGAGAACAGGGTGAAGAAAAGTTGAAAGATCTGGAGCGGAACATGGAAGTTAACTGGAGTACTCTTCAGTGTTGGCCTTGGCTTTCTAGGTTTCTGTCTTCAGTATCTGACAGTTGTCACAACTATACTCATTATTGTCTATGCTGAGTACTCTCAAGTCTGTATCTTTAGTCCTGACTGCTCTAAGCTTTAGACCAATATATTTTGACTGATTCCTTGGTACTTCTGTATGGATGTGTTGAAACTCATCTTGTCCAAAACACAGCTCATTTATCATCTTCCCTCCTAACGTAGCTGCTCCTCAATATTCCCAACCTTGGTGGTATCACTATCCATCTAATTACACCCTCCTTACACCTATATCCAATCATACCCCAAGTCTTAGAGAATTTGTCCTCTCAAGCACTTCTCTAGTCTGTTTCCTCTTCATTCACACTACCACTATTACCCTAGTTAGATCTCATCACCCTTTGCCTTGATGACTGCATCAGACTTCTAACTGATCTCCTTTATGTCCTTGTCTGCTGCTTTCTGGTTCAGCCACTAAATGGCCACTTGTGTATATCTACCTGAAATGCTAATCTGACCATGAACTGTGTCATTCCTTGGCTTAAAAACCATTCCATGACCCTGCAATATAAGGATGAAGTCCCATAGCTGCCCCATTCCCCCTTGAGAATCACCTTCTGCAATTAACACTTTTATCGATGGGAAGATTGTGTTGCTCAGATTTGCTGTGGTGCACAGATGCACTGCTCTAGGCAAAGGGCCTCTCCTCTTCAATATTAGCTCCCGGTTGCTTAATACCTGAACAGAAGCTGGGCTCATTTCCCCAGCATTTGGATCTTCTGTGAGGGGACAGCTAAATCCTTGGGGCCATTGTACCAATTAGGAGCAAGTTTGGCTTCATAATTAAAAAACCATAATAGCTTAAGCAAGGAAAAAGCTTGTTTCTCTGTTAGATAAAAGAAGTCCAGAGGCAGGCGTTCCAGGGCAAGTATGGCAGCTCCACAGAGTCATCAGGGACCCAGGTGCCTTCCTGTTCTTGTCCCACTGTAAGGTATGCTGGTGAATTCATGGTCCAGGATGGCACTTCAGCTATCACTTCATGCCCCAGGCACAGCACAGAAGAGGGTGAAGAAATGTATCCCCTTACTTTTAAGGAGATATCCCAGAAGTCCCTTGTGCTGTCATTTGCATTTTACTGTCTCATTGGCCAGAAGCTAGTTACATGGCCAAATCTAGCTGTAAAGAAGTCTGAGAATATATTTCTTTAGGCAGCCTCATTGCTACAAAAATAAATTCATTATTCTGTTGCTGATGAGGTGGGGAAGAGTGGAGATTGGGATAGACAACTAAAAATCCTTGCCACAGCCTTTTAGAAGTTTTAAAAAAGTATAGGCTTTAAGATTTATAAAAGTGCTAAGAGGGGCTTCCTTGGTGGCGCAGTGGTTAAGAATCTGCCTGCCAATGCAGGGGACACGGGTTCGAGCCCTGGTCCAGGAAGATCCCACATGCTGCAGAGCAACTAAGCTGTGCGCCACAACTACTGAGCCTGTGCTCTAGAGCCTGCGAGCCACAACTACTGAGCCCACGTGCCACAACTACTGAAGCCTGCACACCTAGAGCCTGTGCTCTGCAACAAGAGAAGCCACTGCATTGAGAAGGCTGCGCACCGCAGCGAAGAGTAGCCCCCGCTCGCCGCAACTAGAGAAAGCCCACGCACAGCAATGAAGTCCCAGTGCAGCCAAAAATAAATAAAATAAATTTTTAAAAAACTAAAAAAAAAAAAGTTCTAAGAAAATTGTATAAAGGGACCAATTAGAATATTAGTAAGTAAAAATCAACAGCATTGCTATATGTATGTATATATATATATGTGTATACACACACACACACACACACACACACACATATATATAATAACAACCAGTTAGAAAATATAAGAAAAACTCACTAAAAGAGAAGACATACAGAAACGTGATGGATATAAAAACATCAGGGTAAGTTTGGAAATTTTACAAAATTATACTAAAATTTATTTGGAAAAATAGAATAAACAGGAATATTTGAAAAAGAAGACTAACAAGTGAGCACTTTCTCTAACATATTAAAAAATTTAAAGCTACAGTAGGTTGAACAGTTTGGTGTTAGAGAGGGAATAGATCAATAGAACTGAATGGAGCCTGGAAATTGACCCAGATATATATGGAACTTTAGACTATGGTATAGGAGTCATTTCAAATTAGTAGGGAAAATTAGGTATTGATACAATTTAGTAACCATCTGGAGAAAATTAAGCTAGAACCATACTTTATCCAAATATATGGGAGCCAAGGGTGGTTCCTTCTGTCCCTGTTGTAGCTAAGTCACATTAACCTTTTGAATAGGTAATGTCTACAACATATACAATCCCCTATTCTCTAGAGTTGGTGAGTGCCACAGAACTGGGCTAAAGATATTTCTTCTTGCTACTTATTTCTGGTTTCTTCCTCTATAAACCCAAAGGTTATATTAGTCATTTTTGTCCCTTTCCCAACCTTTTCCCTATACCATCTATTAATATGGCCACAATTTTCCTTAAATGTTTTTATTACCAACCTCAGTTTCTGCCTCAATTCACTGTTAATATTATGGAACTTTTATCAGCATCTTCTTACCATCCATTTCCTATTCTCTCCTTAAATCTTTTCCTCTGATAATTTCCCTCACTTTTCTCAGTCAGCGTCTGCTCTTTGTGTAGCATGTCCACCATAATCCTAAATCTTTCTCTTCTCTTCAACAGCATCCTGTAATCTCACCAGATACAGAGAGTGCTTTTGGGTGCTGTCAGAACCATGTCAAGCTCCATACTCCCTAGTATTGGCTTCATTTAGCTGTGATACAGCCACTTCACAGACTTACCCTCTCTCATTTCAGATTGTGAGATGGGGACTGAGAACAAGGAGGTAATTCCCAAGGAAGAAATTTCTGAAGAATCTGAACCACATGGGGCAATATTAGAAAAACTTCCAAAGGTGGTTTATCAGGGTCACGAGTTTGGAGCAGCATGTGAAGAAGACATATTGGAGGAGCATTCCAGAGAGTCCACAGAAGAGGTTCTGGAGCAGGTGTCCCTTGAGGAGAGAGACTTTGCATCAGGGTTGATTATCTTTAAGAAATCACCCTCAAGTGAGAAAGACCATGAGAATAATGAAAGTGAGCGAGCCTACAATCCTAGCTCAAACCTGATCACGTACCAGGGAGATACTACAGCAGAGGCAGTTAGCACATTTGCTGCTTCTGGCCAAAACTTCATAGAGAATTTAGGACCTAATAAAACACATAGAAATTCTCTGGGAGAAAAGCCTCATACATGTAAAGAATGTGGGAAAGCCTTTAATCAAAACTCACATCTTATTCAGCATATGAGAGTTCATAGTGGAGAGAAACCCTTTGAATGCAAAGAATGTGGAAAAACATTTGGAACTAACTCAAGCCTTCGAAGGCACCTGAGAATTCATGCTGGAGAGAAGCCCTTTGCTTGTAATGAATGTGGAAAGGCCTTCATTCAGAGTTCACATCTCATCCACCATCACAGAATTCACACTGGAGAGAGACCTTATAAATGTGAAGAATGTGGTAAAGCCTTCAGTCAGAATTCAGCCCTTATTCTACATCAGAGAATCCACACTGGGGAGAAACCATATGAATGTAATGAATGTGGGAAGACCTTTAGGGTTAGCTCACAGCTTATTCAGCATCAGAGAATTCATACTGAAGAAAGATACCATGAATGCAATGAGTGTGGCAAAGCCTTCAAGCATAGCTCAGGCCTCATTAGACACCAGAAAATTCATACTGGAGAAAAACCCTATCTGTGTAATGAATGTGGGAAAGGCTTCGGTCAGAGTTCTGAGCTCATCCGGCATCAAAGAATTCATACAGGAGACAAACCATATGAATGTAATGAATGTGGGAAAACTTTTGGCCAGAACTCAGAGATTATTAGACATATTAGAATTCATACTGGTGAGAAGCCCTACGTATGTAAGGAATGCGGGAAGGCCTTTAGGGGAAACTCAGAACTTCTTAGACATGAGAGAATTCACACTGGAGAGAAACCCTATGAATGCTTTGAGTGTGGAAAGGCTTTTAGGCGGACCTCTCACCTTATTGTCCACCAGAGAATTCATACTGGAGAGAAACCTCATCAGTGTAATGAATGTGCCAGAACCTTTTGGGATAACTCTGAGCTGCTTCTCCACCAGAAAATTCACATTGGAGAGAAACCTTATGAATGTAATGAGTGTGAGAAAACATTCAGCCAGCATTCCCAACTTATCATACATCAGAGAATTCACACTGGAGAGAAGCCTTATGAGTGCCAAGAATGTCAGAAGACCTTTAGTCGGAGTTCTCACCTCCTCCGACATCAAAGTGTTCACTGTATGGAATGATCTGCAAAGCATGAAAGCCTTCTGTGGAAAAGCTGAAGTCAGACTTATTGTTCTCAGTCTGTACCCCAAGTTCTCAGATCAAATGAATGGACAGAACCTCCTCTGTCCTTTTACTGATTTTTATTTAAACAGTTGGTCAAAAAGGATGAGGCACTTTTATGAACTATTCATTGAGAAGTTTCAGTGTACTGAGTTAAATCATAAAAGCTGTTTCAGGCCTTAATTCTCCACTATCCCTTTTTCCTTTCCTTCCTCCCTCCCCACTAGTGGATCACATAACATTAGGGGTCTTTACTGGCCATCTAGCCCAAATTGTTACTGTTCAGGAAAAATGGAGGAACATGATTCCACCACTTCCTAGGAATGACAGAGTTGACCTCTCGAATATTACCCCTGAAATGTTAAAGTCATGGCCTAGAAGACACACCTCTCTCTTTCCCACTGTTTAGCATTGGAATTTAGTAAGCTTTTATTAGCTTCAAAATCTTCCAAACTTGCTATCAAGTTCCCTTGGAAGATGGCAGCATTAATGAAGAAGCGGGAAGCTTGGGTCATTTCCCATCTCCTGCTAGGCTTCCTTAGTCATCTGAGAGGGTGCCATGATAGAGGAAACTGACAAGCAATTTATAGGATTGTAAGTGAAGGCCCTCAGAATCCAGAGGGGCTGATTAGCAAGGCCAGGGGATAAACAAGTGGGGCCAGACTACTCAGCATGGGCAGAAGCAGCTCTTTTGCAGCTCTTTCTCATTTCAGGGCCGTTCAGACTGAGTGCTCCCAAGAACTCTGCTGCATTCACTTTGGGCCTCAGCTTGTGTTGCTGCTGACAGATCCTGTGTCAGGAAATAACAAAGAGGACTGCAGCTTCATTGTCACTAGGCACCTGGCCACAGTGATGAGCTGGTTCACCTGACTGACCAGGACCCTGCCTTGCCAAAGCACTTAAGCTCCCATGACCTGGGCCCCACTGCTGGGGTCCCTGGCTAATAGGCCAGGATGTGACAGCCTCTTCTCAATTTGTCCTTGGCTTTGGAATTCTCTTTCTTCAGCATTTCTACATGTGTTTTCTGTGTTCTCTTACGTGTTTTGTTTTGTTTTTTTCTTCAAGGAAACACATCCTCAATTTTTCATGTGTCAATGTTTCTGAGGCAGTGAATGGTAGTGGGAATTGCACTAACGGGACCCAGCTTGCTTGGGTCTGGTCTTAGAACTAGACCTTGAATAAGGCACTTCACCTGCTGATCCCTAATTTCCTCATCTGTAAAATGAGGGGAGTTGAACTAAGTGATCTCAAGTTTCAACTGGCCCAATAATTCCTTTTTTCTTTTAAAAAAATTTAACTTTATATATCTTCAGTGTTTTATTCTTTAATCTCTTTATTACACTAATACTAATCACTAGTATTTATTGAATTTTTACTATGTGCCAGGCACAGTGCCAGACAGTTTACATTTTTGTTTTCACAGCCTCCCTATGGTGTGGGTACTCTTTTTTTAAAAACAAACAAAACGGCTTTATTGAGGTATAATTTACATACCATAAAATTCACCTGTTTAAGTGTTCAGTTGAATGCTTTTTAGTTAATTTACAGAGTTGCACAACCATCAGTGATGTGGGTTCTCTTACACCAATTTGAAAGGTGAGGGGCAGGGGAGAAGTCAAGTAACTTGCCCATGATCACACAGCTGGTAAGTGCTAGAGCCAAGACTCCAGCCCTGAGCTGTGCTCCTAAGCACTGTGTTGTACTGTGAATTGGTGCATGCATTACTGCCTTATTCGAAATCCTTTGTACATTTTCTATTCATTATTAATTACTACATGAATTTGAATATAATGGATTTAAATCATGTCCTTGGAAACATAATTGGTCATAGCCAAAACCCATCAAGTGGGTTTATTCTGTACCCCAATATGTGCCCCCACCCCCGGGCTCATGCTCTTGGCTTGAGAAGAGGGCTGTACAAGTAAAACAGTTGATGAGGACTTCCTTGGCAGTTCAGTGGTTAAGACTTTGCCTTCCAATGCAGGGGTGTGGGTTCGATCCCTGGTCAGGGAGCTAAGATCCCACATGCATCAAGGCCAAAAAACCAAAACATAAAGCAGAAGCAATATTGTAACAAATACAGTAAAGACAAAAAAAAGTCCATATCAAAACGAACAGAAAAAAGTTGATTACACAGTTTCCACATCCTTCCAGGTACCTCTGTCTCTAGTAGTTAGACGTTAGTAGAAGTTCTTTAACTCATCTCTTTCCATAGGGTGTTTACAAGTGCAGTGTGCTCTCATTCCTTTTTTCATCACTCAAGCTCAAATTGAATTATACCCAAACATATCTTTCTCATGTGAAACCTGGATGTTACTTATTCCTTTAACTTATTCCTGTGTTTGAATATTTTATTTGCACATTCACCCCTTGCCAGCCCTTAATATAGAACTCAGCACCTCTTCAAGCTCCCCAGAAAGGATCCCCTCACAGAAACATATCCATGAGTAATACGGACTCTACTCAAGATTCTGGTGTGTAAGAGGTGGAGAAGGGGGTTTGTATCCTACTAGACATCTCGTTCTCAGCAGTCCCTTCTTTGCCAAACTGCCACTGAAGGTTTTTCTCTTTGTCCTCCCCTCTCAGGGCTGTCACCTCAGCTCCTTTTTAGGCCCTTCAATAACAGACCGCTCATTGGAACACTAGAAGGCAATTTAGTGACCAATTTTTGTTGTGCCTGATCATATTAGGGGAAGAAGTTCTCACCTCTCATTCTAAGAAGAATTTTCCAACATATATTAATTCTTTCCCAAGAGAAATTCTGGTGAATGAAATTATTTCCACCTTGTTATATACACTACACATACATCCTGTAACCTCACTACCTGCCCTTATCCACCTTATACCCAGCTAGCTCAGAAATATTTCTCTCTTTTCCTTGTTTGCCCCCTCCCCCTCAATTTTCTTAGGAGCCAAAATCTGACCATAATATAATTGACTGGTAGTCATAATCTAGTGCAAGTAGAATTCTATCAAGGAAAGAAAAGATGTGAATTTTCCTAATTTTAGACCCATTAAAAATACCAGGCCTCACAATCTCAAAAACCTACCAAAATAGCCAGAAATACCCTTCAGAATTTTTGCAGACCTAACCATGTACATTTTCATCCTTCCCTAATTAAACAGTTTTACTGGTATATTAACACTTTATGTAAATAAAGTATTTCTTTACAATTTTACTGATTTGATGCCTTTCTAAGTATATTCCAAAGTACATTGTTTCATTATGGTCTTAATATGACTTTGTATGCCATTTTCCTGCCATCCTATAAATTTCACCTTAGTACCCCAAATGTGCTCTGGTAGCTTCTGGTTTTACGTAAGCTGTTCTCTGTCCTTTTATTTATTTTTTAAAAAAAATTAATTATTTTTGGCTGTGTTGGGTTCTCATTGCTGCGTGAGGGCTTTCTCCAGTTGCAGTGAGCAGGGGCTACTCTTCGTTGCGATGCGTAGGCTTAATTGCGTGGCTTCTCGTTGCGGAGCATGGGCTCTAGGTTCGTGGGCTTCAGTAGTTGTGGCATGCAGGCTCAGTAGTTGTGGCACACAGGCTTACTTGCTCCACGGCATGTGGGATCTTCCCGAACCAGGGCTCGAACCCATGTCCCCTGCATTGGCAGGCGGATTCTTAACCACTGCGCTACCAGGGAAGTCCTGTTTACTCGGTCCTTGATCTTCTGCTTTGCTTGGTGAGGTCTTTTATCTTTCATGACAGGGAAAATGTTACCTACTTTGTTTATCTAGATAGATACAGTTAGTTTTTCAGGATTATCAACTTAATGTAAGGTATTCTGGATCTGGAATTTCTTGGTGTCCAGTGGTTAGGACACCATCGGGCTGAGGGCCCGATCCCTGGTCAGGGAACTAAGTTCCCACAAGCCTTGCAGTGCAGGGGGAAAAAAAAAAAAGATATTCTGGATTTAAAAAAAATGTTACTGAGATTTCTGTGCTGGTGTTTATTATTGTTTTGTTTTGACATGTTCTCCTGAGTGACTCCTGGTCTGAGGCAGTTTCCTTAGGTGGTTAGGTACAGGGTCTTTGAGACTCAGGAAAGCTCTATCTAGAAAAATGTGCATGCAAATTCAGGGAACTCATGGACCATCTGAAACTCATCTTTGGACCTCTGTAGTCCTTTACACGGTCCTGAAATCAAACTTTTACCTATAAAACAAATTACCAAGTAACCCGCAATAACCTCTACCTCATCACATCCCTCAGCTTTGGGGATGAAGCTGTGCCAAGACCATCCGCCTGGGTGAACCCCTGAAAGTGAACGGGAGTTGGAGCCTCAGTAAAATCCAGTGGGAAGCGGGACGTGGTGATTCTGGTGATAACCTGAGGCGAGGAGCCTCAATAACGGGGCCCCTGCACATTCATCAACCACCTGCTGAGCCCCTACGACGCATTGGGACCTGTGCAACGCGCGGGGGGCTAAGCGCTAAGAGGCTGGTGGGGACTTCAGCTATGCAGTAGAGGTCAGCGCTGCGGAGTGGGGAGTAGGCGAGAAGGCTTCGATTCTCCCACGGAGCAGGAAGCCCGCCTCCTCCCTGAGAGCTGGGGAGCGGCGGCCGACGAGGCAGGCGCGGCCCCCTCCTCGAGCCCGAGGACGCGAGCTCACCCCTCTGCACCCACTGGCCGTCCCTGCCACGTCCTTGTCTCCAGCCCGGGCCTCGCACTGGGGCTCGGCCGCGACTCGCATCTCTCCTGCGGTGCCGCTGACGAGAATGCTGATGTTTATTTGTACTACGCTTTGCAGACAGTGTTTTCATCGGTGGACCCAACTTTGCCGGCACCGACACCGACGAACCTCTAAGTCATCGAAAGCGCTCGGCCAGCACTGCCTCCGGGACCAAGAGGTACTGATAAGAGCCTCATCGAGCCCTGAGGCTGGGGCCGCTCTCGGAAGCCTGGGGACCCTTGTCCGTGCGCCACCTGGCGGGCCGGGGCGGCGTGCGGCGTGATTGGTAGAGGCCCGGGGTGCCTTTTTGCTGGTGACCGGTGGGGGCCGGAGGCTGAGGTGCGAGGGCCCCGAGAGTGGGCTACTGCGCGCTGCTGACCCCGAAGTCAAGTACTGGGGCGCCCGCCGGACGGGACCTGGGCTGGCGTCTCTCAGGCCGCCGTGATTTGTCGTTTGTGAGGACGTTTCACATCCCAGGGTAGGATCTATTCCGCCGTTCCCTGATGTTCATGGAGTCCTTGCCGCGGCCCAGGTTCTTTCGAACTTCCAACCAGGCCTATTAAGATACTTATCTAATAACTAATTATTAAAATTTAATTTAGTGGCAGTGGGAAAGGACATACTCAAGGTACAGAAGGCAGGTTTGGCTTCAGAAAGAAGGAAGAAAGCACTGTCCTCTGAGGCTGCTGGAGGAACTGAGACGACAGATGTGGAGGGAATGAGCGCAGGGTGGCCAGCAGAGTTGATTATTTGAGGCCTTTTGCTAAGAAGGGTGATTATGCATTGGAGTGGGCAGATTACCCAAAACATCATCTAGAAAGGAGAAAAATGCTTCTGTGCCCCTGATCTGCTGGTTATGTCGGCATTCTCTGAGCTGGGTTGTGGTGGGGACAGGGCGGAACTTTAGTTACAGGAGGACTATAATCCACACTCCACTCCATTGACTCCCAAGTGGGAGGAATCCCAGGAGTGCAGGGAATGTGGGAGAGACCCGAGAGGTCTTCATGCGGTCGGGTGGAGCTGAGATTCTCTGCATCAGAGAGTTCACACTGGTGAGCAACCCTGCTAATGTAATGAATTCCACCTTCAGACAGAATTCCCACCTTGGAGTTCATCAGAAAACTTGTACTGGAGAGGCCCTTGGAATACCAATGCGGAAAAGCCTCTGGTCAGAACTCTCACCAGTTTCAGCATCAGAGCATCCACAGTGCACAGCGATCTGGGGATTTACTCACTGTAGGACACTTTCATTCCGACCTGAAACTTTGCTCTGATCTTTCCTCTTCTTCCAGTCACTAGACTGGAAATGCCCTTTGTGCCAGCTAATTTTGTCCTGCTCCTTGAGGACAGGGCTACCTTGTTGTAGAAGAGCGTATCGCATTCAGCCCAGGGTTGCCACTCAAAAATTAACCAATGAATGACTTAAATAAATAAGAGGCCATAATGATGAATTGGACATTTCAAATTTAATTAACTGAATGTAGAATCATAATGCCTTTGCTGTCCTTTATTTTTCTATGCAGATCCTTTATCCCCTAAAATGATGGCCATGGCATTAAAGGTCTATATCACCCATCTAATATAAATTATATCTCTTTATGTGATATGGGGACACGTAAAATGTTAAACATCGAACCAAAACCTTTCTTTAGCTGAGGGAATTGATCCACTATACGATTTACTCAAATACAAGATAGCCACAGATTGCTTTAAACACACCTCTTTTCCTTGCAACTTTCAGCACTGAAACAAAACAAAACCCAAATCAGATACTTCACCTGTACCATCCTCAAAATCTTTCTTTCATAAGAGGCTTTGTTTACTTCTTGATCTCGTTTCTGTTTTTATACATTATTTCCATCTTCTTGGATATATTATATTTTTTTCTTCATGTGAGCTATATCTTAAATGTATTTGCTGGGATTCAGTATTCTTATTTTTGCAGCTGCTTCAGCATCATCACAGGCTTATGTTTTCTTCATATGTAGTAGTATGCTCAGGATAATCTTAAAAATTAGTTGTTCTTGTGTGTTTTGTTTTGTTTTGTTTTTTTGGCTGAGCCACACAGCTTGTGGGATCTTAGTTCCCTGAGCAGGGGTTGAACCTGGGCCCTCAGCAGTGAAAGCGTGGAGTCCTAACCACTGGATGGCCAGGGAATTCCTTGAAAATTAGTTTTTAAATGACTTGTTATTGAAAGGATTAGAATCTATTGCAGGACAAACCATATGTTGGGAGCCTCACTATCTACAGCAGAACCCTGCCAGGCTGGATGTTCTGTCCGTTGAATACAGGCAACGCCTCTTTAACTCCTTTCTTTCTTTCTTCCTTTCTCCCTTCCTCCTTCCTCCTTTCTTCTTTCCTTCCTTCCTTCCTTTCTCTTTCTTTCCTTCTTTCTTTCTTCCTTCCTTCCTTCCTCTCTCTCTCTTTCTTTCTTTCCTTCCTTCATTCCTTTCTACAGAAATTTATTTTCTCACTGTTCTGGAGGCTACAAATCCCAGATTGAGATGCCAGCCAATTTGGTTCCTACTGAGAGCTCTCTTCCTGGCTGTGGGTGACCACGTTCTCACTATGTCCTCACATGGTGGAGGGAGAGGGAGGGAAAGAGGAAAGAAGGAAGAGAGGGAGAGCGGGAGAGCTTCTTTTTCTCTTAAAATGTTTTCTCAGGTACCTTGGGGAAAAGTGTCCCTTTTTTCTCTCTATGCCACGTGGACCCGTTCATTAGCTAGAAATAAATTCCAATTAAGCAAAGAAACAGCAGTAATGCAGGAAATGCAAGTGAATCAAGGAAAAAGTAGCCATTTGTTTTTAAGGCAAACAACCAAATAACCAGTGCCACCAGCCTGTAAAGACCCCAAACACACCCAGAAATCCCTTCAGAATTCATCGTGGATTGTCTAATCTTGGTTATTCCCTGAATTTCAATTTCCTCATCCATAAAGTGGGGAAAATACCCACGCTTCAGGTTTGTGGGAGTATAGTACAAAATGGTATATCTGACAGTCCACTGCTTTGTGCATAGTAGGAGCCCAATAAATGCAGTTTCTTTTTCTCTTTTACCCACTTTCTTTCTCCTTTGATTTACCCCAAGTTAAAGATGCTTTCCCACAAGCGTTAGAATTCAAAGAGAATAAAAATTGCATCTTAACCACTGCATTGTACTTATTTTTATTTCCTGTTTTTTTTTCTTTCTGTGTTTTATCTTAAATGTACATTATTTCATCTACCTTAAGCACACTAAGTAGCCCTTGTGAGTTGACATGGGAATCTAATTACCATTATAACACTGTTTCTTTGTCAGGGCCAATGTATTATGTTTGCAGGTCTATCACAGAAGATTTCTTCCTTTACAAGTGGGAATTCCATTGTGAAGTGCTTATAGGAAAAGTCAAAACTTCTTTCTACTGCTTATAAGTTTTAGTTCTTGTTTCTAAAATGAAATTCCATATCTCAGCCAATTCTGCTGCCTATGTATTTATTACTGGCTTTAAGCAATTCGATTTTGATAGTACCTTGGTGTATCTGTCTTCACGTTTCTTCTGCTTTGTGTTTGTTGAACTTCTTGGATCTGTAGATTTATAGTTTACAGCAAATTTGGAAAGTTGTTAGCTGTTACTTCTTCAAATGTTTTTCTGCTTTCCTCTTTCTTCCCCTTGGGACTCTAATTACACATGTATTAGGTTGATTAAAGTTGTCTCACAACTTACTGATTGATGCTTTGTTCATCTATTTTTTTTAAAATGTATTTTTTAATCTCTGTATTTCATTTTGGATAGTTTTTATCCAGTACATTTTTCATCTCAGACATATCTTTCATCTCTAGAATTCAGTTTGGGTCTTGTTAATATCTCTTCTCTGTCTTTCTCCGTGCTCATGTTTTCCTTCACCTTTTTGAACATACGGAGTATAATAGCTGCATTCAGTGTCCTTGTCTAATAATTATCATCTGTGTCATTGCTGGATCTGTTTCTATCGATTTTTTCTCCTCATTATGGATCATGTTTTCCTTTTTCTTGCATGCCTTTAATTTTTGATTGGGTGCCAGGCATTGTAAATTGTATGTTGTTGGGTACTTTTCTTTTTTTTTATTTAATTCCTTTAAATATTTTTGACCTGGGAAGCCCTAAGCTAACATTTTTTAATGTTACCTGTTCCGGTCACTGGGCTAGGTGTTATTGAATTTAATCCCCATCACAACCTATGGTACTAGGTATGGATGGGTACGATTATTTCCCCCATTTTACAGAAGAGAAAGCTGAGACTAGGAGAGTGATTTACCCAAGGCTGAGTTATGTGTCCCACAGAATTCATGTTGAAGTCCTAATCCCCAGTACCTCAGAATGTGTCTGCATTTGGAGATAGGGTCTATAAAGAGGTAGTGAGGGCTTCCTTGGTGGCGCAGTGGTTGAGAGTCCATCTGCTGATGCAGGGGACACGGGTTCGTGCCCCGGTCCGGGAAGATCCCACATGCTGCGGAGCGGCTGGGCCCGTGAGCCATGGCCGCTGAGCCTGCGCATCCGGAGCCTGTGCTCCGCAACGGGAGAGGCCACAACAGTGAGAGGCCCGCGTACGTAAAAAAAAAAAAAAAAAAAAGAGGTAGTGAAGTTAAAATGAGGTTATTAGGGTGGGCCCTAACCCACGATGACTGGTGCTCTTATAAGAGGAATTTAGGCCACAGATATGCAGAGAGGGAAGACCATGTGAAGACACGGAGATGGTGGTCATCTGCAAGCCAAGGGGAGAAACCTCAGAAGAAACCAACCCTACCAACACTTTGATCTTGGACTTCTACCTTCCAGAATCTTAAGAAAATAAATTTCTGTTGTTTCAGCCACCCAGTCTATTGTACTTTGTTCGGGCAGCCCTCATGAACTCACAGGATCACCACAGCTAGTGAGTCCTGAGCTTTGGGGTCTGTACTGGCTGCCTGCCTGCAGAGCCCACCACTGCTGAACTGACCACTGCTGCTGAAAGGGTTCTGTCAACTACAGGCTGCCTATCAGCTTCCTGAGAGGGGGAACAATCTGTTTCTTCCTCTATCTCCTGCTGTGGACAAAAGACCACACTCGTTAGCAGGTACAAGTTCTTTTGTTTATTCAGCTGCACAGCTAGGGGAACTTTCTGCTATCAGTGAATTCCAAAATGCACATGTGAGCAGGGCACTCATACATAGAAACACGAACAGATTATGATTGGACCAGTATGGCACCTTTAAATCGCAGGAGCCCCTCTTGGATACGGAAGTAGTTCCTGTAATACAACCAAACTAAGTATACAGAACCTCTGCTGTTGGAATAGCTTCTTTTGCACTAACGAAGTCAGAAGAGATGGCCTCAGGTCAACATTTTGCCTACAAAATATTCTGGTTTCAGCTCTTCTCAGTGATGAATACAGGGTGCTGCAGTCAAAATGATGGCTATTTCTGGAGTGACCACCACCAAGACCAGAGCTCTAATCCATACCCTTGACATCTTGACCACATCATCTGCTTCCCAGATCCTGCTCTGCCCTTTCAGGGACCAGGACTCTCCTTCGCCAGTCAGTCCGCAGCACCAGGCTGCAGAAGTGGGGAGATGTTCCATGGGGTGGAGCACGCTCATGGTCTTCCCAAATTTGTTCTCTCCTTCTCCAGTTTTAATTGGGGAAATTGTCACCCTGCTAGAGGTGTTTTCCAGCCTCCCTGGTAGATAGATGTGGCTGTGTAGTTGAATCTTCACCAAAGGATTGGGTCCCCTTCTGCGACACCTGCTGAAAAGGAAATTGCCAGTCCTTGAGACCATTACTTCACTCTTACTGGGAAATGGAATGTGGATACGGTAAGGATCCAGCATCAACCATGCAGACAAACACATCCTAATCCAGGGGACAGAGGAGCAAGGTGGGTCCCTGACGTACCTGGTGAAATTAAACCGAGCTATCCCTTAGACCAGGGCTTGAAAAAATTTCCTGTAAGGGGCCAGAAGTAAATATTTTAGGCTTTGTGAGCCACAGTCTGTCACTTAACTCTTCTTTCCTGCTTTTTACACTTAAAAAAATGCAAAAACCATTCTTAGCTTGTGGGCTTTAAAAAACAGGCCGCAAGATGGATTTGGCCTGTGGGCTGTTTGCTGACCACCTGCTCATGTCTGGACATTTATGTGAGAGAGAAATAAAACTTGTATCTCAGAGTCAGGGAAGGCCTCTCTCAAGAGGTGACACTTAAGTGGAGATCTAGACAAAGTAAAATGTGACTTACGTAACTATTTGGGAGGAGAGCATGGAGTTAGGGAATGGAGAATGAGGACAGAGGTCCTGAGGTGGAAAGGAGTTTATAACACGGGCCAGTTAGCAAGTAATCACCTCCTCATTCCAAGTCTGCCGTCCCCTGCCGTACTCTATGAGACTGGAACTGGAACTGTCGACATCTCCCCTTTGCCAGCTGGCACAGTGTCAGGCTTTGCCAGTAAAGGGCACTGGAGGGACAAAGCGAAGAGGAAGGGGCTTGTCCTTCTGGTAGTTTTCCTTCTTGTCCTTACGGTGCAGCACCCGTCCTCTGGTGAGTTTGCGGGCACCTCGACCAGTGGCTTCCTGCTCTGACCTGCAGCGCCTTGATGAACTTCACCAGCCAGTGTTAATATTTAACAACTAGTTAAAAAAGAAAAGCCCTGATTTGTAGCATTCCTGATTTCCACGGCATGAATACTCTCACCATGACCAATTTCAGTGCAGGCTGGCGAAAAGAAGTGCAGAACTGGCTGTTGCAAGCCTGTACAGACCAGCTCGCACGTACCCCTGGGGCAGCCACACCTGTCCAGTCAGGCCTGAATTTCACCTGTCCAGTCTTGGGCTGGGGGTGCGGGGGAGGGTTGGCTCTCCTAGGTCTGCTTCTTCCTCTGATGCTCTCCCTCAGTCCTAGAGGTAGTAGCTGTTCCCCATGCTGCTATTCCTATATTAAGATCTCGTTACCTCCTTTAACAGATAATCCCCCTTTACTAGCTAGCACTTCTTTGTATTAAACGTTTCCTGCTCAGAGAACAAGTGTGGTTTCTGTCTCATGCCTGGACACTTGTAGATGTGACCCTGTCCCAAGAGGCAGCTCAGTATGGGGCCGAGGAAGGGCCAGGACCAAAGGCCCATTCACAATAATACTAATACAGGATGGCCACAGCTGCTCTGTGCCAGGCCCAGAACCCTAATGAAGTCGGCATCTTGGCTGTTACTTGCAGCCAAAGGCATGCTAGTTGATACAGTCATCTCAAACAGAGGGCATGAGGCGATGAGCTGAAGGTGGGACTAGGTAAACATTTTTTCCTAAATCAAGAAAGACACAGGAAAAATTTGAAGGTGCTTATAACTTTTATGGAATATAGTCCTAAAACTGATCAGACAAAAGTACAATTCTGTCTGGAAACTTTCTCACCCACAGTCCATTGGGAAGGCTCTTTTCTGGCATGAACTCTCTGATGTCTGATAAGCTCAGAACTCCACCTGTAGGCCTTCCCACATTCTTTACATAGGAAAGGTTTCTCTCCACTGTGGATTCTCAGATGCTGACTTAGATATGAGCTTTGACTGAAGGCCTTCCCACACTCATTACACTCGTAGGGCTTCTCCCCTGAATGAACCCTCTGATGTTGAACAAGGTGAGCACTCCACCTGAAGGACTTCCCACACACATGACATTCGTAGGGTTTCTCTCCTGTATGAATTCTCTGATGCTGAATGAGGTTTGAGCTCTGGTTGAAAGTTTTCCCACAGTCACTGCACTTATAGGGTTTCTCTCCAGAATGGATTCTCTGGTGGATTATAAGGTGTGAGTTATAAATGAAGGCTTTACCACATTCACTGCATTCATGGTCTTTCTTCCCTGTGGGAGTTGTCTTAAGGGTGACGACCATCTGCCTGAAGCTTTTCCCCTGAGCGGGGGACTGCTTCAGCCTTTCCCCTTTGAGATTTCTCTGCTGCTGCTCTAAAGGGGCCTCAACTTCAGAGGCAGCTTCAAATGTAGAGGTGCTGGTGGTGAGTTTTTCTCTGAGCACCTGTGATTCCACGTCAGTAATGGGTGGTTCTGGCAACGACCCTTTGTCCTTGGGCTCTGCATCATCTTCTGCAACAACTGATGGAAAATGTAAATATACCTGTTCTGGATGTATAGAGAAATGACACTTGGATTAGGATTTCTGGCATGAAAATAAAAGCTTAAAAAATATTCAATATACACACACGACAAAATTCAGAAGGAAAGTCATTTAAATATGAACACTGGTCATCTATTGGTGATGGGATTGTGTAGGGGAGAAGGTTTCTCCTTTTTTCTCCCCCCTCCCCCTTATCTGTTTTTTCTAAATTTTCCTTAATGGAACACTGCAAAAATGTTATTTGAAAAATAAATTTCAAGGCAGGACCTTCTTTTTTAGGATTTACTCTTTAAAAATATGAGCAAAAATAATATTTTCAAGAAACTGGGGAGTGATGTTGTGTGGGAAGGGAAAAATGAGAATCACAGGTTGAGGGAAAAGGGACGTTCCTAAACGCGCAAAGACCCTGCTCCTCCTGACTCCGTGACCTTCACCTCTTCCCCGTCATTCCCTGCCCCACAAATCTCTAGCCACAGAAAAGGATCCCCAAGCAGCTGGCTCCTTTACTGAAGGGACGACTGCCTTCTTGGTGCTTTCTGCCTTTCCCTTTGACCTGCTCCTTAAAAAACGAAGAGAAGAGTGCTTTGCGTTTTGGTTTTTAAAACATCTCTAACGCTTTTTGTCTTTTAATTGTAATGCTTTCTGTAGTCTAAAGAGGACAAAAAGCAATTGCTATAAGGTAATGCAAGACTTTAAAAATACATTTTTTTTCAGGTTAAATGCTTGTGGTTAAAGAAATCTGAAACATGCTTGCTGAAAAAAAAAAAGTCAAACAGTAGTTAGCTTTGAAGAGAGACTTACAAAACAGAAGTAAAGGAGACAAGGAGAACTCTGCAAGAAAGGCAAGGAAGTGCTGGGAAATAAAAACATACTTATGGAGCAGACACTAAGATTAATCTCCATTTCTAGTTTTTCCCATTTTGTTGCCAACAAGAATTTGAATTTTCATAGGCTTTTGTCTGATGGTGGTGGGGTTGTGGTGTAAAATGAAGTATTTAAATAGAGTCTTGATTAGCAAAATATTCATGTCACGTTCCCGATGGTTCATGAGGTTATACAGCACTCAGCAAGGCCAGTGTGTGGTCCTGAGGCTCTCCCTCTAGAGTTTGCCGTAGGAAGGAGGAGAGGATGTTTGTGGGGATGAAGGCAGGCCGGAAAGGAAGTTTTTGTGGTGAATCTGAAGGGCAGAAGTGTAGATGGAAGAGAGTATCAAATAGGGCTTTTAGGTGGGGGGTAGGTGGTAGATAAAGGTGATGACAGGCTGTGTCTCACGCGGAGTGTGTTATGGCTTAAAAAGTATGTTTTGGGAGTCATGAGAAAGTTGAAAAAGATTTCCAGGCTGGCCTGCAGCCCAGGGCAGTGGAGATGATGAGGCAGGAAGTGAATGAAGTATTTTCTGGTCCTGTTTTAGGGCCCTCTAAAGCCCGGAGATGCTGGTGAGGCTTTACAGCCAGGTTATGATTGAAATTTAATCCTTACAGCTACTACATGAGGTAGGTTATCGTTATTCCTAATTTTGTGAGTGATGAAACAGGCTACGTCTCTCACCTAAGAGGTAAGAATAGCAAGGGCAAGATGAGGATGGCCAACTCTTGACCACCTACTCTGTGCCCTTTATACCCTCTCCTCCTCCTCTCCCTCCCCACAGAATCCTGCTCCTCACCACGCTCTGGGAAAGGCTGGGTCTCCTTGGGCTGGAGCTGGATGCTTGGTTTCTCCTGGGCTGCTCCCACAGGCTCCTTCTCCTCCCACGGCTCTTCCTGTGCAGGTCCGTGTACCGGGCCTGGGACCTGGAGGTGATCAGGCACCACTCGGTTTCTGTGGAGCCAAAGCTTCCAAGGAGACTTTGGAGAGCCTCCTCAGAGTCAGCACAGGGGCAGGAAGAGGAGCTAGAGTCTTATTCAGGACTTGAGGGCAGAAAAAACACACAGAAACACACACTCACTGCTCTGCCTGGCCCAAAAGAGTTTTGAACTTGGCAACTCCCCCTACTGCTGCCCCTCTGTCCAGCCTGAAGGTCATTGATCTGGCTCCCACAACAGATCGTATGTTCCCCTTCCCACCTGCAGTCCTGGTTCATCAAGTCCTTTCTCTAAGTCCTCCAGCACAGTCACAGCCTCCTCTCCACTCTCAGGGTGATGTCCCCGCACCCAGGACTGGAGCTTCTCCGGTAGGATGGTCAGGAATTGTTCCAGCACCAGCAACTCCAGGATCTGCTCCTTGGTGTGCGTCTCGGGCCTTAGCCACTCACAGCAGAGCACCCTTAGTCGGCTCAGGGCCTCCCGGGGACCAGGAGTCTCCTGGTAGCAGAGCTGCCTGAAGCGTTGGCGGAAGATCTCCTGACTGGGAGAGCGGTTCCCATGTAGCCTGGTCTCACACTCCCAAGACTGTTCCTCTTCCTTTGGCTCCATCATCATAATCTTCTCTTGACCCTGTGTATCCTGAAGGGCCAGAGTTTCAGCTGCTGTTAGTGATCCAGCCATCCTAGCCTGGACTGGCTCTGTAGAAGGCCCATACTAGCAGGAGTCTTTCAGGGGCACCCTGTAACAAGTAGAAATCATTCTTTTTTTTTTTTTTTTGCTGTACGTGGGCCTCTCACTGTTGTGGCCTCTCCCGTTGCGGAGCACAGGCGCCGGACGCGCAGGCTCAGCGGCCATGGCTCACGGGCCCAGCCGCTCCGCGGCATGTGGGATCTTCCCGGATCAGGGCACGAACCGGCGTCCCCTGCATCGACAGGCGGACTCTCAACCACTGCGCCACCAGGGAAGCCCCATTCTTTTTTTTTTTTTTAATTCATTAACACACACTCAGAATCTACCAAGAGCCAAACCCTGTACTATACCCTTTAATACTTTTTTCTCCATTCCTCTCCAGATTCTTATTCCAGTAAGAGTCATTGCCTTTGAGATACTTACAATCTGGTAGACAGATATGTAAAAAGTTTGCTACACTAGATAATACAACTAGATAAATGCTATAGCAGGAGAAAACAGCAGGAAAAAAAAAAAGTGTTCCGGGATCCCACTGGAAGAAACAAGTCTTAAGCAAAACCCAAGTTTCCAGAGCTCAGAGCTGACAAACGTTTCAGTGCAAGGTGACTGACTCTCAGAGGTATTGAAGAGGCAGCCTCCTCCCAGATGGCCTCTCCACTCTTTCTCAAGTTTCTGTAGTGGCCACAACAAAAGAAAAATTTAAAATTCCTATGAGGCAATCTTATTCAAACGCCCAGGATCTGTAGTAGGGTCCTGAGATGCGGCTGCTATGGGCAAGACGTGGTCTCGGGTAAGGTGTCCAGCGTCAGGAAAATCTAAAGGGAAGGAGGTGGGACGCACCCAGAGGCCATTAAAGGCACACAAACAGGGGCGCTGGCCGAGGAGAAAGGAAGCACGGAAGACGAGCGCAGAAGGCTGTTTCTCGGGGTGATGTTCCGGCGGCGCCGGCCCGCAGCTGAACTGCGCACGGCACTGGGCAGGGGACCGCCCGATCGCCTGGGGAGGGGGCTGTCCTCCATACAAGTTACAATTCCCCACCCTTCACTTTAACCCCTGGGATCTCCAGAGAAGAGAAGAGGCGCACCGGGCCAGCCACCGCCCTCCACAACACGTGACGTAATCCGTGCAACCGGGCGCGGGAACCGTGGGGACCCAGACACCGTTCCGCGCGGTCTGGCCTCGGCTCCTCACAGGGTTGCCTGCGGGGTGTGCTCACTGCAGAAACCGCCGCTGCCTTCCGGGACTGGCCATAGCAGCGCGGGCCAAAGAGCGACACCCGGGGCGCCGCCGCTAAGACTCACCTCGCAGGTCCCCGAGCTCCCATCTGACCACTTCTGCGTAGCGCGCTTCCAGCCCACCCGCGGGGGCAGGTGTGCGCCTGCGCACCCGCGGCCGCGACCTCTCCGGTCGCGGAGGGCTCTGGGAATCGCAGTCGTTGGACAGGGGAGCGGGGCCGGCGTGAGCGGGCCTTTTGGCTTAATGGCTGGAGGGCCTCGCTTTTCTGTTCAGTTGTAGGCCCAGGGTCCGTCCAAGCCGATTTAAACGGCAGGGAAATTCCAGCCTGTGCGTGGCCTCTTTGCAGCGTTTCCTCCTCTATGTTCTGTTTTCTCGTTACATCTTCCCAGACCTGATTAAAGGGTCACAGCCGAGGAGGAAGTTACCCCCAGGGAGAAAATATTCCCAACCACCGGCCTATGCGTGTCCGTTAGTAAATAAAAAACAATTCCTGCGGAGGAGTAAAAAGAAATGTAAGGTTGCAGTTTACTGGGGTAGGGGAAAAAGGACTTGTTGATAGAGGAAATCACTGCCATCTTCTTTTCCAATAATGAGAGAAATATGCGTCTGATTATGAGTTCTAGGGGAGGTAACCATTATGAGAGTGGAAAAGTACAATAGAACGTCCAAATTAACAAGGGAAAAAATAGGATGCACTAGAACTTGAGCAAACTAGTAAAAATCAGAAAAAAAAGAATCCAACTGGATCAAAAGAGGAAATCAAAAGCGAAATTACAAACTCTTGAATTCTGCAGGGGGGATCAAGAAAGACTGAGATAAGAATTTGGACAATTCATTAGCCGTTTAGGGACAGGCAATAAACAGAACACTTCGTGGTAAAATCTATAGGACCTAGCAACAGCCATGCTTGAAAATGTATAACCTTAACTACCTCACTTGTTAATGAAAATAGATATAAAACAATTTAAGTCACCTTAAGAAACTTTTTTTTTTAAGCTGAATTTTCTTTTTTTTAAAATTAATTAATTTATTTTTGACTGTGTTGGGTCTTTGTTGCTGCTCCCGGGCTTTTTCTAGTTGCAGCGAGCGGGGGCTACTCTTCGTTGCAGTGCATGGGCTTCTTATTGCGGTGGCTTCTCTTGTTGCAGAGAACGGGCTCTAGGTGCGCGGGCTTCAGTAGTTGTGTCTCGCGGGCTCTAGAGTGCAGGCTCAGTAGTTGTGGTGCACGGGCTTAGTTGCTCCGCGGCCAGTGGGATCTTCCCGGACCAGGGCTCGAACCCGTGTCCCCTGCATTGGCAGGCGGATTCTTAACCACTGTGCCACCAGGGAAGTCCCAAGAAACTTTAAAATCATAGTAAAATAAACCCAAAGAAGCAAAGAAGAGTGAATCAGTAAAGATAAAAACTAATTAATGGGGACTTCCCTGGTGGCACAGTGGCTAAGACTCCGCGCTCCCAATGCAGGGGGACTAGATCCCACATGCCGCAACTAAGAGTTCACAGGCTGCAACTAAAAAATAGATCCCCCATGCTACAACTAAGACCCAGGGCAGCCAAATAAATAAGTAAATAAATACTTTAAAAAAAACATGGAAAAATTAAAAAGAAGAGATAAATTCAAATGCTAATTTCTTTGAAATGAGCAATAAAGCCGATAAACTTGTTTAGAGCCTTATTAAGAAAAAGAAAAATTAACCAGAATGGGAATGAGAAATAGAACATAACCATAGAATCAGAAGAGATGAAAAGAATTAGAGACCATTTTATTAGGGTAGGACTTTAGGGTAGGATATTGGAAAACCTAGATGAAATGGATGATCTTCTGGCAAAATATAAATTACCAAAATTGTGTGCACCAGCCAAATGTATATAAAACAACCCTGACTGGGGGTGGCAGGGGGTGGCAGGGGGTGGGTAAGAAGACCCCAAGAAAGTGCTAGAGAGCAATTACATTTAGATGTAACATGAAGCACCACTTTCTGGCAAACAACTGAGTTTTAAATGGGAATCATTAAAATACGTAACTAGAGGGAATTCCCTGGAGGTCCAGTGGTTAGAACTCTGGCACTTTCACTTCCGGGCCCGGGTTGGAGCTCTAGTCAGGGAACTAAGATCCCACAAGCTGCGTGGCACAGCCAAAACAACAAAAACACTCAACTAGAAACCAGTCACCAAGTTTAATTTGAAATAAATGGTTACTTTGACCAAGCAAACAAAATATAATTTAACCTGAATTTTTTTCTGCAGTGACTAGTTTATGGTTACATCTGGAATGGAAAGAAAAGAAAGGAAATTACACATACTGTGCTCCTGTGATGACTATAGTTTTCAACAACTGCCACAAAACTAGAAAATTATAAACTCGGACATTCATTCAAACATTTATTGAACAAAAATATATATGTAAATCTAGGTCTGGGTTGGAGGAGAGGGGATACAAAAACGTAGTTCCCTGCTTTCAAAAAGCTAAATGTGGGGCTTCCCTGGTGGCGCAGCGGTTGCGAGTCCGCCTGCTGATGCAGGGGACGCGGGTTCGTGCCCTGGTCTGGGAAGATCCCACATGCCGCGGAGCGGCTGGGCCCGTGAGCCATGGCCGCTGAGCCTGCGCGTCCGGAGCCTGTTGCTCCGCAACGGGAGAGGACACAACAGTGAGAGGCCCGCGTACCGCAAAAAAAAAAAAAAAAAGCTAAATGTGTAGGGAGTGTGAAGAAAAAAGAACATGCATAAAAGATTTACAATGTAGTAATGGCTTCCTGTAAGCTGTGAGACTGGAGAAACAAAGGACTTTGGTTTGTTCAAACAAGTCATGCTTCAGTGTTTGAATTTTTCTTACAATGAACAATGTAAAAAAAAAAAAAAGCGACAAGGCATTTTCCTTTAAAGAATTGAGTGTGTGCCAGAACCTGTCAGACACGTTGCCTATGTTTAAAGAAAAAGTTAGTTTAAGCGGTGGGGACTCTGAATGCCGCAGGGGATCAGTAGAGCCTGAGATAAGAGTCAGGACAATGCATTAGCTGTTTAGGGACAGTAATTAGACCAGACCTCAAACTAAATGCCAAGCCAAGAACTTTTACTTTAGGTAATGGGCAGCCACTGGCTACTTTCTGAATGTGAGTTTGCATGTCTGTGTGTGAGATAATAAAAGCAGTATTTCAAGAAAATCAAATAGTGGTGTGTATGATGGATTAAAAAGGTGAACAGTTCTGAGGCAAGTAGAACAGCAATGGAAGACCAAGGCTCAGAGAAGCCAAGTTCACTTTCACTCTCAGGATCTCAAGGTGCTGCCAGATCTGATCCAGATTCTTTATGCTAAGAGGAAAGAAAGCACATGGGGGTACAGTCTCCTTGATCACACATCCAAAAAATGGTCATGGATACCCTTCAGAGGTAATGAGGAAAAATCATTTTACCCAAGATTCTAATAAAACTCCAGAGACAGAGAAACCAATCCTTCCAAACTCGTCCCCAGCTGTTCAAGGCCCTCTTCACCATAGGCTTAACTCATGCCCAACCATACAAGACATGGGCATAGTGTCACATGACTGACCAGAATTTTAGGTCTTCTAATCTCATAAACATCAGAGGTAGGGAGAAATTTCCTCCAAATCTTTATTTCATGAGAGATTCAGAAGCTGAAAGGAGAAATTATTTGTACTCTAGCTGCAGCCAAAGGACATCAACATATTTACCTGCTCTATTTTCAACATCCTCAACTGCTACATTCAAACCCATCCTGCTTCAGGGAAGAAATGGTTTGGAGGAAAGGAGCCAGCTCAAGAGGAGATTTAGAGACCAATGTCACTGGTGTGCTTGGTAAAGACAGATTTGATAGTGTGTTGGGAGAGAGACCTCAATGGGTTGAGGAAGAGAATTAAGAATTGGAGACAATGTGGGAATCCCCTGGTGGTCCAGTGGTTAGGACTCTGCTTTCACTGCGGTTTTGATCCCTGGTTGGGGAACTAAGATCCTGCAAAAACTGGCTACAAAGGGAGATGATATAGGGAAAAAATGGGTTGGGGTTGAATTTTGTTTGGTTTTTAGGATGCAAGATACTTGAACATATTTGTACACAGCTGGGAAGGGGCAGTGGAGAAGAGAGGTGAAGATACAGGAAGGAGATGGGATAATGGGATGCGGTGAGGTCCCAGAGGGAGTGGGATAGAAAGCACAGACAGAAAGGTGACCCCCTAGATATGAGAAAAGGCAGTTCTATTAAGAAGGGAGCAAAGTTGGGTACAGTATATGAGAGATGTGTGAGGGAAAGGAATGGAAGCAGAAAGTTGAAAATGTTTCTGTGCAAAGGTCTCTACTTTCTTTGTGAAGAGATCGCGTGCTAAGAAGGGTGGTGGGTGGGTGGTTAGATGTGCAAAGAGAGGGGGAGGTGTTAAGTGGTATTACAGACAATGGGAGAGAGTGCCGACTAGAATTGTATTAGTGTTGAGTGCCCAAAGGCCTATGTCTCCCTAGGTTTGTGATTTTCTTCCTCAACCCAGGTGCAGACTCAGGGAAGGACAATTAGGACTGTCCATGGTAGTTTTCTTTTGGCCAGGTACACGTGACTGAAGAATGAGGCAAAAAGGATATTGGTAAAAGAGTGGCTGAAGTGTTGGACAGAGGTATCTAATAGGAAAGGGTAAAAACCAGGGAGGGACAATGGATAGAAAGGTCACTGGACTGGAGACCCGATGAGTTATAAGAACACAAAAATTAAACCATACAACAGTGCCTTGACTCCTTTGAAATAGTTCAGCTGGTCGAAAGAGCCTTTCCAACTCACTACAATTTGCCTTTTATGATATGGCATGTAATTTGCTCCCTTCCATCTTTCTTTCTTCCTTCCCTCCCCCTTCCTTCCTTCCTTTCTTTCTTTGATATCTTTGTCTGGTTTTGGTATCAGGGTTTTGTTAACTCTTCTCTAAACGTTTGACAGAATTTGCCTGTGAAACCATCTGATCCTGGACTTTTGTTTGTTGCCTTCTACCATGTGAAAAAGTTGAGACCTCCTTATTTTCTCTGATTATTACTGTCTCAAAACCAGTTAAGTCACCTACAAGAATTAAAGTTCACTATCATATTTGCAAGATACTTATTGATTTGACCTCTTAATACTTTCAGCTTAACGCTAGCCTCTCCAAGAAAAATCTTAATTCAACTCTATAGTGCTATATAACTTTTCTCAGATTCACTGCTAACTCTATTATTCCAAGATACAGCATCCTACAGAAGGACAAATACTGCATGATTCCACTTATACGAAGTACCTAAAATAGTCAAAGTCACAGAAGCAAAGCGTAGGATAGTGGTTGCCAGGGGTTGGGGGGAGGGAGAAATAGGGAGTTGCTATTTGGCA
This sequence comes from Leucopleurus acutus, assembly GCF_964270905.1. Lineage (NCBI taxonomy): Eukaryota > Metazoa > Chordata > Mammalia > Artiodactyla > Delphinidae > Leucopleurus > Leucopleurus acutus. Next base: position 51,011,115 of record NC_139161.1, on the reverse strand, counting down.
GGTGCAGTTTCAGTTATGGAAGATAAGTAAGTTCTAGGGGTCTGCTGTTCAACACTGTGCCTATAGTTAAAAGACTGTGTCATACACTTAAAAATTTGTTAAGAGGGTTAATCTCATGTTGAGTGTTCTTACCACACCAAAAAAAATAAATAAATAAAAGAAGAAAAAAGATACAGCATCCTTGAAAATTTGTATAAATCCCCCCCACCCCCACTTTCCCCAATCCTTACCATTTACTTACACTAAGCCAAGCCCCTTCTGACTTCAAGTAGGATCAGGAAATGCAGAATCATGTAATTTTCCAGAAGGCTTTAGCCTGGGAGAATATGTTGTCTCCTTTCCTTCAAAATGCCTTAGATAATCACTGCCCATAGGAACTACTGATAAAAACATCTATCATTTGTTGTATACTATGTGTCTAGAACTTTGCTAAATGCTTAACAAAACTGTCTCATTTAATCTTCACGATAGCCCAAGGGAGGTATTGTTATCTTGATTTTACATATGAGAAAACCAAGGCTCAGAAACATAAAAAAAAATTGCCTAAGATTACATAGATTAAAAGTGACAGAACCTGGATTTCAGTATGTCAGATTCCAAAGTGCCATTATACTTTAAAATCCTACAGAAGAGATTTCATCACAACTTCTACCCTTATATGAAAGAAGGTAACTTGAAGGAAAGACGGTCCTATGATTTACTAGTCACTTCCTTTTCCTAATTAAACTAGCTGCTTCTGTATCTGATTTTACTAGGAATGGAAGAACAAGCTCAAACTCCCTAATCTACTCTATTTATTGACATTTATTCTAATGAGAAAACATCAGGACCATTTTCAACCTTTGGATTAGACTCTGTCCCAGGAAGAGCCATTCATTCTAGAGTTCAGGATATCACACCTATCTTATATTCCCTTGGTACAGTTCATATTATGGATAAAAAGATGAGAAAAGTTATTAGATTCCTGGTGCTGCTGAAGAAGACACACAAGGACACAATTTTGTGATGATGTGGGTGCTTTACAAGCAAGTTCTTCCATTTGCAAGATTTCCCTGTGGTGTGGAACCTCTGATGATAAAGTAAGGAGTGAAAATGTAATTAAAGGCTTACCCCATCAAGGTCTTTGTGGAAAGTGTTTAGGAAGGACAAATCTGCACACAGCCTGAGGCTGAACACTCTAAACTGAATCAGATGAAAATCGCTCTTAAGAAGCTTAGAATTTTCCAAGTATTATAGTTACGATGGCTAAAGGTAGACACAACAGTATTTAAAAACAAATATATATATATATATATATATATATATATATATATAGAGAGAGAGAGAGAGAGAGAGAGAGAGAGAGACATTTTATCATTACTGTCTTCCTAGGATTCTGTGTGGTGTCTCTGATGCTAAGACCTGAGCTCTGACTGAAAGTTTCTCCATATTCATTACATTCATGAACTTTCTCTCCGGTGTGAATTTTCTGATGCCTAACAAGGTCTGAGCTCCATCTGAAGGCTTTTCCACATTCATTACATTCATAGGGCTTTTCTCCACTATGAATCCTGTGATGTCAAATAAGGTCTGAGCTCTGATTAAAAGTCTTGCAACATTCATTGCATTCATAGGGTTTCTTTCCACTGTGAATTCTTTGATGCTGAATAAGTTGAGAGCTCCCCCTAAACGCTTTCCCACATTCACTGCATTTATAAGGCCTCTCACCAGTATGGATTCTCTGATGTTCTATAAGGACTGAGTTCCTGCTGAAGGCCTTTCCACATTCACTGCATTCAAAAGGTTTTTCTCCAGTGTGAATTGTTTGATATCTAATAAGATCTGAGCTGCCTAGGAAGGTTTTTCCACATTCATTATATTCATAAGATTTCTTTTCCTTGTGAATTCTCTCCTGTCCATTAAGTTCTGAATCTGAACTGAAAGCTTTCTCATATTCAAGTTTTTCTCCAATATGAAGTCTCTGATGTTTAAGAGAAACTGTGCACCCACAGAAGGCTTTTCCACATTCAGGGCATTTGTAGGGTTTCTCTCCACTATGGATTCTTTGATGGTGAATAAGAAGGGAACTCTGCCGGAGGGCTTTTCCACATTCGCTGCATTCATAGTGTTTCTCCCCAGTATGAATTCTCTGGTGGTTAACAAGATGGGAGCTCTGACTGAATGCTTTCCCACAGTCATTACATTCATAGGGTTTCTCTCCACTGTGAATGCTGTGATGGATAATAAGATCTGAGCTTTGATTGAAGGCCTTCCCACATTCATTACATACATATGGCTTCCCTCCACTATGAATTCTCTGGTGCAGGATAAGGTTTGAGCTTCCCCTGAAAGCTCTTCCACACTGATTACATTCATAGGGATTCTCCTTGGTATGAATTCGTGGATGTCACATGAGATTGGAGCTCAGCTAAAATCTTTGCCTTAGTCACCACCAACATAAGGCTTCCTTCCCGTGTGAATTCTCTGACGTATAACCAAGTTAGAGCTCCTGGTGAAGACCTTTCCACATTCATTGCACTAACAGCTTCTCTTTATGGTATGGATTTTCTGATGCTGAGTAAGTCCTGACTTCTGTTTGAAGCTCTGGCCACATGCCTTGCACCTATAAGTTCTTTCCTCTGTTGAAACTCTCTGATGTGTAACGGTTGGGGTCAGATCACAAATTCTCAGTTTCTTATCAATGTCAAGCTTTCCTTTCTTAAGGGTAATGCTCACTTGGCTGAACCCCTTTTCCTCAAAAGAAGAGTGTAGCAGTCCAGCCTCTGCTGAGTTTACCTGTTGCCTCTCCAAGCTGTTCTCACTTTCCCTGGGTCCTAAGAATTTAGATCCATGGGGTATTTGTACTGGGTGTCCTGATCCTGTTTCTTCAGAAATTTCCTGCTTTAGCTTCCATTCCTCCTTCTCAGTTTTCTTTTCATTATCTGAAACATAAGTTAAAAGTATAAATGCTGTGATGGATAATCAGATCTGAGCTTTGAGTTAAGGCCTTTCCCACATTCGTTACATATATATGGCTTCCCTCCACTGTGCTAGGAGAAAAGAAATTCTTATAAGGGGAAACAAACGTTCAAAGTAAAACATTTCTATGATTGGGTTAAGCTTCTAGATTCTCAAAAATGGTGTTATAATCTGGGAAAGAGAAAGGCTTCTAAACCTAACTTTGGTCTCTATGGTCTTTAAAAGCAGTTCCCAAACTCGGCTGATTGTCAGAAACACACGGGAGAGCTACTGAATCAGACTTTGAGTCCACATCATTCTCTCGGCAAACTGTCTTTTTCCTTTAGTACCTTAGCTCCTGGATCTTAAAATTTCCTTTATGCAAAAGACCAGCCCTGTATTAACTAGATTTCTTTAGTTCCACTTCCAAAATCTTAGAAAAGAGAATCAGTTATCCCAGTTTAGGTCAAGTGTTGACTTTGACTGTAATCGGTGGTGGTAGGGGCTAGGGGGTATCACACAGGATAAACTTGGTTGCTGGGAGCCCACCTCTGGAGGTGAGAAGGGCAGTTAGGTGGATCATGGTGAGCAACCTTGATACTTCAAGAGTTGTTTATGACATATTTTTGCCTGAGAGGTGAGACCCTTAGTTACAGTTTCATCTTCTTGGCCATTTAGTGGATATACCCAATAAATAGGGAGAAGAATGGCAAGTAGTTTTATCTCAACTGTCAACCATGAAGGACTGAAAAGTAATTGCCTCAAAACACCACTTTAAATGCAGAGGCTGTCTCTGGACCCAGTAAGAACACAGCACTGTGCTGGATTACATAAGTCTGTGGGGAAGTATAGAGAGTAGTGGAGGTAAAGGAAGGATGGGTGGACTTGCTATCCCTTCAAAGGAGCAAAGTAAAGATGCCAATAGAACTTGGAAGAGATTACTCTTTAATAATAAACCAGCAAGTATCAACATATAATGGCTGAAATTATCCACATGCAGAAATAACTCAAAGAGGTAAGGAAATCCTGGAATTCCTAAGTCCAATCACGGTTACCAGGACCTGGTTTCAGAGGAGCACTGGATGGAGTATGATTATAATAATCAAGACAGGGGAACTTAATCAATTGTCTTAAACCTGACATGAAGAAACACTAGGTTTCTACATCTAGAAAAGATGGACTCAGAGAGCAAAAATGTGCCTGTGCCTCCAGCACTGGTTCAGGGGAGGGTGCTCACTCCAGCTCATGGGGGTATTCTCTGTCCCCTTGGCAGACACCTGCCTTCCTCCCAAGAGCACGTAGATATACCAAGTGATCAGAGCAGGATGACATCTGCATTAATATTACCTGACAATGCCCTTGCTTTGTTTCCATGCCCACTAAGCAAACTTTTCTTTTTTTTTTTTTGGCTGCCTTGGATCTTTGTTGCTGCGTGTGGGCTTTTCTCTAGTTGCGGCGAGCGGGGCCTACTCTTCGTTGTGGTGTGTGGGCCTCTCATTGGGTGGCTTCTCTTGTTGCCGAGCACGGGTTCTAGGCACATGGGCTTCAGCAGCTGTGGCGTGCGGGCTCAGTAGTTGTGCCTCGCGGGCTCTAGAGCGCAGGCTCAGTAGTTGTGGCACATGGGCTTAGTTGCTCCATGGCATGTGGGATCTTCCTGGACCAGGGCTCAAACCCGTGTCCCCTGCTTTGGCAGGAGGATTCCCAACCACTGTGCCACCAGGGAAGCCCTAAGCAAACTTCTGATTAGAATTTACCTTCCTCTATAGGTTTTCCTAGATAGAAAATGTGTTGACAGCCCACTCAATTTCTGATCAGGCAGTTGTATTTTCCCCTGTTTTTTATACCACTTTCTTGTGGTTTGGGTAGGTCTATTTCCCTGGCCTGAATAATTCTGGATAGGTACACTGACAAAGTAAAATTTCTGGACCTGGAAAGTGTAGGACCAGACCCTGAAATCTGGTGATCAGAGCGTAAGGCCCAGCTAAAGAGCCAGCTGGACAAAATCTATATCTCACAACCAAATGAAATGGTGAATATTTTCTCTTGGAAACCAGATTATTTCTAAATTTACAATTCTGAAACTGACATGTTTTTCTAATATTCTTGTCTCTGGTAATGCCCTGCCCCAAGCTCCCAATCTTACATTATTCTTGAATAATTTTTCCCTACTGTGCTGCATTAAATGGTGTCCCCCTAAAATTCATGTCTACCTGGCACCTATGGATGTGACCTTATTTGGATATAGGGTCTTTGAAGATGTAATCAAGTTAAGATGATGTCATTAGGGTGGGCCCTGAATCCAATATGACTGGTGTCATTATAAGAAGAGGGAGGGCTTCCCTGGTGGCGCAGTGGTTGGGAGTCCGCCTGCCGGTGCAGGGGACGCGGGTTCGTGCCCTGGTCCGGGAGGATCCCACATGCCGCAGAGCGGCTGCGCCCGTGAGCCATGGCTGCTGAGCCTGCGCGTCCGGAGCCTGTGCTCCGCGGCGGGAGAGGCCGCAGCAGTGAGAGGCCCGCGTACCGCAAAAAAAAAAAAAAAAAGGGGAAATTTGGACAGAGAACCGGAAGTAAGACAACCATATGAAGATGGAGGCAGATATTAGAATTATGCTGCCACAAACCAAGGAACTCCTAGGGCTACCAGAAGTTGGAAGAGGCTTGAAAGGATCCTTCCCTAGAGGCTTCAGAGGGAGCATGGCCCAGCCAACAGTTTGATTTTGGACTTGTAGCCTCCGTAACAGTGAGGGAATAAATTTCTGTTGTTTTAAGCCACTCAGTTTGTGGTAATTAGGAAACTAATACGCTTACTATGAAGTCCAGTTAATTTTCCAGAAAAAAATGTCATTCTTTCCATTCCCGTAATTTCCCCCTGGCACCACTCATGGCTTTCCAGATTTCAGTAGATTACCATGAGACTGGAGCATAGTCATTAGGAACATGGGCTCTGGACATAGGCTGCCTTGTCTGCCTCTACCATCTATTTGCGGTGTGACCTTCAGTTACTTAACATTTCTGTGCCTTTGTTTCCTCATCTGTCAAATATGGACAGTAATAGCATTTAAAAGAGGTTTTGTGGGGATTAAATACATGTAAAGTGCTTAAAATGACACCTGGCAGAGTTAGCGCTCAATAAATAATGGATAGTTTAAATTTTGTTACTTGGTTAATGATCTTGACACCAAGATTTTCCCGCTTCAGTTCAGACTGGACAATGCTGTTAGTTATGCATCACTTTCGTCATGTTAATCACTGTTCAGAAACCTTTAATTCTGTTTATTACTGTACCAAATCTAACTTACTTTAGTTGAGTGCAGGAATTACTGCAAGGCATCAGGATGTCTCATTTTATTTGCTAGAGGCATTTTTTGGGGGTGGGGGTGGGAGGGACGAGCACTGGCGCAGTGAGCCTGACTTTCTAGATAATAGTTCAAAACGGAACAGAGACAGTTCTGTATCCCAGAGGGATTCAGAGGTCTGTGATGCTTGTTCCAAATCCAATAAGCCACCAACCTGACCCTCATCCAACCCAGAAGAAACTTCGTTTTGCGAAGGTCACAAGGTCCCCATAAATAACTCTTGGAGTCACTGAAGAAGCTCCTTACCCAGCATGACCTTGTCCCCTTCACTCTACTGCACTCGGTTCTCGCGGAGACCACCTTGTGCGTGGACTGGCAGCGCACCCGGCCTGGCCGCATCCCGTACGGTCTCTGCTCCCGTAGATAACAGCCCTGGAGGCGCTGAGCCAGGAAGGGCCATCCTGCCTACCTGGGCTGGGTGGGCCGCCCGGAGGACCTCAAAGCTGCGGGCTGGGGCTGCGAGCGGGAGACCACGGGATGAGACCGTGACTGACTGGGGCCCTGGCGGCTGGGCCAGACCGTCAGAGCCAGAGACCTGAGCCCAGGAGCCGAGCGCGGCACGCACCGCCACTACGGGGCCTCGCCGCCGGGCCACCCTCAGTGTCCCCATCACTTAATGCTACCTCCGCCACTTCGGCCATTGTGTCCCCCCCACCCCCACCAGCAACTTGTCACGGGTGGAGCCGCGGCCAGCCAGGGGAGGCTCGGGGTCAGGCCAGCCCGCCCCTCGCCCCGCACCCCCGGGGCGCAAGAACCGGATGGCCACCAAGTCCAGTCCTCCGGTCTTCCTAGACAAGCCCGGGGGAGTGGGGACGCCGCACTTCCACCCACGTGAGCTGCAGTCTCCTCCCCAGTCACTGAGCTTGCAAAGATGCAGATCCGGTCTTTGTCTAGGATGTGCTCCGTCTAGTGTGGTGACTAGAAAGTTAAAATTACTGTGTTGTGGTGGCTGTGGCCAGTGGGAACAGGGTGGAAGCGCTCAACTCCGACTGGGTGTGTGTCAGGGAAGGCGACCGGGGAGAATGAGGTGAACGTGAAGGAGTTGGGAGACACAGTACTTCAGTGCCTAAGAAAATGGGCTTTGGAGTCAGGCAGTCCTGGGCTTGAATCCCAGTTTCTTCACTTACTAGTTTCAGATCTCTGGGCAAATTACGTCGCCTTCTTGACCTTAATTTCCTGTGTAGAAAACGGGGATAACAGTAGTACCCACCAATTAAGACTGAGCCAAAGAATGCAAGAGGAAATTGGTGGTAAGTCCTTGTCACAGTACCCAACACATGGGAAGTACTAAAAAAATAGTGGAGCTAGGTAAGGAGGGAGAGAGCCCTCCTAGCAGAGGGAACAGCTCGTGGAAAGGCAAGAGGGTAGTGCCTAGGTGCTTGGGGAACTGCAGATAGTTCAGGGGTAAATGTTGGGTTTAGAAAGGTGAGCACTTTGCAGAAAGGTCCCCACTGCAGTATCATGCCTCTCCTTTGTGCCAGTTCCAATGGTTGTAATTTAACTTAAGATTCTAATTAGGGCTTCCCTGGTGGCGCAGTGGTGGAGAGCCCGCCTGCCGATGCAGGGGACACGGGTTCGTGCCCCGGTCCGGGAAGATCCCACATGCCGCGGAGCGGCTAGGCCCGTGAGCCATGGCCGCTGAGCCTGCGCGTCCGGAGCCTGTGCTCTCCCCAACGGGAGAGGCCACAACGGTGAGAGGCCCGCATACCGCAAAAAAAAAAAGATTCTAATTAATCTCTCCTCTGCTATTATAAATAAGCTCCAGGACAGAGACTGTTGTCTGTTTCTGCTCTTCATACCCCCCAGTGCTTGTGGTATATTAGAAGCTCAATAAATATTTATCGAAGGAGTGGGTGAATGGGGCCAGATCAGGACATGTGTCCCCGCTAAGGACTGGGCTTCAGGTTCAGGTTAGTGGGAAGCCACTGCAGAAGTCCGGAGAGGGGTGGCACTATCAGACTTATTCTAAAGAACGATCATTCAGGCTGCTCTGTACAGAAATGGAAGCAGGGAGGCTGTGGTAATAACACGAGATGAAGATGGTGGCTTCTTTAAGTAAGGGCATCAAAACTTAAGAAAAGTGGACTAAATTGGCACATTATTGGGTAACATTCCCTTCCTCTACTATATTCACACACTCTCTCTCCCCAGGTTGTAGCAGTCTTGTTTCCTATGAAATCTTTACATGGAGCCAACACTTAACCCACGTTCCAATCACCCCTGTTCCTCAAAGAGATTTGATGCTCTCTCAGCTTTGGTCCTGAATTTAGTTCTTTAGCTTTTTAAGGTCTCATGAAGGTAAATTTTCATCCTTCAGGCTCTTTTCCCAAAGTTCCAGTGTAGGCTACTAACAGGTAGATCTTATTCTGTGGCACTCAGGTTTACAAATTGGACAGGAATTTTAATACTTAAGTCTGGTTATGTCATACCAATCAGAAGTATGATTAGTGGTTATACATGAATTTGAATAGCAAAAAATAAAAGAATTATTCTTTAATAAATGCAGTTTGGCAAACAAAAGCTTTTGAAACACAGGGCACAAGGGAGTAAAAAAGAGGGCTTTGGTGTTTAAAAGTCAGAAACCACTGCATTAAATTACCTTCAAGTCCATTTTCAATATCCTGCTTATCCTAAAAAACATCACTCTCACTGTACAGCACTATAATACAGATAAAGGAGACAGGGAAAGTCTTTTCAGAATTAATTTCCAATTCCTTTCTTTTATAAAAATAGAATGCAAATATGTTCTGGTTAGCTAAAGGTTTTGAATAGAGTCTGGGATAACTCAAAAAATTTAAGTATCTTTAATTTTTAATCCAAGTGTATCACTGAGGATAGCTATTTTGAATTCCTTTTGCATCTCAAATATATTTAAAGATATTCTGATATAAAAAGACCATTCAGTAATTTATGTGAAGTTGCTAAAGAGCTTAAACCTTTGAGGCAGGTGATGGGGGCAGGCAGGCTCCTGGACCCCTCGTGCCACACATCCTCCACAGGCAGGCAGCCAGCTTTCTTTCTTTCTTTTTATTTTGGCTGCACCACACGGCCTGCGGAGATCTTAGTTCCCCAACCAGGAATCGAACCTGGGCCCAGGGCAGTGAAAGCACTGAGTCTTAACCACTGGACTGCCAGGGAATTCCCCAGGAGCCAGCTTTCAGGGATGATGTGGATGGGCTTCTCCACTTCAAGACATCCCACTACTGTTCAGGATGCCCCTCTGGGGAAGCCATAGCTCCCAGTGCTTTGAACTTTAAGGGGTCATATTCTTTTTTTTTTTAAATAAATTTAATTATTTATTCATTTATTTTAGGCTGCGTTGGGTCTTCGTTGCTGCGCGCGGGCTTTCTCTAGTTGTGGCGAGCGGGGGCTACTCTTCGCTGTGGTGCGTAGGCTTCTCATTGCGGTGGCTTCTCTTGTTGCGGAGCACAGCTTCTAGGCGCACAGGCTTCAGTAGTTGTGGCACGTGGGCTCAGTGATTGTGGCTCTCGGGCTCTAGAGCGCAGGTTCAGTAGTTGTGGTGCACAGACTTAGTTGCTCCACGGCATGTGGGATCTGCATGGACCAGGACTCAAATCCATGCCCCCTGCACTGGCAGGCAGATTCTTAACCACTGTGCCACCAGGGAAGTCCCAGGGGGTCATATTCTTTACACCAGCCATGGGACTCCACTGTATCTTACACATTATGTATTTTGCTTGTAAATACTTCATCTTCTATTTTAACATGATTGAAGCTCTAGATGTCCTTCTATGTGTCAACAGTAATTTCAGTTTTCTCATTTAAACCTCACAGTTACACCATGAGGTAGATAATTTTATCACCATTTTATTAGGAAAATAAGGATCAGGGTTACATAATTTGTTCCAGGTCCTGAAGCCAATATGTCATACTGGGATTCAAACCCACATCTGTGCTCCCTCCACTACACCACGTTGCTTCTCCTGAAACAGTTCATCAAACTACAGTTTGCTATCAGACTCTGGGTTCCCCTTGGGATGCACTGCCACCACCCACATCACACTGAAGTGCTTGCTTAAGTGGCCCCAGGTGACGTGTTCTAAATATCCAAGGGCATGGTTTCTCAACCATGACACTATTGACACTTAGGGCCAGATAATTCTTTGTTGGGGAGGACCTATGTATTGTAAGATATTTAGCAACATTCCTGGTCTTTAGATGCCAATATTTTCTTCTCAGTTGCGACAACCAAAATGTCTCTGGACATTGCCAAATGTCCTCTCGGAGGGAAAATCACCCCCGCTGAGAACCACTGATCCCCTCTGTGCATCTCACAAGCCACTCCCACTGAGGAAAGATATGAGCTCGAAATTCTTGCCTTACACTGTCCCATTCAGTAACTTTCTTATCTGCTGATTTGTGTAAGTTCATATACAATCTACCAGTAGCTCAGGGTACAAGAAATATTTGACGATTGAGTTTGATTGCACAGATATGCAATGCACAGATATAAATGCAGAGCCTAATTACCAATATCAGTTATCAGGTTAAAGATGACTCATCTCTTTTTTCTTTTTACATTTTCACAAGCTTTTTATTTTTTTAATTTATTTTTTATTTAACTTTTTTTAGTTCTTGATAGATATTTTTTAACATCTTCATTGGTGTATAATTGCTTTACAATGGTGTGTTTCTGCTTTATAACAAAGTGAATCAGCTATAAATATAGATATATCCCCATATCTCCTCCCTCTTGCGTCTCCCTCCCACCCTCCCTACCCCACCCCTCTAGGTGGTCACAAAGCACCAAGCTTATCTCCCTGTGCTATGTGGCTGCTTCCCACTAGCTATCTATTTTACATTTGGTAGTGTATATATGTCCATGCCACTCTCTCAGTTCGTCCCAGCTTACACTTTCCCCTCCCCGTGTCCTCAAGTCCATTCTCTATGTCTGCGTCTTTATTCCTGTCCTGCCCCTAGGTTCTTCAGAACCATTTTTTTTTTTTAGATTCCATATATATGTGTTAGCATACGGTATTTGTTTTTCTCTTTCTGACTTCACTCTGTATGACAGTCTCTAGGTCTATCCACCTCACTACAAATAACTCAGTTTCATTTCTTTATATGGCTGAGTAATATTCCATTGTATATATGTGCCACATCTTCTTTATCCATTCATCTGTTGATGGACACTTAGGTGTCCAGGACACTTACATGTCCTGGCGATTGTAAATAGAGCTGCAATAAACATTGTGGTATGTGACTATTTTTGAATTATGGTTTTCTCAGGGTATATGCCCAGTAGTGGGATTGCTGGGTCATATGGTAGTTCTATTTTTAGTTTTTTAAGGAACCTCCATACTGTTCTCCATAGTGGCTGTATCAATTTACATTCCCACCAACAGTGCAAGAGGGTTTCCTTTTCTCCACACCCTCTCCAGCATTTATTGTTTGTAGATTTTTTGATGATGGCTATTCTGACTGGTGTGAGATGATATCTCACTGTAGTTTTGATTTGCATTTCTCTAATGATTAGTGATGTTGAGCATCCTTTCATGTGTTTGTTGGCAATCTGTATATCTTCTTTGGAGAAATGTCTATTTAGGTCTTCTGCCCATTTATGGATTGGGTTGTTTGTTTTTTTGATATTGAGCTGCATGAGCTGCTTGTATATTTTGGAGATTAATCCTTTGTCAGTTGCTTCGTTTGAAAATACTTTCTCCCATTCTGAGGGTTGTCTTTTCATCTTGTTTATGGTTTCCTTTGCTGTGCAAAAGCTTTTAAGTTTCATTAGGTCCCATTTGTTTATTTTTGTTTTTATTTCCATTTTTCTAGGAGATGGGTCAAAAAGGATATTGCTGTGATTTATGTCATGGAGTGTTCTGCGTATGTTTTCCTCTAAGAGTTTTAGTGTCTGGCCTTACATTTAGGTCTTTAATCCATTTTGAGTTTATTTTTGTGTATGGTGTTAGGGGGTGTTCTAATTTCATTCTTTTACATGTAGCTGTCCAGTTTTCCCAGCACCACTTATTGAAGAGGCTGTCTTTTCTCCATTGTATATTCTTGCCTCCTTTATCAAAGATAAGGTGACCATATGTGGTGGGTTTATCTCTGGGCTTTCCATCCTGTTCCATTGATCTATATTTCTGTTTTTGTGCCAGTACCATACTGTCTTGATTTGTAGTATAGTCTGAAGTCAGGGAGCCTGAATCCTCCAGCTCCGTTTTAGTTTCTCAAGATTGCTTTGGGGCTTCCCTGGTGGCGCAGTGGTTGAGAGTCCGCCTGCCGATGCAGGGCACGCGGGTTCGTGCCCCGGTCCGGGAGGATCCCACGTGCTGCGGAGCGGCTGGGCCCGTGAGCCATGGCCTCTGAGCCTGCGTGTCCGGGGCCTGTGCTCCGCAACGGGAGAGGCCACGGCAGTGAGAGGCCCACGTACCGCAAAAAAAAAAAAAAAAAAAAAAAAAAAAAGATTGCTTTGGCTAGTCAGGGTCTTTTGTGTTTCCATACAAATTGTGAAATTTTTTGTTCTAGTTCTGTGAACAATGCCATTGGTAGTTTGATAGGGATTGCACTGAATCTGTAGATTGCTTTGGGCAGTATAGTCATTTTCACAATGTTGATTCTTCCAATCCAAGAACATGGTATATCTCTCCATCTGTTTGTATCATCTTTAATTTTTTTCAACAGTGTCTTATGGTTTTCTGCATACAGGTCTTTTGTCTCCTTAGGTAGGTTTATTCCTAGGTATTTTATTCTTTTTGTTGCAATGGTAAATGGGAATGTTTCCTTAATTTCTCTTTCAGAGTTTTCATCATTAGTGTATAGGAATGCAAGAGATTTCTGTGCGAGCTTCCCTGGTGGCGCAGTGGTTGAGAGTCCGCCTGCCAATGCAGGGGATGCGGGTTTGTGCCCCAGTCCGGGAAGATCCCACATGCTGTGGAGCGACTGGGCCCGTGAGCCATGGCCGCTGAGCCTGCGTGTCCGGAGCCTGTGCTCTGCAACAGGGGAGGCCACAACAGTGAGAGGCCCGCATACCATAAAAAAAAAAAAATAGATTAATTTTGTACCCTGCAACTTTACCAAATTCATGGATTACCTCTAGTAGTTTTCTGGTAGCATCTTTAAGATTCTCTATGTATAGTATCATGTCATCTGCAAACAGTGACAGTTTTACTTCTTTTCCGATTTGGATTCCTTTTATTTCTTTTTTTTCTCTGATTGCTGTGGCTAAAACTTCCAAAACTATGTTGAATAATAGTGGTGAGAGTGGGCAACCTTATCTTGTTCCTGATCTTAGTGGAAATGGTTTCAGTTTTTCACCATTGAGAATGATGTTGGCTGTGGGTTTGTCATATATGGCCTTTATTATGCTGAGGTAAGTTCCCTCTATGCCTACTTTCTGGAGAGTTTTTTTTTTTTATCATAAATAGGTGTTGAACTTCGTCAAAAGCTTTTTCTGCATCTGTTGAGATGATCACATGGTTTTTCTCCTTCAATTTGTTAATATGGTTTACCACATTGATTTGTGTATACTGAAGAATCCTTGCATTCCTGGGATAAACCCCGCTTGATCATGGTGTATGATCCTTTTAATGTGCTGTTGGATTCTTTTTGCTAGTATTTTGTTGAGGATTTTTGCATCTATGTTCATCAGTGATATTGGCCTGTAGTTTTCTTTTATTGTGGCATCTTTGTCTGGTTTTGGTATCAGGGTGATTGATGGTGGCCTCATAGAATGAGTTTGGGAGTGTTCCTCTCTCTGCTATATTTTGGAAGAGTTTGAGAAGGATAGGTGTTAGCTCTTGATAGAATTTGCCTGTGAAGCCATGTGGTCCTGGGCTTTTGTTTCTTGGAAGATTTTTTTTTCTTTTTTTTTTTTTGGTGGTATGCGGGCCTCTCACTGCTGTGGCCCCTCCCACTGTGGAGCACAGGCTCCGGACGCGCAGGCTCAGTGGCCACAGCTCACGGGCCCAGCCGCTCCGCGGCATGTGGGATCCTCCTGGACCGGGGCACGAACCCGTGTCCCCTGCAACGGCAGGTGGACTCTCAACCACTGCGCCACCAGGGAAGCCCCTGTTGGAAGATTTTTAATCACAGTTTCAATTTCAGTGCTTGTGATTGGTCTGTTTATATTTTCTATTTCTTCCTGGTTCAGTCTCAGAAGGTTGTGCCTTTCTAAGAATTTGTCCATTTCTTCCAGGTTGTCCATTTTATTGGCATAGAGTTGCTTGTAGTAATCTCTCATGATCTTTCATATTTCTGCAGTGTCAGTTGTTACTTCTCTTTTTTCATTTCTAATTCTATTGATTTGAGTCTTCTCCCTTTTTTTCCTGATGAGTCTGGCTAATGGTTTATCAATTTTGTTTATCTTCTCAAAGAACCATCTTTTAGTTTTATTGATCTTTGCTATCATTTCCTTCATTTCTTTTTCATTTATTTCTGATCTGATCTTTATGATTTCTTTCCTTCTGCTAACTTTGGGTTTTTTAAATTCTTTCTCTAGTTCCTTTAGGTGTAAGGTTAGGTTGTTTGAGATGTTTCTTGTTTCTTGAGGTAGGACTGTATTGCTATAAACTTCCCTCTTAGAACTGCTTTTGCTGCATCCCATAGGTTTTGGGTCGTCGTGTTTTCATTGTCATTTGTTTCTGGGTAGTTTTAATTTCCTCTTTGGTTTCTTCAGTGATCTCTTGGTTATTTAGTAGTGTATTTTTTAGCCTCCATGTGCTTGTATTTTTTACAGACTTTTTCCTGTAATTGATATCTAGTCTCATAGCATTGTGGTCAGAAAAGATACTTGATATGATTTCAGTTTTCTTAAATTTACCAAGGTTTGATTTGTGACCCAAGATATGATCTATCCAGGAGAATGTTCCTTGCGTACTTGAGAAGAAAGTATAATCTGCTGTTTTTGGATGGAATGTCCTATAAATATCAATTAAGTCCATCTTGTTTAATGTATCATTTAAAGCTTGTGTTTCCTTATTTATTTTCATTTTGGATGATCTGTCCTTGGTGAAAGTGGGGTGTTAAAGTCCCCTACTATGATTGTGTTACTGTCGATTTCCTCTTTTATAGCTGTTAGCATTTGCCTTATGTATTGAGGTGCTCCTATGTTGGGTGCATAAATATTTACAATTGTTATATCTTCTTCTTGGATTCCCTTGATCATTATGTAGTGTCCTTCTTTGTCTCTTGTAATAGTCTTTATTTTAAAGTCTGTTTTGTCTGATATGAGAATTGCTACTCCAGCTTTCTTTTGATTTCCATTTGCATGGAATAACTTTCTCCATCCCCTCACTTTCAGTCTGTATGTGTCCCTAGGTCTGAAGTGGGTCTCTTGTAGACAGCATATATATGGGTCTTGTTTTTGTATCCATTCAGCCAGTCTGTGTCTTTGGTTGGAGCATTTAATCCATTTATATTTAAGGTAGTTATTGATATGTATGTTCCTGTTACCATTTTCTTAATTGTTTTGGGTTTGTTATTGTAGGTCTTTTCCTTCTCTCGTGTTTCCTGCCTAGAGAGGTTCCTTTAGCATTTGTTGTAAAGCTGGTTTGGTGGTGCTGAATTCTCTTAGCTTTTGCTTGTCTGTAAAGGTTTTAATTTCTCCATTGAATGTGAATGAGATCCCTGCTGGGTAGAGTAATCTTGGTTGTAGGTTTTTCCCTTTCATCACTTTAAATATGTCCTGCCACTCCCTTCTGGCTTGCAGAGTTTCTGCTGAAAGATCAGTTGTTAACCTTATGGTTAACTTTGTATGTTAATTGTTGCTTTTCCCTTGCTGTTTTTAATATTTTTTCTTTGTATTTAATTTTTGATAGTTTGATTAATATGTGTCTTGGCGTGTTTCTCCTTGGATTTATCCTGTATGGTACTCTCTGTGCTTCCTGGACTTGATTGACTATTTCCTTACCCACAGTAGGGAAGTTTTCAACTATAATCTCTTTAAATATTTTCTCAGTCCCTTTTTTTTTTTCTCTTCTTCTTCTGGGACCTCTCTAAATCAAATGTTGGTGAGTTTTATGTTGTCTCAGAGGTCTTTGAGATCATCCTCATTTCTTTTCATTCTTTTTTCTCTATTCTGCTCTGCATTCGTTATTTCCACTAGTTTATCTTCCAGGTCACTTATCCGTTCTTCTGCCTCAGTTATTCTCCTATTGATTCCTTCTAGAGAATTTTAAATTTCATTTATTGTGTTGTTCATTATTGTTTGTTTCCTCTTTAGTTCTTCTAGGTCCTTGTTAAACGTTTCTTGTATTTTCTCCATTCTATTTCCAAGATTTTGGATCATCTTTACTATCATTACTCTGAATTCTTTTTCAGGTAGACTGCCTATTTCCTCTTCATTTGTTTGGTCTGGTGGGTTTTTATCTTGCTCCTTCATCTGCTGTGTATTTCTCTCTCTTCTCATTTTGCTTAACTTACTGTGTTTGGGGTCTCCGTTTCACAGGCTGCAGGTTCGTAGTTCCCATTGTTTTTGGTTTCTGCTCCCAGTGGGTAAGGTTGGTTCAGTGGGTTGTGTAGTCTTCCTGGTGGAGGGGACTGGTGCCTGTGTTCTGGTGGATGTGGCTGGATCTTGTCTTTCTGGTGGGCAGGACCACGTCCGGTTGTGTGTTTTGGGGTGTCTGTGAACTTATTATGATTTTAGGCAGCCTCACTGCTAATGAGTGGGGCTGTATTCCTGTCTTGCTAGTTTTTTGGCATAGGGTGTCCAGCACTGTAGCTTGCTGGTCGTTGAGTGGAGCTGGGTCTTAGCGTTGAGATGGAGATCTCTGGGAGAGCTTTTGCCATTTGCTATTATGTAGGGGCTGGAGGTCTCTGGTGGACCAATGTCCTGAACTTGGCTCTCCCACCTCTGAGGCTCAAGCCTGACACTCGGCCAGAGCACCAAGACCCTGTCAGCCACATAGCTCAGAAGAAAAGGGAGAAAAAGAAAGAAAGGAAGGAAGGAAGGGAGGGAGGGAGGAAGGGGAGGAAGGGAGGGAGGAAAGAAGGAAGGATAAAATAAAGTTATTAAAATAGAAAAAATTATTAAAAATAAAAAATTTAAAAAGTAATAAAAAAAAAGAGAAGGAAAGAAGAGAACAACCAAACCAAAAAACAAATCCACCAATGATAAAAAGTGCTAAAAACTATACAAAAGAAACAAAACAAAACAAATAAGAAAACCCAGACAGTCAGAACTCTAAGACCCTAGGACAAATGGCAAAAGCAAAGCTATACAGACAAAATCACACAAAGAAGCATACATATACACACTCACAGAAAGAAAAAAAGGAAAAATATATATATATATGTAAAATAAAAAAGGAAGAGGGCAACCAAATCAATAAACAAATGTACCAATAATAATAAGCTCTAAATACTAAACTAAGATTAACATAAAACCAGAAACAAATTAGATGCAGAAAGCAAACCCCAAGTCTACAGTTGCTCCCAAAGTCTACCACCTCAATTTTGGGATGATTTGTTGTCTATTCAGATATTCCAGATATGTAGGGTACATCAATTTGATTGTGGAGATTTAATCCGCTGCTCCTGAAGCTGCTGGGAGGGATTTCCCTTTCTCTTCTTTGTTCGCACAACTCCTGGGGTTCAGCTTTGGATTTGGCCCCACCTCTGTGTGCAGGTCACCTGAGGGCGTCTTTTGGGAAGTCTGAGGTCTTCTGCCAGCGTTCAGTAGATGTTCTGTAGGAGTTGTTCCACATGTAGATGTAGTTTTGATGTATTTGTGGGGAGGAAGGTGATCTCCACGTCTTACTCCTCTGCCATCTTGAAGGCAATCCCCACTGATCTCTTTCAGAGTTCTACTTAGACTCTCCAGTTCTCAAATAATTACAAAGCTCTGGTTCAAGATAAAACCAGTCTCCTCTAATCACCTCCTCTAATTCACAGTTGTTGCTTTCTTCTAATTCCCAGCAACTCAGGTCACCTAAATGCTCTTCCCTGGTGCTCAGTCTAATTCTATTCCCAACACCCACTGTCCTTTCTTTGCTCTTTCGTTTCCTGATACTCCTAATCATCACCATTCTTTTTCTGGGGAATACCTCACTTGGCTCTTGTGTCCTGGCCTTCAGCTCTCCTGTTGTCAAGTCATTTCTATTATTTTTTTGTTTCCTCTAAATTAATGCGGTGGTCCCCAACCTTCTTGGCACCAGGGACCTGTTTTGTGGAAAACAGTTTATGCATGGATCAGGGGTGGAGGGGGAGGAGGATGGCTCAGGAGGTAATGCGAGTGATGGGGAGCAGCAGGTGAAGCTTTGATTGCTCGCCCGATGCTCACCTCCTGCTGTGCGGTCTGGTTCCTTACAGGCCTCAGCCCAGTACCCGTCCATTGCCTGGAGGTTGGAGACCCCTGAATTAATGGATCATTCTAATTAGTATTATCACATATGCATAAGCATATTTTTATAAGGAGATAAAAGGGGAATATGTATAAAATATATATCTAACGGGAAGAACTCATCCCAGACAAAGATTTAATCACTCTAAAGTACCTAAAACAGATTTATACTTGTCACTGGACTAGGTAGTCGAGATTGAAATGGCTCCTTCCATGAAGAATTTAGTTTGGGGATTGGTGACAAAGTGATTTCTAATGATTTTATTAACAATGGAAGTCCCCTAAAACATTCTCAATTAATTTTATCCTGGGGACCATACTCCAGTGTCAACTCTGAGGCAGAAAAAAGGTGATTATGTCCAAGAGCTTTCCCACATTACACTTATATGTTTTCCATCCAGTAGGCTCTTCTAATGTTTTCCTACCTTCAAAGAGTTTTCAGCAATAAAAGCCTTCTATTGTGCAATATGATGTGGTCTCCATCAGGCTTTTCCTACGTTCATTAGGTCTCTGTTACCTATTAGAATAAGTCCTGTTTGTGGACTCTCTTGTGTTCCCCAAGCTCCTTTCCAGTATGAAGTTTCTGATGTTTAAGAAAAGCTGTGCGCCCACTGAAGGCCTTCCCACAGTTGCTACATTCAAAGGTTTTCTCTCCAGTGTGAGTTCTCTGGTGACTAACAAGGTGTGAGTTCTGACTGAAGGCCTTCCCACATTCAGGGCATTCGTAGGGTTTCTCTCCAGTATGAACACGGTGGTGTTTAATGAGATCTGAGCTGCCCCTGAAAGATTTCCCACATTTATTGCACATATAAGGTTTTTCTCCACTATGAATTCTGTGATGTCTCATAAGGTCTGAGCTCTGATTGAAAGTTTTCCCACATTCTTTACATTCATAGGGTTTCTCTCCTGAATGAGTTACCTGATGTCGGATGAGGTCTGAGCTGCCTTGGAAAGTTCTACCGCACTGATTGCACTGATAAGCTTTCACTTCTTGGCGAATTCTCCGCTCTTCTCTAAGCAACTCTTCCTTGCTAAATGTTTTCTCACCTTCCACAAGTTTCTCTCCAGTATGAAGTCTCTGATGTTTGAGAAAAGCCGTGCGCCAGATGAAGGCTTTTCCGCATTCCTTACATTCATAAGGTTTCTCACCACTGTGGATTCTGTGATGCTGGACAAGGAGTGAACGCTGCCGGAAGGCTTTCCCACATTCATTGCACTGATAGGGTTTCTCTCCAGTGTGAATTTTCTGATGTGTAACAAGGTGTGACCTCTGGCTAAAGGCTTTCCCACATTCATTACATTCATAGGGTTTCTCTCCAGTGTGAGTTATCCAATGCCGAATTAGATCTGAACTTCCCCGGAAAGTTTTTCCACACTCAGTACATTCATAAGGTTTTTCTTCCCTGTGAATTCTCTGTTGTTGGATAAGAGTTAAGTCAGAAGTGCAGGCTTTTTCACATTCAAGTTCCTTTACAGTATGTAGTCTCTGATGTTTAAGAAAGGCTGTGCGCCCACTGAAGGATTTCCCACATTTGTGACATTCATGGGGTCTCTCCCCACTGTGGAGTCTCTGGTGTTCTGTGAGGCGTGAACGCTGCCTGAAGGCCTTTTCACAGGTGTTGCACTTGAAGGGTTTCTCTCCAGTATGAATTCTCTGATGTGTGACAAGGTGTGAACTCTGACTGAAGGTTTGTCCACATTCATAACATTCATAGGGTTTCTCTCCAGTGTGAATTCTGTGATGGATAATAAGATCTGAACTTTGATTGAAGGCCTTCCCGCACTCATTACATACATATGGCTTCCCTCCACTGTGAATTCTCTGGTGCAGGACAAGGTTCGAGCTTCCCTTGAAGGCCTTTCCACAGTCTTTACATTCATAGGGATTCTCGTCATTATGTATTCTCTTATGTCGGGCCAGGTTAGAGCTCTGATTGAAGTCTTTCCCACATTCATGACATATATAAGGTTTCTTTCCTGTATGAATTCTCTGATGTATAATAAGATTTGAACTTTGATTAAAGTCTTTTCCACATTCACTACATACATATGGTTTCTTCCCTGTATGAATTCTCTGATGTACAATCAGGTTTGAGCTCCGACTGAAAGTTTTTCCACATTCCTTACATTCATAGGTTTTCTTTATATTACCAGTTTTCTGATGTTCAGTTACTTTTGACTTCTGTTTGAAGCTCTGGCCACAGACTTCATATCTGTGGGGTCTTTCTCCTGCAGAAAGTATTTTTTCTCTTTCCTTACATCCATGGACTCTCTCTCCTGCAATGGCTTTCTTGGGGATCAGATTCACTTCCCTGATACCTCTCTCTTGGGAAGGGGGATATCCCACTGCATCCTCTAAGGGGCTTACCCAATACCTCAATAACCTGTCCTCAGGATCACCAGTTTCAACTAACCCCCATTCCTGGGAGATCTGTCTTTGGAGTCTTTCTGATGCAGCCCTTGCTGAATCTTTTTCTTCAGAAATTTCCATCTTTGTCTTCCAGTCTTTCATCTTATTTTTGGTCTCAGAATCTGAAATAATAAGTAGAACATTCTATAATTCCTAAAATACAAATTTTCACCTCTTTCCTACACTGGGAAGTCTCAGTGGGAGGAACAAGGAACTTGGAAGAAGACTCTTCCCTTCTGGAGCTGAGATTCAGACGTTTTTCAGAGGGATTATGGCTACCACAGGAACACACACCCTATTGGTGGAGAAGAAACTTGCCAGGGTGCAGGCTGGAGCTGGTGTGTGTGGGTGGCCTGCAGGGTGGTGGAAGAATTCACTGGGCAGTCTGGAGCTGGAAGTGGCCTGTTTGATGGGGTAGGAACCTGCTGGGCCCTGAGGCCAGGCCAGAATGGGTTCACAGGAAGCAACTCACTAGGGTGATTGCCACCAGGCCTCCCACAAGTTGATCTGCTGGCAGCCACACCAATAAATAAGATAAAATAGCACACCAGCACCAGGAAAAGAAGTTCCTTCCTTTTCCTATGGCCTTGTATTTCCCTCCAGCATCCTCTATTGACAAAATCTAAATGTTGTACCAGCTGGCAAAGGAGAAACCGTCCAGATCCAGTAACTTAAGCAAAGCAAAGAAGGGTAGATTTGGAGTTGAGATATGATAAACTAATAACTGATCCACTAACCATTCCTCCCAATATATCATGACAGTTAAACAAATATGAAACTATGCCTCAGAATAAAAATGCTTGGCTGCCATTTTAATAGAAATCAATTCTCCCTTTCTCAGACCTGGCATTTTTCTTTCTGGTATTCTGGTGGAACTGCCTCCTTTGTATGGCAATTTTGTATCCTCCTGTAACTGGAAGACAGATGAGTTTATTGCTTTTGAGTGTTCATATCATCAAATCCCTGACCTTGCCCAGTCACAAAAACACATTTCTGAGCTCCTTGAGAGAGCCATTTCACCTTGGCCCGGGGGATTGGAATGCTCTAGTCAGTAATCTTTTTGCAATGAATAAGAGGAAACACAGCATAGAGATTAAGAGTGTGGATTCTTAACTGACTGTCGGACAAAATGCCTGGGTTTGAATCCTATCTCCATCACTTACTGACTGTGTGACGTTAGGCAAGTTGCTGCAACTCTCTGTGCCTGTTTCCTCATCTCTAAAATGGAGATAATAATAGTATTTACCTCATAGAGTTGTTATGAGAATTAAATATATGTAAAACATTTAGAACCATGCTTGGCATATAGAAAGCACTATGTAAGTGTCAGCTGCTGTTACTATTACTACTATTATCATTAATCATTACCCTTTATGCCCAAGAATTATCATTAAGTAATGTGTCCCTAGCACAAACCTCCATATCTAGGCTGGATTTTATTTATTTAACATTCAAATAAAATACTGGAAAGAATTGGCTTTGTCATAATTTTCCCTTAAAGTGATTTTTTGGGGGGTTTGTTTGATATATAGTGTTCAAAATTTAGAAACAGTTTAAAAGATGGAAAAGGCATTTCTCAAAACCCACTGAAAACAGTTAAAAGAATGACAAATGAGGTAAACTCCATCTTCAAAAAAAGGGTCATATACAGATGTCTCCCAAAGTCTCATATCCTGAAAGGCACGGTCAGTGATCTTCTAATTAGAGTGAAGAGATCTAGAGCCATGGCGAGAAGGCAGGTGACAGAAGCAGGGACTGTCCCATAGAGATCTAGTCTGACATATCAGAGTGGCAGGGGAAGATGCTAAAGAAGAAACGGTGCCGGCAGATCATTTAGGTTGTCTTCCACCTGGTACCTGGCTGAGGAACACTGGCAGCCGTGGAGCAAGATGAAGAAAGGAGATGAGTGTGACTGTCAGACTGTGCTACGAAAGTCCAGTGATCTACAGGGCTTTTTCTGTGCCATGTTGAAACCAAAAGCTGAAGGGAGATAATGCCTGTAGATTTGATAAGAAGGTGTTTGTGGCAGCAGATCTGTATGAAGGCTTTGAGGTGCCCTTGCTCAATTCCCTCTGCCTCTTCCCTCTTTCATAGAGAACCTGCTTCATGCACTGTTGAGTAGTAATCATTCAGGTAACTTTGTGGGATGTGTGCTTGAAAACAGGGGGTTGTTGCTTTAGGAAAGAAAGCAACATGAGTAACAGAGGGATTAGGAGCATACACCCAAGAGGAACAGCAAAGGAATTAATAGGACGCATCTAGCAGAGCTCTCCACTATCTCAAAGAAATTATAGACAAAACCACTGTTTAAATGAAAACTCAAAGAAGACATATAAGAGCTCAAAATAGAGTGTAGATTATAAAAGAATAAAAAGAAGTGAGAAGTAATCTGGCAGAGCTGAAGGAAAAAAGTGGAAGGGAAAACTAAATGCATTACGTAGATGAAACTCATCAAAGAAAAAAGAAAAATAATCACTACAGGGACAGGATGAGGCCTGGAGAGATGACACAGAATGCAGTGGATATAAATATGATTATAGAGAAAACAAGTTGCTACAGAAAGATATTCAAATATATATATAATTAGTGTTCCTAAAGAAGAGAAAAGAACAAACAGAAGGAAAAAAAAAACATTCAAACATAACAGAAGGAAATGTGGCTGAAATAAAGACTTGAATCTATTGGAAGGATACAGTGTAGTCCATAGAAAGTTGATATAGAACAGTCCACACCAAGGCATAGCCTGGTGAAGTAACTAAATTTCAGGAATAAATGAACATATGAAGATCTGAGGCAGAGGAGCAAGTGATGGGCAAGAGGGAATTTCAGGCTGAGTTTATACTCCTCCACGTTACACTCATGCCAGAGTATAGTAGTGCCTGTAAAGTTCTGAAGAGACACAAAGTGTGACTTGATCATTTTTTACCTGGCAAGCTGTTCCCTCATATTAAAACAGGCAAATGTTCTCAAGTAGGTAGAAACTCAGGGAGTATGACAGGCAGCCCTTTTTGAAAAGCACTGCTGGGCAATGAGATATAGCCAGTGAAGAAATGAGTGAGAATAAACACTCAGGACCTCAGAGAACATTGTAAAACAATGGATGAGGAGTGTTGAATATATTTAAATATGGAACTGACATTAAACAATTGGAAATTATTTTTGTAGAATAGAGGAGGAGAGGTAGTGGGAGTTAAGTATAAATTGTGCTAATTTGCTTGTCTGTCATGACAGGGATCAAGAGATAGCATCTCAAGTAGAAATACATAATTTTAAAAGAAGATCCAAACCTTAATATGTTTCATGATCAGTTTTCCCCCATAATTTTAAAGGAATAATGTTTCAAAATTACAGAGAAACAGACTTCCCTGCTGGTCCCGTGGTTAAGACTCTGCGCTTCCACTGCGGTGGGTGCGGGTTTGATCCCTGGTCAGGGAACTAAGATCCCACATGTCACACATAGCGCAGCCAAAAATAAAATAAAATTACAGAGAAACACTTTTTTTTTTTTTGGCTGTGCCTCGTGGCATGCAGGATCCTAATTCCCCGACCAGGGATCAAACCTGTGCCCCCTGCAACCCGCGCCCCCTGCATTGGAAGTGCAGAGTCAACCACTGGACTGCCAGGGGAGTTCCCACTTTTTCTATTTTTGATCATAAAAATACTACATGCTCATTATAGGAAAAACCAAGAGTAGAGAAGAGCACAGAGAAGAAACTAAAGATACCCAATATTTTGTTGTATATTCTCCCAGTCTTATTTCTGGGCATAAATGTTTTTCTGATACAAAAATGGGATCACAGTATACATGCCCTTATTGTCCTCTTTGCCCTGCTTGTGATACTGGAGCTGGACCCTGGAAACAGTTCCCTTTTGTTGGCTGGCTTTGTCAATAGAGGGTGCTGGAGGAACACTGTAAGCCACACAAAGAGAAAGGGGTTTCTCTTGGTACTTTTGAGCGGTTTTGTCTTTTGGTGGGGCCCCCAAATCAACATAAGGGAGGCTTGATGGGGTAGACCAACCAGCTCTGGCCTACCCAACCCTCCAGTGAGTTTTTCCACTACCCAGCGGGCCTTTCCTATGGATTACCTCTAGCCTGCCTGCACCCTTCAGTGAATTTCTCTGTCATTTGGCAGGCCGTGCCGACAGACATGCCCTCTGACAAATTTCTTTACACCAGCAGGCTGTTTCTTTGGCAACCACACCCCATCCAAAAAAGTCTGAATCTCTGCTTTGGGGTGGGGGGGAGCCCTCTTCTAAATTTGTGGTTCCTTCCTTATTTACTTCTCCTTAGTCCTAGAGGTAAGACGGCTTCCTGCATTATCTATTTCTATACTCCTTAGTGTTTTCTTTAGATCCTTTTAGTAGTTAGCTACCTTTACCGGTTTTAAATATTCTTTATATTAAATGTCCCTTGTTTAAACTACTGGTATAGTTTTTGTCTCCTGGCTGGATCCTGACCAATACAGATACATATTATCATTTCATTTTAGATCTAGAACAAAGTGAAGATGATACAAGAAGAATAGGAAGGGGGCTAAGAAAGAGGAAACAAAAATTTGTTTAGAAATAGTGCTAAAAGGACTCCTCTCTGTAAGAAGCATTAGGGTCAATCTTTACCACAAGCATAGGTATGGTAAAGTACCCAGTCCTTAGTCCCACACAGCATTCCCTGCAGAGATGAATGGCATTCTCTGCTCAACATTTTCATCCAATTCCATAGGTGAAAGGAATAGGGAATAATTTAAGGAACTCTTTGCCTCAGAGGATGTCTGGAGAAGGGTACAGTATCTGAAACATAGGCTTGATCAGAGATGAGTCCTCCTCTACAATCCAATCCAGCTGAACTCAGAGCTTCTGGGAAAAGGGCATTGTTATTTCATATCATTCACTGATGTGTTCACCTAACTTACATTAACTAAGCACCCATGATATTCCAGACACTGTACTAGGTACTGGCAATACAAAGGTGAACATCCCTGCCCTCAAGGAACTTACAGTTCAATGAAGGGAGATATATGTGTAAATGGACAAGAAGATAGCGTGGCCAGTGCTGGAATAAGGTGAGCACTGTCCAGTATGGGAGAACCTGAATCAACGAAACATGGTAACTGCAAGTGGGGGAAGAAAGGAGTCAAGGATGACTTTCAGTTTTCTGGCTTAGGCAATGGGTGGGATATGGTGCTGTTTATGAAGACAGGGGTCAGAGAAGGAAGAGTAGGTTTGGAGGGTGGGATACTAGGTCCAAAGATCTGAAGATGAGTTGAGTTTTTCGTCATCTCTTGGTTTCTAACAGGAACCGAGCT
Source organism: Leucopleurus acutus (assembly GCF_964270905.1). Lineage (NCBI taxonomy): Eukaryota > Metazoa > Chordata > Mammalia > Artiodactyla > Delphinidae > Leucopleurus > Leucopleurus acutus. Next base: position 50,984,805 of record NC_139161.1, on the reverse strand, counting down.
CAGGGAGAGGCAAGGAGTTGTCAACTCCACAGATTAGGCTACACGCCCTTCAACAAAGAGCAGAAGCATCTTATCTTGTCTCCAAGAGTCAAAGCCATTGGGAATCCTTAATCCTCCAATTCCACTGAGCTCTTTAAAACCTTTTCTTGTTTTTTGCTTTTCAACCGAAACTCAGAGAATTCGGGGTGTATAGAGTCTAAGTTAGAGGACAGAGCCCCTACTCAGTGAGACCAGCTCTGTCTCTTCCTCTAGTATCTCTGCCATGCAGGGATTCCACTGAGTGTGGACCTGAGGCCCAGCATCCTTTTGCGATTCATTCACAGCCACATCCTGCAACATCTTGAATTCCTGAAACAGAAGTTCCTGTTCTGCAACTACCCAATAGTTGCAGATACTCCATAGCTTCCCTTTCCTTTTTAAATCTCTACTACTTCCTGCATTCCCTTGGTCTCAGTAGATAATCTTGCCCCTCGCTTTAAAAATATGTGAGACCATGTGGTAATAATCACCTCACGTTCCTCTCTCTTTTCAATGACTCCTCATCTTTACTGTATTTTGTCTCTTCCATTCTCTAGTATTTATTGCTCTTTAGCTGAGCCCCTATGATGGGCCAAGCACCACGCTAGGTGGTTAGAATATAATAATGAGGACAGAGTCCCTGCCCTTGACTAGTGTGTGGTGTCAATTAAACGTGTTAAATACACAATAAGGGTAAGTGTGGGTGCCGTGGGACCTCATGAGAAGAGCACAACCTGAGGGGGGTGGGATGGGTAAGGAAACTTCCTGAAGGAAGCAGCTTCTAAGGTGAGGCCTGAAAGACAATTTGAGATAACTAGACTAAAAGAAGAAGGAAGGGCTTTTCAGATTGAGGCTGAAGCATGTGCAAAGGCCAGGAGGTGAGAGAAGCTACGATGTGTTCATGGATGCACCATATGACTGAAGCCCAGAGTACAGACAGTAAACGATGAAGCTGGGGAAGCGGCGGTCAAACCACGGAGGCCCATGTATCCCAGGCTAAGAAGCTTGGACTTTCTCCTGAAGGCAGTGGGGAACCCCGGAAGGGGTTAAAGCAGGAGAATGACATCATTAGATTTATCTTTTTAAAAGACTGCTCTGACAGCTTTATGGAGAACAGACTAAAGGGTGCAAGGCTGAAAGCTGGGATATTGCTTAGGAAACTACAGCAGAATCTATGATGGAGACAGTGAGGGCCTCATCACTGACAGTGAGTTACTGGGACTGGAGACATTTTAAAGTATATTAAAGAAGCAAAAACAGGGAGAATCGGTGCTGTCCTGAATGGAAGGTGTGAGGGAAAACAGAAGGCATTAAGGATGACACCCAAGTTTCTAGCTCAGACAACTGCCTAAGCTGGGTAGTGGGACCGAAAGAGTGGCGGTGAGGGGGAGGAGGTGGTGAATTCCACTTCAGACACGTTATATTTGACGTACCTGTGTGGCATCCAGGAGAAAACTTCTGAGAAACCAATGAATCAGTGGGTCAGGAACCCAGGAGGAAAATCTAGAATGGACACACAGATTTTGGAATCATCAGCATATAATTAGTATCTAAAGCAGAAAAGTGGCGATTACAGCTGGCGATTACAGCTCGGAGGCAGCTTAGAGTTCTGAACACAACAGGGCTTTGGAAGCAAGCAGAACCAAATTAGAATCCCAGCTTCTTAATCTCCCCCAACTATCATTTCTGCAAATGTAAAGCAGAAATACCACTGATTCCAAAGTGTTATTGTACACATTTTAAAAAACCCACCCCGGGAATTCCCTGGTGGTCCAGTGGTTAGCACTCGGCACTTCCACTGCCGTGGCCTGGGCTGGGGAGCTAAGATCCGAAAGCCACGCGGCACGGCAAAAACAAACAACAACAACAAAAAACAACCCCCCCCAAAAAAAACCCCACCCCAATGTATATAAAGCCACACACCTCTACCCCAAGAGTGTAAGCTCTGTGGGGATGGGGGTCTTTGTTCTGTACAGTGTTGGAACAGTACCTGGACCATAGTGGGTGCTCAATTAAAAATCATTAAATAGAGGCTTTCCTGGTGGCACAGTGGTTAAGAATCCGCCTGCCAGTGCAGGGGACATGGGTTCGAGTCCTGGTCCATGAAGATCCCACACGCTGCGGAGCAACTAAGCCCGTGCGCCACAACTACTGAGCCCAAACTCTAGAGCCCACGAGCCACAACTACTGAAGCCCGCATGCCTAGAGCCCATGCTCCGCAACAAGAGAAGCCGCCGCAATGAGAAGCCTGCACACCGCAACAGAGAGTAGCCCCTGCTCACCGCAACTAGAGAAAGCCTGTGCATAGCAACAAAGACCCAACTCAGCCATAAGTAAATAAATAAATTTATTTTTTTAAAAAATCATTGAATAAATGAATAGTAGGTTAACTCTCTTCCCTCTTTCCCTTGACTAATCCCTGAAATTCTTTTCTCCCTTGGCTTCCATAATGCATGATACTCCACCCACTCTACTTTTTTTATTGTCTTTACCCTTTCAGCTTTTCCTTCCTTCCAGTCCTCTCCTTTTATATTCAGTATCTCAATGACCATATCACCTCTGGCTTCAGTGATCACCTTTGTCCAGAATGAACCATAAATTTAAAACTCCTATTCCTCACCTACATTGTAGTCTATATTCACAATGCATCTCCAGTCCAACGTCTTATTGACAGTCAAGAAGGATCAAATGCATGAAAATGAACTCAACATTTTGCTTCTAAATGTATTCCCCCTTCTTACTATCTGTTTCTGCCCAAATGACCAGTTTTCATTGAACAAATATTTAACATGAGCCTATAGTGTCCAGGCACTGTTCTAGGCCCTGGGATACTCTGGTGAAGAAGCCCCTAATGGGGCTTGTATTCTAGGGCTTTCTAAGCCAGAAATGCAGTAGTTTTGTTTTGTTTTGTTTTGTTTTTAATTAAAAATACTTTACTGCTAAAAAATTCTAACCATCATCTGAGTCTTTAGTTAGTCATTATCTTTTTTCAACAGTAACATCAAAGATCACCAGTCACATAACAAATATAATCATAATGAAATAGCTTGAAATATTGCAAGAATTGCCAAAATGTGACACAAACATGAAGTGAGCAAGTGGTGTTGGAAAAATGACACTGATAGACATGCTCAACGCAGGCTTGCCGCAAACCTTCAATTTGTAAAAAATGCAATATCCATGAAGCACAATAAAGCAAAACACAATAAATTGAGGTATGCCTATACTATTGTAGAATTATCTATTTCTCCTTTCAGTTCTGTCAACTTTTGCTTCATATACTTTGCAGTTCTGTTGTTAGATGTGTATACATTTATAAGTCTTACATTTTCTGGTTACTGCCACCTAAAATGTGATCCACACACCGGCCACAGTAGCCTCACCGAGGAGCCTGGTGAAATGCAAATTCTCAAGCACCACCCAGACCTACTGAGTCAGTCTGTGTGGGAAGGGCCCAGCAATCTGTGCTTACCCAGCTCACGCTCCAGGTGATTCTCAGCTTGCTACAATCTGAGAAGCACCGCTCTGGGAGGCAAGTCATCTTGGACTCCTCTCTCTCTATCCCTTCTATCCGTACCTACTAACTCTGAAAACTGTTCCAACTCCATCATAACCTAGAACCTTCTCACCCCATGCTTGGATTCTCATAAAATCTCTAAACGTTTTCTGGCTCCAATCAATGCTGATAACACTGTCGGATGAAATAATTTTCTAAAGCACCGCTGACACCAATGATCAAAAATCTACCATGGGGCTTCCCTGGTGGCGCAGTGGTTGAGAGTCCGCCTGCCGATGCAGGAGACACGGGTTCATGCCCCGGTCCGGGAAGATCCCACATGCCTCAGAGAGGCTGGGCCCGTGAGCCATGGCCGCTAAGCCTGAGCGTCCGGAGCCTGTGCTCCGCAATGGGAGAGGCCACAACAGTGAAAGGCCAGCGTACCGCAAAAAAAAAAAAAAAATCTACCATGACTTTTCTATCACCCGTTAAAGGAAATAATAGCTTCTTTTTGATTCACAGAACTGTAATATATCCTAGGGCTGCCATGACAAAATACCACAAACTGGGTGACTTAAAACAACAGGAATTTATTCTCTCACAGTTCTGGAGGTTAGAAGTCTGAAATGAAGGTGTTGGCTGGGTGGCTTCCTTCTGCAGGCTCCTAGGGATAACTGTTCCATGCCTCTCTCCTAGCTTCTGGTGACATCTGGCAATCCTTGTGTTCCTTGCTTTGTAGATGCAGTACTTCAGCCTCTGCCTGCACCTTCACATGACATTCTCGCTGTCTCTGTCTCTTCACCTGGCCATCTTCTTATAAGGACACCAGTCATATTGAATTAGGGGCCCATTCTACTCCAGTATGACCTCATCTTACCTAGTTACATCTGCAATGACCCTATTTCCAAATAAGGTCACATTCTGAGGCACTGGGGGCTAAGACCTCAACATATCCTTGTTGGGGGACAAATTCAACCCATAACAATAGCCCCATTCTATGATTCACGAAAGAGCAAACCTATGCTCTCGGATTCTCCCTAAATTCCCATATACTAGGCTTCTTCCCATTCTGGCCCTTTGCCCATGACTCTCCTACTTGTGATGTCCTTCCTACTCTCCTTCATCTACATCAATATCAAATGCAGCAAGAGGCCAGGCAGTTAATCAGAATGGGTGAAGCAAACAAGGTGATAAATGACAACTGATACTTTGCTGCAGTGTCCGGGAGGCAATGATTACTGGGGACTGGGGATCTGCAAATTTTGTACTGAGTCTAAAGGAGGGAGCTGCTACTCAGTTCCTCCCAATTGCACCATGCAGACATGTGTGCCCTATTTGGCCACATCTTCTGATTGTCCAAGAGATGCTGAAAATCCAGATTTTTGAGTGAGTGGACGTGTAAGAAATTTTCTGATTTTAAAATGTTGGCCACTAATTCAAGTAAAAACAAACAGCATGAGTCAGGAAAATGTGTCTACAGGGAATTCCCTGGCAGTCCAGTGGTTAGTTAGGACTCTGCGCTTTCACTGCGGTGGCGGGGTTCAATCCCTGGTTAGGGAACTAAGATCCCCGGAAGCTGCAGGGAGCGGCCAAAAAAAAAAAAAAGTGTCTACAGTCTACTCTGGCCCAGGGGCCACACTTTTACAACCTCTGGCTTACACAAATTCCTCCCACTGTTTCAGGCTCACCTTAGTACCTTCTAACTATTTCAATCCTTTTAATTCATATTCATGTGCATGCATTAGTTGATGCTACACAAGATGGAGTCCCTGCCTAGGGGCCTGGAAGACTTAGATAAACAGACACACACGGAACCAGGTAGTAAGTGTTTGTGAAGTAGACGCCAAACAAGCTAAAAAAAGATGAAAAGCTTAAAGAGGGAGGGAGGGAGGTGGCAATCCTGGAAGGCTTCCCAAAGAAAATGACTTTAGAAGCTACCCCTAAAAGAATATGCAGACGTTTACAAAGAAGAGACCAGCCCAAATCCCTCCCTCCTCCGAACTCCCAACAGTACGAACATTTTAGAAGAGGTATTACAACATGTCTAAACCATACAGTTCATCCCTGTGGTTCAGTCTAGTCTTCCCAAAGGGTCTGTCAGTTACTCCTGGAGCGTTCTACGCGCCTGACACGGCATTGTGCAAGGAACAGGGTCAATTCATGCCCGGGGTTTGATTCTGGGCCCGGGGGAGATGCGGTTTGCAGTACTCACAGGAGGGAACTGGAACAGACTGGAAAAGGGGGACGCGGCGCGGGGGTGGGGTGGGGGTAGGGGTGTGTGGTGTGTGTGGAGATGGGCGGGGTACGCCAAGAACCAGGAGAGGGCCAAGGGCATAGAAGGCCTGGCCGCGCGCACCCGGCGCCTAAGTCCCGGAGGCCGCAGCCTCTCCCCGTTCAGAGAAATGAGGGGTCAGCGCCCACCTCCGAAGATCTGCTCTCCACCCCGCTTCCCCAGGGGACCCAGGCGCTGGGGCCCCCAGTTCTGCGATCGCAGCGGGGTCTCACCTCCAGGCCACCCCTAGCCTCCCGCTCGACCGTGGCCCCCTGCACGGCCGCCAGCGCTCAGCCCCAGCTCCTCCCTCAGGCGCGGCGCCACCACCCTGGACATCGTGCCCGCAGCGGCCGGCCACTTCCGGCGTGCTCCCCCAGGCGGCCGTGCCCCGCCCCGACGCCGGACCCGGCTGTGCCCGCCAATCCGCGGGCGCGCCCCCAAGCCTCCTCCCACCCGCTCAAGGGTCTTCCCTGCGCAGGTTCGGCGTCGTTCTCTCGGTCTCGCGCGAGCAGAGTCCTGAGGGTCCAGCGCCGCGCAGGTTGCTGCACCTGCAGGCGCCAAGTAACGTATGCGAGGCCACCACCGAGACGCAAGTCCTCCGGGGGGTCCTAGACTCGCCCACGGCTGGCTTCTGGCCAGTCGGCCTGGGTGGGGGACCCTGCCAGATAACCACGCTTTTGTTCTAATTTTTAATTTTTTTTTTCCCTGCGTGCTTTGTGGTCTCATTCAATGATGCCTTCTGTTTGCAGTGCCCTCCCAAAGGCTTGGTAGTACAGAGATGAACAAGGATAGCGAAATGTTTAAAAGGGCAAGTTCTGAAGTGAGAACATCAAGACACTCAGAAAGTCAGACAAAATCGCTGACCCACCATTTATGGGCTGTGTGACTTTGGGCAAATTACCTAACCTCTCTGAGTCCAGTTTAATGGATTATCCTACTTTTCCTCACTGATTTTTGTTTATTTTAATTTTATCTATTTTTGGCTGCACTGTGTCTTTGTTGCTGGCTGTGGGCTTTCTCTAGTTGGTGGGAGCGGGAGCTACTCTTCCTTGCGGTGCACGGGCTTCTCATTGAGGTGGCTTTGGCGTCTCATTGCGGTGGTTTCTCTTGTTGCAGTGCACGGGCTGTAGGCACACAGGCTCAGTAGTTGTGGCACAAGGGCTTAGTTGCTCCGCGGCATGTGGGAGCTTCCCGGGCCAGGGCTCGAACCTGTGTCCCCTAAGTTGGCAGGCGGATTCTTAACCACCGTGCCACCAGGAGGTCCCTCCTCACTGATTTTTAAATGCTGTTTTTATCGTTAACTAAATTCACACATGTACTTGGTTATGTATTTGAAGTACTTTCTGTCTGCTTATCTGTTTCTCTCTCTCTGCTTTGATAATAAACTGTTATAATTATTGTGAGCTTTTAAATATGTTTTAAAATCTGGTAGGAGTAGTCCTCTCTTCATTTACTCTTCTTTTTTCAGAAAAAAATTGTAACCCTGAATGTTTTCTTGTATTTCTTATATTACTTTTAAAAGAACAAAATAGTGTTTTTGTTTTTTTGTTTTGTTTCAAGAACCAAAATCTGCTTAAGCCAGAAGAATGAAAATGGAGGAGAGAGGGAAGAACAGTAGCTACATTTTTGTTGTGAAATGTAAAGTCGTTGAGGGTGGTTTGCTTTGGCTTTTTAGTCATTTTTTAAAAAGAACAAAAAACTGTCTGATCTCATCTGGGTTTAACATGCTGCGCCTGTCAGCAGTGTGAATTCATTATGTAATTCATTTGCTCTACAAATACGTATGGCGTGCTCGCTCTCTGCCAGACGCTGGTGATGCAATGAATGTTGAGCAAACCCAAGGCTGTCTCATGGAACTTAACGTCATGAAGAGGAGATATTTAAACAATTCCATGAATAAATATAAAATGTTAACTGTAGTGAGTGCTATTCTGGAGAGTACAAAGTGCTGTAAGTGTTTATAAAAGAAGATTTGACATACACAGGAAGGTCTGTGAAAGCTTCCTGGAATCAGGCTCTCCCTGAAGAGTTAGGCAGATGAAGGACAAGAAAGTAACAGAAACCCACCTCTACTTAAACATATGTGACAGGAAAAAACAAAAAAACACACAAAAAAACCCATATGTGACAGGAAAGTCTAGGGGGTTGACAGGCTTCCACAAAGGTCAGAATTCAAGGATTTAAGCACTGTCATCAGGACTCTTTTCTCTCTCTCTATTTCTTGATTTCACTTTTCTCTCTGTTAACTTCATAGATTTTCCCCCCCACATGGAGATAGGTTTCAGTGCCCAGGATTGCAGAAGGGCATCTATAGAAATTACAGAAAAAGGTCTCTGATAGGTTCTTCTTGGATAACATGTCCAACCCTGGATCAATCGCTGTATCCAGTAGATAAGGTACTTTGGTGGATCAGCTTGGGTTACACGTTGGGATAGGGAAAGGGAGCCATGTTACTGCTAGACCCATTGGGGGATGGAAAGAAAATCGGTTTTTTGGTTTCTTTTTGTTTTTACCAGAAAAATGAGACAGTTCTTAAGACAGGCAAAGTAGCAGATGTCTACTATGGGAGGCTGCAGGGGAGAGCATTACAGGCAGCAGGAACTATCTATGTAAGGCCCTGTGGCAGTGTCTGAGAAGCTGGAGGCCAGTGAGTGGATGGTGAGAATGAGATGAGCTTGGAAAGACTGGGCCACAGAGTGTCTGGAAAGCCACATGTAGGCTTCTTGGCTTTATCCTAAGGGTAACAGAGACCTATTAGGGGTTCAACAGGGCAGGGTACCTGGGTGTGAGATGGGGGAGCCACCACCCCACTGCACCTGCATGAAAGACCTGGAGCGGGAACTACCCAGCCCAGCCCAGCCCCTTATGAATTCCTGACCATAGAAACTGCGAGAGAGAATGAGAGGTTGTTGTTGTTTTAAGGCAGTTGTTTTAAGCCAGAATTTGGGCGCGATTTGTTAAGCAGCAATGGATAACCAGAATGTGAAGCATCTGTCACTATCATGTAATTTTCTTTGTATCAATTTTCTTTGCCATATTCTCATTCGTCAGTGGTGTTGCTTGTGATTCAAGTCATTTCCCCCATCACTCTTATGTACTTTGTGCAATGCTTCTTCTTTTGTTTGTTTTGTTTTGGTTTTGGTTTTGCGGTACGCGGGCCTCTCACTGTTGTGGCCTCTCCCGTTGCGGCGCACAGGCTCCGGACGCGCATGCTCAGCGGCCATGGTTCACGGGCCCAGCCGCTCCGCGGCATGTGGGATCCTCCAGGACCAGGGCACGAACCCGTGTCCCCCGCATCGGCAGGCGGACTCTCAACCACTGCAGCACCAGGGAAGCCCCCTCAGTCATTTTTAAGAGTATGAGGGAGACCTGGTACCAAAAAGTTCAAAAGCCACCGTTCTAGGGTGTGTATTCTGAAGTAGGGCTGCTGGGTCATATAGGATGTCCACAATTTCAATTTTGCTAGATGTTGCCAAATTGCTCTCCAAAGTGGCTAAAGCTGACCTTTTAAAAAAATCCGTATACAGTTGTTGTTTTTGTTTTCAGGCAAATATGAAACTGTAAAGAATTATAGAATTGTTATTGAGCTAGGCTAATGATACAATAGAGATTTGATATATGAAATATTGAATATTTTTTCTAAACAACAGTGAGAGATTCAGGGTAATTTTATTTTTAGTGTACTTAGAGGAAGAAGCTTTTCTTGGCCACTGAGAATAGTGTTGTAGAGTGCCAACATTAAAAGTATCAAAAATTTATTTTTGTTTGGCACCTCATGGGAGGTAGATGTGTACAAGTTATGCAAATAAACCTTTTTTTTTTTTTTACCATCAGGGGAATTTCAATTTTCTTAAATACTACCTTCTGCAGTTTTAGTTAAAACCTAAGCCATATTCCACTGACACTCAATTTGTAAAAAAAATGCTGAGGCATCTAATATTAGAAAAGTAATAATTCAAAAGCTGTTAGTTCATGGGTCATTTTGTGAGAGTTTATTTTAAGCAATTCAGGGTGCTTTTTTGATGTAGAATATTCAAATTATACAAGCATAGTTGATCTAATACTTTAACTGCCTTAAATTTTGGCAATGAGATGTGGGTAAATATACAAACTGACTTTTACAGTTGAAGGACCAAGATGCAACAATATTAATTGGCTGTTTCTTACAATGGTTTTGCAGGTAGTGATATGTACACTCCACTCTAGTAAAATGCACTGTGACCACAGTCAACTGCTACCTACCTGTCTATTTATGGTGGAAGGTTTTCAGCAACCAAGAGTTAACCTAGGTGGGATTTCATTCTGCCACACGGCCATGACAGAGCATACAGAGAAGGTGGATGGGCTAGGTTAGAAACTGAAGCACAATTCAGGAGACATGTCTGAGCAGTAATAATACTGTTGATGCAATGCACATCACAAGAGCAAATGGAAATTGGTTTTTTGTCTGTTGTTAGGAGATTATCCAGCTACTAGTGCGGCTACCTGAGGGTACTGTGTCTTCAGCTGAGAAGAAGATCTGGTGTATGTATTTGTGTCAATAGTCAGACTCACAGCAGGTAATGGTCTCTAGAGTTGTTGATCCAGGTGTGAATATGTTTGAAGGTGTAATTCTATGTGGCGTGTCCTTTCGAGGGGAAGATAAACTAAATCTGCTGGTTTTAGACTTTTGGATTACTGACTTTATTTGAATGACTGCAAGCAGTAAAGAACTTAGAAATCATCTAATTCAGCTATTTTTCTGATAGAAGAAAATGAGACCTAGGGAGGGTTGCACATTCATTTGAAAGATGTCTTTTTAACACTCACTCTGTTGAGGGCAGACACTGACCTGATCATGAATAAGTAGAGTGAATGTATAATTTATCATCCAAGCCAGGACACTTTTTTTTTTTTTTTTTGCGGTATGCGGGCCTCTCACTGTTGTGGCCTCTCCTGCTGTGGAGCACAGGCTCTGGACGCGCAGGCTCAGCGGCCATGACTCACGGGCCCAGCCGCTCCACAGCATGTGGGATCTTCCCGGACCGGGGCACGAACCCGTGTCCCCTGCATCAGCAGGTGGACTCCCAACCACTGCGCCACCAGGGAAGCCCCAACCAGGACACTTTTGAGAGTGAAATGGGGTGCTATTAATAATTATGGCAAGGCATTAAACAAAAGCCAAAACTCCTGGGCAAGGTCTTCCCTGGTGGCGCAGTGGTTAAGAATCCGCCTGCCAATGCAGCCCTGGTTCGGGAAGATCCCACATGCCACGGAGCAACTAAGCCCGTGTGCTGCAACTACCGAGCCTATGCTCTACAGCCTGCGAGCCACAACTACTGAGCCCGTGTGCCACAACTACTGAAGCCCATGTGCCTAGAGCCCATGCTCCGAAACAAGAGAAGCCACCACAATTAGAAGCCTGCGCACCGGGAGGAAGAGTAGCTCCTGCTCGCTGCAACTAGAGAAAGCCCATGCACAGCAACAAAGACCCAACGTGGCCAAAAATAAAAATAAATAAATTTATTAAAAAAAAAAACGGGTTCAATCCCTAGTCAGGGAACTAGATCCCACATGCATGACACAACTAAGAACATGCCACAACTAAGGAGCCGGCGAGCCACAACTAAGGAGCCCTGGAGCCGCAACTAAGGAGCCTGTGTGATGCAACTAAGACCTGGTACAACCAAATAAATAACTAAATAAATATTAAAAAAGAAAGATCCTGTGAAATCCTGATATATCTAATTATATCATCCAAACTGGAAACAACTTTGTTGGCAGAAAACATGGTTTTATTACAGGGGCCCTGTAAAAAATCTCAACCAAGTTACACCCAGAGGAAAATAATTTGTTTTTGTCAGACTGGTAGGTTTTCCATCAGTGATAACCATTCAGTAAATATTTATTAAGTGCCTACTATGTACCAGGGTTTGAGATGGACACTGGGAATATAGCAGTGAGCCAGATAGCTTCCACCCCAAAGAACCCCCAGATTAGGAAGGAGGATGGAAAAGTAACTAGGCAATTATAATGCAGAGCTAGAAGTGTTTCTTTAGGGCCGAGTACAGGGGGAGCAGTGGGATCCCAGAGGAGTTCATTCATTCATTCAGTTGATCATCATTCAGCATATTTATTGAGCATCTACAATGTTCCTGGGCACTGTGCTAGGAACAGAGAAACAGTGGGGAAAAGAGAGACACAGCCCCTGTCCTCATGTTGCTTTCAGTCTGGTGGAGAGAAAAGACAGGTAAACAGGTAGCTACAGCTAATGCTATGAGAAGGGAGCCTCTAAGAGGACACTAAACCCAAATTCGGGGTGGTGAGGTAAGGCTCTAAGCAGAGATGGGAAGGATCATAAGGTGGGGAAGAATGTTCCAGACCAAAGGGACAGTACTGTGCATAGTCACAGGGGCAAGAGAGGCCATGGACAAAGTCATTTTAAGTGGATGGAGCAAAAAGCTGGTGGAGTGCAGTTGCAAGGTGGTGGGAAAGGAGAGCATTGGCAGGAAATAACCAGTGACCAGAGCCTGACAAATCTTGTAACCCAAGAGTTAAGGAGTTTGGGCTTTTTCTGATGATAATGTGTAAAGAAGAGATTTAAGCAGGGGAATGAAGTAGTCAGATGTTCACTTAAGAAAGTCACTGGCTGCCATGTAGAAAGGGGATTGGAGGGTGAGACGCCAGGGGCAGGAGACCAATTGGGAGGCTGTTGAAGTTCATCGGCAAATGCTGGCAATGACCTAGGAACATCCAAGGAGAACATGGACTGATCAGAGAGCTACTTGAGAGGCACAATCAACAGAAAGTGGGGAACACTGGAGAGAAGGACTCCAGACATATGCTAGTTTCTGACTTCAACAATGAAGAAGATAGCAGAGCACCAGAAGTTTGGAAGTGGGGATAGGTAATCAGTTCTTTTCAACGTATGTTGACTGTGCGGGGCCTATGGGAGAGGCATCTGGAGATGTCCTGGGGGCGACTTGGTCTGGAACTGAGGAGAGAGCGCAGCTGGAGCCTGCGACTGGAAGTCTTCATAATAGAGGGGAAACTGAGCCCCTGGGTGTCAGTGAGGTCACTCATGAATGTGTGGAGCGAGATGAGGGTGGGGACAGGGACAGGACCCTGAGGAAGACTGGCATTGAAGAGAGGCTTCAGAGGAGGCAGGCTCGCAAATAAGGCGGAGACAGGCCAGTCAGGCAGGAGGAGAACCAGGTGATGGCGGTGGCCAGAAACCAAGAAGGAATTAACACGTATCTGGTATTTACTTTTAACTTTTGGCAGAGATGTGTATGGTTTACAGACAATTTACAAGGGGAAAGCATACACGTGAAACCCTTCTATCCTTTAGCCTTTTTTTTTTTTTCCTGTAATTTAAGAAACGAGTCCTCTCTTTGGCTCACGGAATACCAGAGTTCCCTAAGGCCATAGTTAGAGAACCACTGGCCTAAAAGGAGGTATTATAAGACGCTGGAAGTTTCCTTGGAGTCTAGAAAGAGAGAACTGGGGAGGAAGGACACGTCCCCACTGCTCCTGCAGTGGTTGAGGGCAGAAGCTTAAATATGGCAGGAACATACTTTCCATCTCTTGAGGAGGAGCTCAGTCCAAGGGTCACCTTTTCACCATTCATGGTGCTCTCCCTGCAAGCCTGTTAGCTGGATTTCCCAGGGGTCGCTTAGAAGTCAGCATCTTGTGAGTTTGGTTAGAAAGAAGTGTCAAGTCCTCGGGCTCTAGCAGATCAACCTGAAGGGACCAATGATGTTCAGGGCCTCCAAAGCTGACATGGGCCTTGGCGACCCCTTAGGACGCTTGTTTAACAGGACAACAGCCCAGCTCCCCGGGCATGTCATTAGCTGCAGCATATTGTATTGGAGTTTCTGCCTCCCGGCCGCTTGGGGACAGGGATCTGGCAGGGAGGGGCTTGACGCTGTTTGCCTTGAACTCTACACAAGGGAGGAAACAGTAATGAAAATATCGGAGGAGGGTATTTAGCCCCCTGAACTCTCATCTTGAATCTGCCACGTAATCACCCCTTTCTTTCCTGTTCCCCATGATTTTTCCTGGGGAAACCTATGTTCCCTGTAGCTCCCCCAATATACAAAATGAACACCTCTATGGGTAACTTCTGTCCTGTGGTCTGGAAGGTGACTTCTGTTCTTTGTTGATTGTTATGGTGCAGCTGGCAAGCAGTGGAAAAACCCTGGCTGGGAACTTGGGTCTCTGTGGTCAGTTTGGCTGACATCATAGAGAGGCCCTGGGGTTTGGGATTGTGTAGGTGGTGAGGGTCCACAAGAACAAAAACACTCCCCCACCCTTGAAGGACACGCAAGGCGTGACGGGTGGCTTGCGCGCAAGAGTGCTTAGCTGTAACTACCACCTGTAGCCGCTCAGTGTGGAAGATGGGGCGTGGGGGGGCAAGACATGTGCTTGGTGAGGGCTGTGCTGGGGATAGGAGCCTGGGAGGCTCTGTACAATCAAACGCCAAGTTTTAAGATCACTTAGAACCACACAAACAGGGGAAGAGTGCCAGGAACTGAGTGTCTCCTCACGGGTGGGGACGGCGGAACCCAGTGGTCCCCCACCTGGAACCTCACTCAGCAGAAGCTCAAGGACTGACTCCTCAGAGCTGAGCATGGGCGTCTTTCCTCTGGCTGCGATTATCTGATCACTGATGCTTCTTCATCTACGATTCAGGAAGTGCTTATCTTACAGAGCTCGTACCATTACCACTGGCTTTCGGACCCGGATACCTACTGAAGTTCGACCATTCTTGACGGTTTAAAATAAGCTGTGTGAACGAACCCTCTTCTGCTTGTCAAAAAGAAGAAGCGGTTGTTTCAAGATGATGGTTTTCCATATGTGCAGGGTTATCAACGTCATCATAGTCATCTTCAGGCTCAATATAGCTTGGGACAGCCATTGTCTTCTTATTTCTAACTTTAGGTACTGATGCGTATGTAGCTGGTGGCCAACTTGGGGTTTCCTGTGGGGCTAGAATACACAAAAAGGTATTAAATGCAAAGCTATTGTGTGTTTATATATTTTTGACCAAGTGGCTCTGCATGATTTTCATGGGTTTCGGTGATCCTCCCACTTCTTGGTGGACCAGATCCCCATTTTACAGAGAAAACTAAAGCCCAGACATGACACAGTCTCAGGCTCACCCAAGTGAGTAAGTGGCAAATATTGGTCAGACATCTTGACTCCCGTGTCTCTTTGCCTGACTGCACTGCAGTAGGAACCATGAAACAAGTTTAGACAAGAAGCTGACCAGAGCTAGTAGCCAAATGAGTAGTGTTGTGTTTATAGATACTAATTCTCATAAGGAAGTGATACAAACCATATTTCCTTTTGGGCACATCCCTCACAGTGACTTACACTGCTTTCCATAACTATCTATAATTGCTCATATCCACAATCCCTCTGCTAAGAAGGAGGTGGGCAGTGGTGTTTTCAAAAGGTGGAATTAGTGGAGGATGGGTACATAGCAAATGGACTAAAGTGGTAGGAAAAAGATAGTGAAACAGCTCAGCTCCACCTTTGGTGGGGCCTGGAACTGCCTCACCGCAATCTCATCTTTTCCTAAGAGAACTTGAAAAACAAGCACCATTTCATTTCACACAAAGTTCTGCAGTTAGATCCAAGTTCATCTTCAGGGTCCAGCAGTCACTAGCTGTGTGGCCATGAGTAGGTCGCTTAACTTCTCTGTGCCTCAGTGTCCTCTTCTGTCAGAGGGACATAATAATGTACCTGCCTCATAGAGGTGTTGAGAGGATTAAATGAGATAGTACCTATAAAGTGCCTAGCATGGGACCTGACACACAGTGCCTGATCAATAAATGTTAGCTAATATTATTATTTATCCATTCAGTTAAAACATTTTCATCCATTATCTACTAAGCTCCAGGCACTGTTCTTAGTGGTGGGTAAACAGTGGTGAACAAGACAAGAAAGGCACCTATTTCCTAGAGTTTATATAATAATGGAGGAGATAGATAATGAACAAATGAAGGATAACTAAATAAGCCCATTTAGGATTATTGCCATAAGCCTCATAAGGAGAATTAGCAGGATTTCTTTATATAGGGTGGTCAGGAATGGCCTCTCTGAGGTGGTGACATTTGAACTGACACCTGAAAGGTGTAGTAAAGCCAGCTCTGTATACAGCTTAAGGAAGAACACTCCAGTCAAGGGAACCAGGCAGAGTTTTTCTGATAGGACATCTGAGAGGCCCAGTGTTCCTTTATACCCATGCTGCAGGCTGGAATTTGAATATGAACTCACACATTGAATACTGGAAGCATTGGTACTTATTCTGCCCCCTTAAAACTTAGTTCATCTCTTTAAAACAGGTTGCTGCCATCTGCAAATTCCAGTGTTATAGACTGAATGTGTGTGTCCCCACAAAATTCATATGGTGAAGCTCTAACCACCAGTGTGGTTATATTTAGAGATGGGGCCTCTAAGGAAGTAATTAAGGTTAAATAAGGTCATAAGGGTGTGGCCCTGATCCAATAGTATTAGTGTCCTTATAATAAGAGACACCAGAGAGCTCTCTCCCCTCCATGTGAGGACACAGGGAGAAGGCAGCCATCTGCAAGCCTGGAAGAGTCCTCACCAGAAACCAGATTGGCTGGCACCTTGATCTTGGACTTCTAGCCTCCAGAACTGTGAGAAAATTACTGTTGTTTAAGCCACATTGTCCATGTTATTGTTTTATGGGCAGCCCAAGCTGACTAAACACCAAGATAAATTTATTATTCTACCCTGAATGAGACTGTTATCAGCAAAATACACTCACAGGCAACTTCTGGAGAAAGCACACCCCTGGGTGGCAGAGGGGGTAATTGAACTGAGAATTGATTGGTAACATTCCTGGAAGAGAGGAAGAAGAGGAGTCAGTGTTTGGTTTTGATCACGCCTACTGATTTAAAAGAAAACGTCAAGGAAAGTGGATAGAGTTGAACATTCAAATCTTGGTCCCTGAAAACTGGAAGCATTTCCTTCCCTTTCTAGGTCTTGTATCCCATTTGTAACTGGCACTCTAAAGAAACCATTTCATTTCCTTTAGCCCAGGGACCAGCTGGATTTGAGGGAAGGGAGTTGAAGTACTATAACTTAGAGCTCATCTTCCTGTGTTCATCTGAGCTGGATTAGAAGGGGGAGGTAAGCATCAGGTGTATTTTTTTTTTTTTTTTTTTGCGGTACGCGGGCCTCTCTCTGCTGTGGCCTCTCCCGTTGCGGAGCACAGGCTCCAGACGCGCAGGCTCAGCGGCCATGGCTCACGGGCCCAGCCGCTCCGCGGCATGTGGGATCTTCCCAGACCGGGGCACGAACCCGTGTCCTCTGCATCGGCAGGCGGACTCTCAGCCACTGCGCCACCAGGGAAGCCCACCAGGTGTATTTTGATTTGAAAAACAAATGTACTCCTAACGCTAAATGTACACACACCATGTGACAGCAATACTGGGTATATATCCTGCTGATCACCAAAAGATACATTATAGAATGTTCATCACAGTGTTATTCATAACAGCCCCAAACTGCACACTACCCAAATGCCCATCAGCAGTAGAATGGATAAATTCATCATGGTTCACTCCCACAGTGGAATACTCTATGGCAATAAGAATGAACAATCTAGGGCTTCCCTGGTGGCGCAGTGGTTGAGAGTCCGCCTGCCGATGCAGGGGACACGGGTTCGTGCCCCGGTCCGGGAAGATCCCACATGCCGCGGAGCGGCTGGGCCCGTGAGCCATGGCCGCTGAGCCTGCGCGTCCGGAGCCTGTGCTCCGCGACGGGAGAGGCCACAGCAGTGAGAGGCCTGCGTACCGCAAAAAAAAAAAAAAAAAAAAAAAAAAGGAACAATCTACCACTACACACAATGAATCTCACAAAAAAGGCTGAGCAGAAGAAGCTAAACACCAATAACACATACTGTCTAATTCCATGTATATGAAGCATAAAAAACAAGGAAAAACGAGTCTATACTATTTCAGGTAGTGGTTATCCTTGGGGTTTAATGGCTGAAAGGGAATATATGGGGCTGAGGAGCTGGTAATTTTGTTTCTTGATCTGGGTGTCACCTACCGGCTCTGTTCAGTTTGTGGAAATTCATTGAGTTGTACCCTTACCATGTGTACTTTTCTGTTTATATTATACTTCAGTAAGAAGTTTTAATAAAAAGATAGATTCCAAGAAAGCTTCCTTACCCAGACCCCCCATCCCCTCTGTGTACTCTGATTTCCAAACTGGTACTAGATTCTTCTGAGCTGAGTTTTGGCCTCCTGTATGTGCCTAAATCCCCTGGAATGCAGAAGCGTTGCTGGGGTGAGTGGAGAAGGGGACATGTGGCTAGAGCGCCATCAGTGACCTCACTCCACCCCTCCGTGGCTCTTCCCGGGAGAGGAGGGACATTTACCTGACTTGGGGAAAAATCTAGCTTCTCCCACTTTCTCCTCTAGAGCCAGCCTGACTGCCTAAAGTATATATTCTGCTTGAGTCTTTGCCATTCAGAGAAAGGGCCCTGCCCTGTAGGGGAGACCTGAGGCTGTCCAGGGCTGCCTATGTACCATGCAGGAAAGTTTGCCTGGTTTTGAATTAGGAAGCAAACTTGGCCATGGAGAAGAGCCACATTCTGCAATGTCAGTTTTATCCTCAATAAAGGCAATACTTTGGTTACCTAACTGCAGGATACAGTTGTCTGACTCCTCAAGGGGATCAGAATTGGAGGGGAAGAGATCTGTTATTTGCTGAATCCCTTGAGCCTCAACGAAAGTCACTTTAGAATGACTTTATATTTTTGTTTTTTAATTTATTTGTATTTTTAAGAAACATTATTTATTTATTTTAATTTTTACTTAAAATTTTTTTTGGCCACACCATGTGGCTTGCAGGATATTAGTTCCCTGACCAGAGATTGAATCCAGGCCCTCAGCAGTGAAAGCACAGAGTCCCAACCACTGGACCGCCATCGAATTCCCTGTGCCTATGTTTTAAAGAAAGGACTGGCCCTTGACCAGCTTCTGGGAGATAATCTCTAAACCCTTGGAATATCCTGCCTGATAAGAGTGTCTTTGTATTAAGGGGCCTTGGGCTAGCCAGATAGTTTATGCTAACAATGTGACTGATGGTGAATGCCTGCTGTGTTTGCCAGGGGCCCTGGGTCTTTCTGTATCAGTTTGGCCTCAGGAGACTGAATTAGCCAGAACACAGCGCCCGACCTGTGACCTCTATCAAACTAGACAAGACTTGGGAGGACTTGGAGAGCAGAGAGAGCCAGGTGGTGCCCTGCACCCCCAAAGCCCTGAGGTCTCTCCCTTACAGTGGGGAGAGTTGGCAGACACAATATTTCCCTGGAATTTAAGGCACACATTCTTAACGCGGGCGCAAGAATGGAAGTGAACAGGTGGTTCTTGAAATTAAAAAGCAGAAGTGTTCCCCCCCCCACTTACTCATACATCGTTTCTTCATCTCTCTGCTTTTGTTTCAAGGGCTTGGCAATTACGCGTTTCTTGCCTAAGGAAACAAATAAGCATATTCATTTAGGAAGAATTATCAAAAGTTGTGATTTTTAGAGTTTAGAAGAGATCAGAGACCCGGCAGGTTCAGGACATAGGGGAGAAGAACCATCCAGAGGAAACAGACTTAGGGACACAGAGCTCATAAGTGATAGAGCCAGAATTTTTTTTTATAGATGTAGTTACATTTTGTTTTATTTTATTTTATTTTGGCTGCGCTGGGTCTTCGTTGCTGCATGCGGGCTTTCTCTAGTTGCGACAAGGGGGAGCTACTCTTTGTTTAGTGCATGGGCTTCTCTTCGTGGTGGCTTCTCTTTTGGCGGAGCGCAGGCTCTAGGCGCGCAGGCTTCAGTAGTTGCAACATGCAACTGGACCACCAGGGAAGTCCTAGAGCCAGAATTTTACCCAGGCCGTCTGACCACAGAGTCTAGGCACTACCCATTGTGGGCTGTGCCTGTTTCCTCATTGCCTAGTAGTATATCTACCTAGCGCATAGCTGGCATTCAGAAATACTGGTCGAGTGAATAGCCAAAAGTATGGTTGGGAGGAAATGAGATAAAGAATGGGAAAAGCAGTTTGAAAACTGTGATATGCTAGACATGTAAGTTATTATTAATTATAACCTGCTTGTTAATAGGAGTGGGTCAAGTTAAAAGAGAATAGGTAAAGATTTTGTTCAGGATCATATTTTTGTCCATATCTAAAAATGAAATGTTTAAAAAATGTATAGAGAACAATAGGGGCTAGAATACACTTTTTGTATTAAAAAAGACTAATTACCATCAAGGGGTGGAGGGGAAAGGACATTAAACAGGCAGCCCAGTGAACCTGCGTTCTGGTTCCAACTCTGCTACCAATTCCTAGGAGACCTCAACCAAGGATCTGCCTGTCTCTGAACCTTAATTTTCTTATCTCTAAAAAGAGATTGAGAAGAATGACAAAAAGTTTTCACTTCTTGAACAGCCCTGACCTTTCAGCACTGGTTCCTCAGGATTCTGAGGCTGTGCCCAGATGCAACGGGAGGACAGTGCCTTGATCATGGAGAGGTGCCTGCCCAGGTTGCCCCAGGGCAAGATGGCTGTACCTCTCAGTGTATTTACCATCCCCAGGTATACTCCAGGCCTAGGTCATTATGTAAAGGGATAGGATCTCAAGAAAACACACCATTGAATCAAGGGTTTCATGTTTCTGGAGATGAATGGTAAAGTAGAAACCCACTTGTAGATCATCTAAAGTTACATTTATCCTCCAATAAGCTGCTTATTTATGTCCAAGAATGCTAAGAACCTCTATCCGAGGCAGATGTAATACCAGAAAATTCAGAGTATGGTCTTAGAGTAGGCAATCATAGTGGTCAAACATGTTGATCATGGAATGAATCCATTTTTCATGCCTCAAGACATTTTTTTAGACCACTTTATTGGGGAATGATTGCCATAAAAAAGCTGTACGTATTTCATGTATGCAACATGTATACAACTTGACATGGTTGGAATCAAGACAGTTTTTGACATTCCATGGACTTGTACTCCCTTTCAAGTCCCAGAGGTAGGATGCTGTGATTAGCAGCCACACTGAAGAGAGATAGCATTAGTGCACAGTGTGCCCTGAAACAGATTCTGCTTTCACCCAAACCGATGGAGCTGGAAGAGTTCTTGGAGATTAGGTAACCTCCCTCCCTTCACTATGCAGAGGGGGAAACTGAGGCCCAGAGACACAAATTAGTGGCAGGGCTAGGACTCAAACACAGAATGCATGATGCTAAATCCAGAGTTCAGTCTATGCAGGCCCAGAACTAATCTTTTGCCCTGAAGAAGCCCTAATATGCTGATAACCACCTCTCCCCTCCCCTACCTCCACCTGCCCAAATGAGATGGTCATTACCTTGTCTAAACAGACACCTACAGACACAGAACAGGAAGATGCTCAGGCCCACGCAGACAACGATGATGGCCACAGCCAAGATGATCCAGAAATTGTCCCTCCACCAATCCATTGCCATGGGATCCTGAGAAGAATGGAGAGAGAGGAATGAGGCATGAGTGAAAGCCTTCCTGGGGTGGTGGGGGCAGTTATCTACCATGTTGTACAGCTGCATCTGCTTAGGGGCCAGGCAGGCACTGGTTCACAGTCAAACCCTGCTGATTAGCAGCTGGGAGACCTCAGGCAAGTGACTTAACCTTCTCCAAGCTTCAGTGCCCTCATCTGAAATATGGGAGTGATATTGTCTACTACCTTGCAGGGAATTTACAAAGATTAGAGGTAAGACATGTACTTATTAGTTACTCCAGAAACTGTAGACATATTCACTCTTCTTTCTTATACTGTTAAACATGCAGCAGGAAGGGAAATGCCATTTAAAGCAATAACTCTCTGCAGTTGTTTTTATATTGAAGGGGCAACATAGACTTAATTCATAAAAGGGGAGATAGAATTTTGAGAGCTTTTTTGTTTTTTGAGGTGGGGGTTAGAAAAATAACCTTGATGGGTCTCTTTGAGTGAGGCACGGTCAGAGGGAGAAGGTAAAGATGCAAAGCAAACTGAATTAGTAACAGGAACTTGGGGGCTAAAGCCTGACTGACTAGAGAGGAGAGACTGGGAAGAGGGTCAGAGCAGAGGGAGAGGTCACGAAGAGAGTAGGTCTTAAATGTACTCCCCACTATGGGGGTAATCCTTATACAATATGTAAGTGTATCAAATCAACAGGTAATACGCCTTCAAGTTATGCAATGTTATGTGTCAATTGGAGGTGTTAGCTAACACTATGGGGGTAATCATTATACAGCATGTAAGTGTATCAAATCAACAGGTAGTACACCTTTAAGTTATGCAATGTTATGTGTCAATTACATCTCAATAAAGCTAGGGGAAAAAAAAGAAGAGAGCAGAAAGTTGGAGCATCAGTAGAAAGTCCCCTTGGTGGAAAGTGACCCATGCGTTTGTAGGAAAGTTACATCTAATATTCAGTCTTCAATTGTTGCCTGTAAAATGCTGTGCTGTGATTGTCTTTTCCCATCAAATCTTCAATAAAATTGGACAACAGAAGCTTGTATGAACAGAACCTGGGGAGAAATGACATGTGTGCTGTGGTTTTTCAAGCCAGGGGTGACACACGGGCAAGTAGAACAGCAGCTGCCAGGCTCTGAGTGACTGTGGGGAGCAGGCTGCAGGATGGACTCCTAGGAGGGACCTCTAGGAATTCAGGGAGAGCTGGGGGCGGGGCTGGGCTCCGCTCATCTGTGGAATGGACACTTTGCTAGTGCATGTGGATGTTAAAATAAAAATGATTCTTGGGGCTTCCCTGGTGGTGCAGTGGTTAAGAATCCGCCTGCCAATGCAGGGGACATGGGTTCGAGCCCTGGTCCGGGAAGATCCCACGTGCCGCGGAGCAACTAAGCCCGTGTGCCACAACTACTGAGCCTGCGCTCTAGAGACCGCGAGCCACAACTACTGAGCCCACGAGCCACAACTACTGAAGCCCAGGCACCTAGAGCCCGTGCTCCGCAACAGGAGAAGCCACTGCAATGAGAAGCCCGCGCACCGCAACAAAGAGCAGCCCCCACTCGCCGCAACTAGAGAAAGCCCGCGCATAGCAACGAAGACCCAACACAGACCAAAAAAAAAAAAAAAAAGATTCTTGAGGCCTGGGAGATATCCAGACGTGTCCTGGTTAAATGAGAATCACCTTCCTGTGTCACCATTTAGCCAATGGAATCTCACCCATGCATGTTCATGTACTGCCATTTCTGATTCATGCTTTTGAGCTATTATTAACATCAGTGGGGATCCAGGCAGGGGGCCAAGGAACAGGGGCCAAATTAGGCTGCTGCTAAAGCCATTATTACTACAAAGACCTAATGACTTGGCTTACTATTTAAACATGTGTTTGTATTCCTGGCATAGTGTTTTCATTTATTAAGTAGTTATATAACGATTTGGATTTTTAGTTGCAAACATCATTTCTTTTGTGAAGGTTTGGTTTGATCAATATAATGTTCTTTGGCTATTCAGAAAGTTATATGTGGCAAACCAATCACATGTAACTAGTACTCTTCTATAAACATGATTCTGCAGCTTACTTTTTTGTTCAACATTATGTTTTTGTCATTTATTGATGTTGGTAGACGTGCTGGGGATTCACTCTTAAGGGAGTGAAGTGTCATCTACCGGGGGTATCACCCCCACAAAGCATGCACTCAGCAGATGTTTTCTTGTAGATCACCTTCTCAGGGTGCACAAAAGAAAGGAAGAAAGGAAGAAGACTAAAGGGAAAAAGGAAGACCGTGGAGAATGGAACCTTGGCTCTCAGCACGGGCCTGTGAAATTTGGTTGTGCAGAGCCCAGTGTGGTTAAAGGGCACTGGACTTAAGAAGATGCCACATATCAGAAGGCAGCCTCTTTGTTCTTCAAACCTAAATTGGAATCTCACCTTCTTTAGCTCTAGGGAACCAGTTAGATAAATAGATACATAGAGGGCTTCCCTGGTGGCACAGTGGGTGAGAGTCCGCCTGCCAATGCAGGGGACACAGGTTCGTGCCCCGGTCCGGGAAGATCCCATGTGCCGTGGAGTGGCTGGGCCCGTGAGCCATGGCTGCTGGGCCTGCACGTCCGGAGCCTGTGCTCTGCAACGGGAGAGGCCACAGCAGTGAGAGGCCTGCGTACCACAAAAAAAAAAAAAAAAAAAAGATACATAGATACATGGAATGATGGATGGATGGATGGATGGATGGATAGATAGACAGATGGACAGAAATTTCTTCCCTCCATTTTCTCTTTATCTTATTTATTTATTTTTATTGAACTATAGTTGATTTACAATACTGTGTTAGTTTCAGGTATACAGCAAAGTGATTCAGTTATATATATATACATACATTCTTTTTCATATTCTTTTCCATTATAGGCTATTAGAAGAGGTTGAATATAGTTCCCTGTGCTATACAGTAAATCCTTGTTGTTTATCTACTTTATATATAGTAGTATGCATCTGTTAATCCCATACTTCTAATTTATCCCTCTCCTCCTTCCCCTTTGGTAGCCATAAGTTTGTTTTCTATGTCTGTGAGTTTGTTTCTGTTTTGTAAATAAGTTCATTTGTATTATTTTTTTAGATTCTGCATATAAGTGATATCATATAATATTTGTCTTTCTCTGTATGACTTCCTTCACTCAGTATGATAATCTCTAGGTCCATTCATGTTGCTGCAAATGGTGATATTTCATTCATTTTTATGGCTGAGTAATATTCCATTGTGTATATATATCACATCATCTTTATCCATTCATCTGTTGATGGACACTCATTCTCTTTTCTCTTATTTAAATGTCTCCTCGTTCTTCGTCTAATTTTCCCCTCATATTTTCTATCTCTTCATCTTTTTCTTTTACTCTTGAAGGATTTCTCCAACAAGAAACATAAACATACTCTTTAGAGCTATAGAAACCAGACATAGACTTAAAAGCTGTGCATCTGAAGAGTATGACTGGACGGGAGGAGGGAAGTGGGAGACCAGGCAGCTGTGACTTTTCACTATAAACCCTCTGAATTCCTTGATTTTTTTTAACTTTTGCATTTACTTTGATAACATTGAAAAAAGGGCCAGTTAACCATATAGCGTAGCTTCCCATTGTTCAGATTTCAAGTTCAAAGAAATGTTATTCTCATCAGATTCTTGGGGAAGAAAGAGGAAGTAGGATGGTGTCCGAAAGTGAAACAATGGGTCACTTTTCAGAACTATGCAGAATGGTAAGCATTCTGCAGTTTTTTTCTTACAAATCGAATGGATTTGAATTGCCATCAGGTGTTTCGCAAGTGTTCGGTGCGCCAAGCATTCTGCAAGAGCTTTCTTGTTGCTCACCTCATTTCATCCTCACCACCATAGGCTTTTCTAGACAGGGGCCTGAGACAGAGGTGAAATGACCTGCCCCAGGTAGGAGGGAGGGCGGAACGCTTTCTCTCTGTGTCACAGGGCCTTCCTCTGTTGATGTTAGTCACGATGCCTCCAAATCATCAAGGAAAGGCCAAATGGGGGTCAAGATACCTTACTTTGAAAGGAGCACTGATGTGGTAGTGATATGGTGGGGTGAGGGCCCAAGGGATTCCCTAGAATGAATGATCAGGGCCCACAGCTGAGAATGAGAGTCCCAAGTTCCCCACAATCTACGATCAGAGAAATAGCACTCTTCCCCGTGGACTGCTGACAGAGGCCTTTTCAACAGAACCAGGAAGAGCTTGTCTTCTTGGAAGAATGCAGCTGAGAGAGGGGGCCCACGAGAACCACATCCCGTTCCCAGTTAGATGTTCTCTGGACTACCAGGCTAGTTTAATAGCCAGGGTGTCCCCAGAGAGGGGACAAGAGCTCTGGGGAGAGATGGCAGGGAGTACAGCCAGTGGGGAGTGTGTCACAGCTGCATGGTCAAGTTCAGGTCCTGTAAAGGTATGGAAGCTGAATCCCACCTGTGTTGCCAGGCCTGGAGTAGATAAGGTTGTGGGGTGCAGACCTCCTGAGAGCTACTGAAGCATGGGGCAAAGAGGTGTTTGCATGAGAGGATGCTGGCAGCCAGCCCAAAGATGCAGCTGAGTCTCTCAAGGGACCACAAGGGACCTCTCAAGGGCCAGTGGTTGAGTCTCCACCCAACACCACAAACTTGATCGGCAGCAATGGTCCAGTGAGGGGAGACTTCCTGGGGAAAACTGTCTGTCCCTGTCTTTCCTCCTCAATCTCATACCAGGGAAGTAGATGCGGGGAAGCTAAGGAGCTGAGACAGCCCTCACTCCTCTCTCTACTCCCCTCCTTGGGCAAAGGGGGGAGATTTGAGTCAAGGATAAGAGGGAAGTTTTCATTTTTATTTATTTGGCTGCACTGGGTCCTAGTTATGGCACGTGAGCACTTAGTTGCAGCATGTGGGATCTAGTTCCCTGACCAGGGATCGAACCTGGGCCCCCTGCATTGGGAGCGTGGAGTCTTCACCGCTGGACCATCGGGAAGTCCCAAGACGGAAGATTTTAAATGAGCATGGCTAAATTTTTAAAACTGCAATGAGTCTGCTTAGTAATCAAAAGTAACTTAAAAGTTTTGGAATTGGACTGAAATGTCACTGGGGGAGGCGGGAGCCCAGGCAGCAGTGGTCATTAGAAACAAAGTGTATTTGTTTGCTATGGCTGCTCCAACAAATTACCACAGATGCAGTGGTTTAAAACAACACAAAAGTATTATCTTACAGCTCTGGAGGACAGAAGGCCAGCATGATGCCACTGGGCTAAAACCAAACTATGGGCAGGGTTGGGTCCCTCCTGGAGGCTCCACTAGAGAAGCCGTTTCCTTGCTCTTTTCAGCTCCTGGAGGCCACTTGTGTTCCTTGGCTTATGGCCCCTTCCTCCATATTCAAAGCCAGCAATATTGCATCTCTCTAACAGTTCTCCCCTGGCCACATGTGACCTCCCCTTGCCTCCTTCTCCCACTTACAAGAACTCTTGTGATTACATTAGGCTCACCTGGATAACCCAGGCTCATCACCCCATCTCCAGGTCAGCTGATTAGCAACCTCAATTGCACCTACAACCTTAGTTCCCTTTTGCTATGTAATCTGACATATTCACAGGTTGCAGGAATTGGGATGTGGACATCTTGGGGTGAGTGGGGCACCACATGAACCACTTCATCCTCATACGGCAATAAGATTCTAGTTAAAGTTGTTCCATGGGTTTATACATGTTAAAATTTCATTTTTTTTGCCTTCTACTGATATCTCCAGAAGGAAAAATGGTCAGTGATAATTCTGCCATCTTTGACCAGAAGTCCACCACAGAGCGCCCGTTGTTGCTGACCCAGTGAAGAAGCAGTGGAGACCTGCCACAAGGCTGGGGACAGACAGGGGTCTCTTATGAAAAGAAACATTTATCAGCTTGGTGTCAGCCTGGCAGAGTAGAAAGAGCACAAACTTTGGCATCAGACAGAGCTGAGCTACAATCTTAGATTAGTCAATCTAGACTTAGACTAGTCTAGTTAACTAGACTAGTTAAATCTAGTCTTAGACTAGCTGTGTTGCCTTTAGCAAATTGCTTAATCTCTCTGAATTCTCTCTTTTTATCTGTAAAATGGGGGTAATAAGAACACCCGCAGTACCAGGTTATAATAAGGATTAAGTGATAACTTAATCCTTAAGTTATCACTGGTTCTCAACATTGGCCTCCCATTAGAATCATCTGGAGAACTTGACTAAAACAAACAAACAAAACCCCAGTGACCAGGCCGCAGGTTGGGAACTTCAGATATTCCTCAAGCTCTTGCCCTGGGGTCTGACACACCAAGGCCCTGATAGCTAATAACTAAAAGCAGCTCCCATAGTTCTCTTACTCTTCCTTCTTCCATTTATGGTATCCACCAGATGCTCCCCCAGTTGACAAGACTGAGGTCAGGCCCTGAAGCTCCCTGACCTCCTCCCGGCAGCCAGGACACCTCACCTGTACTGTGGACTCAGGTCCTCACCCTCCCATGGCCTGGGACCTGCTGACCTATGGTTCAGGGCTGGACCAGCTCTGGCCACACCGCCCCCCCAAAAAAAAGTCTGAGGTCATATGAAAGTTCTCAAGGGTGGACTTGGACTCAGAGATAAGACAGGGCCCTGTGAGCCAGAGTGGGGGCCCATGGTACAGTATAGACCAGAAGAGGGTAGGATCCAGTGTGGCCCCAAAGCTGGGGCAAGAACTTGAGGAATATCAGAAGTTCCCAACCTGCGGCCTGGCCATTGGGATTTTGTTTGCTTGTTTTAGTCAAGTTCTCCAGATGATTCTAATGGGAGGCCAATGTTGAGAACCAGTGACATACATGTTATCATTTAATCCTTATTATAACCTGGTGTTGGGGGGTGTTCTTATCACTCCCATTTTACCATAACGGAACTGAAAGCAGAACCCTCGGTCAAGAAATTCCAATATTGGCAAGACCTCAGCTTTTAGCTGTGGTCCAAATCATAAGAACCTCAATATGAAAATGCATTTTAGAAAAGTAACGTACATTATGTGCTACTTTACCATGAGTTCAACCACTCTATAAGGCAGGTCATAATTATAATCCCATTTTACAGATAAGAGAGTAGAAACTTAGAAGAGCTCAATTAACTTGCCTAAGGTTGCAGATCTAGTAAGTGGAAAAATCAGAAGCCAAACCCAGGGCCCTAAATTGTGACCACCAAGCCAGACCTTTGGGAAATGTATTAAAATGCAGATACCAGAGTCCTATGTCCCTACTGTATCTACTCCCAGTTCTGATTTGTAGGTCTGTTGTGGGACTCAGGAATCAGCATTGTTAACAAACACTCCAACTGGTTCTCAGACCTCGGGGAGGAACACAGCATCCAGCCAGCCTGCAGAGCCCCCAGCTGGGGCAGGTGAGGAAGCTGGAGGCTTGTTCCCTGCAACATTCATAGGCAGTAGCAACAGCAGTCGAGTAGAATGAAAGCACTGAAAAAGACTCCTTGGGCTTCCCTGGTGGTGCAGTGGTTAAGAATCTGCCTGCCAATGCAGGGGACACGGGTTCGATCCCTGGTCTGGGAAGATCCCACATGCCACGGAGCAACTAAGCCCCTGCGCCACAACTACTGAGCCTGAGCTCTACAGCCCGCGAGCCACAACTACTGAGGCTGCATGCCACAACTACTGAAGCCCACGCGCCTAGAGCCCGTGCTCCGCAACAAGAGAAGCCACCACAATGAGAAGCCCGTGCACCACAACAAAGAGTAGCCCCCGCTCGCCGCAACCAGAGGAGAGCCCGCAGGTAGCAATGAAGACCCAACGCAGCCAAAAATAAAATAAATAAATAAAAAAAAAAAGACTCCTTGAACCCAAAGACCTCTCCTGTTTGCTTGTCACAGTGATGATGGAATTCCATCATTAAATCACTCTCTTCAGAGCAAAGTTCCACACTACCTCCTCTCCCCACTTCCCATTTGCCTGGGTGTGTCAGACACTGAGGAAGAGGAACTGATTTTTGCTAGGGTATGAATGACTTCAGTGGAGCCTCAGGATTTCCCCAGGGCGCTGGCAGGAGCAGGGGCATTCTAGAATCCTATCCAGAGTCCTTAGAGGATAGTCATAACCGAATATGACATAGGAATGAAGTTCCTGCCGGACTAACAGGACCCAGGAAGACCCTGTTGTCTGGCCATAGCCGTCCCTGCTTGTCGGGCCCCTCCCTGCTTCACAGATGCTCCCCGCTCCAGAGCTAGTGTCCTGCACTCTCTCCCCCGCTTTCTCTTCAATCGTCCTGTCCTCAGGACAGACTCTGCATCTCATTGCTTCTCTGATAACAGCTTAAAGGGAGCTCTGGTCAGCCTGATGAAAGCCCAGAAGGAAAGGGAAGCCTGAATTTCAAGAAGGGAGGAAAGTGAGCTTGTTTGTTTAAAATGCAGAGAGTCAGCGTGTTTATATACTGTGAAGGTGTCAGGAAAGAGGACAAAATGAGATACAGGGATAGAAGAG
The DNA here is from genome assembly GCF_964270905.1 of Leucopleurus acutus. Classification (NCBI taxonomy): domain Eukaryota; kingdom Metazoa; phylum Chordata; class Mammalia; order Artiodactyla; family Delphinidae; genus Leucopleurus; species Leucopleurus acutus. The sequence continues at coordinate 50,955,040 of NC_139161.1, read as the reverse complement.
AGAGCAGGAGCTACCTTCAGGGGCCCAGATGGAAGAATCCACTTTTAAAAGGGAACAAGGGTGGAGAGAGGGCTGTGCTGCTCAGGGGAACCAGACTGGGTTGGGGGCAGGAAGCTGAGAGCTCATACCGAAAGCTCCCATTCTCTCTGAATTAGGAAGAGTCAACAGGCGGGGTGCCCGGTTGGGGGAGGGGCAGACATCCCTGCCTCCCCGCAATATGTTATGATCAATATGCTAAATGCATTTTTCCTCCATCTGAGCCTGCCTACTCTTACTGTAACAGCTGTCTGTTGGCTTATTTGATGTTCATTGTCTGTCTCCCACACTGGCCTGTGAGCTCCAGGAGAGCAAGGGCCTGGCTGCTTCCTTTTCCACTCTTTCTAGTGCCTAGAACATCACCTGGAGCGCAGTAGGCGCACCATACGTATCTGAGAAAAGGAGTTCAGCCTCTCTTCTATACGACTGAATGACTGATGCCCCGGCCTCTTCCCCGCTTTCCTCCACCGTTGGCAGACTTCCCCTCTAATGATGCAGAGCAGTAGGCGATTTGGATCCAGGGTCTGAAATTCAAGTACTGGGCATCCTGATTCTAAAGCACCTCACCTGGACACGCGACCTTGGGCAGGCTCCCTGCTCTCCTCCTGCCTTTGGCCGTGGGCGTCAAGCAGCTGGCTGGGAAGCAGAGGCCAGGCAGACGTTGCAGGGTGGAGTGACAGCTTCTTTCTTGTCTCTGCTTGTACTCCAGTAGCCTAAGGCACTCGATTCTGCGTAGTGTCAGGGTAGGAGAGCAGGCTAAAAGCAAACCACCCCCCCAGCTCTGACTCTCACTTCCCCAAAAGGCATTTCCGGGGACTCAGTGACAGAAATCACATTCACTGTCCATCACAGGGAATTCTGGAGACTTTGGGTTTATTCAGGAATCTGCTTTTTTTTTTTTTCCTTTAACCAGGTTCCTCTAAGATGTAGAATTTACAGTGTGACAGCTACACATATATTCACATAAATAAAACGCATTTAAGGGCTTCCCTGGTGGCGCAGTGGTTAAGAATCCGCCTGCCAATGCAGGGAACATGAGTTCAATCCCTGACCCAGGAAGATCCCACATGCTGCGAGCAACTAATCCCGTGCACCACAACTACTGAGCCCACGTGCCACAACTACTGAGCCTGCGTGCCACAACTACTGAGGCTGCATGCCATAACTACTGAAGCCCGTGTGCCTAGGGCCTGTTCTCCGCAACAAGAGAAGCCACCGCAATGAGAAGCCTGAGCACTGCCACGAAGAGTAGCCCCTACTCGCCACAACTAGAGAAAGCCCGCGCACAGCAACGAAGACCCAACACAGCCAAAAAGAAAAAAAAACCCAAAAAACAAAAACATGTTTCGCAAAATGTCTTTAGGACACGCAATGCACTCCAACTAACATTTTCTCACCTATACTAGCCCATTTCATGAGAAAAAGTCCTGAGTGTAAACCCCTCAATTTATTTCAAAATGGTCATGCCCTGTGTATTAAAAAACTCGAGTTTTTCTCAGAAAAAGAAATGATCTGAAATAGCCATGAGTCCCAAAAGGTGTGGGTAGAATGCATGTGTTGGGGGTGAATTAGAATTTCAGAAAGTTGGAGTTGGAAGAAGTCTCTGTGGGAAGAGGCAGACTTGTAAACAGCTTAGCAGGAAGATGGGGAGACCTGAATATGAATCCAGCTCCTCACTCCCTGCCATTAAGGGCTTCGTGGACTTGGACACAAATCCCTCTGCCCGAGGCCTGCACTGTCCAAGACAGCAACCACCGGCCCTGTGAGGCTATTCCACTGAGCACTGGCTAGATGGCTAGTCGAGGCCGGGATGTGCTATAAGTGTGAAATACACACTGCTAAAAAACAATAAAAAAAATTAAAAAAATTTTTTTAAATTTAAAAAAATTAAAAAAAAATAATAAAAAGAAAGAAATAAATAAAAGAAATACACACTGGATTTCAAATATTTGGTACAGAAAGAAGAACATAAAAGATCTAACTAATAAAGAACCTGCTGTATAAAAAAATAAATAAAATTATTTTTAAAATCTCATTAATAAATGCTTATCTCAATTACATGTTGAAATGATAATATTTTGGATATAGTGGGTTAAGCAAAATGTATTATTAAAATTAATTTCAGCTTCCCCCCCTTTCTAATTTTTCCCCCCAGTTGAAAATCCCCCACTCGACCCTCCTGCTTACGCTCAAATTCTTAGGGTTACCATCTGGGCATTACTATACTTACTGGTGTCAGCTCAAACATTGTAACACTGTGTAAAAACAGAATGGAATTCCACAGCAGAATGGATAAATAAGCTGGTATAGTCATACAATGAAATGCTACCCAGAAATTTAAAAAAATGAATTCCTGATACACACAGCAGCATAGATGAATCCTGACAACATTATAGTAAGTGAAAGAAGCCACATTTGAAAGAGTACAACCTGTATGAGTCTCTGTGTATGAAGTTCAAGAACAGACTAAACTACTGTGATAGAAATCAGAATAGTGGTTTCAATGGGGGCAGAAAGGATCTGGTTGGAAAGGGCACAAGGGGATGGAAATGTTTACATCTTGTTATGCAATTGTCAGATGTACTGAACGGTACATTTAAGACCTAGGCACTTTATTGATAATTATACATCATCAAAAAATATAAATAAAAAATAGAATGAGCTGCCTTTCAAGCACTTAGCTGGCTGGGCAGGGAATGAAGTTTGCTGGTAGGAACTGGTTGGAGACTGTTGAATTCCTCTGGGTACTGGGGCAGGTGGGGGTCTGGAGTTCTGGGGGAAAATGGGAGGAGGAGAGGAAGGGGAGCCAGTTGGATGGTTGGAAAGTGGGAGAAGCATCTGTTGGAAGATGATCAGGAATGGAGTGGCCAAAGGGCCAATGGCATTTTTTTTTTTTTTTTTTTTGCAGTACGCGGGCCTCTCAGTGTTGCAGCCTCTCCCGTTGCGGAGCACAGGCTCCGGACGTGCAGGGTCAGCGGCCATGGCTCACGGGACCAGCCGCTCCGCGGCATGTGGGATCTTCGCGGACCGGGGCATGAACCCGTGTCCCCTGCATCGGCAGGCAGACTCTCAACCACTGCGCCACCAGGGAAGCCCGGGTCAATGGCATTTTAAGAACAGGACTGGATTATGTCAGTTTGCAGTGGTTTGCATTGCTGCAGTAGAAACTTCCCCTATGGCCCCCCTCCAGTCTTTAGTAAAGTCTACTGCGTCTGCCCATGCGTTGGTACACAGTTTTGTTTTGGTGATGTGGGGAGTGAGGGAATGACTGAGTTTCACCCCTGGGTCAGTGCAGTATGGAACAGAGGCTCACCCACAGGGGCTTGGAGCCGGGCTGGCCATGTGAAAGTGGAGGCCTCCTGGGGAGCCCACAGAAATCTGTAGGAGGGCTTTGGACTTCGCAGGGCATGGAATGAGGGTTTGAGCTGCTCTCCACCTAGATCTCAAGTGTCTGGGAGATTGTAGATAATACTGAGGCTACACGTGCAAGTCAGCTTGAGCAGTGCTTGCCCGAATTCGCCTCTTGTTCCCAGACTGTCACTTCCCAGGCTCAGTGAGGCCAAGTTCCCCCCTGGCCACTTCGCTGTTGTCAGCACCAGAAATGGCCATGTGGTTACTTGATGGCCACTTAAAATCCAACTGTGGCTGCGGAAGGGCAGGGCAGTGTAGTAAAAGGAGTTCAGCCTCTCTTCTCCCTCTCTCTATCCTTCCATCTCTGTGAAAGGCTAAATATAAGGCCTAGAGAACTAAGAAGGAGAAGGCAAGCCAAACATCCTTTTTTGCACATGCGGCCTTCAGTATGACAGCTTATCACACCAGCTCTCAGATTAATCTTGTCATCTGGTTTATTTCATTACAGGGCTTGACTCTGTTTCACACTGAAATATTGACACATTCACCCATCATAGTTTATTGCTCCCCTGGCCACAGTTAGAAACTACATCTATTTGCTAGCAAAAAATGAAAGATAATCACAAAATCCTATCCTGGCAAAGCTGTAGTGAAACGGACCCTCCCACAGGGCCAGTGGTACTATACATTGATTTCTTTTTAAAAAAAATTTATTTATTTAATTAATTTATTTTTGGCTGCGTTGGGTCTTCGTTGCTGTGCGCAGGCTTTCTCTAATTGCGGAGAGCAGGGGCTACTGTTCGATGCAGTGCACGGGCTTCTCATTACGGGGGCTTCTCTTGTTGTGGAGCACGGGCTCTAGAGCGCAGGCTCAGTAGTTGTGGCACACGGGCTTAGGTGCTCCGTGGCATGTGGGATCTTCCAGGACCAGGGATCAAACCCATGTCCCCTGCATTGGTAGGCGGATTCTTAACCACTGCGCCACCAGGGAAGCCCTATACATTGATTTTTATAAATTTATTTATTTAATTTTTGTCTGCCTTGGGTCTTCATTGCTGTGTGCGGGCTTTCTCTAGTTGCGGTGAGCAGGGGCTACTCTTCGTTGCAGTGCGTGGGCTTCTCACTGCAGTGGCTTCTCTTGCTGTGGAGCACGGGCGCTAGGCTCGTGGGCTTCAGTAGTTGTGGCACACGGGCTCAGTAGTTGTGGCTCGCAGGCTCTAGAGCGCAGGCTCAGTAGTTGTGGTGCACGGGCTTAGTTGCTCCATGGCATGTGGGATCTTCCCAGACCAGGGCTCGAACCCGTGTCCCCTGCATTGGCAGGCGGATTCTTAACCACTGCGCCACCAGGGAAGGCCCTACATTGAATTTTTAAAATTTTTTTGGAAAGAAAATAGTAATACATTTGAAAATGGGCTTCCCTCCATCTTATAACATTACTGGAGGATGTGGCTGGAGACGGCTGGGAGAAAGCACAGAAAGCGAATTTTGATTGTTTAGTGTGTGAGAGTAGGATCCTTCTTTCTTTCCCTGCCACCCAGCCTTGCTGTGAGGCATAAAGCAAACACAGTTTCAAAAATTTAGGTATCACATTTTATAAGAGCTTCTGCTCCCTGCTCCCGAATAGGTTGATATTCTAGTATCTTTGAGATGTTCTAGGTGATGTGAGCCTTCCAGAGCTGCAGATCATTCAGGCTTCTTAGTAAGTTTATCCCAGAATTTCTACAACCCAGGAGTCCTTTCCTGGGTCCAACCAAATCGCCTCTCGCTGTTGCTTACGTTTTCTTATTTGTTTGGCTCTGAGAATGCGGAGGGAAACTTGAACCGGTCGCTTAGGGGCTCTTTGGCAGGAATGCTGGTGTCATGTTAAGTAGACGGAAGGGGTCAGGGATGCTGGTGCCTGATGACAGCGATGATGCCTGTATTTCTATGTCTAGAATGTACTTACATCAAAATAAAACATAGATAACTTTCCAAAACAGCTACACCTGAGAAAAAAAAGACTGGCAGGCAAGACAGCAAACCCTTTACTGTGATTATTGTGAGGTGGTGGGATTTGGGGTCATCGTTTCCCCTATTGCTCGGCAGTTTTCTCATTTTCAGAAAGGGAAAAAAAGATGCTAAAAAAAAAAAATTAAAAAGAAGCTCCCAGGCTTTGTATTCTCCAGGCTCAACAATCCCCACTTTTGATGCTTCCTCAGAGGTCCACCCATGCAAAGGGACCAGGAAAGGGAGTGGCTGTAGGGACAACTGATGCGTGAGAAGGTGGAAGTGAAAAGGACAAAGCCGAGCCCAGGTCTCCTCCGCAGTCATTTTTTCCAGGGGTCAAGAGCAGACTGCTCAATTGAGATCTGACCCCAGCCCAACACACCTTGACCTTGAGGCCTCTGAAAGGCAAGATGCCTTAAAGATAAATCCCTGAATGCCAGAGACACAGGGACAAAGACACCAAGGCTGGTGGTGTTCATCCACGGGTTTCAAGATGTAGCCCAAAGTTCACATAGTCAATGCCTCAACTCCCACCCCGCCTCCAGCACAGACCAATTAGTGTCCTCTCACAGGTCAGTTACCCCAACTCGCCGTCAGAATCCAGAGAACGATAACAGCCCTCTTGCAGTACACACCTCTCACTCTCGGTCATTATGTCATTTCATCCTGAGAAGTAGGCCTCTTCATGGCCCCACCATACACACAAGGAGATGGAGGCCCAAGGAGGTGAAGTGATCCCAGGTCACCCAGCCAGCCACCAGCAGGGTGGGCTCTTCAAGGCCAGTGTTTCTCCAGCCCCACCCAGCGGTCGTACCAAGGCCCTAGGCTACAATCCCTCAGCCCAAGCCCAGGTGGTCACTCGCACTGACACAGGCCCAGGTGCTTACTAAGTTGCAGGAGGTCCAGCTGTGAGCAGCTGAGGGACCAGCAGTGCTCTGAATCATGGCCAGCGCAGCTGGGGAGAAGTGGTTCCTCGCCCACAGGCTTTCCACCCACCCGAGCTATGCGTGCCAGCCTGACCACACTTCCCCTTTCTGCTCAGCCCACCGGGCAGAGGCCCAGGCACCGTCACCAGGCAACCAATCCCTCTTCCAAGAAAGCTGACTCCTGAGGCCTTCCAGAATCTTCTTGCTGCCCCTGTGCTCCTGTAAGTCCCACTGGCGGACCGTCCTGGGGTGGAGGGATCAGGTCCCAGGGCGGAGGGGGTTAGGGTGGGGAGGTCCCCACAGATGTATCTGCCCTGAGCAGCCCGGAGCTCCAGAAAAGCTAAAGGAGCCTGACTCCCACCCAGGCTCAGAGACAGACCTGGGTGAGAGACCAGTTTACGTGTACCAACGCTGTCCCATAAGGAAAACAGCTCTCACAAGCCCCGGGAGCCCTGGCACTGCTGACCCAGCTTCTGCTCAGGGAGGCGAGGGGAGCCTCCTGTTTCTGAGGGTGGGTGACAGGCTGCATCAAGAAATGGGTCCAGTTGACCCCTGGACTCAGTTGCCTTCCCACAGCACCACCTCTGAAATGGGGGCCGGCGGTGGGGAAGCCAACCGACCGTTTGGTGGACTTGACTGTGCTGACTGAAATGAGTGGTCACGTCAGTAAAAAGAGCCAAGCTGGCGTGCATTGCGTCTGCTCGGGGTGAACAAGTTATGCTTATTCTCAGCCATAATGATGATACCCTGGGATGTCTGGTAAACGTTCAACAACAGGCTCTCGGGAGACAGAAAGATTCGTGGTTTGTAGTGTTTGCTCATTTCCATGATGTAAATATCCCCACGGAGGCCGATTTCAAGCTACCAACAGGAGTCGCTGGACTTGGCATTGGGAGGGGACGCACCCAATTGGCTGCTCACCACAGAACTGATAAATCCCATTAGGGAGCAGCTGCTGGGGACTAGGGCCCGAAACCGGTGCCCTTATCTCACCCCATCTTCACTTACCTGGAAGATTATTGTCTCCATTTTACAGGTGAGAATATCGAGGCTCTGGGAGGTTACATCATGAATCAACACTGCACAGCCCGGGAAGGACCTTCAACCCAGATCTGTCCATTTGCAAAGGCTAGGTTCTTTCTTATTAGGGTCGATCCAAAGCTTAGCGGCTCAAAAACCTCTCTAAGAGCAAATCGTCAATGATCTTTTGAGAAGTGAATAAATGCTTCTGTGGGTACAAGTCATCTTCTGCTACCAAGGTGATCACTCCTTGGTTTGTGTTTCACTGACTCATCCAGTAAGCGATTTTGCTAAGGCTTCGGGATGGCCGTGTTCAGCTGTGATGCAGTGAACTTGATAAACCTACTGCTTTGCACAATGCACTTGTCCCAGCACGTCCGAGTGGGGCTGTTAGGAGATCCAAATGCCAGACTCAGTCTGCCAACAACTTCCTATGTGAACCCCTCCCCTCCCTGAGCCTCAGTTTCCTCATTTGTAAAATAAAAGAGTTTGATAAACATGAAGGTGCTTCAGAGATTGTACCATAAATCACTCTTCCGTTATTGTCTGCTCTCCACAGCTGGGACAGGGCACCTCCTCAACTATCCTCCGCAACCCGGGTACCCAGCACGGTCCTGGGCACAACAGAAAATGCCTGATAGATACGTGTCGACTGAAAAAAGAAGCCAAGTAGTCTACAGGGAAAAGAAGTGAGTTACATACTCCAAAGGAGGCAACTTCATTCTAGCAAACTTGAGGGCCTACTTTGCCATGTCCTGTGCTGGGTGGTATGAGGGCCAGAGAGAATAATCAGACCTAGTGCCTGTCCTCAGGGAAGCCTCTCAAGGTGTAGGAAGAAGGTGGAAACATAATATAATGCTGGCGAGGTTCAATGCCCTTCACTTTGTGCCAGGCCCTATGCTCACGTGTCCCTGCTCAGAGCTGAGCAAGTTGTCCCTGGGGGAACCTATGTTCTTCAGGACAGAAGGGCACGTAACTAATTACTATTGAAAGCAATGAATACTGGTGCCATGGGAGCACAAAATGGGAGGGCTGAGAGGGCATTCGGACTGGGCCTTGAAGGATGTGTAGGAGCTCACCAAGCGGAGATAATATGGAGAGACCAACCCAGAGTGTTTGGACAGCAGCAGGGGATTGTGTGTCTGGTGGGGAGTGAATGTGTTGGCAGAGGGAGGCTGAAAGCAAAGTTTAGGGCCCCCACCAGGTCATTTGGACCTACCCACTTCCTTGCCGTCCACACTCTTCCCCTGGCTCCACCACTGTCTTCCCACAACAGGAGGAGGACAGGAAGTCGGGGTGGTCTGTTTGGCCTTCCTTGCGCACATCTGAAATGCTGCCTGCTGGCCTGTATAGCTAAAGACATCCCTGCAGGGGTCGAGGCACCCTCTGGTGGTCATCTGTGGAGCTTTCCTCTCCTCAGGATTCAGCTTAACCCTGTGGTTCAAAGTATCAAACTACCTTAAACTGAAAGAAAGGGAAAAAAAAAGCAACAGTTCTTTTTTTTAAAATTAATTAATTAATTAATTTATTTTTGGTGCATTGGGTCTTCGTTGCTGCGCGCAGGCTTTCTCTAGTTGTGACGAACGGGGGCTACTCTTTGTTGCGATGCGCCGGCTTCTCATTGCGGTGGCTTCTCTTGTTGCAGCACGGGCTCTAGGTGCGTGGGCTTCAGTAGTCGTGGCATGTGGGCTCAGTAGTAAGCAATAGTTCTTATTTTGGTCAGGCTGGACCATACCTTGGAGGTCAGGGTGGACAGATAAGATGTTCACCACTTAAAGCCATAGAACTGGAGACCATCAGACTAGAGGAGACTCAGAAGGGAATCTAATCCATTCCTCGCCCCACGATTCAGTGTCCTTGTCAACATCGTGCCAGGTAGCACACAGCTTCTGCTGTGTTGTTTCTTCTCCCTAAGGCATCCAAGCCATGTATAAAATGAAGGTCTTACCCCTTGTACCACTTCACAAGTGTCAGTTAACCCCTGCCATGAGCAACAACTGAGGTCAAGTATGTATGGGGTCATATGGACAGAAATAACGTATCTAGAGGCTGTGATTTCTGCCTTCTGATCGCTTAAGTGCTGACACAGGGAAGAAGTTTCCACTTGTATTGTGTGGCATCAAAACAGAATCAGAACCAATGGGTGGAAGCTCTCATTGTGGAAGCAAGCCCTCGTGGTGTCAACTGGCACCTTGGAAGGAGTGGTCACTGAAGGGTGGAGGCCCCGAAGCTTAATAGTGTTTGATACCTTGAACCATAGGGCATAGTTGGGCAACCTGGTACAGTGGAAAAAGCACTCAATTTGGCAAACTCAGATTTGAGTGAGATCCTCCCCAATACAACTTGAGTGGCTTTTTCCACTGAACCAGGATGCTGGTGTCCTGAAACCGGGTGGCATGACTTGGATGGAAAAACTCTTTTATTCATGGTTTTAACCCTTTCTCCTTCCTACATTCTTTTTTTTTTTTTTTTAACAGTGGTTAGATGCCACGAAGTAAGTGGCAATGCCTTAACCGTATGCGTGTTGTCAGGCCCGAAGGCCTCTTCCATCCTTGTCAAGGGGAGTGCTAACCTTCTCTCCTTTCATACAACACCCTACATTCTTATTGAGCCCAACAACTTCATCACCCTATGGTTCAAAGTATCAAACTACCTTAAAGATTTAGTTTTTAATTTATTTTTGGCTGTGTTGGGTCTTTATTGCTGCACGGTGGCTTTCTCTAGCTGCGGTGAGTGGAAGCTACTCTTCGTTGCGGTGTGCGGGTTTCTCATTGCGGTGGCTTCTCTTGTTGCAGCACGGGCTCTAGGCGTGTGGGCTTCAGTAGTTGTGGCTCACGGGCTTAGTTGCTCCGAGGCATGTGGGATCTTCTCAGACCAGGGATCAAACCCGTGTCCCCTGCACTGGCAGGCGGATTCTTATCCACTGCACCACCAGGGAAGTCCCTCAAACTACCTTAGACTGAGAGAATGGGGGAAAAAAAAAGCAACAGTTCTTATTTTGGACTAGACTCTAGTGTTTTCCCATGAAGACTTATAAACATTGTCTAGTCCATGCAATGACTAAACAATCTGCGCAAGGCCTTGCTGCATGTACCCTGCCTCTCGGGTAGCTTTCTTGGGAACTCACCCAGCCTGAAATGCAAACAAGTGTTGGTCATTGGAGCAGGGGCCTCCCTTGAGTTGTCTAACTGCCTCTGAGGTTGCACCTCCGTGTGCCCATCCTCCATGTGAGATGAGAGGTGATTGTGCATCTGCACACGGGGGTGGGGGATAGGACCTCCGGAGAAAAGCAGCAATGATGCTGCATGACACCATGTGTTAGTACTCATTTATTTGACCGAATATTTATCGAGCGTCTCCTATGTGCCGGGCACTGAGTACAATGGTGAACAGACCTAGTTCCCATCTTCTGGTAACTTACAGTCTAGTGGGGATAAAGACAAGTGAGTAGATTATTACAGTCCGGATAACTGTGCCAGTGACACACACTCTCACAATAGAGAGTCCTGACGCTTGGGAATTCAGAATATAACGGTGGCATTTCAAATCATCACGGGAAAGAAGCGTTATTCATTTCATGGTACTGGCTAGCCACTTTGAAAAACTACCTAGCTAGATTCCAATCTCACTTCTCCCAGGAGAACACATTCCAGGGTGTTCCAGCAAAGATTTAACTTTAAAACATGAACTTATAGGAGTGCCAGAAGGAAATACGGATCATTTTCTTTTTAAAATTATCAAGAGCGGGGAAAGACTTTCTAAGTTTGCTACAAAGCCAGAAGCCATAAAAGAAAAGTGATAAATTGGATTATATTCTTAAAAGGTTTCTGAAGGATAAGAGAAACCAGACAGATGACTGAACAGGAAAAAATATTTGTTACATAAATAGGGAAGGATCAATGTTTCTAATTGAAAAACGTCTTTTATAAGCTAATAAGATGTAAAATAAACATGTCAATAGAAAAATGGGCAAAAGGCAATTCATGGAAGAAATACAAATAGTTGGCAAACATAGGAAAAATGATTACATCTCACCAATAATAAAAGAAATGTATACAACCATAGTTTATTATGATGAGAATTTAAACCAGTACAGCCTTTCTGAAGGGCAGTTTGGCAACATGCATCTGTATTAGTTTTCAAGGGCTGCTGTAACAAAGTATCACAAACTGGGTGGCTTAAAATGAAATTTACTGGGGCTTCCCTGGTGGCGCAGGGGTTGAGAGTCCGCCTGCCGCTGCAGGAGACACGGGCTCGTGCCCCGGTCCGGGAAGATCCCACATGCCGCAGAGCGGCTGGGCCCGTGAGCCATGGCCGCTGAGCCTGTGCGTCCGGAGCCTGTGCTCCGCAACGGGAGAGGCCACAACAGTGAGAGGCCCGCGTACCGCAAAAAAAAAAAAAAAACAAAAAAAAATGAAATTTATTGTCTCATAGTTCTGGAGGCTAGAAGTCCAAAATCAAGGTGTCAGCAGGACCACGCTCCCTCTGAGATTCTGGGTAGAACGTTTCCTTGCCTCTTCCAGCTTCTGGTGATGCCTGGCAACCCTTGGCTTACAGATGCGTCCATCCAATCTCTGCCTTTGTCATCCCATGGCCATCTTCACATTGTCTTCTCTTTCTGTGTGTCAGTGTCTGTGTCCAAATTTCTCCTTTATATCAGGACACCAGTCATATTGGTTTAGGGTCCAACCTAACGACCTCATCTTAACTTGATCATCTGCAAAGACCCTATTTCCAAATTAGGTCATTCACAGATGTTAGGGGTTAGGAAATTGACATACGTTTTTGTAGAGGGCCTCGCCACGCGGCTTGTGGGATTCTTAGTCCCTGACCAGGGATTGAACCTGCGCCCTCGGCAGTGAAAGTGTGGAGTCCTAACCACTGCACCGCCAGGGAATCCCCTGGCATACCTTTTTGAGGAGCACAGTTAAATCCATAATAGTATTCAAATGTAAAATGAACATACCTGTGACTCAGCAATCCCATATTTAGAAATTTACTCTCAGGAGACACCTAGACGAAAAGCAAAGAGGTTCAGGATAGTATTGTTTATAATACTGAAAAATTAGAAGCAATCTAGTAGTCAGTTGTGTATTGGTTAAAAATGTTATTCTATACAATAGTATGAAACCAATAGAAATGGAGATGTAATTCTATATTTATGGCCATAGATAAGCAGTCACAACACATTGCATGAATGAAGCAGATTATAAAGCAGCATGTGTATTGACTTCGTAAACTTGTACACTTAAATCTAAGTCAAGAGAGATGCACCCCAGTATAACAGTGGCTCCCTCTGGGTTGGTGGGATCCTTAGAGATTGAAATTGTCTTCTTTCCATTGTCTGAGGATGTTTGGATACGTTTCTAAGTCACAAAAACAAGAACTCCTCTTTAAAGGGCTCTTACCGGGGTATGGGAGGCCAGAGCATGTGGGTGGAGCGGGGAGTCGTCTTGAAGCCCACCGTGTTGCTCTGTTCTCCCCCAACAACAACAGCCATGCAGGCCTTGCACCTCCTCCCCAGCCCCCATGCCTTCCCTGAGGTCACTGAGGGGAGATCTTCCCGGCCCAGATGGAAGGCCAGCGTGTAGATATTTGGGGGGTGTGGTGGGCAGGGGGCAAATGAAAGGGGTCCCTGCCCACTTCTCCCCATTTCTAGAGGCGAAGAGCCCCATGAGAGAACCCTTGAATATGTTGCCTTATATGGGCAAAGGATCTTTGCAGATGCGGTTAAGTTAAGGACTTGGAGGTGGCGAGAGTGCCCTGGATGATCTAGGTGGGCCCCAGGTCATCACCGGGGTCCTTCCAAGAGGGAGGCAGGGGGCCAGAGTCAACAGTGGGAGATATGACCATGCAAGGAAGAGGTTGGAGTGATGGAGGAAGGGCCCGAGCCCAGGAAGGCAGGTGGCCGCTAGGAGCTGAAAGAGGCAAGGGAATGGATGCTCCCCTGGGACAGCTACGTGGAAATAGCAGTGATTTCAGTTCTCACCCTTGAACTTTACTCCTTCTCATGATTCTCAAATGCTAGTTCATGAGCCCTGCTACCACTCAACTCTGACTGGGGCTCAGGTTGGTCCTGCTCTGTTCATAATACCTAGAAATTGTATGTGTCCTGTCAATTCAACGTGGTTATCTCTCTACTGGGCATCCTCCCCTAGATATACTTTGCAGTGGTTTTAAAACATGACCACAGATTCTTTTTTTGTTGGGGGGGCAGTTCGCGGGCCTCTCACTGCTGTGGCCTCTCCCGTTGCGGAGCACAGGCTCCGGACGCGCAGGCTCAGCGGCCATGGCTCACGGGCCCAGCCGCTCCGTGGCATGTGGGATCTTCCCGGACCGGGGCACGAACCCGTGTGCCCTGCATCGGCAGGTGGACTCCCAACCACTGTGCCACCAGGGAAGCCCAACCACAGATTCTTTGACACTCCTCCCACTGAGAAGGGGTCTCTGTCCCCTCTACTTGAAACTGGGTGACCTTAGTGACTCATGTGTCAAACACAGCATGTAGTGAAAGTGAAGTTGCGTAACTTAGGAGGCCAGGTCAGAATAGGTTTGCAGCTTCTGCCCCGTCGTTTTCCGGACACTCACTCTGGGGAAAGCCAGGTCCCCACCCCCTCCGCCGCTGCCCCCATGCCTCCAGGGGGAAAAGATAACTCTCCACTTTGTGCAAACATTGTACCTGTCCATGTCTCTATCACAGCTATAGTGGATGCCTGTTATTATGTCTTCCCAGGCCTTCACCCCTTCTTTTGTGACTAACAACCCTTTCTTTTGGAAAGTGTCCCCCTCTGCCCCTGTCCCCTACATCAACCATGTTTTTCCAGTCAGAGCTGCTCTTGTTTCCTGCTCCAACTGTTGGTTCCTGGACCAACTGCCATGATTGTTTGGGCCAGGGTTGAGCACCTGGCACAAGGTGTCTTAGATTAAGATGCCCCAGAAGCAGACCCTGAGTAAGGATTTGAGTGCACGTAGTTTATCTGGCGGCACCAACAGGGGCATGGGAAAGTGAGATGGGGGGAGGGAAAGAAGTTAACACAGGGAGCAGCAAAGGGTGGGTTTCCACTGTGACTAACTGGGACTCAGTCCTGCTGGGAACCATGTGGGGAGCACTGTAGACATTTCCTACCCAGGGGGCAAGGGAGCTCAGGTGTCTACCAAGTCCACTGAGCCATCGGTTGAGAGCTGGTCTCCTAGACTTGAACTACCCAAGGTTAACTTCCCAGCATTTCCAGCCTGAGGCAGAGCTCACTCTGGTGGCCAGAGAAAGGCCAGGCCAAGAGTCACAAGCTGTGGGCAGGAAGCTTGTTGGGTCTGCAGGGGAACTGTGAGTGCCGAGGGCTGGGGGCGGGGCACCAACAGCATCTGCCGTACAAGGCGAGCCAATCACAGCACTTCCCTGGGACTTTGGAAACTGGACCAGAGAGAGAGAAGCAATCTTCCTCCACTGGAATGTGAGGTTCAGGAGTTGTAGGTGGATCTGCAACGAGAGAGGAATAAGCAACCACACACAGAGAAACAGAGTTGCAGCTGTCACACATCTGTCTTTCCATTTCTTCATCCATTCTTTTATGTCCTGGTAGCATTTGCATCCCTGGCTCAGTTGTCCCTAAGGCCCAGTGGCCTTCCTTCCCTTCCCAAGGCTTGGTCCTTTAACTCTTCAAAGATCTAATTGTATGAGATCCTCCGCATATTCCCCAGTCCTTGGGTTACTCATCAGCACATGAAGATGAATGGTTTACTTAGTTTCAAGGATATGGACATAGAGATGTATCAAAGGGGCACAGAAAGGGCATAATAATGACTAGAAAGACCTTTGTCACAACATCCCAAGAAGCAAGCATGAAAGGGTGGTACAAAGCACACAGGAAGCCCAGAAGGAGCCAGAGACACCCCTCCCCAGGCAGGCTGTGTGGAGGAATATGGGGTGTATGTTTAGCAGTTCAGGATCACTGAGCATTCCTGCCCTGATGGGGATGTCCAGGCACGTCCACATGAGCCTCACTAAGCCGTCTACAGTAAGCTGAATGAAGACGTCCCAATCCCCAGAATGTGTGAATATGTTCTTTACACGCTAAGAGGGCTAAGTTAAGGATTTTGAGATTGAGAGATGATCCTGGGTTATCCAGGTGGGCCCAGTGCAATCACAGAGGTCTTCCCAAGAGGGAGGCAGGAAGGTCAGAGTCAGTGGTAGGAGAAACGGCCATGGAAGCAAGCGGATGGAGTGACAGAAGAAGGGTCACGAGCCAAGGAAGGCCAGCAACCCCTAGGAGCAAAAAAAGGCAAGGAAAAAAATTCTCCCTGAGAGCGTCCAGAAGGAACCAACCCTGCCAACCCATTCTAGACACCTACGTCCAGAACTATAAGAGATTATATATATTTGTGTTGTTTTAAGCCACTAAATTTGTGGTAATTTGGTACAGCAGCCACAGGAAAGTAATATTCCTCCAGCATCCCCAGAATCCTACCAAGCCTTCTTGTTTATGTCTAAGCCAGTTCAAGGATGGTTTCAGGGTCATTTGCTACCCAAACAATCCTGTCAGAACAGCACCAAGCATCACCCGGACAGATGTCTCCCCCTCACACTGTCAGCTCCTTCTTTTTACCTCCTCCATTCTGTTCCACAGAACCTTCTAGGTGGTGGCTTACAGCTGTTGTTTGTTGTTTGGTTGAGAACTAAGGGGGTTTGGTGGGAGGAGGAAGGTTTATTTTTAAAAATCACACACGCACATACACCGAAGCTCAGTCTCTGAGAAGCTGTGAAATCTTGTCCAATTTCAGCTTTACCCACAGGAACCCACCCAGAAAAGTATTCAAATTAGCAACTCTTTCCTTTTTTTTTTTTTTTTTTAGATTTAGATAAAATGTAAATAAAAATTTTTAACCATTTTTAAGTGTACAGTTCAGTGACATTAAGTACATCTACACTGTTGTGCAACCATCACCACCATCCTGCTCCAGAACTTTCTCATCATCTCAGAGTGAAACTCTGTCCCTGTTAAACATGAACTTGATGCTGAAAACTCAGCCTCTGTGCACGGGTGCCGAACCAAATCTCGGAGACAGAGTTTTGCATGAAGTAGAAAAGAACAGCTTTATTGCTTTGCCAGGCAAAGGGGGACACAGTGGCTCATGCCCTGAAAAACTGTACGTCCCATCCCGGGAGGATTTGGTGAGGAGTTTTAAGTTTTATAGCAATGGTTCAAGGGTGGGGTTTGCTGATAAGGATCAGGGTGTGTGCAGGGCCTGCATTCCTTTAATCTGTTCTCAGGTAGTCTCTTGATGAGCTTCTCTGGTTCTTTTAATCTGGCCTCAGGTGGTCTTCTCTGGAATGAAGAATGCTAACATCTTCCATTTGTTGGGGGTTTTAGTTCTGTAAAGAGCTCAAAGGAAAAAAAAAAAAAGAGCTCAAAGATATTGTTAAGAGTATCCCTTGGGGAGGACCCAGGACCCTGCCCCAAGGCTGCATCATTGTTTCCTGGCTGCTCCTCCCTTGTCTCTGCATCCGCCTCCCTTCCCTGATTAGCAACTGTTTGAAAGGCTTTTGTGCCCAGGAGCCCCATAGGGTCCTGCTTGGTTTCAAACTCCCCATTCCCCCTCCCCCTCAGCCCCTGGTAGCAACTTTTTCTTGAAAAAGGCTAAAGAATGTTAAAACCGTCAAAAGCCAACCATTTTACCTGGCAAGCCAGGCTCTGGAACTGTTTTAGGGCAAAACTACACAGAAACCTTCAAGGCAAGCCTCCTCCCACGACTCCAGAAACTTTGCATTCAAGACAAGATCACCAACCACTTGTGCTGCTGCACATGGGGAGCAGGACACAGAAGTGAGATCTCCACCAGAGGCCAGAGGGCAATTGAAGGGGAAACAGGTCACTCTGGTTGTTCCCCCTGATAGGGTACCCCTCCAGGTCTCAATGCCAGAGATCTGGGCTTTTCTGGGTACAGGGCCTACCCATTTTAGTGTTAAAAGATGATTTTCAATGAAAGATAAAATCATGAATCTCATGCAGATATAAAAATGAGCACCTGTTCAAGTTTTTATTCTACTAATTAATCAATGAGGCAACCAGGCAGATGTTAGAGTAGGTTTAAAAGAAAATCCAAAGGACAGATTTATAGATTAAGAGTGTTGAAATAAATGTGCAAATGGGAGCCAAACTGGTTTTTCCATAGAGAGGGTCAGGTGGGAGGAAAGTCGTTCCAACCTCTACAGGATAGGACAGCATTTCCATATCCGTAGATATGAATTATTTTTGTCTTGCTATCAATTATCTCTACACTTTACAGAGAACCGGGATCAGAAAACTCACAGGGATAGCCTCTAGAGTTTAGACAGTGCATAGTTTCCCACTGAAACATTTTTTTTCTCTACTTGAGAGGCGAAGGAATTAAAAAGAAGAGCAGATCAGTGGAGCTTCTGAGAGAAGAAGGGCCTCAGGAGTAGAGAAAAAAGTCCACGTACTTCTGGAAGATACTAGAGCTTCAGTTGTTAAGTTGTTACCCATTGCCTGGGACACCGCTGAATTTTGCAGTGAAACTCTGATGTCAAAGAGCTGAGGGTTTGCTTCAGCGACAGCCAGGAAGGGGAAACCACAAAGCAAGGCTGGACCCCAGAGCCTTCATGGGCAGGGGACCCGCAGTGTTGAAATGAAGGCAAAGCTGCAGGGGAATGGCACTAGGGCCACACAGGCAGTCTGACCAAGGCTGGTCCTCTCAGACCAGGTGCAGCCTTGGGTGTTCTCCATGCCAGACTGACCCTGAGGCCCGGGCCTGAATGGAGGGGTGTGCATTCCAGAAGTGGGAAGGGCAAGGTTACCCCTAAAGGTGGAATTTTGAGAATGTGAGGGAATTCCTGCCTGTGGGCATGGAACAGTCTGGAGTCCCTATGAACACAACATAGGGAACTCTGCTTGTGATTGCTGCCCTGGCACCCCCAAAGCTGAATGGGGGGAAGGAACCACGTCACCACCCACTGAACTGAAGAGATTCTCAAGAAATTAAATCCTGGCTGGTCTGGCTAAACCCTTCCTCTTCCTCCATCCAGCCTCTTCCTGGGATTCTCAATGGAAATGGTACATTGCTGAAAGTCTGGAAACATTCTCATCTCTACCACCAGATGGCGCCACTCACCACTACACTGGCTAATTGTTAAACCAGGTAAGAGGTTCTCACACTTACAGAGGAGCTTGGCGGGAACCCAACCCAACCTGCTCCCCTGGCGCAGCACAGAAACCATGGGAATTTCTAGTCTTTGGGCTCACGGGAGAAGCAGAGGAAAGCAGATACTGCCTGGAGAGCTGAGAACCCAGACAGGAAAAGAAGATCCTGATGAGAACTCTCTCTCCTATCCTCCTCACCACACACTGCTCTTATTTTTTCTATTGTTTCACTTCACTTTCCACAAAGTTTGAAATTCCACCCATTAAAAATTCATTGGTTCGGGGCTTCCCTGGTGGCGCAGTGGTTGAGAATCTGCCTGCCAATGCAGGGGACACAGGTTCAAGCCCTGGTCTGGGAAGATCCCACGTGCCGCAGAGCAACTAAGCCCGTGCACCACAACTGCTGAGCCTGCGCTCTAGAGCCCATGCTCTGCAACAAGAGAAGCCACCGCAATGAGAAGCCGGTGCACCGCAATGAAGAGTAGCCCCCACTCGCCACAACTAGAGAAAGCCCACGTGCGGCAACAAAGACCCAACGCAGCCAAAAATAAAGAAATTAATTAATGAAAAAATAAAGATGTGGTATATATATATACAATGGAATACTACTCAGCCATAAAAAAGTATGAAATAATGCCTTTTGGAGCAACATGGATGGACCTAGAGATTATCCTGCTAAGGGAAGTAAGTCAGAAAGAGAAAGGCAAATTTCATATGATATCACCTACATTTGGAATCTAAAATATGACACAAATGAACTTATCCACGAAACAGAAACAGACTCACAGACATAGAAAACAGACTTGTAGTTGCCAAGGGAGAGGGGGGATGGAGGAGGGATGGACTGGAATTTTGGAATTAGCAGATTCAAACTGTTACATATAGAACAGATAAACAACAAGGTCCTACTGTATAACACAGGGAAATATATTCAATATCCTGTAATAAACCATGATGGAAAATAAAATAACATCCCTTGATGAAGAATGACCAAGCATTCAATGAATCAGGAAACTACAACTCATAATGGGAAGAAGCATCAGTCAATCAAAACAGACCCAGAAATGACAGAGATGATGGAATTAGTGGACAAGAGCATGTTAAGTAGAAGTGTAGAAGATGTATATGATTCAAATCAAACTTCTTGAGATGAAAAATACACTGAATGGCATTTACAGCAGATTAGACACTGCGGAAGACAAGATTAGTGAACTTGTTACGGTAAGAGAAACTATCCACAAAGAAACAAGGAGGAAAAAAGGCTAAAAGTAAAGGAACATCAAGTGTGAGATAACTTCAAGAAGGCTAATATACACGAGTCCTAAAAGGAGGAGGTGCAGAAAAAATATTCAAAGAAATAATAGGCACCTTTTTTTTCAAATTTGATGAAAACTATAAACCCACAGATCCAAGAAGCTCAATGAACCAAAAGCACAAGAAAAATGAAGAAAACGACACCAAAGTACATCACAATTTAAACTAGCAATAAAGAGAAAATCTAAAAGCAGCCAGAGGAAAAAAGGGCACAATACGGCTAGAGAAACACATACTTCAGCAATCTTCTCGTTGGAATCAAGGTGATCTAAAAGATAGGGAAAAACATTTTAAAAGTACTAAAAGTAAACAAAACAAAACAAAAAAACCCAAAAAAAAACCCTATCAATCTAGAATTCTATAGAATGACAAAACAAATGCTAGAATTAATAAGTGGGTTTAATAATGTTGTAGGATACAATACAAAACTAAATAGTATTTTTATATTATAGCAATGATCAATCAGATATTGAAAATTTCCAAAACACCATAAAAATATTAAATACTTGAGGAGACATCTGACAAGGACCAAGGACATGTAAGACCTGCACATTGAAGGCTACAGAAAAATTAAAAGAAATCCTAAATAGAGAGCTATATTATATTCATGGGTCAAGAGACTCAATATTGGTGTCAATTCTCCACAAATTGATCTACAAAATCAACATGGTTCCAATCAAAATCTCAGTGGACTTTTTTAGTGGAACAAGCTGATTCTAAAATTTATATGGCAATGCAAAGGATGTAGAATGGCCAAAATAACACAGAAGAAGAACAAAGTTGGCATTACTTAATACTACCTGATTCAAGACATTATAAATCTCGAGTAATAAAAACAATGTGTTATCAGTACAAATACGTCAAATATACAAACAGATCTGTGGAACAGAATACAGAGTCAAGAAATAGACTTGCATGTATATGGTCAGTTGTTTTTTAACAAGATGCAAAGGCAATTCACTGGAGAAAGGGTAGTTTTTCAATTCCTTAAATAGGTCATGGAACAGAATAGAGTGTTCAGAAATAGATGTACACATATACAGTCAATTGATTTTCAACAAAGGTACAAAGGCAATTCAGCGGAGAAAGAAAGAATAGTCTTTTCAAAACATAGTGCTGAAACCATGGGACATCCATAGGCAAACAAAACAAAACAAAACAACCTAAAACCAAAACAAACAAAGCAAAACCAAAACACACAAAATGAATCATAGAACTAAATGTAAAACTTAAAATTATACAACTTCTAGAGGAAACATAGGAGAAAAATCTCTCTGACCTTAGGTTTAGCAAAGATTTCTTAGATACTACAGCAAAAGCACTATGCAAAAAAGAAAAAAAAAAAAAAAGCACTATGCATAAAAGAAAAAAAAATCGATAAATTGGGCTTCATCAAAATTAGAAACTTCTCTTCAAAGGATAGTGTTGAGATAATAAAAAGATAAGCCAGAGACTGGAAGACAATATTTGAAAATCATATATCTGATAAAGACTTGAGTACAGAATATATAAAGGACTCTCAAGACTTAATGATAAGAAAACAAACCATCCAATTTAAAAATGGGGGACTTCCCTGGTGGTGCAGTGGTTAAGAATCCGCCTGCCAATGCATGGGACACGGGTTCGAGCCCTGGTCTGGGAAGATCCCGCATGCCGTGGAGCAACTAAGCCCATGCGCCACAACTACCGAGCCCGCATGCTGCAATTACTGAAGCCCGAGCGCCTAGAGCCCGTGCTCTGCAACAAGGGAAGCCACCGCAATGAGAAGCCCGCGCACCGCAACGAAGAGTAGCCCCCGCTTGCCGCAACTAGAGAAAGCTCGTGCACAGCAACGAAGACCCAACGCAGCCAAAATTCAATAAATAAGAAACAAATAAATTTATAAAAATGGGGAAAATAATATTTGAACAGACACTTCATCAAAGAAGATATACACATGGCAACTAAACAATTGAAAACATCTCCAACATCTTTAGTGGTTAGGGAAATGCAAATTGAAATCTCAATGAGATACCTACACACCTATCAGAATGACAATGAAAAACACTCACCATTCAAGTCTTGGTGAGGACGTGGTCGATCTGGAACTCTCGTACACTGCTGGTGGGAACGTAAAATGAAGCAACCACTTTGGAAAATAGTTTGGTAGTTTCTGAAAAAGTTAAACATGCACTTACCCTATGACACCCCCTCCCTGCATGAATCCCCTAGGTATTTACCTGAGAGGAATGAAAGTATATGTCCAGGCGAAGATTTGTACACAAGCGCTCAGAGCTGCTTTATTTGAGAGTCAAAAACTGCGGGCAACCCAAATGTTTGTCCACAGGTAAATGGGTAAGCAATGCCGTACATTCATACTATGGAAGGTATTAAACTCAGCAATAAAGAGAAACGCCCTGTTGATCCATGCTATGGCAGGGATGACTCTCAGAATACTTGTGCTGAGTGAAAGACTCCAGACAAGAAGGAGTGTGTACTATCTGAGTCCATTTATGCATGAGACACCCACAATTGCAAGCTATTCTACAGCGACAGAAAGTGTATCAGCGGTTGTTGCGTGGGGATGGGGGGAGAAGTGGGAAGAAGGGATGGAAAAGGACATGAGAAATTTTGGGGGGTGATAAATATATTCATTATTTTGATTCTGATGTTGGTTTCTGGGATATATATTTGTGTATATGTCAAAACTTAACCAAATTGTACACTTTTTTTTTTGACCGCGCTGTGAGGCTTGTGGGATCATAGTTCCCCCACCAACGATTGAAGCTGGGCCCTCAGCAGTGAAAGCGCTGAGTCCTAACCACTGGACTGCCTGGGAATTCCCCAAATTGTACACTTGAAATATGCAGTGTCTTTTATGTCACTAATACCTCAGGAAAGCTGTTGCAAAAAGAAAAATCTGGGGGGAAGGCTGAGTGTCAGAACATGGTGGACTTTGAAAGCCAGACTGAGGAGTGTGGGTGACCCTGAGGTGATAGGCAGCATTGAGTGTTTCAGATGGACTTTGGTTGTAGGAAGCCAACCCTTGTGGGCAGGGTCTGGAATAGCCCGGAGGGGTCAAAGCCAGGGCAGGAGATCCTTGTACAGTAAAGGCCCCACCAGAGGGGTGGGGACGGATTCTAAAGATAAAAGGAAGGAGAAGCAACTGGATCAATAATGATTTAGGGCTCATTCCCTGGCTCCCAGGGCAGTCATTTAATAAACCAAATCTGGGCAAGAAAGGCCTCTGGAACTTGAAAAAAAAAATCCTGCATGTCTGCTTCTTTCCGGTTTCTCCCTCATGGATGGCGTCCGGTGACCGCAGCTCTCTCTGCTGACCACAGCTGGACCTTACTGCCTGTCAGACACTCACTCAGCCACAGCTCACCCGGCAGGAAGGGGCCCGAGATCCTGCCCTCCAGGGCAGTGAAGGAGCCGATCAACTGAGCCACTCTTCCTACTGATCTCCCAGGCGCTGCCTTTCCCCTGCCTAAGCCAGGCACTGATTTCTCCCTCAAGTCCTGGTCCCTCTTGGGTCTGACCTCCATCTTTCCAGCTTTCATGTAAGCCACACATTTTCATTTCTGCCCTACGTCTTGCTTGAATGAATCCTGGGTCAATGCCCAGACTTCCTGCCCCCTTCCTCACTGCCCCCCGTCCCACCTCAGTTTACTCCCAAAATGCCACAGCTGCCACTGTGCCCTGATTAATGGATGACCCCATCAGGTGACAGAAATCTAAATATAACTGTGGCTGGCTGCCTGGCTGGCTCACTCACTATGTGTGTTCAGGGCAAAAGACCAAGACGTGAGCCTTCCCTAAGCCTGCAGATCCAGGCTCTCGCTGCAGGGAGAGCGCTTAGGGCACAAGTTTGCAATCCAATGACAGGGAGGGAAAGAGCAGGTGTGAGTGTAGAAGATAGCGTGGTCCAGAGAAAGGTGGGGGTCGAACTCAAACCTCGAGGCAAGGTGAAGAGCCTTGAAGAGTGACTAACATCCCTAAGGGATGGATTCCTGCAAGGTTCATCCTCCCCAGTGGGGAATCTGCAAGAAGCCTTCGACTGACATCCTAATAGTAAACGCTGTCTGAACACCCTCCCCAAACCAAGTGTTTCATTCTTTCATCTAGTTATCCTTGCAGCAAATATTCATTGAAGCCTCTTCTTTGAAGCTCTGGTTGTGGACCTACATCCTGCTTTCAAGAAGTGGAGACCAAAAACAAACCCAGAAACAGCAAACACTATGATAAGGGCCCTGAGAGGCCTGGTCTTCAGCCCAGATCTAGGAGGGGATGAGTCAGGGAAAGTTTGCTGGAAGAGATCCTACTTAGACTCAATCCAAAGGGTTAGAAGGAATAAACGGAGAGAAATGTGTGAGGTGGGACCGATGACCTTGGAGATACCGTCAAGGAACTATACGTACTGATAGTTTGGCTATTGGGCGCTTGGTGAGATGGGATGAGGTGTTGAGACGAGGTGAGGTGAGGTGAGGTGAGGCAAAGCTGGGATCCTGTTCTTGAAGGCCTTGTATGAAATGTAGGTTGTATCCAGCTAGCAGCAGGGAGCCACCCAAGGTTTTAGGCATGTTGGAAGGATCATTCAGAGTCAGGGTGGAATGGAGGTAAGTAAGTTGGGGGGAGGTGGGGAAATTGGCAAGGAGGTGATGCAGGCATACCAGGTGTCAGAGGTGAGGCCTGAGCTGGGCACTTGCGGTGAGAATAAGAGGAGAGACATGAGGTGGGTAGAATTTGATCTGGACATCAGCCCCAGGGCCCTAGGAAGGGCAGGTATGATCATCCCCATTTTATAGGCAGGAAACTGATTCTCCTCCATCAAATATCTTTGAACATATATTTTTTTGGGGCACCTATTTTGGGTCAGACATTGTGCTGAGGGATTAAGAGCAGTCCTGGATCTACTGAGAAATTTGCTCTCATGAAATGATCTCCAGATTTAGGTGATTCTACCGTTAACAACACATCTTTGAGCACATGCTACCAATTGTTCCATTATTTATAATTACTCAAACTACTGTTGTTATTTTTTCAAAACTGACCATACACTCAGGGTCAAAGGCATTAATTATTGTGGCTATAAACATGTATTTCAAATATCCTTTTTTTTTTTTTTTTTTTGTTCTCAGTACGTGGGCCTCTCACTGTTGTTGCCTCTCCCGCTGCAGAGCACAGGCTCCGGATGCACAGGCTCAGCGGCCATGGCTCACGGGTCTAGCCACTCTGCGGCATGTGGGATCTTCCCAGACCAGGGCACGAACCCATGTCCCCTGCATTGGCAGGCGGACTCTCAACCACTGCGCCACCAGGGAAGCCCCTCAAATATCCTTTTTGATAATTTCTCTCTCTCTTGTTAATTTGCCAGATGTTTGTCAGATCTGATGAGTTGATCGTTGTTTTCGCTTCATAACATGGCTGTAGAAGGACTTCTACCAGGAGTAGGAGACGTGTTGGGTCTGCTGTTTCCTTGTTTGAGGCTTGTACTGGTTTTATTGGTTTATCTCCAATCTGTGTATCTTTGCAAGGCACGTGTCCAGTCTTGGAGAGCTGGTTTAGTGCGAAGTGGATAATATCAGAAAACCTGTTTCACTGGGCCCACTTAAGCTGCAACACATCACAATAAGCTGGAAGCAAAGACTGTAGTTGCCACTCTGCTCCCCCTCCCCCCGGCCCCCAGAAGCTGCAGGTGGGCCTGCCCACTTCTTTTATTTTTTTTAATATTTTATTCGAGGGTTTCCCTGGTGGCGCAGCGGTTAAGAATCCACCTGCCAATGCAGGGGACACGGGTTCGAGCCCTGGTCTGGGAAGATCCCACATGCCACGGAGCAACTAGGCCCGTGAGCCACAACTACTGAGCCTGCGTATCTGGAGCCTGTGCTCCGCAACAAGAGAGGCCGCGACAGTGAGAGGCCCGCGTACCGCGATGAAGAGTGGCCCCTGCTCGCCGCAACTAGAGAAAGCCCACGCGCAGAGACGAAGACCCAACACAAACAAAAATAAATAAATATTTTATTCGAGTATAGTTT
This sequence comes from Leucopleurus acutus, assembly GCF_964270905.1. NCBI lineage: Eukaryota > Metazoa > Chordata > Mammalia > Artiodactyla > Delphinidae > Leucopleurus > Leucopleurus acutus. The sequence goes on along the minus strand of NC_139161.1, from coordinate 50,929,234 downwards.
ATTTATTTATTTTTAAAGTTTTTATTTATTTATATCTTTTCTGCTGCGTTGGATCTTCGTTGCTGAGCGCGGGCGTTCTCTAGTTGCGGCGAGCGGGGGCTACTCTTCGTTGCAGCGCGCGGGCTTCTTATTGCGGTGGCTTCTCTTGTTGTGGAGCATGGGCTCCAGGCGCACGGGCTTCAGTAGCTGTGCGGCTCGCGAGCTCGGGCTCGCGGGCTCAATAGTTGTGGCACATGGGCTTGGGTGCTCCGGCATATGGGAGCTTCCCAGACCAGGGATGGAGCCCGTGCGCCCTGCATTGGCAGGCGGAGCCTCAACCACTGCGCCAGCAGGGAAGTCCCCTCCCCCCTTCTACCAGGACACCTGGTGTATCCTGCCGGACTTGTGGGGATCTTATCTATGCACCAAGAAGCCAGGGCCAAGTTGCATATGTTAGCCATGTGTGATGTATTTCAAACTTTTCAGGTTTGATACAAAATCACACTCAGATCAGTTTGAAGGTCCCTGGAAATAGAAGCCAGGTCCATAGCAGCTGTTCTTTCTTTCTTCAAAAGAGGAGAAAGCTCTGATGTAGCCTACAGGAAATATCCAGTCCCTAAAGGGGTCCTTGATTCTCCTGCCGAAAACCCTCCAATGGCTTCTCACTGCATTGAGAAAATATCCAAATCCTTCACTGTGGCCCTCAAGTAAGGGCAACTGTATTATTTGTTGTCCAAACCCAAACACTGTTGAGAGTGAAAAAGGCCGGACAAACTTTAAAGGGGCCAGGCAATAGGAAAACTGGGATGAAAGGCCTCTCTGGAACATGACCCCAAGCTCTCCATCCGCATGTCCTGCAGCTCCCCGTCCTTTACGAAGCTCCAGTCACTCTGGTCTTCTTTCTGGTCCTGTGCCAAGGTTTTTTTTTTTTTCAGGGTCTACATACTTGCTGGTCCTTCCAGCGTTTTACATGGCTGAGTCCCTCTCATCGTTCCTTTCATTTGTTTATTTATTTATTTGTTTATTTTTGGCTGCGTTGGGTCTTTGTTGCTGCGCTTGGGCTTTCTCTACTTGCGGTGAGCGGGGGCTACTCATCGTTGCGGTGCTCGGGCTTCTCATTGCGGTGGCTTTTCTTGTTGCGGAGCATGGGCTCTAGAGCTCAGGCTCGGTAGTTGTGGTGCACGGGCCTAGTTGCTCCGTGGCATGTGGGATCTTCCTGGACCAGGGCTCGAACCCGTGTCCCCTGCATTGGCAGGCAGATTCTTAACCAGTGCGCCACCAGGGAAGCCCATCATTCCTTTCTTAGTTCAAATATCACCTCCTCAGAGAAAATTTCCCCAACCACCCTAAGTAGCATCCTCTCCCTGTTCCAGCCTCCCACCATGCCACACGTTCCCACTGTATCCTCATGCTGTTTTTAAAAATAGCACTTGTCATTGAGTGAAATTGCCTTTCAGTTTATTTGCTTATATATCGTATCTTCTCTGCTAGACAGTGAGCTCTGTGAGAGCAGGAACATTGTCTCTTTCATCAGGGTATCCTCAGTACCTAAAACAGAGCTTGGTAGGCAATAGTCACTTTTTAAATATTGGATGGATGGATGGATGGTTGGATGGATGGATGGATTAATGAATGGATATGTGACATAAAACCATTCTGGTATGTCTTGGTGACTTGGCCAAGGTAATCCACCCAGTGAGGGCAGATCTAAGACTCAAGCTAAGTCATTTTCCTTCTGTTTCTCTGCCCTGCAGTTCCACAGCAGGGTACTTGGAGCCCAGCACTGACAGTCACATGGCCCTGGGGCAGAAATGAAGCAATCTGGAAGGAAGCCAGCCTAGGGACGTGAGCCAACGGCACATCTCTGTGGGCTTGCCTTTCTGGTCTCTCCATCTGGAATGCTCTTCCTTGCCTTCACTTGCCTAACTTCTACTCACGATTTAAGACTGAGCTCAATTTAATTGAACTGCAGAACACAGAACAAATTTATAAAGACTAGAAGCCATATGTAAAATATTTACCAGCCTGACTCTCTATATATTAAGAAACAAAATCTTCCATACAAGGGTAGACATTCTAAAGTTGAAAGATAAGCGTGAGTCTGGGAAAAAATATTTGTAACACGTAAAAAGAGACACAGGATTACTATCTATAATATATGGAGAGCTCCTATTAATAAAAAGACAAACCAATTAAAGAAACTCAGGCAGAATGTATAAACAAACTGTGGTACATCCATTCAATAAAATATTATTCAGTGATAAAGATAGATAAAAGGATATGAATAGGCAATTGCAGAATAGAAATAAAAATAAGCAGTTAACTTCCGAATAAACCAGTAACAAGAGAAATGCAAAATAAAACTTCGTATCATTTTTTACTTATCAGATTGCCAAGAATTTAAAAGACTGATGATAAACAGTGGTGATGAGGGTGTGGGGAAGTGGGTACTCGTATATACACTGTTGGTGGAAATGTAAGTTGGCAAAATATTTTTGGAGAAAAAATTGGCAATTTGTATGAAAAATATTTTTAAAAACACCCCTGCTTTTTAAGTACACCTCACTTACAGGGATCTAGTTTATTGAAATTCACTGGCCAAAGCTCTATTTATGAAGCTACTATTCATTACTGCAGCATTGGTTTAAATTGAAGCAAGTCAAATATTCATCAACGGGGTAATGGATAAAAAAATTATTATTTATATATTAAAATGTTACAAAAATGAATTAGACCCATAACTACTGAAATGAAAAAATGTCCAATATATGTTAAATTAAAAATTTTATTTGTTTATTTATTTAGGTTACTCTGGGTCTTAGCTGCAGCAGGCGGGATCTTCATTGCGGCATGTTTAATTGCAGCATATGTGGGCTTCTTAGTTGCGGCATGCATGTGGTATCTAGTTCCCCAACCGAGGATCGAACCCGGGCCCCCTGCACTGGGAGCTCAGAGTCTTACCCACTGGACCACCAGGGAAGTTCCCAATATATGTTAAATTAAAAGCATCTTGCTGAGCAGCGTGTAAAGCATATTCCCGTTTCTCTGGATGATATGATGATTTTAGAGCATTCTTACAGTCTTAGCTGTTCATTTTTATGATATTTGAATCTTTTACCATAATAAACATTTTTGTATAAGTGAGAAAAAGTTATTCTACAAAGCATCAGTGTTTTTAAAAACTCAATCAAAAACTTTTTCTTAACTAATTTTATTATTGAATTTAATTGAATGTCCTCATTAGCTAAGTGATTTACATTATATAAACATAGAAAAATACAATTACTATCTTCTAGGAACTTAAATTAGAACAAAAACCAAACTCAAAGAATTCAGCAGCTGTGGAATACCCAGAAAAGGGATTGGACTTGTTGTCACAAAAATCTGAGCGTAAACTTGGCAGTCACTAATTAACTGTGTGTCTTCAGACTCAAACTCTTGGAGGCTCCGATTCCTCATTTGCAAAATGAGGATTAACAGGAAAACTGATGTAGGAGATCTGAGAAGCAAACGTGGGACTACCGGGACTTCCCTGGTGGTCCAGTGGTAAAGAATCCCCTTTCCAATGCAGAGGACGCGGGTTCGATCCCTGGTCTGGGACTAAGATCCCGCATGCCGTGGGACAACTAAGCCCGCGTGCCGCAAACTACAGAGCCCATGAGCTCTGGAGCCCATGCGCCACAACTAGAGAGAGAAAAAACCTGCAGGTCACGACTGGAGAGAAGCCTGTGCACCACAACGGAAGATCCCACGTGCCGCAACTAAGACCCAATGCAGCCAAAAAATAGAGAAAAAAAAGAAAAATGGGATTACCGTAGGCACAAGGAAAAATAAAGAGCCACGAAAAGTAAAATGAGAGATTAGACTGAGATATACACATCAGATTCCCATCTTACCTCCTCCCAAAGTCTGGAGTTATAGCTACGCTGGAGAATTGATTTACACTGGTCGCCTGCATGATTGAAAAAATAACCACAATCATCTCACCTCTACTACTTAATAATGATTTGAGAGTTTTAGCCAATGTAATGAGACCAAAATAAGACACAAAAGGTACAATTGCTAGAAACATATACTCAAAATTATAAAACAGAAAACTTGAATCTAGCCTTAGTTAAAATCAAAAGAAACAATTGGTCACAAGGGTATTTGAGGGGAGGCTGAAAAGGAAATATATTTTTGCCAAAATTATTTGAGAATGCAGGTGCTGTGCTGGTTATTGCCATCTTAGCAAGAGAAGGAAGAAAAAGTTAGTACTGTTGGGGACCAGCCAGGTGTCATCGAAGATCTAATTTATGATTAAACTGTACATGCTTGCTTCCTTGTCATCATAACAGTTCTTTGCAATGTGCTTACTGGTATTTAAAAAGAAGGAACTAAAGACTTTCCATGAGATAGTCATCTATTTGAGTATAAGAGTTTTTTTGTTTCTGTTTAACAGGAATGTAACCTTTAACCACAAGGCTTGGGATAACGATAAAACTTGTAAAGTATATTTATTATGCCACATTGTACTTGTTCATTTAGGCCACAGAATATGCTTGCTATAGGAAACTGAATTTGCTCCCTTAATCCGCAAATGAGCTTAATGGTTTTATGATAATTAATGTACTATTTTATAAATGAAGTAATTTGTGTTGCACACATGTTGATTGGCTCAAAGAGTTGCTGGGAGGGCTGGAGAACCAGGTTTGAGGTTATGTGCTAAGACCCACAACCAAAATTTTGGCATAGAACCAGTCTGGAGAGGGCACTTCTGCTGCCATCCCAGAGGGGTAAATGGGCAGTGACATTGCTGATGGCACTGGGAACTGGAGGCTACCACTGGTATTGTTGCCACTGCTGATGCCAGAAGCTGGATGTTGCTGCCACCATCTCTGTTACTGTCAGTGATGATGCTCCACCGTCTCTGTTTATTCCTTAGCTCCCAATTTGAAATTCAGGAGAGGGCATTTGATTGGCAGTACCTAGGTCACGTGCTCAGTCCCATCTGCAAAGGAGACTGGGAAACTAAGTATCTGGCAGTTTCAGCTTCTATGCTGGGAGAAGGGTATACCATTCACCAAGACCGTTAAGATGGGGAAAAGGGTTCCAAATATAGGAATAGGATTCCGATATAGGAAAGGGGTTCAGATTCTGAGCAGTCATTACAAAATATATAATCACATGTTTTTTAAAATTTATTTATTTATTTATTTATTACTTTTGGCTGCGTTGGGTCTTTGCTGCTGTGTGGGGGCTTTTTCTAGTTGTGGCGAGTGAGGGCTACTCTTTGTTGTGGTGCACCAGCTTCTCATTGTGGTGGCTTCTCTTGTTGTGGAGAATGGGCTCTAGGTGCGCAGGCTTCAGTAGTTGTGGCACACCGGCTTAGTTGCTCCACTGCATGTGGGATCTTCCAAGACCGGGGCTTGAACCCGTGTCCCCTGCATTGGCAGGTGAGTTCTTAACCACTGCGCCACCAGGGAAGTCCCCACTAAAAACTATAAAGTCCATCATAACTGGTTAACTTCAACTCTCCTCTTACTTTGCACCTGTGCCCAAACAAGTGCATGTTGTGAGAGCATCACCTCCCCATATTGATTGAACTCACTTTCAACGTATGGCCACTGGATCAAATGAGTATGCAATGCTGCCAGACTATTCTGCTTTAGTTTCTTAGCACATTCATTTTTCTGCTTTCTGACACACTATCTCATATTTCTCTCCTCAAATCTGCGGCACCTCCCCCTCAGCCCAGCAGTGTCTCTGCTCAGTGATCCCTCGAGAGAACAGACCCATTAGAGGAGCCCTATCTTCTCTTCCCACCAACCCAAACCCTTCCCCTTTGTCCTCTGGCTCCTACCCCCTCTCACCTACTCAACTCCTTTGCTCTTGAACTCTCCCCTTTTTCACAGTCTACTGGATCGTTCCCACTGACATGGAAACGTGTATTCACATGCCCTGTCTTCAAAATCATGCTAAGCAAAACAAAAACCTGCTCCAACCCCATGTCCCCTTCCAACTTCTGCCTCGTGTCTCTGTCCTTTTTCTTAAACAAACCTCATCATCAGAATTGTCTATCCTTGCTCTCACTCTTCCTCAAATCCAGTTTTCTGCAAACTACTTCAGTCAGGCTCTGTCCTCACTATTTTATCAAGGTCACCAATGACCTACTTCTTGCCAAAGCCCATGTTTGTTTGTTGGATTTTTCTGTTGGCATCTTATTGAACTTCTCAGCAGCATGGGATACTGTTGAACACTCTGTCCTTTTTAAAACACTTTTTTCTTGAGCTTCCAGGACTTCACACTGGTTTTTCTCCTCCTTCTCAACCTGCTTTGTTTCCCTAGGACTCCTCTCCTTCGTAGTCTCCTCTCCTCCATCTAATTCTCTCCCTCAGTGATTTTTCCAGTCTCTTTACCTAATTTTTTTTTAAAGCTCAAGAGTATTTATGGGAATTCAAAAATATACAGCATCCAACAAGATAAAATTAATAAAGTCTAATAAAAAATTAACAGCATGCAAAAAAGGAAGATATTATGATCCATAAAAGGGAGAAAATAATCAATTAATCAAAACCAGTCCAGATGGGACACAGAAGATAGAATTTTGTAAACCAGGAAAGTTAACAATTACTGTAACTATATTCCCTAAGTTTAAGAAGCTAGAGTGGGCTTCCCTGGTGACACAGTGGTTAAGAATCCGCCTGCCAATGCAGGGGAGACGGGTTTAAGCCCTGGTCTGGGAAGATCCCACATGCCACGGAGCAACTAAGCCCGTGCACCGCAACTACTGAGCCTGCACTCTAGAGCCCTTGAGCCACGACTACTGAGCCCATGTGCCACAACTACTGAAACCCACACATCTAGAGCCTATGCTCCGTAACGAGAGAAGCCACCTTAATGAGAGGCCTGCGCACTGCAACACTGAGTAGTCCCCGCTCGCCGCAACTAGAAAGAAAGCCCACTTGCAGCAATGAAGACCTAAAACAGTCATAAATAAATAAATAAATTAATTAATTAAAAAAAAAAGCTAGAGTAAATATTGCACATGTTAAGTAAAGACAGAAAATGTTTTAAAAGACCCAAATTGGACTTCCAGGGATGAAAACTGCAATGTGTGAAATGAAAAACATACCAGGTAGGATTAATGATGGATTAGACTGGAGAAGAAATGATTATTGAACTTGAAAACATAGTAATCGAAACTATACAAATGAAACACAGAAAAATGACTGGAATAAACCACGAAGCATTCATGAGTATTTAATATTTCTTTTTTAAAAAATTATTTATTTTGGGCTTTCCTGGTGGCGCAGTGGTTGAGAGTCCGCCTGCCAATGAAGGGGACACGGGTTCGTGGCCCGGTCTGGGAGGATCCCACATGCCGCGGAGCGGCTGGACCCGTGAGCCATGGCTGCTGAGCCTGCACGTCTGGAGCCTGTGCTCCGCAGCGGGAGAGGCCACAACGGTGAGAGACCCGCGTACTGCAAAAAAAAAAAAAAATTATTTATTTTATTTTTGTCTGCATTGGGTCTTAGTTGCTGCGTGCAGGCTTTCTCTAGTTGCAGTGAGCGGGGGCTACTCTTTGTTGCGGTACGGGTGTTTCTCATCGCAGTGGCTTCTGTTTTTTTTTTTGCGGTACGCGGGCCTCTCACTGTTGGGGCCTCTCCCGTTGCGGAGCACAGGCTCCGGACACGCAGGCTCAGCGGCCATGGCTCACGGGCCCAGCCGCTCCGCGGCATGTGGGATCCTCCCGGACCGGGGCACGAATCCGTGTCCTCTGCATCGGCAGGCGGACTCTCAACCACTGCGCCACCAGGTAAGCCCTGCAATGGCCTCTCTTGTTGCAGAGCACAGGCCCTAGAGTGCACGGGCTTCAGTAGTTGTGGCACACGGGCTTAGTTGCTCCACCGCGTGTGGGATCTTCCAAGACCAGGGCTTGAACTCGTGTTCCCTGCATTGGCAGGCGGATTCTTAACCACTGAGCCATCATGGAAGTCCCTTAATATTTCTTACAGTGCAGCTCTACCAGAGATGAGAGGAATCCTTTCAGTTTTTTCCTGAACCTATTTTGTTTCTCCACGAATTTTACCATATTTCCACTCAACTTGTTATTTTGAAAAATTTCAAGCTTAATTAAAAGTTAAGGGACTTCCCTGGTGGTCTAGTAGTTAAGAATCCACCTTCCAATGCAGGGGACATGGGTTCAAGCCCTGGTCTGGGAAGATCCCACATGCCGCGGAGCAACTAAGTCCATGCGCCGCAACTACTGAGCCCGTGTGCCACAACTAACG